>NC_140993.1:0-1200000 GCF_052327205.1 Somniosus microcephalus
GTCTGCTCTTCCCTGCCCACTCCCGTGCTGGGGGCAGGTATACTCTCACCACCCACTGCTGGTGGCTGGAAATTTTCCTCCCCATGTTTAAAACCTGGTGTCAGCTCCCTCCCTATGTCTCCTGCAAGAGGGATTGCTATCCCTGCCCCCGCAGGGCCCCACATCATGGCGGGGGGGGGGGACCACTCTAGAAGCTGGCTGAGAAGCTGGTCCCTTTAAACAGGCCACAGTGCCTGTCTTTACAGGTGGTGAACTTGAACTTGCATGGACAGCAAACTCATGTTCCCTCACCCAGGTGGCTTTAACTGGGGAATTTTGGACCTGCCTTTTTTCTGGGGCCAAAACTATCCCCTGTGTGCCTCCCTTGTCCTGGATTTCTGCTACTGGACCTGCTCTACAGGGGTCCCAGAACTCTCCTTCCCTGTTCCCCTGCTTAAACAGCTTACTCTGAACATGGATGGCTCCTCCCCCCACACAAGCCACAGTGCTTGCCTGTGAACTCGAACTTGCTGTGGGCTGAGGAGCCCTATTCTCAGGCTCACTCCTCACGGGCGGACCGTACCTCTGTTGTTGGAGGGGGTACACTGATCCTGGTCCCCGCCTGCCTAGCGGGACCTGCTGGTGTTCTCCTACCACCCCATTGTCCACCCCTCCTCGCTGCCAGAGCTCCTCAAGACTCGGAGCTGTGGGCTGTGGTCTTGGGGTCTCCAATTCCCAATCCAGCACCGTTCTGGGTGCTGCCTGTGGGATGGTTCTACTTGGGCTGCCAGTAAAGTCCAGCTGACCTGCCTTTGGGCTGATCAGACAAATCATCCCCTTTGATGCATTTAAAGCCATGTTAAGGCTTTCTATCTCTGCCCTACAGGGGCCATGATCTGCTTCCTCAAACCTCAGGGTGCAGGCCAGCTTATATGCTGCCTTTGCTTCCCTAAACCTTTCCTCCTGCTCTCTCTTCACACCCTTCCTAACCCAGCCACCTATACCCCAATAGGTCAGCCTACACGCTGCTGCTAACATCCGCAGGGCTACCCACATATTGAAAACAACGAGAGAAACAAGAGCTGATGCATTCTCCAGATGCAGACCACTTATTAAATCAAAAAGTGCCTCCACTCCTACCTGGCTCGCCATTGTAAGGGTTTGGGGGCTTCTTTAAACTGGTTTAAAGTAATTTTCCTGGTCTTGCAGGACCAATTCCAATAAAACCAATTTTATTACAGCGGTTACGAATCGCTACCCCTCCTTTAGTTCTGAGTGGAGGAACTTATAATTAATGATATTAAAATGGAACAAGTGGTTTGGATGAGAGAAAAAAATCAAGTTTTATTACCTAAATAAACTACAATCAAAAGAATAAACTATACCACACGAACACAGTAATTACGGTAAAACTATATAACGGGGGTTGCAGACAGCGAAAACGAGGGATACAATGGCTACAATGCTATTTAAACAATCTTAGCAATACCCTTAAATCACCACACCTTAGCTCCTGCTAGGTTGTCTTGTTGAGGAGTCAGAAACTCTGCTCACCTGTGATCCAGCGAAGTAAGTGATATACCTATCAATTCAGTCCATGAAAAGCGACGAGTTAAGGTAGTAACTATAGGTTTTTATTGGCTAAGTAACAGAGCCCACCCTCGTGGGTGATCGGTTCCAACAAGGAAGAATACTAGCCAAGCGGTCACCTTTATACCTGGGCAAGCAGGCGGAGCCATGGGCAGAGTCAGCTGAGGTATGCCTAGGTATAACAGTGTGCGTGGCAAGAGGTAACGTTGTGTAGTGATAACAACAGTGTAAACAGTGATAACAACAGTGTAACAATAGTGAACGGTTGTGAACGGTAACAGTGGTTTACCACATTCACCCCTTGTTTAAAATTGAGTCCGGCGGGGTGAAGTGTACTACCAGTTCGTGTATGTCAGTCTCTCAGGAGGCCTCGTAAGCCTTTCTGATCGGCGCAGCAGCGGCGGCGGTGGTGCAGTATCCGATGTTAATGCTGGTGTCTGCGTGGTCGACGAAGGCTCCTGGGGTTCTGGCATGCCGTCGACAGGAGCTGGATTTGGGGGAGTGGTGGGGGGTAACGGTGGTATCTCAGGGGTGCCCGAGGGTGCGAGGTCTCGCAAGGAGACAGTGCCCTCCCGCCCGTCTGGGTATGCCACATAGGCGTACTGGGGGTTGGCGTGCAGGAGGTCCACTGTCAGGGTTGGGGAGCCACGGGGCTGTGTAAATACGGGGCCGTGCTCTCCGGGCAAGGTAGGTTCTGGACCCAAGTGCAGAAACCAGGCTAGAGGCAGGTATACAATCTTAAGGAACAGTACTTTATTCATTACTTAACTAGATTCACACATAACTAGATTCATACAAGGAACACAACAGCATATGTAAGAACTCGAGACAGGAACACCACATCATACATAGAACTCGAGAGAAGAACAATATACATAGAACTCGAGACAAGTTACAAAACGGCTAGTCAAGAATAGGAACTCAGGACAGCTTCCATGAGGCAACATACTTGTCCATAATGAGCTGGGATAAGCTTACCACAAGCGCAACCAGCTTGCCGAGACGAGACTCGAGACAAGCTATCATGAGGGGCTGCCGCAGGGGTAACAGGCTTCTCAAAACAAAGCTCAAGACAAGCACCAGCATGGCAACACGCTAGTCCAGCCAACACCTTATCAAGACTAAGAACAACAAAAACACAGAGTTAGTTACATCTTAAATACAGAACTCGAGAATACATCTTAAATACAAAGCTCGAGAATACATCTTAAATACAGAACTCGAGATACATCTTAAATACAGAGCTCGAGAGAACCATGGGACCCAGCTAATTAAAGCCAGGAGCCACAGAGCAAAGGCTAGTCCCTAGTTAGGACTGAGCAAAGAGTGAAGCAACCACAGAACTTATATACCAAGAAAACCAGGTGCAACCCATGAACAGCTAACAGGCCGTTAAGAATTAACACAGGAAGCTAGGAACAATTAACAAAGGGCTAGAGCCAAACAAGTGAAGGTGCCATCTAGAGGCTAGAGAAGGAACTGACTGGCACCATCACAGGACCCCATTCTAGATCTTGCTCTCAGTGGAGCAGGTTGTGCTGCTGCTGCTGCTGTTGTGTAGGAGGTGGTGGTCGCCTTGGCCTGGGAGTGGAGGGGAAGGAGTGACCCCAGGCCACCACTACCAGCAACCTACCTACAACCAACCATCTACATCTACCGAGGCGCCTGGGGAGAGAGGAGGAGAGGACAGAGGAGGAGGCCAGTATTACAACTGGAGAGGCCTTCCATCACTGCCTCCCAATTTGGCCTCCGGTCCAGGAGAGGGAGAGAGGGGAGAGGAATACCACTCAGCTCCAACTTGGAAGGAGGGGAGGAGCTGCTGCATCTTTCAACATCCGCAGGTGGGTGTCTTTTGTGCATTCCCCTAAAGACTTTGCATTCTAGGCGGGGGGAGGAAAGAAGACGGGCCGGAAAGCCTGGCCTGGGTTGGCTGGAGCCTGCCCAGGTGAAGCTTGTTCCCTTACATTGAGAAGACCTGTTGTGGGGCTGAGCCTGGGCTTTCTCCAGCCTACCCAGGCGAAGACATCTTCTCCCCCTGCCCGAAGACCATCTGCCTAAGACTTTGTTTTACCATCGGGGAGTGCACCCTGCCGACACCCACCCACTGAATACCACCTTGAGTGAGGACCCTGCCTTTGCGGCCCCCCTCCTTCCCAACCCCCCTCTCTCTCTCTCTCTGTCCTCTCTTTGCCTCTCTGAAAAGGCACCTCCTTTTAACTTACTAACTGCCAATTGAGCAAAGGGAAGGAAGGCCCCTCTCCCAATTAATTCCATCAGGGGGAGAGGTGGGCCAGTTACTTTACACTCCCTCTGCTCAAGGGAAGACTTTTTTTTACGAAGGCCATTAACACCTTCAGGCCTGTGACTTGGGGTGTGTGTGGCTCTTTTAAAAACCACCCCATTATGGCTTCCACATCTACGGTGGTGACGGGGCCAGCAATAACTTATGCGGCAGCGATGGCCAAGGCCACGGCTGCTCCCGCTTCTGCTGCTGCCCCGTCGCTGTTCCGACTAATAACAAAGAAGCTTGGGGTGAAGAGCTACACCCACCCCAACATGACCATCGAGGCGTGCGTGAGGGCCATGGCTGGGGTTGCCGGCCCTCCAGCCATACTCGCCGCCTCGAAAATGTATGGGAAGGCTGTGTTCTTCCTGGAGTCGGAGCGGGCGGTGGCCCTGGCCATCACCAAGGGGCTCACCGTGGGTGGGACCTTCCTGCCGGTGGACCCTCTAGAGGCCACCGTGCAGAGGGTCGTGTTATCGAACGTCCCGCCCTACATCTCGAGTGGGCTCCTCCTCCCCCACTTGCTCCAACTCGGGGAGGTGAGGTCGGGGATCACGCCGATCCCGCTCGGATTCCGGGAAGCCAGCCTTCGCCATGTCTTCTCCTTCCGGCGCCAGGCCTTTCTTGGCAGGGGGATGGGAACCTAGGTAGTGGAAAAGAGGGAAGTCATATGAAGTCAGAAATAGATGGTAGAAAGGTGAGAAGCAATAAGCAAAGGAGAGAAACACAAAGGGCCAAACTAATTCATAATGAGAGTGTGAAAAAAGCAAGCCTGAAGGCTTTGTATCTTAATGCTAGAAGCATTAGGAACAAGGTGGATGAATTAGTTGTGGAAATAGAGGTAAACAAGTATGATTTGATTGGGATTACAGAAACGTGGCTGCAGGGTTGGGAACTGAACATCCAGGGATATACAATATTTAGGAAGGATCGGCAAAAAGGTAGGGGAGGTGGGGTAGCATTGCTGGTAAAGGAGGGGATTAATGCAATGGAAAGGAAGGATATTAACTCGGATGAAACGGAATCTGTATGGGTAGAAATGAGAAATAGCAAGGGGAGGAAAACGTTAGTGGGTGTGATATATAGGCCTCCAAATAGTAATATGGAGGTGAGGGAAGGCATAAAAAGGGAAATTAGAGAAGCGTGCGATAAGAGCACAGCTGTCATCATGGGTGACTTTAATTTACATATTGATTGGACTACCCAAATTAGTAAAAATTCTGAGGAGGAGGAATTCCTGGAATGTTTTCGGGACGGTTATCTGGACCAATATGTCAAGGAGCCGACTCGAGATCAGGCCATTTTAGACTGGGTATTGTGCAATGAGAAGGGACTTATCAGCAATCTTCTTGTACGAGGCCCCTTGGGTCAGAGCGATCATAATATGATCGAGCTCTCAGTCGAGATGGAGAGTGAGGAAATTGAATCAGAGACTAAGGTCCAGAACTTAAATAAAGGGAATTACGAGGGTATGAGACGGGAATTGGGTAAGATTGATTGGGTGGTGTTTCTGGGGGGATTGACAGTGGAGAGACAATGGCAAGCATTCAAAGATAGAATGGAAGAATTCCAGAACATGTTTATACCGGTTTGGCATAAAAATAAACCTAAAAAGGTGACTCAACCGTGGATAACGAGGGAAATTAGGGACAGCATAAAATCAAAAAAAAGGGCATATCAACTGGCAAAAAAAAGCACCAGACCGGAAGATTGGGGGCAGTACAGGATACACCAAAGAGGACAAAGGGATTAATCAGGAAGGGGAAAATAGAATACGAAAGTAAACTTGCAGCAAACATAAAGACAGACTGCAAAAGCTTTTATCGGTATATCAGCAGGAAAAGACTGGTAAAATCCCAAGTCGGTCCCTTGCAGTCCGATTCGGGAGAATATATAATGGAGAATAAGGAAATGGCAGACCAATTAAACTCATACTTTGGTTCTGTATTCACAAAGGAGGACACAAATAACCTCCCAGGAATATCGGCAAACATAGGGACTAATGAGAGGGAGGAGCTGACAGAAATTAGTATCTCTAGGGATATGGTGTTGGGTAAGTTGAGGGGACTGAAGGCCGACAAATCCCCGGGGCCTGATAAACTACATCCTAGGGTACTTAAGGAGGTGGCCCTGGAGATAGCAGATGCTCTAAGGATCATCTTCCGGAACTCCATTGACTCGGGAACAGTACCCGTGGATTGGAGGGTAGCTAATGTTACCCCAATATTTAAAAAGGGGGGTAGAGAGAAAGCAGGGAATTATAGACCAGTAAGCCTTACATCGGTTGTGGGCAAAATGCTAGAGTCCATTATTAAGGATAAAATAGCGGAGCACTTGACAAATGGGGAAAGGATCGGACAGAGTCAACATGGATTTACAAAGGGTAAATCGTGTTTGACTAATCTGCTGGAATTTTTTGAGGAAGTAACTGGTAAAATAGATGGGGGAGAGCCAGTGGATGTGGTGTACCTTGACTTCCAGAAAGCCTTCGATAAGGTTCCACACAAAAGATTATCATGCAAAATTAAGGCTCATGGGATTGGGGGCAAAGTATTAACGTGGATAGAGAACTGGCTGGCGGATAGAAAACAGAGAGTTGGAATAAACGGCTCGTTTTCGGAGTGGCAGGCAGTGACCAGCGGGGTGCCGCAAGGATCTGTCCTGGGACCCCAGCTGTTCACAATATATATAAATGATCTGGATCAGGGAATTGGATGCAATATTTCCAAATTCGCTGACGACACTAAACTAGGAGGAGGGGTGGGCTCTGATGAGGATGTCAGGAGGCTACAGTGCGATTTGGACAGGTTGGGGGAATGGGCGGATACATGGCAGATGCACTATAATGTGGATAAATGCGAGGTTATCCACTTTGGGGGTAAAAACAGGAGGGTAGATTATTATCTAAATGGCAATAGATTGGGAGATGGGGAAGTGCAGAGGGACCTGGGTGTTCTTGTGCACCAGTCACTGAAGGAGAGCATGCAGGTGCAACAGGCGATTAAGAAGGCAAATGGTATGTTGGCCTTCATATCAAGGGGGTTCGAGTATAGGAATAGGGATACCTTACTACAGCTGTACAAGGTGCTGGTGAGACCGCATCTGGAGTATTGTGTACAGTTTTGGTCGCCCCATCTGTGGAAGGATGTTCTTGCCATGGAAAGAGTGCAACGGCGATTCACCAGGCTGATACCTGGAATGGCGGGAATGACCTACGAAGAGAGATTAAATAGTTTGGGCTTGTACTCACTGGAGTTTAGAAGATTGAGAGGGGATCTCATCGAAACATATAAAATTATGGCAGGCCTGGACAGGCTGAATTCAGAGAGAATGTTTCCAATGGCCGGGGAGCACAGAACCAAGGGCCACAGTCTAAAAATAGCGGGCAAATCATTTAAAACAGAGATGATGAAGAATTTCTTCACTCAAAGAGTGGTGAGCCTGTGGAATTCCCTGCCACAGAGGGCTGTGAAGGCTAATTCAATAAATATTTTCAAGAGAGAATTGGATATATTTCTGAAGGCTAAGGGGATTAAGGGTTACGGAGAAAAGGCGGGGACGGGGTACTGAACTGGTAAGATCAGCTATGATCTCAGACGAAGATCAGCCATGATCTCATTGAATGGCGGAGCAGGCTCGAAGGGCCGAATGGCCTACTCCTGTTCCTATCTCTATGTTTCTATGTTTCTATGGTTCAGCTGGCGCGGGAGGGGGAGACTGACGGGGCTTTTTCGGTCCTCCATGAGGGGACCCTTCACCGCGTCTTCTGGACGATGGACGGCATGTGGTGCCACGCCTGCAAGGAGGTGGGGCATGTACGAAAAAACTGCCCCGCCTCCAAGGCCGCCAGGCTGTCTGGTGTGGCCGAGGCTGGTGCCACCGCCGCTCCTCCCCCCGGGTCTGGCCGTGCCCCCCCCAAACAAATACTACCGGGGTGCAGTCGTCGTCGGAGGTCGATGCCATCCAGGCCTCCGGTGGGGGGGAGGAAGTGTGTCCGGTCGGGAGGAGGGCGCGGGGTGAAAATAAACACCATAGGGCGGGTCCCCCCATGGAGGGCGTGCCCCATGACATGGAGCCCCTGATGCCCGAGAGCATTGCCGCGTTGATCGCGGGGGGCGAGAGTGGGAGGGGCTTTGTGCCCGAGCCTGTGGCCACGACCGCCAAGGCGGAAGCGCCAGAACCTGCGGCCGGGCTTGGGCCCGAGGGACCCGAAGAACCTGCTCCACTGGAGGGAGCAGGGGAGCCCCATGCAGAAATGGAGGTCTCCCCCTATCCCTCCACTTTAAAAAGAAGGCGCGACCCCCAGGATGAGGAGGAGGACCAGGAGGAGGAAGGTACCTCTGGTCAGGGGGAGTCGTCGCCCGCCACGGGTACTGCGCCCCACCCCATCGCTGTCACCATCGTAAGCGATCAGCAGGGGTCGCCCGTCCCTGGGGAGGCTGAGGCAGAGGTGTCTGCCCAGCTCGTGCCTCCCGGGGATGGGGATGAGACCCTGCCCATGGGGGGGGTCGCGGAACAACCCGCGGCCGAGATCGATCCCCTTTCGGTGGCGTTACCCCTCGACGAGTCAGGCGGCTTGGAGTCTGGGTCGGGCGAGCTCACGGAAGATGAGCTCGCCCAAAGCGGCCCGGACTTTTCCCAGGTGCTGCTCGACCTCGTCGAGGATTTTACTAGAAATGCCCCTTCTGCTGGGTCGGAGGTCGGTGGCGCGGTAGCAGAAGGCCCTCTTTCTGTGTCTCTGGCACCGGGTGACTTGGAGGAGATCGGATTTACATATTCTCCGGTCTCTCCAGTCTCTCCGGTCATTCCGGCGCCTGGGGCGGAGGGGGGCTCCGAACCGCCGCCGTCTTCTGGCCCGGCGCCCCTGCAGGAGCCCAGGGAGGAATCCTCCGCCACCGATCCTGGGGGTGGGATCCGGGCGGAGGCGGGGCCGGCCGTTGCGGCCGAGCTGTTCACTGCGCTCTGCGTGACGGACGGATCGGCCACCGGTGGCGACCCCCCGGAGGAGGACGGGGACTCGGTGGTGGGGGCGGAGGACGACTGGGATTCCATCGCCGATGAGGCGATGGATGACCTCCCGTCCCTCGCCGGGGCCCCCCTCATTCCCGTCGAGGAACTCCGGGACTTTGTGGCCACGTGCCAGGGTCGTCACAGGATGCGGGTGGCCCTCGACAGATGGCCGGACCTGGCGCTGCTCCTCGGGTCAGCCCGCACCGCCGTCAAAGCCATGGACGCGGGTGCGGGCGTGTGCCCGCTCGTGTGGCGTCGGCTCCGGTCATTCCTCACTGGGCTGCTAAGGGAGTGGCGGTTGACTAGCGGCCGCCCTCTCCCTTTCCCCGTTAGTCTTAAGTAGAGGGTGGATTATGCTTCTGAAATGAAGATAACCATAGCCAGCCTCAACATCAACGGCAGCAGGGAAGCTAGCCGCAGATTTAATAACTTTTCGGTCCTTCGGGACGGAAAGTATGCAGTGTGCTTCCTGCAAGAAACCCACACCGTTCCGGGAGACGAGGCCACGTGGCTCCTGGAGTGGCAAGGAGGGGTTAGCATGAGTCACCTCTCCAGTGTTTCCAGTGGGGTGGCTATCTTGCTGGCTCCGCATTTTCAGCCGGAGATCTTGGGGGTCAAGGAGCTCGTCCCGGGCCGTTTGCTCCAGGTCACTGTTCGCCTGGGGGGCGTGCCGCTCCATCTAGTGAACGTGTACGCCCCTGGGGCCAGTGCGCAGCAAGCGCGCTTCTTTGAAGAAGTGTCCACTCTTCTGGGCTCCATCGACACGGGCGAGTGCGTCATCCTCGGGGGGGATTTTAATTGTACCCTCAAGGCGAGGGACCGCACGGGCGCCCTGCCATGCCCGGCGGTGATGGAGAAGTTGAGGGACCTGGTCGGGTCCCTCGACTTGGTGGACGTCTGGCGAAATCTCCATCCCGACTCCAGCGCCTTCACTTGCCTGAGGTCTGGGAGAGGAGCATCCAGGATCGACCGCCTTTACATTTCCCGGGCATACGTCTCCTGCGTTACGGCGTCTTCCATGCGTCCGGTGCCATGCACGGACCACCACCTGGTGTGGGCGGAGCTCGTTCCGCTGCGCGCACGGGGGGGGGTCCGCGTATTGGCACTTTAACAACCTGCTGCTGGAGGACGCACGGTTCCGGGATTCGTTTAGTCGGTTCTGGGCCGGCTGGAGAAGGAAGCGGGGAGCTTCCCCTCCTTGAGGCTATGGTGGGATGTGGGCAAGGCTCACATCCATCTCCTCTGTCAGGAGTACGTGAAGGGGTCGACCAAGAGGCGGGAGGCCCGGGTCGGGCAGTTGGAGAAGGAGGTGCTCGACCTGGAATCCCGCCTCGGTCAAGTCTTCGAGGACCCGGCCCTGCGGATGGTGTACGAAGGGAAGAAGGGCGCGCTGAAGGACCTGCAGCTTGTCGGGTCCCGAGGCGCATACGTGAGGTCGCGGATCCGGTTCCTGCAGGACATGGGCCGTGGCCCCCCCTTCTTCTACTCGCTGGAAAAAAGACGGGTGGTCCGTAAGCAGCTCTTGGAGCTGCTGGCCGACGACGAATCTCTGGTCTCGGAACCGGAGGGAATCCGCGCGGAGACCCGCGCCTATTACGGGGCTCTGTTCTCTCCGGATCTGTCCAGCGAGGATGCGCACGGAGTTTTGTGGGAGGACCTGCCGAAGGTCGGCCTGGAGGACGCCGAAAAATTGGACGCTCCTCTGAGTCTGGAGGAGCTGACCGGCGCCCTCTGCCAGCTCTCTAGGGGAAAGTCCCCGGGGCTGGACGGGCTGACCGTGCAGTTCCACAGGGCGTTCTGGGACGTCTTGGGGGGCGACTACGTGCGGGTCCTGGGGGAAAGTCTGGCGACCGGGGAGATGCCCCTCTCTTGGCGCAGGGCGGTTATTGTCCTGCTGCCTAAGAGGGGTGATCTCTGCCTCCTTAAAAACTGGCGCCCGGTCTCCCTCCTCAGCACGGACTATAAAATCTTTGCCAGGGCTATGTCTGCTCGCCTAGGTGCCGTGCTGGCCCACATGATCCACCCCGACCAGTCCTACACGGTCCCGGGCCGGACCATCCATGATAACATCCATCTGGTCCGGGACCTGGTCCACCATTCCCAGAGGGCTGGTCTGTCGGTCGCCTTCCTTTCCCTGGATCAGGAGAAGGCATTCGACAGGGTGGATCACGAGTATCTCTTCGGGACTCTGCGCGCATTCGGTTTCGGGACGCATTTTGTCGCCCGGATCCGACTTCTGTACGCTGCCGCGGAGTGTCTGATTAAAGTTAACGGGTCCTTGACGGCGCCCCTTCGCTTCGGGAGGGGGGTGCGTCAGGGATGCCCCATGTCCGGCCAGTTATATGCCGTTTGCGTAGAGCCTTTCCTGCGCCTCTTGCGGAAGAGGTTGACGGGACTGGCTCTGCAAGGGCCGGGCGTGGAGGTGGTCCTCTCGGCTTACGCCGATGATGTGCTCCCCACGGTCACGGATCCCGCTGACTTGCGGAGGATGCGGGAATGCCAGCAGATTTACTCGGACGCATCCTCCGCCAAGATCAACTGGGAGAAATGTTCTGGACTCCTGGTGGGTCAGTGGCGGGTGGACTCCCTGCCGGAGGAGATCAGGCCCTTCGCCTGGAGCACCACGCACCTTCTCTACTTGGGAGTCTACCTCAGCCCTGCCGAGGATGCCTGGCCGGCGAACTGGCAAGAGTTGGAGGCCAAAGTCACTGCTCGCTTAGGACGCTGGACAGGATTGCTCCGAGTGTTGTCCTACAGGGGTCGAGCGATGGTCATAAACCAACTGGTGGCCGCCATGTTGTGGTACCGGTTCGTCACTTTGATCCCTCCCCCTGTGTTTGTCGCCAAGATACAGAAGAAGCTCGTCGACTTCTTCTGGGACAAAAGGAAGCACTGGGTCTCTGCCATGGTTCTGAGTCTCCCGCTTAGGGAGGGCGGTCAGGCGTTGGTGTGCCTCCGCACCCAGGCTGCGACTTTCCATCTTCAGACACTGCAGAGATACCTGTACGTCGAGAATCCTCCGAGATGGTGTGCGCTGGCGACGTATTTTTTCCGCCAGCTGCACGGCCTCAATTACGACATGCAGCTCCTGTTTTTGGAAGTGGGCGGCAGGCGTGCCAGCCTGCGGGAGCTGCCTGTCTTCTACCAGGAACTGCTATGGGTTTGGAACTATGTCGCCTCCAGGCGGAGCTCTCCCCCGTCAGGAATGGCGGCTGTCCTCCGGGAGCCGCTGTTCAGGAATCCGCACCTCCACGTCCGCGAGTTCAGGTGGCTGGCGGAATGCAGGGCTGTGCCTGGCAGGGTGACTAGAGTCGGGGACCTACTCGATGGCGGAGGAGCGGGCTGGATGGCGCCGGAGGAGTTGGTGCGGCGCATGTCTTGGGATGACGTCCGGCTCGCGGTCAATGCCATCGAGGCGGTGAAAGCGACGCTGCGCCCCGGCACCACGAGGTGTATCGAGGCGGCTCAAGCGCGTGGGGCGATCCTGCCCGAGCTTTCACCCATTCGGACGGAATTCCTTATCGGCGCCCTGCCCCGAAACTCCCCTCGGGGATCGGCGCCTCACAACTTGAGCCGTCTCGAGGAGATGCCCTCCGTGCCTTTTCATTCTGCACGGAGGGGTTTCCTGTACGGGCTGATCCTGCACACCTTCCACTTTGTCATCTTCGCCTGCCGTCCGGACACGCCTTGGTGTGCCGTTTTGCCTTCCGGCGGAGGCGGAGGTCCCCAATGGAGGGCTCTCTATGCGGGAGTCCTCCCTTGTTCTATTGGGGACTTGGCCTGGAGGGTGTTGCACGGAGCAGTCCCGTGCAATATATTGTTAAATAGGTTCACGGACACCCAGACCGCCTGTTTGTTCTGCGGTCTGGAGGAGTCCGTGTTCCACGTTTATGTTCAATGTGTGAGGTTGCAGCCCCTCTTCCATTATTTGAAGGGGCTGCTCCTTGATTTTTGGTTGCACTTCAGTCCCACGCTCTTGATCTATGGTCACCCGGTGCGGAGGGGAGCAGGCCGGCTGGAGGACCTCCTCGTGGGTCTGCTCCTGGGCCTGGCAAAACAAGCCATTAATTGGTCCAGGCAGCGGGCGGCCGAGGGGGTCATCCAGCCAGATTGCCTCCCTCGCTTCTGCGGCCATGTTCGCGCCCGGGTGGCCCTGGAGATGGAGCACGCGGTGTCCGCCGGTGCGCTCGAGCACTTTCGTGACCAGTGGGCGCCGCGGGGACTGGAGTGCATAATTGGTTTAAACGACCAAATTTTAATTTGATTTGTTAAGTTTTATTTAATGATTTATTAGAGTTTTAGTTACAGTTTATTTGTTTAATTTATTTTGGTCTTACAGAAATGAGGGCCAAACAAGTGAAGGTGCCATCTAGAGGCTAGAGAAGGAACTGACTGGCACCGTCACAGGACCCCATTCTAGAACTGGCTCTCAGTGGAGCAGGTTGTGCTGCTGCTGCTGCTGCTGCTGCTGTTGTGTAGGAGGTGGTGGTCGCCTTGGCCTGGGAGTGGAGGGGAAGGAGTGACCCCAGGCCACCACTACCAGCAACCTACAACCAACTTCAACCATCTACTGAGGTGCCTGGAGAGGGAGGAGTAGAGGACAGAGGAGGAGGCCAGTATTACAACTGGAGAGGCCTTCCATCACTGCCTCCCAATTTGGCCTCCGGTCCAGGAGAGGGAGAGAGGGGAGAGGAATAACACTCAGCTCCAACTTGGAAGGAGGGAAGGAGCTGCTGCATCTTTCAACATCTGCAGGTGGGTGTCTTTTGTGCATTCCCCTAAAGACTTTGCATTCTAGGCGGGGGGAGGAAAGAAGACGGGCCGGAAAGCCTGGCCTGGGTTGGCTGGAGCCTGCCCAGGTGAAGCTTTTTTCCCTGACAGTGAGAAGACCTGGTGTGGGGCTGAGCCTGGGCTTTCTCCAGCCTACCCAGGCGAAAACATCTTCTCCCCCTGCCTAAGACTTTGCTTTTCCATCGGGGAGTGCACCCTGCCGACACCCACCCACCGAATACCACCTTGAGTGGGGACCCTGCCTTTGCGGCCCCCCCCTCCTTCCCACCCCCCCTCTCTCTCTCTCTCTTTGTCCTCTCTTTGCCTCTCTGGAAAGGCACCCTCTTTAAATCTACTAATTGCCACTTGAGCAGAGGGAAGAAAGGCCCCTCTCCCAATTAATTCCATCAGGGGGAGAGGCTGGCCAGTTACTTTACACTCCCTCTGCTCAAGGGAAGACTTTTTTACCAAGGCCATTAACACCTTCAGGCCTGTGACTTGGGGTGTGTGTGGCTCTTTTAAAAACCACCCCATTATGGCTTCCACATCTACGGCAGTGACAGGGCCAGCAATGACTTATGCGGCAGCGACGGCCAAAGCCACGGCTGCTCCCGCTTCTGCTGCTGCCCCGTCGCCGTTCCGACTAATAACAAAGAAGCTTGGGGTGAAGAGCTACACCCACCCCAACATGACCATCGAGGCATGCGTGAGGGCCATGGCTGGGGTTGTCGGCCCTCCAGCCATACTCGCCGCCTCGTAAATGTATGGGAAGGCTGTGTTCTTCCTGGAGTCGGAACGGGCGGTGGCCCTGGCCATCACCAAGGGGCTCACCGTGGGCGGGACCTTCCTGCCGGTGGACCCTCTAGAGGCCACCGCGCAGAGGGTCGTATTATCGAACGTCCCGCCCTACGTCTTGAGTGAACTCCTCCTCCCCCACTTGCTCCAACTCAGGGAGGTGAGGTCGGGGATCACGCCGATCCCGCTCGGATTCCGGGAAGCCAGCCTTCGCCATGTCTTCTCCTTCCGGCGCCAGGCCTTTGTTCAGCTGGCGTGGGAGGGGGAGACTGACGGGGCTTTTTTGGTCCTCCATGAGGGGACCCTTCACCGCATCTTCTGGACGATGGACGGCGTGCGGTGCCACGCCTGCAAGGAGGTGGGGCATGTACGAAAAAACTGCCCCGCGTCCAAGGCCGCCAGGTCGTCTGGCGTGCCCGAGGCTGGCGCCACCGCCGCTCCTCCCCCCGGGTCTGGCCGTGCCCCCCCCAAACAAATACTACAGGGGTGCGGTCATCGTCGGAGGTCGATGCCATCCAGGCCTCAGGCGATGGGGAGGAAGTGTGTCCGGTCGGGAGGAGGGCGCGGGGGAAAAATAACCACCGTAGGGCGGGTCCCCCCGTGGAGGGCGTGCCACATGACATGGAGCCCCTGATGCCCGAGAGCATTGCCGCGTTGATCGCGGGGGGCGAGAGTGGGAGGGACCTCGTGCCCGAGCCTGTGGCCGTGACCGCTGAGGCGGGAGTGTTAAGACCTGCGGCCGGGCTTGGGCCCGAGGGACCCGACGAACCTGCTCCACCGGAGGGAGCAGGGGAGGCCCATGCAGAAATGGAGGTCTCCCCCTATCCTTCCACTTTAAAAAGAAGGCGCGACCCCCAGGAGGAGGAGGAGGACCAGGAGGAGGAAGGTCCCTCCGGTCAGGGGGAGTCGTCGCCCGCCGCGGGTACTGTGCCCCACCCCACCGCTGTCACCATCGTAAGCAATCGGCAGGGGTCGCCCGTCCCTGGGGAGGCTGAGGCAGAGGTGTCTGCCCAGCTCATGCCTCCCAGGGATGGGGACGAGACCCTGCCCGTGGGGGGGGTCGCGGAACAACCCACGGCCGAGATCGATCCCCTTTCCGTGGCGTTACCCCTCAACGAGTCAGGCGGCTTGGAGTCTGGGTCGGGCGAGCTCGCGGAAGATGAGCTCGCCCAAAGCGGCCCGGACTTTTCCCAGGTGCTGCTCGACCTCATCGAGGATTTTACAATAAATACCCCTTCTGCTGGGTCGGAGGCCGGTGGCGCGGTGGAGGAAGGCCCTCTGTCTGTGTCTCTGGCGCCGGGCGACTTGGAGGAGATCGGATTTACATATTCTCCGGTCTCTCCGGTCTCTCCGGTCGTTCCGGCGCCTGGGGCGGAGGGGGGCTCCGAACCGCCGCCGTCTTCTGACCCGGCGCCCCTGCAGGAGCCCAGGCAGGAATCCTCCGCCACTGATCCTGGGGGTGGGATCCGGGCGGAGGCAGGGCCGGCCATTGCGGCCGAGCCGTTCACTGCGCTCTGCATGACGGACGGGTCGGCCGCCGGTGGCGACCCCCCCGGAGGAGGACGGGGACTCGGTGGTGGGGGCGGAGGATGACTGGGATTCCTCGCCGATGAGGTGATGGATGACCTCCCGTCCCTCGCCGGGACCCCCCTCATTCCCGTCGAGGAACTCCGGGACTTTGTTGCCACGTGCCAGGGTCGTCACAGGATTCGGGTGGCCCTCGACAGATGGCCGGAACTGGCGCTGCTCCTCGGGTCGGCCCGCACCGCCGTCAAAGCCATGGACGCGGGTGCAGGAGAGGGCCCGCTCGTGCGGCGTCGGCTCCGGTCGTTCCTCACTGGGCTGCTAAGGGAGTGGCGGTTGACTAGCGGCCGCCCTCTCCCTTCCCCTGTTAGTCTTAAGTAGAGGGTGGATTATGCTTCTGGAATGAAGATAACCATAGCCAGCCTCAACATCAACGGCAGCAGGGAAGCTAGCCGCAGGTTTAATAACTTTTCGGTCCTTCGGGACGGGAAGTATGCGGTGTGCTTCCTGCAAGAAACCCACACCGTTCCGGGAGACGAGGCCACGTGTCTCCTGGAATGGCAAGGAGGGGTCAGCTTGAGTCATCTCTCCAGTGTTTCCAGTGGGGTGGCTATCTTGCTGGCCCCGCATTTTCAGCCGGAGATCTTGGGGGTCAAGGAGCTCGTGCCGGGCCGCTTGCTCCAGGTCACTGTTCGTCTGGGGGGCGTGCCGCTCCATCTAGTGAACGTGTACACCCCTGGGGCCGGTGCGCAGCAAGCGCGCTTCTTTGAAGAAGTGTCCACTCTTCTGGGCTCCATCGACGCGGGCGAGTGCGTCATCCTTGGGGGCGATCTTAATTGTACCCTCGAGGCGAGGGACCGCACGGGCACCCTGCCATGCCCGGTGGCGATGGAGAAGTTGAGGGACCTGGTCGGGTCCCTCGACTTGGTGGACGTCTGGCGAAATCTCCATCCCAACTCCAGCGCCTTCACTTGCGTGAGGTCTGGGAGAGGAGCGTCCAGGATCGACCACCTCTACATTTCCCGGGCATTCGTCTCCTGCGTTCCGGCGGCTTCCATGCGGCCGGTGCCGTGCACGGACCACCACCTGGTGTGGGCGGAGCTCGTTCCGCTGCACGCACGGGGGGGTTCCGCGTATTGGCACTTTAACAACCAGCTGCTGGAGGACGCACGGTTCCGGGATTCGTTTAGTCGGTTCTGGGCCGGCTGGAGAAGGAAGCGGGGGGGCTTCCCCTCCTTGAGGCTATGGTGGGATGTGGGCAAGGCTCACATCCATCTCTTCTGTCAGGAGTACGCGAAGGGGTCGACCAAGAGGCGGGAGGCCCGGGTCGGGCAGTTGGAGAAGGAGGTGCTCGACCTGGAGTCCCGTCTCGGTCAAGTCTTCGAGGACCCGGCCCTGCGGATGGTGTACGAAGAGAAGAAGGGCGTGCTGAAGGACCTGCAGCTTGTCGGGTCCCGAGGCGCGTACGTGAGGTCGCGGATCCAGTTCCTGCGGGACCTGGACCGCGGCTCCCCCTTCTTCTATTCACTGGAAAAAAGACGGGGGGTCCGTAAGCAGCTCTTGGAGCTGCTGGCCGACGACGGATCTCTGGTCTTGGATCCGGAGGGAATCCGCGTGGAGACCCGCACCTATTACGGGGCTCTGTTCTCTCCGGATCCATCCAGCGAGGATGCGTGCGGAGTTTTGTGGGAGGACCTGCCGAAGGTCGGCCTGGAGGACGCCGAAAAATTGGACGCTCCTCTGAGTTTGGAGGAGCTGACCGGCGCCCTCCACCAGCTCTCTAGGGGAAAGTCCCCAGGGCTGGACAGGCTGACCGTGGAGTTCCACAGGGCATTCTGGGACATCTTGGGGGGCGACTACGTGCGGGTCCTGGGGGAAAGTCTGGCGACCGGGGAGATGCCCCTCTCTTATCGCAGTGCAGCTATTGTCCTGCTGCCTAAGAGGGGTGATCTCCGCCTCTTTAAAAACTGGCGCCCGGTCTCCCTCCTCAGCACGGACTATAAAATCTTTGCCAGGGCTATGTCTGCTCGCCTAGGCGCTGTGCTGGCCTACATGATCCACCCCGACCAGTCCTACACGGTCCCGGGCCGGACCATCCATGATAACATCCATCTGGTCTGGGTCCTGGTCCACCATTCCCAGAGGGCTGGTCTGTCGGTCGCCTTCCTTTCCCTGGATCAGGAGAAGACGTTCGACAGGGTTGATCACGAGTATCTTTTCGGGACTCTGTGCGCATTCGGGTTCGGGACGCATTTTGTCGCCCGGATCTGACTTCTGTATGCTGCCGCGGAGTGTCTGATTAAAGTTAACGGGTCCTTGACGGCGCCCCTTCGCTTCGGGAGGGGGTTGCGTCAGGGATGCCCCATTTCCGGCCAGTTATATGCCGTTTGCGTAGAGCCTTTCCTGCGCCTCTTGCGGAAGAGGTTGATGGGACTGGCTCTGCAAGGGCCGGGCATGGAGGTGGTCCTCTCGGCTTACGCCGATGACATGCTCCTCATGGTCACAGATCCCGCTGACTTGCGGAGGATGCGGGAATGTCAGCAGACTTACTCGGACACATCCTCCGCCAAGATCAACTGGGAGAAATGTTCTGGACTCCTGGTGGGTCAGTGGCGGGTGGACTCCCTGCCGGAGGAGTTCAGGCCCTTCGCCTGGAGCACCATGCACCTCCTCTACTTGGGAGTCTACCTCAGCCCTGCCGAGGACGCCTGGCCGGCGAACTGGCAAGAGTTGGAGGCCAAAGTCACCGCTCGCTTAGGACGCTGGACAGGATTGCTCCGAGTGTTGTCCTACAGGGGTCGAGCGATGGTCATAAACCAACTGGTGGCCGCCATGTTGTGGTACCGGTTCGTCACTTTGATCCCTCCCCCTGCGTTTGTCGCCAAGATACAGAAGAAGCTCGTCGACTTCTTCTGGGACAAAAGGAAGCACTGGGTCTCTGCCGCGGTTCTGAGTCTCCCGCTTAGGGAGGGCAGTCAGGCGTTGGTGTGCCTCCGCACCCAGGCTGCGACTTTCCGTCTTCAGACGCTGCAGAGATACCTGTACGTCGAGAATCCTCCGAGAAGGTGTGCGCTGGCGACGTATTTTTTCCGCCAGCTGCACGGCCTCAATTACGACATGCAGCTCCTGTTTTTGGAAGTGGGCGGCAGGCGTGCCAGCCTGTGGGAGTTGCCTGTCTTCTACCAGGAACTGCTATGGGTTTGGAACTACGTCGCCTCCAGGCGGAGCTCTCCCCCATCAGGAATGGCGGCTGTCCTCCGGGAGCCGCTGTTCAGGAATCCGCACCTCCACGTCCGCGAGTTTGGGTGGCTGGCGGAGCGCAGGGCTGTGCCTGGCAGGGTGACTAGAGTCGGGGACCTACTCGATGGCGGAGGAGCGGGCTGGATGGCGCCGGAGGAGTTGGCGCGGCGCATGTCCTGGGACAACATCCGGCTCACGGTTGATGCCATCGAGGCGGTGAAAGCGACGCTGCACCCTGGTGCCATGAGGTGTATCGAGGCGGCTCAAGCGCGTGGGCCAATCCCGTCCGAGCTTTCCCCCGTTCGGACGGAATTCCTTATCGGCACCCTGCCCCAAAACTCCCCTCGGGGATCGGCGCCTCACAACTTGAGCCGTCTCGAGGAGATGCCCTCCGTGCCTTTTCATTCCGCACGGAGGGGTTTCCTGTATGGGCTTCTCCTGCACACCTTCCACTTTGTCATCTTCGCCTGCCGTCCGGACATGCCGTGGCGTGCTGTTTTGCCTTCCGGCGGAGGCGGAGTTCCCCAATGGAGGGCTCTCTATGCGGGAGTCCTCCCTTGTTCTATTGGGGACTTGGCCTGGAGGGTGTTGCACGTAGCAGTCCCGTGCAATATATTGTTAAATAGTTTCACGGACACCCAGACCGCCTGTTTGTTCTGCGGTCTGGAGAAGTCTGTGTTCCACGTTTATGTTCAATGTGTGAGGTTGCAGCCCCTCTTCCATTATTTGAAGGGGCTGCTCCTTGATTTTTGGTTGCACTTCAGTCCCACGCTCTTGATCCACGGTCACCCGGTGCGGAGGGGAGCGGGCCGGCTGGAGGACCTCCTCGTGTGTCTGCTCCTGGGCCTGGCAAAAAAAGCCATTAACTGGTCCAGGCAGCGGGCGGCCGAGGGGGTCATCCAGCCAGATTGCCTCCCTCGCTTCCGCGGCCATGTTCGCGCCCGGGTGGCCCTGGAGATGGAGCACGCGGTGTCCGCCGGCGCGCTCGAGCACTTTCGTGACCGGTGGGCGCCGCGGGGACTGGAGTGCATAATTGGTTTAAACGACCAAATTTTAATTTGATTTGTTAAGTTTTATTTAAAGAT
The DNA here is from genome assembly GCF_052327205.1 of Somniosus microcephalus. NCBI lineage: Eukaryota > Metazoa > Chordata > Chondrichthyes > Squaliformes > Somniosidae > Somniosus > Somniosus microcephalus. Next base: position 20,278 of record NC_140993.1, read on the forward strand.
TTGTTAGAGTTTTAGTTACAGTTTATTTGTTTAATTTATTTTGGTCTTACAAAAAAGAGGGCCAAACAAGTGAAGGTGCCATCTAGAGGCTAGAGAAGGAACTGACTGGCACATCACAGTCCACCCTCTCGACCAGGGGGTCCGTTTTATGGGTCCTCACATGCTTCCGCAGCAGGACGGGCCCCGGAGAAATCAGCCATGTTGGTAGCGAGGTTCCCGTAGTCGACTTCCTGGGGAAAACAAACATTCGTTCATGGGGGGTGGCGTTAATGGCAGTGCAAAGCAGTGACCGGGTGGAGTGGAGCGCTGCCGGGAGGACTTCCTGCCAGCGAGAGGTTGGGAGGCCCTTAGACTTTAGGGCTAAGAGGACGGCCTTCCAAACTGTCGCGTTTTCTCTTTCCACCTGGCCGTTCCCCCGGGGGTTGTAGCTGGTGGTCCTGCTCACAGCAATACCTCTCACGAGCAGGAACTGGCGAAGTTCCTCGCTCATGAAGGATGCACCCCGGTCGCTATGTATATAGTTCGGGAACCCGAACAAGGCGAACAGGTCGTTCAGGCATTTGATGACCGTGGTACTGGTCATGTCTGGGCAGGGGATGGCAAAGGGGAAACGGGAGTACTCATCAATAATGTTGAGGAATTACACATTACGGTCAGAGGACGGGAGGGGCCCCTTAAAATCGATGCTCAAGCACTCGAAGGGGCGGGTGGCCTTGATCAGGCTTGCTCTGTCCGGCCTATAGAAATGTGGTTTGCATTCGGCACAGGTTTGGCAGTTCCTGGTCATGGTCCTGACCTCCTCGATGGAGTAGGGCAGGTTGCGGGCCTTAATGAATTGGTAAAGTCGGTGACCCCGGGGTGGCAGAGGTCGTTGTGGAGGGTCCGCAGTCTATCAACTTGCGCGTTGGTGCATGTACTTCGTGATAGAGCATCTGGGAGGTCGTTGAGTTTACCAGGCCGGTACAAGATATCGTAATCGTAGGTGGAGAGCTCAATTCTCCACCTCAAGATCTTGTCGTTCTTGATTTTGCCCTTCAGCTTGTTATTAAACATAAAAGCAACCAAATGCTGGTCGGTGAGGAGGGTAAATCGTTTGCCTGCCAGGTAATGCCTCCAGCATCGTACCGACACCACAATCGCCTGGGCCTCCTTCTCGACAGAAGAGTGTCGGATCTCAGGGCCCTGGAGGGTCCTTGAGAAGAAGGCCACAGGTCTCCCTGCCTGGTTAAGGGTTGCAGCTAGGGCGAAGTCGGATGCATCGCTTTCCACTTGGAAAGGGATGGACTCATCCACTGCATGCATTGTGGCCTTCACAATGTCTCCTTTTATGAGGGAGAAGGCTGCGCCTGCTTCTGCTGTCAGGGGGAAGGAGGTGGACTTCATGAGGGGTCTGGCTTTGTCCGCATAATTGGGCACCCATTGGGCATAGTAAGCGAAGAGCCCCAGGGTTCTCTTCAGCGCCTTTGGACAGTGGGGGAGGGGAAGCTCCATGAGGGGGCGCATTCTTTCGGGGTCGGGGCTGATGACTCCATTCTCTACTACGCAGCCGAGGATGGCAAGGCGCGAGGTGTTAAACACACATTTCTCCTTATTGTAAGTGAGGTTCAGCCATTGGGCCGTACGGAGGAATTTCTCCAGATTAACATCATGGTCCTGCTGGTCGTGGCTGCAGATGGTGATGTTATCTAGATAAGGGAACGTGGCCTGCAGCGCGTTCTGGTCGACCATCCGGTCCATCTCCCTTTGGAAGACCGAAACCCCGTTGGTGACGCCGAAGGGAACCCTAAGGAAGTGGTAGAGGCGGCCATTCGCCTCGAAGGCGGTATACTGGCGGTCCTCAGGGCAGATAGGGAGTTGCTGATAGGCCGACTTGAGGTCGATGGTGGAGAATACCCGGTACTGTGCAATCTGGTTGACCATATCAGGTATGCGGGGAAGGGGGTATGCGTCCAGCTGGGTGTACCGGTTTATGCTTTGGCTGTAGTCGATGACCAGGCGGTGTTTATCGCCGGTCTTAACGACTATGACCTGGGCATGCCAGGGGCTGGTGCTCCCCTCGATGATGCCCTCCTTCAGGAGTCACTGCACCTCAGAGCTAATAAAAGCTCTGTCCCCGGCGCTGTACCGCCTGCTCTTGGTAGCGACGAGTTTACAGTCACGGGTGAGGTTAGCGAACAAGGAGGGGGGCGGGACTTTGAGGGTGGAGAGGCCGCAGGTGGTACGCGGTGGGCGGTTTAAATTTTGCTGGTTGCAGACTGTGAGTGGGGGGAGGGGTCCACCGTAAGCCAAAGTGAAACTTTGAAGGTGGCATTGGAAATCCAGCCCTAGTAGGACGGCAGCGCACAGCTGGGGCAGGACGAGAAGTTTAAAGTTTTTATATTCCGTGCCCCTAACCGACAGGGTCACCACACAGTAGCTGCTGATGTCTGTTGAATGGGACTTCGCCGCCATCGAGATCCGATGGCGCGTTGGCCGGACAGTGAGGGAGTAGCAGCTCACCGTGTCTGGGTGAATAAAACTCTCCGTGCTTCTGCTGTCGAACAGGCAGGTCGTGGCGTGGCCGTTTACTTCGATGTCCATCATGGGCTTGGACAGATGATGCGGGAGAGCTTGGTCAAGCATGACGGAGGCCAGTGTATGGCTGAGTGAGCTGCTGTAGTCTGCAGGTGAGGCAGTGGTCGGGTCTGGAGACAAAACGGCAGCCGAGTGCGGCGAACGAAATGGCGGCGCCCATGACGCGGATCCCCACGAAGTTGGACAAAATGGCGGAGAAGATGGCCGCCCCCACAACTCACATGAGGCACTGCTGGCGTCTGTGGCCTTGATCAAAGATGGCCGCCCCCACGACTCACATGTGGCCTTGATCAAAGATGGCCACCCCCACAACTCACATGAGGCACTGCTAGCATCTGTGGCTTTCCCCCTGCAGGCGTTTACGAAGTGGCCTTTCTTTTTGCAGCCGGAGCAGGTCGCATTTCTTGCAGGGCAGCGCGCCCTTTGATGTCTCGCCTGGCCACAGAAGAAGCAGCTGGCGGCCCGATCGCGGAGGTCTGCTGCCGCAACAGGTCCCGGGGGTGGCGGTCCCGATCGATTCCGGGACACCGACGCCGTAGTAGGTCCCAGGGGTGGCGGTGCGAGGGGTATTGCGGCCGGAGTCAGGCCCGATTCCCAGGGTCGTGCAGCACAGTACCTGGAGTACGCCTCGAGGTCCCGATGGGCCACTCCCAGGGAGCGAGCGAGAGCTGCAGCTGTTTTCAAGTCGAGGTCCTTTGATTCGAGCAGTCTTTGCTGTGAGTAGTCGGACCGAAGGCCTTTCACGAAGGCATCGCGGATATTTCCTTCAGTATGTTCTGCAGCCGTTACAGCTTTAAAGTCACAGTCCCTGCCGAGTGTTTGTAGCGCCTGTAAAAATTCATCCACAGACCCTCCTGGCTGTTGCGAGCGGGATCTTAGGGGATGCCTGGCATACATTGAATTTACTGGGCTCCGGTACTGCTCTTTTAGCAGGTTGAGGGCGTCCTCGTATGTAGCAAGGTCCTGGATGAGTGCAAATACTTTAGGGCTCCCCTGGGCAGTCAGAACTCTTAGTTTGGATTCCGGAGGCACGCCGGAGGCTCCCAGGTAGGATTTGAAACAGCTCAGCCAGTGTTCGAAGTCGAGGGCTGAATTCGCTGCCTGTGGGTTTAGATCCAGGCACGGCAGTCGGAGGGCTCGCAGCCAGGTCGGCTGCTGGGGCTGTTGTAGCTGGCCATTTGGCTGGGGCTGTTGTAGCTGACCGTTTGGCTGGTCGTTTAGCTGCTCCGGTCCATACATTTCAAAATTTAGACAATAAAATTGATATACCTATCAATTCAGTCTATGAAAAGCGACGAGTTAAGGTAGTAACTACAGGTTTTTATTGGCTAAATAACAGAGCCCACCCTCGTGGGTGATCGGTTCCAACAAGGAAGAATACTAGCCAAGCGGTCACCTTTATACCTGGGCAAGCAGGCGGAGCCATGGGCGGAGTCAGCTGAGGTATGCCTAGGTGTAACAGCGTGCGTGGCAAGAGGTAACCTTGTGTAGTGATAACAACAGTGTAAACAGTGATAACAACAGTGTAACAATAGTGAACGGTTGTGAATGGTAACAGTGGTTTACCACAGTAAGAGAGAGAGATAGCTTCTCAGCCGCTATCTTTATACCTGGTGAGGCCCCTGCCATTCTGCCTTGCAAGGGCTGTGTGCAAAATTCCCACCCAAAGGGTCCAATACACAAGAGAAAGCTGTGATTGGCTAACTCAAAGTGGTTAGACTGGGTTAATGTGTCTTCCGGAGCTCCCTGGGCTGAAACAAAAGAATGCAACAGCCCTATTGTCTAGTGCTGGGTGATTTAAAACCCATTCAATTGTTAAACGTTTCCCATTCAAGGTACAAAAGTCTCTTCTGCAGTTTAGATGTATCCACTCGATATACAAACAAATGCTTATAGCATTCAATTGCTTTGTAAACAAAGCATTGTCCTTTGTCTTCGGCCATGTGGTGACAGCCATTTTTATCCCTGGAAATTTAAAAGCACATCGCCCAGGGATTCTTTAATCAAAAAAATTGATCTTCAGAACTGTAAATTATTGCGAATTCTTACAAGACAAAGGTCGAAGCCAGAGGCAAGAAAAATGAAAGGGAAGCTGTGGTTTCACCAGCTAAATTGGCTGGTGGCAGGTAGTGCACTGATCCTTCCTGGGCTGCGGCGGGCTAGAGCTCGAGCGGGTGGCTCTGCAACGGGGCCGGGCAGCGAGTCGGGAAGCAGAAGCAAGGAGAGAGAGAGGGTGGAGCACTCAGGGCGTGGCCGGTGCTGCAAAGCAGGTCGGCTTTCAGACCGAGCAGAGGGAGGGGAAAGTCCCAGAGGGTCCCCTCCATGACGGGAACGGTTCTCCAAGTAATGGAGAAACTATTGAAGAGATATATATTAAAAAAAATTTTTTTAAATAGAAATACCGCGAAAAGCTGCAGGTCGCAACGGGAACCGCGGAGAACAGCTGTGGCAGCAGCGGCAGAAAAGCGTGGGAGGCACCATTTTGATCCATCGGGGACGGAGGAAAAGTGCTGGAAGCGCCATTTTAGATTTTCCAGATGCTGAAGACTGGCAATAGGACTGTTTTCGATAGTGATAGAGAAGATTGGACCACATATGTGGAAAGAGTGGAGGTATATTGCAAGGTGAATGAAGTAGCGGATGATAAAAAGGCATCGGTACTTCTAAATCTGATGGGCGCAAGGACATACGGGCTGTTACGAAACTTGATCACTCCAGCCAAACCGATGGACAAGAATTTTAAGGAGATTGTTGATACCTTACAGGAGCACTTAAACCCAACACCGCTGCTGATAGCGGAACGATTCAAATTCTTCAGGAGGAATCAGCACAAGAATGAAAGTAACGCTGATTACCTCACCGAATTACGAAAGCTGTCAAAGCACTGCCAATTCGGGGCAGGGCTGGCAGATTCTCTACCAGACAAATTCGTCTGTGGTCTCCTTAGCGAAGGAACACAGAATAGACTACTTTCTGAGAAAGATTGCTTTCAGTGTGGCTGTATCATACGAAGCAGCAGCAAGAGGAGCTGCAGAGATATAGCAAAAGCCACAAGACTTCGGCACCCATGAAATGACACGGGTTTCGAGAGGTGTTATCGCTGCGGCAGATCCACCCATGACCAGAAGGACTGCTGGTTCAAGGACAAAGCATGCAGGCAATGCGGAAAGATGGGACACATTGCACGTGTATGCAGATCTGGAAAGAAATCCGCTGACAGTAAAAAGGTCAATAAGGAAAAGTACAGAAAGGTAAAAATGATGACGGACAGTAGCTCCAAAGACCAGAAGAGTGATAGCGACTCCGGAAACAAGAGACTAAGCTGTCTCAAATTACATAATGTAATTGCCAAAGAAGATTACCAGACTATTTGGGTTACCCTCACGATAGCGGGGTCCCCAGTCAAAATGAAGCTAGATACAGGATCACCTCTGACCATCATGAGTCAACGGGATTACGAGCGGCTATTTCCGCATATACCTTTGAAAGACACATCCATTATCTTGAAGACATATACGGGGCAGAAAGTATACCCCAGAGGGAAAATAAGGGTGCCTGTTGTATACAACGGCAAGGAAATACAGAAGTTGTATTTATACGTTCTGCAAGATGGTGGTCCACCATTGTTGGGACGTGAATGGATCAGAAAGATACGTTTAGACTGGCACTCCATTCAGGCACTGACGGTGACCAGTAAGAAAAAAAACGATGATGATGTCATACTTGGATGATTAAAAGAAATCTTGGCTAACGCCAACGAAGTGTTTCAACAGGAACTAGGAACCCTGAAAGGCACCACCGGCTCAATAAAAGTGGAAGATGCAGCAATTCCCAAGTTTTTTAAGGCAAGGCCGGTGCCATACGCAATTCATCCAGCCGTCGAGGCAGAGCTGTAAAATTTGGAAAAAGCAGGCGTGTTATCCAAGGTAGATTGGAGCGAGTGGGCAACACCCATCATCCCGGTCATGAAGAAAATGTCGAATAATGATAAATCTGAAGAACAGAGAAAAATTTGCATCTGTGGGGACTTCAAGGTGACTGTAAACCCGATTCTTCACACGGTACAGTATCCTCTTCCGAGGATAGAAGATATTTTTGCCTCACTATCTGGAGGGAAACGTTTCACCAAAATTGACTTAGCACAGGCATATCTACAGATGGAGGGTGAGGAGGCCTCTAAAAAGTAACTCACGATAAACACACACAAAGGCCTGTACCAGTACAATCGACTGGTTTTCGGAGTGGCATCAGCTCCGGTTATCTGGCAAAGAGCTATGGAACAAGTGCTGCAAGGGATTCCGGGAACTCAATGCTACCTAGATGACATCCTTGTAACAGGAGAAAACGACAACGAGCACCTTGCCAACTTGGAGCAAATGCTCACAAGGCTGAGAGAACGAGGCCTACGAGCAAATCGCCCCAAGTGTGAATTTTTCCAGAAACAAATATCATATTGTGGCCATGTCATTAACGAAGAAGGGTTGCATAAGTGAAATAAAGAGTAGATTGCCTTTCAAAAGCTAGGCTTTATTAACCTTAAAAAACCAGCAAGTACATGTTGAGCACCCAGTCTCAACCAAACTGTAGAAAACTGAATTTAAGATGGCCAGCACAGGTCATATGGAATCAACTAACCAATAAGTTTACAGCATATATCTCAAGGCAGGAAAACAGGCAACCAATTACAATGCTTCTTATAAAACAAGAATAATCACCACATTCACCCCTTCTTTTAAAATATACTTCAACCTGGGTAGCCTTTACAGTTTACAATTAGTTATTTATGACTAGAGCAATACATGTATAATGCCTTCAACAATTTTAAAATTTTACTTTTAAATTATTAATTATTTTAAAAGTCCATTTTTAATCGGTCGACCGGATATCTTGTTCGTGTCGACCTTCTTAGCCTTGGTGGAGTTCTTTGCCCTCCCACACCAGGAGACACAGAAATATCTTCTGCCGGGAGGCTAGCAATATCCCGATTATCAACGGTTTCCGGATTGGAAGTCCCATTAGAAGGTAGACTGGGAGGGTCATGAACATCCATCGGAGGCAGACTAAGAGAATTGTAAGTGTCTGTAATAGGATTGGAAATGTTCGTAGTATCTGTGACGACATCAACATTATCTGAATTATGGCTATTGTTAATGTCCTCAGGAGAGGGCTGGCCACCACAAGGAGCTAAGTCTTTAACTGAAACCGTACTTTCTTTCCCATCTTGGAATCGAATGTGAGCATATTGGGAATTTGCCTCCAATAGCTCCACCTCCTCCACTAAAGGATCATACTTTGACAGTCTAACATGGCGTCAGAGCAGCACAGGTCCCTGCATAGTAAGCCATGAAGGTACCGAATATCCCGTAGTGGATCTCCACGGATAGTTGAAGAGCCTTTCATGGGGGGTCACATTAGTAGCCGTTGAAAGCAATGATCTAATGGAATGCAGGGCATCAGGCAGTACCATTTCCCACTGTGTATTCTTAAGGTTCTGGGATGTCAAAGCCAACATAACTGCCTTCCAGATCACCCCATTGTATCGTTCGCACTGTCCATTACCCTGGGGATTATACGGGGTAGTTCTGCTAGTAGAAATTCCCCGACTCTGGAGGTATTCCTTCAACTGGGAAGACATAAAAGAACTTCCCTGATCCGAATGGATATACGCAGGCATCCCAAAGATGACAAAAAGTTGAGTCAGACATTTAATAACTGTAGCAGCTGATACATCTGCACAAGGAAAAGCAAAAGGGAACCTTGAAAACTCATCCACAACAGTAAATATATATCGATTCTGAGTCGTTGAAGGAAGAGGCCCCTTAAAATCAACGCTCAGGCGTTCAAAAGGAGAAGTAGCCTTTATAAGATGAGCTCGTTGAGGCTTAAAGAAATTCGGTTTACACCGGGCGCAGACAGAGCACGACGAAGTCATCTGCTTGACGTCTTCAACTGAAAAGGGCAAATTCTTACTGCGTACAAAGTGTATCATCCTCGTAACACCAGGATGGCACAAAGCATTATGAAGACTAATAAGCGTATCTCCGTGAAGCACAGAACAATAAGCCCTCGACAGTGCATCAGCAGCAACATTATCCTTCCCCGGATGATAGACTATATCAAAATGGTAGCATGCCAACTCGATCCTCCACCTCATTATTTTATCATTCTTAATCTTTCCGAAATGTTTGACATCAAACATGAAGGACACAGATTTTTGGTCAGTTACTAACGTAAAATGTCGCCCAGATAAATAATGTCTCCATTTACGCAGTGCTTCTACTATTGCATACGCCTCTTTCTCTATTGATGAATGTCTCTGCTCACTATTGCTCAGGGTACGTGAGAAAAAGGCCACAGGTCTTCCATTTTGGTTCAGGGTAGCCCCAATTGCAAAATCGGAAGCGTCCATCTCAATCACAAAGGGAACCTGCTCATCAATAGAATGCACAACTGCTCCAAGGATATCCTTTTTAAGATTATCAAAACACGTCCTGGCCTCCCATGATAGAGGATATGTCGTAACCCGAATAAGGGGCCGGATCTTCTGCGAGAAGTTTGCAATCCAATTAGAATAATAAGAAAACAGTCCAACAACTCGTTGCAAGGCCTTAGAATTAGTAGGGCAAAGTAAATCAATCAGTGGTCGCAGCCGTTCTGGATCTGGTTTAATCTTGTTTCCCGAGATAATATACCCCAGTAAATTTACCTCGGTGGTCGAAAAGATACAGTTCTCTTTATTGAAAGTTAAGCCAACTTTTTCCGCAACTTGAAGGAATATTTCTAGATTAAAATCGTGCTCCACCCTTGATTTGCCACACACCGTGATATCATCTAAATATGAGAAGGTGTCAGAGAGAGAGTTATCACTTATAAAAGCATCCATTGACCGTTGAAAACAGGCGACACCGTTAGTAACACCGAATGGTACTCGGCAAAACTGGTACAGCTTTCCGCCAGCTTCAAAGGCCGTATATGGTTTGTCCTTCTGAGCGATAGGAATCTGATGATAAGCACTCTTTAGGTCAATAGTGCTAAAAACCTTATATTGAGATATTTTATTGATAAGCTCATCAATCTTAGGCAGGGGGTACACATCTAATTGAGTAAACCTGTTAATAGTTTGAGAGTAGTCTATCACCATTCGCTTCTTATGTCTCTCATTAGTGGTGACAACTACCTGTGCCCGCCAAGGCGAAAAACTAGGTTCAATGATTCCTTCCGATAAAAGACGTTGAACTTGAGAATTAATACATTCTTTATCCTGACTGCTATACCTTCTTGACTTGGTAGCAATTGGCTTACAGTCCGGCATCAAATTGGAAAAAAGTGATAATGGAGAAATGAATAAAGAAGTTAATCCACAAATAGACAAAGGTGGCTTGGTTCCTCCGAAAGAAAGACTGAGGGACTCATGTAATTGAAGCACATCATGACCAATCAAAATGTCCACACAGAGATTAGGCAGAATGGATAGGCGTATATCAGTATACGTATTACCTAGGAGAATTAATTTCACAAGGCAACAACCAGCTACTTGTGAGGTGAGAGTCGTCTGAGCCATACACACCTGATAGGAAACAGGCGAAATTTTCAAACGCTTCTCCCTCACAAACTGAAGACTTATAAAGCTCTCAGTACTGCCCGTATCTATAAGGGCCTTCACTTCCAACCCATTAACTTGGGCCATAACTATAGCTTTGTTTAGGCCATGGGAAAAGGTGGCAGAAACTGATGCAATAAACGCCCTATCTAAAGGCTGAATGGTCGCAGAGGAGGCAACCGATTTGCAAACACATGCGTAATGACCTCCCTTGCCACATTTACTACACACAGCCTCCTGGGCAGGGCATTTCAGACGGGGGTGCCGGGCGTTCCCGCAAAAATAACACTTCTGAATCCTAGAGGCAACAACTGCCGAAGTAGAAACTGTTTCGGAATCTGATAAACCACTCCTATTAAATCCACATAACTCCCTTTCATCCGGAACTGCCGAAACCACGGTCGCAGGCCGATCAAAAAGATCATAAGAATCCAAAATTCTCTGAGCCAAATCCAATGTCGAGGCTTGCTCAAAAGCACTCTTAAGATCCAAGAACTTATTTTCTAATAACCGCTGATGAATTGATCTAGACAGTAATCCATTAATAAATGCATCCCATACCGACTCTTCCCTATGTTCTTCTGCAGACATGGCCTTATAATTACAGTTAGCACCAAGGCGCCGGAGTGCTTGTAAATAAGCATCCAAGCATTCTCCCGCCTGCTGCCTACGGGCAGATAAAAGATGACGTGCAAATACCTCATTTTTGGGTTTAACAAAAATTTTTTCCAACGTAGCAATAGCCAATTCATAAGTTTCACAATCCAAAATATACTTATACACATCCGGAGCAATGTAGTTGATTAGTATATCCAACTTATTTAGAGATTGCTGGTCCAACACACCCAAAAAGTTTTTAAATGTACGATACCAATGTTTCCATTGATCATCCACTCCTGCAGAATTAGGGTCAGCATTAAATCGTTCCGGTCGAAGATATCATTCCATTATAGCAAAAGGTTAATACATTGAAATAAAGAGTAGATTGTCTTTCAAAAGCTAGGCTTTATTAACCTTAAAAACCAGCAAGTACATGTTGAGCACCCAGTCTCAACCAAACTGTAGAAAACTGAATTTAAGATGGCCACCACAGGTCACATGGAATCAACTAACCAATAAGTTTACAGCATATATCTCAAGGCAGGAAAACAGGCAACCAATTACAATGCTTCTTATAAAACAAGAATAATCACCACAATAAGTCACCTGTAAAAATTGAAGCGGTCATAAAGGCTTACCTTGTTGACTGACCATCAACCCCACGTCTCCATATTCAACCCTAAAAAGGGCGTTCCCATTATGACAGCGCAAAGGCTACACAGGTGGTCCCTTTTCCTAGGGGCACACCAATAGACATAGAATACAAAGGAACAAAACAGCATGGGAATGCTGCCGGGTTATCGTGCCTACCGTTACCAATGGTGGAAGAGGCGCCTACAGTGGACCCAGTGGAGATGTTCCACTTGACCACAGTGGAATGTCTACCGGTGATAAATTCTGCCATTGAAAAGGAAACGCGAAATGACCCGACTCTCTCACGAGTCTACGATTTAACGGTGAAGGGATGGCCAGCACATGGCGAACCACTGTTGCCAGCATTCTCGCTAAGAAGAGAACAGCTGTCAGTGTGCCGAGGAACCTTGATGTGTGGATCCAGAGTGGTGATTCCACCCAAACTCAAGGATAGAGTGCTAAAGGAGCTTCACGAGGGGCATCTGGGTGGAGTGAAAATGAAGAACTTAGCCAGAGCATTTGTGTGGTGGCCAGGTATCGATGGAGACATCGAATAAATGACCAAGAGCTGTCTAGGATGCCAGAAGGTCCAAAACGCCCCACCACAAGCCCCTCTACATCCATGGTAGTGGCCCTAATCTCCATGGCAAAGGGTATATATCGACTTTGCTGGTCCATTTATGGACTCAATGTTCTTAATCGCGGTGGATGCACACTCCAAGTGACTGGAGGTAATAAAGATGTCCTCCACCACCACGGAAAAAACCATCACAGTATTAAGGACCATATTCGCCAGGAATGGGCTGCCTGAACAGATCTGTTCTGATAATGGACCGCAATTTGTATCCGAAGAATTCAAGAAGTTCTTAAAAAACAATGGGGTTAAGCACTACACATCTGCCCCATACCATCCCGCCACCAATGGATTGGCTGAAAGGTTTGTCCAGACCTTCAAGAAGGCCATAAATGCCATGGGTAATGAAGACATAAATCTACAACAAAAGGCAGATAACTTCTTGTTTGCGTACAGGAATGCAACACATGTGGTTACAAACCAAACCCCCGCCATGATGTTTTTCAATAGAAGCCTAAGATGCCGGCTGGATTTGGTCAAGCCAAACGTCAGAAGGGACGTAGAGAACCGACAATTTCAAAGCATGAATGAAAGGCCAACTAGAACCTTCCAGATAGGTCAACCAGTTTTGGCCCGGGACTACCGTACCGAGAAATGGCAGCCTGGAACTATTTGCACATGACTAGGACCGCTGATGTATACCGTGGACATTGGAGAAAGCATAATAAGGCGCCATGCTGACCAGATCATAGAGTCATCCGAAAAAGGACAACCTACACCACAACTCTATACACCTAGTGATGAAGCAGAGATACCCATAGTATCTACCTCCGATCCGGTGATACTGGAACCAGATGAACCCGACACTGGCATTGAAGCCGAATCGACCTTGCCAAAAGAACCTACTACACCACCGAGGCGTTATCCGGACCGAGTCAGGAAGCCTCCAGAGAGACTGAATTTGTAATTGATTAACTTCAGCAAATGTGTTTATTATTGTTCTTGTAAAAATGTTATTTAACGATTACTTAAAATGTTATGTACTATTTATCTAAAAGGGGAGGAATTGTAGTGTATGTACCTTTAAGAGGAACTATGTTTTTGAAGCCCCTGTATACTGTAGTACCAGTAGTAACCACTCGGGTATATAATCCTGTATAGCGTCTTGTGTAGTTAGTTCACCTCCAGACTTTGTTCAGTAAACACTTGTTAAATCAACTCCTGCATTCCGTGTCTTCATTAACACACGGATCTAACACAGATGATCCATGTCCCGGGGCCGGGCTCAGATTCCCGATTGAAATCATGTCAAATGAACCGTGGCTCCCTGGTGACTCGCTGACATTCGCTGCACCCACCCCTGCTCCAGTGTCTGCAATAAAACACAGAGAATGGGATGTCCAGGCCGGGCCTCACTCTAACTGGGTGGGGGGGGTGTTCGGCTCCAGTCTCAGGTTATGGTCATTTTCAGGGGTTCACAGGTTCAGGGTGAGAGTCTCTGTGAGACGGTGACACTGGCGGAGATACCCCGCGTCACAACTCAAACCCCAACACATGAGATTCTCCAAATCACCTGGAATAAAATGTTTGTAAACTGCTGAACCCATCTGTGTGGGGAGGTGGAATAAGGTCAGAGATTGACATGGAAGGAGACGGGATGACTTGTGATCGAAGGGACTGTATATAGGCGGGAATATTACTGATAGTTAATTGTAACAGGACCTTATTTAAAAAGCTTCTGGTTTCAGGAAACCCTTGAATATAAAATCCGAGTCTGTAAGGGTTTGTGCGGAGCGCTGCGTTTCAGTTCTACTGTCGATAAACGGTTTGAAATTGGCAGTTGCAGAAAGCTGGAGGTGGAGCTGGAAGATCAGAGGCCGCTCTCTACTCTGTCTGTCACTCTTGAAATTGTCTCCTCCCCTCCCGCTCTCTCTGTTCAATCTCTCACTCTGTATCCTCCCCTCCCTGCCTCTCTCACTCTGCGCTTTCTCAGTCAGGTCGGAGTCAGCTGTATATAAGAGCAGCCAGAAGCCTTTCGTTTTTCATTCAGCAGAAATTTGACTGAAGAATCATCATGACTGGATGCGGTAAATGAGGCAAAGGACTGGGCAAAGTTGGAGCCAAGTGGCACCGTAAAGTGCTCCGTGACAACATCCAGGGCATCACCAAACCAGCCATCCGCCGCCTGGCTCGCCGTGGCGGTGTCAAGCGGATCTCGGGTCTGATCAACGAGGAGACCCGCGGGGTGCTGAAGGTTTTCTTGGAGAATGTGATCAGGGATGCGGTCACCTACACTGAGCATGACAAGCGCAAGACGGTCATTGCCATGGATGTGGTGTACGCTCTGAAAAGGCAGGGCCGCACTCTCTATGGATTCGACGGCTGAACAACTCGACTCTTTTTACCAAACACAACACAAAGGCTCTTCTAAGAGCCACCCAACACCTCACAGAGAGAGCAGTGATCTGGGAACGGGAGCTGGGGTAGATTGTTCTCAATAATAGATTGTGGTCAGAAATATTATTAACAGATATGTGATGTGTTCTGTAATCTTTGAATTTCGGTTGCACCAAGGTTCGAGAGACGTTTATTTCCCCAGACGGCACATTCTCTCCTCAGTGAAAAGCCACATCACATCTATACATTTGTTCAATGTCTTGTACTGTAATGATTATAATTGTAATAATTAGCAGGCTGGTCGGGCCTTCGTTCTGTTATTCTGCGTTCACCGTCACACATTCCTTGCGCTGTTCTATGTACAGATTTAATTTGTCAGCCTCTGAACTGTAACCGGCGGCAATAAATCTCCATTCATCAATCTAAAATGTGCCGAGTATCAGATCTCTCACTGCACAGTTCCCGAATGACAGATTATTGGCCAAGCCCTTCTCACAGGCTCCACGGGGACAGAGAGAAGCGACTGATTACTGATCCTCTCCCCTGAAAGCGGAGGCTAACCACACTGATGTGCCTCAATGAATCCGAGACTCAACGTTAACGGAGCAAAGCAAGGCTTTTATTAACTCAGAAAGTAATACACAGTAGAGAAGTGTCTCTCATCCAGAGATCTGCTGTACCGCCTGTGAGACACGCTGGGGCCTGCTTAAGTAGGGGCCAGGTATGGGCGGAGCCCTGCACACAATACAATACAGGTAAGGAAATGAAACTGAAACTAAACTCCCCTGCTTGTCACAGTCACAGGCACAATCAAACAAAGAGAATACAGAGTGCCTGATGAATGGCATATTTCATCACATTCACCCCTTCTACAGATTTAGTCTGTTCGGGGGTTTGATAGTCCTCTGTGACCGACGTAGCTGTTGTGGTGCCGCGGGTGTCGGCTGGGTGTCCCCGGTGGCCTCCTGGGTCTCTGCCGGGGGCGCCGCCAGGGTTGTTGAAGGCGTAGTTGGTGGGGGCACCATTGGTCGATGTTCTTCCGGGGGTGATGAAAGGATAGTGGGTGGGTAAGTATTGCTGTGATTGTTGTTGCTGTTGTTGTCGTGGTTGTTGTCATTACCGGCTGGGGTGACGTCTTTTATGGACACGGTGTCCTCCCTTCCGTCGGCGTGCCGGACATACGCATATTGGGGGTTGGCGTGGAGTAGGTGCACTGACTCCACGGGAGGGTCCGTCTTGTGGCCCCTCACATGCCTTCGTACAAATACCGGACCTGGGGTGGAGAGCCATGACGGCATGGATACGCCTGAGGTGGATTTCCGGGGAAAGACAAACATTCGTTCATGAGGCATGGCATTAGTGGCAGTACACAATAGCGGAGGTGGATTTCCGGGGAAAGACAAACATTCGTTCATGAGGCATGGAATTAGTGGCAGTACACAATAGCGACCGTATCGAATGGAGCACATCTGGGAGGACTTCATGCCAGCGGGAGATAGGGAGGCCCTTGGTCCTTAGAGCTGGAGTGACTGCTTTCCATACTGTCCCGTTCTCTCGCTCCACCTGACCATTACCCTGGGGGTTGTAGCTGGTGGTACGGCTCGTGGCGATCCCCCTGGACAGCATGTACTGGCGTAGCTCTTCACTCATGAAGGACGCCCCCCTATCCGTATAGATGTAGCTCGGCATACCGAACAGGCAGAACAGGCTGTTGAGGCATTTAATGACCGTGGCGCTGGTCATGTCTGGGCAGGGGAAGGTGAATGGGAAACGGGAGTATTCGTCCACAATGTTCAGGAAGTAAACATTGCGGTCGACTGACGGGAGGGGGCCCTTGAAATCTAAGCTGAGCCACTCAAAGGGCCGTGTAGCTTTGATTAAGTGGGCTCTATCTGGGCGGTAGAACCGAGGCTTGCACTCAGCGCAAGTGCGGCAGTTCCTGGTCAGAGACCGAACTTCCTCAATCGAGTAGGGTAAGTTGCGGGGCTTTATGAAGTGGAACAGCCGTGTGACCCCTGGGTGGCAGAGGTCGTTGTGGAGGGTTTATAGCCGATCCCCGGTGGCACTGGCACACATCCCTCGTGAGAGGGCATCGGGGGATTCGTTAAGGGCCCCTGGCCGGTAAATGATGTCATACTCGAAGGTGGAGAGCTCGATCCGCCACCTAAGAATCTTATCATTTTTAATCTTCCCCCTCTGTTTATTATTGAACATAAACACTACCGACCACTGGTCGGTAAGTAGGGTGAAGCGTTTGCCGGCTAGGTAGTGCCGCCAGTGGCGCATTGCCTCCACGATGGCTTGGGCCTCCTTTTCCACGGAGGAGAGTCTGATCTCGGGCCCTTGGAGGGTCCTCGAGAAGAAAGCTATGGGTCGCCCCGCCTGGTTGAGGGTGGCCGCCAAGGCAAAGTCAGACGCATCACTTTCCACTTGAAAGGGAGTGTTCTCGTCCACTGCCTGTAGCGTGGCCCGCTCAATATCCTGCTTAATGCTTTTGAAGGCGGCGTGGGCCTCAGTAGAGAGCGGAAAAGAGGATGCTTTCAAGAGGGGGCGGGCTTTGTCGAAGTAGTTGGGGACTCATTGGGCATAATAAGAAAATAACCCCAGGCACCTTTTCAGGGCTTTGGGAGTGTTGGGCAGGGGCAGCTCACGTAGGGGGCACAATCAGTCGGGGTCTGGCCCGATTTCCCCATTCTCCACCACGCTGCCTAGTATGCAGAGGCGCGCGGTGTTGAAAACGCACTTGTCCTCGTTGTAAGTGAGGTTGAGTTTCTGTGCGGTTTTCAGTAACCTCTCGAGGTTCGAGTCGTGATCCTGCTGGTTGTGACCGCAGATGGTGACATTGTCGATGTAGGGGAAGGTTGCCTGCAAGTGGTGGTCATCGACCATGCGGTCCATCTCCCTCTGGAAGACCGAGACACCATTCGTCACCCCAAAGGGGACTCTGAGGAATTGGTAGAGGCGTCCATTTGCCTCGAAGGCAGTGTACGGGCAGTCCTCTTGTCTGATAGGGAGCTGGTGGTACGCTGACTTGAGGTCGATGGTGGAGAACACCCGGTATTGGGCAATTTGGTTCACCATTTCTGATATGCGGGGTAGCGGGTAGCCGTCTAGTTGGGTGTACACGTTGATCGTTTGGCTATAGTTAATCACCATCCATTTCTTCTCGCTACCCCTCACCACCACCACTTGGGTGCGCCACGGGCTGTTGCTGCGTTCAATAACGCGCTCCCTCAGCAGCCTGTCCACCTCGGTCGCGATAAACCGCCTGTCCTCCCAGCTGTACCTCCTGCTTTTGGTCACTATTGGCCGGCAGTTGGGAGTAAGGTTCACAAATAGCGAAGGCGGCTTTACCTTCAGGGTAGCCAGACCGCACACTGTGAGGGGCGGCTGGGACCCACCGTAATTGAGCGTGATGCTTTGGTGGTGGCACTGGAAATCCAGGCCCAAGATCACGCTCACACATAGAATCTTCATGATTAGTAATTTAAAATTATCGTATACAGTTCCGTTAACGGACAATTGTACCGCGCAGTAACCCATAATGGTCGATGTCTGAGTTTTATCAGCCATAGAGATGGTACCCTGAGCAGGGACCACCGTTAGAGAGAGTTGTTGTGCTAGTCCAGGGTGGATAAAACTCTCCGTGCTTCCACTGTCAATTAAACATTTAACCCCGCACCCGTTTACCTCGATGTCCACCATTGATTTGGATAGCGGGTGCGGTCTGGTCTGGTCCACTGTGACCGATGCCACTGTAGGGCCCTGATCGAGACAAGATGGTGTCCACGCTGTCTGCTCACAAGATGGCAGACCCCACGAGGTTGGGCAAGATGGTGTCCAAGATGGCCGCTCCCACGGTGCACACGAGGCGGTGGCGGGTTTTCCAGTGGGGTTCCCTCTGCACACCTTCCCGAAGTGCCCCTTCTTACTGCACTTAAAGCAGGTGGTGCCTTTCGCTGGGCACAGGTTTCTGGTGTGCTTCGGCTGCCCGCAGAAGTAGCAGTTGGGGCCCTGACGCGTCGCGGCTGTCGTAGAGCTTCTGGGGGGAGAGCGGGGCCCCGACGGTGTCGGGCTGCCGGGCAAGGAAGATGCCTTCCAAGATGGCGGCGCCCTTGGTGCACACGTGGCGGCGTGGGCAGCGTTGGCTGAAGAGTAGGCGTCCGAGTTTCTCTGGGCCACATCTAGGGATCGCGCTGTGTCCACAGCCTGTTTCAGGTCCAATCCCGTTTTTTCCAGTAGTCTCTGCCGGATGTAAGTGGAGCTGAGGCCTGTGATAAAGGCATCACAAACAAGCTCGTCAGTGTACACTGCAGCTTTTACATCTTGGCACTTGCAGTCTTTGCCAAGAGTTTTCAGGGTGACTAGGAACTCATCCAGCGATTCCCCAGGTCGCTGTGTGCGAGTAGCGAGCAGATGCCTAGCGTACGCCTCATTTGTAGGCTGCTGGTAATGCGCCTTTAGGATGTCGCAGGCGGCCGGGTACGTTTCGGCGTCTTGGATGAGGGGGTAAACCCGGTGGCTTACCCAATTCCGCAGGATTCCGAGTTTCATACTTTCAGCGTCCGTAGCGTCTGTGATGGCTGCGGAATTGTCCAGGAAGAATTCCATACTCTTAAACTAGTGTCTGAATCGTGCCGATGCGTCCGAAGCATGCAGGTCCAAATCCAAACGTTCGGGTTTCAAGAGTTGATCCATTGCGTTGAAAATTGAGTTAATAAAATTGATGTGCCTCAATGAATCCGAGACTCAACGTTAACGGAGCAAAGCAAGGCTTTTATTAACTCAGAAAGTAATACACAGTGGAGAAGTGTCTCTCATCCAGAGATCTGCTGTACTGCCTGTGAGACAGGCTGGGGCCTGCTTAAGTAGGGGCCAGGTATGGGCGGAGCCCTACACACAATACAATACAGGTAAGGAAATGAAACTGAAACTAAACTCCCCTGCTTGTCACAGTCACAGGCACAATCAAACGCAGAGAATACAGAGTGCCTGATGAATGGCATATTTCATCACACTCACAATGGGACGGGCGGAGGGAAATTCTGAATGGGCTGGAGAGGAGAGGTGAGAGGAATCGAGGAAAAGAGCGGGAGATTGGCGCGGGTCCCTTTCCCCGCTCCTGTCAGCATCAACAACCCAGAGGGAGAAGGGCCCTAAAGCACCAAGCCCAGGAAGGTACATTTAAAACCTTCAATGATTCCGGCAATGATCCTTTCAATTTGTGCAGAATAAAATCGATTTGTGTCAATACGGTTATTTCCTGCACTAAAATTGGCGGGCATTTTGAAATGGGTGATTAATCCCAGCTCAGCCAATCGGGGTCTGAGATTCCAGCGTTTCATTGACTGGTCAGAATTAGGATGAAAGTGTCTGGGCGCCGGTCTCCAGCCAATCAGTGCTCGGGGCGGTCCCTCACTGAGTATAACAAGATGGATACAGAGCAGATTCTGCATTAACAGTCCGTGTGTTCCAGATTGTGCTGAGATCGGTTCAGAAAATGGCCAGGACCAAGCAGACAGCGCGCAAATCGACCGGAGGCAAAGCTCCTCGCAAACAGCTGGCGATCAAAGCGGCCTGGAAGAGCGCTCCAGCTACGAGCGGAGTAAAGAAGCCCCATCGCTACAGACCCGGCAGTGTGGCTCTGAGGGAGATCCGCCGTTACCAGAAATCCACCGAGCTGCTGATCCGCAAACTGCCCTTCCAACGCCTGGTGCGGGAGATTGCTCAGGACTTCAAGACCGACCTGCGTTTCCAGAGCTCGGCCGTCATGGCCCTGCAGGAGGCCAGCGAGGCTTACCTGGTGGGGCTCTTTGAGGACACCAACCTGTGCGCCATCCCCGCCAAGCGAGTCACCATCATGCCCAAAGATATCCAGCTGGCTCGCCGCATCCGCGGGGAGCGCGCCTAAACTCACTCTGCCCGGCTCCAGACTTTAGCACCAGATACAACAACGGCTCTTTTAAGAGCCACCAAATCAGCAAAAGAAAGAGCTGCGATCGGCGCAAGGCAAATTGGTCTGTGCACACACCGTGCAAGTCTTGTGTTAATGTAACTGGGGATTTATAGTGGGGGCAGTGAATATCTGAAGGTGCATTTATGATCTAGGTTGAAATGTGAGTGAGCTGCCCAATAGACTGAATGAACTCGCCCAGTGTGAGTCGGAAACTATATCATTTCTGATAGTAAATTGATCCAACTTCACATACTGGGATAGATCCGAGAGAACGAGGTGTCTGAAGTCTGACTCTCACCTTTAAAGCCAGCTCTTAATGCGGGGACAGGCGGGAACTTTAGTTACTATTGGAAATATTTTAAATTAACCAGAGCTCCAATTCTGGTTCGATTCTGCCAATTAAAAGGGGAAATGTTTGAATGTTTCCGGATGTATATATTTCTCCCTATGGAATTATTGTCCCAATAACGAACGGTAAGCCCATCCAACACTCACTCACTTTCTACTCGGTTCTAAACATCCGTTCATATTCGGCTCTCCCAATAACATGTTCATTGAGTGCCGGCCTCATGTTCGGGTTCCGTGTGTTTTGTTTTACTCTGAAGCCAGACCTTCTCTATATTGAATCACCGATCTGACTATTCGCTCACAGCAAGCCCGCTAGTGTTTGTAGATCCAGATTTCTACATGCTCGACAGTGTCCTGTTTATAGCCGAAAATGTTTGAACAGTAACCAGCTCTTTCACAAATACAGTGGGTGGCTCTGAAAAGAGCCTTTGGGTTATTAGATTGAATTTTGTCCGCTTTACTTGCTCTTGGAGCTGGCAGTGCTGGTTTTCTTGGGCAGCAGCACGGCCTGGATATTAGGCAGCACCCCGCCCTGAGCGATGGTCACCTTTCCCAGCAGCTTGTTGAGCTCCTGGTCATTGCGGATGGACAGCTGCAGGTGTCTGGGGATGATGCGGGTCTTCTTGTTGTCGCGGGCCGCGTTGCCGGCCAGCTCCAGGATTTCAGCGGTCAGATACTCGAGCACAGCAGCCATGTAGACCGGGGCTCCGGCACCCACACGCTCAGTGTAGTTGCCCTTTCGCAGGAGCCTGTGAACACGGCCCACAGGGAACTGCAGTCCGGCCCGAGATGAGCGAGACTTGGCCTTGGCCCGAGCTTTACCGCTGGTTTTTCCTCTTCCAGACATTTCCACAATTCACTCCTTGAAAGAAAGAATGAAAATCTCCTCCCATATCTGCCCTTCTTATGCTTTCTGGAGGAATGCAGAGAGCGTACTTGCGATTGGTCGCTCTGTGGTGAATTTCATTGGTGCTTTCCGGTGACCAATCACAGTCTGCTTTTCCCGCCAATCAAAACAGGGCGGAAATAACTGCCTCAACAGTCAGACCGCCAACGATTTTTTAATTTCAAAACGCCCGCCAATATTTTCCTGAATAAATTTACTCATAGCCAAGGTGTTCCAAATAATTCCTTGTGTCTTATTTTATCTCATCCGTGCAAATTCCAGGCTGTTACAATCAGGATTAATTCCGTGTTCAATATCGAAACTTCACGGGCGGGATTAAATCCCCATTGATTCTGTAACGGGACACATTCCTGCTCAATCTTTGTAAAAGTGAGGATTCAGATTATCGATCAATCCTTTGCACAGGCGCTGGTGCAGGAGTGAAACGAGATCTGGGTGTCCTGCTGTGAGAAGAGAAGATGGACAGAGTGATCAAACTGACCCCGTTCTGGTCTCTAAGAACCCCCATTCAGGGTTGTTACAATGCAGGAATTCTCAGGTTAATAAAATGATTGACCACAACTGGCATTGAAAAAATGAAAATGTACTTGTGATTGGTCGCTCTGTGGTGAATTTCATTGGTGCTTTCCGGTGACCAATCACAGTCTGCTTTTCCCGCCAATCAAAACAGGGCGGAAATAACTGCCTCAACAGTCAGACCGCCAACGATGAGGGGGTGGACATATGAGGAGAGTTTGAGTAGATTGGGACTGTACTCATTGGAGTTCAGAAGAATGAGAGGCGATCTTATTGAAACATATAAGATTGTGAAGGGGTTGGATCGGGTGGATGCAGGGAAGATGTTCCCGATGATGGGTGAAACTAGAACTAGGGGGCATAGTCTTAGAATAAGGGGCTGCTCTTTCAAAACTGAGATGAGGAGGAACTACTTCACTCAGAGGGTGGTAGGTCCATGGAATATGCTGCCCCAAAAAGCTGTAGAAGCTACATCATTACATAAATTTAAAACAGAAATAGACGGTTTCCCAGAAGTAAAGGGAATTAAGGGTTACGGGGAGCGGGCAGGAATTTGGACATGAGTCACGGTTCGGATCGGTCATGGCCCTGTGGGTAGCGGAGCGGGCCCAGGGGCCATGTAGCCTGATCCTGCTCCTATTTCGTGTGTCTAATTCTGTTAGATTCAGGAGATGGTTCTGTGATAGTGGATTGGCGGTTAGGATCAGATCAGCCATGATCTTATTGAATGGCGGAGCAGGCTCGAGGGGCCGATTGGCGTACTCCTGCTCCTATTTCTTATGTTCTTATGTTCATATGTTTTTATAGAGATTGAGGTGAATGAAATCAGAGTCTCCTCTCGAAAACAAGCTTTTAATTCGTCGGAAGGCGCTGCAAGTGAACGGGTCTGAGAGTAAAGGGAAAGAGCGATCAGGGACCGTGTTTGTAGTTTACTGGACAGGAAATACAACAGCGACACTAAGGTCGATCCGGTCAGTGAAACTGCTTATCTGAAAAGACAAAACTAAATCTACAGCTGGAACTTTAAACGTTCTCAAACACACTTGTTACGGAAATAATTACAGTAAATTGAGCCTAATGGGAGATGTGTTTGTGTAGCTCTTTCAGAGAGATTGTGGGTGGCTCTTAAAAGAGCCGTTGTGTTTTGGGTTTGTTCTTTCAGGACAGCATGCAGTTTTACTTGGAGCTGGTGTACTTGGTCACCGCCTTTGTCCCTTCCGACACGGCGTGCTTGGGCAGCTCCCCGGGCAGCAGCAGGCGCACGGCGGTCTGGATCTCCCGGGAGCTGATGGTGCGCCGCTTGTTGTAATGGGCCAGGCGGGAAGCCTCACCCGCGATGCGCTCGAAAATATCGTTCACAAACGAGTTCATGATGCCCATGGCCTAGGAGGAGATGCCGGTGTCGGGGTGAACCTGCTTCATCACTTTGTAGATGTAGATGGCGTAACTCTCCTTCCTCGACTTTCTGCGCTTCTTCCCGCCCTTCGCTGCCGGTTCAGTGACGGTTTTCTTGGCGCCCTTCTTGGCAACTGTTTTCTTTTCATCAACCATTCTCAAACTCGAATTCAGGAACAAAATGACGCAAACCCGCTCCGCGCTCGGAATAAATAGGCAGCCCCCACAGTCCTATGCTAATGAGGGATGGGTGAAGGCAATGGTTGTGATTGGCTGGTGAAGAGTGATGGGAAATTCCATTGTTCTGCATCTCTCTGATTGGCTTCTTTATGTATCCAATCAGATTGAGTTTTTGTCACCAGCACGCCCCCTGCAGTCAGAAAGGTCATTGCAAGAGCATCTGTCCATTCACCATTTCCCAGACCATTATCCAGGGTCCCAAGCACTTCTTCCGGATGAGACAGCAATTTAGATATACTTCCTCCAACCAGTGCACTATATTCACGTCTTGCGGTGTGGTCTCCGCCACTTTAGTTCAATATCTGACAGTCTCTAGTACTGTGAGTGTGTGTATTGGAATAGTTCTGTATTATTCATTCTCTGGTGATTTATGTAAGTGTGGGAATCATTCTCAATCTCAGTCTCTGTTACATTATGTGAGTGTGGGATCCATTCGTTTCCTGTCCGTCACTGATACCATGTGTCAGTGTGGGATTCCATCTGTATCCGTCAGACTCTGGTACCGTGTGTCAGTGTTGGGATTCATTTGGAATTTGTCATTCTCTGGTACTGTACGTGTGTGTGATATTAATTCTGTATCTGTCTGTCACTGGGATGTGCGAGTTTGAGATTCAGTCTGTATCTGTCATTCACTGGGATGGTGTGCATGTCTAAGATTAATTCTGGATCTGTCAGTCTCTGGTACTGAGTGTAGTGTGGGATTCATTCTGTATCTGTCATTCACTGGGACGTTGTGCAAGTCTAAGTCTAAGGTGTCAGTCTCTGGTACTGAGTGTGAGTGTGAGATTCATTCTGTATTTGTCAGTCTCTGGGACTGCAGGCTAGTGTCATATTAGTGCTGAATCTGTCAGTCTCTCGTACTGTCTTTCACCGAAGAATTCCGCATGTATCTGCTACTTACTCAGTTTATGAATGTGGGATTTGTCCTGCATCTGTCAGACTCTGGCACTTGATGTTAGTTTGAAATTAATTCCATTTCTGCTAGTATCTGCTACTGTATCAGAGTGTGGGACTGAATCTATCTGTAAATCAATTGTACTGCATGTGATTGTGGACTCATTCTGTATCTGCCAGGCCCTATGATGCTCTGTGTTACTGTAAGATTCATTCTCTCTCTTTCAGCCTCTGTTCTGTATGTGCTTGTTAGAGTAATTATATATCTGTCAATCTCTGGTGCTATATATGAGAGGGAGATTCATTCTATAACAATCAGGCTTTAATGTGGGGTTAACGGTGTCTCTATCATTTTCCTGTACTGTGTGCCAGTCTGTATTAATTCTGGGTCTGTCACCGTCTGATACTCTGTGTCAGTGTGAGATTCATTCTCACGCTCTGCCAATCTGATATACTGTATGTGAGTTGAGATTTATTCCATATCTGTCAGTTTGGGATTTATTCTTTACCTGTCAGTCTCTGATACTGTATGTGAGACTTAGATTAATTCTGTCTCTGTCACTATCTGGTGCTGTATGTGAGTGTGAGATATCTGTCAATCTCTGATACCATATGAGAGCATGAGATTTATTCTATACCTGTCAGTCCCTGATAATCTGTGTCAGTGTGGGATTGATTCTGTGTTAGTCAGTGTCTGATACTCCATGTGACAGTGAGATACATTCTGTATCTCTCAGTCTCTGGTATTATGTTTGAGAGTGAGATCAATTCTGTATCAGTCAGTCTTTAATTCTCTGTATCAGAGTGGGGATCATTGTGTCTCTATCATTTTCTGGTACTGTGTATGATTGTGGGATTCATTCTGTACCTGTCTGACTCTGATACTGTTAGTGTGAGATTAATTCTGTATCTGTCAGTCTCTGATACTGTACTTGAGACTGAGCTGTATTCTATATCAGTCAGCTCTGGCACGGCATAAGAATTTGGAAATCATTATATAACTGTCTGTCTCTGATACACTATGGGAGAGATAGATTTATTTTCTGTCTGTTAATCTTTGGTATCGTATGTGATTGTTATATACAATCTTTATCTCTTAGACTTTGATACACTTTGTCAGAGTTTGATTAATTCTGGATTTGTCAGTTTCTGGTTCAGTATGTGACAATGAGGTGCATTCAGTATTAATTATGTGTCTGTCAGTCTTTGGTACTTTGTGTGAGAGTGAGAATCATTCTGTATATATGTCTCTGATACTCTTGTCATTGTGTATTTGATTCTGTATTTGTCAGTGTCTAGTACTAAATGTGACAGTGAGGTACATTCTCTGTCAATCTCTGGACTTTGTGTGAGAGTGAGATTCATTCTGTACCAGTCAGTCTTTAATAATCGGTGTCAGTGTGGGATTCATTGTATCTCTATTATTTTCTGGTATTGCATGTGTGTGGGGGACTCATTCTGTGTCTGTCACACTCCGATACTCTGTGTCAGTGTGTGATTCAACCTGCACCTGTCAGTCTCTGGATGGTGAATGTGGGTTTCACTCTGTACCTGTCAGTTTCTGATGAGATAATGTGGGTTTTTCACTGTAACTGTCAGTTTCTGATATGTGAATTTTAGGTTTTACTCTACCAGTCAGTCTCTGATATGTGAGTGTGGGTTTTATTCTGCATCTTACAATTACTGTTCTGTGAGAATGGGTTTTATTCTGTTTCTGTCTGTCTTGGGTTTGTAAATGTGGGTTCTATTCTGTACCCATCGATCTCTTGTGTGCTAGTACTGCTTTTATTCAGAACCAGTCAGTTTCTGATAGATGAGAGTGGGTTTTCCTTTCTACCTGTCAATTTCTGCAATTGAAAAAGTGTTTACTCTGAATCTGTAAGTTTCTGGTTTGTGAGTCTGGGCTTTTGTCTTTATCTGTCAAACTCTACTATGTGAGTGTCTTTTTCACTATCTTCTTTTTCTGCTATGCAAAGTTGTGTTTTTTTATGTACCTATCAGCTTCTGGTAATTGAGTGTGGGTTTCTTCTGTATCAGTCAGTCACAAGTGAGTGAGTGTGAGATTATTCTGTCTCTGTCAGTTTCTGATATCTGAGTGTGTGTTTTTCTTTGTACCTCTCAGTGTCTGGTTTGTTAGGTCGGGCTTTATTTTGTACATTTTTGTTTCTTGTATGTGCGAGTGTGTTGGAATATGTACTTTTTAGTCTCTGTTGAATGTGTGAGTATTTGAATTAATACCCACTAGTTTCTGGAATGTGTGTGTCAGTTTTACTCTTTATCTCTTCCTCTATGGTATGTGAATGTGGGACTTACTATTTATCTCTCAGTCTTTGGTGTGAGTGTGGGTTTTACCATGTATCTGTCTGTCTCTGTGAGTTGAGTGTGGGTTTTACTCTGTAAATGTTATATTATGGGATGTGTGTTAGGATTTTCCCTGTAAATGTCGTTATCTGTGATGTATGTTGGGGTGTTTACTCTGTATATGTCATACTCTGGGATGTGAGTGTGTGTTTTACTCTGCAATGTTATACTTTGGGATGTGTGTCAGGGTATTACTCTGTAAATGTCACAATCTTAGTTGTGTGGGGGGGGCGTTTACTCTGTATCTGTCATACTCTGAGATGTATTTTGGGGTTTTACTCTGTATCTACCATACTCAGGAATGTGTGTGTGGGTTTTAATCTATATCTGTAAAACTCTGAGATGTGTTTACGCATTTTACTCTCTATCTGTTTGTCTTTGGTGTGCGAGGGTGGGCTTTACTCTATATCTGTCAGATTCTGGTTTCCGAGTGCCAGGTTTTAATCTTTACCTGTCAGTTTCTGTCATGCAAATGTGGGTGGTCATTCTGTACCTGTCAGTCTCTGGTGTGTGAGTGTGGCTTTATTCTATATCTGTGATGCTTGAGGGGCCATTTGACCTACTCCTGTTTCTAATGCTTATATCTCTGGGATGTGAGTGTGGGTTTTTGTCTGTAATATTCAGTTTGTGCCACGTGTGTGTGTGTTTTACTCTGTACCTCTCTGTGTCTGGGGTGTGAGTGTGGGTTTTTCTTTGTAACAGTCAGTGTCTAGTATGTGAATATGGGCTTTATTTTGAACCTGTTGTTTTCTGGTATGTGTGGCTATGTTGTATTATGTATCTGTCAGTTTCTGTTATATGATTGAGGATTTTACTCTATTCATGACTGTCTCTGGTATATGAGTCTGGGGTTTTTCTCTGTCCCTATTCAGAGGGATTTGAGTGTACTTTTACACGAATCACAGAAAGTTAACATGCAGGTACAATTAGAATGGTAAAAGGAATGTTTGCATTTATTGCAAAGGGGTTGCAGTAAAAGTATAAGTCTGTGCTGCTGCAATTTTATAGGCCTTTGGTTATGCCATAACTGGAGCACTTTGCATATTTTGGTCTCCTTATGTAGTGCAGGGTTTACATGCTCTAGATGGGGTGTATCAAGTGTTCACGAGATTGAATCCTAGGCTGTTCTATGAGGAGAAGTTGATTATAATGGGCATATATTCTGTGGAGTTTAGAAGAATGAGAGGTGATCTCATTGAAACATTTCAAATTATAGAGTGTTTGACAGGGGTAAATGCTGCGAGGCTGTTTCCCCTGGCAGGAGATTCTAGAACCAGAAGTCATAGACTCGTGACAAGGCATTGGACAATTAAGAATGAGTTGATAAGAAATGTATCCACTCAGTAGGTAGTGAATCTTTGGAAATCTCTACTGCATGGGTCTGTGAATGCTCAGTCGATGAGTGTATTCAAGGCTGAGATCACAGATTTTTGGGCACTAAGGGAATCAAGGGATTTAGGGAGAGGGTGGGAAATTGGAGTTGTGGCAGAAGTTCAGCCATGATCTTATTGAATGGCAGAGCAGGCTTGAGGGGCTTTATAACTATTTCTTATTTTCTTATAGCTGACTGTCTCTTGGATGTGTTTGTGGATTTTATTCTGTATCTGTCAGTCTCTTGAATGTGAGTGTTGTGTTATTTCACTATCTTCAGTTTCTGGTATGCAAATGTTGGATTTATTATGCACCTGTGATCTTCTGGTATGTGAGTTTCACTCTGTATCTGACAGTCTCTGGTAACTGAGTGTGAGTTTTACACTGTATCTGACAGTCTCTGATATGTGAGTGTGAGTTTCACTCTGTATCTGACAGTCTCTGATATGTGAGTGTGAGTTTTACTCTGTATCTGACAGTCTCTGTTATATGAGTGTGAGTTTCACTCTGTATCTGACAGTCTCTGGTATGTGAGTGTGAGTTTTACTCTGTATCTGACAGTCTCTGGTATGTGAGTGTGAGTTTTACTCTGTATCTGACAGTCTCTGTTATATGAGTGTGAGTTTCACTCTGTATCTGACAGTCTCTGATATGTGAGTGTGAGTTTCACTCTGTATCTGACAGTCTCTGGTATGTGAGTGTGAGTTTCACTCTGTATCTGACAGTCTCTGGTATGTGAGTGTGAGTTTTACTCTGTATCTGACAGTCTCTGGTATGTGAGTGTGAGTTTCACTCTGTATCTGACAGTCTCTGATATGTGAGTGTGGGTTTTATGCTGTACCTTTCAATTTCTGTTGTAAGAGTAAGGGTTTTGCTCAGTACCTGTCAGTTTCTGGGATGGGAGTGTGGAATTTATTCTGCATCTCTAAGTCACTGGTTTGTGAGTAATGGCATTAATCTCTAGCTGTTATTCTCTGGTGCCTGAGATTTGTTGTCCCGTTTATCGTTCAGAGTCTATAATTTGGATGTGGGCTTTATTCTGTATTTGTCAGTCTCTGGGATTTTATTCTTTATCTGTCAGCTTCTGTTGTGTGAGTGTGTGTTTCACTCTGTACCATTCTGTCTCTTGTATGTGAGTGTGGTGTGATCTCTGTAAATGTCAGTTTCAAGTACGTGAGTGGGGATTTATGCTGTATCTGTCAGTTTCTATTATATGAGTAAGGTTTTAATCAGTCGCTGTCTGTTTCTGGTATGGGAGTGTGGACTTTAGTCTGTCTCTTCCCGTCTACTCTCTGGGATGTGAGTGCAAGTTTCACCCTGTATCTGTCAGTCTCTTTTAATTGTGTTTTGATTTTATCTATAGCTGTGAACCTGGTATGTGAATGTGGGTTTTACTCTATAGCATTCTGTCTCTAGGATGTGTGTGCATTTTACTCTAACTCAGTTTCTAGAATATGGATGTAGTCTTTTGTCTGTACCTGTCAGTTTCTGGTGTGATTGTAGATTTTACTTTGTACCTGTCTGTCACTGCTTTGTGAGTGTGGGCTTTATTCTGTAGCTGTCATTTCTGCTACTGGTTGTGAGTGTGGGATTGATTCTGTATCTCTTATACTGGTAATGTATGTGAGTGTGAGAATTATTATGTAATTGACAGTCTCTTGTATTGTACTATTCTTGCTCTGTGTAACGATTGGATTCCATTCCTTCTCCACCTTGTGTAGGCCAATGCTCGTTTGAGATTATCTGTGACTGTCTCAGGAGGAGGCTTGTTTCAGTCCATTACCTCTGACTCTCTGGTCTTGTATTTTAGTTATTCGGGTTGACTGCCTGTGTACAGCTAGCAGCGAGGACTGACACCATATCAGTGTCTATCTGTTCGTATGTGTAAGGGAGTGAAAATGGATATGCCTATCAGTGCAATGTGTTTGGGCTTTGAAACAGCATCTTATTCAACTACTGCAAGTTACTGTGAGATTCATAATGTAACACTGGAAATTCGGATCACTGTGGGGCTGACTGCTTCTGCTGCCTGTTATAATAGGATTGAGGTCAATTCTGTGTCTCTGCGCTCTGTGAGTGATAGTCTACATACTGTGTGTGCGATGGAGCTGCCTGAATAGTTAACAGAGTGTCTCAGAGCCCGAATACTGATATATCTGAGGGAGCGACAATGTATCTCTCGATCACCAGCAACACGGTTCTGGAGAACTCAACGCACCCAAAGGAAATAACCGATTTTTGAATTGTGTTATTTCACATTTCTCACCTGCTGCCTGCAATCGATGCACGTTGTGAATCTCCGCGCATCCTCACTGTCAGGCTGTTTCCCTGTTCACTGAAAAATAATAACACACACGGTGAGATTGGAACTGAATCAGGAACATTCACGACTGATCTGGAGAAAGCAGCAATGATTTGAAAGAGCGAGGTGATTTACTTTCTGAGTTATCTTACACTGTATACACACTTCCCGAGAATGGCCTCTCCCTTCCCCCACTCTCTCCATTTTCCGGAACTAGATCCTGTTCCAATCTGTCTCTTACAAACAATCCCCGGCTTCCGATGAACTTACCCCGACTCAAAGCCCATCTGCGGACACAGTCTCAATGCGATGTGCTGCTGTGAGGAGGCTGCTGTTTGCTCCCTTACTCAGGCCCGTGATATCTCCGCTCCCTGATGTGTTCAGCGATCATCAGCCGAGCACAGAGGAAACGGCCCCCGCTGGCAGAGCTGGGGGAGGGGAGCTCACGTGGTCCCTTCCTGTCACTTTAAACACTGTGGGGGAGAGGGGGAGGTGCAGGAAACTATTTTAATGCTGAAGCATGAAAGCTGGAGGCGGAACTGAAACTCAGAGGACGCTGTCTCTGCTCTGTCTGTCACTCTGATTCTGTCTCGTCCCAGCCTCTCTCACACTCTGCCTTTCTCAACCAGATCCGGGCTGGCTTCACAAATTCATCAGGACGGCGAGAGTTTATCATTCAGTTTATATTCCTGTACAGAATTGTCCGGCCTGGAGGAGGTAAAGGAGGCAAAGGACTGGGAAAAGTCGGAGCCAAGCGCCACCGAAAAGTGACAACATCCAGGCACAAAACAAAGGCTCTTCTCAGAGCCACCCACCGCCTCACAGAGAGAGCAGCGCCCTGGGACCGGGAGCGGGGATATATTGGGGTGGGGAATAGCTTCAGAATTATAAGGATTATTATGGGGTTACATGTGACTCTTTGGGCCGGACCCTGTATTCTCCCCTCACAGTGAAATGCTCTTTTAGTCTTCCTGGGTGTCCATGCGCTCAGTGTTCTGTTTCCATTCAGCTTTTATATATCAGACAGATGGTGTGACGGGGAACCGGAGCTTTCCACCTCACAATAGGTTAAACTGAGCTGCTGTGACAAGAGGCCAACTTGTGAGATTATTCTCCTTCTGAAGTTTGCTTCCTGCACAGATACTGTCGGGGATTGTGGAATTCAAGGGTTTAAGTAAAGTCATTGGATGGACTGTAATGTCTCCAGTTCTAACTGTCGGAACCCGCTGTAACCAGAGGCTACTTCGGATTGGTCGCTTGATTGGAATCCAATTTCCTTAACAGAATTAACTATTGGCCTCAATTGATCAATTTTAAAATTAAGTTTGAAACATTCCACCACATTCAAAAAAGAAAGATTTTATTTATACTTATTAAATTCGACAGAGACAGACATTAAATTGGGGCAGTTTCACTAATTTTCTGCTAATTTCCTCACCAGATTGACAGGACTTTGGCCGGAATGAATAAACTGACGAATCAGTGCATTAAACTGGCGGCTCCTTCAGAGAGGCTGTGGGTGGCTCTTAAAGCAGCCGTTGTGATTTCCATATTTCTGTCAGTAAATTGTAGAGTTTCACTTGGAGCTGGCGTTCTTGGCCAGCTCCCCGGGCAACACCAGACTCACGGCGGTCTGGATGTGTGGACACAATCCGCACTCTCCAAACTATTAGACGTCTTTGCCATCTACTGGCTAAAAGCGAGTGCTGCAACAAGAGACAATGATTCAGCAGAAACCATTTTGATTTCGACAGATACCTCAGCACCGTGTTTATGTTCCGCTTAAAACCATTGCCAAGTAGTTTATTGGTCTAGCTGAAAACTCCAAACAACCATTAAAAGCAGATGGACGCGCTCATCCGATTCTAGTGTGAACAGGGTGGTTGATCATTGGGTGTGGGATAGACACTCCCTCTGTCACTCTGGTACTATGTGCCAATGTGGGATTCACTGCTGAATATGGGACAGATACTGTATCTGCCACTCTCTGCATTGTCAGTGGCAGATTGGCTGGCGAAAAACGATAGATACTGTATCTGACACTGTCTAGTACAATGTGACATTTTTAAATTGTCTGGTGAGGCTACACTAGATACTTTATCTGTCCCTCTCTGGTGCTGTGTCAGTGTGGGATTGACAGGTGAGTATTGGAAAAGCACGACCACTCACTAGTACTGCTTGTGAGTGAGGGGATATTCGTTCATACAGGATACCAATTGTATGTTACTCTGTTACTGTGTGGCAGCGTTTGATTGTCAGGTGAGTGGTGGATAGATAACTGAATGGGCAAATCTGTGAATTTCAAAGTAGAATTTAAGATTTAACATGTTAATTTAGATCTGAGATTGGTTGGAATCATACCTAGCACAAAGGAAGTTGGCTGTGGTTGTTGGAGGTCATTCATTTCAATCACATGACATCACTGCAGGAGTTCCTCAGGGCAGTGTCCTCGGCCCAACCACCTTCAGCTGTTTCATCAATGACCTTCCCTCCATCATAAGGACAGAAGTGGGGATGTTCGCACATTGTTCAGCACCATTCGAGACTCGTCAGATACTGACGAAGTCCATGTCCATATGCAGCAAGACCTGGACAACATTCAGACTTGGGCTGACAAGTGGCAAGTAACATTCGCACCACACAAGTGCCAGGCAATGACCATCTCCAACAAGCGAGACTCTAACCATCTCCCCTTGAAATTCAATGGCATTACCATCACTGAATCCCCCACTATCAACATCCTGGGGGTTAACATTGATCAGAAACTGAACTGGACCTAGCCATATGTGTACTGTGGTGACAAGAGCAGGCCAGAGGCTGGGAATTCTGCAGCGAGTGTCTCACCTCCTGACTCCCCAAAGACTTTCCACCATCTACAAGGCACAAGTCAGGAGTGTGATGGAATACTCTCCACTTGCCTGGATGAGTGCAGCTCCAACAACACTCAAGAAGCTCGACACCATTCAGGATAAAGCAGCCCGCTTGATTGGCACTCCATCCACCACCTTCAACATTCACTCCCTCCACCACCGGCGCACTATGGCTGCCGTGTGTACCATCTACAAATGCACTGCAGCAACTCGCCAAAGCTCCTTCAACAGCACCTTCCAAACCCGCGACCTCTACCACTTAGAACGAAAAGGGCAGCAGACTCATGGGAACATCACCACCTACAAGTTCCCCTCCAAGCCACACACCATCCTGACTTGGACCTGTATCGCCATTCCTTCACTGTTGCTGGGCCAAAATCCTGGAACTCCCTCCCTAACAGCATTGTGGGTGTACCTACACCATATGGACTGCAGCTGTTCAAGAAAGCGGCTCACCACCATCTTCTCAAGGGCAATTAGGGATGGGCACTATATGCAGGCCTAGCCAGCCAGCGATGCCCACATCCCATCAATGAATAAAAAAAATAAATTGTGACCCATAGAACAGAACAGTAACGAGCCCTTTCCTAGATACAGTGGGTGGCTCTGAAAAGAGCCTTTGGGTTATTAGATTGAATCTTGTCCTCTTTACTTGCTCTTGGAGCTGGCAGTGCTGGTTTTCTTGGGCAGCAGCACGGCCTGGATATTAGGCAGCACCCCGCCCTGAGCGATGGTCACCTTTCCCAGCAGCTTATTGAGCTCCTCATCATTGCGGATGGCCAGCTGCAGGTGTCTGGGGATGATACGGGTCTTCTTGTTGTCGCGGGCCGCGTTGCTGGCCAGCTCCAGGATTTCAGCGGTCAGATACTCGAGCACAGCAGCCATGTAGACCGGGGCTCCGGCACCCACATGCTCAGCATCGTTGCCCTTTCGCAGGAGCCTGAGAACACGGCCCACAGGGAACTGCAGTCCGGCCCGGGAGGAGCGGGACTTGGCCTTGGCCCGAGCTTTACCGCCGGTTTTTCCTCTTCCAGACATTTGCACAATCAACACGGTCAGAGAAAGAATGAAAGTCTCCTCTGCTACTGCTCCTCTGCTCTCCTTATACCTTCTTAAGGAACTCAGAGAGCGAAATTATGATTGGTTGCTTTGTATGAATTTCATTTGTGTTTTCTGTTGACCAACCCGCCAATCAATAGGGCGGAAATAACTGGCCTCAGGTCAGAACGCCAACGATTTTTTATTTTCAAAAAGCCCGCCAAGGTTTTTCTAAACCACCGAATTAAGTTAATAAATTCATTATTAGTCAAAGATTTCCAAACATTTTTACATTCTTTTTGTCTTATTCCATCACTCCCTTGCAAATTCCAGGCTGATACTATTGTGTATGTACCTTTAAGAGAGAACTGTTTTACAGCTCCTGTATACTGTAGTACTGGCAGTGACCACACCTGTATATAAAGCCGGAGCAGGCTTCTGTACTTCAGTATTGAGGCTATGCTACTCCAGTAAACACCTGTTGATTGTTAAGTTACAGCCTCCGTGTAGTTCTTGGGGAAACATCCTATCTGCATTTCCCGTCGAGGAGTCGCTCCGGGAGGACGGTGGAAGAAATTCGAGGCCAGAAGCACAGGCATCGACCACAAGCAACCACCCAGTCATCCGGCAGCAAGTCAACAGCAGGAGTGGCTGTTGAGAGCCGGGCTTGGTTCCCCAGCCATGACGATCCAGCAACAGACTGGCAACAGGTGCAGCACACACCCTTCCCGGACAGTGGCAGCGGGAGCCGACCGACGGCGTAGAAAAGCCAAGCAGCATCGACGGGGTAAGAGAGAGGGTGAAGCGCAAGGGGCGCAGCCGGGGGTTAAACGACTGAGCGGCGTCGAGGACAAACGAGCAGAGAGAGAGAGCGGGCAAAGTAGCAGCCAGGTTCCGGACCGAGTGACGGCAATGGGAAAGGCGCACAGGAGAACGTGCAGAGCACAGCCAGGGCTCAAGGGCTGAACCGTGTCCATGGAGAGAAGAAGGGAGAGCGCGGGGGACACCATTGAGCCGCGGAGAAGAAGGGAGAGCGCGGGAGACGCCATTTTTAGAAGCCGCAGCGGAGAAGAAGGGCGAGCGCGGGAAGGAAGGAAAGCGCGGGAGACGCCATTTTGTTCCAGCGGAGAAGAAGGGAGAACGTGGGAGATGCCATTTAGACAGTTAAAATACAACCAGGGATGGCGAAGAGTGGCAGTATCACAGCGTTCGGCAATGAAGTCGAAGATTGGGTGACATATGTGGAACGCATTGAGGTGTACTGCAGGGCGAATGAAGTGCCAGATGCTAGGAAAGCACTGGTTTTGTTAAATTCCATGGGTGCAAAAACTTATGGCTTACTGCGAAACCTGATAACCCCTGAGAAGCCCGTGGAGAAGAATTTTGAAAGCATAGTAGAAATCCTACAGGACCACTTAAGCCCCACACCGCTGCTGATAGCAGAAAGATTTAAGTTCCACAAAAGGAACCAGCATAAAGATGAAAGTAATGCTGAGTACTTAACGGAAGTGCGCAAGTTATCGAAACACTGCCAGTTTGGAGTGGGACTATCAGATACGTTAAGGGACAAGTTTGTGTGTGGGCTTCAAAGTGAAGGAACCCAGAAACGGCTTCTATAAGAAAAGGATCTTACGCTGGACAAGGCTTTCAGCATGGCAGTATCACATGAAGCAGCCGCACGGGGTGCTGCAGAGATACAATGGAGACCGCAAGAATACGGCACCAATGAAATGTCATATGGAGCAGGGTAGTGTTATCGCTGCAGCAGAATGACACATGATCAGAAGGATTGTTGGTTCAAGGACCAAGTGTGCAGACAGTGTGGAAAGACAGGATGCATAGCAAGAGTCTGCAGGTCAGGGAAGAAAACCAACAGCAGGAAATCTCCACAGGAGAAGTATAAAAAGGTACATAAGGTGATGGACAGTAGTTCAGATGAACAGGGAAATGATACAGACTCCGGAAGCAAGGAGCTGGGTTGTCTGAAACTACATAAGGTAACCAAAATGGAGGATCACCAGACTATCTGGGTCACACTCAAGATAGACGGAGTCCAAGTGAAAATGGAATTGGACACTGGATCAGCCCTAACAGTCATAAACCAAAGGGACTACAAGCGGCTATTTCCACATATACCCTTGGAAGCTACAGAGATTGTCTTGAAGATGTACACGGGCAAAAAGTCTACCCCAAAGGAAAAATAAGGGTGAAAGTGATATACAAAGGCCAGGAAATACCTAAAATGGACCTATATGTATTGCCAGATGGAGGACCACCACTACTAGGACGTGGATGTATCTGGAAGATACAACTAGATTGGCATTCCATACAGGCACTGAAGGTTGAGGCCAAAAAGGATGATGACGCCACACCTGGACGACTTTCAAGAATGCTAACTGATGCACAAGAGGTATTCCAGGAGGGACTGGGAACACTAAAAGGCATAACAGCAGCGATTAAAATAGAGGAAAATGCAAATCCAAAGTTTTTTAAGGCCAGACCGGTGCCTTAGGGGATCCGACCAGCCGTTGAAGCAGAGCTGGAAGGGTTGAAACATTCAGGAGTACTGTCCAAAGTAGACTGGAGCGAGTGGGCTACACCCACCGTCCCTGTAATGAAGAGGTCATTGAGTAATATGCCTGGGGAACCAAAGAATGTCCGCATCTGTGGGGATTTCAAGGTGACAGTGAACCCAGCCCTTCACACGGTGCAATATCCGCTTCCACGGATTGAGGATATTTTCGACTCGCTATCTGGGGGTAAACACTTCACCAAAGTTGATCTGGCCCAGGCGTATTTGCAAATGGAGGTAGAAGAAGCCTCGAAACAATACCTCACGATCAACACTCATAAAGGTCTCTATCAATACAACCGACTGGTGTTCGGGGTAGCATCAGCTACGGCTATTTGGCAAAGGGCAATGGATCAAGTCCTGCAAGGAATTCCAGGGACCCAGTGTTATTTGGACGACATCCTGATCATGGGCGAAAATGCCAGTGAGCACCTCGCCAACCTGGAGAAGGTGCTCACTAGATTAAAGGAATATGGGCTACGAGCTAATCGCCACAAGCGCGAGTTTTTCCAGCAGCAGATCTCGTATTGTGGCCACATTATTGATGAAGAGGGGTTACATAAGTCCCCTGAAAAGATTGAGGCAGTAGTCAATGCTCCAGCACCGGAAAATGTGTCACAACTGAGGTCGTTCCTCGGATTGGTGAACTACTACCATAAGTTCTTACCAAATTTGTTTACAGTAGTACACACACTGAATACCCTACTGCAAACGGGGGTACTATGGAAGTGGAATGACGAATGTAAACGAGCTTTC
Organism: Somniosus microcephalus; assembly: GCF_052327205.1. Taxonomy (NCBI): domain Eukaryota; kingdom Metazoa; phylum Chordata; class Chondrichthyes; order Squaliformes; family Somniosidae; genus Somniosus; species Somniosus microcephalus. The sequence continues at coordinate 58,182 of NC_140993.1, forward strand.
CAGAAGTGCAAAGATTTGATCACATCAAAAGAGGTGTTGGCCCATTTCAACCCAGCACTACCAATCCGGTTGGCATGTGATGCATCACCCTATGGTATTGGAGCGGTGTTGTCGCACAAATTCCCGGACGGGTTGGAGAGGACAGTAGCCTTTGCATCTCAGTCACTAACCTCAGCCAAGCGCAACTATGCCCAGATTGACAGGGAGGCCCTCAGCCTAGTATGGGGAGTAAAAAAATTCAACCACTATCTGCATGGACAGAAGTTCACCTTGCTGATTGACTACCAACCACTTATCTCCATCTTTAATCCAAAGAAGGGCGTTCTGGTAATGACTGCACAACGGTTACAAAGATGGTCCCTTTTTCTAGGGGCGAACCAATATGAAATAGAATATAAAGGCACGAAACAGCATGGAAATGCTGATGGACTATCACGTTTGCCACTGCCTACTGTGGAGGAAGCACCAACAGTGGACCCTATCGAGATATTTTATTCGTCAATAATTGAACGATTGCCAGTAACTAACGCGGATATAGAGGAGACCCGCAATGATCTGACACTGTCTCGGGTATATGATTTGACGGTGAGGGGATGGCCAACACATGGCGACTCACTGTTGCCAGCATTCTCATCCAGAAGAGAACAGCTGTCAGTATGTCAGGGGACAGTGATGTATGGATCCCGAGTGGTAATTCCACCCAAGTTAAGGGAGAGAGTGCGAAATGAGCTTCACGAAGGTCATCTGGGAGGGGTGAAAATGAAAAGCCTTGCTAGGGCTTATGTGTGGTGGCCGGGGATTGATCAACCATTTGAGGACCTAAGTAAGAGCTGCTCTGGATGCCAGAACGTCCAAAATGCACCACCACATACCCCTCTACACCCTTGGGAGTGGCCCTCCTCTCCATGGCAATGGGTGCATATTGATTTTGCTGGTCCATTCATGGACTCAATGTTTTTAATAGCTGTGGATTCGCGCTCAAAATGGCCTGAGGTGATCCAAATGTCCTCCACCACCACGGAGAAAACTATTGCAGTCCTACGGACCATCTTTGCCAGGAACAGCTTGCCAGAGCAGATTTGCTCTGATAACGGACCACAGCTTGTGTCCGAAGAGTTTCGAAGATTTATGAAAAGAAATGGGGTAAAGCATTACAACTCCGCTCCTTATCATCCAGCCACCAATGGATTGGCTGAGAGGGTTGTACAAACCTTTAAAAAAGCAGTAAGGGCCATGTGCGATGACGACATTCCACTGCAGCATAAGGTGGACAATTTCCTGTTAGCCTACAGAAATGCGACACATACAATCACCAACCAGACCCCGGCCATGATGTTCTTTAACCGAAGGTTGAGACCTCGCCTGGATTTGCTCAGACCAAATGTGCGAAGAAATGTTGAGGATAAACAATTCCAGCACATCAATGAGAAGCTGACAAGGAGATTCAATGTAGGACAACCAGTCTTGGCCCATGATTACCGAACAGAGAAATGGCAACCCGGAATGATATGCACATGGCCGGGGCCATTAATGTACACAGTGGATGTCGGGGAGAACCTTGTTGGGGATGGCATTAAAAGGGTAATTAAAGAAGCGTGCAATAAGGGCACAGCATTCATCATGGGTGACTTTAACCTACATATAGATTGGGCCAACCAAATTAGTAACAATACTGTGGAGGAGGAATTCCTGGAGTGTTTACGGGATGGTTTCCTGGACCAATATGTCGAAGAACCAACCAGAGATCAGGCCACCTTAGACTGGGTATTATGCAACGAGAAAGGATTAATTAGCAATCTTGTTGTACGAGGCCCCTTGGGTCGGAGCGATCATAATATGATCGAATTCTTCATTAAGATGGAGAATGAAGTAGTTGACTCAGAGACAAGAGTCCTCAATTTAAATAAGGGAAACTACGATGGTCTGAGGAGCGAGTTGGGTAGGATTGAGTGGGGAATGGCGCTCAAAGGGTTGACGGTGGATAGGCAATGGCAAACATTCAAAGACCGAATGGATGAGCTACAGAATTTGTTCATCCCAGTTTGGCGTAAAAATAAAACAAAAAAGGTGATTCAACCGTGGCTAACTAGGGAAATTAGGGATAGCATAAGATCCATAAGATCCAAGGAGAGGACATATAAATTGTCTAGAAAAAGCAATAATCCTGAGGGTTGGGAGCAGTTTAGGAGTCAACAAAGGAGGACAAAGGGATTAATTAAGAAAGGCAAAATAGAATATGAGAGTAAGCTAGCAGGGAACATAAAAACTGACTGTAAAAGCTTTTATAGATATGTGAAGAGAAAAAGATTAGTGAAGTCAAGCGTAGGTCCCTTACAGTCAGAATCAGGGGAATTTATAATGGGAAACAAGGAAATGGCAGACCAACTAAATGCATACTTTGGTTCTGTCTTCACAAAGGAGGACACAAATAACCTCCCAGAGATGCCGGGGAACATAGGGTCTGATGAAAGCGAGGAACTGAAAGAAATCAGTATTTGTAGGAAAATGGTGTTAGGAAAATTGATGGGACTGAAGGCCGATAAATCCCCAGGGCCTGATGGTCTACATCCCAGGGTACTTAAGGAAGTGGCCCTAGAGACAGTAGATGCATTACTGATCATCTTCCAGAACTCGATAGACTCTGGAACGGTACCCATGGATTGGAGGGTAGCTAATGTTACCCCACTATTCAAAAAAGGTGGTAGAGAAAAAGCGGGGAATTATAGGCCGGTAAGCCTGACATCGGTAGTGGAGAAAATGCTAGAGTCTATTATAAAAGATATAATAGCAGAGCACTTGCAAAGCAGTGACAGGATCGGACAAAGTCAACATGGATTTACAAAAGGTAAATCATGCTTGACTAATCTACTGGAATTTTTTGAGGATGTAACTGGTAAAATAGATAAGGGAGAACCAGTGGATGTGGTGTATTTGGACTTTCAGAAGGCTTTCGATAAGGTCCCACACAAAAGATTAGTGTGCAAAATTAAGGCACATGGGATTGGGGGCAAGGTATTGACTTGGATAGAGAACTGGTTGGCGGACAGAAAGCAAAGAGTTGGAATAAATGGGTCATTTTCCGAGTGGCAGGCAGTGACTAGTGGGGTACCACAAGGATCAGTCCTAGGACCCCAGCTGTTCACAATATATATTAATGATCTGGACGAGGGAATTGGATGTAATATCTCCAAATTTGCAGATGACACAAAGCTGGGCGGGAGGGTAAGCTGCGAGGAGGATGTCGGGAAACTCCAGTACGATTTGGACAGGTTGGGTGATTGGGCAGAAACATGGCAAATGCACTATAATGTGGATAAATGTGAGGTTATCCACATTGGTGGCAAAAACAGGAAGGCAGATTGTTATTTGAATGGCAATAGATTGGGAGAAGGGGAAGTGCAAAGAGACCTGGGTGTCCTTGTGCACCAGTTGCTGAAGGTAAGCATGCAGGTGCAGCAGGCGGTTAAGAAGGCAAATGGTATGTTGGCCTTCGTAGCAAGAGGGTTCGAGTACAGGAACAAGGATGTCTTGCTACAGTTGTACAGGGCCTTGGTGAGACCGCACCTTGATTATTGTTTGCAGTTTTGGTCACCATACCTGAGGAAGGACGTTCTTGCCATGGAGGGAGTGCAGCGAAGATACACCAGGCTGATACCTGGGATGGCAGGAATGACGTATGAGGAGAGATTGTGTCGATTGGGCTTATACTCACTGGAGTTTAGAAGATTGAGAGGGCATCTCATCGAAACCTATAAAATTCTGTCAGGTCTGGACAGACTAGATGCAGGAAGGATGTTTCTGATGGCCGGGGAGTCCAGAACCAGGGGTCATAGTCTAAGGATAAGGGGTAAGCCATTTAGGAGTGAAATGAGGAGGAAATTCTTCACCCAGAGAGTGGTGAACCTCTGGAATTCTCTGCCACAGAGGGTGGTGGAGGCCAGTTCATTAAATATATTCAAGAAAGATTTGGATATGTTTCTTGAGGCTGAAGGGATCAAGGGATATGGGGAAAAGGCAGGGACAGGGTACTGAATTTGGATGATCAGCCATGAACACATTGAATGGCGGAGCAGGCTCGAAGGGCCGAATGGCCTACTCCTGCTCCTATCCTCTATGTTTCTATGCCACGTCGACCAGATCTTAGCATCACAGGAACGAGTTAACCCCATGTCTCGCGTACCTGGGAATGAACCCGACATACTGGTAGCATCTACCTCAGAAACAGTAGCAGTGGGAACCGATGGAAAGGGGCCAGAATCGCCTCCGCACCAAGAACAAGAACCTCAGGAAAGGCGCTATCCAGAAAGGATCAGGAAGCCACCCCAAAGACTGAATTTATAAATGGATTATTTCTGTTTAATGTGCATGTTAAAGTGTTAACTGTTATTTGAATGTTATGGGTACTGTTAATCTAAAAGGGGAGGAATTGTTGTGTATGTACCTTTAAGAGAGAACTGTTTTACAGCTCCTGTATACTGTAGTACCGGCAGCGACCACACCTGTATATAAAGCCGGAGCAGGCTTCTGTACTTCAGTCTTGAGACTACTCTACTCCAGTAAACACCTGTTGATCGTTAAGTTACAGCCTCCGTGTAGTTCTTGGGGAAACATCCTATTTAAAGAATCACGGATCTAACAGATACAATCAGGATTAATTTCGGGTTCAGTTTCAAACTGTAACAGGTGCGATTCAATCCCCATTGATTCTGTAACAGGAGACATTCCAGGTCAATCTTTGTAAAAGTGAGGTTTCACAGATTATCGACCGATCATTTGCACAGGCGCGGCTGCGGAAGTGAAACTAGAACTGGGAGTCCTGCTGTGAAAAGGGAAGAGGGACACAGTGATCAAACTGACCACCTCCTGTTCTCTAAACTAACTCCCATTCTGCCTTGTTACACTGCAGGAAGTCTCACTTAATAAACGGATGACTCCTAAATTGCATAAATAAATTGGAAAGGACTTGACAGAGAATAAAGTGACTGAAATCAGAGTCTCGTCCCTTAAACAAGCTTTTAATTCATCGGCAGGCGCTGTAAATGAACGGGACAGAGAGCAGAGGGTAAGAGCGACCACGACCGTGTTTGTAGTCCTTATCAGCCGAGCACAGAGGAAACGGCATCCGCTGGGGGAGCGGTGCTCGCATGGGCCCTTCCCGTCGGTTTAAAAAGTGTGGGGGAGGGGGAGGCTTCTTCTTCTTATCGTGTCCACAGACAGTCTATACATAGCCCAGCCAGAACTGGACACATTTTTGTGCCTTGTTGTTGGATTCGGCAAGATCTGCAACAGTCCAGGGTTCCTCTAACGATGGTCATTGCAGGAGATGTTGCATAGTCTGTGCCTCAGTTCCACATTCACAAGTTGTCGGACTGGTTGAATATCCCCATTTGCTTAGTGACACCTTTGAGCAACCTACACCGGTCCTAAGTCTGTTAAGGCACTTCCAGATTGCCCAGTTGCAATTAGCTCCTGGGGGGAGGCTTTCATCAGGTAAAATTTCCATCGCTGGGGGTTGTTCAAGACTGGCGAGCCAGTCTTTCCACAAGGCGATGCGGGCTTCAGATGAGGTTGATTGTAATGGAACAACACTGTTCATGAAGCTCTTCCTTGACTTTAGACGGCTGGGTGTAGGTGTATGACAATGCAGAGGGTGCCTCTCATCTGATGTTTGACGGAGTCGCTCTTTCTTGCTGGCTACCGTTCTTCTTATATCAGGGGGAGCGATACCCACCAGGATATATAGGCTGTTGGTGTTTGTTGGTTTTAAGCAACCTGTGATAAATCGGCAGCTTGCATTCAGAACGGCATCCATCTTCTTGGCATGAGTAGACCTTTCCCATGCAGGGCAGCCGTATTCGGCAGTGGAATAGCAGAGAGCAAGTGCACTGGTTCGCAATGTTTTCGGGCTTGCTCCCCACCTTGTGTTAGTGAGCTTATTCAGGATGTTGTTTCATGCACTTACTTTTGCCTTTGTCTTCTCGATGTGGTTCTTGAAGGTGAGACATCGGTCCACGGTGACTCCTAAGTAGACAGGGTGCTCGCAATGCGTCAGTGTTGCTCCACACCAGGTTACTTTCAACTGGCATTTGGCTTCACAGTTTCTGAGGTGGAATGCACAAACTTGCGTCTTTGATGGGTTTGCGCGAAGGTGGTTTTCTTCATCGTAGGATTTTAGTCCCTCCAAGGCCTCAGAAAGCGTTTTCTCCATGGTGTTAAAATCAGTGCTTTGGGCAGTGACACGTAAGTCATCAGCATATATAAAACAGCGTGTGACACCGTCTATAGATTGATCATTCATGTAGATGTTGTACAGCAGCGGTGCAAGCACGCTTCCCTGAGGAAGACCATTCTTCTGAATATGCCACCTGCTGCGCTTCCCACCTAGTTCAACATAGAACCGGCGATTCTGAAGCATGCTTTCTAAAAGCTCTGTTAAGTGAATATCTTTTGTCATCTCTAGAAGCTTGCAGAGGAGACGTCTATGGTTCACTGTATCGTATGCTGCTGACAGGTCTACAAAAACAGCACCTGTTACCATCCTTTGCTCAAAACCATCTTCGATGTGTTGTGTGAGGTTGAGCAGTTGGCTTGTTGTTGATTTGCCGGGGCGGAAACCTGCTTGCTCTGGAATGATCTTCTCATCTACAGTTGGTGCTATCCTATTGAGTATCAGGCGTTCAAACAGCTTATAGGTGTGGCAAAGCAGTGAAATTGGCCGAAAACTCTTAGGATCTGAGGGATCTTTTCCAGGCTTTAATAGTGCTATTACATGTGCCATCTGCCAGATATTAGGTAGCTTGTGTGTTGCCAGACAATGGTTGAACAATTGTAGGAGCCATTTCTTTGCTTGCTGTCCAAAATGCTTTATCTGCTCCATTGCTATGTTGTCAAGACCAATTGCTTTCCCGTATTTTAGACTAGATGTACCAGTTTCCAGCTCTTCCAGGGTGAATGGTCTAGTGAAGCCAGGATCATCGCTGTACTTCTTCCTATCTAGTTGTGCTCTTGGTTGTTTCTTGTTGATTTTTCCATTTAGGAGCAACTGGTGTGCAACTTGGTTAGCAGACACATTTGGATGTTGGGCAGCATTCTTGGGATCACCACCAAGTTTGCATATGAGAGACCATGCCTTCTTGCTGTTTTTGTAAGATCTGTTGTCTCTATCAAGGTGTTCCAGGTGTTTTGACGTTCTTGAGAGATACTTAACATCACCCTCTCACCGGTAGATATTGTTTCCTCTGAGAAGGGGTCAGATTCAAACATTGAGACATACTCCCAGTAGAGTTCAGCATTCTCCTTGGTGAGACCAGGCTGTAGTATACTCTGCAACCTCGGGGGATCTTCCTTCCAGCTGTTTTTTGGACAGCTTTTGCGGTAATAATCTTCCAAAACTCCCTGGACTCAGCAAAGGTCCCAGCAGACTGCAAAACTGCGAACGTAACACCCTTATTTAAAAAGTGCAGTAGACAGAAGGCTGGAAACTATAGACCGGTTAGCCTAACATCTGTGGTAGGTAAAATTTTGGAGTCCATTATTAAGGAGACAGTAACAGGACATTTGGATAATCATAGTTTAATAAGACAAAGTCAGCATGGTTTTATGAAGGGGAAGTCATGTTTGACAAATTTGCTGGAGTTCTTTGAGGAAGTAACATATAGGGTGGATAAAGGGGAACCAGTGGACGTAGTGTATTTAGACTTCCAAAAGGCATTTGAAAAGGTGCCACACAAAAGATTATTGCTAAAGATAAAAAATCACAGGATTGGGGGTAATATTCTGGCATGGATAGAGGGTTGGCTATCTAACAGAAGGCAGAGAGTTGGGATAAATGGTTCATTCTCAGACTGGCAATCAGTAACCAGTGGTGTTCCGCAGGGGTCAGTGCTGGGTCCCCAACTCTTTACAATCTATATTAACTATTTGGAGGAGGGGACCGAGTGTTACATATCAAAGTTTGCAGATGATACTAAGATGGGAGGGAAAGTAGTGAGAGAGGAGGACATAAAAAACCTGCAAGGGGACATAGACAGGCTGAGTAAGTGGGCAGAGATTTGGCAGATGGAATACAATACTGGAAAGTGTGAGGTTATGCACTTTGGCAGGAAAAATCGTAGAGCAAGTTATTATCTTAATGGCAAGAAACTTGAAAGTACTGAAGTACAAAGGGATCTGGGGGTGCTGGTGCACGAAACTCAAAAGGTTAGTATGCAGGTGCAGCAAGTGATTAAGAAGGCCAATGGAATGTTGGCTTTCATTGCGAGGGGGATAGTATATAAAAATAGGGAGGTATTGCTTCAGTTGCACAAGGTATTGGTGAGACCGCACCTGGAATACTGCATACAGTTTTGGTGTCCATACTTAAGAAAAGACATACTTGCTCTCGAGTCAGTACAAAGAAGGTTCACTCGGTTAATCCCAGGGATGAGGGGATGGACATATGAGGAGAGATTGAGTAGATTGGGACTCTACTCATTGGAGTTCAGAAGAATGAGAGGCAATCTTATTGAAACATATAAGATTGTGAAGGGGTTGGATCGGGTGGATGCGGGGAGGATGTTCCAGATGATGGTTGAAACTAGAACTAGCGGGCATAGTCTTAAAATAAGGGGCTGCTCTTTCAAAACTGAGATGAGGAGGAACTACTTCACTCAGAGGGTGGTAGGTCCATGGAATATGCTGCCCCAAAAAGCTGTCGAAGCTACATCATTACATAAATTTAAAACAGAAATAGATAGTTTCCTAGAAGAAAAGGGTATTAAGGGTTACGGGGAGCGGGCAGGAATTTGGACATGAGTTTAGGTGCGGATCGGTCATGGCCCTGTGGGTAGCGGAGCGGGCCCAGGGGCCATGTAGCCTGATCCTGCTCCTGTTTCATGTGTCTAATTCTGTTAGATTCAGGAGATAGTCCTGTCATAGTGGATTGGCGGTTAGGATCAGATCAGCCATGATCTTATTGAATGGCGGAGCAGGCTCGAGGGGCCAATTGGCCTACTCCTGCTCCTATTTCTTATGTTCTTATGTTCTTATGCTCAGGTAGTGGTTTAATGCGTTTCACCTTGCGGTCAAGTGCTCGTGTGAAACTGTTCCAATCGGCCTTCTTGAAGTTGAAGCACCTTTTGAATGGTACGACGGTTGGTAACACTGCTGCATTTACCTGGATGCCAATAGGACGGTGTTGTGTCTGTGGTATTGGGTCTGTGACAAGCTTCTTGCAGAGGCCAGCGATGTCATTGCTGGCAATGGCAAGATCTGGATTATATCTACATTTCCAGCGGGCACTGTGGAAGGAGGCTGGCAATTTAGGATCGTGGATGAGTCTAAGCTGGTTAGTGTCCATCCATTCTTCGACTGCTTCTCCATCGTTGTTAGTCTCCTTGTACCCGCATTGGGTAATGTGGCTATTAAAGTCTCCAATGATGATCTGTGGTTTATTGTGCAGGTTGGGTACAGGGTTAGAGAAGCTGAAATCTGCGCCAGGTGGCTTGTACACTGAGGTCACTACTACTTTGCTCAGCTCTATGGTTAGAATTTCCATGTTGTCCTCGTCTGTTTTAGAAGTGGCTTCTACAACTGAGGGGGAGGCGAGGGTTGTATTTTAGCGCATGATCAGATTTCTTTTTATCACACTTAAATCAACAAAAATGTGATCGTTTTACAAATCGCTTTTATCATTCATTAAATGGGCCTCATTGAGACGATGTTAATTATCATCTGAATTACTGATAAACCGAGTGTGTGACCCGCACACTGGAGTGGGAGTTCCTGAAGACATTCCGTCAAATGAGATTTTATTTTCACCCACAGGGTGGTTGGGGTCTGGAATTATTTTGCCTGAAAGGGTGTTAGAGACAGAAACCTTCATCACATTTAATAAAAGAACTTGGATATGACCATAAGTGCCGTAAACTGCAAGACAACGGACCAAGAGCTGTAAAGTGCGATTTGGCTTTATAGATTGTTTATGGCCGACAGACACGATGGGCCGAATGGCCTCCTTCTGTGCCGTAACATTCTATAATACTATACATCGCAGAGACAGAGAGCTATAGAGTAAAGACACACTCACATACTAGACCCTAAGAAATACACAGTAACTCTCAGTCAGATCCCAGAAAGTGTCAGATATAGAGTAATATCAACACCCACATAAATCCCAGACCAGAAATTGAGTTACAGAAGTGCCGCTACCGACAAGGCTACGGCCGGCAGAGATGAAGGGTCGAATAACCTCCTTCTTTGCCGTAAATGTCTACGATTCAACGACTGAAGGCCATTCGACCCATCGTGCGTATGCTGATTTATAACACCTCCACACCTAAATTTGATCTTGTAATTAAATATAGATCTTCACCGATCACAATGTAAATCGTCAATCTATCCCCGCTCCCAGGTCACTGCTCTCTCTGTGAGGTGGTGAGTGGCTCTTAAAAGAGCCTTTGTGTTGTGTTTGGTTGAAAGAGTCGAGTTGTTCTGCCGCCGAATCCATAGAGTGCGGCCCTGCCATTTCAGAGCGTACACCACATGCATGGCAGTGACCGTTTTGCGCTTGGCGTGCTCAGTGCAGGTGACCGCATCCCTGTTTTACTCTGTATCTGTTAGTCTCTGTTATGTGAGTGTCGGTTTTACTCTGTATCTGTTAGTGTCTGGTATGTGAGTGTGTCTTTCACTCTGTATCTGTTAGCCTCTGGTATCTGAGTGTCGGTTTTATTCTATAGCAAATGTTCCCTTTAAGCTGCCGGTCCTGTGCAGCAGATCCTACGATGTTCTAATGGCAACAACTGCACATGCATGTTAATCTGAATGGGTCGCGCAGCCCCCACAAAAAATACTCTCTGGGAATTGAGTGTGGGTTTTACTCTGTATCTGTCTGTCTCTGGTGTGTAGGACTGTTCTATAGTAAGTTATCAGCATCCAGACACAACACAAACCCAGCACTGGACCATGAATGGAACCATCTCAATACAGCTGGTCTCAGATTCTCCACACCAGGTGTGTAGGATTGTTCTATGGTAAGTTATCAGCATCCGGACACAACACAAACCCAGCACTGGACCATGAATGGAACCACCTCAATACAGCCGGTCTCAGATTCTCCACACCAGGTGTGTAGGACTGTTCTATAGTAAGTTATCAGCATCCAGACACAACACAAATCCAGCACTGGACCATGAATGGAACCACCTCATTGCCACACGCCAGGTTTATATCTCCCATTCCCATGGGACGACCTATGAAGCTCTGGATGGCTTCCTGGAACATAACCACAGGTACCTGGGCTGTATAAACAATTGTTTTCAGTCTAAGGACAGAAAGCAGCGAGTTGTGGTAAATATCTGTTTTTCAGACTGGAGGATGGTAGACAGTAGTGTTCCCCAAGGGTCAGTGCTGTGGCCACTGCTTTTTTGATCCATATAAATAACCTGGATATTGGAATACAAAGTTGAATTTCTGAATTTGCAGATGACACCAAACTTGGGGGTGAGGCAGGCAGTGAGCATCGACTGCAACAGGACACAGAAAGGCTAGCAGAATTGACAGACAAGTGGCAGATAGAACTTAATACAGAGGCGTGTGAGATGATGCATTTTGGCAGAAGGAACAGGGAGAGGAAATATACACTTAATGACACAGTTTTAAAGAGTGTGCAGGGACAGAAGAACCTGGGAGTTAATGTGCATAGGTCCCTGAAGGTGGCAGGACATATTGAGAGAGTGGTTAGGAAAGTATATGGGATCTTGGGTTTCATAAATAGAGATATTGAGTACAAAAGTAGAGATGTTATGCTGAAACTTTATAAAGCACTGTTTAGGCCACAACTGGAGTATTGCGTTAAGTTCTGCTCACCACACTTTAGGAAGGATGTGAAGGCCCTTGAGAGGGCGCAGAGGAGATTGACCAGAATAGTTCTGGGGAGGGGGGGATCTTAGCTACAAGGAAAGGTTGGAGAAGCTGGATTTGTTTTTATTAGAGCAAAGGAGGTTGAGGGGTGATTTGATAGCGGTGTACAAGATTATGACGGGTTTGAATAGGCTAGATGGAGAAAGGCTGTTCCCACTACTTGAAGGTACAAGGACCAGGGAACACAGAATTAAGGTTTTGGGCAAGAGATATGGGGGGGTTGGGTGTGAGGACATTTTTTTTAATGCAGCGAGTGGTGAGGACCTGGAACTCGCTGCCGACGGAAGTGGTGGAAGCGGAGACACTAAATGTGTTCAAGGGGAGACTGGATTGGCACTTAAAGGAAATACACTTGCAGGGCTACGGGGATAGAGCGGGGGAATGGGACTGACTGAATTGCTCTACAGAGAGTCAGCATGGACTCGATGGGCCGAACGGATTCCTTCTGTGCCGTTATGAATCTATGACTATGACTCTATGGAAACCGAGTTAGGGCCTGTGTAGTTAACAGAATGCCACAGAGCGCGGATCCTGATGTACCTGAAGGAGCGACTATGTATCTCCTAATCACCAGCACACGGTTCTGGAGAACTCAATGTATCGAAAGAAAATACCCGATTTTTGAAATGTGTTCTTTCACACTTCTCACCTGGTGCCCGCAATAGATGCACTTTGTGAACTAAAGCAGCAATGATTTGAAAGGGCAAGGTGGTTTACTTTCTATGTTAACTTACACTGTACACACACAGCCCGAGAATGGCCTCTCCCTTCCCCCACTCACTCCATGTTCCGGAAATATTTCCTGCTTCAATCTGTCTCGTAGAAACAGCCCCGAATGCCGCTGAACAGTCCCAGTGCGACGAGCTGCTGTGAGGAGGCTGCTGTTTGCTCCCTTACTCAGGCCCGTGATATCTCCGCTCCCTGATGTGTTCAGCGATCATTAGCCGAGCACAGAGGAAACGGTCCCCGCTGGCAGAGCTGGGGGAGGGGAGCTCGCAGGGCCCTTCCTGTCGCTTTAAACACTGTGCTGGAGAGGGGGAGGAGAAGGCAAGTGTTTATCACGCATGCTCAGACCTCTCTCCTGAGGCAAATTAAAAGAAGCAACAGCAACAACAACTTGAATTTATAAAGCACATTTAAATGAATAAATCGTCCCAATGACCTTGACAGGAGCGTTATCAAAGAAACATTGTCACCGAAACAGATAAGGAGATATTAGGAGCCCACTGTCCAGGGCCCCAAACACCCCTTCCAGGTGAAACAGCGATTTACTTGTACTTCTCGCAATCTAGTATACTGTATTCGCTGCTCACGATGCGGTCTCCTCTACATTGGGGAGACCAAACGCAGATTGGGTGACCGCTTTGCGGAACACCTCCGTTCAGTCCGTAAGGGTGACCCCGAGCTTCCGGTCGCCTGTCATTTCAATTCACCGCTCCATTCCCACTCGGACCTCACCGTCCTTGGCCTCTTGTACTGTTCCACGGAAGCTCAACGTAAACTCGAGGAACAACACCTCATCTTCCGATTAGGCACTCTGCAGCCTTCCAGTCTCAATATCGAGTTCAACAATTTCAGATCATAACCTCGGCCCCTATTTCATTTACACTTATATTTTTCCACTCCTTTCCTTTTCCCCCCCCCTTTTCTTTTGTTTCTCTCTCACACCTGGCAGCTATCTTTTGCCCTGCTAGTACACTTTACACCTAATCACAGCCTATTACCATCTCGTCTAGCTTCTAATCTCTTTTACTTCTTTTGGTTCTTTTATTCTTTTGTCCGATCGCAGCCCTGCCTTCGATCTAGTTCCTTTTCTCTCCAGTTTTGAAGAAGGGTCAAACCCGAAACGTCAACTCAAATTTCTCTCCACGGATGTTGCCTGACTTGCTGAGTTTTTCCAGCATTTTCTGTTGTTATTTAGGAGCGGAGGAAGCGACTCTGTACACACGTCAGTTGCTGCCGGTGAGTGTGAGAGCGACGCGAATCCTGTCCCTTTGAGCGATTTGTTTCCCCATACTGTATGGAAGGATGGAGAGGAACAGGCTCTGTCAATCTCTGATACTGAACTGCTGGTGAGTGGGGAGTTTAATCCGTCTCTGCCTGTCTCCGCTGGGTGAGTAGGCGACTGATACCAGACAAGTTCCCGAGCCTGTGTGACTGTCACCCCCTGTGTCTGTCTCTGTGCCTTGTGTACAGGATCAATCCTCAGTCCCTCTATCCCCCAGCCCTGCCTGTTATATCTGGATCGATGCTGAACCTCTCCGTTTTCGCTCTATTGAAACCGAGTTCAAGGTATGTGTGGTGAACAGAATGCCTCACTATTTCTGTGAATAATACTATGATCTAAAAGCAGGCCAGGCTCGACACAGCCAAACTGTGACACGTTCCTGCCCCTAAATCTCGGTAACAGAGAGTGCGTGGACCGCCTGGCTCAGAGTACGAACATTAAGACTGATACAGTCTCTCTGCCTCTCTCTCTGGTTGCTGTCTCTGGGTGTTGAGAATGGAATGCACAGGACACCAGTTGCTCTGTTCTGTTCCTCAGTTTCGGAGAGAGACAGAGAGAGGCTAGAGGGGCGGTGAGATCATCATTTCTATTTTCATATAAATCAAACATATTTCTGCCTGCGAACAATATAACACCTTCAAACCAGATATGGGTGAACACAGCCAGAGCTGTGATTGGCTCCTGCCCCTGAATCTGGGGAACAGACACTGTGAGGAGCGCCGGCCTCAGAGTGTTTAACACTGACTGAGCTGGGAAACTGCAACTAACCCCGAGAATCGGCAGCACAGGCCGAGCGGAGAGGAAAACCTCTCCTGTGAACTGTAAATCTGGGAACAGATAGTGCTGTGAATGAGCAGAGTGAACATTGTGTCAGCGAGTGTGTTAAAGGGGCGGGTGGGTTAGACTAATGTCACTGTGTTTGTGTGTCCGCTCCCATCGCCGGATTTCAGAGACCCTCTTGTGTAAAATTTAAAGATTTCCCTGTCATAGGATCGCCCTGCTCCCCTGCTCAGCCCTGAAGTGGGAATTAAACGTGAAGCTTTAGTTGATTTCAAATTTCAGTCGACAAACAGCGAACATTTCCGCGATTGGGTGAGAGAGCGCGATCAGTGCAGCAATGAAACGGTTTTAAATCGAAATTGTTGTCTTGAATTCTGATGAAACTTTCTCGACAGCAAACATTCCAGTCTTCCAGAGAGAAAGAGGCCAGTCTGGGAATGTGGAGTGCTCGAGTTTAATTGGAATCGGAGAGTTAATAAGGACAGAGAAACACAGAGGGGCTGGAGGGGCCGGGAGCTGACAGCAGGATGTCTCCGCCCCGTCCGCTCGCTGCCTATAAGTAGCTCTGTGCCGCCGCCTCTGGCCACATTTCTGACCCAGCTCTGACTGTCAGAGAGATTTTCTACAGAGTCCCGGACATGACTGAGACCGCAGCCGCCCAAACGGCTCCTCCTGCCGCCGCCGCTCAAACCAAGGCTCCCAGCAAGAAGAAGAAGGCGGCTCCCCGCTCCCAGCCTGCCGGTCCCACGTTGGGCGAACAGATCCTCAAGGTTGTGGCGAGTGGCAGCGATCGCAAGGGGATGTCCCTGGCGGCGATAAAGAAGGTTCTGGCTGCCAACGGCTTCGATGTGTTGAGGCAGCGTTCACTGATCAATTTAAGTATCAAGAGGAAAGTGGAAAACGGCTTCCTGGAGCAGACCAAGGGCACGGGTGCCGCGGGCTCCTTCAGGCTCGCTAAGAAGGAACCCCAGCGGAAAGAGGGAAAGAAGGTGAAGAAACCAGCAGCCAAGAAATCTGCAGCCAAGAAACCAGCAGCCAAGAAATCTCCAGCCAAGAAACCAGCAGCCAAGAAATCTCCAGCTAAGAAATCTCCAGCCAAGAAATCTGCAGCCAAGAAACCAGCAGCCAAGAAAACGATCACCATGAATGCAGCAACGTCAAAAAAGACAGCGAAAGCGGCGGCTGGGAAGAAGGCGGCGGCGAAGAAGCCCAAGAGCCCCAAGAAGGCCAGAGGCGGAATGGTGAAGGCGGCCAAGAAGGTGGAAAAACCCAAGGCCAAGCCCAAATCAGCAAAGCCTCAGAAAGCAGCGCCCAAAAGAAAATAAAAAGGACAACTTGTAAACATCTGAACCCAAAGGCTCTTCTCAGAGCCACCCACGTCTTTCCAAAAAGAGCTGATCACGGAATCAGATGATCCATGTCCCGGGGCCGGGCTCAGATTCCCGATTGTAATCATTTCAAATGAACCGCGGCTCCCTGGTGACTCGCTGACATTCGCTGCACCCACCCCTGCCCCAGTGTCTGCAATAAAACACAGAATGGGATGTCCGGGCCGGGCCTCACTAACTGGGGGGTGTTCGGCTCCAGTCTCAGGTTATGGTCATTTTCAGGGGTTCACAGGTTCAGGGAATCTCGAGCGGCAGAGCGGGGGTATAAAAGCCCCAGAGACCAGGTAAGGCCTCAGTGCGAGAATCGCGGGCTGAGCGGCTGTACAAAAGCCCCAGAGACCAGGTAAGGCCTCAGTGCGAGAATCGCGGGCTGAGCGGCTGTATAAAGGCCCCAGAGACCAGGTAAGGTCTCAGTGCGAGAATCGCGGGCTGAGCGGCTGTATAAAGGCCCCAGAGACCAGGTAAGGCCTCAGTGCGGGAATCGTGGGCTGAGCGGCTGTATAAAGGCCCCAGAGACCAGGTAAGGTCTCAGTGCGAGAATCGCGGGCTGAGCGGCTGTATAAAAGCCCCAGAGACCAGTTAGGCCTCAGTGTCAGAATCGTGGGCTGAGCGGCTGTATAAAGGCCCCAGAGACCAGGTAAGGTCTACAGTGCGAGAACCGCGGGCTGAGCGGCTGTATAAAGGCCCCAGAGACCAGGTAAGGTTTACCAATCTCCAGTCTGGGAACTCGGAGGGAAGGAGAGAGGTGAAAGGTAATCCATGTATGACGTCACCAGAAAGCGGGTAAGTGATTGGTTGGTAAGTATTTCTCCCTTTTTAAGCTTAAATCTCTTTGGTTTATAGTTTCTAAGGTGTGATATTCACCATCTAGAATCGGGGCACAGGGTATTTAAGAATAATATTAATACATTTAATTAATTACATAGAATGGGAGATCAGGTGATGTGTTGCTGCTGCAATATGTGAGAGCTGGTGGACACCATTGATGCTCACGGTGATCACATTTGCAGAAAGTGTTGGCTGCTGGAGGAATTCTGGCTCCGTGTTGAAGAGCTGGAGTCCGAGCTTCAAACACTGAGACACATCAGGGAGGGGGAGAGTTACCTGGACTCTGTGTATCACGAGGTATTCACACCAATTAGATTAATTAATTCAGATGTAGTCTGTGGCCAGGGTCAGGAAGGTGTGACCAGAAGTGAGGCAGGTGCGGGGATCCAGGATGTAGTGTTGGAGGAGCCGCAGCCCTTGCACTTGTCCAACAGGTTCAAGGCTCTTACTCCCTGTGAGGATGGGAACAGGGACTGCGGGGAGGATGAGCAACCTGGACACAGCACCATGGAGCGGGGGGCCATTCAAGTGGGGGGAGTTAAAAGAAATGTTGTAGTGGTAGGGGATAGTATCGTTAGGGGGATAGATAGAGTTCTTTGCAGCCGAGAGCGAGAGCCCCGACGGCTGTGTTGCCTGCCCGGTGCCAGGGTTAAGGACATCTCCTCTGGACTGGAGAGAAACTTGGAGTGGGAGGGGGAGGATCCAGTTGTCGTGGTCCATGTTGGTACCAACGACATAGATAGGACAAGGAAGGAGGTTCTGCTGAGGGAGTTTGAGCAGCTAGGGGCCAAATTAAAAAGCAGAACCACAAGGGTAATAATCTCTGGATTATTACCTGAGCCACGAGCGAATTTGGCTAGGACAAATAAAATTAGAGAGTTAAATGCGTGGCTCAAAGACTGGTGTGGGAGAAATGGGTTTTGCTTCCTGGGACACTGGCACCAGTACTGGGGCAGGAGGGAGCTGTTCCGTTGGGACGGGCTTCACTTGGCCAGTGCTGGGACTAGAGTCCTGGCGGATCATATAACTAGGGCTGCAGAGAGGGCTTTAAACTAATGTTGTAGGAAAAATAATTCCTCGGAAACTAGACTTTGAGTAAGAGAGACAACTTTAATAAATGACAGAGCTCTGGGAGAAGCGTCTGCAACCACACGGTCTGTGAGAGCACCTTCTCCTCGATTGTAGTACGTGCCGAGCTTATATAAAATTCCAAGAAGTTGGTTTTAGATCATTTACATTCATTCAATCAATTCGTTTATTAGCGCATATCGTTATTTTCCTCCAGTCAGGAGTTTACACACTTGTGTTGCCAATTCTGCCTCTTCAGTGATTGCGAAAGGTCTTCATTCCGTCTTGATCCGTCCGCGTCAACGGCGGAATGTGATTAGTTTGATAATAGGATACCAGTGAACCTTGTTAGTCCTCAGTGATTCAATTAGTCCCAGTCAGGACACGAGATGAACTTTGTTCCAGCCATGCGTAAGCGTGGTATGTCTCATTGTGCAGTGATTCAATTAGTCCCAGTCAGCGAATTTGTTGTTTGTGCCTTTTCCAGCAAAATCTTGTCCAGCAAAATTTTATTCTAACACTAACTAGTGGGGGGGAGGTTCCTGGAGAGCAAATAATAAAAATGACAACAGAGAAGGTCATAGACTTAGGTAGCAGTGGGGAAATAAAAAACCAGAGCATGTCAGGAAGGGGCAGAGGGTATGGTGTAAAAGGTAAAGTAATAAAAAGGGCAAAAGCAGGAACTAAGTGTCACAAAACATCTTTGAAAGTTCTCTATCTGAATGCACGTAGCATTCGTAACAAAATAGACGAGTTAATGGCACAAATAACTACATATGGGTATGATCTTGTGGCCATTACAGAAACATGGCTGCAGGGTGACAATGCCTGGGAATTAAACATACCAGGTTATTTAACGATCAGGAAGGACAGGCAGGAAGGAAGGGGAGGTGGGGTGGCTATGTTAATAAAGGAAGGAATCACTGTAATACAGAGAAATGATATTGGGTCAAAAGATCAGGATAATGAAACAGTTTGGGTGGAGGTAAGGAATAATAAGGGGAAAAAATCACTAGTGGGCGTAGTCTATAGGCCTCCGAACAGTGGCAACTCTGTTGGACGGAGTATCAATCAGGAAATAGTTGAGGCTTGTAATAAGGGAACATCTATAATTATGGGGGATTTTAACTATCATATTAATTGGACAAATCAAATTGGGCAGGGCTGCCTTGAGGATGAGTTCATTGAGTGTATTAGGGATGGGTTTCTTGAGCAGTATGTAACTGAACCGACAAGGGGGCAAGCAACCTTTGATCTGGTCCCGTGTAACGAGACAGGATTAATTAAAAATATCCTAGTAAAGGATCCCATTGGAATGAGTGACCATAACATGGTTGAATTCCATATTCAATTAGAGGTTGAGAAGGTTGGATATCTAACAAGCGTGCTGAGCTTGAATAAAGGAGACTATGAAGGTATGAGAGCGGGTTTGAGTAGAGTGGATTGGGACAATAGATTAAAGGGTAAGATGATACATGATCAGTGGTGTACATTTAAGGAGTTATTTTACAACTTCCAAAAAATATATATTCCACTGAGAAGGAAAGGGTGTAAAAGAAAAGACAGCCATCCGTTGCTACGTAAAGAAATAAAGGATAGTATTCGACTAAAAACGAGGGCATATAAGGTAGCCAAATCAGTGGGATGATAGAGGATTGGGAAAACTTTAAAAGACAGCAAAAAATAACAAAAAGATTGATTAAGAAAGGGAAGATAGATTATGAAAGTAAATTAGCAAAAAATATAAAAACAGATAGTAAGAGTTTTTATAGTTATATCAAAGGAAAAAGGGTGGCTAAAGTAAATGTTGGTCCCTTAGAGGATGAGACTGGGAAATTAATGGTGGCAAATGTGGAGATGGCAAAAACACTGAATGAATATTTTATATCAGTCTTTACAGTAGAAGACACTAAGAATATCCCAACACTGCACAAACAGGGGGCTAAGGCGGGGGGGGGGAGGACCTAAACACGATCAAAATCTCTAAGGAAGTGGTACTGAGTAAAATAATGGGACTCAAGGTGGATAAATCACCTGGACCTGATGGCTTACATCCTAGGGTCTTGAGGGAAGTGGCAGTAGGGATTGTGGATGCATTGGTAATAATTTTCCAAAACTCCCTGGACTCGGCAAAGGTCCCGGCAGACTGGAAAACTGCTAATGTAACACCCTTATTTAAAAAGGGTAGTAGACAGAAGGCTGGAAACTATTGACCGGTTAGCCTAACATCTGTGGTAGGTAAAATTTTGGAGTCCATTATTAAGGAGACAGTAACAGGACATTTGGATAAACATAATTTAATAGGACAAAGTCAGCATGGTTTTATGAAGGGCAAGTCATGTTTGACAAATTTGCTGGAGTTCTTTGAGGAAGTAACATATAGGGTGGATAAAGGGGAACCAGTGGACGTAGTGTATTTAGACATCCAAAAGGCATTTGACAAGGTGCCGCACAAAAGATTATTGCTTAAGATAAAAAATCATGGGATTGGGGGTAATATTCTGGCATGGATAGAGGATTGGCTATCTAACAGAAGGCAGAGAGTTGGGATAAATGGTTCATTCTCAGACTGGCAATCAGTAACTAGTGGTGTTCCGCAGGGGTCAGTACTGGGTCCCCAACTCTTTACAATCTATGTTAACGATTTGGAGGAGGGGAGCGAGTGTAACATATCAAAGTTTGCAGATGATACTAAGATGGGAGGGAAAGTAGTGAGTGAGGAGGACATTAAAAACCTGCAAGGGGACATAGACAGGCTAAGTCAGTGGGCAGAGATTTGGCAGATGGAATACAATACTGGAAAGTGTGAGGTTATGCACTTTGGCAGGAAAAATCGTAGAGCAAGTTATTATCTTAATGGCAAGAAACTGAAAAGTACTGAAGTACAAAGGGATCTGGGGGTCCTGGTGCACGAAACTCAAAAGGTTAGTATGCAGGTACAGCAAGTGAATAAGAAGGCCAATGGAATGTTGGCTTTCATTGCTAGGGGGATAAAATATAAAAATAGGGAGGTATTGCTTCAGTTGTACAAGGTATTGGTGAGACCGCACCTGGAATACTGCATACAGTTTTGGTGTCCATACTTAAGGAAGGACATACTTGCTCTCGAGTCAGTACAAAGAAGGTTCACTCGGTTAATCCCGGGGATGAGGGGATGGACATATGAGGAGAGGTTGAGTAGATTGGGACTCTACCCATTGGAGTTCAGAAGAATGAGAGGCGATCCTATTGAAACATATAAGATTGTGAAGGGGTTGGATCGGATGGATGAGGGGAGGATGTTCCCGATGATGGGTGAAACTAGAACTAGGGGGCAGAGTCTTAGAATAAGGGGCTGCTCTTTCAAAACTGAGATGAGGAGGAACTACTTCACTCAGAGGGTGGTAGGTCCATGGAAAGCTGTAGAAGCTACATCATTACATAAATTTATAACAGAAATAGACAGTTTCCTAGAAGTAAAGGGAATTAAGGGTTATGGGGAGCGGGCTGGAATTTGGACATGAGTCTAGTTTCGGATCGGTCATGGCCCTGTGGGTAGCGGAGCAGGTCCAGGGGCCGTGTAGCCTGATCCTGCTCCTATTTCGTGTGTCTAATTCTGTGAGATTCAGGAGATGGTTCTGTGATAGTAGATTGACGGTTAGGATCAGAACAGTCATGATCTTATTGAATGGCGGAGCAGGTTCGAGGGGCCGATTGGCCTACTCCTGCTCCTATTTCTTATGTTCTTATGAGAGTCTCTGTGAGACGGTGACACTGGCGGAGATACCCCGCGTCACAACTCAAACCCCAACACATGAGATTCTCCAAATCACCTGGAATAAAGTGTTTGTAAACTGCTGAACCCGTCTGTGTGGGGAGGTGGAATAAGGTCAGAGATTGACATGGAAGGAGACGGGATGACTTGTGATGGAAGTGACTGTATATAGGCGGGAATATTACTGATAGTTAATTGTAACAGGACCTTATTTAAAAAGCTTCTGGTTTCAGGAAACCCTTGAATATAAAGTCCGAGTCTGTATGGGTTTGTGCGGAGCGCTGGGTTTCGGTTCTACTGTCGATTAACGGCTTGAAATTGGCGGTTGAAGAAAGCTGGAGGTGGAGCTGGAAGATCAGAGGCCGCTCTCTGCTCTGTCACTCTTGAAATTGTCTCCTCCCCTCCCGCTCTCTCTGTTCAATCTCTCACTCTGTATCCTCCGCTCCCCGCCTCTCTCACTCTGCGCTTTCTCAGTCAGGTCGGAGTCGGCTGTATATAAGAGCAGCCAGAAACCTTTCGTTTTTCATTCAGCAGAAATTTGACTGAAGAATCATCATGACTGGCCGCGGTAAAGGAGGCAAAGGACTGGGCAAAGGCGGAGCCAAGCGGCACCGTAAAGTGCTCCGTGACAACATCCAGGGCATCACCAAACCAGCCATCCGCCGCCTGGCTCGCCGTGGCGGTGTCAAGCGGATCTCGGGTCTGATCTACGAGGAGACCCGCGGGGTGCTGAAGGTTTTCCTGGAGAATGTGATCAGGGATGCGGTCACCTACACTGAGCACGCCAAGCGCAAGACGGTCACTGCCATGGATGTGGTGTACGCTCTGAAAAGGCAGGGCCGCACTCTCTATGGATTCGGCGGCTGAACAACTCGACTCTTTTTACCAAACACAACACAGGCTCTTCTAAGAGCCACCCAACGCCTCACAGAGAGAACAGTGACCTTGCGACGGGAGCGGGGTTAGATTGTGGTCAGAAATAGATTGTAGCCAGAAATATTAGAAACGGATTGCGCTGCGTTGTGGATTTTGGAATTTTCGAATTTAGCTTTCGGTTGCACCAAGGTTCGAGAGAGGTTTATTTGCCCAGACGGCACATTCTCTCCTCAGTGAAAAGCCACATCACATCTATACATTTGTTCATTGTCTTGTACTGTAATGATTATAATTGTAATAATCAGCAGGCTGGTCGGGCCTTCGTTCTGTTATTCTGCGTTCACCGTCACACATTCCTTGCGCTGTTCTATGAACAGGTTTAATTTGTCAGCCTCTGAACTGTAACCGGCGGCAATAAATCTCCATTCAGCAATCTAAAATGTGCCGAGTATCAGATCTCTCACTGCACAGTTCCCGAATGACAGATTATTGGCCAAGCCCTTCTCACAGGCTCCACGGGGACAGAGAGAAGCGACTGATTTCTGATCCTCTCCCCTGAAAGCGGCGGCTAACCTCACAATGGGACGGGCGGAGGGAAATTCTGAATGGGCTGGAGAGGAGAGGTGAGAGGAATCGAGTGGAAGAGCGGGAGATTGGCGCGGGTCCCTTTCCCCGCTCCTGTCAGCATCAACAGCCCAGAGGGAGAAGGGCCCTAAAGCACCAAGCCCAGGAAGGTACATTTAAAACCTTCAATGATTCCGGCAATGATCCTTTCAATTTGTGCAGAATAAAATCGATTTGTGTCAAAACGGTTATTTCCTGCACTAAAATTGGCGGGCGTTTTGAAATGGGCGATTAATCCCAGCTCAGCCAATCGGGGTCTGAGAGTCCAGCGTTTCATTGACTGGTCAGAATTGGGATTAAAGTGTCTGGGCGCCGGTCTCCAGCCAATCAGTGCTTGGGGCGGTCCCTCAATGTGTATAACATGGCGGACACACAGCAGATTCCGCATTAACAGTCCGTGTGTTCCAGATTGTGCTGAGATCGGTTCAGAAAATGGCCAGAACCAAGCAGACAGCGCGCAAATCGACCGGAGGCAAAGCTCCTCGCAAACAGCTGGCGATCAAAGCGGCCCGGAAGAGCGCTCCAGCTACGGGCGGAGTAAAGAAGCCCCATCGCTACAGACCCGGCACTGTGGCTCTGAGGGAGATCCGCCGCTACCAGAAATCCACCGAGCTGCTGATCCGCAAACCGCCCTTAAGAACATAAGAACATAAGAAATAGGAGCAGGAGTAGGCCAATCGGCCCCTCGAGCCTGCTCTGCCATTAGTAAGATAATGGCTGATCTGATCCTAACCGCCAATCTACTATCACTGAACCATCTCCTGAATCGAACAGAATTAGACACACGAAATAGGAGCAAGATCAGGCTACATGGCCCCTGGGCCAGCTCCGCTACCCACACGGCCATGACCGATCCGAACCTAGATTCATGTCCAAATTCCTGCCCATTCCCCATAACCCTTTATTCCCTTTACATCTAGGAAACTGTCTATTTCTGTTTTAAATTTATGTAATGATGTAGCTTCTACAGCTTTTTGGGGCAGCATATTCCATGGACCTACCACCCTCTGAGTGAAGTAGTTCCTCCTCATCTCAGTTTTGAAAGAGCAGCCCCTTATTCTAAGACTATGCCCCCTAGTTCTAGTTTCACCCATCATCGGGAACATCCTCCCCGCATCCACCCGATCCAACCCCTTCACAATCTTATATGTTTCAATAAGATCGCCTCTCATTCTTCTGAACTCCAATGAGTAGAGTCCCAATCTACTCAACCTCTCCTCATACGTCCATCCCCTCATCCCCGGGATTAACCGAGTGAACCTTCTTTGTACTGACTCGAGAGCAAGTATGTCTTTTCTTAAGTATGGACACCAAAACTGTATGCAGTGTTCCAGGTGCGGTCTCACCAATACCTTGTACAAGTAAAGCAATACCTCCCTATTTTTATATACTATCCCCCTAGCAATGAAAGCCAACATTCCATTGGCCTTCTTAATCACTTGCTGCATCTGCATGCTAACCTTTTGAGTTTCGTGCACCAGGACCCCCAGATCCCTTTGTACTTCAGTGCTTTCCAGTCTCTTGCCATTAAGATAATAACTTGCTCTACGATTTTTCCTGCCAAAGTGCATAACATCACACTTTCCAGTATTGTATTCCATCTGCCAAATCTCTGCCCACTTACTTAGCCTGTCTATGTCCCCTTGCAGGTTTTTTATGTCCTCCTCAATCACTACTTTCCCTCCCATCTTAGTATCATCTGCAAACTTTGATATGTTACACTCGGTCCCCTCCTCCAAATCATTAATATAGATTGTAAAGAGTTGGGGACCCAGCACTGTCCCCTGTGGAACACCACTAGTTACTGATTGCCAGTCCGAGAATGAACTATTTATCCCAACTCTCTGCTTTCTGTTAGATAGCCAATCCTCTATCCATGCCAGAATATCACCCCCAATCCCGTGATTTTTTATCTTAAGCAATAATCTTTTGAGTGGCACCTTGTCAAATGCCTTTTGGCAGTCTAAATACACTACATCCACTGGTTCCCCTTTATCCACCCTATATGTTACTTCCTCAAAGAACTCCAGCAAATTTCTCAAACATGACTTCCCCTTCATAATACCATGCTGACTTTGTCCTATTAAATTATGATTATCCAAATGTCCTGTTACTTTCTCCTTAATAATGGACTCCAATATTTTACCTACCACAGATGTTAGGCTAACCGGTCTATAGTTTGCAGCCTTCTGTCTACTGCCCTTTTTAAATAAGTGCGTAACATTAGCAGTTTTCCAGTCTGCCGGGACCTTTGCTGATTCCAGGGAGTTTTGGAAAATTATTACCAATGCATCCACAATCCCTCCCGCCACTTCCCTCAAGACCCTAGGATGTGAGCCATCAGGTCCAGGTGATTTATCCGCCTTGAGTCTCATTATTTTACCGAGTACCACTTCCTTAGTGATTTTGATCTTGTTTAGCTCCTCCCCCCCCCCATAGCCCCCTGTTTGTCCAGTGTTGGGATATTCTTAGTGTCTTCTACTGTAAAGACTGATACAAAATATTCATTCAGTGTTTTTGCCATCTCCATATTTCCCACCATTAATTTCCCGGTCTCATCCTCTAAGGGACCAACATTTACTTTAGCCACCCTTTCTCTTTTTATATTACTATAAAAACTCTTACTATCTGTTTTTATATTTTTTGCTAATTTACTTTCATAATCTATCTTCCCTTTCTTAATCAATCTTTTGTTACTTTTTGCTGTCTTTTAAAGTTTTCCCAATCCTCTATCCTCCCACTAGATTTGGCTACCTTATATGCCCTTGTTTTTAGTCGAATACTATCCTTAATTTCTTTACTTAGCTACGGATGGCTGTCTTTTCTTTTACACCCTTTTCTTCTCAGTGGAATATATATTTTTTGGAAGTTGTAAAGTAACTCCTTAAATGTACACCACTGATCATGTATCATCTTACCCTTTAATCTATTTTCCCAATCCACTCTACTCAATTCCGCTCTCATACCTTCATAGTCTCTGTAAGAGCCATGAAAGTTTAAGAAAGAAAATACTTTAAAATATTGGTTAAATAGTATAATACAGTTAATTTACCTGACTGACTTATTGTATTGAGAAACCCCCTATTTTCTTGCTCCAGTAGTATAGTCTGAGATACCCCCTTCATTCTTGCTACAATGGTACAGTCCTTAAGATTGTCACATGGTATGCAGCCATTTTACAGTTTAA
The DNA here is from genome assembly GCF_052327205.1 of Somniosus microcephalus. Lineage (NCBI taxonomy): Eukaryota > Metazoa > Chordata > Chondrichthyes > Squaliformes > Somniosidae > Somniosus > Somniosus microcephalus. Next base: position 84,593 of record NC_140993.1, read on the forward strand.
ACTCCACGAGGCCGGAGAAGGTAGAAGCTTTTGAAGGCTGGAGCAATACAGTTTTTGACCGTGTTCGTTTATACGTGTTTTGCTTTGTAATTCTGTTTGTAAGGTGTTATAGTAAACAGTTTAAAAGACAAAGCTACGTTTGGGAACGTTTTATTTTGACACGCGTCTACTCGTTGTTAAAAGCCTCAAAGCTCAGTGGCTGCATGTTTGGAAATTAAGAAGCGCCACTACATTAGTCAAAAACTTGCTCCCTAAGACGGAAAGGACAGAATTGTCGGCGAACGTATACATGAATGGTCACGGAGCCAGACGACAATATAAGAAAGCGAAGGTACAGTGACTGTTGCTTGCTTTGTTCATTCTATTGAGAAGCTAAATAAGAGCTGCGGGTAAAATGGCCGAGGCCTTATGGAGCCGTGAGGAGCTTCCCCCAGCCAGAAGGATTGTTGGCCAAAAGAGGGAAATAAAGCTCACCCCAAAGGCAATGGAAGAGAAGTTACATAGAAGCATAGGTGCAAGGAAGGCTAAATTAGCTCAGATAACTGAAAAAATGAAGATAATTGATTGTCTCATGGAAGATAATGCTAATATTAAGAAAGCTGAAGACATAATGCATTACAATTTCTCCAAGCTGCATGAAGAATTTAATGTACTCAATGAAGATGTATTAGCACTTCTGTCTGAAGAAGAGGGAAAAGCTGATCAGAACAACTGGTTTGATCTTAAATCATCCAGCATTAAGGACTATGCCAAGGCCACAGAACAGTGGATGTTAAGGATTCGTCAAGGTGCTGATACAGCAGAGAAAGATAAAGTTGATGATGAAGTCGGACCAGATGATAGCATTTCAGAGACTTCAGCCAGACTGAGCAAAAATAGAAAAGAAGGTAGCTCTGTTTCTGGACACAGGTCAGTCGCTTCTACCACAAGCTTGTTGCGACGCAAGAGAGAGGAGGTTGAACGGGCAACGTTGATGGCGCACGCAGCATCTTTAGTGGAGAAGCAAGCCCTTGAATGGGAAGACTCACAGAATCACAGAAACCCCACAGTGCAGATAGAGGCCATTTCGGCCCATCGAGCCTGCACCGACACATATCCCACCCGATCCCCGTAACCCCACGTATTTAATCCCCCCTAACACTAAGGGTCAATTTATCATAGCCAATCAACCTAACCCACACATCTTTGGACTGTGGGAGGAAACCGGAGCACCCGGAGGAAACCCACGCAAACACAGGGAGAATGTGCAAACTCCACACAGACAGTCGCCCGAGGCCAGATTCGAACCCGGGTCCCTGGCGCTGTGAGTCAACAGTGCGACCAACTGCAGGCCCAACAGGCCCAAGTGCAGGCAAAGAAAGAACAGCTGGAGATAAAAACAGCTATTGCGGTCTCAGATGCCAAGTTGGGTGTGTATGAAGATTATGAAGGCTCACAGGATGGCGTGAGCGAATACTGCCAGTCAATGTTGTCATATAGAGTTGGATCCAGGGCACCTTCAAGAGTTAAAAGAGAGTCCGAAGGCCATCTCCTGGCATTACAGCGTGGAAGAGTGGCCTCTCCACTAACAGGAGCATGTGATGCTACCCCAGACATCAGACGGTCTAGACTAGACCCTGCTGATGACCACCAGAGGCCTGAAGACTCAGAGAGAAGCCTATACCGAGTGATGCAACGTCAGAACGAAATTACAGAGATGCTTGTAAAGCAACAGAATCTGTTTCGACTCCCTCAAAGAGACATACCAGTGTTCCAAGGCGACCCACTCAAGTATAAGCCCTTCATCAGATCCTTCGAACAAGCCATTGACTCCAAAACAGAGAGCAGCAGTGATAAGTTGTACTACCTGGGACAGTACACCAGTGGTAAACCACAAGACCTGGTCAGAAGCTGTGAACACATGAGACCGGACCGGGGATACATAGAAGCCAGGAAGTTGCTGCAGGAGCACTATGGTAATGAGCTGAAGATAGCCACTGCATATATTGAAAAGGCTACCAAGTGGCCACAGATCAGATCGGAGGACGGAGAGGCATTGAACGCATATGTTCTTTTTCTCATAGGATGTCGCAACACCATGGAGGATGTTGAATTCATGGAAGAGATGGACAATCCTACGACTATGAGAATCATCATCTCTAAGCTTCCTTACAGGATGAGAGAACAATGGAGAAGAACAGCCTTTGAGATAATGGAGAGACGGAAAAGTAGAGCCAGGTTTGCAGACTTAGTGAATTTCATAGACAAACAGGCTAAAATTGCTAGGGACCCATTGTTTGGAAACATCCAGGATGTCAGCCCGACTACTGATGGAAGAGTGAAAGCCAAGCCTGCTGAATCAAAGACTCTCAGGAAAGGTGGTGCCAGGGGAAGCAGCTTTGCAACTATCGTCACTCAGGCTGGGGAAGAAAGGTCTCAGAACTCATCTCCCAAAAAGAGCAGCACAGTGACGCCTGCTAATGCCTTTCAGATGCCATGTTTATTCTGCCAAAAGAATCATACATTGGATTTCTGCAGTGACATCAAAGCACAGACACATAAGGACAGAATCGAATTCCTGAAGTACAATGGCCTATGTTTTGGATGTCTCTCTCAGGGGCACCTGAGTAGAAACTGTAAGCAAAGAACAACATGCAGAGAGTGCACTCGGAAACATCCCAGTCTGCTGCATACCCACAAAGAAGAACAAGTCTCTAAGAAGAGTGAAGAAAACAATACCGATGAGAAGGTTGTTTCAAGTGCTCTGGTGTCGCTAGAACCAGAGACTTGTGGATTCACTGGGGCCAGTGACAGTGATTGTATTCTTGCCATCGTACCAGTAAAGATCAAGTCTAAGAGGAGTGAGAAGTTTGTGGAGACTTACGCCTTCATGGATCCAGGCAGTTCAGCAACGTTCTGCACAGAATCACTCATGCGACAGCTGAACGTTAGAGGCAGAAGAACAGAAATCCTATTACGCACCATGGGTCATGAGAAGTCAATGCAAAGTTATATCCTGTCAGACTTAGAAGTGTGTGGACTTGAAGAGAAGGACTTCATAGACCTGCCTAATGTTTTCACACAGAGGGAGATTCCTGTTAAAATAGGAAACTTAGCCCTGCAGAAGGATGTGGAGAGATGGCCTTACCTGGAAAAGGTGCGTCTCCCATATATTGAAGCAGAAATTGGCCTGTTAATTGGAACCAATGCCTACAAAACTATGGAACCATGGCAGGTGAAAAACAGCAAGGATGACGGACCCTACGCAGTCAGGACAGCCCTTGGATGGGTAGTCAATGGACCGGTAAGGAGAGATGATGGCAACAAGTCGAACAAGGAGCAACGACAAAATGTAACAGTTAATTGTATCTCTATTGCAAGCATCGAAGAGCTGTTGATACAACAGTTCAACGCAGACTTTTCAGAACGCAGCTGTGAGGAAAAGACAGAGATGTCACAAGAAGACCATCAGTTCATGGATTTGATGACAAGGTCTACACAGTTCATTGATGGCCACTATCACATTGGTTTGCCACTGAGAAGACAGACCGTGAAGATGCCGAACAATCGCTGCATAGCAGAGCAATGCGCCATCAGTCAAAAGAGAAAGCTGAACAAGAACCCCGACTTTCACGAAGACTACAAAGGCTTCATGAGAAACATCATAGCGAAAGGCTATGCTGTAAAAGTGCCCGAGGAACAGTTGAACAGAGACGATGGAAGGATCTGGTACATTCCTCATCACGGTGTGTATCACCCAAAGAAGAAAAAGATCCGTGTAGTGTTTGACTGCGCCGCCTCATTCAGAGGAACTTCACTGAATGACCAGCTGCTTCAAGGTCCTGATCTTACTAATACCCTCATTGGCGTCTTGACTAGATTTAGACAAGAGCTCGTTGCCATGATGGCAGACATAGAATCAATGTTCTACCAAGTCAGAATCCCTGATGAAGATGCTGATCTTCTGCGTTTCCTTTGGTGGCCAGATGGCGACATTAGTCAAGCGATGGTGGAATGTAGAATGGCTGTACACTTGTTCGGAGCCGCATCATCTCCCAGCTGTGCAAGCTACGCTCTCAGAAAAACTGCAGAAGATGGCGAAGGCAAAGCACCATCAGAGGCTGTGGAGACAATCTTCAGAAACTTTTATGTCGGTGGCTGTCTGAAGTCCGTGTCAACAGAAGACGATGCCATCGCACTGTCAAGAGACCTTAGGACTCTGTGTTTGAATGGAGGATTTCTTCTGACTAAGTGGATAAGCAACAGCAGAGCAGTTCTAGCTTCTATCCCAGAAAAGGAAAGAGCCACTGAAGTCAAAGATCTGGACCTGAGCCACGATGTCCTTCCTATTGAGAGAGCTCTTGGTGTACAATGGTGCATTGAGTCAGACACATTCAACTTCAGAATAATGGTGAACGAAAGACCATCCACAAGACGAGGGATTCTCTCCGTGGTCAGTTCCATCTACGACCCTCTTGGATTCCTGGCACCACTCATTCTGCCGGTGAAGCTGATCCGATGAGAGCTGTGTAGAGACAAGAGAGGATGGGATGAAAATATCCCAGAAAGTCAAGCTCAGAGATGGCTCAGATGGTTGACAGATTTGCAACAACTTTCTAGCTTCAACGTCAGTAGATGCATCAAGCCTGTGAGTTTTGGAGTTACAAAGACGGCTCAACTACATCATTTCTCGGATGCCAGTGAGGATGGCTATGGCACGGCTACTTACCTCTTGCTGACAAATCAACAGGGCCAGAAACATTGTGCCTTCCTCATGGGGAAATCCAGGGTGGCTCCGCTGAAGCAGGTCACCATCCCGAGACTGGAATTGACGGCAACGGTTGTTGCAGTTAAAGTTGACCAGGTGATGCGGAAAGAGTTACAGCTCCCATTAGAAGAATCTGTCTTCTGGACGGATAGCACGACGGTGCTGAAGTATATAGAGAACGAGAGGATACGCTTCAAGACCTTCGTAGCAAACAGAATCTCATCCATTAGAGAAGCTACACAACCATCTCAATGGAGGTATGTAAACACCTCATTAAACCCAGCAGATCAAGCCTCACGGGGATTGAAGGCTGAAAACTTCATGAGGAGTGAAACTTGGATACAAGGCCCAAGTTATCTGCTGGAAACAGAGAGATCATGGCCAGAAAGACCAGATATGCCAAGTCAGATTGCTGAAGACGACGTCGAAGTCAAGAGATCAGTCACAGTAAATCTCATAACTACGAAAGAGAACTTTGACACAGTGAACAAGCTTGTTAACCATTTCTCAGGATGGCACCAGTTGAGGAAAGCAGTTGCATGGTTTCTAAGGTTGAAAGAGTTGCTGCTACACCTGAGCGGTAAGAGAAAAGAGTACCGAGCCACTATCAGTCAGTCTGAAAGTAATCCTGATAAGCAGAGAATGCTTCTACAGCAGTATATGCATCAGCACAAGACCACATTGGGTAAGAATTCATTGACCATGGAGGATTTGGCCAAGGCTGAGATGGAGATAGTTTGCTTCAGTCAAAGACAAAGATGCCCAGAAGAAATCGAAGCTTTACAGCGAAATACTCCAATCAAGAAAGGTAGTCATATCTACAAGCTGGACCCTACACTGCAAGATGGAGTACTGAGGGTGGGAGGAAGACTAAACAAATCGGCTATGCCAGAGGAGGCCAAGCATCCTGCTATCCTTTCTAAGGACCTCCGGGTTGCTACTCTCATTCTTTAGCATATACACTAGAGTATTGGACACAGTGGGAGGAATCACGTGCTTGCGAAGCTAAGACAAAGATACTGGATTCCAGGAGCTAATTCTGTAATAAGAAAAATACTCTCTGAATGCATTGTTTGCAGACTGCTACATGCTAGAGCTGGGGAGCAGAAAATGGCAGACCTGCCTGAAGACCGTTTGTTACCAGACAAGCCCCCATTTACAAACGTAGGGGTGGACTATTTCGGGCCTTTTGAGGTAAAGCGAGGACGGAGCCTTGTCAAGAGATATGGTGTGCTTTTCACTTGTTTGACCATCAGAGCAGTTCATATTGAGGTGGCACACACGCTTGACACTGATTCTTGTATTAACGCCTTGCGGCGCTTTGTCTGTAGAAGAGGACAGGTGTCCATTATGCGTTCTGATAATGGCACTAATTTTGTCGGAGCGGAGAGAGAACTACGGGAAGCTATTGAAGGTTGGAATCAGCTTAAAATACAGGAAGCCATGATGCAAACAGGAATTAAGTGGATCTTCAATCCTCCGGCTGCATCCCACCATGGAGGTGTCTGGGAAAGACAGATACGCACCGTAAGAAAACTACTCAGTTCTGTACTGAAGCAGCAAGTGCTTGACGACGAGGGACTCCAAACTGTTCTGTGTGAGGTCGAAGCCACCATTAATGACCGACCGATAACTAAGACATCAGATGATCCCAATGACCTCGAAGCCCTGACTCTGAACCACCTGTTGTTGTTGAAAACACAGCCAGTCATGCCCCCGGGAGTCTTCAAAAAGGAAGATCTGTATGCCCGTCGGAAGTGGAGGCAAGTTCAGTATATGTCAGACCTTTTCTGGACCAGATGGACAAGAGAATACTTACCTCTGCTACAGGAGCGTCAAAAATGGTCCAAAATAAAGAGGAACTTCATTGTCGGAGACATCGTCTTAATCGTGGATGATTCAGCCCCTAGAAATTCTTGGTTGATGGGAAAAATAATTAAGACCATGCCAGACTCCAGAGGCGTTGTTCGTCGCGTTTGTTTACAAACCAAGACCAGTACCCTGGAAAGACCGATCACAAAGCTCTGCCTGCTACAAGAAGCAGCGTGAAAAGTTCCTGAATGAAAAAAGTGGACATTTATATTGTAAATATGTTGAACTCATTAGTTTATGACTCTTAAGAATGTTTGAGTAATTGATATGCTCCATGTGCCTAGTCAATTAGGGGCCGGAATGTAAGAGCCATGAAAGTTTAAGAAAGAAAATATTTAAAATATTGGTTAAATAGTATAATACAGTTAATTTACCTGACTGACTTATTGTATTGAGAAACCCCCTATTTTCTTGCTCCAGTAGTATAGTCTGAGATACCCCCTTCATTCTTGCTACAATGGTACAGTCCTTAAGATTGTCACATGGTATGCAGCCATTTTACAGTTTAAACTCCACGAGGCCGGAGAAGGTAGAAGCTTTTGAGGGCTGGAGCAATACAGTTTTTGACCGTGTTCGTTTATACGTATTTTGCTTTGTAATTCTGTTTGTAAGGTGTTATAGTAAACAGTTTAAAAGACAAAGCTACGTTTGGGAACGTTTTATTTTGACACGCGTCTATTCGTTGTTAAAAGCCTCAAAGCTCAGTGGCTGCATGTTTGGAAATTAAGAATATATTTTTTTTGGAAGTTGTAAAATAACTCCTTAAATGTACACCACTGATCATGTATCATCTTACCCTTTAATCTATTTTCCCAATCCACTCTACTCAATTTCGCTCTCATACCTTCTTAGTCTCCTTTATTCAAGCTTAGCACGCTTGTTTGAGATCCAACCTTCTCACCTTCTAATTGAATATGGAATTCAACCATGTTATGGTCACTCATTCCAAGCGGATCCTTTACTAGGACATAATTAATTAATCCTGTCTCGTTACACAGGACCAGATCTAAGGTTGCTTGCCCCCTTGTCGGTTCAGTTACATACTGCTCAAGAAACCCATCCCTAATACACTCAATGAACTCATCCTCAAGGCAGCCCTGCCCAATTTGATTTGTCCAATTAATATGATAGTTAAAAACCCCCATAATTATAGATGTTCCCTTATTACAAGCCTCAACTTCCAGCGCCTGGTGCAGGAGATCGCTCAGGACTTCAAGACCGACCTGCGTTTCCAGAGCTCGGCCGTCATGGCCCTGCAGGAGGCCAGCGAGGCTTACCTGGTGGGGCTCTTTGAGGACACCAACCTGTGCGCCATCCACGCCAAGCGAGTCACCATCATGCCCAAAGATATCCAGCTGGCTCGCTGCATCCGCGGGGAGCGCGCCTAAACTCACTCTGCCCAGCTGCAGACTTTAGCACCAGATACAACAACGGCTCTTTTAAGAGCCACCAAATCAGCAAAGGAAAGAGCTGCGATCGGCACAAGGCAAATTGGTCTGTGCACACACTGTGCAGGTCTTGTGTTAATGTAACTGGGGATTTATAGTGGGGGCAGTGAATATCTGAAGGTGCGTTTACGATCTAGGTTGAAATGTGATTGAGCTGCCCAATAGACTGAATGAACTCGCCCAGTGTGAGTCGGAAACTATGTCATTTCTGATAGTAAATTGATCCAACTTCACATACTGGGATAGAGCCGAGAACGAGGTGCCTGAAGTCTGACTCTCACCTTTAAAGCCAGCTCTTAATGCGGGGACAGGCGGGAACTTTAGTTACTATTGGAAATATTTTAAATTAACCAGAGCTCCAATTCTGGTTCAATTCTGCCAATTAAAAGGGGACATGTTTGTATGGTTCCGGATGTTTATATTTCTCCCTATGGAATTATTGTCCCAATAACAAACGGTAAGCCCATTCACCGCTCACTCACTTTCTACTCGGTTCTAAACATCCGTTCATATTCGGCTCTCCCAATAACATGTTCATTGAGTGCCGGTGTCACGTTCGGGTTCCGTGTGTTTTGTTTTACTCTGAAGCCAGACCTTCTCTACATTGAATCACCGATCTGAATATTCGCTCACAGCAAGCCCGCTAGTGTTTGTAGATCTAGATTTCTACATGCTCGACAGTGTCCTGTTTATAGCCGAAAATGTTTGAACAGTAACCAGCTCTTTCACAGATAAAGTGGGTGGCTCTGAAAAGAGCCTTTGGGTTATTAGATTGAATCTTGTCCGCTTTACTTGCTTTTGGAGCTGGCAGTGCTGGTTTTCTTGGGCAGCAGCACGGCCTGGATATTAATCAGCACCCCGCCCTGAGCGATGGTCACCTTTCCCAGCAGCTTGTTGAGCTCCTCTCATTGCGGATGGCCAGCTGCAGGTGTCTGGGGATGATGCGGGTCTTCTTGTTGTCGCGGGCCGCGTTGCCGGCCAGCTCCAGGATTTCAGCGGTCAGATACTCGAGCACAGCAGCCATGTAGACCGGGGCTCCGGCACCCACACGCTCAGCGTAGTTGCCCTTTCGCAGGAGCCTGTGAACACGGCCCACAGGGAACTGCAGTCCGGCCCGGGATGAGCGAGACTTGGCCTTGGCCCGAGCTTTACCGCCGGTTTTTCCTCTTCCAGAAATTTCCACAATTGACTCCTTGAAAGAAAGAATGAAAATCTCCTCCCATATCTGCCCTTCTTATGCCTTCTGGAGGAATGCAGAGAGCGTACTTGTGATTGGTCGCTCTGTGGTGAATTTCATTGGTGCTTCCCGGTGACCAATCACAGTCTGCTTTTCCCGCCAATCAAAACAGGGCGGAAATAACTGCCTCAATAGTCAGACGCCAACGATTTTATAATTTCAAAAAGCCCGCCAATACTTTCCTCAATAAATTTACTCATAGCCAAGGAGTTCCAAATAATTCCTTGTGTCTTATTCCATCTCATCTGTGCAAATTCCAGGCTGTTACAATCAGGATTAATTCCGTGTTCAATATCGAAACTTCACGGGCGGGATTAAATCCCCATTCATTCTGTAACGGAACACATTCCTGCTCAATCTTTGTGAAAGTGAGGATTCAGATTATCGATCGATCCTTTGCACGGGCGCTGCTGCAAGAGTGAAACTAGATCTGGGTGTCCTGCTGTGAGAAGAGAAGATGGACAGAGTGATCAAACTGACCCCGTTCTGGTCTCTAAGAACCCCCATTCAGGGTTGTTACAATGCAGGAATTCTCGGGTTAATAAAATGATTGACCACAACTGGCATTGAAAAAATGAAAATGTTTTTATAGAGATTGAGGTGAATGAAATCAGAGTCTCCTCTCGAAAACAAGCTTTTAATTCGTCGGAAGGCGCTGCAAGTGAACGGGTCTGAGAGTAAAGGGAAAGAGCGATCAGGGACCGTGTTTGTAGTTTACTGGACGGGAAATACAACAGCGACACTAAGGTCGATCCGGTCAGCGAAACTGCTTATCTGAAAAGACAAAACTAAATCTACAGCTGGAACTTTAAACGTTCTCAAACACTCTTGTTACGGAAATAATTACAGCAAATTGAGCCTAAAGGGAGATGTGTTTGTGTAGCTCTTTCAGAGAGGTTGTGGGTGGCTCTTAAAAGAGCCGTTGTTTTGGGTTTGTTCTTTCAGGACAGCGTGCAGTTTTACTTGGAGCTGGTGTATTTGGTCACCGCCTTTGTGCCTTCCGACACGGCGTGCTTGGCCAGCTCCCCGGGCAGCAGCAGGCGCACGGCGGTCTGGATCTCCCGGGAGCTGATGGTGCGCCGCTTGTTGTAATGGGCCAGGCGGGAAGCCTCACCCGCGATGCGCTCGAAAATATCGTTCACAAACGAGTTCATGATGCCCATGGCCTTTGAGGAGATGCCGGTGTCGGGGTGAACCTGCTTCATCACTTTGTAGATGTAGATGGAGTAACTCTCCTTCCTCGACTTTCTGCGCTTCTTGCCGCCCTTCGCTGCCGGTTTAGTAACTGTTTTCTTGGCGCCCTTCTTGGCAACTGTTTTCTTTTCATCAACCATTCTCAAACTCGAATTCAGGAACAAAATGACACAAACCCGCTCCGCGCTCGGAATAAATAGGCAGCCCCCACAGTCTTATGCTAATGAGGGATGGGTGAAGGCAATGGTTGTGATTGGCTGGTGAAGAGTGATGTGATATTCCATTGTTCTGCATCGCTCTGATTGGCTTCTTTATGTATCCAATCAGATTGAGCTTTTGTCACCAGCACGCCCCCTGCAGTCAGAAAGGTCATTGCAAGAGCATCTGTCCATTCACCATTTCCCAGACCATTATCCAGGGTCCCAAGCACTTCTTCCGGACGAGGGCAGAGGGTGATGGTCGAAGGTTGTTTTTGTGACTGGAAACCTGTGGCCAGTGGGGTACCACAGGGATCGGTGCTGGGTCCCTTGCTGTTTGTGGTCTACATTAATGACTTGGATATGAATGTAAAGGGTATGATCAGTAAATTCGCGGATGATACTAAAATTGGTAGGGTGGTAAATAGCGAGGAGGGTAGCCTCAGTCTGCAGAACGATATAGATGGGTTGGTCAGATGGGCGGAACAGTGGCAAATGGAATTTAACCCGGAAAAGTGCGAGGTGATGCACTTTGGGGGGTCTAACAAGGCAAGGGAATACACAATGAAGGGAAAGACCCTAGGCAAGACGGAGGGTCAGAGGGATCTGGGTGTGCAGGTACACAGATCCCTGAAGGCGGCGGAACAGGTGGATAAGGTGGTAAAAAAGGCATATGGGATACTTGCCTTCATTAGCCGAGGCATTGAATATAAGAGCAAGGAGGTTATGATGGAGCTGTATAAAACACTGGTTAGGCCACAGCTGGAATACTGTGTGCAGTTCTGGTCGCCACACTACAGGAAAGATGTGATCGCGTTAGAGAGGGTGCAGAGGAGGTTCACCAGGATGTTACCAGGGCTGGAGCGCTTCAGCTATGAAGAGAGACTGGGCAGATTGGGTTTGTTTTCCTTGGAGCAGAGGAGGCTGAGGGGGGACATGATTGAGGTGTACAAAATTGTGAGGGGCATAGATAGGATGGATGCTGAGGAGCTTTTCCCCTTAGTAGAGGGGTCAATAACTAGGGGGCATAGATTCAAGGTAAAGGGCGGGAGGTTTAGAGGGGATTTGAGAAAGAACTTTTTCACCCAGAGGGTGGTTGGAGTCTGGAACTCACTGCCTGAAAGGGTTGTGGAGGCAGAAACCCTCACAACATTTAAGAAGCATTTGGATGAGCATTTGAAATGCCATAGCATACAAGGCTACGGGCCAAATGCTGGAATATGGGATTAGGTTAGACAGGGCTTGATGGCCGGCATGGACACGATGGGCCGAAGGGCCTCTATCCATGCTGTATTACTCTATGACTCTATGACAGCAATTTAGATGTACTTCCTCCCACCAGTGCACTATATTCACGTCTTGCGGTGTGGTCTCCGCCACTTTAGTTCAATATCTGACAGTCTCTAATACTGTGAGTCTGTGTGTTGGAATAGTTCTGTATTATTCAGTCTCTGGTGATTTATGTAAGTGTGGGAATCATTCTCAATCTCAGTCTCTGTTACAGTATGTGAGTGTGGGATCCATTCGTTTCCTGTCCGTCACTGACACCATGTGTCAGTGTGGGATTCCATCTGTACCCGTCAGACTCTGGTACCGTGTGTCAGTGTTGGGATTCATTCGGAATCTGTCAATCTCTGGTACTGTACGTGTGTGTGATATTAATTCTGTACCTGTCTGTCACTGGGATGTGCGAGTTTGAGATTCAGTCTGTATCTGTCATTCACTGGGACTGCAGGTTAGTGTCGTATTAGTGCTGAATCTGTCAGTCTCTCGTACTGTCTTTCACCGAAGAATTCCGCATGTATCTGCTACTTACTCGGTTTATGAATGTGGGATTTGTCCTGCATCTATCAGACTCTGGCACTTGATGTTAGTTTGAAATTAATTCAATTTCTGCTAGTATCTGCTACTGTATCAGAGTGTGGGACTGAATCTATCTGTAAATCAATTGTACTGCATGTGATTGTGGACTCATTCTGTATCTGCCAGGCCCTATGATGCTCTGTGTTACTGTAAGATTCATTCTCTCCCTGTCAGCCTCTGTTCTGTATGTGCTTGTTAGCGTAATTATATATCTGTCAATCTCTGGTGCTGTATATGAGAGGGAGATTCATTCTATAACAATCAGCCTTTAATGTGGGGTTAACGGTGTCTCTATCATTTTCCTGTACTGTGTGCCAGTCTGTATTAATTTTGGGTCTGTTACCGTCTGATACTCTGTGTCAGTGTGAGATTCATTCTCACTCTCTGCCAATCTGATATACTGTATGTGAGATTGAGATTTATTCCATATTTGTCAGTTTGCGATTAATTCTGCACCTGTCAGTCTCTGATACTGTATGTGAGAGTTAGATTAATTCTGTCTCTGTCGCTATCTGGTACTGTATGTGAGTGTGAGATATTTGTCAATCTCTGATACCATATGAGAGCATGAGATTTATTCTATACCTGTCAGTCCCTGATAATCTGTGTCAGTGTGGGATTGATTCTGTGTTAGTCAGTGTCTGATACTCCATGTGACAGTGAGATACATTCTGTATCTCTCAGTCTCTGGTATTATGTTTGAGAGTGAGATCCATTCTGTTTCAGTCAGTCTTTAATTCTCTGTATCAGAGTGGGGATCATTGTGTCTCTATCATTTTCTGGTACTGTATATGATTGTGGGATTCATTCTGTACCTGTCTGACTCTGATACTGTTAGTGTCAGATTCATTCTGTATCTGTCGGTCTCTGATACTGTATTTGAGACTGAGCTGTTTTCTATATCAGTCAGCTCTGGCACGGCATAAGAATTTGGAAATCATTATATAACTGTCTGTCTCTGATAAACTATGGGAGAGATAGATTTATTTTCTCTCTGTTAATCTATGGTATCGTATGTGATTGTTATATACAATCTTTATCTCTTAGACTTTGATACACTTTGTCAGAGTTTGATTAATTCTGGATTTGTCAGTTTCTGGTTCAGTATGTGACAATGAGGTGCATTCAGTATTAATTATGTGTCTGTCAGTCTTTGGTACTTTGTGTGAGAGTGAGAATCATTCTGTATATATGTCTCTGATACTCTTGTCATTGTGTATTTGATTCTGTATTTGTCAGTGTCTAGTACTAAATGTGACAGTGAGGTACATTCTCTGTCAATCTCTGGACTTTGTGTGAGAGTGAGATTCATTCTGTACCAGTCAGTTTTTAATAATCGGTGTCAGTGTGGGATTCATTGTATCTCTATTATTTTCTGGTATTGCATGTATGTGGTGGACTCATTCTGCGTCTGTCACACTCCGATACTCTGTGTCAGCATGTGATTCAACCTGCACCTGTCAGTCTCTGGATGGTGAATGTGGGTTTCACTCTGTATCTGTCAGTTTCTGATGAGAGAATGTGGGTTTTTCACTGTAACTGTCAGTTTCTGATATGTGAATTTTAGGTTTTACTCTGTGGTGATTATTCTCTATGTTTATTAAGAAGTATTGTGATTGGTTGTTTGTTTCCTGCTTTGGGATATATGCTGTAATCTCATTGGTAGTTGATGTCATGTGATTTGTGGTGGCCATCTTAAATTCAGTTCTTTCCAGCCTTTAGTTGGGACTGGGTGTTGAAGATGTGCTACAGGATTTTTAAGTTAATAAAGCCTAGATTAGAAAGGCAAATCTATTCTTTATTTCAATTTATTAACTTTATGTCAGAATGGAGCGATATCTTCAACCAGAACGATTCAATGTTGACCCTAATTCTGCAGGAGTGGATGATAAATGGAAACATTGGTATTGTACATTTAAAAACTTTTTGGGCGTGTTGGATCAAGCTGAATATGCTGATCAACTACATTGCTCCGGATGTGTATAAGTATATTTTGGACTGTAAAACTTACGAAGTGGCTATTTCTACATTGGAAAAGATTTTTGTTAAACCAAAGAATGAGGTATTTGCACGTCACCTTCTATCTGCCCATAGGCAGCAGGTGGGAGAATCTTTGGATACTTATTTACAAGCACTTCGGTGCATTAGTGTTAACTGTAATTATAAGGCTGTGACGGCTGAAGAATATAAGGAAGAATCGGTACGGGATGCTTTTATTAATGGATTACTGTCTAGATCAATTCGTCAGCGGTTGTTAGAAAATAAGACTTTGGATCTTAAGAGTGCTTTTGAGCAAGCTTCTACATTGGATGTGGCTCAGAGAAGTTCGGATTCTTATGCTCTTTTTAATCGGCCTGTGACTGTGGTTTTGGCAGTTCCGGATGAAAAGGAATTATGTGGACTTAATAGGAGTGGTTTACTAGATTCTGAAACAGTTTCTACTTCAGCGGCTGTTGCCTCTAGGATTCAGAAGTGTTATTTTTTTGGGAACGTCCGGCACCCTCATCTGAAGTGTCCTGCTCGGGAGGCTGTGTGTAGTAAATGCGGCAAGAGAGGTCATTACGCACGTGTGTGTTAATCATCAGGTTCAATTACCTCCTCTGTGACTATTCAGCCTTTAGATAGGGCGTTTATTGCATCAATTTCTGCTGCATTTGCTCATGGCCTAAACAAAGCTATAGTTACGGCCCAAGTTAATGGGTTGGAAGTGTTCACTATGGAGAAAGACGATGCAGACATAGAAATCGGGCAAGGGGACTGTGACATACTTGAACATATTAGCATCGAGAGGGAGGAGGTGCTAGCGGTTTTAGCGGGCCAAAAAGTGGATAAACCCCCAGGCCCGGACGAGATGTATCCCAGGCTGCTGTGGGAGGCAAGGGAGGAGATTGCAGGGGCTCTGACACTAATTTTCAGAACCTCTCTGGCCACAGGGGATGTACCAGAGGACTGGAGAACAGCTAACGTAGTACCATTATTCAAGAAGGGTAGCAGGGATAAACCAGGGAATTACAGGCCAGTGAGTCGAACATCTGTGGTGGGGAAATTATCGGAAAAAATTCTGAGGGACAAAATTAATCTCCACTTGGAGAGGCAAGGATTAATCGGGGATAGTCAGCATGGCTTTGTCAAGGGTAAATCATGTCTAACAAATCTGATCGAATTTTTCGAGGGGGTGACTACGGTGGTGGATGAGGGAAATGCTGTGGATGTGGTTTACATGGACTTCAGTAAAGCTTTTGACAAAGTCCCGCATAGGAGACTGGTCAAGAAGGTAAGAGCCCATGGGATCCAGGGTGCCTTGGCGCGTTGGATCCTAAACTGGCTGAGTGGCAGGAGGCAGAGGGTGATGGTCGAAGGTTGCTTTTGTGACTGGAAGCCTGTGTCCAGTGGGGTACCTCAGGGATCGGTGCTGGGTCCCTTATTGTTTGTGATCTACATAAATGATTTGGATGAGAATGTAAAAGGTATAATCAGTAAGTTCGCAGATGACACGAAAATTGGTGGGGTGGTAAATTGCGAGGAGGAAAGCCTCCGGCTACAGGACGATATAAACGGGTTGGTCAGATGGGCGGAAAAGTGGCAAATGGAATTTAACCCTGAAAAGTGCGAGGTGATGCATTTTGGACGGACAAATAAGGCAAGGGAATACACAATGAGTGGTAGGACCCTAGGAAGTACAGAGGGTCAGAGGGACCTTGCTGTACATGTACATAGATCCCTGAAGGCAGCGGAGCAGGTAGATAAGGTGGTTAAAAAGGCATAT
Source organism: Somniosus microcephalus (assembly GCF_052327205.1). Classification (NCBI taxonomy): domain Eukaryota; kingdom Metazoa; phylum Chordata; class Chondrichthyes; order Squaliformes; family Somniosidae; genus Somniosus; species Somniosus microcephalus. The sequence goes on from NC_140993.1 coordinate 100,917, forward strand.
GGGATACTTGCCTTCATTAGCCGAGGCATAGAATATAAGAGCAGGGAGGTTATGATGGAGCTGTACAAAACGCTGGTGAGGCCACAGCTGGAGTACTGTGTGCAGTTCTGGTCGCCTCACTATAGGAAGGATGTGATTGCTTTGGAGAGGGTGCAGAGAAGATTCACCAGGATGTTACCTGGGATGGAGCGCCTCAGCTATGAAGAGAGGCTGGACAGGCTGGAGTTATTTTCCTTGGAGCAGAGAAGGCTGAGGGGGGACCTGATTGAGGTGTACAAAATAATGAGGGGCATAGATAGGGTAGATAAAGAGGAACTTTTCCCCTTAGTGGGGGGGTCAATAACAAGGGGGCATAGATTCAGGGTAAGGGGCAGGAGATTTAGAGGGGATTTGAGGAGGAACTTTTTCACCCAGAGGGTGGTTGGAATGTGGAACTCAATGCCTGAAAGGGTGGTGGAGGCAGGAACCCTCACAACATTCAAGAAGCATTTGGATGAGCACTTGAAATGCCATTGCATACAAGGCTATGGACCAAATGCTGGAAAGTGGGATTAGACTGGACAGGGATGGATGGGCGGCGCAGACACGATGGGCCGAAGGGCCTCTTTCTGTGCTGTAAAAGTCTATGACTCTATGACTCTATGAAGGCCCTTATAGATATGGGCAGCACCGAGAGTTTTATAAGTCTTCAGTTTGCAATGGAGAAGCATTTGAAAATTTAGCCTGTTTCCTATCAGGTGTGTATGGCTCAGACGACTCTCACTTCACAAGTAGCTGGTTGTTGCCGTGTGAAATTGATTCTTCTAGTTAATACGTATACTGATATATGCCTATCTGTTTTGCCTAATCTCTGTGTGGGTATTTTGATTGGTCATGATGTGCTTCAGTTACACGAGTCTCTTAGTCTTTCATTTGGAGGGACTAAGCCACCTTTATCTATTTGTGGATTAACCTCTTTATCCATTTCTCCATTATCACTTTTTTCCAATTTGATGCCGGATTGTAAGCCAATTGCTGCCAAGTCAAGAAGGTATAGCAGTCAGGATAGAGAATTTATTAATTCTGAAGTTCAACATCTCTTATTGGAAGGAATCATTGAACCTAGTTGATCGCCTTGGCGGGCACAGGTAGTTGTCACGACTAACGAGAGACATAAGAAACGAATGGTGATAGACTATTCCCAAACTATTAATAGGTATACTCAATTAGATGCATACCCTTTGCCTAAGATTGATGAGCTTATCAATAAAGTATCTCAGTATAAGGTTTTTAGCACTATTGACCTAAAGAGTGCTTATCATCAGATTCCTATTGTTAAGAAGGATCAACCATATACGGCCTTTGAGGCTGGTGGAAAGCTGTATCAGTTTTGCCGAATACCATTTGGTGTTACTAATGGTGTTGCTTGTTTTCAACGGGCAATGGATGCTTTTATAAGTGATAACTCTCTCTCTGACACCTTTTCATACTTAGATGACATCACGGTGTGTGGCAAATCAAGGGTGGAGCATGATTCTAATTTAGAAAGATTCCTTCAAGCTGCGGAAAAAGTTGGTTTAACTTTCAATAAAGAGAAGTGTACCTTTTCGACCACTGAGGTAAATCTACTGGGGTACATTATCTCGGGAAACAAGATTAAACCAGACCCAGAACGTCTGCGACCATTGATTGATTTACCTTGTCCTACTAATTCTAAGGCTTTGCAACGAGTTGTTGGACTGTTTTCTTACTGTTCTAATTGGATTGCAAATTTTTCACAGAAGATCCAGCCTCTTATTCGGGTTACGACATATCCTCTATCATGGGAGGCCAGGACGTGTTTTGATAATTTAAAAAAGGATATCCTTGGAGCAGTTGTGCATTCTATTGATGAGCAGGTTCCTTTTGTGATTGAGACGGACGCTTCTGATTTTGCAATTGGGGCTACACTGAACCAAAATGGAAGACCTGTGGCCTTTTTCTCACGTACCTTGAACAATAGTGAAAAAAGGCATTCTTCAATAGAGAAAGAGGCGTATGCAATCGTAGAAGCACTGCGTAAATGGAGACATTATTTATCGGGGTGACATTTTACGTTGGTAACTGATCAAAAGTCTGTGTCCTTTATGTTTGATGTCAAACATTTTGGAAAGATTAAGAATGATAAAATAATGAGGTGGAGGATTGAGTTGGCATGTTACCATTTTGATATAGTTTATCGTCCGGGGAAGGATAACGTTGCTGCTGATGCGCTGTCGAGGGCTTATTGTTCTGTGATTCACGGAGATACGCTTATTAATCTTCACAATGCCTTATGCCATCCTGGGGTTACGAGGATGATACACTTCGTACGCAGTAAGAATTTGCCCTTTTCAGTTGAAGACTTCAAGCGGATGACTTCATCATGTTCTATCTGTGCTCGGTGTAAACCGAATTTCTTTAAGCCTCAACGAGCTCATCTTATAAAGGCTACTTCTCCTTTTGAACGTTTGAGCGTCGATTTCAAGGGGCCTCTTCCTTCAACTACTCAAAACTGATATATATTTACTGTTGTGGATGAGTTTTCAAGGTTCCTTTTTGCTTTTCCTTGCGCAGATGTATCAGCTGCTACAGTTATTAAATGTCTGACTCAACTTTTTGTCATCTTTGGGATGCCTGCGTATATCCATTCGGATCAGGGAAGTTCTTTTATGTCTTCCCAGTTGAAGGAATACCTTCAGAGTCGGGGAATTTCTACTAGCAGAACTACCCCATATAATCCCCAGGGTAATGGACAGTGCGAACGATACAATGGGATGATCTGGAAGGCAGTTATGTTGGCTTTGACATCCCGGAACCTTAAGAATACACAGTGGGAAATGGTACTGCCTGATGCCCTGCATTCCATTAGATCATTGCTTTCAACGGCTACTAATGTGACCCCCTATGAAAGGCTCTTTAACTATCCGCGGAGATCTACTACGGGATATTCGGTACCTTCATGGCTTACTATGCAGGGACCTGTGATGCTTCAACGCCATGTTAGATTGTCAAAATATGATCCTTTAGTGGAGGAGGTGGAGCTGTTGGAGGCAAATTCCCAATATGCTCATATTCGATTCCAAGATGGGAAAGAAAGTACCGTTTCAATTAAAGACTTGGCTCCTTGTGGTGGCCAGCCCTCTTCTGAGGATATTAACAATAGTCATGATTCAGATAATGTGGATGCTGTTACAGATACTATGAATATTTCCAATCCGACTGCAGATAATTATACTTCTATTAGTCAGCCCTCAATGGATGTTCATGACCGTCCCAGTTTACCTCCTGATGGGATTTCTAATCCGGAAACCGTTGAAAATCGGGATATGGATAGCCTTCCTGCAGAAGATACTTCTGTGTCTCCTGGTGTGGGAGGGCAAGGAATTTCACCAAGGTTAAGAAGGTCGACACGAACAAGATATCCGGTCGACCGATTGAAAATGGACTTTTAAATTGATAGTAATGTTTTAAAATTGTTGAAATATTATATTATATTGTTTTAGTTGAGAGATACTTAATACTTATGTGCAATGTTACTATTTGTTGTTGCTCACTTAGTATTGTGTCATGTTGAATAGTTTTATTTTGTCTGTGCATAGTTTTAGTTGTGAATAATTAATTATAAATTGTAAAGGTTATCTAGGTTGGACTATATTTTAAAAGGAGGGGTGAATGTGTTGATTATTCACTATGTTTAGTAAGAAGTATTGTGATTGGTTGGTTGTTTCCTGCCTTGGGATATATGCTGTAATCTCATTGGTAGTTGATGTCATGTGATTTGTGGTGGCCATCTTAAATTCAGTTCTTTCCAGCCTTTAGTTGGGACTGGGTGTTGAAGATGTGCTACAGGATTTTTAAGTTAATAAAGCCTAGATTAGAAAGGCAAATCTAATCTTTATTTCATACTCTACCAGTCAGTCTCTGATATGTGAGTGTGGGTTTTATTCTGCATCTTCCAATTACTGTTCTGTGAGAATGGGTTTTATTCTGTTTCTGTCAGTCTTTGGTTTGTAAATGTGGGTTCTATTCTGTACCCATCGATCTCTTGTATGCTAGTACTGCTTTTATTCAGAACCAGTCAGTTTCTGATAGATGAGAGTGGGTTTTCCTTTCTACCTGTCAATTTCTGCTATTGAAAAAGTGTTTAATCTGAATCTGTAAGTTTCTGGTTCGTGAGTCTGGGTTTTTGTCTTTATCTGTCAAACCCTACTATGTGAGTGTCTTTTTCACTATCTTCTTTTTCTGCTATGCAATGTTGTGTTTTTTTATGTACCTGTCAGCTTCTGGTAATTGAGTGTGGGTTTCTTCTGTATCAGTCAGTCACAGGTGAGTGAGTGTGAGCTTATTCTGTCTCTGTCAGTTTCTGATATCTGAGTGTGTGTTTTTCTTTGTACCTCTCAGTGTCTGGTTTGTTAGGACGGGCTCTATTTTGTACATTTTCGTTTCTTGTATATGCGAGTGGGTTGGAATATGTACTTTTTAGTCTCTGTTGAATGTGTGAGTATTTGAATTAATACCTACTAGTTTCTGGAATGTGTGTTTAAGTTTTACTCTTTATCTCTTCGTCTATGGTATGTGAATGTGGGACTTACTATTTATCTCTCAGTCTTTGGTGTGAGTGTGGGTTTTACCGTGTATCTGTCTGTCTCTGTGAGTTGAGTGTGGGTTTTACTCTGTAAATGTTATATTATGGGATGTGTGTTAGGTTTTTCCTTGTAAATGTCGTTATCTGTGATGTATGGTGGGGTGTTTACTCTGTATATGTCATACTCTGGGATGTGAGTGTGTGTTTTACTCTGCAATGTTATACTTTGGGATGTGTGTCAGGGTATTACTCTGTAAATGTCACAATCTTAGTTGTGTGGTGGGGGCTTTACTCTGTATCTGTCATACTCTGGGATGTGAATGTGTGTTTTACACTGTAATTTTATACTCTGGGATGTGTGTCAGAGTATTACTCTGTAAATGTCACAATCTTAGTAGTGTGGTGGGGGGTTTACTCTGCATATGTCATACTCTAGGATGTGAATGTGTTTCTCTCTGTATCTGTCATACTCTGAGATGTATTTTTGGGTTTTACTCTGTATCTATCATACTCAGGAATGTGTGTGTGGGTTTTAATCTATATCTGTAATACTCTGAGATGTGTTTACGCATTTTACTCTCTATCTGTTTGTCTTTGGTGTGCGAGGGTGGGCTTTACTCTATATCTGTCAGATTCTGGTTTCCGAATGCCAGTTTTTAATCGTTACCTGTCAGTTTCTGCCATGGAAGTGTGGGTGGTCATTCTGTACCTGACAGTCTCTGGTGTGTGAGTGTGGCTTTATTCTATATCTGTGATGCTTGAGGGGCCATTTGACCTACTCCTGTTTCTAATGCTTATACCTCTGGGATGTGAGTGTGGGTTTTTGTCTGTAATATTCAGTTTGTGCCACGTGTGTGCGTGTTTTACTCTGTACCTCTCTGTGTCTGGGATGTGAGTGTGGGTTTTTCTTTGTAACAGTCAGTGTCTAGTATGTGAATATGGGCTTTATTTTGAACCTTTTTTTTCTGGTATGTGTGGCTATGTTGTATTATGTATCTGTCAGTTTCTGTTATGTGATTGAGGATTTTACTCTATTCATGACTGTCTCTGGTATATGAGTCTGGGTTTTTCTCTGTCCCTATTCAGAGGGATTGGAGTGTCCTTTTACACGAATCACAGAAAGTTAACATGCAGGTACAATTAGAATGGTAAAAGGAATGTTTGCATTTATTGCAAAGGGGTTGCAGTAAAAGTATAAGTATGTGTTGCTGCAATTTTATAGGCCTTTGGTGATACCATAACTGCAGCACTTTGCATATTTTGGTCTCCTTATCTAAGGCAGGGTTCACATGCTCTAGATGGGGTGCATCAAGTGTTCACGAGATTGATTCCCAGGCTGTCCTATGAGGAGAGATTGATTATAATAGGCATATATTCTGTGGAGTTTAGAAGAATGAGAGGTGATCTCATTGAAACATTTCAAATTATAGCGTGTTTGACAGGGGTAAATGCTGCGAGGCTGTTTCCCCTGGCAGGAGAGTCTAGAACCAGAAGTCTTCGACTCGTGACAAGGCATTGGACAATTAGGAATGAGTTGATGAGAAATGTATCCACTCAGAAGTTAGTGAATCTTTGGAATTCTCTACTGCATGGGGCTGTGAATGCTCAGTCGATGAGTGTATACAAGACTGAGATCATAGATTTTTGGGCACAAAGGGAATCAAGGGATTTAGGGAGAGGGTGGGAAATTGGAGTTGTGGCAGAAGTTAAGCCATGATCTTATTGAATGGCGGAGCAGGCTTGAGGGGCTTTATAACTATTTCTTATTTTCTTATAGCTGACTGTCTCTTGGATGTGTTTGTGGATTTTATTCTGTATCTGTCAGTCTCTTGAATGTGAGTGTTGTGTTATTTCACTATCTTCAGTTTCTGGTATGCAAATTTTGCATTTATTTTGCACCTGTGATCTTCTGGTATGTGAGTTTCACTCTGTATCTGACAGTCTCTGGTATATGAGTGTGAGTTTCACTCTGCATCTGACAGTCTCTGTTATATGAGTGTGACTTTCACTCTATATCTGACAGTCTCTGGTATGTGAGTGTGTGTTTCACTCTGTATCTGACAGTCTCTGTTATATGAGTGTGAGTTTCACTCTGTATCTGACAGTCTCTGGTATGTGAGTGTGAGTTTCACTCTGTATCTGACAGTCTCTGTTATATGAGTGTGAGTTTCACTCTGTATCTGACAGTCTCTGTTATATGAGTGTGAGTTTCATTCTGTATCAGACAGTCTCTGGTATGTGAGTGTGTGTTTTACTCTGTATCTGACAGTCTCTGGTATGTGAGTGTGTGTTTTACTCTGTATCTGACAGTCTCTGGTATGTGAGTGTGAGTTTCACTCTGTATCTGACAGTCTCTGATATGTGAGTGTGGGTTTTATGCTGTACCTTTCAATTTCTGTTGTAAAAGTAAGGGTTTTGTTCAGTACCTGTCAGTTTCTGGGATGGGAGTGTGGAATTTATTCTGCATCTATAAGTCACTGGTTTGTGAGTAATGGCATTAATCTCTAGCTGTTATTCTCTGGTGCCTGAGATTTGTTGTCCCGTTTATCGTTCAGAGTCTATAATTTGGATGTGGGCTTTATTCTGTTTTTGTCAGTCTCTGGGATTTTATTCTTTATCTGTCAGCTTCTGTTGTGTGAGTGTGTGTTTCACTCTGTACCATTCTGCCTCTTGTATGTGAGTGTGGTGTGATCTCTGTAAATGTCAGTTTCAAGTACATGAGTGGGGATTTATGCTGTAACTGTCAGTTTCTATTATATGAGTAAGGTTTTAATCATTCGCTGTCTGTTTCTGGTATGGGAGTGTGAACTTTAGTCTGTCTCTTCCCGTCTAATCTTGTGTGTGTGTGGGTTTCACCCTGTACCGGTCACTCTCTGGGACGTGAGTGCAAGTTTCACCCTGTATCTGTCAGTCTCTTTTAATTGTGTTTTGATTTTATCTATAGCTGTGAACCTGGTATGTGAATGTGGGTTTTACTCTATAGCATTCTGTCTCTAGGATGTGTGTGTGGATTTTACTCGAACTCAGTTTCTAGTCTTTTGTCTGTACCTGTCAGTTTCTGGTGTGATTGTAGATTTTACTTTGTTCCTGTCTGTCTCTGCTTTGTGAGTGTGGGCTTTATTCTGTAGCTGTCATTTCTGCAACTGGTTGTGAGTGTGGGATTGATTCTGTATCTCTTATACTGGTGATGTATGTGAGTGTGAGAATTATTATGTAATTGACAGTCTCTTGTATTGTACTATCCTTGCTCTGTGTAACTATTGAATTCCATTCCTTCTCCACCTTGTGTAGGCCAATGCTCGTTTGAGATTATCTGTGACTGTCTCAGGAGGAGGTTTGTTTCAGTCCATTACCTCCGACTCTCTGGTCTTGTATTTTAGTTATTCGGGTTGACTGTCCGTGTACAGCCAGCAGCGAGGACTGACACCATATCAGTGTCTATCTGTTCGTATGTGTTAGGGAGTGAAAATGGATATGCCTATCAGTGCAATGTGTTTGGGCTTTGAAACAGCATCTTATTCAACTACTGCAAGTTATTGTGAGATTCATAATGTAACACTGGAAATTCGGATCACTGTGGGGCTGACTGCTTCTGCTGCCTGTTATAATAGGATAGAGGCCAGTTCTGTGTCTCTGCGCTCTGTGAGTGATAGTCTACTTACTGTGTGTGCGATGGAGCTGCCTGAATAGTTAACAGAATGTCTCAGAGCCCGGATACTGATATATCTGAGGGAGCGACAATGTATCTCTCGATCACCAGCAACACGGTTCTGGAGAACTCAACGCACCCAAAGGAAATAACCGATTTTTGAATTGTGTTATTTCACATTTCTCACCTGCTGCCTGCAATCGATGCAGGTTGTGAATCTCCGCACATCCTCACTGTCAGGCTGTTTCCCTGTTCACTGAACAATAACAACAGACACGGTGAGATTGGAACTGAATCAGGAACATTCACTACTGATCTGGAGAAAGCAGCAATGATTTGGAAGAGCGAGGTGATTTACTTTCTAAGTTATCTTACACTGTACACACACAGCCCGAGAATGGCCTCTCCCTTCCCCCACTCACTCCATGTTCCGGAACGAGATCCTGTTCCAATCTGTCTCTTACAAACAATCCCCGGCTTCCGATGAACTTACCCCGACTCAAAGCCCATCTGCGGACACAGTCTCAATGCGATGTGCTGCTGTGAGGAGGCTGCTGTTTGCTCCCTTTCTCGGGCCCGTGATATCTCCGCTCCCTGATGTGTTCAGCGATCATCAGCCGAGCACAGAGGAAACGGCCCCCGCTGGCAGAGCTGGGGGAGGTGAGCTCACGTGGTCCCTTCCTGTCACTTTAAACACTGTGGGGGAGAGGGGGAGGTGCAGGAAACTATTTTAATGCTGAAGCATGAAAGCTGGAGGCGGAGCTGAAGCTCAGAGGACGCTGTCTCTGCTCTGTCTGTCACACTGATTCTGTCTCGTCCCAGCCTCTCTCACACTCTGCCTTTCTCAACCAGATCCGGGCTGGCTTCATAAATTCATCAGGACGGCGAGAGTTTATCATTCAGTTGATATTCCTGTAAAGAATTGTCCGGCCTGGAGGAGGTAAAGGGGCAAAGGACTGGGAAAAGTCGGAGCCAAGCGCCACCGAAAAGTGACAACATCCAGGGCACAAAACAAAGGCTCTTCTCAGAGCCACCCACCGCCTCACAGAGAGAGCAGCGCCCTGGGACCGGGAGCGGGGATATATTGGGGTGGGGAATAGCTTCAGAATTATAAGGATTATTATGGGGTTACAAGTGACTCTTTGGGCCGGACCCTGTATTCTCCCCTCACAGTGAAATGCTCTTTTAGTCTTCCTGGGTGTCCATGCGCTCAGTGTTCTGTTTCCATTCAGCTTTTATATATCAGACAGATGGTGTGACGGGGAACCGGAGCTTTCCACCTCACAATAGGTTAAACCGAGCTGCTGTGACAAGAGGCCAACTTGTGAGATTATTCTCCTTCTGAAGTTTGCTTCCTGCACAGATACTGTCGGGGATTGTGGAATTCAAGGGTTTAAGTAAAGTCATTGGATGGACTGTAATGTCTCCAGTTCTAACTGTCGGAACCCGCTGTAACCTGAGGCTACTTCGGATTGGTCGCTTGATTGGAATCCAATTTCCTTAACAGAATTAACTATTGGCCTCAATTGATCAATTTTAAAATTAAGTTTGAAACATTCCACCACATTCAAAAAAGAAAGATTTAATTTATAATTTTTAAATTCGACAGAGACAGACATTAAATTGGGGCAGTTTCACTAATTTTCCGCTAATTTCCTCACCAGATTGACAGGGCTTTGGCCGGAATGAATAAACTGACGAAATCAGTGCATTAAACTGGCGGCTCCTTCAGAGAGGCTGTGGGTGGCTCTTAAAGCAGCCGTTGTGATTTCCATGTTTCTGTCAGTAAATTGTAGAGTTATACTTGGAGCTGGCATTCTTGGCCAGCTCCCCGGCCAACACCAGACTCACGGCGGTCTGGATGTGTGGACACAATCCGCACTCTCCAAACTATTAGACGTCTTTGCCATCTACTGGCTAAAAGCGAGTGCTGCAACAAGAGGCAATGATTCAGCAGAAACCATTTTGATTTCGACAGATACCTCAGCACCGTGGTTCCGCTTAAAACCATTGCCAAGTAGTTTGTTGGTCTAGCTGAAAACTCCAAACAACCATTAAAAGCAGATGGACGCGCTCATCCGATTCTAGTGTGAACAGGGTGGTTGATCATTGAGTGTGGGATAGACACTCCCTCTGTCACTCTGGTACTATGTGCCAATGTGGGATTCACTGCTGAATATGGGACAGATACTGTATCTGTCACTCTCTGCATTGTCAGTGGCAGATTGGCTGGCGAAAAACGATAGATACTGTATCTGACACTGTCTAGTACAATGTGACATTTTTAAATTGTCTGGTGAGGCTACACTTGATACTTTATCTGTCACTCTCTGGTGCTGTGTCAGTGTGGGATTGACAGGTGAGTATTGGAAAAGCACGACCAATCACTAGTACTGCTTGTGAATGAGGGGATATTCGTTCATACAGGATACCAATTGTATGTTACTCTGTTACTGTGTGGCAGCGTTTGATTGTCAGGTGAGTGGTGGATAGATAACTTAATGGGCAAATCTGTGAATTTCAAAGTAGAATTTAAGATTCAACATGTTAATTTAGATCTGAGATTGGTTGGAATCATACCTAGCACAAAGGAAGTTGGCTGTGGTTGTTGGAGGTCATTCATTTCAATCACATGACATCACTGCAGGAGTTCCTCAGGGCAGTGTCCTAGGACCAACCATCTTCAGCTGTTTCATCAATGACCTTCCCTCCATCATAAGGTCAGAAGTGGGGATGTTCGCACATTGTTCAGCACCATTCAAGACTCGTCATATACTGACGCAGTCCATGTCCATATGCAGCAAAACCTGGACAACATTCAGACTTGGGCTGACAAGTGGCAAGTAACATTCGCACCACACAAGTGCCAGGCAATGACCATCTCCAACAAGCGAGACTCTAACCATCTCCCCTTGACATTCAATGGCATTACCATCGCTGAATCCCCCACTATCAACATCCTGGGGGTTACCATTGATCAGAAACTGAACTGGACCAGCCATATAAATACTGTGGCTACAAGAGCAGGCCAGAGGCTGGGAATGCTGCAGCGAGTGCCTCACCTCCTGACTCCCCAAAGACTTTCCACCATCTACAAGGCACAAGTCAGGAGTCTGATGGAATACTCTCCACTTGCCTGGATGAGTGCCGCTCCAATAACACTCAAGAAGTTCGACGCCATTCAGGATAAATCTGCCCGCTTGATTGGCACTCCATCCACCACCTTCAAAATTCACTCCCTCCACCACCGGCGCACTGTGGCTGCCGTGTGTACCATCTACAAATGCACTGCAGCAACTCGCCAAAGCTCCTTCAACAGCACCTTCCAAACCCATGACCTCTACCACTTAGAAGGACAAGGGCAGCAGATGCATGAGAACATCACCACCTACAAGTTCCCCTCCAAGCCGCACACCATCCTGACTTGGACCTGTATCGCCATTCCTTCACTGTTGCTGGGCCAAAATCCTGGAACTCCCTCCCTAAAAGCATTGTGGGTGTACCTACACCATATGGGCTGCAGCGGTTCAAGAAGGCGGCTCACCACCATCTTCTCAAGGGCAATTAGGGATGGGCACTATATGCAGGCCTAGCCAGCCAGCGATGCCCACATCCCATCAATGAATAAAAAAAATAAATTGTGACCCATAGAACAGAACAGTAACGAGCCCTTTCCTGGATACAGTGGGTGGCTCTTAAAAGAGCCTTTGAGTTATTAGATTGAATCTTGTCCGCTTTACTTGCTCTTGGAGCTGGCAGTGCCGGTTTTCTGGGGCAGCAGCATGGCTTGGATATTAGGCAGCACCCCGCCCTGAGCGATGGTCACCTTTCCCAGCAGCTTGTTGAGCTCCTCGTCATTGCGGATGGCCAGCTGCAGGTGTCTGGGGATGATGCGGGTCTTCTTGTTGTTGCGGGCCACGTTGCCGGCCAGCTCCAGGATTTCAGCGGTCAGATACTCGAGCACAGCAGCCATGTAGACCGGGGCTCCGGCACCCACACGCTCAGCATAGTTGCCCTTTCGCAGGAGCCTGAGAACACGGCCCACAGGGAACTGCAGTCCGGCCCGGGAGGAGTGGGACTTGGCCTTGGCCTAAGCTTTACCGCCGGTTTTTCCTCTTCCAGACATTTGCACAATCAACACGGTCAGAGAAAGAATGAAAGTCTCCTCTGCTACTGCTCTTCTGCTCTCCTTATACCTTCTTAAGGAATTCAGAGAGCTAAATTATGATTGGTTGCTTTGTATGAATTTCATTTGTGTTTTCCGTTGACCAACCCACCAATCAATAGGGCGGAAATAATTGGCCTCAACAGTCAGACCGCCAATGATATTTTATTTTCAAAAAGCCCGCCAATGTTTTTCTAAACCACCGAATTAAGTTAATAAATTCATTATTAGCCAAAGATTTCGGAACATTTTAAAATTCTTTTTGTCTTATTCCATCACTCCCTTGCAAATTCCAGGCTGATACTGCTGTGTATGTACCTTTAAGAGAGAACTGTTTTACAGCTCCTGTATACTGTAGTACCGGCAGTGACCACACCTGTATATAAAGCCAGAGCAGGCTTCTGTACTTCAGTCTTGAGACTACTCTACTCCAGTAAACACCTGTTGATTGTTAAGTTACAGCCTCCGTGTAGTTCTTGGGGAAACATCCCATTTAAAGAATCACGGATCTAACAGTGGCGACGAGGTTGATTCGAATCTGCCTGCAACTCTGCATTTCCCATCGAGGAGTCGCTCTGGGAGGACGGTGGAAGAAACCCGAGGCCAGAAGCACAGGCGTCGACCACAAGCAACCACCCAGTCATCCGGCAGCAAGTCAACATTGCAGGAGTGGCTGTTGAGAGCCGGGCTTGGTTCCCCAGCCACGACGATCCAGCAACAGACTGGCAACAGGTGCAGTGCACACCCTTCCCAGACAGCGGCGGTGGGAGCCAACCGACGGCGTAGAAAAGCCGAGCAGCATCAACGGGGTAAGAGAGAGGGTGAAGCGCACAGGGCACGGCCGGAGGTTAAACGACCGAGTTGCGTCGAGGACAAACGAGCAGAAAGAGAGAGAGGGTAAAGCAGCAGCCGGGTTCAGGACCGAGCGACGGTAACGGGAAAGGCGCACAGGAGAACGCGCAGAGCACAGCCAGGGCTAAAGGGCTGAACCGCGTCCACGGAGAGAAGGGGGAGCACGGGAGACACCATTGAGCAGCGGAGAAGAAGGGAGAGCGCGGGAGATGCCATTTTTAGAAGCCGCAGCGGAGAAGAAGGGCGAGCGCGGGAAGGAAGGAAAGCGTTAAAGACACCATTTTGTTCCAGCGGAGAAGAAGGGAGAGCGTGGGAGACAACATTTAGACAGTTAAAATGCACCCAGGGATGGCGAAGAGTGGCAGTATCACAGCGTTCAACAATGAAGTCGAAGATTGGGCGACATATGTGGAATGCATTGAGGTGTACTGCAGGGCGAATGAAGTGCCAGATGCTAGGAAAGCACTGGTTTTGTTAAATTCCATGGGTGCAAAAACTTATGGCTTGCTGCGAAACCTGATAACCCCAGAGAAGCCCGTGGAGAAGATTTTTGAAAGCATAGTAGAAATCCTACAGGACCACTTAAGCACCACACCGCTGCTGATAGCAGAAAGATTTAAGTTCCACAAAAGGAACAAGCATAATGACAAAAGTAATGCTGAGTACTTAACGGAACTGCGCAGTTATCGAAACACTGCCAGTTTGGAGCGTCTCTATCAGATACATTAAGGGACAAGTTTGCGTGTGGGCTTCAAAGTGAAGGAACCCAGAAACGGCTTCTATCAGAAAAGGATCTTAAGCTGGACAAGGCTTTCAGCATGGCAGTATCACTCGAAGCAGCCGCACAGGGCGCTGCAGAGATACAATGAAAACCGCAAGAATACGGCACCAATGAAATGTCATATGGAGCAGGGAAGTGTTATCGCTGTGGCAGAACGACACACGATCAGAAGGATTGTTGGTTCAAGGACCAAGTGTGCAGACAGTGTGGAAAGGCAGGACACATAGCAAGAGTCTGCAGGTCAGGGAAGAAAACCAACAGCAGGGAATCTCCACAGGAGAAGTATAAAAAGGTACATAAGGTGATGGACAGTAGTTCAGATGAACAGGGAAGTGATAAAGACTCCGGAAGCAAGGAGCTGGGTTGTCTGAAACTACATAAGGTAATCAAAACGGAGGATCACCAGACTATCTGGGTCACACTCAAGATAGACGGAGTCCAAGTGAAAATGGAATTGGACACTGGATCAGCCCTAACAGCCATAAACCAAAGGGACTACAAGCAGTTATTTCCACATATACCCTTGGAAGCTACAGAGATTGTCTTGAAGATATACACGGGGCAAAAAGTCTACCCCAAAGGAAAAATAAGGGTGAAAGTTATATACAAAGGCCAGGAAATACCTAAAATGGACCTATATGTATTGCCAGATGGAGGACCACCACTACTAGGACGTGAATGGATCCGGAAGATACAACTAGATTGGCATTCCATACAGGCACTGAAGGTTGAGGCCAAAAAGGATGACGACGCCACACCTGGTTGACTGTCAAAAATGCTAACTGACGCACAAGAGGTGTTCCAGAGGGACTCGGAACACTAAAAGGCATAACAGCAATGATTAAAATAGAGGAAAATGCAAGGCCAAAGTTTTTTAAGGCCAGAGCAGTGCCTTATAAGAACATAAGAAATAGTAGCAGGAGTTGGCCAATCGGCCCCTCGAGCCTGCTCCACCATTCAATAAGATCATGGCTGATCTGATCCTAACCTCAAATCTTCTATCACTCTGCATCCACCCGAACCCATGTGATCTCCCGGGAGAGGCAAAAAACCAGATAAAGACCCAATGGCCAATTTGGGAGAAGAAAATCTTGGAAATTCCTCTCCGACCCATCTAGGGGATCGAAATTCTTCCAGGAGATCACTCTGTCCCTATATTTTCTACAGTACTTACCTTCTGTAAAGACAATCGCCACCCCAGCCAGGAACAGGAATAAAACCATCTCCTGAAATCTGACACGGAATTAGAACACAGTAGGAGCAGAACCAGGCTACACGGCCCCTGGGACCACTCCACTACCCACAGGGCCATGACCATTCCGAACCTAGACTCATGTCCAATTTCCTGCCCGCTCCCCGTAACCCTTAATTCCCTTTACTTCTAGGAAACTATCTATTACTGTTTTAAATTTATTTAATGATGTAGCTTCCACAGCTTTCTGGGGCAGCAAATTCCACAAACCTACCACCCTCTGAGTGAAGAAGTTTCTCCTCATCTCAGTTTTGAAAGAGCAGCCCCTTATTTTAAGATTATGCCCCCTAGTTCTAGTTTCACCCATCATTGGGAACATCCTCACCGCATCCACCCGATCAAGCCCCTTCACAATCTTATATATTTCAATAAGATCGCCTCTCATTCTTCTGAACTCCAATGAGTAGAGTCCCAATCTACTCAACCTCTCCTCATATGACCACCCCCTCATCCCCGGGATTAACTGAGTGAACCTTCTTTGTACTGACTCGAGAGCAAGTATGTATTTTCTTAAGTATGGACACCAAAACTGTATGCAGTATTCCAGGTGCGGTCTCACCAATACCTTGTACAACTGCAGCAATACTTTCCTGTTTTTATATTCCATCCCCCTAGCAATAAAAGCCAACATTCCATTGGCCTTCTTGATCACTTGCTGCACCTGCATACTAACTTTTTGAGTTTCGTGCACCAGGACCCCCAGATCCCTTTGCACTACATTACATTCCAGTTTCTTGCCATTAAGACAATAACTTGCTCTATGATTTTTCCTGCCAAAGTGCATAACCTCACACTTTCCAGTATTGTATTCCATCTGCCAAATCTCTGCCCACTTACTTAGCCTGTCTATGTCCCTTTGCAGGTTTTTTATGTCCTCCTCACTCACTACTTTCCGTCCCATCTTTGTATCATCTGCAAACTTTGATGTGTTACACTCGGTCCCCTCCTCCAAATCTTTAATATAGATTGTAAAGAGTTGAGGACCCAGCACTGACCCCTGCGGAACACCACTAGTTACTGGTTGCCAATCTGAGACCGAACCATTTATCCCAACTCTCTGCTTTCTGTTAGAGAGCCAATCCTCCACCCACGCCAGACTATTACCCCCAATCCCGTGATTTTTTATCTTGAGCAATAATCTTTTGTGTGGCACTTTGTCAAATGCCTTTTGGAAGTCTAAATGCACTACGTCCACTGGTTCCCCTTTATCCACCCTGTATGTTACTTCCTCAAAAAACTCCAGCAAATTTGTCAAACATGACTTCCCCTTCATGAAACCATGCTGAGTTTGTCCTATTAAATTATGTTTATCGAAATGTCCCGTTACTGTCTCCTTAATAATGGACTCTAACATTTTATCAACCACAGATGTTAGGCTAACAGGACTATAGTTTCCAGCCTTCTGCCTACTACCCTTTTTAAATAAGGGTGTTACATTAGCAGTTTTCCAATCTGCCGGGACCTTTGCTGAGTCCAGTGAGTTTTGGAAAATTATTACCAATGCATCCACAATCCCTACCGATACTTCCCTCAAGACCCTAGGATGCAAGCCATCAGGTCCAGGAAATTTATCCCCCTTGAGTCCCATTATTTTACCAAGTACCACTTCCTTAATGATTTTAATCGTATTTAGTTCCTCCCCCCCTAGAGCCCCCTGTTTGTCCAGTGTTAGGATATTCTTAGTGTCCTCTACTGTAAAGACTGATACAAAATAATTGTTCAGTGTTTTTGCCATCTCCATGTTTCCCACCATTAATTTCCCGGTCTCATCCTCTAAGGGACCAACATTTACTTTAGCCACCCTTTTTCTTTTTATATAACTATAGAAACTTTTACTGTCTGTTTTTATATTTTTTGCTAATTTACTTTCATAATCTATCTTCCCTTTCTTAATCAATCTTTTAGTTATTTTTTGCTGTCTTTTAAAGACTTCCCAATCTTCCATCCTCCCACTAGATTTGGCTACCATATATGCCCTTGCTTTTAGTCGGATACTATCCTTAATTACTTTACTTAGCCACGGATGGCTATCTTTTCTTTTACACCCTCTTTTCCTCAGTGGAATATATATTTTTTGGAAGTTGTAAAACAACTCCTTAAATGTACACCACTGATCATGTACTGTCTTACCCTTTAATCTATTTTCCCAGTCCACTCAAATCAATTCCGCTCTCATACCTTCGTAGTCTCATTTATTCAAGCTCAGCACGCTTGTTTGAGATCCAACCTTCTCACCCTCTAATTGAATATGGAACTCAACCATGTTATGGTCACTCATTCCAAGGGGATCCTTTACTAGGACATTTTTAATTAATCCTGTCTCATTACACAGGACCAAATCTAAGGTTGCTTGCCCCCTGGTCGGTTCAGTTACGTACTGCTCAAGAAACCCATCCCTAATACACTCAATGAACTCATCCTCAAGGCTGCTCTGCCCAATTTGATTTGTCCAGTTAATATGATAATTAAAATCCCCCATAATTATAGCTGTTCCCTTATTACAAGCCTCAACTATTTCCTGATTAATACTCCGTCCAACAGATTTGCAACTGTTCGGAGGCCTATAGACTACACCCACTAGTGTTTTTTTCCCCTTATTATTCCTTATCTCCACCCAAACTGTTTCACTATTCTGCTCCTTTGATCAATATCATTTCTCTGTATTATAGTGATTCCTTCCTTTATTAACATAGCCACCCCACCTCCTCTCCCTTCCTACCTGTCCTTCCTGATTGTTAAATAGCCTGGTATGTTTAATTCCCAGTCATGGACACCCTGCAGCCATATTTCTGTAATGGCCACAAGATCATACCCATATGTCGTTATTTGTGCCATTAACTCATTCATTTTGTTACAAATGCTACGTGCATTCAGATAAAGAACTTTCAAATATGTTTTGTAACACTTAGTTCCTGTTTTTTCCCTTTTTAGTGATTTACTTTTTACTCCATACCTTCTGTCCCTTCCTGACACATTCTGTTTTTTAATTCCCCCACTGCTACCTAAATCTATGACCTTCTCTGTTGTCATTTCTATTTTTGCTCTCTAGAAACCGCCCCGCCACTAATTAGTTTAAAGCCCTCTCTACATCCCTAGTTATATGATTCGCCAGGGCTCTAGTCCCAGCACTGGCCAAGTGGAGTCCGTCCCAATGGAACAGCTCCCTCCTGTCCCAGTATTGGTGCCAGTGTCCCAAGAAGCAAAACCCATTTCTCCCACACCAGTCTTTGAGCCACGAATGTAACTCTTTAATTTTATTTATCCTAGCCACATTCGCTCGTGGCTCAGGTAATAACCCAGAGATTATTACCCTTGAGGTTCTGTTTTTTAATTTGACCCCTAGCTGCTCATACTCCTTTAACAGAACCGTCTTCCTTGTCCTATCTGCATCGTTTGTACCAACATGGACCACGACAACTGGATCCTCCCCCTCCCACTCCAAGTTTCATTCCAGCCCAGAAGAGATGCCCTTAACCCTGGCACCGGGCAGGCAACACAGCCTTCGGGACTCCCGCTCTTGACTGCAGAGAACCCTATCTATCCCCCTAATGATACTATCCCCTACCACTACAACATTTCTTTTTACTCCCTCCACTTGAATGGCCCCCTGTACCACGGTGCTGTGGCCAGGTTACTCATCCTCCCTGCAGTCCCCGCTCCCGCCCTCACAGGGAGCAAGAACCTCGATCCTGCTGGACAAGAACAATGGCTGCATCTCCTTCAACACTACATCCTGGATCCCTGTACCATCCTCACTCGCAGTCACACCATCCTGTCCCTGACCACGGACTACATCTGCAGTAATTAACTTCATAGGTGTGACCATCTCCTGAAACATAGAGTCCAGGAACTTCTCCCCCTCCCTGATGTGTCGCAGTGTCTGAAGCTCGGTCTCAAGCTCCATAACATGGAACTTGAGTTCCTCTAGCAGCAAACACTTGTCGCAGATGTACTCACCATGAGCCTCAATGGGGACCACCGGCTCCCACATCTCGCAACAGTAACACATCACCTGCTCCATTCTATATAATTCATTAAATTTCTTATTATTAGTTATGAAGACCCTGGCCGGATATAGATGATAATATCACACCACTATTCAATAGGACTTACCAACTTAAAGGTATAAAAGAGAAGAGAAGGAAGAAAACCAACCAACCAGCTGATAACCAACCTCCTCCTTGAATACTGTCTGTGGGGCCTGTTTGGTTGACTCGTCTCGTTGCTCTGCCTCCACAGTGTTGTCCAAGCCTGGGAGTGGGGAACAAAACAGAGCAGAAAACACACCCTCACCTCCCACTTATCCGAACTCTCCCACTTAGGAAAACTCCAGCACCACTCAATGCACAAAGCACTCCGTGCACTGCACTAGCCCCTCCCCTTTTATACCCAGATTCTACTTCCGGTTTAAACTGCCCAAGAGTTTAAAAAACCCTTAAAAAATTAAACTTACTTCAAATAATTGACTTCTTAACACACTAAAATTCACAAAATACACTTAAATGATTTATCTCCCACTTAGCAAAACTCCAGCACCACTCAATGCACAAAGCACTACTGTACAACTGTAGACAAATTTGCTAAGAACTTATGGTAGTAGTTCACCAATCTGAGGAACGACCTCAGTTGTGACACATTTTCCGGTGCTGGAGCCTTGACTTCTGCCTCAATCTTTTCAGGGGACATATGTAACCCCTCTTCATCAATAATGTGGCCACAATACGAGATCTGCTTCTGGAAAAACTCGCACTTGTGGCGATTAGCTCGTAGCCCATATTCCTTTAATCTAGTGAGCACCTTCTCCAGGTTGGCAAGGTGCTCACTGTCATTTTCGCCCGTGACCAGGATGTCGTCGAAATAATACTTGGTCCCTGCGATCCGACCAGCCGTTGATGCAGAGCTGGAAGGGTTGGAACATTCAGGAGTACTGTCCAAAGTAGACTGGAGCGAGTGGCCTACACCCATCATCCCTGTAATGAAGAGGTTGTTGAGTAATACGCCTGGGGAACCAAAGAAGGTCCACATCTGTGGGGATTTCAAGGTGACAGTGAACCCAATCCTTCACACGGTACAATATCTGCTTCCACGGATTGAGGATATTTTCGCCTCGCTATCTGGGGGTAAAGGCTTCACCAAAATTGATCTGGCCCAGGCATATTTGCAAATGGAGGTAGAAGAAGCCTCGAAACAATACATCATGATCAACACTCATAAAGGTCTCTATCAATACAACCAACTGGTGTTCGGGATAGCATTGGCTCTGGCTATTTGGCAAAGGGCAATGGATCAAGTCCTGCAAGGAATTCCAGGGACCCAGTGTTATTTCGACGACATCCTGGTCACGGCCGAAAATGACAGTGAGCACCTCGCCAACCTGGAGAAGGTGCTCACTAGATTAAAGGAATATGGGCTACGAGCAAATCACCACAAGTGCAAGTTTTTCCAGAAGCAGATCTCGTATTGTGGCCACATTATTGATGAAGAGGGGTTACATAAGTCCCCTGAAAAGATTGAGGCAGTACTCAAGTCTCCAGCACCGGAAAATGTGTCACAACTGAGGTCGTTCCTCGGATTGGTGAACTACTACCATAAGTTCTTACCAAATTTGTCTACAGTAGTACACCCACTGAATACCCTACTGCAAACGGGGGTACTATGGAAGTGGAATGACGAATGTAAACGAGCTTTCCAGAAGTGCAAATATTTGATCACATTAAAAGAGGTGTTAGCCCATTTCAACACAGCACTACCAATCCGGTTGGCATGTGATGCATCACCCTATGGTATTGGAGCGGTGTTGTCGCACAAATTCCCGGATGGGTTGGAGAGGCCAGTAGCCTTTGCGTCTTGGTCACTAACCTCAGCCGAGCGCAACTACGCCCAGATTGACAGGGAGGCACTCAACCTAGTATGGGGAGTAAAAAAATTCAACCACTATCTGCATGGACAGAAGTTCACCTTGCTGACTGACCACCAACCACTTGTCTCCATCTTTAATCCAAAGAAGGGCGTTCCGGTAATGACTGCAGAACGGTTACAAAGATGGTCCCTTTTTCTAGGGGTGAACCAATATGAAGTAGAATATAAAGGCACGAAACAGCACGGAAATGCTGATGGTCTATCGCGCTTGCCACTGCCTACTGTGGAGGAAGCACCAGCAGTGGACCCTATCGAGATATTTTATTCATCAATAATTGAACGATTGCCAGTAACTAACGCGGATATAGAGGAGGAGAACCGCAATGATCCAACACTGTCTCGGGTATATGATTTGATGGTGAGGGGGTGGCCAACACATGGTGACTCAGTGTTGCCAGCATTCTCACCCAGAAGAGAACAGCTGTCAGTATGCCAGGGGATAGTGAAGTGTGAATCCTGAGTGGTAATTCCACCCAAGTTAAGGGAGAGAGTGCTAAATGAGCTTCACGAAGGTCATCTGGGAGGGGTGAAAATGAAAAGCCTTGCTAGGGCTTATGTGTGGTGGCCGGGGATTGATCAACAAATCGAGGACCTAACTAAGAGCTGCTCAGGATGCCAGAAGGTCCAAAATGCACCACCACATACCCCTCTACACCCTTGGGAGTGGCCCTCCTCTCCATGGCAACGGGTGCATATTGATTTTGCTGGTCCATTCATGGACTCAATGTTTTTAATAGCTGTGGATGCGCACTCGAAATGGCCTGAGGTGATCCAAATGTCCTCCACCACCACGGAGAAAACTATTGCAGTCCTACGGACCATCTTCGCCAGGAACGGCTTGCCAGAGCAGATTTGCTCTGATAACGGACCACAGTTTGTGTCCGAAGAGTTTCGAAATTTATGGAAAGAAATGGGGTAAGGCATTACACCCCCACTCTGTATCATCCAGCCACCAATGGATTGGCTGAGAGGGTTGTACAAACCTTTAAAAAAGCAGTGAGGGCCATGTGCGATGACGACATTCCACTGCAGCAAAAAGGTGGACAATTTCCTGTTAGCCTACAGAAATGCGACACATACAATCACCAACCAGACCCCGGCCATGATGTTTTTTAACCGAAGGTTGAGACCTCGCCTGTATTTGCTCAGACCAAATGTGCGAAGAAATGTCGAGGATAAACAATTCCAGCACATCAATGAGAAGCCGACAAGGAGCTTCAATGTAGGACAACCAGTCTTGGCCCGTGATTACCGAACAGAGAAATGGCAACCCGGAACGATATGCACACGGCAGGGGCCATTAATCTACGCAGTGGATGTCAGGGAGAACATTGTGAGGTGCCACGTCGACCAGATCTTAGCGTCACAGGAACGAGTCAACCCCATGTCTCGCGTTCCTGGGAATGAACCCGACATACTGGTAGCATCTACCTCAGAAACAGTAGCAGTGGGAGCCGATGGAAAGGGGCCAGAATCGCCTCCGCACCAAGAACAAGAACCTCAGGAAAGGCGCTATCCAGAAAGGATCAGGAAGCCGCCCCAAAGACTGAATTTATAAATGGGCTATTTCTGTTTAATGCGCATGTTAAAGTGTTAACTGTTATTTGAATATTATGGGTACTGTTAATCTAAAAGGGGAGGAATTGTTGTGTATGTACCTTTAAGAGAGAACTGTTTTACAGCTCCTGTATACTGTAGTACCGGCAGTGACCACACCTGTATATAAAGCCAGAGCAGGCTTCTGTACTTCAGTCTTGAGACTACTCTACTCCAGTAAACACCTGTTGATTGTTAAGTTACAGCCTCCGTGTAGTTCTTGGGGAAACATCTTATTTAAAGAATCACGGATCTAACAGATACAATCAGGATTAATTTCTGGTTCAATTTCAAACTGTAACAGGTGCGATTCAATCCCCATTGATTCTGTAACAGGAGACATTCCAGGTCAATCTTTGTAAAAGTGAGGTTTCACAGATTATCGACCGATCATTTGCACAGGCGCGGCTGCGGGAGTGAAACTAGAACTGGGAGTCCTGCTGTGAAAAGGGAAGAGGGACATAGTGATCAAACTGACCCCCTTCTGTTCTCTAAAATAACTCCCATTCTGCCTTGTTACACTGCAGGAAGTCTCACTTAATAAACGGATGACTCCTAAATTGCATAAATAAATTGGAAAGGTCTTGACAGAGAATAAAGTGACTGAAATCAGAGTCTCGTCCCTTAAACAAGCTTTTAATTTGTCGGCAGGCGCTGTAAATGAACAGGACAGAGACCAGAGGGAAAGAGCGACCACGACCGTGTTTGTAGTCCTTATCAGCCGAGCACAGAGGAAACGGCATCCGCTGGGGGAGTGGTGCTCGCATGGGCCCTTCCCGTCGGTTTAAAAAGTGTGGGGGAGGGGGAGGCTTCTTCTTCTTATCGTGTCCACGGACAGTCTATACATAACCCAGCCAGAACTGGACACATTTTTGCACCTTGTTGTTGGATTCGGCAAGATCTGCAACAGTGCAGGGTTCCTCTTACGATGGGCATTGCAGGAGATGTTGCATAGTCTATGCCTCAGTTCCACATTCACAAGTTGTCGGACTGGTTGAATATCCCCATTTGCTTAGTGACACCTTTGAGCAACCTACACTGTCCTAAGTCTGTTAAGACACTTCCAGATTGCTCAGTTGCAATCAGCTCCTGGGGGGAGGCTTTCATCAGGTAAAATTTCCATCGCTCGGGGTTGTTCAAGACTGGCGAGCCAGTCTTTCCACAAGGCGATGCGGGCTTCAGATGAGGTTGATTGTAATGGAACAACACTGTTCATGAAGCTCTTCCTTGACTTTAGACGGCTGGGTGTAGGTGTATGACAATGCAGAGGGTGCCTCTCATCTGATGTTTGACGGAGTCGCTCTTTCTTGCTGGCTACCGTTCTTCTTATATCAGGGGGAGCAATACCCGCCAGGATATATAGGCTGTTTGTGTTTGTTGGTTTTAAGCAACCTGTGATAAATTGGCAGCTTGCATTCAGAACGGCATCCATCTTCTTGGCATGAGTAGACCTTTCCCATGCAGGGCAGGCATATTCGGCAGTGGAATAGCAAAGAGCAAGTGCACTGGTTCACAATGTTTTCGGGCTTGCTCCCCATCTTGTGTTAGTGAGCTTATTCAGGATGTTGTTTCGTGCACTTACTTTTGTCTTTGTCTTCTTGATGTGGTTCTTGAAGGTGAGACATTGGTCAAGGGTGACTCCTAAGTAGATAGGGTGCTCTCAATGCGTCAGTGTTGCTCCACACCAGGTTACTTTCAACTGGTGTTTGGCTTCACGGTTTCTGAGGTGGAATGCACAAACTTGCATCTTTGATGGGTTTGCGCGAAGGTGGTTTTCTTCACAGTAGGATTTTAGTCCCTCCAAGGCCTCAGAAAGCGTTTTCTCCACGGTGTTAAAATCAGTGCTTTGGGCAGTGACACATAAGTCATTAGCATATATAAAACAGCGTGTAACACCGTCTATACGTTGATCATTCATGTAGATGTTGTACAGCAGCGGTGCAAGCATGCTTCCCTGAGGAAGACCATTCTTCTGAATACGCCACCTGCTGCACTTCCCACCTAGTTCAACATAGAACCGGCGATTCTGAAGCATGCTTTCCAACAGCTCTGTTAAGTGAATATCTTTTGTCATCTCTAGAATCTTGCAGAGAAGTCGTCTATGGTTCACTGTATCGTATGCTGCTGACAGGTCTACAAAAACAGCACCTGTTACCATCCCTTGCTCAAAACCATCTTCGATGTGTTGTGTGAGGTTGAGCAGTTGGCTTGTTGTTGATTTCCCGGGGCGGAAACCTGCTTGTTCTGGAATGATCTTCTCATGTACAGTTGGTGCTATCCTATTGAGTATCAGGCGTTCAAACAGCTTATAGGTGTGGCAAAGCAGTGAAATTGGCCGAAAACTCTTAGGATCTGAGGGAATCTTTTCCAGGCTTTAATAATGCTATTACATGTGCCTTCTGCCAGATATTAGGTAGCTTGTGTGTTGCCAGACAGTGGTTGAACAATTGTAGGAGCTATTTCTTTGCTTGCTGTCCAAAATGCTTTATCTGCTCCATTGCTATTTTGTCAAGACCAATTGCTTTCCCGTGTTTTAGACTAGATGTACCAGTTTCCAGCTCTTCCATGTTGAATGGTCTAGTGAAGCCAGGATCATCGCTGTACTTCTTCCTATCTAGTTGTGCTCTGGTTGTTTCTTGTTGATTTTTCCATTTAGGAGCAATTGGTGTACAACTTGGTTAGCAGACACATTTGGATGTTGGGCAGCTTTCTTGGGATCACCACCAAGTTTGCATATGAGAGACCATGCCTTCTTGTTGTTTTTTGAAAGATCTGTTGTCTCTATCAAGGTGTTCCAGGTGTTTTGACATTCTTGAGAGACACTTAACATCACCCTCTCACCGGTAGATATTGTTTCCTCTGAGAAGGGGTCAGATTCAAACATTGAGGCATACTCCCAGCAGAGTTCAGCATTCTCCTTGGTGAGACCAGGGAAGTAGTGTACTCTGCAACCTCGGGGGATCTTCATTCTAGCTGTTTTTTGGTCAGCTTTTGCAAAGAGGTTGCAGTGCTCAGGTAGGGTTTAATGCGTTTAACCTTGCGGTCAAGTGCTCGTGTGAAACCGTTCCAATCGGCCTTCTTGAAGTTGAAGCACCTTTTGAATGGTATGACGGTTAGTAACACTGCTGCATTTACCTGGATGCCAATAGGACGGTGTTGTGTCTGTGGTATTGGGTCTCTGACAAGCTTCTTGCAGAGGCCAGCGATGTCGTTGCTGGCAATGGCAAGATCTGGATTATATCTACATTTCCAGTGGGCACTGTGGAAGGAGGCTGGCAATTTAGGATCGTGGATGAGACAAAGCTGGTTAGTGTCCATCCATTCTTCGACTGCTTCTCCATCGTTGTTAGTCTCCTTGTACCACCATTGGGTACTGTGGCTATTAAAGTCTCCAATGATGATCTGTGGTTTATTGTGCAGGTTGGGTACAGGGTTAGAGAAGCTGAAATCTGTGCCAGGTGGCTTATACACTGAGGTCACTACTACTTTGCTCAGCTCTACGGTTAGAATTTCGATGTTGTCCTCCTCTGTTTTAGAAGTGGCTTCTACAACTGAGGAGGAGGCGAGGGTTGTATTTTAGCGCATGATCAGATTTCTTTTTATCACACTTAAATCAACAAAAATGTGATCGTTTTACAAATCGCTTTTATCATTCATTAAATGGGCCTCATTGAGACGATGTTAATTATCATCCGAATTACTGATAAACGGAGTGTGTGACCCGCACACTGGAGTGGGAGTTCCTGAAGAGGTTTACACATTCCATCAAATGAGATTTTATTTTCACCCACAGGGTGGTGGGGGTCTGGAATTATTTTGCCTGAAAGGGTGTTAGAGACTGAAACCCTCATCACATTTAATAAAAGTACTTGGATATGACCATAAGTGCCATAAACTGCACTTTAGGGACAGCTTGTTTCCCACGGCTGTCATCCTACTGAACTCCACAAATAAACTCTAAAGCCTGCACATCTGCCAATGCACTTTATTATGGTTATGTTTATGTTAATGTATTACAAGCCAAATGTATGTTGAATGTTTAAGTGTCTTAATCTAAATGTACACTCTCGGGAGCCGCAAGCCTACATTTCGTTGTACTGCACTTGTGCACTAACAATGACAATAAAAGTTGATTTGATTTGACAACGGACCAAGAGCTGTAAAGTGCGAATTGGCTTTATAGATTGTTTATGGCCGACAGACACGATGAGCCAAATGGCCTCCTTCTGTGCCGTAACTTTCTATAATACTGTACATCGCAGAGACAGAGAGCTATAGAGTAAAGACACACTCACATACTAGACCCTAAGAAATACACAGTAACTCTCAGTCAGATCCCAGAAAGTGTCAGATATAGAGTAAAATCAACACCCACATAAATCCCAGACCAGAAATTGAGTTACAGAAGTGCCGCTACCGACAAGGCTACGGCCGGCAGAGATGAAGGGTCGAATAACCTCCTTCTATGCCGTAAATGTCTACGATTCAATGACAGAGGTCCATTCGACCCATCGTGCGTATGCTGATTTAAAACACCTCCACACCTAAATTTGATCTTGTAATTTAATATAGATCTTCACCGATCACAATGTAAATCGTCAATCTATCCCCGCTCCCAGGTCACTGCTCTCTCTGTGAGGTGGTGAGTGGCTCTTAAAAGAGCCTTTGTGTTGTGTTTGGTTGAAAGAGTTGAGTTGTTCAGCTGCCGAATCCATAGAGTTGTTTCAGAGTGTACACCACATGCATGGCAGTGACCGTCTTGCACTTGGCGTGCTCAGTGTAGGTGACTGCATCCCTGTTTTACTCTGTATCTATTAGTCTCTGGTATGTGAGTGTCGGTTTTACTCTGTATCTGTTAATGTCTGGTATGTGAGTGTGTGTTTCACTCTGTATCTGTTAGTCTCTGGTATCTGAGTGTTGGTTTTATTCCATAGCAAATGTTCCCTTTAAGCTGCCGGTCCTATGCAGCAGATCCTACGATGTTCTAATGGCAACAGCTGCACATGCATGTTAATCTGAATGGGTCGCGCAGCCCCCACAAAAAATAGTCGCTGGGAATTGAGTGTGGGTTTTACTCTGTATCTGTCTGTCTCTGGTATTTAAGTGTGGATTTCACACTGTATCAGTCAATCTCTGGGAAGTGAGTGTGATATTTACTCTGTATCTGTATGTCTCTGGTATGTGACTGTGGGCTTTACTCTGTACCTTTCAAACTTCATCGATGTGAGTGTGGCTTTCTCTCTGTCCCTGAGAGTCTCTGGTGTGTGAGTGCGGGTTTTACTGTGCGTTGTTCAGTCTCTGATAGCTGAGTGTGAGTTTTATTCTGTATTAATCTGACTGTGGTATGTGTGTGTGTGTTTTACTTTATATGATTGAAAATACGGAATTTTTTAGAAGGTGAAAGCCTAGTAAATGTTCGTATTCAGAGGGATTTGTGTATCCTCGTACATGAATCACAGAAAGTTAACAGCAATCAATTGGGAATTAAATGTTATATTTGCCCTTATTGCAAGCGGTTGGATTCTAAGTGTATGGTAGTGTTGGTTCAATTTTATAGGTCTGGGATGAGCAGAAATGTATTCACTCGAAGGGTTATGAATCTTTTCAATTCTACCCCAGAGGGCTGTGGATGCTCAGCCGGCGGGTATATTCAAGACTGAGGTATATAGATTTTGGGCACTTAGTGTATCGTATCAACAGAATCAATTTCTGCTAATTGCATGTGGGGTTCACTCTAACTGTCAATCCCTGGTGTCTGAGTGTATGTTTTACACTGTGTCTGTCAATCTTTGGTATATGAATGTGGGTTCCACTCTATACCCGTCGTACTCTGGTATATTAGTATAGTTTTATCTGTACCAGACATATTTATGATATGTGAGTATTCGTTTTACTTTCTAGGAACATTTGAATTTCGAGCAGGGGTTGGCCATACTGCCTCTCGAGCCTGCTCTGATATTCAATAAGATCATGGCTGACCTTCGAACTCAACTCGGATTTCCTGTCCTTTCCCGAAACCCCTTAATTCCTCTGCAGTACAAGAATCTGAATCAGCCTTAAACATAATCAACGACTGAGCATCCACAGCTCCTTGGGGCAGCGAATTCCAAATATTCGCAACCCTCTGAGTGAAGAAATTCCTCCTTATCTGAGTCTTAAAAGGCCGGCCATTTCTCCGGAGTCTTTGCCCCATAGTTCTAGATTCTCCTGTGAGGGGAAACAATCTCTGAAATGTGAGTGTGAGTCTTACTCTTTACCTGCCAGTTTCTGCTAAATTGTGGGTGGCTTTTCATTGTACCTGTCAGTTTCTGGTATGGAAGAGAGGTTTTCACCCTGTACCTGTCAATTACTCGTAATTGTGTATGGGCTTTACTCTGTATCTGCCAGTTTCTGTCGTGCGAGTGTTTGTTTTGTTCTGTATCTGTCAATCTCTAATACATGACCTTCCCCTGCAGTATCCATAGCACTGTTTGTGACCTGAAATCTTCTCTCTTTTTTGATCACCGAGATCAAAGTATTTTGTCAGTTGCAATGGACATTTTTCTCTTAAAATCCTGCTGCAACGTTCCACATGTCAGTTCTGACCTGCGAGGGGTATTAAAAGTACCTCGGTTGCGATGGCCGGGAATCGAACCCGGGTCAACTGCTTGGAAGGCAGCTATGCTCACCAATATACCACCATCGCTCATATATGTTAATTTATATATTTACGGACTATATCCTTCTTTTGGCTCCTAAGTGGGTCAAGTGAGAGAAACAGCACTCATTTTAATCAGAACGTCAGCACTTTCCCTCCAATTAAGAATGGCCACTGTGAATAATTATATCGCTTGGATTGAGCCCTCACTCCGTTTATTTTTTAAAAATCCTTTATAGGTTAAAAATAATAATCCACAAAAATAAATTGAAAATCATTTTTATGGGAGAAGCAAATGGGCGATGATTTTTGTTGTTGTAAATTTTAGTGAAATGGCATTGGCTGGAAGGCATTAAACTGCGATAGGGTGACCTAAACTGTATCAACAGGAGCCTGGTTGCGATGCCGCGAATTCGAACACCAATCAACTCGCTCGAAAGAGCAGCTACAATCACCACTGTCCCCCCATCGCTCTAATTTTAAAATGTAATCTTCTGTATTTACAGATCGAACGCAATGGGTCTTTGGAGCTTTAGTCAGGATGAGTAAAACACTTTGCAATCATTTCAATCTGAACATAAACAAGGTGTTCAGTTTATTTCTCTCCAATATAAACAGTTACTGATGAATGGTTATCTTGTTGCACTACTGGCTGGCGGCCAGGAGATGGCACCAACCTCTAATAGTTTGGAGTGTACGGATTGTGTCCACACATCCAGACCGCCGTGAGTCTGGTGCTGCCCGGAGAGCTGGCCAAGCACGGCGTGTCGGAAGGGACAATGCCGGTGGCCATTGTAAATGAATTTCACAACGCACTGAGAAAGCATAAAGCATAGCAACGGCTCTTGTAAGAGGAAACCACAGCATTAATTTAGTCGAATTCTTCATTCGGGAATAACAACAGAAAATGCTGGAAAAACTCAGCAGGTCAGGCAACATCCGTGGAGAGAAATTTGAGTTGACGTTTCGGGTTTGACCCTTTTTGCTATCGTATTCATTCGGGATATCGTCCTTTTAAAGAATCACAGAAAGGTACAGCACATTTGTTTGTGGCTTTACTCTGCAACTGTTATTTACTGCTATTTGAGTGCGGGTTTAACGCTGTACCTGTCTGTATCTGGAATGTGAGTTTGTGATTTATTCTGTACCTGTTGTTTTCTGGTAAGTGAGTGAACATTTTTCTTTGTATCTGTCAGTGTCTTGATGTGAGAGTGTGTGTTTCAGTCTACATGTCCACCTCTGGTATGGAAGTGTGGTTTTTATTTTGTACCTGTTATTTTCTGATGTGGAAGAGAGGCTTTACTCTGTACTTCTCAAGCTCTGGAATGTGTGCATGGGTTATACCCTCGATTTGTAATTCTCTGTTATGTGACAGTTCATTTAATCTATGTCAATCAGTGTCTGATATAATACTGTGCGTTTTACTCTACTTGTCAATTTCTGACACATGAGTGTGGCTTTTCTGCTCTAACGCTCAGGAACTGGTATGTGAGTGTGGGTGTTTCTCTGTACCTGTCAGTTTCTGGTATGTGAGTGTGGATTTTACTCTGTACCTGTCTATCTCTGGTATGTGAGTGAGGGTTTTTGATCCAGTGCAGACAGTTTCTATTATGAGTAAGTGTTTAAACCAGTAGCTGCCAGTTTCTGTTATGGAAGCCTGATTTTGGTCTGTATCTGTCAGTCTCCGGGATGCATGTTGGGTCTTATCTGTACCTGCCAGTTTCTGGTGAGTGGCTGTGGATTTCACTCTCTACCTCTCTGTATCTGGTATGTGAGTGTCAGTTTCTGTCTTTCTGTCTGTGTCTAGTATGGGAGTGTAGATTTTACTCTGTAAATGTCTATCTCTGGTATGTGAGTGGGGTTTTCATCTGTGTCTGTCCATCAATCTCAGTTACAGTAAGTGATTGTGATTCTTTCTCAATCTGTCATTCTGTGAGTGATAATATACTTACCGTGTGTGAGAAGGAGCTGCCTGCACTGCTCCTTGTATTCCGCATGGAGGAGAGATCACTTTTTATTCTGGCTCAGTGAAGTATTTTGCTTCGAGAACAATAATATGAGAAAAACATTGGTTATACAATATGGACAGTTGAGGGTAGAATATAAAAAATAAAGTTATAATTAATGTGTTTTTTTATAATAAAATAAATTATCTGGAGAGAGGAAACAGTGATACAAACATTGTCTTTGTCTGACCTCACTGCAATACAGCGGGTCTCAGATTCTCCACACCAGGTGTGTAGGACTGCTCTATGGTAAGTTATCAACATCCAGACACAACACAGACCCAGCACTGCACCATGAATGGAACCACCTCAATACAGCCGGTCTCAGATTCTCCACACCAGGTGTGTAGGACTGTTCTATAGTAAGTTATCAGCATCCAGACACAACACAAACCCAGCACTGGACCATGAATGGAACCACCTCAATACAGCCAGTCTCAGATTCTCCACACCAGGTGTGTAGGATTGTTCTATGGTAAGTTATCAGCATCCGGACACAACACAAACCCAGCACTGGACCATGAATGGAACAACCTCAATACAGCCAGTCTCAGATTCTCCACACCAGGTGTGTAGGATTGTTCTATGGTAAGTTATCAGCATCCAGACATAACACAAATCCAGCACTGGACCATGAATGGAACCACCTCAATACAGCGGGTCTCAGATTCTCCACACCAGGTGTGTAGGACTGTTCTATAGTAAGTTATCAGCATCCAGACACAACACAAATCCAGCACTGGACCACGAATGGAACCACCTCATTGCCACACGCCAGGTTTATATCTCCCATTCCCATGGGACGACCTATGAAGTTCTGGATGGCTTCCTGGAATATAACCACAGGTACCTGGGCTGTATAAACAATTGTTTTCAGTCTAAGGACAGAAAGCAGCGAGTTGTGGTAAATGTCTGTTTTTCAGACTGGAGGATGGTAGACAGTAGTGTTCCCCAAGGGTCAGTGCTGTGGCCACTGCTTTTTTGATCCATATTGATAACCTGGATATTGGAATACAAAGTTGAATTTCTGAATTTGCAGATGACACCAAACTTGGGGGTGAGGCAGGCAGTGAGCATCGACTGCAACAGGACACAGAAAGGCTAGCAGAATTGACAGACAAGTGGCAGATAGAACTTAGCACAGAGACGTGTGAGATGATGCATTTTGGCAGAAGGAACAGGGAGAGGAAATATACACTTAATGGCACAGTTTTAAAGAGTGTGCAGGGACAGAAGAACCTGGGAGTTAATGTGCATAGGTCCCTGAAGGTGGCAGGACATATTGAGAGAGTGGTTAGGAAAGTATTTGGGATCTTGGGTTTCATAAATAGAGATATTGAGTACAAAAGTAGAGATGTTATGCTGAATCTTTATAAAGCACTGGTTAGGCCACAACTGGAGTATTGCATTAAGTTCTGCTCACCACACTTTAGGAAGGATGTGAAGGCCCTTGAGAGGGCGCAGAGGAGATTGACCAGAATAGTTCTGGGGAGGGGGGGATCTTAGCTACAAGGAAAGGTTGGAGAAGCTGGATTTGTTTTTATTAGAGCAAAGGAGGTTGAGGGGTGATTTGATAGAGGTGTACAAGATTATGACGGGTTTGAATAGGCTAGATGGAGAAATGCTGTTCCCACTACTTGATGGTACAAGGACCAGGGAACACAGAATTAAGGTTTTGGGCAAGAGATATGGGGGGGTGGGGGGCCGTGTGAGGACATTTTTTTTATGCAGCGAGTGGTGAGGACCTGGAACTCGCTGCCGACGGAAGTGGTGGAAGCGGAGACACTAAATGTGTTCAAGGGGAGACTGGATAGGCACTTGAGGGAAATACACTTGCAGGGCTACGGGGATAGAGCGGGGGAATGGGACTGACTGGATTGCTCTACAGAGAGCCGGCATGGACTTGATGGGCCGATTGGCCTCCTTCTGTGCCGTTATGAATCTATGACTATGACTCTATGGAAACCGAGTTAGGGCCTGTGAACTTAACAGAATGCCACAGAGCGCGGATCCTGATGTACCTGAAGGAGCGACTATGTATCTCCTAATCACCAGCAACACGGTTCTGGAGAACTCAATGCATCGAAACAAAGGTAACGATTTTTGAAATGTGTTCTTTCACACTTCTCACCTGGTGCCCGCAATAGATGCACTTTGTGAACTAAAGCAGCAATGATTTGAAAGAGCGAGGTGATTTACTTTCTATGTTAACTTACACTGTACACACACAGCCCGAGAATGGCCTCTCCCTTCCCCCACTCACTCCATGTTCCGGAAATATTTCCTGCTTCAATCTGTCTCGCAGAAACACCCGCGAATGCCGCTGAACAGTCCCAGTGCGACGAGCTGCTGTGAGGAGGCTGCTGTTTGCTCCCTTACTCAGGCCCGTGATATCTCCGCTCCCTGATGTGTTCAGCGATCATTAGCCGAGCACAGAGGAAACGGTCCCCGCTGGCAGAGCTGGGGGAGGGGAGCTCACAGGGCCCTTCCTGTCGCTTTAAACACTGTGCTGGAGAGGGGGAGGAGAAGGCAAGTGTTTACCACGCATGCTCAGACCTCTCTCCTGAGGCAAATTAAAAGAAGCAACAGCAACAACAACTTGAATTTATAAAGCACATTTAAATGAATAAATCGTCCCAATGATCTTGACAGGAGCGTTATCAAAGAAACATTGTCACCGAAACAGATAAGGAGATATTAGGAGAGGAGGAAGCGACTCTGGACACACGTCAGTTGCTGCCGGTGAGTGTGAGAGCGACGCGAATCCTGTCCCTTTGAGCGATTTGTTTCCCCATACTGTATGGAAGGATGGGGAGGAACAGGCTCTGTCAATCTCTGATACTGAACTGCTGGTGAGTGGGGAGTTTAATCCGTCTCTGCCTGTCTCCGCTGGGTGAGTAGGCGACAGATACCAGTCAAGTTCCCGAGCCTGTGTGACTGTCACCCCCTGTGTCTGTCTCTGTGCCTTGTGTACAGGATCAATCCTCAGTCCCTCTATCCCCCAGCCCTGCCTGTTATATCTGGATCGATGCTGAACCTATCATTTTTCGCTCTATTGAAACCGAGGTGTGGAGATGCCGGAGTTGGACTGGGGTGGACAAATGTAAGAAGTCACACAACACCAGGTTATAGTCCAACAGCTTTATTCGAAATCACAAGCTTTCGGAGCGCTGCTCCTTCTTCAGGTGAAGTGGAGAAATGCATAAAGACACAGCTTATATAGTCAGAGAATCTTGTCAGATGTTTACAGTTAACCTTTCAACTGCCATTTATCACACCTCGGCAGAGAGATAATCACAGCAGTCAAAGGTGTGAATGGTGTCCAAACAGGTCAGTCAGGGAAATATTACATCAAAGAACAATGAGGTGGGGTCACAAGGTGTCAAATATTGCAGATGCTGGGGTCTGTATGAAAAACAAAAAAACAGACAAGAAACATTTTTTTTTTGGCTGGAAATCAAAGCAGGTCCGGCCGCATCTGTGTAGGAAGAACAAGCCAATGTCGACTCGAGTCTGGATGACCCTGCGTCAGGTGGGGTTACATGTAGCATGACATGAACCCAAGATCTCGGTTGAGGCCGTCCTCATGGGTGCGGAACTTGGCTATCAGTTTCTGCTCGACGATTTTGCATTGTCGTGTGTCTTGAAGGCCGCCTTGGAGAATGCTTACCCGAAGATCGGAGGCTGAATGTCCATGACTGCTGAAGTGTTCCCCGACTGGGAGGGAACACTCCTGCCTGGTGATTGTTGCGCGGTGTCCGTTCATCCGTTGTCACAGTGTCTGCATGGTCTCGCCGATGTACCATGCTCCGGGGCATCCTTTCCTGCAACGTATCAGGTAGACAACGTTGGCCGAGTCACATGAGTATGTACCATGTACCCGGTGGGTGGCGTTCTCACGTGTGATGATGGTATCCGTGTTGATACCATCATCACACTTGAGGACACCACCCACCGGGTACATGGTACATACTCATATGACTCGGCCAACGTTGTCTACCTCATACGTTGCAGGAAAGGATGCCCCGGAGCATGGTACATCGGCGAGACCATGCAGACACTGCGACAACGGATGACTGGACACCACGCAACAATCACCAGGCAGGAGTGTTCGCTCCCAGTCGGGGAACACTTCAGCAGTCAAGGACATTCAGCCTCCGATCTTCGGGTAAGGATTCTCCAAGGCGGCCTTCGAGACACACGACAACGCAAAATCGTTGAGCAGAAACTGATAGCCAAGTTCCGCACCCATGAGGACGGCCTCAACCGAGATCTTGGGTTCATGTCACGCTACATGTAACCCCACCTGAAGCAGGGTCATCTAGACTCGAGTCGACATTGGCTTGTTCTCTCTACACAGATGCGGCCGGACCTGCTGTGATTTCCAGCCAAAAAAAAAATGTTTTTTGTCAGTTTTTTTGTTTTTCATACAGACCCCAGCAATATTTGACCCCTTGTGACCCCACCTCATTGTTCTTTGATGTAATGTTTCCCTGACTGACCTGTTTGGACACCATTCACACCTTTGACTGCTGTGATTATCTCTCTGCCGAGGTGTGATAAATGGCAGTTGGAAAGGTTACCTGTAAACATCTGACATGATTCTCTGACTATATAAGCTGTGTCTTTATGCATTTCTCCACTTCACCTGAAGAAGGAGCAGCGCTCCGAAAGCTTGTGATTTCGAATAAAGCTGTTGGACTATAACCTGGTGTTGTATTGAAACCGAGTTCAAGGTATGTGTGGTGAACAGAATGCCTCACTATTTCTGTGAATAATACAATGATCTAAAAGCAGGCCAGACTCGACACAGCCAAACTGTGACACGTTCCTGCCCCTAAATCTCGGTAACAGAGAGTGCGTGGACCGCCTGGCTCAGAGAACGAACATTAAGACTGATGCAGTCTCTCTGCCCCTCTCTCTGGTTGCTGTCTCTGGGTGTTGAGAATGGAATGCACAGGACACCAGTTGCTCTGTTCTGTTCCTCAATTTCGGAGAGAGAGACAGAGAGAGGCTAGAGGGGCGGTGAGATCATCATTTCTATTTTCATATAAATCAAACATATTTCTGCCTGCGAACAATATAATACCTTCAAACCAGATATGGGTGAACACAGCCAGAGCTGTGATTGGCTCCTGCCCCTGAATCTGGGGAACAGACACTATGAGGAGCGCCGGCCTCAGAGTGTTTAACACTGACTGAGCTGGGAAACTGCAACTAACCCCGAGAATCGGCAGCACAGGCCGAGCGGAGAGGAAAACCTGTCCTGTGAACTGTAAATCTGGGAACAGATTGTGCTGTGAATGAGCAGAGTGAACATTGTGTCAGCGAGTGTGTTAAAGGGGCGGGTGCGTTAGACAAGTGTCACTGTGTTTGTTTGTCCGCTCCCATCGCCGGATTTCAGACACGCTCTTGTGCAAAATTTAAAGATTTCCCTGTCATAGGATCGCCCTGCTCCCCTGCTCAGCCCTGAAGTGGGAATTAAACGTGAAGCTTTAGTTGATTTCAAATTTCAGTCGACAAACAGCGAACATTTCCGCGATTGGGTGAGAGAGCGCGATCAGTGCAGCAATGAAACGGTTTTAAATCGAAATTGTTGTCTTGAATTCTGATGAAACTTTCTCGACAGCAAACATTCCAGTCTTCCAGACAGAAAGAGGCCAGTCTGGGAATGTGGGGTGCCCGAGTTTAATTGGAATCGGAGAGGTAATAAAGACAGAGAAACACAGAGAGGCTGGAGGGGCCGGGAGCTGACAGCAGGATGTCTCCGCCCCGTCCGCTCGCTGCCTATAAGTAGCTCTGTGCCGCCGCCTCTCGTCTCATTTCTGACCCAGCTCTGACTGTCAGAGAGATTTTCTACAGAGTCGCGGACATGACTGAGATCGCAGCCGCCGAAACGGCTCCTCCTGCCGCCGCCGCTCAAACCAAGGCTCCCAGCAAGGAGAAGAAAGCGGCTCCCCGCTCCAAGCCTGCCGGTCCCACGTTGGGCGAACAGATCCTCAAGGTTGTGGCGAGTGGCAGCGATCGCAAGGGGATGTCCCTGGCGGCGATAAAGAAGGCTCTGGCTGCCAACGGCTTCGATGTGCTGAGGCAGCGTTCACTGATCAATTTAAGTATCAAGAGGAAAGTGGAAAACGGCTTCCTGGAGCAGACCAAGGGCACGGGCGCCGCGGGCTCCTTCAGGCTCGCTAAGAAGGAATCCCAGCGGAAAGAGGGAAAGAAGGTGAAGAAACCAGCAGCCAAGAAACCAGTAGCCAAGAAATCTCCAGTCAAGAAACCAGCAGCCAAGAAATCTCCAGCCAAGAAACCAGCAGCCAAGAAACCAGCAGCCAAGAAATCTCCAGCTAAGAAACCAGCAGCCAAGAAAACGATCACCATGAAAGCAGCAACGTCAAAAAAGACAGCGAAAGCGGCGGCTGGGAAGAAGGCGGCGGCGAAGAAGCCCAAGAGCCCCAAGAAGGCCAGGGGCGGAATGGTGAAGGCGGCCAAGAAGGTGGAAAAACCCAAGGCCAAGCCCAAATCAGCAATGCCTCAGAAAGCAGCGCCCAAAAGAAAATAAAAAGGACAACTTGTAAACATCTGAACGGAAAGGCTCTTCTCAGAGCCACCCACGTCTTTCCAAAAAGAGCTGATCACGGAATCAGATGATCCATTTCCCGGGGCCGGGCTCAGATTCCCGATTGAAATCATTTCAAATGAACCGCGGCTCCCTGGTGACTCGCTGACATTCGCTGCACCCACCCCTGCCCCAGTGTCTGCAATAAAACACAGAACGGGATGTCCGGGCCGGGCCTCACTAACTGGGGGGTGTTCGGCTCCAGTCTCAGGTTATGGTCATTTTCAGGGGTTCACAGGTTGAGGGAATCTCGAGCGGCAGAGCGCGGCTATAAAAGCCCCAGAGACCAGGTAAGGCCTCAGTGTGAGAATCGGCTGGCTGAGCGGCTGTATAAAAGCCCCAGAGACCAGGTAAGGCCTCAGTGCGAGAATCGCGGGCTGAGCGGCTGTAAAAAAGCCCCAGAGACCAGGTAAGGCCTCAGTGCGAGAATCGCGGGCTGAGCGGCTGTATAAAAGCCCCAGAGACCAGGTAAGGCCTCAGTGTGAGAATCGCGGGCTGAGCGGCTGTATAAAAGTCCCAGAGACCAGGTAAGGTCTCAGTGCGAGAACCGCGGGCTGAGCGGCTGTATAAAGGCCCCAGAGACCAGGTAAGGTCTCAGTGCGAGAACCGCGGGCTGAGCGGCTGTATAAAGGCCCCAGAGACCAGGTAAGGTCTACAGTGCGAGAACCGCAGGCTGAGCGGCTGTATAAAGGCCCCAGAGACCAGGTAAGGTCTCAGTGCGAGAACCGCGGGCTGAGCGGCTGTATAAAGGCCCCAGAGACCAGGTAAGGTCTACAGTGCGAGAACCGCAGGCTGAGCGGCTGTATAAAGGCCCCAGAGACCAGGTAAGGTCTCAGTGTGAGAACCGCGGGCTGAGCGGCTGTATAAAGGCCCCAGAGACCAGGTAAGGTCTACAGTGCGAGAACCGCGGGCTGAGCGGCTGTATAAAGGCCCCAGAGACCAGGTAAGGTTTACCAATCTCCAGTCTGGGAACTCGGAGGGAAGGAGAGAGGTAAAAAGTAATCCAAGTGTGACGTCACCAGAAAGCGGGTAAGTGATTGGTTGGTAAGTATTTCTCCCTTTTTAAGCTTAAATCTCTTTGGTTTATAGTTTCTAAGGTGTGATATTCACCATCTAGAATCGGGGCAGAGGGTATTTAAGAATAATATTAATAAATTTAATTAATTACATAGAATGGGAGATCAGGTGATGTGTTGCTGCTGCAATATGTGGGAGCTGGTGGACACCATTGATGCTCACGGTGATCACATTTGCAGAAAGTGTTGGCTGCTGGAGGAATTCCGGCTCCGTGTTGAAGAGCTGGAGTCCGAGCTTCAAACATTGAGACACATTACGGAGGGGGAGAGTTACCTGGACTCTGTGTATCACGAGGTATTCACACCAATTAGATTAATTAATTCAGATGTAGTCCGTGGCCAGGCTCAGGATGGTGTGACTAGAAGTGAGGCAGGTACGGGGATCCAGGAGGTAGTGTTGGAGCAGCCGCAGCCCTTGCACTTGTCCAACAGGTTCGAGGCTCTTACTCCCTGTGAGGATGGGAACAGGGTCTGCGGGGAGGATGAGCAACCTGGCCACAGCACCGTGGAGCGGGGGGCCATTCAAGTGGGGGGAGTTAAAAGAAATGTTGTAGTGGTAGGGGATAGTATCGTTAGGGGGATAGATAGAGTTCTTTGCAGCCGAGAGCGAGAGTCCCGAAGGCTGTGTTGCCTGCCCGGTGCTAGGGTTAAGGAGATCCCCTCTGGACTGGAGAGAAACTTGGAGTGGGAGGGGGAGGATCCAGTTGTCGTGGTCCATGTTGGTACCAACGACATAGATAGGACAAGGAAGGAGGTTCTGCTGAGGGAGTTTGAACAGCTAGGGGCCAAATTAAAAAGCAGAACCACAAGGGTAATAATCTCTGGATTATTACCTGAGCCACGAGCGAATTTGGCTAGGACAAATAAAATTAGAGAGTTAAATGCGTGGCTCAAAGACTGGTGTGGGAGAAATGGGTTTTGCTTCCTGGGACACTGGCACCAGTACTGGGGCAGGAGGGAGCTGTTCTGTTGGGACGGGCTTCACTTGGCCAGTGCTGGGACTAGAGTCCTGGCGGATCATATAACTAGGGCTGTAGAGAGGGCTTTAAACTAATGTTGTAGATAAAATGATTCCTCGGAAACTAGACTTTGAGTTAGAGAGACAACTTTATTAAATGACAGAGCTCTGGGAGAAGCGTCTGCAACCACGCGGTCTGTGAGAGCACCTTCTCCTCGATTGTAGTACGTGCCGAGCTTATATAAAATTCCAAGAAGTTGGTTTTAGATCATTTACATTCATTCAATCAATTCATTTATTAGCGCATATCGTTATTTTCCTCCAGTCGGGGTTTACACACTTGTGTTGCCAATTCTGCCTCTTCAGTGATTGCGAAAGGTCTTCGTTCCATCTTGTTCCATCCGCGTCACCGGCGGAATGTGATTAGTTCGATAATAGGATACCAGTGAACCTTTTTAGTCCTCAGTGATTCAATTAGTCCCAGTCAGGACACGAGATGAACTTTGTTCCAGCCATGCGTAAGCGTGGCATGTCTCATTGTGCAGTGATTCAATTTGTCCCAGTCAGCGAATTTATTGTTTGTGTCTTTTCCAGCAAAATCTTGTCCAGCAAAATTTTATTCTAACACTAACTAGTGGGGGGGAGGTTCCTGGAGAGCAAATAATAAAAATGACAACAGAGAAGGTCATAGACTTAGGTAGCAGTGGGGAAATTAAAAACCAGAGCATGTCAGGAAGGGGCAGAAGGTATGGTGTAAAAGGTAAAGTAATAAAAAGGGCAAAAGCAGGAACTAAGTGTCACAAAACATCTTTGAAAGTTCTCTATCTGAATGCACGTAGCATTCGTAACAAAATAGATGAGTTAATGGCACAAATAACTACATATGGGTATGATCTTGTGGCCATTACAGAAACATGGCTGCAGGGTGACAGTGCCTGGGAATTAAACATACCAGGTTATTTAACGATCAGGAAGGACAGGCAGGAAGGAAGGGGAGGTGGGGTGGCTATGTTAATAAAGGAAGGAATCACTGTAATACAGAGAAATGATATTGGGTCAAAAGATCAGGATAATGAAACAGTTTGAGTGGAGGTAAGGAATAATAAGGGGAAAAAAACACTAGTGGGCGTAGTCTATAGGCCTCCGAACAGTGGCAACTCTGTTGGACGGAGTATCAATCAGGAAATAGTTGAGGCTTGTAATAAGGGAACATCTATAATTATGGGGGATTTTAACTATCACATTAATTGGACAAATCAAATTGGGCAGGGCTGCCTTGAGGATGAGTTCATTGAGTGTATTAGGGATGGGTTTCTTGAGCAGTATGTAACTGAACCGACCAGGGGGCAAGCAACCTTAGATCTGGTCCTGTGTAACGAGACAGGATTAATTAATAATGTCCTAGTAAAGGATCCCATTGGAATGAGTGACCATAACATGGTTGAATTCCATATTCAATTAGAGGGTGAGAAGGTTGCATCTCAAACAAGCGTGCTGAGCTTGAATAAAGGAGACTATGAAGGTATGAGAGCAGAATTGAGTAGAGTGGATTGGGACAATAGATTAAAGGGTAAGACGATACATGATCAGTGGTGTACATTTAAGGAGTTATTTTACAACTTCCAAAAAATATATATTCCACTGAGAAGAAAAGGGTGTAAAAGAAAAGACAGCCATCCGTGGCTAAGTAAAGAAATTAAGGATAGTATTCAACTAAAAACAAGGGCATATAAGGTAGCCAAATCTAGTGGGATGATAGAAGATTGGGAAAACTTTAAAAGACAGCAGAAAATAACAAAAAGATTGAGTAAGAAAGGGAAGATAGATTATGAAAGTAAATTAGCAAAAAATATAAAAACAGATAGTAAGAGTTTTTATAGTTATATAAAAGGAAAAAGGGTGGCTAAAGTAAATGTTGGTCCCTTAGAGGATGAGACCGGGAAATTAATGGTGGGAAATATGGAGATGGCAAAAACACTGAATGAATATTCTATATCAGTCTTTACAGTAGAAGACACTAAGAATATCCCAACACTGGACAAACAGGGGGCTAAAGGCGGGCGGGGGGAGGACCTAAACACGATCAAAATCACTAAGGAAGTGGTACTCAGTAAAATAATGGGACTCAAGTTGGATAAATCACCTGGACCTGGTGGCTTACATCCTAGGGTCTTGAGGGAAGTGGCAGTAGGGATTGTGGATGCATTGGTAATAATTTTCCAAAACTCCCTGGACTCGGCAAAGGTCCCGGCAGACTGGAAAACTGCTAATGTAACAGCCTTATTTAAAAAGGGTAGTAGACAGAAGGCTGGAAACTATAGACCAGTTAGCCTAACATCTGTGGTAGGTAAAATTTTGGAGTCCATTATTAAGGAGACAGTAACAGGACATTTGGATAATCATAATTTAATAGGACAAAGTCAGCATGGTTTTATGAAGGGGAAGGCATGTTTGACAAATTTGCTGGAGTTCTTTGAGGAAGTAACATATAGGGTGGATAAAGGGGAACCAGTGGACGTAGTGTATTTAGACTTCCAAAAGGCATTTGACAAGGTGCCACACAAAAGATTATTGCTTAAGATAAAAAATCATGGGATTGGGGGTAATATTCTGGCATGGATAGAGGATTGGCTATCTAACAGAAGGCAGAGAGTTGGGATAAATGGTTCATTCTCAGACTGGCAATCAGTAACTAGTGGTGTTCCACAGGGGTCAGTGCTGGGTCCCCAACTCTTTACAATCTATATTAATGATTTGGAGGAGGGGACCGAGTGTAACATATCAAAGTTTGCAGATGATACTAAGAGGGGAGGGAAAGTAGTGAGTGAGGAGGACATAAAAAACCTGCAAGGGGACATAGACAGGCTAAGTCAGTGGGCAGAGATTTGGCAGATGGAATACAATACTGGAAAGTGTGAGGTTATGCACTTTGGCAGGAAAAATCGTAGAGCAAGTTATTATCTTAATGGCAAGAAACTGGAAAGTACTGAAGTACAAAGGGATCTGGGGGTCCTGGTGCACGAAACTCAAAAGGTTAGTATGCAGGTACAGCAAGTGAATAAGAAGGCCAATGGAATGTTGGCTTTCATTGCTAGGGGGAAAGAATATAAAAATAGGGAGGTATTGCTTCAGTTGTACAAGGTATTGGTGAGACCGCACCTGGAATACTGCATACAGTTTTGGTGTCCATACTTAAGGAAGGACATACTTGCTCTCGAGTCAGTACAAAGAAGGTTCACTCGGTTAATCCCGGGGATGAGGGGATGGACATATGAGGAGAGGTTGAGTAGATTGGGACTCTACTCATTTGAGTTCAGAAGAATGAGAGGCGATCTTATTGAAACATATAAGATTGTGAAGGGGTTGGATCGGATGGATGAGGGGAGGATGTTCCCGATGATGGGTGAAACTAGATCTAGGGGGCAGAGTCTTAGAATAAGGGGCTGCTCTTTCAAAACTGAGATGAGGAGGAACTACTTTACTCAGAGGGTGGTAGGTCCATGGAATATGCTGCCGCAAAAAGGTGTAGAAGCTACATCATTACATAAATTTATAACAGAAATAGACAGTTTCCTAGAAGTAAAGGGAATTAAGGGTTGCGGGGAGTGGGCAGGAATTTGGACATGAGTCTAGTTTCGGATCGGTCATGGCCCTGTGGGTAGCGGAGCAGGCCCAGGGGCCGTGTAGCCTGATCC
Source organism: Somniosus microcephalus (assembly GCF_052327205.1). Taxonomy (NCBI): domain Eukaryota; kingdom Metazoa; phylum Chordata; class Chondrichthyes; order Squaliformes; family Somniosidae; genus Somniosus; species Somniosus microcephalus. Next base: position 144,704 of record NC_140993.1, read on the forward strand.
TGCTCCTATTTCGTGTGTCTAATTCTGTTAGATTCAGGAGATGGTTCTGTGATAGTAGATTGGCGGTTAGGATCAGAACAGCCATGATCTTATTGAATGGTGGAGCAGGCTCGAGGGGCCGATTGGCCTACTCCTGCTCCTATTTCTTATGTTCTTATGAGGGGGAGGGAGAACAGCCAGTGGTCGTGGTCCACATTGGTACCAACGACATAGGTAAAAAGAGGGATGAGGTACTGCAGCAAGAATTTAGGGAGCTAGGTGAAGGATTAAGGAGCAGGACCTCAAAGGTTGTAATTTCTGGATTACTCCCGGTGCCACGTGCTAGTAAGTATAGGAATAGGAAGATAGAACAGATGAATGCGTGGCTAAAGGGATGGTGCAAGGGGGAGGGCTTTAGTTTCCTGGATCACTGGATCTGCTTCTGGGAAAGGTGGGACTTGTACAAGTCGGACGGTTTACACCTGAACCAGGGGGGAACCAATATCCTTGCGGGGAGGTTTGCTAGCACTGCTGGGGAGGGTTTAAACTAACTTGGCAGGGGGTTGGGGTACAGAGTGGAGCTATAGTAGGGGGTGATTTACGGCCAAATACAGAGGGAAAAACAAGTCAGCTGGGAAGGCAGAGCAAATATGTGAAGGCAAAAGAGAATATGGCAGGGCTGGAAGGCATTTATTTTAATGCAAGGAGTCTTGCAAATAAGGTGGATGAACTGAAGTTGTTGTTGAACACATGGGAGTACGATATTGTTGCTATCACGGAGACATGGTTGAGGGAGAGTCAGGTTGGCAGCTCAATATTCCGGGGTATAGCATCTTCAGGCGAGACAGAGGGGGGTGTAAAAGGGGAGGGGGTGTTGCAATATTAATTAAGGAGTCAATTACTGCTGTAAGGAGGGATGATATATTAGCGGGTTCCTCTAATGAGGCCATATGGGTAGAACTTAAAAACAAAAAGGGGGCAAGCACTTTGCTGGGAGTGTACTATAGGCCCCCAAACAGTCAGGGGGAGATAGAGGAACAGATATGTAGGCAAAGCTCCGAGAAGTGCGAAAATAATAGGGTAATAATAGTGGGGGATTTCAACTTCCCCAATATAAATTGGGACAGTCAGAGTGTGAAAGGCTTAGAGGGTGCAGAATTCTTAAAGTGCATCCAGGAGAGCTTTTTGAGCCAACATGTAGAAAGTCCTACAAGAGAGGGGGCGGTACTGGACCTAATTCTGGGGAATGTAGCCGGGCAAGTGGTGGAAGTGTCAGTAGGAGAGCATTTTGGCGACAGTGACCATAATTCGGTGAGATTTAAGGTGGTCATGGAAAAAGACAAAGACGGCCCGGAAATAAGGGTTCTAAATTGGGGGAAGGCCGATTTTAATATGATAAGGCAGGATCTGGCCAAAGTGGACTGGGAGCAGCTGCTTATAGGAAAATCCACATCAAAACAGTGGGAGACTTTCAGAAGGGAAATAGAGAGAGTACAACGCCAACATGTTCCTGTAAAGGTCAAGGGTGGGACCAACAAGCAAAGGGAACCTTGGATGACAAGGGATATACAAAAATGCATTAGAAATAAGAGGGGGGCTTTTGGCAGTTACAAAAGACTAAAGACAGAAGAAGCCCTAGAGGAGTATAAAAAGTGCAGGGGCATACTTAAAAAAGAAATTAGGAGGGCGAGGAGGGGCCATGAAATAACACTGGCGAGCAAAATAAAGGAAAATCCTAAGATGTTTTATAAGTATATTAAGGGCAAGAGGATAACCAGGGAAAGGGTAGGGCCCATTAGGGACCAAAGTGGCAATCTGTGTGTAGAGCCAGAGGATGTAGGCGGGGTTTGAAATTAATTTTTTGCATCTGTGTTCACTATGGAGAAAGACGATGCAGACATAGAAATCGGGCAAGGGGACTGTGACATACTTGAACATATTAGCATCGAGAGGGAGGAGGTGCTAGCGGTTTTAGCGGGCCAAAAAGTGGATAAATCCCCAGGCCCGGACGAGATGTATCCCAGGCTGCTGTGGGAGGCAAGGGAGGAGATTGCAGGGGCTCTGACACTAATTTTCAGAACCTCTCTGGCCACAGGGGATGTACCAGAGGACTGGAGAACAGCTAACGTAGTACCATTATTCAAGAAGGGTAGCAGGGATAAACCAGGGAATTACAGGCCAGTGAGTCTAACATCTGTGGTGGGGAAATTATTGGAAAAAATTCTGAGGGACAAAATTAATCTCCACTTGGAGAGGCAAGGATTAATCGGGGATAGTCAGCATGGCTTTGTTAAGGGTAAATCATGTCTAACAAATCTGATCGAATTTTTCGAGGGGGTGACTAGTGGGGTGGATGAGGGAAATGCTGTGGATGTGGTGTACATGGACTTCAGTAAAGCTTTTGACAAAGTCCCGCATAGGAGACTGGTCAAGAAGGTAAGAGCCCATGGGATCCAGGGTGCCTTGGCGCGTTGGATCCTAAACTGGCTGAGTGGCAGGAGGCAGAGGGTGATGGTCGAAGGTTGCTTTTGTGACTGGAAGCCTGTGTCCAGTGGGGTACCTCAGGGATCGGTGCTGGGTCCCTTATTGTTTGTGATCTACATAAATGATTTGGATGAAAATGTAAAAGGTATGATCAGTAAGTTCGCAGATGACACGAAAATTGGTGGGGTGGTAAATTGCGAGGAGGAAAGCCTGCGGCTACAGGACGATATAAACGGGTTGGTCAGATGGGCGGAAAAGTGGCAAATGGAATTTAACCCTGAAAAGTGCGAGGTGATGCATTTTGGACGGACAAATAAGGCAAGGGAATACACAATGAGTGGTAGGACCCTAGGAAGTACAGAGGGTCAGAGGGACCTTGGTGTACATGTACATAGATCCCTGAAGGCAGCGGAGCAGGTAGATAAGGTGGTTAAAAAGGCACATGGGATACTTGCCTTCATTAGCCGAGGCATAGAATATAAGAGCAGGGAGGTTAAGATGGAGCTGTACAAAACGCTGGTGAGGCCACAGCTGGAGTACTGTGTGCAGTTCTGGTCGCCTCACTATAGGAAGGATGTGATTGCTTTGGAGAGGGTGCAGAGAAGATTCACCAGGATGTTACCAGGGATGGAGCGCCTCAGCTATGAAGAGAGGCTGGACAGGCTGGAGTTGTTTTCCTTGGAGCAGAGAAGGCTGAGGGGGGACTTGATTGAGGTGTACAAAATAATGAGGGGCATAGATAGGGTAGATAAAGAGGAACTTTTCCCCTTAGTGGGGGGGTCAATAACAAGGGGGCATAGATTCAGGGTAAGGGGCAGGAGATTTAGAGGGGACTTGAGGAGGAACTTTTTCACCCAGAGGGTGGTTGGAATGTGGAACTCAATGCCTGAAAGGGTGGTGGAGGCAGGAACCCTCACAACATTCAAGAAGCATTTGGATGAGCACTTGAAATGCCATTGCATACAAGGCTATGGACCAAATGCTGGAAAATGGGATTAGACTGGACAGGGATGGATGGGCGGCGCAGACACGATGGGCCGAAGGGCCTCTTTCTGTGCTGTAAAACTCTATGACTCTATGACTCTATGAGAGTCTCTGTGAGACGGTGACACTGGTGGAGATACCCCGCGTCACAACTCAAACCCCAACACATGTGATTCTCCAAATCACCTGGAATAAAGTGTTTGTAAACTGCTGAACCCGTCTGTGTGGGGAGGTGGAATAAGGTCAGAGATTGACATGGAAGGAGACGGGATGACTTGTGATCGAAGGGACTGTATATAGGCGGGAATATTACTGATAGTTAATTGTAACAGGACCTTATTTGAAAAGCTTCTTGTGGTGTATGTAACCGTTCCACCTTTAAGAGAACTATTTTAAGAGATGCACTACTTTATCTTGGCTGCTGTATACTGTAATACCGGTGGTGACCACACCGGTATATAAGTGCTGTGTAATGATTTATTGAGCAGTTCAGCCTGAACTCCGACTAGTAAAGACCTGTTGAATTTACTCTTGTGGTCTGTGTGCAGTGATTCTTATTACCAATAACTAGAACAGACAGACTTAACATTGGCGACGATGATGATCTTACCCTGCGGCAGAGATATATCCAAGGCAGTTTAACAGGCGTCGAGAAGAGGCATCCGCCCTCATCATCCTGCTGAGAAAAGACTCGGGTCTGAAGAGCAAGGAAGAATCCTGACATGAAGCCTTCCATCAGCAACAGGCAGCGATCATCCCTTCTATCACGGTGGTGGGTAAGCCGATCAGCGACGAGCAGCAAGTCGGCCACGTTGGCTGTGAAGTAGGGGAGGGAAAAACGGAGGATATAAGGGCGGAGAACTCGACCACGGCCGGGGAAAAGAGCCGGACAGAAGTCGGGGCCAGAGGCACTGAGACTGGGACAGCGTACGGCACGGGAGCCGCGGTGAATGCAAACGCAGCCGGTGTAAAAGACCGGGCTGCAAGCGGGCTGGGAGACGCAACAGCGTCGAGGGAGAGCTCGACCGCGACCGGGGAAAAAGGCCGGGCAGCTACCGAGGCCGCTAGGCGCGGTATAAAATTTTAAAAAACCGCGGAGAACTCAGCCGCAGCCGGGGGAAAGGACCGGACTGCAAGAGGGGCTGGGAGGCACGATTTGAGAACCGTTGGGGAGGGCGAACGCAGCAATACGGCAATCGCCATTACAGCCAGCGGGGGAGAAAGGCAAACACGGGAAGCCGCCACTTTCATAGGCGGGGGAAGAAGACAAGCGCGGGAAACCACCATTTTGAAAAAAAAATAAAAGAAACATTTCTTTTTGTTTCTCAAGAAGATTGCGAGGATGCCTAAGCATGGTAACATCAATGATTTCGATCCCGATGTTGAAGATTGGGCCACGTATGTAGAACGCATAGAGATTTATTGTAAGGCAAATAAAATATCAGATGAAGATAAAGCACTAACCTTACTGAACTCAATGGGTGCGAAGACATACGGGCTATTGAAGCATCTTCTATCACCAGCTAAACCGGCAGATCAGGCTTTCGCTAATATTGTTGCTGTCCTGAGAAATCATTTGAACCCCACACCGCTGATGTTAGAGGAACGATTTAAATTTTATGCGAGAACGCAACTGAAAGAGGAAAGCAACGCGGAGTATTTAATTGAACTGCGTAAGCTAGCGAAATACTGTCAGTTTGGGGAAAGACTGACAGAGGCACTGAGAGACAAATTCGTGTGTGGATTGTCGAAAGAAGGAACACAAAAGCAGCTGCTTGAAGAGAATGATCTTACACTTGATAAGGCTGTCACTATGGCAGCATCGCACGAAGCCGCAGCGAGAGGCTCTGTGGAAATGCAGCTGAAGGCAGCGGTACTCAGCGTAGATCAAATGGCTTTGGGTACAGCGAAATGTTATCGTTGTGGAAAGACAACACACAATCAGAACCAATGCTGGTTTAAAAATCAGGAATGTAGAAAATGTGGCAAGCTTGGTCACATAGCTAAAGTATGCCGGTCAGGAAAGAAGACCAGCAACAAAAAGTCACCGCAGGAAAAGTGCAGAAAGGTACATAAGGTGGCTGAGAAGAGTTCGGATGAACAGAATTCGGATTCAGTCTCCAACAGCAAGGAACTGGGTAGTCTGAGAATTCACAATGTGAGTAAGGAAGCTGACCTACAAAGTATCTGGGTCACACTTCAGATAGCAGGAGTCCAAGTGAAGATGGAATTGGACACCGGATCGGCGTTGACGGTCATGAATAAGCAAGATTACAAAAGGTTATTCACACATATTCCCCTACGGGATACAGAGATAATATTGCAGACATACACGGGGCAAAGAGTATACCCCATCGGAAAGATAAAAGTCAAGGTGGTACACAAGGGCAAAGAACACCAAGGAATGGACTTATATGTACTACCTGAGGGAGGTCCACCACTTCTGGGATGGGAGTGGATCAGGAAAATAAATATGGACTCGCACTCCCTACAAGCAATAACGGTAGATTCCGGAAAAAAAGATGTCAAACCTGAACGATTGTCCAGAATATTGGATGAGGCTAAAGAGGTGTTCCAACAGGGACTGGGAACACTGAGAGGAATTATGGCAAAAATCAAGATTGCAGAACATGCAGACCCAAAATCTTTCAAAGCCAGACTGGTACCTTATGCGATACGACCTGCTGTGGAAGCTGAGCTGGAAGGGCTAGAACGTTCAGGAGTACTGTCTAAGGTGGACTGGAGTGAGTGGGCCACGCCCATTGTTCCCGTCATGAAGCGTTCATCGAGTAACAAGCCAGGGGAACCGGGGAAGGTCCGCATCTGTGGAGACTTCAAGATCACGGTTAATCCGGTGCTTCACACGGTGCAATATCTGTTTCCGCGGATTGAGGATATCTTTGCTTCATTGTCTGGCAGGAAACACTTCAACAAGATAGACCTGGCGCAAGCGTACTTACAGATGGAAGTTGAGGAAGAATCGCGCCAGTATCTCACAATCAACACGCACAGAGGCTTGTATCGATATAATGGACTGGTTTTTGGAGTGGCTTCGGCTCCAGCAATTTGGCAGAGGGCCATGGAGCAGGTATTACAGGGAATTCCAAGCACTCAATGTTACTTGGACGATATCCTGATTACAGGAGATGACGATGAGGAACACCTTGCAAATTTGAAACTGGTGCTCACCAGATTGAAGGAATATGGACTTCGAGTTAATCGCCAGAAATGTGAGTTCTTTCTGAAACGGATCTCGTACTGTGGTCATGTCATTGACCAGGAGGGGCTGCACAAGTCACCTGACAAGATCGAAGCTGTTGTGAAGGCTCCCGCTCCGGAAAATGTATCCCAGTTGAGGTCGTTCCTCGGGTTGATTAACTATTCCCATAAGTTTCTGCCAAATCTATCCACGGTGCTGCACCCACTGAACGCTCTTTTGCAGAAAGAAGTACCATGGAAGTGGAGCGAGGACTGTAAGAAGGCCTTTCACAAAAGCAAGGCATTGATCACCTCAGAGGAAGTGTTGGCTCACTTCAACCCAACGCTACCTATTCGTTTAGCTTGTGATGCTTCTCCTTATGGTATTGGAGCAGTACTCTCGCACAAGTTGCCAAATGGCTTGGAAAGGCCAGTCGCATTTGCATCCAGATCATTGACCTCCGCTGAGCGCAACTATGCTCAGATAGATAGGGAGGCTCTCAGCCTTGTGTGGGGAGTAAAGAAGTTTAATCATTACCTGCAGGGCCAGAAGTTTACACTGCTGACAGACCACCAGCCGTTGGTATCCATTTTTAACCCTAAGAAGGGTGTTTCGGTGATGACAGCACAGAGGCTCCAGAGATGGTCCCTTTTCCTAGGGGCACATCAATATCAGATAGAATTCAAAGGTACAAAGCAGCATGGTAATGCTGATGGGCTGTCGCGCCTGCCACTACCTACTGAGGAGGAGGCACCGACGGTTGACCCGGTGGAGTTATTTCACTCGACCATCATTGAATGTTTACCTGTCACCAATGCAAATATTGAAAGGGAGACTAGGAATGACCCGACACTGTCCCGGGTCTATGAATTGACAGTAAAGGGATGGCCAGCCCATGGTGATCCACTGTTACCGGCATTCTCAGCAAGACGAGAACAGCTGTCCATCTGTCAGGGAACATTGATGTATGGAACAAGGGTGATTATCCCTCCTAAGTTAAGAGAGAGAGTTCTAAAAGAACTACATGAAGGTCATCTGGGGGGAGTCAAGATGAAAAGCCTTGCTAGGGCTTATGTGTGGTGGCCGGGTATCGACCAACAGATAGAGGATCTGACAAAAAGCTGCTCAGGGTGCCAAAAAGTCCAAAATGCACCTCCAATTGCACCGCTGCATCCATGGGAATGGCCTTCAACCCCATGGCAACGTGTACATATTGACTTTGCTGGTCCATTCATGGATTCCATGTTTTTAATTGCGGTGGACGCACATTCTAAATGGCCAGAAGTGATTAAAATGACTACCACTACCTCGGAGAAGACGATCATGGTGCTAAGAACGATATTTGCAAGAAATGGATTGCCAGAGCCAATATGTTCAGACAACGGACCACAGTTCGTGTCAGAGGAATTCCAGAAATTCCTGAAGAAGAATGGGGTGAAACATTATACCTCTGCCCCATATCATCCAGCTACGAATGGGCTGGCCGAGAGGTTTGTACAGATGTTCAAAAAGGCAATAAAGGCCATGAGCGAAGATCAGATTCCACTGCAACACAAGTTGGACAAATTCCTACTGGCATATCGAAACGCCACCCATGCAACAACAAACCAAAGTCCTGCCATGATGTTCTATAACAGGAGGTTGCGGTCCAGGTTGGACTTGTTAAAACCAAATGTGTGGAGGGAAGTCGAAAACAAACAGTTCCAGCATATCAATAACAAGCCCACTCGGAGTTTTGAAATAGGTCAACCGGTGTCAGCCAGGGACTATAAAAACGAGAAATGGCAATCTGGAACAATTCGGGCCAGACAAGGACCCCTGATGTACATGGTAGATGTTGGTGAAAATGTAATGCGACGTCATGCTGACCAACTGGTGGGATCGAGAACAAGGGTCGAGCCCATGGTTACGACAGAGACAACCGTGGAGGAAGTTAGTGAACCTGAAGCATCTACCTCAGAAGTGAATATACCTGATGATGATGTCCTATCCATAGGGGATCAACTAGATGAGTCACCCCAGCAACGAGAACCAGAGACCCCTGAAAGGCGTTATCCGTCTTGGATCAGGAGGCCTCCTCAGAGACTGAATCTGTGAACTGTTTTTACATGAAGTTGTGTATATATGTTATGATGTTATGTTTAATGGGGAATATATACTGTTAAGCTAAAAAGGGAGGATTGTGGTGTATGTAACCGTTCCACCTTTAAGAGAACTATTTTAAGAGATGCACTACTTTATCTTGGCTGCTGTATACTGTAATACCGGTGGTGACCACACCGGTATATAAGTGCTGTGTAATGATTTATTGGGCAGTTCAGCCTGACCTCCGACTAGTAAAGACCTGTTGAATTTACTCTTGTGGTCTGTGTGCAGTGATTCTTATTAACAATAACTAGAACACACAGACTTAACACTTCTGGTTTCAGGAAACCCTTGAATATAAAGTCCGAGTCTGTAAGGGTTTGTGCGGAGCGCTGGGTTTCGGTTCTACTGTCGATAAACGGTTTGAAATTGGCGGTTGCAGAAAGCTGGAGGTGGAGCTGGAAGATCAGAGGCCGCTCTCTGCTCTGTCTGTCACTCTTGAAATTGTCTCCTCCCCTCCCGCTCTCTCTGTTCAATCTCTCACTCTGTATACTCCCCTCCCCGCCTCTCTCACTCTGCGCTTTCTCAGTCAGGTCGGAGTCGGCTGTATATAAGAGCAGCCAGAAGCCTTTCGTTTTTCATTCAGCAGAAATTTGACTGAAGAATCATCATGACTGGACGCGGTAAAGGAGGCAAAGGACTTGGCAAAGGCGGAGCCAAGCGGCACCGTAAAGTGCTCCGTGACAACATCCAGGGCATCACCAAACCAGCCATCCGCCGCCTGGCTCGCCGTGGCGGTGTCCAGCGGATCTAGGGTTTGATCTACGAGGAGACCCGCGGGGTGCTGAAGGTTTTCCTGGAGAATGTGATCAGGGATGCGGTCACCTACACTGAGTACGCCAAGCGCAAGACGGTCACTGCCATGGATGTGGTGTACGCTCTGAAAAGGCAGGGCCGCACTCTCTATGGATTCGGCGGCTGAACAACTCGACTCTTTTTACCAAACACAACACAAAGGCTCTTCTAAGAGCCACCCAACGCCTCACAGAGAGAGCAGTGACCTTGCGACGGGAGCGGGGTTAGATTGTGGTCAGAAATAGATTGTAGCCAGAAATATTAGAAACGGATTGCGCTGCGCTGTGGATTTTGGAATTTCCGAATTTAGCTTTCGGTTGCACCAAGGTTCGAGAGAGGTTTATTTGCCCAGACGGCACATTCTCTCCTCAGTGAAAAGCCACATCACATCTATACATTTGTTCATTGTCTTGTACTGTAATGATTATAATTGTAATAATCAGCAGGCTGGTCGGGCCTTCGTTCTGTTATTCTGCGTTCACCGTCACACATTCCTTGCGCTGTTCTATGAACAGGGTTAATTTGTCAGCCTCTGAACTGTAACCGGCGGCAATAAATCTCCATTCAGCAATCTAAAATGTGCCGAGTATCAGATCTCTCACTGCACAGTTCCCGAATGACAGATTGTTGGCCAAGCCCTTCTCACAGGCTCCACGGGGACAGAGAGAAGCGACTGATTTCTGATCCTCTCCCCTGAAAGCGGCGGCTAACCTCACAATGGGACGGGCGGAGGGAAATTCTGAATGGGCTGGAGAGGAGAGGTGAGAGGAATCGAGTGGAAGAGCGGGAGATTGGCGCGGGTCCCTTTCCCCGCTCCTGTCAGCATCAACAACCCAGAGGGAGAAGGGCCCTAAAGCACCAAGGCCAGGAAGGTACATTTAAAACCTTCAATGGTTCCGGCAATGATCCTTTCAATTTGTGCAGGATAAAATTGATTTGTGTCAAAACGGTTATTTCCTGCACTAAAATTGGCGGGCGTTTTGAAATGGGCGATTAATCCCAGCTCAGCCAATCGGGGTCTGAGATTCCAGCGTTTCATTGACTGGTCAGAATTGGGATGAAAGTGTCTGGGCGCCGGTCTCCAGCCAATCAGTGCTCGGGGCGGTCCCTCACTGAGTATAACAGTGCGGACACACAGCAGATTCCGCATTAACAGTCTATGTGTTCCAGATTGTGCTGAGATCGGTTCAGAAAATGGCCAGGACCAAGCAGACAGCGCGCAAATCGACCGGAGGCAAAGCTCCTCGCAAACAGCTGGCGACCAAAGCGGCCCGGAAGAGCGCTCCAGCTACGGGCGGAGTAAAGAAGCCCCATCGCTACAGACCCGGCACTGTGGCTCTGAGGGAGATCCGCCGCTACCAGAAATCCACCGAGCTGCTGATCCGCAAACTGCCCTTCCAGCGCCTGGTGCGGGAGATCGCTCAGGACTTCAAGACCGACCTGCGTTTCCAGAGCTCGGCCGTCATGGCCCTGCAGGAGGCCAGCGAGGCTTACCTGGTGGGGCTGTTTGAGGACACCAACCTGTGCGCCATCCACGCCAAGCGAGTCACCATCATGCCCAAAGATATCCAGCTGGCTCGCCGCATCCGCGGGGAGCGCGCCTAAACTCACTCTGCCCGGCTCCAGATTTTAGCACCAGATACAACAACGGCTCTTTTAAGAGCCACCAAACCAGCAAAGGAAAGAGCTGCGATCGGCGCAAGGCAAATTGGTCTGTGCACACACCGTGCAGGTCTTGTGTTAATGTAACTGGGGATTTATAGTGGGGGCAGTGAATATCTGAAGGTGCGTTTATGATCTAGGTTGAAATGTGATTGAGCTGCCCAATAGACTGAATGAACTCGCCCAGTGTGAGTCGGAAACTGTCATTTCTGATAGCAAACTGATCCAACTTCACATACTGGGATAGATCCGAGAGAACGAGGTGCCTGAAGTCTGACTCTCACCTTTAAAGCCAGCTCTTAATGCGGGGACAGGCGGGAATTTTAGTTACTATTGGAAATATTTTAAATTAACCAGAGCGCCAATTCTGATTCGATTCTGCCAACTAAAACGGGAAATGTTTGTATGGTTCCGGATGTATATATTTCTCCCTATGGAATTATTGTCCCAATAACGAACGGTAAGCCCATCCACCGCTCACTCACTTTCTACTCGGTTCTAAACATCCGTTCACATTCGGCTCTCCCAATAACATGTTCATTGAGTGCCGGTCTCACGTTCGGGTTCCGTGTGTTTTGTTTTACTCTGAAGCCAGACCTTCTATATATTGAATCACCGATCTGAATATTCGCTCACAGCAAGCCCGCTAGTGTTTGTAGATCTAGATTTCTACATGCTCGACAGTGTCCTGTTTATAGCGGAAAATGTTTGAACAGTAACCAGCTCTTTCACAGATAAAGTAGGTGGCTCTGAAAAGAGCCTTTGGGTTATTAGATTGAATCTTGTCCGCTTTACTTGCTCTTGGACCTGGCAGTGCTGGTTTTCTTGGGCAGCAGCACGGCCTGGATATTAGGCAGCACCCCGCCCTGAGCGATGGTCACCTTTCCCAGCAGCTTGTTGAGCTCCTCGTCATTGCGGATGGCCAGCTGCAGGTGTCTGGGGATGATGCGGGTCTTCTTGTTGTCGCGGGCCGCGTTGCCGGCCAGCTCCAGGATTTCAGCGGTCAGATACTCGAGCACAGCAGCCATGTAGACCGGGGCTCCGGCACCCACACGCTCAGCGTAGTTGCCCTTTCGCAGGAGCCTGTGAACACGGCCCACAGGGAACTGCAGTCCGGCCCGGGATGAGCGAGACTTGGCCTTGGCCCGAGCTTTACCGCCGGTTTTTCCTCTTCCAGACATTTCCACAATTCACTCCTTGAAAGAAAGAATGAAAATCTCCTCCCATATCTGCCCTTCTTATGCCTTCTGGAGGAATGCAGAGAGCGTACTTGTGATTGGTCGCTCTGTGGTGAATTTCATTGGTGCTTTGCGGTGACCAATCACAGTCTGCTTTTCCCGCCAATCAAAACAGTGCGGAAATAACTGCCTCAACAGTCAGACTGCGAACGATTTTTTAATTTCAAAAAGCCCGCTAATACTTTCCTGAATAAATTTACTCATAGCCAAGGAGTTCCAAATAATTCCTTGTGTCTTATTCCCTCTCATCCGTGCAAATTCTAGGCTGTTACAATCAGGATTAATTCCGGGTTCAATATCGAAACTTCACGGGCGGGATTAAATCGCCATTGATTCTGTAACGGGACACATTCCTGCTCAATCTTTGTAAAAGTGAGGATTCAGATTATCGATCGATCCTTTGCACGGGCGCTGCTGCAGGAGTGAAACTAGTTCTGGGTGTCCTGCTGTGAGAAGAGAAGATGGACAGAGTGATCAAACTGACCCCGTTCTGGTCTCGAAGAACCCCCATTCAGGATTGTTACAATAAAGGAATTCTCAGGTTAATAAAATGATTGACCACAACTGGCATTGAAAAAATGAAAATGTTTTTATAGAGATTGAGGTGAATGAAATCAGAGTCTCCTCTCGAAAACAAGCTTTTAATTCGTCGGAAGGCGCTGCAAGTGAACGGGTCTGAGAGTAAAGGGAAAGAGCGATCAGGGACCGTGTTTGTAATTTACTGGACGGGAAATACAACAGCGACACTAAGGTCGATCCGGTCAGCGAAACTGCTTATCTGAAAAGACAAAACTAAATCTACAGCTGGAACTTTAAACGTTCCCAAACACACTTCTAACGGAAATAATTACAGTAAATTGAGCCTAAAGGGAGATGTGTTTGTGTAGCTCTTTCAGAGAGATTGTGGGTGGCTCTTAAAAGAACCGTTGCGTTTTGGGTTTGTTCTTTCAGCACAGCGTGCAGTTTTACTTGGAGCTGGTGTATTTGGTCACCGCCTTTGTGCCTTCCGACACGGCGTGCTTGGCCAGCTCCCCGGGCAGCAGCAGGCGCACGGCGGTCTGGATCTCCCGGGAGCTGATGGTGCGCCGCTTGTTGTAATGGGCCAGGCGGGAAGCCTCACCCGCGATGCGCTCGAAAATATCGTTCACAAACGAGTTCATGATGCCCATGGCCTTTGAGGAGATGCCGGTGTCGGGGTGAACCTGCTTCATCACTTTGTAGATGTAGATGGAGTAACTCTCCTTCCTCGACTTTCTGCGCTTCTTCCCGCCCTTCGCTGCCGGTTTAGTGACGGTTTTCTTGGCGCCCTTCTTGGCAACTGTTTTCTTTTCATCAACCATTCTCAAACTCGAATTCAGGAACAAAATGACGCAAACCCGCTCCGCGCTCGGAATAAATAGGCAGCCCCCACAGTCCTATGCTAATGAGGGATGGGTGAAGGCAATGGTTGTGATTGGCTGGTGAAGAGTGATGTGAAATGCCATTGTTCTGCATCTCTCTGATTGGCTTCTTTATGTATCCAATCAGATTGAGCTTTTGTCACCAGCACGCCCCCTGCAGTCAGAAAGGTCATTGCAAGTGCATCTGTCCATTCACCATTTCCCAGACCATTATCCAGGGTCCCAAGCACTTCTTCCGGACGAGACAACAATGTAGATGTACTTCCTCCAACCAGTGCACTATATTCACGTCTTGCGGTGTGGTCTCCGCCAATTTAGTTCAATATCTGACAGTCTCTAGTACTGTGAGTGTGTGTATTGGAATAGTTCTGTATTATTCAGTCTCTGGTGATTTATGTAAGTGTGGGAATCATTCTCAATCTGAATCTCTGTTACAGTATGTGAGTGTGGGATCCATTCGTTTCCTGTCCGTCACTGATACCATGTGTCAGTGTGGGATTCCATCTGTATCCGTCAGACTCTGGTACCGTGTGTCAGTGTTGGGATTCATTCAGAATCTGTCATTCTCTGGTACTGTACGTGTGTGTGATATTAATTCTGTATCTGTCTGTCACTGGGATGTGCGAGTTTGAGATTCAGTCTGTATCTGTCATTCACTGGGATGGTGTGCATGTCTAAGATTAATTCTGGATCTGTCAGTCTCTGGTACTGAGTGTAGTGTGGGATTCATTCTGTTTCTGTCATTCACTGGGACGTTGTGCAAGTCTAAGTCTAAGATGTCAGTCTCTGGTACTGAGTGTGAGTGTGAGATTCATTCTGTATTTGTCAGTCTCTGGGACTGCAGGTTAGTGTCGTATTAGTGCTGAATCTGTCAGTCTCTCGTACTGTCTTTCACCGAAGAATTCCGCATGTATCTGCTACTTACTCGGTTTATGAATGTGGGATTTGTCCTGCATCTGTCAGACTCTGGCACTTGATGTTAGTTTGAAATTAATTCCATTTCTGCTAGTATCTGCTACTGTATCAGAGTGTGGGACTGAATCTATCTGTAAATCAATTGTACTGCATGTGATTGTGGACTCATTCTGTATCTGCCAGGCCCTATGATGCTGTGTGTTACTGTAAGATTCATTCTCTCTCTGTCAGCCTCTGTTCTGTATGTGCTTGTTAGAGTAATTATATATCTGTCATTTTCTGGTGCTGTATATGAGAGGGAGATTCATTCTATAACAATCAGCCTTTAATGTGGGGTTAATGGTGTCTCTATCATTTTCCTGTACTGTGTGCCAGTCTGTATTAATTCTGGGTCTGTCACCGTCTGATACTCTGTGTCAGTGTGAGATTCATTCTCACTCTCTGCCAATCTGATATACTGTATGTGAGATTGAGATTTATTATATATCTGTCAGTTTGGGATTTATTCTTTACCTGTCAGTCTCTGATACTGTATGTGAGAGTTAGATTAATTCTGTCTCTGTCACTATCTGGTGCTGTATGTGAGTGTGAGATATCTGTCAATCTCTGATACCATATGAGAGCATGAGATTAATTCTATACCTGTCAGTCCCTGATAATCTGTGTCAGTGTGGGATTGATTCTGTGTTAGTCAGTGTCTGATACTCCATGTGACAGTGAGATACATTCTGTATCTCTCAGTCTCTGTTATTATGTTTGAAAGTGAGATCCATTCTGTATCAGTCAGTCTTTAATTCTCTGTATCAGAGTGGGGATCATTGTGTCTCTATCATTTTCTGGTACTGTATATGATTGTGGGATTCATTCTGTACCTGTCTGACTCTGATGCTGTTAGTGTGAGATTCATTCTGTATCTGTCAGTCTCTGATACTGTATTTGAGACTGAGCTGTATTCTATATCAGTCAGCTCTGGCACGGCATAAGAATTTGGAAATCATTATATAACTGTCTGTCTCTGATACACTATGGGAGAAATTGATTTATTTTCTGTCTGTTAATCTTTGGTATCGTATGTGATTGTTATATACAATCTTTATCTCTTAGACTTTGATACACTTTGTCAGAGTTTGATTAATTCTGGATTTGTCTGTTTCTGGTTCAGTATGTGACAATGAGGTGCATTCAGTATTAATTATGTGTCTGTCAGTCTTTGGTACTTTGTGTGAGAGTGAGAATCATTCTGTATATATGTCTCTGATACTCTTGTCATTGTGTATTTGATTCTGTATTTGTCAGTGTCTAGTACTAAATGTGACAGTGAGGTACATTCTCTGTCAATCTCTGGACTTTGTGTGAGAGTGAGATTCATTCTGTACCAGTCAGTCTTTAATAATCGGTGTCAGTGTGGGATTCATTGTATCTCTATTATTTTCTGGTATTGCATGTGTGTGGGGTACTCATTCTGTGTCTGTCACACTCCGATACTCTGTGTCAGTGTGTGATTCAACCTGCACCTGTCAGTCTCTGGATGGTGAATGTGGGTTTCACTCTGTACCTGTCAGTTTCTGATGAGATAATGTGGGTTTTTCACTGTAACTGTCAGTTTCTGATATGTGAATTTTAGGTTTTACTCTACCAGTCAGTCTCTAATATGTGAGTGTGGGTTTTATTCTGCATCTTCCAATTACTGTTCTGTGAGAATGGGTTTTATTCTGTTTCTGTCTGTCTTTGGTTTGTAAATGTGGGTTCTATTCTGTACCCATCGATCTCTTGTATTCTAGTACTGCTTTTATTCAGAACCAGTCAGTTTCTGATAGATGAGAGTGGGTTTTCCTTTCTATCTGTCAATTTCTGCTATTGAAAAAGTGTTTACTCTGAATCTGTAAGTTTCTGGTTTGTGAGTGTGGGTTTTTGTCTTTATCTGTCAAACTCTACTATGTGAGTGTCTTTTTCACTATCTTCTTTTTCTGCTATGCAATGTTGTGTTTTTTTATGTACCTATCAGCTTCTGGTAATTGAGTGTGGGTTTCTCTGTATCAGTCAGTCACAGTTGTGTGAGTGTGAGATTATTCTGTCTCTGTCAGTTTCTGATATCTGAGTGTGTGTTTTTCTTTGTACCTCTCAGTGTCTGGTTTGTTAGGACGGGCTTTATTTTGTACATTTTTGTTTCTTATATGTGCGAGTGGGTTGGAATATGTACTTTTTAGTCTCTGTTGAATGTGTGAGTATTTGAATTAATACCTACTAGTTTCTGGAATGTGTGTGTCAGTTTTACTCTATCTCTTCGTCTATGGTATGTGAATGTGGGACTTACTATTTATCTCTCAGTCTTTGGTGTGAGTGTGGGTTTTACCGTGTATCTGTCTGTCTCTGTGAGTTGAGTGTGGGTTTTACTCTGTAAATGTTGTATTATGGGATGTGTGTTAGGTTTTTCCCTGTAAATGTCGTTATCTGTGGTGTATGGTGGGGTGTTTACTCTGTATATGTCATACTCTGGGATGTGAGTGTGTGTTTTACTCTGCAATGTTATACTTTGGGATGTGTGTCAGGGTATTACTCTGTAAATGTCACAATCTGGGATGTGCGGTGGGGGGTTCACTCTATACGTCATACTCTGGGATGTGAATGTGTGTTTTTCTCTGTATCTGTCATACTCTGAGATGTATTTTTGGGTTTTACTCTGTATCTATCATACTCAGGAATGTGTGTGTGGGTTTTAATCTATATCTGTAATACTCTGAGATGTGTTTACGCATTTTACTCTCTATCTGTTTGTCTTTGGTGTGCGAGGGTGGGCTTTACTCTATATCTGTCAGATTCTGGTTTCCGAGTGCCAGGTTTTAATCTTTACCTGTCTGTTTCTGTCATGGAAATGTGGGTGGTCATTCTGTGCCTGACAGTCTCTGGTTTGTGAGTGTGGCTTTATTCTATATCTGTGATGCTTGAGGGGCCATTTGACCTACTCCTGTTTCTAATGCTTATATCTCTGGGATGTGAGTGTGGGTTTTTGTCTGTAATATTCAGTTTGTGCCACGTGTGTGTGTGTTTTACTCTGTACCTCTTTGTGTCTGGGGTGTGAGTGTGGGTTTTTCTTTGTAACAGTCAGTGTCTAGTATGTGAATATGGGCTTTATTTTGAACCTGTTGTTTTCCGGTATGTGTGGCTATGTTGTATTATGTATCTGTCAGTTTCTGTTATATGATTGAGGATTTTACTCTATTCATGACTGTCTCTGATATATGAGTATGGGTTTTTCTCTGTCCCTATTCAGATGGATTGGAGTGTCCTTTTACACGAATCACAGAAAGTTAACATGCAGGTACAATTAGAATGGTAAAAGGAATGTTTGCATTTATTGCAAAGGGGTCGCAGTAAAAGTATACGTATGTGTGCTGCAATTTTGTAGGCCTTTGGTTATACCATAACTGGAGCACTTTGCATATTTTGGTCTCCTTAGCTAAGGCAGGGTTTACATGCTCTAGATGGGGTGTATCAAGTGTTCACGAGATTGATTCCTAGGCTGTTCTATGAGGAGAGATTGATTATAATGGGCATATATTCTGTGGAGTTTAGAAGAATGAGAGGTGATCTCATTGAAACATTTCAAATTATAGAGTGTTTGACAGGGGTAAATGCTGCGAGGCTGTTTCCCCTGGCAGGAGAGTCTAGAACCAGAAGTCATAGACTCGTGACAAGGCATTGGACAATTAGGAATGAGTTGATGAGAAATGTATCCACTCAGAAGGTAGTGAATCTTTGGAATTCTCTACTGCATGGGGCTGTGGATGCTCAGTCGATGAGTGTATTCAAGACTGAGATCATAGACTTTTGGGCACTAAGGGAAACAAGGGATTTAGGGAGAGGGTGGGAAATTGGAGTTGTGGCAGAAGTTCAGCCATGATCTTATTGAATATCGGAGCAGGCTTGAGGGGCAATATAACTATTTCTTATTTTCTTATAGCTGACTGTCTCTTGGATGTGTTTGTGGATTTTATTCTGTATCTGTCAGTCTCTTGAATGTGAGTGTTGTGTTGTTTCACTATCTTCAGTTTCTGGTATGCATATCTTGCATTTATTTTGCACCTGTGATCTTCTGGTATGTGAGTTTCACTCTGTATCTGACAGTCTCTGGTATATGAGTGTGAGTTTCACTCTGTATCTGACAGTCTCTGATATGTGAGTGTGAGTTTCACTCTGTATCTGACAGTCTCTGGTATGTGAGTGTGAGTTTTACTCTGTATCTGACAGTCTCTGGTATATGAATGTGAGTTTCACTCTGTATCTGACAGTCTCTGGTATATGAGTGTAAGTTTCACTCTGTATCTGACAGTCTCTGATATGTCAGTGTGAGTTTCACTCTGTATCTGACAGTCTCTGTTATATGAGTGTGAGTTTCATTCTGTATCTGACAGTCTCTGGTATGTGAGTGTGAGTTTCACTCTGTATCTGACAGTCTCTGATATGTGAGTGTGGGTTTTATGCTGTACCTTTCAATTTCTGTTGTAAGAGTAAGGGTTTTGTTCAGTACCTGTCAGTTTCTGGGATGGGAGTGTGGAATTTATTCTGCATCTGTCAGTCACTGGTTTGTGAGTAATGGCATTAATCTCTAGCTGTCATTCTCTGGTGCCTGAGATTTGTTGTCCCATTTATCATTCAGAGTCTATAATTTGGATGTGGGCTTTATTCTGTATTTGTCAGTCTCTGGGGTTTTATTCTTTATCTGACAGCTTCTGTTGTGTGAGTGTGTGTTTCACTCTGTACCATTCTGCCTCTTGTATGTGAGTGTGGTGTGATCTCTGTAAATGTCAGTTTCAAGTACGTGAGTGGGGATTTATGCTGTATCTGGTAGTTTCTATTATATGAGTAAGGTTTAATCAGTCGCTGTCTGTTTCTGGTATGGGAGTGTGGACTTTAGTCTGTCTCTTCCCGTCTAATCTTGTGTGTGTGTGGGTTTCACCCTGTACCGGTCACTCTCTGGGATGTGAGTGCAAGTTTCACCCTGTATCTGTCAGTCTCTTTTAATTGTGTTTTGATTTTATCTATAGCTGTGAACCTGGTATCTGAATGTGGGTTTTACTCTATAGCATTCTGTCTCTAGGATGTGTGTGTGGATTTTACTCTAACTCAGTTTCTAGTCTTTTGTCTGTACCTGTCAGTTTCTGGTGTGATTGTAGATTTTACTTTGTACCTGTCTGTCACTGCTTTGTGAGTGTGGGCTTTATTCTGTAGCTGTCATTTCTGCTACTGGTTGTGAGTGTGGGATTGATTCTGTATCTCTTATACTGGTAATGTATGTGAGTGTGAGAATTATTATGTAATTGACAGTCTCTTGTATTGTACTATTCTTGCTCTGTGTAACTATTGGATTCCATTCCTTCTCCACCTTGTGTAGGCCAATGCTCGTTTGAGATTATCTGTGACTGTCTCAGGAGGAGGCTTGTTTCAGTCCATTACCTCCGACTCTCTGGTCTTGTATTTTAGTTATTCGATTACCTGTAAACATCTGACATTATTCTCTGGCTATATAAGCTGTGTCTTTATGCATTTCTCCACTTCACCTAACGAAGGAGCAGCGCTCCGAAAGCTTGTGATTTCAAATAAAGCTGTTGGACTATAACCTGGTGTTGTGTGACTTCTGACATTTGTCCACCCCAGTCCAAATCCGGCATCTCCACACTTTAGTTATTCGGGTTGACTGTCCGTTTGCAGCCAGCAGCGAGGACTGACACCATATCAGTGTCTATCTGTTCGTATGTGTAAGGGAGTGAAAATGGATATGCCTATCAGTGCAATGTGTTTGGGCTTTGAAACAGCATCTTATTCAACTACTGCAAGTTACTGTGAGATTCATAATGTAACACTGGAAATTCGGATCACTGTGGGGCTGAGTGCTTCTGCTGCCTGTTATAATAGGATAGAGGCCAGTTCTGTGTCTCTGCGCTCTGTGAGTGATAGTCTACTTACTGTGTGTGCGATGGAGCTGCCTGAATAGTTAACAGAATGTCTCAGAGCCCGGATACTGATATATCTGAGGGAGCGACAATGTATCTCTCGATCACCAGCAACACGGTTCTGGAGAACTCAACGCACCCAAAGGAAATAACCGATTTTTGAATTGTGTTATTTCACATTTCTCACCTGCTGCCTGCAATCGATGCACGTTGTGAATCTCCGCACATCCTCACTGTCAGGCTGTTTCCCTGTTCACTGAACAATAACAACAGACACGGTGAGATTGGAACTGAATCAGGAACATTCACGACTGATCTGGAGAAAGCAGCAATGATTTGAAAGAGCGAGGTGATTTACTCTCTAAGTTATCTTACACTGTGCACACACAGCCCGAGAATGGCTTCTCCCTTCCCCCACTCACTCCATGTTCCGGAACTAGTTCCTGTTCCAATCTGTCTCTTACAAACAATCCCCAGCTTCCGATGAAATTACCCCGACTCAAAGCCCATCTGCGGACACAGTCTCAATGCGATGTGCTGCTGTGAGGAGGCTGCTGTTTGCTCCCTTACTCAGGCCCGTGATATCTCCGCTCCCTGATGTGTTCAGCGATCATCAGCCGAGCACAGAGGAAACGGCCCCCGCTGGCATAGCTGGGGGAGGGGAGCTCACGTGGTCCCTTCCTGTCACTTTAAACACTGTGGGGGAGAGGGGGAGGTGCAGGAAACTGTTTAAATGCTGAAGCATGAAAGCTGGAGGCGGAGCTGAAGCTCAGAGGACGCTGTCTCTGCTCTGTCTACCATTCTGATTCTGTCTCGTCCCAGCCTCTCTCACACTCTGCCTTTCTCAACCAGATCCGGGCTGGCTTCATAAATTCATCAGGACGGCGAGAGTTTATCATTCAGTTGATATTCCTGTAAAGAATTGTCCGGCCTGGAGGAGGTAAAGGAGGCAAAGGACTGGGAAAAGTCGGAGCCAAGCGCCAGCGAAAAGTGACAACATCCAGGCACAAAACAAAGGCTCTTCTCAGAGCCACCCACCGCCTCACAGAGAGAGCAGCGCCCTGGGACCGGGAGCGGGGATATATTGGGGTGGGGAATAGCTTCAGAATTATAAGGATTATTATGGGGTTACAAGTGACTCTTTGGGCCGGACCCTGTATTCTCCCCTCGCAGTGAAATGCTCTTTTAGTCTTCCTGGGTGTCCATGCGCTTAGTGTTCTGTTTCCATTCAGCTTTTATATATCAGACAGATGGTGTGACGGGGAACCGGAGCTTTCCACCTCACAATAGGTTAAACCGAGCTGCTGTGAGAAGAGGCCAACTTGTGAGATTATTCTCCTTCTGAAGTTTGCTTCCTGCACAGATACTGTCGGGGATTGTGAAATTCAAGGGTTTAAGTAAAGTCATTGGATGGACTGCAATGTCTCCAGTTCTAACTGTCGGAACCCGCTGTAACCTGAGGCTACTTCGGATTGGTCGCTTGATTGGAATCCCATTTCCTTAACAGAATTAACTATTGGCCTCAATTGATCAATTTTAAAATTAAGTTTGATACATTCCATCACATTCAAAAAAGAAAGATTTAATTTATAATTATTAAATTCGACAGAGACAGACATTAAATTGGGGCAGTTTCACTAATTTTCTGCTAATTTCCTCACCAGATTGACAGGACTTTGGCCGGAATGAATAAACTGACGAAATCAGTGCATTAAACTGGCGGCTCCTTCAGAGAGGCTGTGGGTGGCTCTGAAAGCAGCCGTTGTGATTTCCATATTTCTGTCAGTAAATTGTAGAGTTTTACTTGGAGCTGGCGTTCTTGGCCAGCTCCTCGGCCAACACCAGACTCACGGCGGTCTGGATGTGTGGACACAATCCGCACTCTCCAAACTATTAGACGTCTTTGTCATCTACTGGCTAAAAGCGAGTGCTGCAACAAGAGACAATGATTCAGCAGAAACCATTTTGATTTTGACAGATACCTCAGCGCCGTGTTTATGTTCCGCTTAAAACCATTGCCAAGTAGTTTATTGGTCTAGCTGAAAACTCCAAACAACCATTAAAAGCAGATGGACGCGCTCATCCGATTCTAGTGTGAACAGTGTGGTTGATCATTGCGTGTGGGATAGACACTCCCTCTGTCACTCTGGTACTATGTGCCAATGTGGGATTCACTGCTGAATATGGGACAGATACTGTATCTGTCACTCTCTGCATTGTCAGTGGCAGATTGGCTGGCGAAAAACGACAGATACTGTATCTGACACTGTCTAGTACAATGTGACATTTTTAAATTGTCTGGTGAGGCTATACTAGATACTTTATCTGTCACTCTCTGGTACTGTGTCAGTGTGGAATTGACAGGTGAGTATTGGAAAAGCACGACCACTCACTACTACTGCTTGTGAGTGAGGGGATATTCGTTCATACAGGATACCAATTGTATGTTACTCTGTTACTGTGTGGCAGCGTTTGATTGTCAGGTGAGTGGTGGATAGATAACTGAATGGGCAAATCTGTGAATTTCAAAGTAGAATTTAAGATTTAAGATGTTAATTTAGATCTGAGATTGGTTGGAATCATACCTAGCACAAAAGAAGTTGGCTGAGGTTGTTGGAGGTCATTCATCTCAATCACATGACATCACTGCAGGAGTTCCTCAGGACAGTGTCCTTGGCCCAACCATCTTCAGCTGTTTCATCAATGACCTTCCCTCCATCATAAGGTCAGAAGTGGGGATGTTCGCACATTGTTCAGCACCATTCGAGACTCGTCAGATACTGACGAAGTCTGTGTCCATATGCAGCAAGACCTGGACAACATTCAGACTTGGGCTGACAAGTGGCAAGTAACATTCGCACCACACAAGTGCCAGGCAATGACCATCTCCAACAAGCGAGACTAACCATCACCCCCTAACATTCAATGTCATTAATATCGCTGAACCCCCCACTATCAACATCCTGGGGGTTACCATTGATCAGAAACTGAACTGGACCAGCCATATAAATACTGTAGCTACAAGAGCAGGCCAGAGGCTGGGAATTCTGCGGTGAGTGTCGCACCTCCTGACTCCCCAAAGACTTTCCACCATCTACAAGGCACAAGTCAGGAGTGTGATGGAATACTCTCCACTTGCCTGGATGAGTGCAGCTCCAACAACACTCAAGAAGCTCGACACCATTCAGGATAAAGCAGCCCACTTGATTGGCACTCCATCCACCACCTTCAACATTCACTCCCTCCACCACCGGCACACTGTGGCTGCCGTGTGTACCATCTACAAATGCACTGCAGCAACTCGCCAAAGCTCCTTCAACAGCACCTTCCAAACCCGCGACCTCTACCACTTAGAAGGACAAGGGCAGCAGACGCATGGGAACATCACCACCTACAAGTTCCCCTCCAAGCCACACACCATCCTGACTTGGACCTGTATCGCCATTCCTTCACTGTTGCTGGGCCAAAATCCTGGAACTCCCTCCCTAACAGCATTGTGGGTGTACCTACACCATATGAACTGCAGCGGTTCAAGAAGGCGGCTCACCACCATCTTCTCAAGGGCAATTAGGGATGGGCACTATATGCAGGCCTAGCCAGCCAGCGACGCCCACATCCCATCAATGAATAAAAAAAAAAATTGTGACCCATAGAACAGAACAGTAACCAGCCCTTTCCTAGATACAGTGGGTGGCTCTGAAAAGAGCCTTTGGTTATTAGATTGAATCTTGTCCGCTTTACTTCCTCTTGGAGCTGGCAGTGCTGGTTTTCTTGGGCAGCAGCATGGCCTGGATATTAGGCAGCACCCCACCCTGAGCGATGGTCACCTTTCCCAGCAGCTTATTGAGCTCCTCGTCATTGCGGATGGCCAGCTGCAGGTGTCTGGGGATGATGCGGGTCTTCTTGTTGTCGCGGGCCGTGTTGCCGGCCAGCTCCAGGATTTCAGCGGTCAGATACTCGAGCACAGCAGCCATGTAGACCGGGGCTCCGGCACCCACACACTCTGCAAAGTTGGCCTTTTGCAGGAGCCTGAGAACACGGCCTCCAGGGAACTGCAGTCCGGCCCGGGAGGAGCGGGACTTGGCCTTGGCCCGAGCTTTACCGCTGGTTTTTCCTCTTCCAGACATTTCCACACGGTCAGAGAAAGAATGAAAGTCTCCTCTGCTACTGCTCTTCTGCATTCCTTATACCTTCTTAAGGAACTCAGAGAGCGAAATTATGATTGGTTGCTTTGTATGAATTTCATTTGTGTTTTCCGTTGACCAACCTGCCAATCAATAGGGCGGAAAAAACTGGCCTCAACAGTCAGACCGCCAACGATTTTTTATTTTCAAAAAGCCCGCCAACGTTTTTCTAAACCACAGAATTAAGTTAATAAATTCATTATTAGTCAAAGATTTCCTAACATTTTTAAATTCTTTTTATCTTATTCCATCACTACCTTGCAAATTCCAGGCTGATACTGTTGTGTATGTACCTTTAAGAGACAACTGTTTTACAGCTCCTGTATACTGTAGTACCGGCAGTGACCACACCTGTATATAAAGCCGGAGCAGGCTTCTGTACTTCAGTCTTGAGACTACTCTACTCCAGTAAACACCTGTTGATTGTTAAGTTACAGCCTCCGTGTAGTTCTTGGGGAAACATCCTATTTAAAGAATCACGGATCTAACAGGTACAATCAGGATTAATTTCGGGTTCTATTTCAAACTGTAACAGGTGCGATTCAATCCCCATTGATTCTGTAACAGGAGACATTCCAGGTCAATCTTT
Source organism: Somniosus microcephalus (assembly GCF_052327205.1). Lineage (NCBI taxonomy): Eukaryota > Metazoa > Chordata > Chondrichthyes > Squaliformes > Somniosidae > Somniosus > Somniosus microcephalus. Next base: position 170,229 of record NC_140993.1, read on the forward strand.
GTAAAAGTGAGGTTTCACAGATTATCGACCGATCATTTGCACAGGCGCGGCTGCGGGAGTGAAACTAGAACTGGGAGTCCTGCTGTGAAAAGGGAAGAGGGACATAGTGATCAATCTGGCCCCCTTCTGTTCTCTAAAATAACTCCCATTCTGCCTTGTTACACTGCAGGAAGTCTCACTTAATAAACGGATGACTCCTAAATTGCATAAATAAATTGGAAAGGTCTTGACAGAGAATAAAGTGACTGAAATCAGAGTCTCGTCCCTTAAACAAGCTTTTAATTCGTCGGCACGCGCTGTAAATGAACAGGACAGAGAGCAGAGGGAAAGAGCGACCACGACCGTGTTTGTAGTCCTTATCAGCCGAGCACAGAGGAAACGGCATCCGCTGGGGGAGCGGTGCTCGCATGGGCCCTTCCCGCCGGTTTAAAAAGTGCAGGGGAGGGGGAGGCTTCTTCTTCTTATCGTGTCCACGGACAGTCTATACATAGCCCAGCCAGAACTGGACACATTTTTGCGCCTTGTTGTTGGATTCGGCAAGATCTGCAACAGTGCAGGGTTCCTCTAACAATGGGCATTGCAGGAGATGTTGCATAGTCTGTGCCTCAGATCCACATTCACAAGTTGTCAGACTGGTTGAATATCCCCATTTGCTTAGTGACACCTTTGAGCAACCTACACCGGTCCTAAGTCTGTTAAGGCACTTCCAGATTGCCCAGTTGCAATTAGCTCCTGGGGGGAGGTTTTCATCAGGTAAAATTTCCATTGCTGGGGGTTGTTCAAGACTGGCGAGCCAGTCTTTCCACAAGGCGATGCGGGCTTCAGATGAGGTTTATTGTAATGGAACAACACTGTTCATGAAGCTCTTCCTGGACTTTAGATGGCTGGGTGTAGGTGTATGACAATGCAGAGGGTGCCTCTCATCTGATGTTTGACGGAGTCGCTCTTTCTTGCTGGCCACCATTCTTCTAATATCAGGGGGAGCGATACCCGCCAGGGTATATAGGCTGTTGGTGTTTGTTGGTTTTAAGCAACCTGTGATAAATTGGCAGCTTGCATTCAGAATGGCATCCATCTTCTTGGCATGAGTAGACCTTTCCCATGCAGGGCAGGCATATTCGGCAGTGGAATAACAAAGAGCAAGTGCACTGGTTCGCAATGTTTTCGGGCTTGCTCCCCATCTTGTGTTAGTTAGCTTATTCAGGATGTTGTTTCGTGCACTTACTTTCACCTTTGTCTTCTCGATGTGGTTCTTGAAGGTGAGACATCTGTCAAGGGTGACTCCTAAGTAGATAGGGTGCTCGCTATGCGTCAGTGTTGCTCCACACCAGGTTACTTTCAACTGACGTTTGGCTTCACGGTTTCTGAGGTGGAATGCACAAACTTGCGTCTTTGATGGGTTTGCGCGAAGGTTGTTTTCTTCATAGTGGGATTTTAGTCCCTCCAAGGCCTCAGAAAGCGCTTTCTCCACGGTGTTAAATTCAGTGCTTTGGTCAGTGACACCTAAGTCATCAGCCTATATAAAACGGCGTGTGACACCGTCAATAGGTTGTTCATTCATGTAGATGTTGTACAGCAGCAGTGCAAACACGCTTCCCTGAGGAAGACCATTCTTCTGAATACGCCACCTGCTGCGCTTCCCACTTAATTCAACATAGAGCCGGCGATTCTGAAGCGTGCTTTCTAACAGCTCTGTTAAGTGAATCTCTTTTGTCATCTCTAGAAGATTGCAGAGGAGACGTCTATGGTTCACTGTATTGTATGCTGCTGACAGGTCTACAAAAACAGCACCTGTTACCATCCCTTGCTCAAAACCATCTTCGATGTGTTGTGTGAGGTTGAGCAGTTGGCTTGTTGTTGATTTGCCGGGGCGGAAACCTGCTTGCTCTGGAATGATCTTCTCATCTACAGTTGGTGCTATCCTATTGAGTATCAGGCGTTCAAACAGCTTATAGGTGTGGCAAAGCAGTGAAATTGGCCGAAAACTCTTAGGATCTGAGGGATCTTTTCCAGGCTTTAATAGTGCTATTACATGTGCCTTCTGCCAGATATTAGGTAGCTTGTGTGTTGCCAGACAGTGGTTGAACAATTGTAGGAGCCACTTCTTTGCTTGCTGTCCAAAATGCTTTATCTGCTCCATTGCTATTTTGTCAAGACCAATTGCTTTCCCGTGTTTTAGATTAGATGTACCAGTTTCCAGCTCTTCCATGGTGAATGGTCTAGTGAAGCCAGGATCATCGCTGTACTTCTTCCTATCTAGTTGTGCTCTTGGTTGTTTCTTGTTGATTTTTCCATTCAGGAGCAACTGGTGTGCAACTTGGTTAGCAGACACATTTGGATGTTGGGCAGCTTTCTTGGGATCACCACCAAGTTTGCGTATGAGAGACCATGCCTTCTTGCTGTTTTTTGTAAGATCTGTTGTCTCTATCATGGTGTTCCAGGTGTTTTGACGTTCTTGAGAGATACTTAACATCACCCTCCCGCCGGTAGATATTGTTTCCTCTGAGAAGGGGTCAGATTCAAACATTGAGACATACTCCCAGTAGAGTTCAGCATTCTCCTTGGTGAGACCAGGGATGTAGTGTACTCTGCAACATCGGGGGATCTTCCTTCTAGCTGTTTTTTGGACAGCTTTTGCAAAGAGGTTGTAGTGCTCAGGTAGTGGTTTAATGCGTTTAACCTTGCGGTCAAGTGCTCGTGTGAAACCGTTCCAATCGGCCTTCTTGAAGTTGAAGCGCCTTTTGAATGGTACGATGGTTGGTAACACTGCTGCATTTGCCTGGATGCCAATAGTACGGTGTTGTGTCTGTGGTATTGGGTCTGTGACAAGCTTTTTGCAGAGGCCAGCGATGTCTTTGCTGGCAATGGCAAGATCTGGATTATATCTACATTTCCAGCGGGCACTGTGGAAGGAGGCTGGCAATTTAGGATCGTGGATGAGACTAAGCTGGTTCGTGTCCATCCATTCTTCGACTGCTTCTCCATCGTTGTTAGTCTCCTTGTACCACCATTGGGTACTGTGGCTATTAAAGTCTCCAATGATGATCTGTGGTTTATTGTGCAGGTTGGGTACAGGGTTAGAGAAGCTGAAATCTGTACCAGGTGGCTTGTACACTGAGGTCACTACTACTTTGCTCAGCTCTACGGTTAGAATTTCGATGTTGTCCTCCTCTGTTTTAGAAGTGGCTTCGACAACTGAGGGGGAGGCGAGGGTTGTATTTTAGCGCATGATCAGATTTCTTTTTATCCCACTTAAATCAACAAAAATGTGATCGTTTTACAAATCGCTTTTATCATTCATTAAATGGGCCTCATTAAGACGATGTTAATTATCATCCGAATTACTGATAAACCGAGTGTGTGACCCGCACACTGGAGTGGGAGTTCCTGAAGAGGTTTACACATTCCGTCAAATGAGATTTTATTTTCACCCACAGGGTGGTTGGGGTCTGGAATTATTTTGCCTGAAAGGGTGTTAGAGACAGAAACCTTCATCACATTTAATAAAAGAACTTGGATATGACCATAAGTGCCGTAAACTGGAAGACAAAGGACCAAGAGCTGTAAAGTGAGATTTGGCTTTATAGATTGTTTATGGCCGACAGACACGATGGGCCGAATGGCCTCCTTCTGTGCCGTAACATTCTATAATACTATACATCGCAGAGACAGAGAGCTATAGAGTAAAGACACACTCACATACTAGACCCTAAGAAATACACAGTAACTCTCAGTCAGATCCCAGAAAGTGTCAGATATAGAGTAAAATCAACACCCACATAAATCCCAGACCAGAAATTGAGTTACAGAAGTGCCGCTACCGATCAGGCTACGGCCGGCAGAGATGAAGGGTCGATTAACCTCCTTCTATGCCGTAAATGTCTACGATTCAACGACTGAAGGCCATTCGACCCATCGTGCGTATGCTGATTTATAACACCTCCACACCTAAATTTGATCTTGTAATTAAATATAGATCTTCACCGATCACAATGTAAATCGTCAATCTATCCCCGCTCCCAGGTCACTGCTCTCTCTGTGAGGTGGTGAGTGGCTCTTAAAAGAGCCTTTGTGTTGTGTTTGGTTGAAAGAGTCGAGTTGTTCTCCCGCCGAATCCATAGAGTGCGGCCCTGCCGTTTCAGAGCGTACACCACATGCATGGCAGTGACCGTTTTGCGCTTGGCGTGCTCAGTGCAGGTGACCGCATCCCTGTTTTACTCTGTATCTGTTAGTCTCTGTTATGTGAGTGTCGGTTTTACTCTGTATCTGTTAGTGTCTGGTATGTGAGTGTGTCTTTCACTCTGTATCTGTTAGTCTCTGGTATCTGAGTGTCGGTTTTATTCTATAGCAAATGTTCCCTTTAAGCTGCCGGTCCTGTGCAGCAGATCCTACGATGTTCTAATGGCAACAACTGCACATGCATGTTAATCTGAATGGGTCGCGCAGCCCCCACAAAAAATACTCTCTGGGAATTGAGTGTGGGTTTTACTCTGTATCTGTCTGTCTCTGGTATTTAAGTGTGGATTTCACACTGTATCAGTAAATCTCTGGGAAGTGAGTGTGATATTTACTCTGTATCTGTATGTCTCTGGTATGTGACTGTGGGCTTTATTCTGTACCTTTCAATTTCATCGATGTGAGTGTGGCTTTCTCTCTGTCCCTGACAGTCTCTGGTGTGTGAGTGCGGGTTTTACTATGTGTTGTTCAGTCTCTGGTAGCTGAGTGTGGGTTTTATTCTGTATTAATCTGACTCTGGTATGTGTGTGTGTGTTTTACTTTATATGATTGAAAATACGGAATTTTTTAGAAGGTGAAACCCCAGTAAATGTTCGTATTCAGAGGGATTTGTGTGTCCTCGTACATGAATCACAGAAAGTTAACAGCAATCAATTGGGAATTAAATTTTATATTTGCCCTTATTGCAAGTGGTTGGAGTATAAGTGTATGGTAGTGTTGGTTCAACTTATAGGTCTGGGATGAGCAGAAATGTATTCACTCGGAGGGTTATGAATCTTTTCAATTCTACCCCAGAGGGCTGTGGATGCTCAGTCGGTGGGTATATTCAAGACTGAGATATAGAGATTTTTGGGCACTTAGTGTATCGTATCAACAGAATCAATTTCTGCTAATTGCATGTGGGGTTCACTCTAACTGTCAATCCCTGGTGTCTGAGTGTATGTTTTACACTGTGTCTGTCAATCTTTGGTATATGAATGTGGGTTCTACTCTATACCCGTCGTTCTCTGGTATATTAATATAGTTTTATCTGTACCAGACATATTTATGATATGTGAGTATTCGTTTTACTTTCTAAGAACATTTGAATTTCGAGCAGGGGTGGCCATACTGCCTCTCGAGCCTGCTCTGATATTCAATAAGATCATGGCTGACCTTCGAACTCAACTCGGATTTCCTGTCCTTTCCCGATATCCCTTAATTCCTCTGCAGTACAAGAATCTATATCAGCCTTAAACATAATCAACGACTGAGCATCCACAGCTCCTTGGGGCAGCGAATTCCAAATATTCGCAACCCTCTGAGTGAAGAAATTCCTCCTTATCGGAGTCTTAAAAGGCCGGCCATTTCTCCGGAGCCTTTGCCCCATAGTTCTAGATTCTCCTGTGAGGGGAAACAATCTCTGAAATGTGAGTGTGAGTCTTACTCTTTACCTGCCAGTTTCTGCTAAATTGTGGGTGGCTTTTCATTGTACCTGTCAGTTTCTGGTATGGAAGAGAGGTTTTCACCCTGTACCTGTCAATTACTCGTAATTGCGTATGGGCTTTACTCTGTATCTGCCAGTTTCTGTCGTGCGAGTGTTGGTTTTGTTCTGTATCTGTCAATCTCTAACACATGACCTTCCCCTGCAGTATCCATAGCACTGTTTGTGACCTAGAAATCTTCTGTCTTTTTTGATCACCATTTTCACTGTTGTTTTAAAATTCCTTTTTAATTCTGTGGGAGACGCATGGGATTCCATGGAAGATCAAAGTATTTTGTCAGTTGCAATGGACATTTTTTTCTCTTAAAATCCTGCTGCAACGTTCCACATGTCAGTTCTGACCTGCGAGGGGTATTAAAAGTACCTCGGTTGCGATGGCCGGGAATCGAACCCAGGTCAACTGCTTGGAAGGCAGCTATGCTCACCACTATACCACCATCGCTCATATATGTTAATTTATATATTTACGGACTATATCCTTCTTTTGGCTCCTAAGTGGGTCAAGTGAGAGACACAGCACTCATTTTAATCAGAACGTCAGCACTATGCTGAGGCACTTTCCCTCCAATTAAAAATGGCCACTGTGAATAATTATATCGCTTGGATTGAGCCCTCACTCCGTTTATTATTTTAAAATCCTTTATAGGTTAAAAATAATAATCCACAAAAATAAATTGAAAATCATTTTTATGGGAGAAGCAAATGGGCGATGATTTATTTTGTTGTAAATTTTAGTGAAATGGCATTTGCTGGAAGGCATTAAACTGCGATAGGGTGACCTAAACTGTATCAACAGGAGCCTGGTTGCGATGCCGCGAATTCGAACACCAATCAACTCGCTCGAAAGAGCAGCTACAATCACCACTGTCCCCCCATCGTTCTAATTTTAAAATGTAATCTTCTGTATTTACAGATCGCACGCAATGGGTCTTTGGAGCTTTAGTCAGGATGAGTAAAACACTTTGCAATCATTTCAATCTGAACATAAACAAGGTGTTCAGTTTATTTCTCTCCAATATAAACAGTTACTGATGAATGGTTATCTTGTTGCACTACTGGCTGGCGGCCAGGAGATGGCACCAACCTCTAATAGTTTGGAGTGTACGGATTGTGTCCACACATCCAGACCGCCGTGAGTCTGGTGCTGCCCGGGGAGCTGGCCAAACACGGCGTGTCGGAAGGGACAATGCCGGTGGCCATTGCAAATAAATTTCACAACGCACTGAGAAAGCATAAAGCAAAGCAACGGCTCTTGTAAGAGGAAACCACAGCATTAATTTAGTCGAATTATTCATTCGGGATATTGTCCTTTTAAAGAATCACAGAAAGGTACAGCACATTTGTTTGTGGCTTTACTCTGCAACTGCTATTTACTGCTATTTGAGTGCGGGTTTAACGCTGTACCTGTCTGTATCTGGAATGTGAGTTTGTGATTTATTCTGTACCTGTTGTTTTCTAGTAAGTGAGTGAATATTTTTCTTTGTATCTGTCAGTGTCTTGATGTGAGAGTCTGTGTTTCAGTCTACATGTCCACCTCTGGTATGGAAGTGTGGTTTATATTTTGTACCTGTTATTTTCTGGTGTGGAAGAGAGGCTTTACTCTGTACTTCTCAAGCTCTGGAATGTGTGCATGGGTTATACCCTCGATTTGTAATTCTCTGTTATGTGACAGTTCATTTAATCTACGTCAGTCAGTGTGCGTTTTACTCTACTTGTCAATTTCTGACACATGAGTGTGGCTTTTCTGCTGTAACGCTCAGGTACTGGTATGTGAGTGTGGGTGTTTCTCTGTACCTGTCAGTTTCTGGTATGTGAGTGTGGATTTTACTCTGTACCTGCCTATCTCTGGTATGTGAGTGAGGGTTTTTGATCTAGTGCAGACAGTTTCTATTATGAGTAAGTGTTTAAACCAGTAGCTGCCAGTTTCTGTTATGGAAGCCTGTTTTTGGTCTGTACCTGTCAGTCTCTGGGATGCATGTTGGGTTTTATCTGTACCTGCCAGTTTCTGGTGAGTGGCTGTGGATTTCACTCTCTACCTCTCTGCAACTGGTATGTGAGCGTCAGTTTCTGTCTTTCTATCTGTGTCTAGTATGGGAGTGTAGATTTTAATCTGTACCTGTCTATCTCTGGTATGTGAGTGGGGTTTTCATCTGTATCTGTCAGTCAATCTCAGTTACAGTAAGTGATTGTGATTCTTTCTCAATCTGTCATTCTGTGAGTGATAATATACTTACTGTGTGTGAGAAGGAGCTGCCTGCGCTGCTCCTTGTATTCCGCATGGAGGAGAGATCACTTTTTATTCTGGCTCAGTGAAGTATTTTGCTTCGAGAATAATAATATGAGAAAAATATTGGTAATACAATATGGACAGTTGAGGGTAGAATATAAAAATAAAGTTATAATTAATGTGTTTTTTCTAATAAAGTAAAGTATCTGGAGAGAGGAAACCACGATACAAACATTGTCTTTGTCTGACCTCACTGCAATACATTGGGTCTCAGATTCTCCATGACAGGTGTGTAGGACTGTTCTATAGTAAGTTATCAGCATCCACACACAACACAAACCCATCACTGGACCATGAATGGAACCACCTCAATACAGCGGGTATCAGATTCTCCACACCAGGTGTGTAGGACTGTTCTATGGTAAGTTATCAGCATCCAGACACAACACAAACCCAGCACTGGACCATGAATGGAAACACCTCAATACAGCCGGTCTCAGATTCTCCACGACAGGTGTGTAGGACTGTTCTATTGTAAGTTATCAGCATCCAGACACAACACAAACCCAGCACTGGACCATGAATGGAAACACCTCAATACAGTCGGTCTCAGATTCTCCACGACAGGTGTGTAGGACTGTTCTATGGTAAGTTATCAGCATCCAGACACAACACAAACCCAGCACTGGACCATGAATGGAACCACCTCAATACAGCCGGTCTCAGATTCTCCAAACCAGGTGTGTAGGACTGTTCTATGGTATGTTATCAGCATCCAGACACAACACAAATCCAGCACTAGACCATGAATGGAACCACCTCAATGCCACACGCCAGGTTTATATCTCCCATTCGCATGCGACTACCTATGAATTTCTGGATGGCTTCCTGGACTATAACCACAGGTACCTGGGCTGTACAAAGAATTGTTTTCAGTCTAAGGACAGAAAACAGCGAGTTGTGGTAAATGTCTGTTTTTCAGACTGGAGGATGGTAGACAGTAGTGTTCCCCAAGGGTCAGTGCTGTGGCCACTGCTTTTTTGATCCATATAAATAACCTGGATATTGGAATACAAAGTTGCATTTCTAAATTTGCAGATGACACCAAACTTGGGGGTGAGGCAGGCAGTGAGCATGATACCAATCAACTGCAACAGGACACAGAAAGGCTAGCAGAATTGACAGACAAGTGGCAGCTAGAACTTAATACAGAGACGTGTGAGATGATGCATTTTGGCAGAAGGAACAGGGAGAGGAAATATACACTTAATGACACAGTTTTAAAGAGTGTGCAGGGACAGAAGAACCTGGGAGTTAATGTACATAGGTCCCTGAAGGTGGCAGGACATATTAAGAGAGTGGTTAGGAAAGTATATGGGATCTTGGGTTTCATAAATAGAGGTATTGAGTACAAAAGTAGAGATGCTATGCTGAAACTTTATAAAGCACTGTTTAGGCCACAACTGGAGTATTGCGTCCAGTTCTGGTCACCACACTTTAGGAAGGATGTGAAGGCCCTTGAGAGGGTGCAGAGGAGATTGACCAGAATAGTTCTGGGGAGGCGGGGGGGGGGGGGGGTCTTAGCTACAAGGAAAGGTTGGAGAAGCTGGATTTGTTTTTATTAGAGCAAAGGAGGTTGAGGGGTGATTTGATGGAGGTGTACAAGATTATGACGGGTTTGAATAGGCTAGATGGAGAAAGGCTGTTCCCACTACTTGATGGTACAAGGACCAGGGAACACAGAATTAAGGTTTTGGGCAAGAGATATGGGGGGGGGGGGAGGGGTTGTGAGGTCATTTTTTTAATGCAGCGAGTGGTGAGGACCTGGAACTCGCTGCCGACGGAAGTGGTGGAAGCGGAGACACTAAATGTGTTCAAGGGGAGACTGGATAGGCACTTGAGGGAAATACACTTGCAGGGCTACGGGGATAGAGCGGGGGAATGGGACTGACTGAATTGCTCTACAGAGAGTCGGCATGGACTCGATGGGCCGAACGGATTCCTTCTGTGCCGTTATGAATCTATGACTATGACTCTATGGAAACCGAGTTGAGGGCCTGTGTAGTTAACAGAATGCCACAGAGCGCGGATCCTGATGTACCTGAAGGAGCGACTATGTATCTCCTAATCACCAGCAACACGGTTCTGGAGAACTTAGTGCATCGAAACAAAATAACCGATTTTTGAAATGTGTTCTTTCACACTTCTCACCTGGTGCCCGCAATAGATGCACTTTGTGAACTAAAGCAGCAATAATTTGAAAGAGCGAGGTGATTTACTTTCTATGTTAACTTACACTGTACAAACACAGCCCGGGAATGGCCTCTCCCTTCCCCCACTCACTCCATGTTCCGGAAATATTTCCTGCTTCAATCTGTCTCGTACAAACAGCCCCGAATGCCGCTGAACAGCCCCAGTGCGACGAGCTGCTGTGAGGAGGCTGCTGTTTGCTCCGTTACTCAGGCCCGTGATATCTCCGCTCCCTGATGTGTTCAGCGATCATTAGCCGAGCACAGAGGAAACGGTCCCCGCTGGCAGAGCTGGGGGAGGGGAGCTCGCAGGGCCCTTCCTGTCGCTTTAAACACTGTGCTGGAGAGGGGGAGGAGAAGGCAAGTGTTTATCACGCATGCTCAGACCTCTCTCCTGAGGCAAATTAAAAGAAGCAACAGCAACAACAACTTGAATTTATAAAGCACATTTAAATGAATAAATCGTCCCAATGAGCTTGACAGGAGCGTTATCAAAGAAACATTGTCACCGAAACAGATAAGGAGATATTAGGAGAGGAGGAAGCGACACTGGACACACGTCAGTTGCTGCCGGTGAGTGTGAGAGCGACGCGAATCCTGTCCCTTTGAGCGATTTGTTTCCCCAATACTGTATGGAAGGATGGGGAGGAACAGGCTCTGTCAATCTCTGATACTGAACTGCTGGTGAGTGGGGAGTTTAATCCGTCTCTGCCTGTCTCCGCTGGGTGAGTAGGCGACAGATACCAGTCAAGTTCCCGAGCCTGTGTGACTGTCACCCCCTGTGTCTGTCTCTGTGCCTTGTGTACAGGATCAATCCTCAGTCCCTCTATCCCCCAGCCCTGCCTGTTATATCTGGATCGATGCTGAACCTCTCAGTTTTCGCTCGATTGAAACCGAGTTCAGGGTATGTGTGGTGAACAGAATGTCTCACTATTTCTGTGAATAATACTATGATCTAAAAGCAGGCCAGACTCGACACAGCCAAACTGTGACACGTTCCTGCCCCTAAATCTCGGTAAGAGAGAGTGCGTGGACCGCCTGGCTCAGAGTGCGAACATTAAGACTGATACAGTCTCTCTGCCTCTCTCTCTGGTTGCTGTCTCTGGGTGTTGAGAATGGAATGCACAGGACACCAGTTGCTCTGTTCTGTTCCTCAATTTCGGAGAGAGACAGAGAGAGGCTAGAGGGGCGGTGAGATCATCATTTCAATTTTCATATAAATCAAACATATTTCTGCCTGCGAACAATATAATACCTTCAAACCAGATATGGGTGAACACAGCCAGAGCTGTGATTGGCTCCTGCCCCTGAATCTGGGGAACAGACACTGTGAGGAGCGCCGGCCTCAGAGTGTTTAACACTGACTGAGCTGGGAAGCTGCAACTAACCCCGAGAATCGGCAGCACAGGCCGAGCGGAGAGGAAAACCTGTCCTGTGAACTGTAAATCTGGGAACAGATTGTGCTGTGAATGAGCAGAGTGAACATTGTGTCAGCGAGTGTGTTAAAGGGGCGGGTGGGTTAGACTAGTGTCACTGTGTTTGTGTGTCCACTCTCATCGCCGGATTTCAGAGACCCTCTTGTGTAAAATTTAAAGATTTCCCTGTCATAGGATCGCCCTGCTCCCCTGCTCAGCCCTGAAGTGGGAATTAAACGTGAAGTTTTAGTTGATTTCAAATTTCAGTCGACAAACAGCGAACATTTCCGCGATTGGGTGAGAGAGCGCGAACAGTGCAGCAATGAAAGGGCTTTAAATCGAAATTGTTGTCTTGAATTCTGATGAAACTTTCTCGACAGCAAACATCCCAGTCTTCCAGACAGAAAGAGGCCAGTCTGGGAATGTGGAGTGCCCGAGTTTAATTGGAATCGGAGAGTTAATAAGGACAGAGAAACACAGAGGGGCTGGAGGGGCCGGGAGCTGACAGCAGGATGTCTCCGCCCCGTCCGCTCGCTGCCTATAAGTAGCTCTGTGCCGCCGCCTCTCGTCTCATTTCTGACCCAGCTCTGACTGTCAGAGAGATTTTCTACAGAGTCCCGGACATGACTGAGACCGCAGCCGCTGAAACGGCTCCTTCTGCCGCCGCCGCTCAAACCAAGGCTCCCAGCAAGAAGAAGAAGGCGGCTCCCCGCTCCAAGCCTGCCGGTCCCACGTTGGGCGAACAGATCCTCAAGGTTGTGGCGAGTGGCAGCGATCGCAAGGGGATGTCCCTGGCGGCGATAAAGAAGGCTCTGGCTGCCAACGGTGTCGATGTGCTGAGGCAGCGTTCACTGATCAATTTAAGTATCAAGAGGAAAGTGGAAAACGGCTTCCTGGAGCAGACCAAGGGCACGGGCGCCGCGGGCTCCTTCAGGCTCGCTAAGAAGGAATCCCAGCGGAAAGAGGGAAAGAAGGTGAAGAAACCAGCAGCCAAGAAATCTGCAGCCAAGAAACCAGCAGCCAAGAAATCTGCAGCCAAGAAACCAGCAGCCAAGAAATCTCCAGCCAAGAAACCAGCAGCCAAGAAATCTCCAGCCAAGAAACCAGCAGCCAAGAAATCTCCAGCTAAGAAACCAGCAGCCAAGAAAACGATCACCATGAAAGCAGCAACGTCAAAAAAGACAGCGAAAGCGGCGGCTGGGAAGAAGGCGGCGGCGAAGAAGCCGAAGAGCCACAAGAAGGCTAGAGGCGGAATGGTGAAGGCGGCCAAGAAGGTGGAAAAACCCAAGGCCAAGCCCAAATCAGCAAAGCCTCAGAAAGCAGCGCCCAAAAGAAAATAAAAAGGACAACTTGTAAACATCTGAACCCAAAGGCTCTTCTCAGAGCCACCCACGTCTTTCCAAAAAGAGCTGATCACGGAATCAGATTGTAGTGTATGTACCTTTAAGAGGAACTATGTTTTTGAAGCCCCTGTATACTGCAGTACCAGTAGTAACCACTCGTGTATATAAGCCTGTATAGCGTCTTGTGTAGTTAGTTCACCTCCAGACTTTGTTCAGTAAACACTTGCTAAATCAACTCCTGCATTCCGTGTCTCCATTAACACACGGATCTAACAGTGGCGATGAGTTAGAAACGAACTTACCTGCAATTCGGCAGCACCTCAAGGAGATCGATTCCTCAGACAAAGGTCGAAGCCAGAGGCAAGAAAAAAGAAAGGGAAGCTGTGGTTTCACCAGCTAAACAGGCTGGTGGCAGGTAGTGCACTGATCCTTCCTGGGCTGCGGCGGGCTAGAGCTCGATCGGGTGGCTCTGCAACGGGGCCGGGCAGCGAGTTGGGAAGCAGGAGGAAGGAGAGAGAGAGGGTGGAGCACTCAGGGCGCGGCCGGTGCTGCAAAGCAGGTCGGCGTTCAGGCCGAGCAGAGGGATGGGAAAGTCCCAGAGAGTCCGCTCCATGACGGGAATGGTTCTCCAAGTAACGGAGAAACTATTGAAGAGATATATATAATTTTTTTTTTAATAGAAATACCGCGAAAAGCTGCAGGTCGCAACGGGAACCGCGGAGAACAGCGGTGGCAGCAGCCGCAGAAACGCGTGGGAGGTGCCATTTTGATCCATCGGGGATGGAGGAAAAGCGCGGGAAGCGCCATTTTAGATTTTCCAGATGCTGAAGACTGGCAATATTACTGCTTTCGATACTGATATAGAATATTGGACCACATATGTGGAAAGAGTGGAGGTATATTGCAAGGCGAATGAAGAAGCGGATGATAAAAAGGCATCGGTACTTCTAAATCTGATGGGCGCAAGGACATACGGGCTGTTACAAAACTTGATTACTCCAGCCAAACCGATGGACAAGAATTTTAAGGAGATTGTTGATATCTTACAGGAGCACTTAAACCCAACACTGCTGCTGATAGCGGAACGATTCAAATTCTTCAGGAGGAATCAGCACAAGAATGAAAGTAATGCTGATTACCTCACCGAATTACGAAAGCTGTCAAAGCACTGCCAATTCGGGGCAGGACTGGCAGATTCTCTACGAGACAAATTCGTCTGTGGTCTCCTAAGTGAAGGAACACAGAAAAGACTACTTTCTGAGAAAGTTTTGACACTGGACAAGGCTTTCAGTGTGGCTGTATCATATGAAGCAGCAGCAAGAGGAGCTGCAGAGACACAGCAAAAGCCACAAGACTTCGGCACCCATGAAATGACACGGGGTTTCGAGAGATGTTATCGCTGCGGCAGATGCACCCATGACCAGAAAGACTGCTGGTTCAAGGACAAAGCATGCAGGCAATGCGGAAAGATGGGACACATTGCACGTGTATGCAGACCTGGAAAGAAATCCGCTGACAGTAAAAAGGTCAATAAGGAAAAGTACAGAAAGGTACAAATGATGACGGACAGTAGCTCCGAAGACCAGAAGAGCGATAGTGACTCCGGAAGCAAGAGACTAAGCTGTCTCAAATTACATAATGTAATTGCCAAAGAAGATTACCAGACCATTTGGGTTACCCTCATGATAGCGGGGTCCCCAGTCAAAATGAAGCTAGATGCAGGATCAGCTCTGACCGTCATGAGTCGATGGGATTATGAGCGGCTATTTCCCCATATACCTTTGAAAGACACATCCATTATCTTGAAGAAATATACGGGGCAGAAAGTATACCCCAGAGGGAAAAAAGGGGTGCCTGTTGTATACAACGGCAAAGAAATACAGAAGTTGTATTTATACGTTCTGCAAGATGGTGGTCCACCGTTGTTGGGATGTGAATGGATCAGAAAGATACGTTTAGACTGGCACTCCATTCAGGCACTGACGGTGACTAGTAAGAAAAAAAACGATGATGACGTCATACCTGGACAATTGAAAGAAATCTTGGCTAACACAAAAGAAGTGTTTCAACAGGAACTAGGAACCCTGAAAGGCACCACCACCTCAATAAAAGTGGAAGATGCGGCAATTCCCAAGTTTTTTAAGGCAAGGCCGGTGCCATATGCAATTCGAACAGCCGTCGAGGCAGAGCTGGAGAATTTGGAAAAAGCAGGCGTGTTATCCAAGGTAGATTGGAGCGAGTGGGCAACACCTATTGTCCCGGTCATGAAGAAAACGTTGAATAAAGATAAATCTGAAGAACAGAGAAAAATTCGCATCTGTGGGGACTTCAAGGTGACTGTAAACATGGTTCTTCACATGGTACAGTATCCTCTTCCGAGGATAGAAGATATTTTCACCTCATTATCCGGAGGGAAACGTTTCAACAAAATTGACTTAGCACAGCCATATCTACAGATGGAGGGTGAGGAGGCCTCTAAAAAGTATCTCACGATAAACACACACAAAGGCCTGTACCAGTACAATCAACTGGTTTTCAGAGTGGCATCAGCTCCGGCTATCTGGCAAAGAGCTATGGAGCAAGTGCTGCAAGGGATTCCGGGAACTCAATGCTACCTAAACGACATCCTTGGAACAGGAGAAAACGACAACGAGCACCTTGCCAACTTGGAGCAGGTGCTCACAAGGCTGAGAGAACGGGGCCTACGAGCAAATCGCCCCGTGCGAATTTTTGCTGAAACAAATATCATATTGTGGCCATGTCATTAACGAAGAAGGGTTGCATAAGTCACCTGTAAAAATTGAAGCGGTCGTAAAGGCCCCAGCGCCTGAAAATGTCTCACAATTAAGGTTGTTCCTGGGATTAGTAAATTACTATCATAAATTTTTACCGAACTTGTCGATGGTTCTGCACCCTCTTAACGCACTGCTACAAACGGGAGTAGTTTGGAAATGGAGCGAAGACTGTAAACGTGCCTTCCATAAATGCAAAAGCTTGATCACGTCCAGGGAAGTGTTGGCTCATTACAACCCATCACTGCCAATCTGACTGGCATGCGATGCATCCCCTTATTGCATAGATTCCCTGATGGCTCGGAGCGGCCGATAGCTTTTGCGTCACGCTCATTGAACTCAGCTGAGCGTAACTATGCCCAGATCGACAGGGAGGCACTCAGCCTGGTGTGGGGGGTGAAGAAATTCAACCATTACCTACACGGACAAAAGTT
This sequence comes from Somniosus microcephalus, assembly GCF_052327205.1. Lineage (NCBI taxonomy): Eukaryota > Metazoa > Chordata > Chondrichthyes > Squaliformes > Somniosidae > Somniosus > Somniosus microcephalus. The sequence continues at coordinate 186,408 of NC_140993.1, forward strand.
TACCTTGTTGACTGACCATCAACCCCTCATCTCCATATTCAACCCTAAAAAGTGCGTTCCCATTATGACAGCGCAAAGGCTACAGAGGTGGTCCCTTTTCCTAGGAGCACACCAATATGACATAGAATACAAAGGGACAAAACAGCATGGGAATGTTGAAAGGTTATCACGTCTACCGTTGCCAACGGTGGAAGAGGCACCTACAGTGGACCCAGTGGAGATGTTCCACTCGACCATAGTGGAATGTCTACTGGTGACAAATTCTACCATTGAAAAGGAAACGCGAAATGTCCCGACTCTCTCACGAGTCTACGATTTAACCGTGAAGGGATGGCCAGCACATGGCGAACCACTGTTGCCAGCATTCTCGCAAAGAAGGGAACAGCTGTCAGTGTGCCGAGGAAACTTGATGTGTGGATCCAGAGTGGTGATCCCACCCAAACTCAAGGATAGAGTGCTAAAGGAGCTACACGAGGGGCATCTGGGTGGAGTGAAAATGAAGAACTTAGCCAGAGCGTTTGTGTGGTGGCCAGGTATCGATGGAGACATCGAAGAAATGACCAAGAGCTGTCTAGGATGTGAGAAGGTCCAAAATGCCCCACCACAAGCCCCTCTACATCCATGGGAGTGGCCCTCATCTCCATGGCAAAGGGTACATATCGACTTTGCTGGTCCATTTATGGACTCAATGTTCTTAATCGCAGTGGATGCACACTCCAAGTGGCCGGAGGTAATAAAGATGTCCTCCACCACCACGGAAAAAACCATCACAGTATTAAGGACCATATTCGCCAGGAATGGGCTGCCTGAACAGATCTGTTCTGATAATGGACTGCAATTTGTATCCGAAGAATTCAGGAAGTTCTTAAAAAACAATGGGGTTAAGCACTACACGTCCGCCTCATACCATCCCGCCACCAGTGGATTGGCTGAAAGGTTTGTCCAGGCCTTCAAGAAGGCCATAAAGGCCATGGGTAATGAAGACATAAATCTACAACATAAGGTAGATAAATTCTTGTTTGCATACAGGAATGCAACACATGTGGTTACAAACCAAACCCCTGCCATGATGTTTTTCAATAGAAGCCAAAGATGCCGGCTGGATTTGGTCAAGCCAAACGTCAGAAGGGACGTAGAGAACCGGCAATTTCAAAGCATGAATGAACGGCCAACTAGAACCTTCCAGTTAGGTCAACCAGTTTTGGCCCGGGACTACCGTACCGAGAAATGGCAGCCTGGAACTATTTGCACACGACGAGGACCGCTGATGTATACCGTGGACATTGGAGAAAGCATAATAAGGCGCCATGCTGACCAGATCATAGAGTCATCCGAAAAAGGACAACCTACACCACAACTCTATATGCCTAGTGATTAAGCAGAGATACCCATAGTATCTACCTCCGATCCGGTGATACTGGAACCAGATGAACCCGACACTGGCATTGAAGCCAAATCGACCTTGCCAAAAGAACCTACTACACCACCGAGGCGTTATCCGGACCGAGTCAGGAAGCCTCCAGAGAGACTGAATTTGTAATTGATTAACTTCAGCAAATGTGTATATTACTGTTCTTGTAAAAATGTTATTTAATGATTACTTAAAATGTTATGTACTATTTATCAAAAAGGGGAGGAATTGTAGTGTATGTACCTTTAAGAGGAACTATGTTTTTGAAGCCCCTGTATACTGTAGTACCAGTAGTAACCACTCGGGTATATAAGCCTGTATAGCGTCTTGTGTAGTTAGTTCACCACCAGACTTTGTTCAATAAACACTTGTTAAATCAACTCCTGCATTCCGTGTCTCCATTAACACACTGATCTAACACAGATGATCCATGTCGCGGGGCCGGGCTCAGATTCCCGATTGAAATCATTTCAAATGAACCGCGGCTCCCTGGTGACTCGCAGACATTCGCTGCACCCACCCCTGCTCCAGTGTCTGCAATAAAACACAGAGAATGGGATGTCCGGGCCGGGCCTCACTCTAACTGGGGGTGGGGTGTTCGGCTCCAGTCTCAGGTTATGGTCATTTTCAGGGGTTCACAGGTTCAGGGTGAGACGGTGACACTGGCGGAGATACCCCACGTCACAACTCAAACCCCAACACCTGAGATTCTCCAAATCACCTGGAATAAAGTGTTTGTAAACTGCTGAACCCGCCTGTGAGGGGAGATGGAATAAGGTCAGAGATTGACATGGAAGGAGACGGGATGACTTGTGATCGAAGGGACTGTATATAGGCGGGAATATTACTGGTAGTTAATTGTAACAGGACCTTATTTAAAAAGCTTCTGGTTTCAGGAAACCCTTGAATATAAAGTCCGACTCTGTAAGGGTTTGTGCGGAGCGCTGGGTTTCCGTTCTACTGTCGATAAACGGTTTGAAATTGGCGGTTGCAGAAAGCTGGAGGTGGAGCTGGAAGATCAGAGGCCGCTCTCTGCTCTGTCTGTCACTCTTGAAATTGTCTCCTCCCCTCCAGCTCTCTCTGTTCAATCTCTCACTCTGTATCCTCCCCTCCCCGCCTCTCTCACTCTGCGCTATCTCAGTCAGGTCGGAGTCGGCTGTATATAAGAGCAGCCAGAAGCCTTTCGTTTTTCATTCAGCAGAAATTTGACTGAAGAATCATCATGACTGGACGTGGTAAAGGAGGCAAAGGACTTGGCAAAGGCGGAGCCAAGCGACACCGTAAAGTGCTCCGTGACAACATCCAGGGCATCACCAAACCAGCCATCCGCCGTCTGGCTCGCCGTGGCGGTGTCAAGCGGATCTCGGGTCTGATCTACGAGGAGACCCGCGGGGTGCTGAAGGTTTTTCTGGAGAATGTGATCAGGGATGCGGTCACCTACACTGAGCACGCCAAGCGCAAGACGGTCACTGCCATGGATGTGGTGTACGCTCTGAAAAGGCAGGGCCGCACTCTCTATGGATTCGGCGGCTGAACAACTCGACTCTTTTTACCAAACACAACACAAAGGCTCTTTTAAGAGCCACCCAACGCCTCACAGAGAGAGCAGTGACCTTGCGACGGGAGCGGGGTTAGATTGTGGTCAGAAATAGATTGTAGCCAGAAATATTAGAAACGGATTGCGCTGCGTTGTGGATTTTGGAATTTCCGAATTTAGCTTTCGGTTGCACCAAGGTTCGAGAGAGGTTTATTTGCCCAGACGGCACATTCTCTCCTCAGTGAAAAGCCACATCACATCTATACATTTGTTCATTGTCTTGTACTGTAATGATTATAATTGTAATAATTAGCAGGCTGGTCGGGTCTTCGTTCTGTTATTCTGCGTTCACCGTCACACATTCCTTGAGATGTTTTATGAACAGGTTTAATTTGTCAGCCTCTTAACTGAAACCGGCGGCAATAAATCTCCATTCAGCAATCTAAAATGTGCCGAGTATCAGATCTCTCACTGCACAGTTCCCGAATGACAGATTCTTGGCCAAGCCCTTCTCACAGGCTCCACGGGGACAGAGAGAAGCGACTGATTTCTGATCCTCTCCCCTGAAAGCGGCGGCTAACCTCACAATGGGACGGGCGGAGGGAAATTCTGAATGGGCTGGAGAGGAGAGGTGAGAGGAATCGAGTGGAAGAGCGGGAGATTGGCGCGGGTCCCTTTCCCCGCTCCTGTCAGCATCAACAGCCCAGAGGGAGAAGGGCCCTAAAGCACCAAGCCCAGGAAGGTACATTTAAAACCTTCAATGATTCCGGCAATGATCCTTTCAATTTGTGCAGGATAAAATTGATTTGTGTCAAAACGGTTATTTCCTGCACTAAAATTGGCGGGCGTTTTGAAATGGGCGATTAATCCCAGCTCAGCCAATCGGGGTCTGAGAGTCCAGCGTTTCATTGACTGGTCAGAATTGGGATGAAAGTGTCTGGGCGCCGGTCTCCAGCCAATCAGTGCTCGGGGCGGTCCCCCACTGAGTATAACAAGGCGGACACACAGCAGATTCCGCATTAACAGTCTATGTGTTCCAGATTGTGCTGAGATCGGTTCAGAAAATGGCCAGGACCAAGCAGACAGCGCGCAAATCGACCGGAGGCAAAGCTCCTCGCAAACAGCTGGCGACCAAAGCGGCCCGGAAGAGCGCTCCAGCTACGGGCGGAGTAAAGAAGCCCCATCGCTACAGACCCGGCACTGTGGCTCTGAGGGAGATCCGCCGCTACCAGAAATCCACCGAGCTGCTGATCCGCAAACTGCCCTTCCAGCGCCTGGTGCGGGAGATAGCTCAGGATTTCAAGACCGACCTGCGCTTCCAGAGCTCGGCCGTCATGGCCCTGCAGGAGGCTAGCGAGGCTTACCTGGTGGGGCTCTTTGAGGACACCAACCTGTGCGCCATCCACGCCAAGCGAGTCACCATCATGCCCAAAGATATCCAGCTGGCTCGCCGCATCCGCGGGGAGCGCGCCTAAACTCACTGCCCGGCTCCAGACTTTAGCACCAGATACAACAACGGCTCTTTTAAGAGCCACCAAATCAGCAAAGGAAAGAGCTGCGATCGGCGCAAGGCAAATTGGTCTGTGCACACACCGTGAAGGTCTTGTGTTAATGTAACTGGGGATTTATAGTGGGGGCAGTGAATATCTGAAGGTGCGTTTATGATCTCGGTTGAAATGTGAGTGAGCTGCCCAATAGACTGAATGAACTCGCCCAGTGTGAGTCGGAAACTACGTAATTTCTGATAGTAAATTGATCCAACTTCACATACTGGGATAGATTCGAGAGAACGAGGTGTCTGAAGTCTGACTCTCACCTTTAAAGCCAGCTCTTAATGCGGGGACAGGCGGGAACTTTAGTTACTATTGGAAATATTTTAAATTAACCAGAGCTCCAATTCTGGTTCGATTCTGCCAAATAAAAGGGGAAATGTTTGTATGGTTCCGGATGTATATATTTCTCCCTATGGAATTATTGTCCCAACAACGAACGGTAAGCCCATCCACCGCTCACTCAATTTCTACTCGGTTCTAAACATCCGTTCATATTCGGCTCTCCCAATAACATGTTCATTGAGTGCCGGTCTCACGTTCAGGTTCCGTGTGTTTTGTTTTACTCTGAAGCCAGACCTTCTCTATATTGAATCACCGATCTGAATATTCGCTCACAGCAAGCCCGCTAGTGTTTGTAGATCTAGATTTCTACATGCTCGACAGTGTCCTGTTTAGAGCCGAATATGTTTGAACAGTAACCAGCTCTTTCACAGATAAAGTGGGTGGCTCTGAAAAGAGCCTTTGGGTTATTAGATTGAATCTTGTCCGCTTTACTTGCTCTTGGAGCTGGCAGTGCTGGTTTTCTTGGGCAGCAGCACGGCCTGGATATTAGGCAGCACCCCGCCCTGAGCGATGGTCACCTTTCCAAGCAGCTTGTTGAGCTCCTCATCATTGCGGATGGCCAGCTGCAGGTGTCTGGGGATGATGCGGGTCTTCTTGTTGTCGCGGGCCGCGTTGCCGGCCAGTTCCAGGATTTCAGCGGTCAGATACTCGAGCACAGCAGCCATGTAGACCGGGGCTCCGGCACCCACACGCTCAGCGTAGTTGCCCTTTCGCAGGAGCCTGTGAACACGACCCACAGGGAACTGTAGTCCGGCCCTGGATGAGCGAGACTTAGCCTTGGCCCGAGCTTTACCGCCGGTTTTTCCTCTTCCAGACATTTCCACAATTCACTCCTTGAAAGAAAGAATGAAAATCTCCTCCCATATCTGCCCTTCTTATGCCTTCTGGAGGAATGCAGAGAGCGTACTTGTGATTGGTCGCTCTGTGGTGAATTTCATTGGTGCTTTCCGGTGACCAATCACAGTCTGCTTTTCCCGCCAATCAAAACAGGGCGGCAATAACTGCCTCAACATTCAGATCGCCAACGATTTTTTAATTTAAAAAAGCCCGCCAATATTTTCCTGAATAAATTTACTCATAGCCAAGGAGTTCTAAATAATTCCTTGTGTCTTATTCCATCTCATCCGTGCAAATTCTAGGCTGTTACAATCAGGATTAATTCCGGGTTCAATATCGAAACTTCACGGGCGGGATTAAATCCCCATTGATTCTGTAACGGGACACATTCCTGCTCAATCTTTGTAAAAGTGAGGATTCAGATTATCGATCGATCCTTTGCACAGGCGCTGCTGCAGGAGTGAAACTAGATCTGGGTGTCCTGCTGTGAGAAGAGAAGATGGACAGAGTGATCAAACTGACCCCGTTCTGGTCTCTAAGAACCCCCATTCAGGGTTGTTACAATGCAGGAATTCTCGGGTTAATAAAATGATTGACCACAACTGGCATTGAAAAAATGAAAATGTTTTTATAGAGATTGAGGTGAATGAAATCAGAGTCTCCTCTCGAAAACAAGCTTTTAATTCGTCGGAAGGCGCTGCAAGTGAACGGGTCTGAGAGTAAAGGGAAAGAGCGATCAGGGACCGTGTTTGTAGTTTACTGGACGGGAAATACAACAGCGACACTAAGGTCGATCCGGTCAGCGAAACTGCTTATCTGAAAAGACAAAACTAAATCTACAGCTGGAACTTTAAACGTTCCCAAACACACTTGTTACGGAAATAATTACAGTAAATTGAGCCTAAAGGGAGATGTGTTTGTGTAGCTCTTTCAGAGAGATTGTGGGTGGCTCTTAAAAGAACCGTTGCGTTTTGGGTTTGTTCTTTCAGCACAGCGTGCAGTTTTACTTGGAGCTGGTGTATTTGGTCACCGCCTTTGTGCCTTCCGACACGGCGTGCTTGGCCAGCTCCCCGGGCAGCAGCAGGCGCACGGCGGTCTGGATCTCCCGGGAGCTGATGGTGCGCCGCTTGTTGTAATGGGCCAGGCGGGAAGCCTCACCCGCGATGCGCTCGAAAATATCGTTCACAAACGAGTTCATGATCCCCATGGCCTTTGAGGAGATGCCGGTGTCGGGGTGAACCTGCTTCATCACTTTGTAGATGTAGATGGAGTAACTCTCCTTCCTCGACTTCCTGCGCTTCTTGCCGCCCTTCGCTGCCGGTTTAGTGACCGTTTTCTTGGCGCCCTTCTTGGCAACTGTTTTCTTTTCATCAACCATTCTCAAACTCGAATTCAGGAACAAAATGACACAAACCCGCTCCGCGCTCGGAATAAATAGGCAGCCCCCACAGTCCTATGCTAATGAGGGATGGGTGAAGGCAATGGTTGTGATTGGCTGGTGAAGAGTGATGTGAAATGCCATTGTTCTGCATCTCTCTGATTGGCTTCTTTATGTATCCAATCAGATTGAGCTTTTGTCACCAGCACGACCCCTGCAGTCAGAAAGGTCATTGCAAGTGCATCTGTCCATTCACCATTTCCCAGGCCATTATCCAGGGTCCCAAGCACTTCTTCCGGACGAGACAACAATTTAGATGTACTTCCTTCAACCAGTGCACTATATTCACGTCTTGCGGTGTGGTCTCCGCCAATTTAGTTCAATATCTGACAGTCTCTAGTACTGTGAGTGTGTGTATTGGAATAGTTCTGTGTTATTCAGTCTCTGGTGATTTATGTAAGTGTGGGAATCATTCTCAATCTGAATCTCTGTTACAGTATGTGAGTGTGGGATCCATTCGTTTCCTGTCCGTCACTGATACCATGTGTCAGTGTGGGATTCCATCTGTATCCGTCAGACTCTGGTACCGTGTGTCAGTGTTGGGATTCATTCAGAATCTGTCATTCTCTGGTACTGTACGTGTGTGTGATATTAATTCTGTATCTGTCTGTCACTGGGATGTGCGAGTTTGAGATTCAGTCTGTATCTGTCATTCACTGGGATGGTGTGCATGTCTAAGATTAATTCTGGATCTGTCAGTCTCTGGTACTGAGTGTAGTGTGGGATTCATTCTGTTTCTGTCATTCACTGGGACGTTGTGCAAGTCTAAGTCTAAGATGTCAGTCTCTGGTACTGAGTGTGAGTGTGAGATTCATTCTGTATTTGTCAGTCTCTGGGACTGCAGGTTAGTGTCGTATTAGTGCTGAATCTGTCAGTCTCTCGTACTGTCTTTCACCGAAGAATTCCGCATGTATCTGCTACTTACTCGGTTTATGAATGTGGGATTTGTCCTGCATCTGTCAGACTCTGGCACTTGATGTTATTTTGAAATTAATTCAATTTCTGCTAGTATCTGCTACTGTATCAGAGTGTGGGACTGAATCTATCTGTAAATCAATTGTACTGCATGTGATTGTGGACTCATTCTGTATCTGCCAGGCCCTATGATGCTGTGTGTTACTGTAAGATTCATTCTCTCTCTGTCAGCCTCTGTTCTGTATGTGCTTGTTAGAGTAATTATATATCTGTCATTTTCTGGTGCTGTATATGAGAGGGAGATTCATTCTATAACAATCAGCCTTTAATGTGGGGTTAATGGTGTCTCTATCATTTTCCTGTACTGTGTGCCAGTCTGTATTAATTCTGGGTCTGTCACCGTCTGATACTCTGTGTCAGTGTGAGATTCATTCTCACTCTCTGCCAATCTGATATACTGTATGTGAGATTGAGATTTATTATATATCTGTCAGTTTGGGATTTATTCTTTACCTGTCAGTCTCTGATACTGTATGTGAGAGTTAGATTAATTCTGTCTCTGTCACTATCTGGTGCTCTATGTGAGTGTGAGATATCTGTCAATCTCTGATACCATATGAGAGCATGAGATTAATTCTATACCTGTCAGTCCCTGATAATCTGTGTCAGTGTGGGATTGATTCTGTGTTAGTCAGTGTCTGATACTCCATGTGACAGTGAGATACATTCTGTATCTCTCAGTCTCTCTTATTATGTTTGAAAGTGAGATCCATTCTGTATCAGTCAGTCTTTAATTCTCTGTATCAGAGTGGGGATCATTGTGTCTCTATCATTTTCTGGTACTGTATATGATTGTGGGATTCATTCTGTACCTGTCTGACTCTGATGCTGTTAGTGTGAGATTCATTCTGTATCTGTCAGTCTCTGATACTGTATTTGAGACTGAGCTGTATTCTATATCAGTCAGCTCTGGCACGGCAGAAGAATTTGGAAATCATTATATAACTGTCTGTCTCTGATACACTATGGGAGAAATTGATTTATTTTCTGTCTGTTAATCTTTGGTATCGTATGTGATTGTTATATACAATCATTATCTCTTAGACTTTGATACACTTTGTCAGAGTTTGATTAATTCTGGATTTGTCTGTTTCTGGTTCAGTATGTGACAATGAGATGCATTCAGTATTAATTATGTGTCTGTCAGTCTTTGGTACTTTGTGTGAGAGTGAGAATCATTCTGTATATATGTCTCTGATACTCTTGTCATTGTGTATTTGATTCTGTATTTGTCAGTGTCTAGTACTAAATGTGACAGTGAGGTACATTCTCTGTCAATCTCTGGACTTTGTGTGAGAGTGAGATTCATTCTGTACCAGTCAGTCTTTAATAATCGGTGTCAGTGTGGGATTCATTGTATCTCTATTATTTTCTGGTATTGCATGTGTGTGGGGGACTCATTCTGTGTCTGTCACACTCCGATACTCTGTGTCAGTGTGTGATTCAACCTGCACCTGTCAGTCTCTGGATGGTGAATGTGGGTTTCACTCTGTACCTGTCAGTTTCTGATGAGAGAGTGTGGGTTTTTCACTGTAACTGTCAGTTTCTGATATGTGAATTTTAGGTTTTACTCTACCAGTCAGTCTCTGATATGTGAGTGTGGGTTTTATTCTGCATCTTCCAATTACTGTTCTGTGAGAATGGGTTTTATTCTGTTTCTGTCTGTCTTTGGTTTGTAAACGTGGGTTCTATTCTGTACCCATTGATCTCTTGTATGCTAGTACTGCTTTTATTCAGAACCAGTCAGTTTCTGATAGATGAGAGTGGGTTTTCCTTTCTATCTGTCAATTTCTGCTATTGAAAAAGTGTTTACTCTGAATCTGTAAGTTTCTGGTTTGTGAGTGTGGGTTTTTGTCTTTATCTGTCAAACTCTACTATGTGAGTGTCTTTTTCACTATCTTCTTTTTCTGCTATGCAATGTTGTGTTTTTTTATGTACCTATCAGCTTCTGGTAATTGAGTGTGGGTTTCTTCTGTATCAGTCAGTCACAGGTGTGTGAGTGTGAGATTATTCTGTCTCTGTCAGTTTCTGATATCTGAGTGTGTGTTTTTCTTTGTACCTCTCAGTGTCTGGTTTGTTAGGACGGGCTTTATTTTGTACATTTTTGTTTCTTGTATGTACGAGTGGGTTGGAATATGTACTTTTTAGTCTCTGTTGAATGTGTGAGTATTTGAATTAATACCTACTAGTTTCTGGAATGTGTGTGTCAGTTTTACTCTTTATCTCTTCGTCTATGGTATGTGAATGTGGGACTTACTATTTATCTCTCAGTCTTTGGTGTGAGTGTGGGTTTTACCGTGTATCTGTCTGTCTCTGTGAGTTGAGTGTGGGTTTTACTCTGTAAATGTTATATTATGGGATGTGTGTTAGGTTTTTCCCTGTAAATGTCGTTATCTGTGGTGTATGGTGGGGTGTTTACTCTGTATATGTCATACTCTGGGATGTGAGTGTGTGTTTTACTCTGCAATGTTATACTTTGGGATGTGTGTCAGGGTATTACTCTGTAAATGTCACAATCTTAGTTGTGTGGTGGGGGGTTTACTCTGTATCTGTCATACTCTGGGATGTGAGTGTGTGTTTTACTCTGCAATGTTATACTTTGGGATGTGTGTCAGGGTATTACTCTGTAAATGTCACAATCTTAGTTGTGTGGTGGGGGGTTTACTCTGTATCTGTCATACTCTGGGATGTGAGTGTGTGTTTTACTCTGCAATGTTATACTTTGGGATGTGTGTCAGGGTATTACTCTGTAAATGTCACAATCTGGGATGTGCGGTGGGGGGTTCACTCTATACGTCATACTCTGGGATGTGAATGTGTGTTTTTCTCTGTATCTGTCATACTCTGAGATGTATTTTTGGGTTTTACTCTGTATCTATCATACTCAGGAATGTGTGTGTGGGTTTTAATCTATATCTGTAATACTCTGAGATGTGTTTACGCATTTTACTCTCTATCTGTTTGTCTTTGGTGTGCGAGGGTGGGCTTTACTCTATATCTGTCAGATTCTGGTTTCCGAGTGCCAGGTTTTAATCTTTACCTGTCTGTTTCTGTCATGGAAATGTGGGTGGTCATTCTGTACCTGACAGTCTCTGGTGTGTGAGTGTGGCTTTATTCTATATCTGTGATGCTTGAGGGGCCATTTGACCTACTCCTGTTTCTAATGCTTATATCTCTGGGATGTGAGTGTGGGTTTTTGTCTGTAATATTCAGTTTGTGCCACGTGTGTGTGTGTTTTACTCTGTACTTCTCTGTCTCTGGGGTGTGAGTGTGGGTTTTTCTTTGTAACAGTCAGTGTCTAGTATGTGAATATGGGCTTTATTTTGAACCTGTTGTTTTCCGGTATGTGTGGCTATGTTGTATTATGTATCTGTCAGTTTCTGTTATATGATTGAGGATTTTACTCTATTCATGACTGTCTCTGATATATGAGTATGGGTTTTTCTCTGTCCCTATTCAGATGGATTGGAGTGTCCTTTTACACGAATCACAGAAAGTTAACATGCAGGTACAATTAGAATGGTAAAAGGAATGTTTGCATTTATTGCAAAGGGGTCGCAGTAAAAGTATACGTATGTGTGCTGCAATTTTGTAGGCCTTTGGTTATACCATAACTGGAGCACTTTGCATATTTTGGTCTCCTTAGCTAAGGCAGGGTTTACATGCTCTAGATGGGGTGTATCAAGTGTTCACGAGATTGATTCCTAGGCTGTTCTATGAGGAGAGATTGATTATAATGGGCATATATTCTGTGGAGTTTAGAAGAATGAGAGGTGATCTCATTGAAACATTTCAAATTATAGAGTGTTTGACAGGGGTAAATGCTGCGAGGCTGTTTCCCCTGGCAGGAGAGTCTAGAACCAGAAGTCATAGACTCGTGACAAGGCATTGGACAATTAGGAATGAGTTGATGAGAAATGTATCCACTCAGAAGGTAGTGAATCTTTGGAATTCTCTACTGCATGGGGCTGTGGATGCTCAGTCGATGAGTGTATTCAAGACTGAGATCATAGACTTTTGGGCACTAAGGGAATCAAGGGATTTAGGGAGAGGGTGGGAAATTGGAGTTGTGGCAGAAGTTCAGCCATGATCTTATTGAATATCGGAGCAGGCTTGAGGGGCAATATAACTATTTCTTATTTTCTTATAGCTGACTGTCTCTTGGATGTGTTTGTGGATTTTATTCTGTATCTGTCAGTCTCTTGAATGTGAGTGTTGTGTTGTTTCACTATCTTCAGTTTCTGGTATGTAAATCTTGCATTTATTTTGCACCTGTGATCTTCTGGTATGTGAGTTTCACTCTGTATCTGACAGTCTCTGGTATATGAGTGTGAGTTTCACTCTGTATCTGACAGTCTCTGATATGTGAGTGTGAGTTTCACTCTGTATCTGACAGTCTCTGGTATGTGAGTGTGAGTTTTACTCTGTATCTGACAGTCTCTGGTATATGAGTGTGAGCTTCACTCTGTATCTGACAGTCTCTGGTATATGAGTGTAAGTTTCACTCTGTATCTGACAGTCTCTGATATGTCAGTGTGAGTTTCACTCTGTATCTGACAGTCTCTGTTATATGAGTGTGAGTTTCATTCTGTATCTGACAGTCTCTGGTATGTGAGTGTGAGTTTCACTCTGTATCTGACAGTCTCTGATATGTGAGTGTGGGTTTTCTGCTGTACCTTTCAATTTCTGTTGTAAGGGTAAGGGTTTTGTTCAGTACCTGTCAGTTTCTGGGATGGGAGTGTGGAATTTATTCTGCATCTGTCAGTCACTGGTTTGTGAGTAATGGCATTAATCTCTAGCTGTCATTCTCTGGTGCCTGAGATTTGTTGTCCCATTTATCATTCAGAGTCTATAATTTGGATGTGGGCTTTATTCTGTATTTGTCAGTCTCTGGGGTTTTATTCTTTATCTGACAGCTTCTGTTGTGTGAGTGTGTGTTTCACTCTGTACCATTCTGCCTCTTGTATGTGAGTGTGGTGTGATCTCTGTAAATGTCAGTTTCAAGTACGTGAGTGGGGATTTATGCTGTATCTGGTAGTTTCTATTATATGAGTAAGGTTTAATCAGTCGCTGTCTGTTTCTGGTATGGGAATGTGGACTTTAGTCTGTCTCTTCCCGTCTAATCTTGTGTGTGTGTGGGTTTCACCCTGTACCGGTCACTCTCTGGGATGTGAGTGCAAGTTTCACCCTGTATCTGTCAGTCTCTTTTAATTGTGTTTTGATTTTATCTATAGCTGTGAACCTGTTTGTGAATGTGGGTTTTACTCTATAGCATTCTGTTTCTAGGATGTGTGTGTGGATTTTACTCTAACTCAGTTTCTAGTCTTTTGTCTGTACCTGTCAGTTTCTGGTGTGATTGTAGATTTTACTTTGTACCTGTCTGTCACTGCTTTGTGAGTGTGGGCTTTATTCTGTAGCTGTCATTTCTGCTACTGGTTGTGAGTGTGGGATTGATTCTGTATCTCTTATACTGGTAATGTATGTGAGTGTGAGAATTATTATGTAATTGACAGTCTCTTGTATTGTACTATTCTTGCTCTGTGCAACTATTGGATTCCATTCCTTCTCCACCTTGTGTAGGCCAATGCTCGTTTGAGATTATCTGTGACTGTCTCAGGAGGAGGCTTGTTTCAGTCCATTACCTCCGACTCTCTGGTCTTGTATTTTAGTTATTCGATTACCTGTAAACATCTGACATTATTCTCTGGCTATATAAGCTGTGTCTTTATGCATTTCTCCACTTCACCTAACGAAGGAGCAGCGCTCCGAAAGCTTGTGATTTCAAATAAAGCTGTTGGACTATAACCTGGTGTTGTGTGACTTCTGACATTTGTCCACCCCATTCCAAATCCGGCATCTCCACACTTTAGTTATTCGGGTTGACTGTCCGTGTACAGCCAGCAGCGAGGACTGACACCATATCAGTGTCTATCTGTTCGTATGTGTAAGGGAGTGAAAATGGATATGCCTATCAGTGCAATGTGTTTGGGCTTTGAAACAGCATCTTATTCAACTACTGCAAGTTACTGTGAGATTCATAATGTAACACTGGAAATTCGGATCACTGTGGGGCTGAGTGCTTCTGCTGCCTGTTATAATAGGATAGAGGCCAGTTCTGTGTCTCTGCGCTCTGTGAGTGATAGTCTACTTACTGTGTGTGCGATGGAGCTGCCTGAATAGTTAACAGAATGTCTCAGAGCCCGGATACTGATATATCTGAGGGAGCGACAATGTATCTCTCGATCACCAGCAACACGGTTCTGGAGAACTCAACGCACCCAAAGGAAATAACCGATTTTTGAATTGTGTTATTTCACATTTCTCACCTGCTGCCTGCAATCGATGCACGTTGTGAATCTCCGCACATCCTCACTGTCAGGCTGTTTCCCTGTTCACTGAACAATAATAACACACACGGTGAGATTGGAACTGAATCAGGAACATTCACGACTGATCTGGAGAAAGCAGCAATGATTTGAAAGAGCGAGGTGATTTACATTCTAAGTTATCTTACACTGTACAGACACAGCCCGAGAATGGCCTCTCCCTTCCCCCACTCACTCCATGTTCCGGAACTAGTTCCTGTTCCAATCTGTCTCTTACAAACAATCCCCAGCTTCCGATGAAATTACCCCGACTCAAAGCCCATCTGCGGACACAGTCTCAATGCGATGTGCTGCTGTGAGGAGGCTGCTGTTTGCTCCCTTACTCAGGCCCGTGATATCTCCGCTCCCTGATGTGTTCAGCGATCATCAGCCGAGCACAGAGGAAACGGCCCCCGCTGGCAGAGCTGGGGGAGGGGAGCTCACGTGGTCCCTTCCTGTCACTTTAAACACTGTGGGGGTGAGGGGGAGGTGCAGGAAACTATTTTAATGCTGAAGCATGAAAGCTGGAGGCGGAACTGAAGCTCAGAGGACGCTGTCTCTGCTCTGTCTATCACTCTGATTCTGTCTCGTCCCAGCCTCTCTCACACTCTGCCTTTCTCAACCAGATCCGGGCTGGCTTCATAAATTCATCAGGACGGCGAGAGTTTATCATTCAGTTGATATTCCTGTAAAGAATTGTCCGGCCTGGAGGAGGTAAAGGAGGCAAAGGACTGGGAAAAGTCGGAGCCAAGCGCCAGCGAAAAGTGACAACATCCAGGGCACAAAACAAAGGCTCTTCTCAGAGCCACCCACCGCCTCACAGAGAGAGCAGCGCCCTGGGACCGGGAGCGGGGATATATTGGGGTGGGGAATAGCTTCAGAATTATAAGGATTATTATGCGGTTACAAGTGACTCTTTGGGCCGGACCCTGTATTCTCCCCTCGCAGTGAAATGCTCTTTTAGTCTTCCTGGGTGTCCATGCGCTTAGTGTTCTGTTTCCATTCAGCTTTTATATATCAGACAGATGGTGTGACGGGGAACCGGAGCTTTCCACCTCACAATAGGTTAAACCGAGCTGCTGTGACAAGAGGCCAACTTGTGAGATTATTCTCCTTCTGAAGTTTGCTTCCTGCACAGATACTGTCGGGGATTGTGAAATTCAAGGGTTTAAATAAAGTCATTGGATGGACTGCAATGTCTCCAGTTCTAACTGTCGGAACCCGCTGTAACCTGAGGCTACTTCGGATTGGTCGATTGATTGGAATCCCATTTCCTTAACAGAATTAACTATTGGCCTCAATTGATCAATTTTAAAATTAAGTTTGAAACATTCCATCACATTCAAAAAAGAAAGATTTTATTTATAATTATTAAATTCGACAGAGACAGACATTAAATTGGGGCAGTTTCACTAATTTTCTGCTAATTTCCTCACCAGATTGACAGGACTTTGGCCGGAATGAATAAACTGACGAAATCGGTGCATTAAACTGGCGGCTCCTTCAGAGAGGCTGTGGGTGGCTCTGAAAGCAGCCGTTGTGATTTCCATATTTCTGTCAGTAAATTGTAGAGTTTTACTTGGAGCTGGCGTTCTTGGCCAGCTCCTCGGCCAACACCAGACTCACGGCGGTCTGGATGTGTGGACACAATCCGCACTCTCCAAACTATTAGACGTCTTTGTCATCTACTGGCTAAAAGCGAGTGCTGCAACAAGAGACAATGATTCAGCAGAAACCATTTTGATTTTGACAGATACCTCAGCGCCGTGTTTATGTTCCGCTTAAAACCATTGCCAAGTAGTTTATTGGTCTAGCTGAAAACTCCAAACAACCATTAAAAGCAGATGGACGCGCTCATCCGATTCTAGTGTGAACAGTGTGGTTGATCATTGAGTGTGGGATAGACACTCCCTCTGTCACTCTGGTACTATGTGCCAATGTGGGATTCACTGCTGAATATGGGACAGATACTGTATCTGTCACTCTCTGCATTGTCAGTGGCAGATTGGCTGGCGAAAAACGATAGATACTGTATCTGACACTGTCTAGTACAATGTGACATTTTTAAATTGTCTGGTGAGGCTATACTAGATACTTTATCTGTCACTCTCTGGTACTGTGTCAGTGTGGGATTGACAGGTGAGTATTGGAAAAGCACGACCACTCACTAGTACTGCTTGTGAGTGAGGGGATATTCGTTCATACAGGATACCAATTGTATGTTACTCTGTTACTGTGTGGCAGCGTTTGATTGTCAGGTGAGTGGTGGATAGATAACTGAATGGGCAAATCTGTGAATTTCAAAGTAGAATTTAAGATTTAAGATGTTAATTTAGATCTGAGATTGGTTGGAATCATACCTAGCACAAAAGAAGTTGGCTGAGGTTGTTGGAGGTCATTCATCTCAATCACATGACATCACTGCAGGAGTTCCTCAGGACAGTGTCCTTGGCCCAACCATCTTCAGCTGTTTCATCAATGACCTTCCCTCCATCATAAGGTCAGAAGTGGGGATGTTCGCACATTGTTCAGCACCATTCGAGACTCGTCAGATACTGACGAAGTCCGTGTCCATATGCAGCAAGACCTGGACAACATTCAGACTTGGGCTGACAAGTGGCAAGTAACATTCGCACCACACAAGTGCCAGGCAATGACCATCTCCAACAAGCGAGACTAACCATCTCCCCCTAACATTCAATGTCATTAATATCGCTGAACCCCCCCACTATCAACATCCTGGGGGTTACCATTGATCAGAAACTGAACTGGACCAGCCATATAAATACTGTAGCTACAAGAGCAGGCCAGAGGCTGGGAATTCTGCGGTGAGTGCCTCACCTCCTGACTCCCCAAAGACTTTCCACCATCTACAAGGCACAAGTCAGGAGTGTGATGGAATACTCTCCACCTGCCTGGATGAGTGCAGCTCCAACAACACTCAAGAAGCTCGACACCATTCAGGATAAAGCAGCCCACTTGATTGGCACTCCATCCACCACCTTCAACATTCACTCCCTCCACCACCGGCGCACTGTGGCTGCCGTGTGTACCATCTACAAATGCACTGCAGCAACTCGCCAAAGCTCCTTCAACAGCACCTGCCAAACCCGCGACCTCCACCACTTAGAAGGACAAGGGCAGCAGACGCATGGGAACATCACCACCTATAAGTTCCCCTCCAAGCCACACACCATCCTGACTTGGACCTGTATCACCGTTCCTTCACTGTTGCTGGAACAAAATCCTGGAACTCCCTCCCTAACAGCATTGTGGGTGTACCTACACCATATGAACTGCAGCGGTTCAAGAAGGCGGCTCACCACCATCTTCTCAAGGGCAATTAGGGATGGGCACTATATGCAGGCCTAGCCAGCCAGCGATGCCCACATCCCATCAATGAATAAAAAAAAAAATTGCGACCCTTAGAACAGAACAGTAACCAGCCATTTCCTAGATACAGTGGGTGGCTCTGAAAAGAGCCTTTGGTTATTAGATTGAATCTTGTCCGCTTTACTTCCTCTTGGAGCTGGCAGTGCTGGTTTTCTTGGGCAGCAGCATGGCCTGGATATTAGGCAGCACCCCACCCTGAGCGATGGTCACCTTTCCCAGCAGCTTATTGAGCTCCTCGTCATTGCGGATGGCCAGCTGCAGGTGTCTGGGGATGATGCGGGTCTTCTTGTTGTCGCGGGCCGTGTTGCCGGCCAGCTCCAGGATTTCAGCGGTCAGATACTCGAGCACAGCAGCCATGTAGACCGCGGCTCCGGCACCCACACACTCTGCAAAGTTGGCCTTTTGCAGGAGCCTGAGAACACGGCCCACAGGGAACTGCAGTCCGGCCCGGGAGGAGCGGGACTTGGCCTTGGCCCGAGCTTTACCGCTGGTTTTTCCTCTTCCAGACATTTCCACACGGTCAGAGAAAGAATGAAAGTCTCCTCTGCTACTGCTCTTCTGCTTTCCTTATACCTTCTTAAGGAACTCAGAGAGCGAAATTATGATTGGTTGCTTTGTATGAATTTCATTTGTGTTTTCCGTTGACCAACCTGCCAATCAATAGGGCGGAAATAACTGGCCTCAACAGTCAGACCGCCAACGATTTTTTATTTTCAAAAAGCCCACCAATGTCTTTCTGAACCACAGAATTAAGATAGTAACTTCATTATTAGTCAAAGATTTCCTAACATTTTTAAATTCTTTTTATCTTATTCCATCACTCCCTTGCAAATTCCAGGCTGATACTGTTGTGTATGTACCTTTAAGAGACAACTGTTTTACAGCTCCTGTATACTGTAGTACCGGCAGTGACCACACCTGTATATAAAGCCAGAGCAGGCTTCTGTACTTCAGTCTTGAGACTACTCTACTCCAGTAAACACCTGTTGATTGTTAAGTTACAGCCTCCGTGTAGTTCTTGGGGAAACATCCTATTTAAAGAATCACGGATCTAACAGTGGCGACGAGATTGATTCGAATCTGCCTGCAACTCTGCATTTCCCGTCGAGGAGTGTGGTAAACCACTGTTATTGTTGTTCACTGTTGTTGTTGTTGTTGCACACTGTTGTATCTATGCATGCCTCAGCTGGCTCCGCCCCTGGCTCCACCCACATGCCCAGGTATAAAGGTGACTGCTCTGCAGTCCCCTGCCTTCTTGGAAACCAGTCAACCACGAGAGGCATGCACTGTTCTTTGTTAATAAAAGGCTTTTTGGTTACTCTCCTAATTCTCCATCTTTTATGAGTAATTAATAGCGCATCAATTTTATTAACAAGAAACAAAATGTCGGCACCAAACGCTGAGCAGCCAGCGCTGCAGCAAATGACGGCACCAAACGCTGAGCAGCAGGCGCTGCTGCATGCCCTCAGACCAACATGCCTGGACCTAGACCCTCAAGAGGCGTGTTTGTCTACCAAGTTCGCACAATGCCTGCGTTGCTTCAAAGCTTACCTGGAAGCCTCAGCGGTGACACTAGATGGAAACAAACTAAAAATCGTGGCCTCCAAGGTGGGCCACCAAGTCTACATGCTCATCCAGGACGCAACTACCTATGCGGCGGCTATCGATCTGCTAAAAGGACAATACACACGCCCGGTAAATACGGTTTATGGCAGACACCTCCTGAGATCCCGCAAACAGCAATCCGGGGAATCGGTGGAGGCATTCCTACGGGCACTACAGATACTCGGCCGAGCCTGCAATTGTAAAGAGGTATCGGCCGCGCCAGACACGGAGGGACTTATCCGAGATGCTTTCGTTGCGGGCCTCAAGTCCGACTACTCCCGGCAGAGACTGCTGGAGAAGGGCGAAATCAACCTGAAGAAGGCAGTGTCCCTCGCGCTCTCGCTAGACGCGGCCCACCGGAATATGGACGCATTCTCCCCTAGCCGCTCGGCACTGTGGACGCCTCAACCTTGGGTCATGGGACCGCCACCCCCGGCACCAACTGCTGCAGCGATGTCCAAGGGCCCGAAATGTTACTTTTGTGGCCAGGCTAAACACCCCAGAGCACGCTGCCCGGCGAAAAATGCTACCTGCTCTGGCTGCGGGAAGAAAGGACACTACGTCAGCGCCTGCAAAGGTAAAACCGCTAACGCCAGCAGCGCCGCATGTGAACCGTGGGGGCAGCCATCTTGACCGCCATCTTGGACACCTCCAGCCGCGTGGGGATCGGGATCCTGGGCGCAGCCATTTTGTCCGCCATCTTGGACACCTCCAACTCCAATCACGGGTGACCCGGACTCAACCACCGCCTCGTCTGACGACCACAGTGACTCGCTTGACCATACGCTGGCCTCCGTGACGCTGGACCAATCTCTCCCTCACCAACTGTCCAGGTCCATGATGGACATTACGGTAAATGGCCGCGCCACTACCTGCCTTTTCAACAGCGGGAGCACGGAGAGCTTTATCCACCCCGACACGGTGCGCAGTTACTCTCTCCCGGTCCTGCCAACGCGCCATCGGATCTCTATGGCTTCCAAATCCCATTCAGCAGACGTCGGTGGCTACTGTGTAGTGACCCTTTCAGTAAGGGGCACAGAATACAAAAATTTTAAACTTCTTGTCCTGCCCCATCTCTGCGCTGCCGTTCTACTGGGGTTGGATTTTCAGTGCCACCTTAAAAGTGTCACATTAGCGTACGGCGGACCCCTCCCCCCTCTCACAGTCTGCAGCCAGCAGCTTTTAAATCGCCCACCACGCACCATTTGCAGCCTCTCCACGCTTAAAGTCTCCCCCCGCCTTGTTCGCTAACCTCACCCGCGACTGTAAGCCCATCGCTACCAAAAGCAGGCGGTACAGTGCCGGGGATAGGAGCTTCATTAAATCTGAAGTAGCAAGACTCCTGAAGGAAGGGATTATTGAGGGTAGCACTAGCCCATGGCGAGCCCAAGTGGTGGTAGTGAAGACTGGCGAAAAACAGCGCCTAGTTATTGACTACAGCCAGACAATCAATCGTTACACCCAGTTAGATGCATACCCACTCCCCCGCATATCTGACATGGTCAATCAGATAGCACAATACCGGGTGTTCTCGACGATTGATCTGAAGTCGGCATACCACCAGCTCCCCATCAGGGCTGAGGACCACCAGTACACAGCTTTTGAAGCTGACGGTCATCCCTACCACTTCCTCCGAGTCCCCTTCGGCGTCATCAATGGGGTTTCAGTCTTCCAACGGGAGGTGGACCGGATGGTTGACCAGAACGCGCTCCAGGCCACTTTCCCCTATCTAGACAACGTCACCATCTGCGGCCACGACCAGCAGGACCATGATGTTAATCTAGAGAAATTCCTCCGTACGGCCCAGCGGCTGAACCTAACATATAACAAGGACAAGTGTATGTTTCGCACCACGCGCCTTGCCATTCTTGGCTGTGTAGTGGAGAACGGAGTCATTGGCCCCGACCCCGACAGGATGCGCCCCCTTATGGAGCTCCCCCTCCCCCACTGCCAAAAAGCACTGAAGAGATGCCTAGGGTTTTTCTCGTACTATGCTCAGTGGGTGCCCAACTATGCTGACAAAGCCAGACCCCTCATCAAGTCCAACTCCTTCCGCCTGACAGCAGAGGCCTGTGCAGCCTTCACTCTCATAAAAAGAGATATTGCAAGGGCCACGATGCACGCAGTGGATGAGTCCATCACTTTCCAAGTGGAGAGCGACGCATCCGACTTTGCCCTAGCTGCAACCCTTAACCAGGCGGGGAGACCCGTGGCCTTTTTCTCAAGGACCCTCCAGGGCCCTGAGATTCGACACTCCTCTGTCGAAAAGGAGGCCCAGGCCATTGTGGAAGCTGTGCGACATTGGAGGCATTACCTGGCCGGAAAACGATTTACCCTGCTCACTGACCAGCGTTCAGTAGCTTTTATGTTTAATAATAAGCAGAGGGGCAAAATCAAGAATGACAAGATCTTGAGGTGGAGAATCGAACTCTCCACCTACAATTAAGATATCTTGTACAAGCCCGGGAAACTCAATGAGCCCCCAGATGCCCTATCACGTGGTACATGCGCCAACGCGCAAGTTGATAGACTGAAGACCCTCCACAATGACCTCTGCCACCCGGGGGTCAGCAGGTTTTTTCACTTCATCAAATCCCGTAACCTGCCCTACTCCATCGAGGAGGGCAGGACCATGACCAGGAACTGCCAACTCTGTGCCGAGTGCAAACCGCATTTTTATAGGCCAGACAGAGCAAGCCTGATCAAGGCCACTCGCCCCTTCGAGTGCCTGAGCATCGATTTTAAAGGGCCCCTCCCCTCCTCTGACCACAACGTGTACTTCCTCAACATAATTGATGAGTACTCCCGTTTCCCGTTTGCCATCCCTTGCCCAGACATGACCAGTACCACGGCCATTAAAGGTCTGAATGACCTTTTCGCCTTGTTTGGCTTCACTAGCTATATCCATAGCGACCGGGGCTCATCCTTTATGAGCGACGAACTCCATCAGTACCTGCTCACGAGAGGTATTGCTACAAGCAGAACCAGCAGCTACAACCCGCGGGGGAACGGCCAGGTGGAAAGAGAGAATGCGACAGTTTGGAAGGCCGTCCTCTTAAACTTAAAATCAAAGGGCCTTCCGACCTCTCACTGGCAGGAGGTCCTCCCTGCAGCACTCCATTCCATTCGGTCACTGCTTTGTACGGCCACCAATGCCACCCCCCATGAAAAAATGTTCACTTTCCCCAGGAAGTCCACATCGGGCACCTCGCTACCGACATGGCTGATGTCTCCAGGACCCGTCCTACTGCGGAAACACATGAGGTCCCATAAAATGGACCCCCTGGTCGAGAGGGTGAGCCTCCTCCATGCCAACCCCCAGTAGGCTTACGTGGCGTACCCGGACGGGCGGGAGGACACAGTCTCCATACAAGACCTCGCACCTTCGGGTGCCCCTGAAACACTACCATTGCCATCCACCACTACCCACAACCCAACACCTGTAGACGGCATGCCGCAGCCCCAAGACCCATCATTGACCACCCAACCACTCAATGAGACGCCAGATTCAACGTTGGATGCTGCACCATCACCGCCGCCACCACGACGATCAGGACGGCATACAAGGCCACCTGATAGACTTACTTACACGAACCTTTAGTACACTTCACCCCGCCGGACTCAATTTTAAACAAGGGGTGAATGTGGTAAACCACTGTTATTGTTGTTCACCGTTGTTGCTGTTGTTGCACAGTGTTGTATCTATGCATGCCTCAGCTGGCTCCGCCCCTGGCTCCACCCACATGCCCAGGTATAAAGGTGACTGCTCTGCAGGCCCCTGCCCTCTTGGAAACCAGTCAACCACGAGAGGCATGCTCTGTTCTTTGTTAATAAAAGCCTTTTAGTTACTCTCCTAACTCTCCGTCTTTTATGGGTAATTGATAGCGCATCAAAGGTGCTATCTAGAAAGGATCAGGAAGCCGCCCCAAAGACTGAATTTATAAATGGACTATTTCTGTTTATTGTGCATGTTAAAGTGTTAACTGTTATTTGAATGTTATGGGTACTGTTAATCTAAAAGGGGAGGAATTGTTGTGTATCTACCTTTAAGAGAGAACTGTTTTACAGCTCCTGTATACTGTAGTACCGGCAGTGACCACACCTGTATATAAAGCCGGAGCAGGCTTCTGTACTTCAGTCTTGAGACTACTCTACTCCAGTAAACACCTGTTGATTGTTAAGTTACAGCCTCCGTGTAGTTCTTGGGGAAACATCCTATTTAAAGAATCACGGATCTAACAGATACAATCAGGATTAATTTCGGGTTCAATTTCAAACTGTAACAGGTGCGATTCAATCCCCATTGATTCTGTAACAGGAGACATTCCAGGTCAATCTTTGTAAAAGTGAGGTTTCACAGATTATCGACCGATCATTTGCACAGGCGCGGCTGCGGGAGTGAAACTAGAACTGGGAGTCCTGCTGTGAAAAGGGAAGAGGTACATAGTGATCAAACTGACCCCCTTCTGTTCTCTAAACTAACTCCCATTCTGCCTTGTTACACTGCAGGAAGTCTCACTTAATAAACGGATGACTCCTAAATTGCATAAATAAATTGGAAAGGTCTTGACAGAGAATAAAGTGACTGAAATCAGAGTCTCGTCCCTTAAACAAGCTTTTAATTCGTCGGCACGCGCTGTAAATGAACCGGACAGAGAGCAGAGGGAAAGAGCGACCACGACCGTGTTTGTAGTCCTTATCAGCCGAGCACAGAGGAAACGGCATCCGCTGGGGGAGCGGTGCTCGCATGGGTCCTTCCCGCCGGTTTAAAAAGTGCAGGGGAGGGGGAGGCTTCTTCTTCTTATCGTGTCCACGGACAGTCTATACATAGCCCAGCCAGAACTGGACACATTTTTGCGCCTTGTTGTTGGATTCGGCAAGATCTGCAACAGTGCAGGGTTCCTCTAACAATGTGCATTGCAGGAGATGTTGCATAGTCTATGCCTCATTTCCACATTCACAAGTTGTCAGACTGGTTGAATATCCCCATTTGCTTAGTGACACCTTTGAGCAACCTACACCGGTCCTAAGTCTGTTAAGGCACTTCCAGATTGCCCAGTTGCAATTAGCTCCTGGGGGGAGGTTTTCATCAGGTAAAATTTCCATTGCTGGGGGTTGTTCAAGACTGGCGAGCCAGTCTTTCCACAAGGCGATGCGGGCTTCAGATGAGGTTTATTGTAATGGAACAACACTGTTCATGAAGCTCTTCCTGGACTTTAGATGGCTGGGTGTAGGTGTATGACAATGCAGAGGGTGCCTCTCATCTGATGTTTGACGGAGTCGCTCTTTCTTGCTGGCCACCATTCTTCTAATATCAGGGGGAGCGATACCCGCCAGGGTATATAGGCTGTTGGTGTTTGTTGGTTTTAAGCAACCTGTGATAAATTGGCAGCTTGCATTCAGAATGGCATCCATCTTCTTGGCATGAGTAGACCTTTCCCATGCAGGGCAGGCATATTCGGCAGTGGAATAGCAAAGAGCAAGTGCACTGGTTCGCAATGTTTTCGGGCTTGCTCCCCATCTTGTGTTAGTTAGCTTATTCAGGATGTTGTTTCGTGCACTTACTTTCACCTTTGTCTTCTCGATGTGGTTCTTGAAGGTGAGACATCTGTCAAGGGTGACTCCTAAGTAGATAGGGTGCTCGCAATGCGTCAGTGTTGCTCCACACCAGGTTACTTTCAACTGGCGTTTGGCTTCACGGTTTCTGAGGTGGAATGCACAAACTTGCGTCTTTGATGGGTTTGCGCGAAGGTTGTTTTCTTCATAGTGGGATTTTAGTCCCTCCAAGGCCTCAGAAAGCGCTTTCTCCACGGTCTTAAATTCAGTGCTTTGGTCAGTGACACCTAAGTCATCAGCCTATATAAAACGGCGTGTGACACCGTCAATAGGTTGTTCATTCATGTAGATGTTGTACAGCAGCGGTGCAAACACGCTTCCCTGAGGAAGACCATTCTTCTGAATACGCCACCTGCTGCGCTTCCCACTTAATTCAACATAGAGACGGCGATTCTGAAGCGTGCTTTCTAACAGCTCTGTTAAGTGAATCTCTTTTGTCATCTCTAGAAGATTGCAGAGGAGACGTCTATGGTTTACTGTATTGTATGCTGCTGACAGGTCTACAAAAACAGCACCTGTTACCATCCCTTGCTCAAAACCATCTTCGATGTGTTGTGTGAGGTTGAGCAGTTGGCTTGTTGTTGATTTGCCGGGGCGGAAACCTGCTTGCTCTGGAATGATCTTCTCATCCACAGTTGGTGCTATCCTATTGAGTATCAGGCGTTCAAACAGCTTATAGGTGTGGCAAAGCAGTGAAATTGGCCGAAAACTCTTAGGATCTGAGGGATCTTTTCCAGGCTTTAATAGTGCTATTACATGTGCCTTCTGCCAGATATTAGGTAGCTTGTGTGTTGCCAGACAGTGGTTGAACAATTGTAGGAGCCACTTCTTTGCTTGCTGTCCAAAATGCTTTATCTGCTCCATTGCTATTTTGTCAAGACCAATTGCTTTCCCGTGTTTTAGATTAGATGTACCAGTTTCCAGCTCTTCCATGGTGAATGGTCTAGTGAAGCCAGGATCATCGCTGTACTTCTTCCTATCTAGTTGTGCTCTTGGTTGTTTCTTGTTGATTTTTCCATTCAGGAGCAACTGGTGTGCAACTTGGTTAGCAGACACATTTGGATGTTGGGCAGCTTTCTTGGGATCACCACCAAGTTTGCGTATGAGAGACCATGCCTTCTTGCTGTTTTTTGTAAGATCTGTTGTCTCTATCATGGTGTTCCGGGTGTTTTGACGTTCTTGAGAGATACTTAACATCACCCTCCCACCGGTAGATATTGTTTCCTCTGAGAAGGGGTCAGATTCAAACATTGAGACATACTCCCAGTAGAGTTCAGCATTCTCCTTGGTGAGACCAGGGATGTAGTGTACTCTGCAACATCGGGGGATCTTCCTTCTAGCTGTTTTTTGGACAGCTTTTGCAAAGAGGTTGTAGTGCTCAGGTAGTGGTTTAATGCGTTTAACCTTGCGGTCAAGTGCTCGTGTGAAACCGTTCCAATCGGCCTTCTTGAAGTTGAAGCGCCTTTTGAATGGTACGATGGTTGGTAACACTGCTGCATTTGCCTGGATGCCAATAGTACGGTGTTGTGTCTGTGGTATTGGGTCTGTGACAAGCTTCTTGCAGAAGCCAGCGATGTCTTTGCTGGCAATGGCAAGATCTGGATTATATCTACATTTCCAGCGGGCACTGTGGAAGGAGGCTGGCAATTTAGGATCGTGGATGAGACTAAGCTGGTTCGTGTCCATCCATTCTTCGACTGCTTCTCCATCGTTGTTAGTCTCCTTGTACCACCATTGGGTACTGTGGCTATTAAAGTCTCCAATGATGATCTGTGGTTTATTGTGCAGGTTGGGTACAGGGTTAGAGAAGCTGAAATCTGTGCCAGGTGGCTTGTACACTGAGGTCACTACTACTTTGCTCAGCTCTACGGTTAGAATTTCGATGTTGTCCTCCTCTGTTTTAGAAGTGGCTTCGACAACTGAGGGGGAGGCGAGGGTTGTATTTTAGCGCATGATCAGATTTCTTTTTATCCCACTTAAATCAACAAAAATGTGATCGTTTTACAAATCGCTTTTATCATTCATTAAATGGGCCTCATTAAGACGATGTTAATTATCATCCGAATTACTGATAAACCGAGTGTGTGACCCGCACACTGGAGTGGGAGTTCCTGAAGAGGTTTACACATTCCGTCAAATGAGATTTTATTTTCACCCACAGGGTGGTTGGGGTCTGGAATTATTTTGCCTGAAAGGGTGTTAGAGACAGAAACCTTCATCACATTTAATAAAATAACTTGGATATGACCATAAGTGCCGTAAACTGGAAGACAAAGGACCAAGAGCTGTAAAGTGCGATTTGGCTTTATAGATTGTTTATGGCCGACAGACACGATGGGCCGAATGGCCTCCTTCTGTGCCGTAACATTCTATAATACTATACATCGCAGAGACAGAGAGCTATAGAGTAAAGACACACTCACATACCAGACCCTAAGAAATACACAGTAACTCTCAGTCAGATCCCAGAAAGTGTCAGATATAGAGTAAAATCAACACCCACATAAATCCCAGACCAGAAATTGAGTTACAGAAGTGCCGCTACCGACAAGGCTACGGCCGGCAGAGATGAAGGGTCGAATAACCTCCTTCTATGCCGTAAATGTCTACGATTCAACGACTGAAGGCCATTCGACCCATCGTGCGTATGCTGATTTATAACACCTCCACACCTAAATTTGATCTTGTAATTAAATATAGATCTTCACCGATCACAATGTAAATCGTCAATCTATCCCCGCTCCCAGGTCACTGCTCTCTCTGTGAGGTGGTGAGTGGCTCTTAAAAGAGCCTTTGTGTTGTGTTTGGTTGAAAGAGTCGAGTTGTTCTGCCGCCGAATCCATAGAGTGCGGCCCTGCCGTTTCAGAGCGTACACCACATGCATGGCAGTGACCGTCTTGCGCTTGGCGTGCTCAGTGCAGGTGACCGCATCCCTGTTTTACTCTGTATCTGTTAGTCTCTGTTATGTGAGTGTCGGTTTTACTCTGTATCTGTTAGTGTCTGGTATGTGAGTGTGTCTTTCACTCTGTATCTGTTAGTCTCTGGTATCTGAGTGTCGGTTTTATTCTATAGCAAATGTTCCCTTTAAGCTGCCGGTCCTGTGCAGCAGATTCTACGATGTTCTAATGGCAACAACTGCACATGCATGTTAATCTGAATGGGTCGCGCAGCCCCCACAAAAAATACTCTCTGGGAATTGAGTGTGGGTTTTACTCTGTATCTGTCTGTCTCTGGTATTTAAGTGTGGATTTCACACTGTATCAGTAAATCTCTGGGAAGTGAGTGTGATATTTACTCTGTATCTGTATGTCTCTGGTATGTGACTGTGGGCTTTATTCTGTACCTTTCAATTTCATCGATGTGAGTGTGGCTTTCTCTCTGTCCCTGACAGTCTCTGGTGTGTGAGTGCGGGTTTTACTGTGTGTTGTTCAGTCTCTGGTAGCTGAGTGTGGGTTTTATTCTGTATTAATCTGACTCTGGTATGTGTGTGTGTGTTTTACTTTATATGATTGAAAATACGGAATTTTTTAGAAGGTGAAAGCCCAGTAAATGTTCGTATTCAGAGGGATTTGTGTGTCCTCGTACATGAATCACAGAAAGTTAACAGCAATCAATTGGGAATTAAATTTTATATTTGCCCTTATTGCAAGTGGTTGGAGTATAAGTGTATGGTAGTGTTGGTTCAACTTATAGGTCTGGGATGAGCAGAAATGTATTCACTCGGAGGGTTATGAATCTTTTCAATTCTACCCCAGAGGGCTGTGGATGCTCAGTCGGTGGGTATATTCAAGACTGAGATATATAGATTTTTGGGCACTTAGTGTATCGTATCAACAGAATCAATTTCTGCTAATTGCATGTGGGGTTCACTCTAACTGTCAATCCCTGGTGTCTGAGTGTATGTTTTACACTGTGTCTGTCAATCTTTGGTATATGAATGTGGGTTCTACTCTATACCCGTCGTTCTCTGGTATATTAATATAGTTTTATCTGTACCAGACATATTTATGATATGTGAGTATTCGTTTTACTTTCTAAGAACATTTGAATTTCGAGCAGGGGTGGCCATACTGCCTCTCGAGCCTGCTCTGATATTCAATAAGATCATGGCTGACCTTCGAACTCAACTCGGATTTCCTGTCCTTTCCCGATATCCCTTAATTCCTCTGCAGTACAAGAATCTATATCAGCCTTAAACATAATCAACGACTGAGCATCCACAGCTCCTTGGGGCAGCGAATTCCAAATATTCGCAACCCTCTGAGTGAAGAAATTCCTCCTTATCGGAGTCTTAAAAGGCCGGCCATTTCTCCGGAGCCTTTGCCCCATAGTTCTAGATTCTCCTGTGAGGGGAAACAATCTCTGAAGTGTGAGTGTGAGTCTTACTCTTTACCTGCCAGTTTCTGCTAAATTGTGGGTGGCTTTTCATTGTACCTGTCAGTTTCTGGTATGGAAGAGAGGTTTTCACCCTGTACCTGTCAATTACTCGTAATTGCGTATGGGCTTTACTCTGTATCTGCCAGTTTCTGTCGTGCGAGTGTTGGTTTTGTTCTGTATCTGTCAATCTCTAATACATGACCTTCCCCTGCAGTATCCATAGCACTGTTTGTGACCTAGAAATCTTCTGTCTTTTTTGATCACCATTTTCACTGTTGTTTTAAAATTCCTTTTTAATTCTGTGGGAGACGCATGGGATTCCATGGAAGATCAAAGTATTTTGTCAGTTGCAATGGACATTTTTTTCTCTTAAAATCCTGCTGCAACGTTCCACATGTCAGTTCTGACCTGCGAGGGGTATTAAAAGTACCTCGGTTGCGATGGCCGGGAATCGAACCCAGGTCAACTGCTTGGAAGGCAGCTATGCTCACCACTATACCACCATCGCTCATATATGTTAATTTATATATTTACGGACTATATCCTTCTTTTGGCTCCTA
This sequence comes from Somniosus microcephalus, assembly GCF_052327205.1. Lineage (NCBI taxonomy): Eukaryota > Metazoa > Chordata > Chondrichthyes > Squaliformes > Somniosidae > Somniosus > Somniosus microcephalus. Next base: position 216,417 of record NC_140993.1, read on the forward strand.
AGTGGGTCAAGTGAGAGACACAGCACTCATTTTAATCAGAACGTCAGCACTATGCTGAGGCACTTTCCCTCCAATTAAAAATGGCCACTGTGAATAATTATATCGCTTGGATTGAGCCCTCACTCCGTTTATTATTTTAAAATCCTTTATAGGTTAAAAATAATAATCCACAAAAATAAATTGAAAATCATTTTTATGGGAGAAGCAAATGGGCGATGATTTATTTTGTTGTAAATTTTAGTGAAATGGCATTTGCTGGAAGGCATTAAACTGCGATAGGGTGACCTAAACTGTATCAACAGGAGCCTGGTTGCGATGCCGCGAATTCGAACACCAATCAACTCGCTCGAAAGAGCAGCTACAATCACCACTGTCCCCCCATCGTTCTAATTTTAAAATGTAATCTTCTGTATTTACAGATCGCACGCAATGGGTCTTTGGAGCTTTAGTCAGGATGAGTAAAACACTTTGCAATCATTTCAATCTGAACATAAACAAGGTGTTCAGTTTATTTCTCTCCAATATAAACAGTTACTGATGAATGGTTATCTTGTTGCACTACTGGCTGGCGGCCAGGAGATGGCACCAACCTCTAATAGTTTGGAGTGTACGGATTGTGTCCACACATCCAGACCGCCGTGAGTCTGGTGCTGCCCGGGGAGCTGGCCAAACACGGCGTGTCGGAAGGGACAATGCCGGTGGCCATTGCAAATAAATTTCACAACGCACTGAGAAAGCATAAAGCAAAGCAACGGCTCTTGTAAGAGGAAACCACAGCATTAATTTAGTCGAATTATTCATTCGGGATATTGTCCTTTTAAAGAATCACAGAAAGGTACAGCACATTTGTTTGTGGCTTTACTCTGCAACTGTTATTTACTGCTATTTGAGTGCGGGTTTAACGCTGTACCTGTCTGTATCTGGAATGTGAGTTTGTGATTTATTCTGCACCTGTTGTTTTCTAGTAAGTGAGTGAATATTTTTCTTTGTATCTGTCAGTGTCTTGATGTGAGAGTCTGTGTTTCAGTCTACATGTCCACCTCTGGTATGGAAGTGTGGTTTATATTTTGTACCTGTTATTTTCTGGTGTGGAAGAGAGGCTTTACTCTGTACTTCTCAAGCTCTGGAATGTGTGCATGGGTTATACCCTCGATTTGTAATTCTCTGTTATGTGACAGTTAATTTAATCTACGTCAGTCAGTGTGCGTTTTACTCTACTTGTCAATTTCTGACACATGAGTGTGGCTTTTCTGCTGTAACGCTCAGGTACTGGTATGTGAGTGTGGGTGTTTCTCTGTACCTGTCAGTTTCTGGTATGTGAGTGTGGATTTTACTCTGTACCTGCCTATCTCTGGTATGTGAGTGAGGGTTTTTGATCTAGTGCAGACAGTTTCTATTATGAGTAAGTGTTTAAACCAGTAGCTGCCAGTTTCTGTTATGGAAGCCTGTTTTTGGTCTGTACCTGTCAGTCTCTGGGATGCATGTTGGGTTTTATCTGTACCTGCCAGTTTCTGGTGAGTGGCTGTGGATTTCACTCTCTACCTCTCTGCAACTGGTATGTGAGCGTCAGTTTCTGTCTTTCTATCTGTGTCTAGTATGGGAGTGTAGATTTTAATCTGTACCTGTCAATCTCTGGTATGTGAGTGGGGTTTTCATCTGTATCTGTCAGTCAATCTCAGTTACAGTAAGTGATTGTGATTCTTTCTCAATCTGTCATTCTGTGAGTGATAATATACTTACTGTGTGTGAGAAGGAGCTGCCTGCGCTGCTCCTTGTATTCCGCATGGAGGAGAGATCACTTTTTATTCTGGCTCAGTGAAGTATTTTGCTTCGAGAATAATAATATGAGAAAAATATTGGTAATACAATATGGACAGTTGAGGGTAGAATATAAAAATAAAGTTATAATTAATGTGTTTTTTATAATAAAGTAAAGTATCTGGAGAGAGGAAACCACGATACAAACATTGTCTTTTTCTGACCTCACTGCAATACATTGGGTCTCAGATTCTCCATGACAGGTGTGTAGGACTGTTCTATAGTAAGTTATCAGCATCCACACACAACACAAACCCAGCACTGGACCATGAATGGAACCACCTCAATACAGCGGGTATCAGATTCTCCACACCAAGTGTGTAGGACTGTTCTATGGTAAGTTATCAGCATCCAGACACAACACAAACCCAGCACTGGACCATGAATGGAAACACCTCAATACAGCCGGTCTCAGATTCTCCACGACAGGTGTGTAGGACTGTTCTATTGTAAGTTATCAGCATCCAGACACAACACAAAGCCAGCACTGGACCATGAATGGAAACACCTCAATACAGTCGGTCTCAGATTCTCCACGACAGGTGTGTAGGACTGTTCTATGGTAAGTTATCAGCATCCAGACACAACACAAACCCAGCACTGGACCATGAATGGAACCACCTCAATACAGCCAGTCTCAGATTCTCCAAACCAGGTGTGTAGGACTGTTCTATGGTATGTTATCAGCATCCAGACACAACACAAATCCAGCACTAGACCATGAATGGAACCACCTCAATGCCACACGCCAGGTTTATATCTCACATTCGCATGCGACTACCTATGAATTTCTGGATGGCTTCCTGGACTATAACCACAGGTACCTGGGCTGTACAAAGAATTGTTTTCAGTCTAAGGACAGAAAACAGCGAGTTGTGGTAAATGTCTGTTTTTCAGACTGGAGGATGGTAGACAGTAGTGTTCCCCAAGGGTCAGTGCTGTGGCCACTGCTTTTTTGATCCATATAAATAACCTGGATATTGGAATACAAAGTTGCATTTCTAAATTTGCAGATGACACCAAACTTGGGGGTGAGGCAGGCAGTGAGCATGATACCAATCAACTGCAACAGGACACAGAAAGGCTAGCAGAATTGACAGACAAGTGGCAGCTAGAACTTAATACAGAGACGTGTGAGATGATGCATTTTGGCAGAAGGAACTGGGAGAGGAAATATACACTTAATGACACAGTTTTAAAGAGTGTGCAGGGACAGAAGAACCTGGGAGTTAATGTGCATAGGTCCCTGAAGGTGGCAGGACATATTAAGAGAGTGGTTAGGAAAGTATATGGGATCTTGGGTTTCATAAATAGAGGTATTGAGTACAAAAGTAGAGATGTTATGCTGAAACTTTATAAAGCACTGTTTAGGCCACAACTGGAGTATTGCGTCCAGTTCTGGTCACCACACTTTAGGAAGGATGTGAAGGCCCTTGAGAGGGTGCAGAGGAGATTGACCAGAATAGTTCTGGGGAGGCGGGGGGGGGGGGGGTCTTAGCTACAAGGAAAGGTTGGAGAAGCTGGATTTGTTTTTATTAGAGCAAAGGAGGTTGAGGGGTGATTTGATGGAGGTGTACAAGATTATGACGGGTTTGAATAGGCTAGATGGAGAAAGGCTGTTCCCACTACTTGATGGTACAAGGACCAGGGAACACAGAATTAAGGTTTTGGGCAAGAGATATGGGGGGGGGGGGAGGGGTTGTGAGGTCATTTTTTTAATGCAGCGAGTGGTGAGGACTTGGAACTCGCTGCCGACGGAAGTGGTGGAAGCGGAGACACTAAATGTGTTCAAGGGGAGACTGGATAGGCACTTGAGGGAAATACACTTGCAGGGCTACGGGGATAGAGCGGGGGAATGGGACTGACTGAATTGCTCTACAGAGAGTCGGCATGGACTCGATGGGCCGAACGGATTCCTTCTGTGCCGTTATGAATCTATGACTATGACTCTATGGAAACCGAGTTGAGGGCCTGTGTAGTTAACAGAATGCCACAGAGCGCGGATCCTGATGTACCTGAAGGAGCGACTATGTATCTCCTAATCACCAGCAACACGGTTCTGGAGAACTTAGTGCATCGAAACAAAATAACCGATTTTTGAAATGTGTTCTTTCACACTTCTCACCTGGTGCCCGCAATAGATGCACTTTGTGAACTAAAGCAGCAATGATTTGAAAGAGCGAGGTGATTTACTTTCTATGTTAACTTACACTGTACAAACACAGCCCGGGAATGGCCTCTCCCTTCCCCCACTCACTCCATGTTCCGGAAATATTTCCTGCTTCAATCTGTCTCGTACAAACAGCCCCGAATGCCGCTGAACAGTCCCAGTGCGACGAGCTGCTGTGAGGAGGCTGCTGTTTGCTCCGTTACTCAGGCCCGTGATATCTCCGCTCCCTGATGTGTTCAGCGATCATTAGCCGAGCACAGAGGAAACGGTCCCCGCTGGCAGAGCTGGGAGAGGGGAGCTCGCAGGGCCCTTCCTGTCGCTTTAAACACTGTGCTGGAGAGGGGGAGGAGAAGTCAAGTGTTTATCACGCATGCTCAGACCTCTCTCCTGAGGCAAATTAAAAGAAGCAACAGCAACAACAACTTGAATTTATAAAGCACATTTCAATGAATAAATCGTCCCAATGAGCTTGACAGGAGCGTTATCAAAGAAACATTGTCACCGAAACAGATAAGGAGATATTAGGAGAGGAGGAAGCGACACTGGACACACGTCAGTTGCTGCCGGTGAGTGTGAGAGCGACGCGAATCCTGTCCCTTTGAGCGATTTGTTTCCCCAATACTGTATGGAAGGATGGGGAGGAACAGGCTCTGTCAATCTCTGATACTGAACTGCTGGTGAGTGGGGAGTTTAATCCGTCTCTGCCTGTCTCCGCTGGGTGAGTAGGCGACAGATACCAGTCAAGTTCCCGAGCCTGTGTGACTGTCACCCCCTGTGTCTGTCGCTGTGCCTTGTGTACAGGATCAATCCTCAGTCCCTCTATCCCCCAGCCCTGCCTGTTATATCTGGATCGATGCTGAACCTCTCAGTTTTCGCTCTATTGAAACCGAGTTCAGGGTATGTGTGGTGAACAGAATGTCTCACTATTTCTGTGAATAATACTATGATCTAAAAGCAGGCCAGACTCGACACAGCCAAACTGTGACACGTTCCTGCCCCTAAATCTCGGTAAGAGAGAGTGCGTGGACCGCCTGGCTCAGAGTGCGAACATTAAGACTGATACAGTCTCTCTGCCTCTCTCTCTGGTTGCTGTCTCTGGGTGTTGAGATTGGAATGCACAGGACACCAGTTGCTCTGTTCTGTTCCTCAATTTCGGAGAGAGACAGAGAGAGGCTAGAGGGGCGGTGAGATCATCATTTCAATTTTCATATAAATCAAACATATTTCTGCCTGCGAACAATATAATACCTTCAAACCAGATATGAGTGAACACAGCCAGAGCTGTGATTGGCTCCTGCCCCTGAATCTGGGGAACAGACACTATGAGGAGCGCCGGCCTCAGAGTGTTTAACACTGACTGAGCTGGGAAGCTGCAACTAACCCCGAGAATCGGCAGCACAGGCCGAGCGGAGAGGAAAACCTGTCCTGTGAACTGTAAATCTGGGAACAGATTGTGCTGTGAATGAGCAGAGTGAACATTGTGTCAGCGAGTGTGTTAAAGGGGCGGGTGGGTTAGACTAGTGTCACTGTGTTTGTGTGTCCACTCTCATCGCCGGATTTCAGAGACCCTCTTGTGTAAAATTTAAAGATTTCCCTGTCATAGGATCGCCCTGCTCCCCTGCTCAGCCCTGAAGTGGGAATTAAACGTGAAGTTTTAGTTGATTTCAAATTTCAGTCGACAAACAGCGAACATTTCCGCGATTGGGTGAGAGAGCGCGATCAGTGCAGCAATGAAAGGGCTTTAAATCGAAATTGTTGTCTTGAATTCTGATGAAACTTTCTCGACAGCAAACATCCCAGTCTTCCAGACAGAAAGAGGCCAGTCTGGGAATGTGGAGTGCCCGAGTTTAATTGGAATCGGAGAGTTAATAAGGACAGAGAAACACAGAGGGGCTGGAGGGGCCGGGAGCTGACAGCAGGATGTCTCCGCCCCGTCCGCTCGCTGCCTATAAGTAGCTCTGTGCCGCCGCCTCTCGTCTCATTTCTGACCCAGCTCTGACTGTCAGAGAGATTTTCTACAGAGTCGCGGACATGACTGAGACCGCAGCCGCTGAAACGGCTCCTTCTGCCGCCGCCGCGCAAACCAAGGCTCCCAGCAAGAAGAAGAAGGCGGCTCCCCGCTCCAAGCCTGCCGGTCCCACGTTGGGCGAACAGATCCTCAAGGTTGTGGCGAGTGGCAGCGATCGCAAGGGGATGTCCCTGGCGGCGATAAAGAAGGCTCTGGCTGCCAACGGTGTCGATGTGCTGAGGCAGCGTTCACTGATCAATTTAAGTATCAAGAGGAAAGTGGAAAACGGCTTCCTGGAGCAGACCAAGGGCACGGGCGCCGCGGGCTCCTTCAGGCTCGCTAAGAAGGAACCCCAGCGGAAAGAGGGAAAGAAGGTGAAGAAACCAGCAGCCAAGAAATCTGCAGCCAAGAAACCAGCAGCCAAGAAATCTCCAGCCAAGAAACCAGCAGCCAAGAAATCTCCAGCCAAGAAACCAGCAGCCAAGAAATCTCCAGCTAAGAAACCAGCAGCCAAGAAAACGATCACCATGAAAGCAGCAACGTCAAAAAAGACAGCGAAAGCGGCGGCTGGGAAGAAGGCGGCGGCGAAGAAGCCCAAGAGCCACAAGAAGGCTAGAGGCGGAATGGTGAAGGCGGCCAAGAAGGTGGAAAAACCCAAGGCCAAGCCCAAATCAGCAAAGCCTCAGAAAGCAGCGCCCAAAAGAAAATAAAAAGGACAACTTGTAAACATCTGAACCCAAAGGCTCTTCTCAGAGCCACCCACGTCTTTCCAAAAAGAGCTGATCACGGAATCAGATTGTAGTGTATGTACCTTTAAGAGGAACTATGTTTTTGAAGCCCCTGTATACTGCAGTACCAGTAGTAACCACTCGTGTATATAAGCCTGTATAGCGTCTTGTGTAGTTAGTTCACCTCCAGACTTTGTTCAGTAAACACTTGCTAAATCAACTCCTGCATTCCGTGTCTCCATTAACACACGGATCTAACAGTGGCGATGAGTTAGAAACGAACTTACCTGCAATTCGGCAGCACCTCAAGGAGATCGCTTCCTCAGACAAAGGTCGAAGCCAGAGGCAAGAAAAAAGAAAGGGAAGCTGTGGTTTCACCAGCTAAACAGGCTGGTGGCAGGTAGTGCACTGATCCTTCCTGGGCTGCGGCGGGCTAGAGCTCGATCGGGTGGCTCTGCAACGGGGCCGGGCAGCGAGTTGGGAAGCAGAAGGAAGGAGAGAGAGAGGGTGGAGCACTCAGGGCGCGGCCGGTGCTGCAAAGCAGGTCGGCGTTCAGGCCGAGCAGAGGGATGGGAAAGTCCCAGAGAGTCCGCTCCATGACAGGAATGGTTCTCCAAGTAACGGAGAAACTATTGAAGAGATATATATAAAAATGTATTTTTTTAATAGAAATACCGCGAAAAGCTGCAGGTCGCAACGGGAACCGTGGAGAACAGCGGTGGCAGCAGCCGCAGAAACGCGTGGGAGGTGCCATTTTGATCCATCGGGGATGGAGGAAAAGCGCGGGAAGCGCCATTTTAGATTTTCCAGATGCTGAAGACTGGCAATATTACTGCTTTCGATACTGATATAGAATATTGGACCACATATGTGGAAAGAGTGGAGGTATATTGCAAGGCGAATGAAGAAGCGGATGATAAAAAGGCATCGGTACTTCTAAATCTGATGGGCGCAAGGACATACGGGCTGTTACAAAACTTGATTACTCCAGCCAAACCGATGGACAAGAATTTTAAGGAGATTGTTGATATCTTACAGGAGCACTTAAACCCAACACTGCTGCTGATAGCGGAACGATTCAAATTCTTCAGGAGGAATCAGCACAAGAATGAAAGTAATGCTGATTACCTCACCGAATTACGAAAGCTGTCAAAGCACTGCCAATTCGGGGCAGGACTGGCAGATTCTCTACGAGACAAATTCGTCTGTGGTCTCCTAAGTGAAGGAACACAGAAAAGACTACTTTCTGAGAAAGTTTTGACACTGGACAAGGCTTTCAGTGTGGCTGTATCATATGAAGCAGCAGCAAGAGGAGCTGCAGAGACACAGCAAAAGCCACAAGACTTCGGCACCCATGAAATGACACGGGGTTTCGAGAGATGTTATCGCTGCGGCAGATGCACCCATGACCAGAAAGACTGCTGGTTCAAGGACAAAGCATGCAGGCAATGCGGAAAGATGGGACACATTGCATGTGTATGCAGACCTGGAAAGAAATCCGCTGACAGTAAAAAGGTCAATAAGGAAAAGTACAGAAAGGTACAAATGATGACGGACAGTAGCTCCGAAGACCAGAAGAGCGATAGTGACTCCGGAAGCAAGAGACTAAGCTGTCTCAAATTACATAATGTAATTGCCAAAGAAGATTACCAGACCATTTGGGTTACCCTCATGATAGCGGGGTCCCCAGTCAAAATGAAGCTAGATGCAGGATCAGCTCTGACCGTCATGAGTCGATGGGATTATGAGCGGCTATTTCCCCATATACCTTTGAAAGACACATCCATTATCTTGAAGAAATATACGGGGCAGAAAGTATACCCCAGAGGGAAAAAAGGGGTGCCTGTTGTATACAACGGCAAAGAAATACAGAAGTTGTATTTATACGTTCTGCAAGATGGTGGTCCACCGTTGTTGGGATGTGAATGGATCAGAAAGATACGTTTAGACTGGCACTCCATTCAGGCACTGACGGTGACTAGTAAGAAAAAAAACGATGATGACGTCATACCTGGACAATTGAAAGAAATCTTGGCTAACACAAAAGAAGTGTTTCAACAGGAACTAGGAACCCTGAAAGGCACCACCACCTCAATAAAAGTGGAAGATGCGGCAATTCCCAAGTTTTTTAAGGCAAGGCCGGTGCCATATGCAATTCGAACAGCCGTCGAGGCAGAGCTGGAGAATTTGGAAAAAGCAGGCGTGTTATCCAAGGTAGATTGGAGCGAGTGGGCAACACCTATTGTCCCGGTCATGAAGAAAACGTTGAATGAAGATAAATCTGAAGAACAGAGAAAAATTCGCATCTGTGGGGACTTCAAGGTGACTGTAAACATGGTTCTTCACATGGTACAGTATCCTCTTCCGAGGATAGAAGATATTTTCACCTCATTATCCGGAGGGAAACGTTTCAACAAAATTGACTTAGCACAGCCATATCTACAGATGGAGGGTGAGGAGGCCTCTAAAAAGTATCTCACGATAAACACACACAAAGGCCTGTACCAGTACAATCAACTGGTTTTCAGAGTGGCATCAGCTCCGGCTATCTGGCAAAGAGCTATGGAGCAAGTGCTGCAAGGGATTCCGGGAACTCAATGCTACCTAAACGACATCCTTGGAACAGGAGAAAACGACAACGAGCACCTTGCCAACTTGGAGCAGGTGCTCACAAGGCTGAGAGAACAGGGCCTACGAGCAAATCGCCCCAAGTGCGAATTTTTGCTGAAACAAATATCATATTGTGGCCATGTCATTAACGAAGAAGGGTTGCATAAGTCACCTGTAAAAATTGAAGCGGTCGTAAAGGCCCCAGCGCCTGAAAATGTCTCACAACTAAGGTTGTTCCTGGGATTAGTAAATTACTATCATAAATTTTTACCGAACTTGTCGATGGTTCTGCACCCTCTTAACGCAGTGCTACAAACGGGAGTAGTTTGGAAATGGAGCGAAGACTGTAAACGTGCCTTCCATAAATGCAAAAGCTTGATCACGTCCAGGGAAGTGTTGGCTCATTACAACCCATCACTGCCAATCCGACTGGCATGCGATGCATCCCCTTATTGCATAGATTCCCTGATGGCTCGGAGCGGCCGATAGCTTTTGCGTCACGCTCATTGAACTCAGCTGAGCGTAACTATGCCCAGATCGACAGGGAGGCACTCAGCCTGGTGTGGGGGGTGAAGAAATTCAACCATTACCTACACGGACAAAAGTTTACCTTGTTGACTGTCCATCAACCCCTCATCTCCATATTCAACCCTAAAAAGGGCGTTCCCATTATGACAGCGCAAAGGCTACAGAGGTGGTCCCTTTTCCTAGGAGCACACCAATATGACATAGAATACAAAGGGACAAAACAGCATGGGAATGTTGACAGGTTATCACGCCTACCGTTGCCAACGGTGGAAGAGGCACCTACAGTGGACCCAGTGGAGATGTTCCACTCGACCATAGTGGAATGTCTACTGGTGACAAATTCTACCATTGAAAAGGAAACGCGAAATGTCCCGACTCTCTCACGAGTCTACGATTTAACCGTGAAGGGATGGCCAGCACATGGCGAACCACTGTTGCCAGCATTCTCGCAAAGAAGGGAACAGCTGTCAGTGTGCCGAGGAAACTTGATGTGTGGATCCAGAGTGGTGATCCCACCCAAACTCAAGGATAGAGTGCTAAAGGAGCTACACGAGGGGCATCTGGGTGGAGTGAAAATGAAGAACTTAGCCAGAGCGTTTGTGTGGTGGCCAGGTATCGATGGAGACATCGAAGAAATGACCAAGAGCTGTCTAGGATGTGAGAAGGTCCAAAATGCCCCACCACAAGCCTCTCTACATCCATGGGAGTGGCCCTCATCTCCATGGCAAAGGGTACATATCGACTTTGCTGGTCCATTTATGGACTCAATGTTCTTAATCGCAGTGGATACACACTCCAAGTGGCCGGAGGTAATAAAGATGTCCTCCACCACCACGGAAAAAACCATCACAGTATTAAGGACCATATTCGCCAGGAATGGGCTGCCTGAACAGATCTGTTCTGATAATGGACTGCAATTTGTATCCGAAGAATTCAGGAAGTTCTTAAAAAACAATGGGGTTAAGCACTACACGTCCGCCTCATACCATCCCGCCACCAGTGGATTGGCTGAAAGGTTTGTCCAGGCCTTCAAGAAGGCCATAAAGGCCATGGGTAATGAAGACATAAATCTACAACATAAGGTAGATAAATTCTTGTTTGCATACAGGAATGCAACACATGTGGTTACAAACCAAACCCCTGCCATGATGTTTTTCAATAGAAGCCAAAGATGCCGGCTGGATTTGGTCAAGCCAAACGTCAGAAGGGACGTTGAGAACCGGCAATTCCAAAGCATGAATGAACGGCCAACTAGAACCTTCCAGTTAGGTCAACCAGTTTTGGCCCGGGACTACCGTACCGAGAAATGGCAGCCTGGAACTATTTGCACACGACGAGGACCGCTGATGTATACCGTGGACATTGGAGAAAGCATAATAAGGCGCCATGCTGACCAGATCATAGAGTCATCCGAAAAAGGACAACCTACACCACAACTCTATATGCCTAGTGATTAAGCAGAGATACCCATAGTATCTACCTCCGATCCGGTGATACTGGAACCAGATGAACCCGACACTGGCATTGAAGCCAAATCGACCTTGCCAAAAGAACCTACTACACCACCGAGGCGTTATCCGGACCGAGTCAGGAAGCCTCCAGAGAGACTGAATTTGTAATTGATTAACTTCAGCAAATGTGTATATTACTGTTCTTGTAAAAATGTTATTTAATGATTACTTAAAATGTTATGTACTATTTATCAAAAAGGGGAGGAATTGTAGTGTATGTACCTTTAAGAGGAACTATGTTTTTGAAGCCCCTGTATACTGTAGTACCAGTAGTAACCACTCGGGTATATAAGCCTGTATAGCGTCTTGTGTAGTTAGTTCACCACCAGACTTTGTTCAATAAACACTTGTTAAATCAACTCCTGCATTCCGTGTCTCCATTAACACACTGATCTAACACAGATGATCCATGTCGCGGGGCCGGGCTCAGATTCCCGATTGAAATCATTTCAAATGAACCACGGCTCCCTGGTGACTCGCAGACATTCGCTGCACCCACCCCTGCTCCAGTGTCTGCAATAAAACACAGAGAATGGGAATTCCGGGCCGGGCCTCACTCGAACTGGGGGTGGGGTGTTCGGCTCCAGTCTCAGGTTATGGTCATTTTCAGGGGTTCACAGCTTCAGGGTGAGACGGTGACACTGGCGGAGATACCCCACGTCACAACTCAAACCCCAACACCTGAGATTCTCCAAATCACCTGGAATAAAGTGTTTGTAAACTGCTGAACCCGCCTGTGAGGGGAGATGGAATAAGGTCAGAGATTGACATGGAAGGAGACGGGATGACTTGTGATCGAAGGGACTGTATATAGGCGGGAATATTACTGATAGTTAATTGTAACAGGACCTTATTTAAAAAGCTTCTGGTTTCAGGAAACCCTTGAATATAAAGTCCGACTCTGTAAGGGTTTGTGCGGAGCGCTGGGTTTCCGTTCTACTGTCGATAAACGGTTTGAAATTGGCGGTTGCAGAAAGCTGGAGGTGGAGCTGGAAGATCAGAGGCCGCTCTCTGCTCTGTCTGTCACTCTTGAAATTGTCTCCTCCCCTCCAGCTCTCTGTTCAATCTCTCACTCTGTATCCTCCCCTCCCCGCCTCTCTCACTCTGCGCTATCTCAGTCAGGTCGGAGTCGGCTGTATATAAGAGCAGCCAGAAGCCTTTCGTTTTTCATTCAGCAGAAATTTGACTGAAGAATCATCATGACTGGACGCGGTAAAGGAGGCAAAGGACTTGGCAAAGGCGGAGCCAAGCGACACCGTAAAGTGCTCCGTGACAACATCCAGGGCATCACCAAACCAGCCATCCGCCGTCTGGCTCGCCGTGGCGGTGTCAAGCGGATCTCGGGTCTGATCTACGAGGAGACCCGCGGGGTGCTGAAGGTTTTCCTGGAGAATGTGATCAGGGATGCGGTCACCTACACTGAGCACGCCAAGCGCAAGACGGTCACTGCCATGGATGTGGTGTACGCTCTGAAAAGGCAGGGCCGCACTCTCTATGGATTCGGCGGCTGAACAACTCGACTCTTTTTACCAAACACAACACAAAGGCTCTTCTAAGAGCCACCCAACGCCTCACAGAGAGAGCAGTGACCTTGCGACGGGAGCGGGGTTAGATTGTGGTCAGAAATAGATTGTAGCCAGAAATATTAGAAACGGATTGCGCTGCGTTGTGGATTTTGGAATTTCCGAATTTAGCTTTCGGTAGCACCAAGGTTCGAGAGAGGTTTATTTGCCCAGACGGCACATTCTCTCCTCAGTGAAAAGCCACATCACATCTATACATTTGTTCATTGTCTTGTACTGTAATGATTATAATTGTAATAATTAGCAGGCTGGTCGGGCCTTCGTTCTGTTATTCTGCGTTCACCGTCACACATTCCTTGCGCTGTTCTATGAACAGGTTTAATTTGTCAGCCTCTGAACTGTAACCGGCGGCAATAAATCTCCATTCAGCAATCTAAAATGTGCCGAGTATCAGATCTCTCACTGCGCAGTTCCCGAATGACAGATTATTGGCCAAGCCCTTCTCACAGGCTCCACGGGGACAGAGAGAAGCGACTGATTTCTGATCCTCTCCCCTGAAAGCGGCGGCTAACCTCACAATGGGACGGGCGGAGGGAAATTCTGAATGGGCTGGAGAGGAGAGGTGAGAGGAATCGAGTGGAAGAGCGGGAGATTGGCGCGGGTCCCTTTCCCCGCTCCTGTCAGCATCAACAGCCCAGAGGGAGAAGGGCCCTAAAGCACCAAGCCCAAGAAGGTACATTTAAAACCTTCAATGATTCCGGCAATGATCCTTTCAATTTGTGCAGGATAAAATTGATTTGTGTCAAAACGGTTATTTCCTGCACTAAAATTGGCGGGCCTTTTGAAATGGGCGATTAATCCCAGCTCAGCCAATCGGGGTCTGAGAGTCCAGCGTTTCATTGACTGGTCAGAATTGGGATGAAAGTGTCTGGGCGCCGGTCTCCAGCCAATCAGTGCTCGGGGCGGTACCTCACTGAGTATAACAAGGCGGACACACAGCAGATTCCGCATTAACAGTCTATGTGTTCCAGATTGTACTGAGATCGGTTCAGAAAATGGCCAGGACCAAGCAGACAGCGCGCAAATCGACCGGAGGCAAAGCTCCTCGCAAACAGCTGGCGACCAAAGCGGCCCGGAAGAGCGCTCCAGCCACGGGCGGGGTGAAGAAGCCCCATCGGTACAGACCCGGCACTGTGGCTCTGAGGGAGATCCGCCGCTACCAGAAATCCACCGAGCTGCTGATCCGCAAACTGCCCTTCCAGCGCCTGGTGCGGGAGATCGCTCAGGACTTCAAGACCGACCTGCGCTTCCAGAGCTCGGCCGTCATGGCCCTGCAGGAGGCTAGCGAGGCTTACCTGGTGGGGCTCTTTGAGGACACCAACCTGTGCGCCATCCATGCCAAGCGAGTCACCATCATGCCCAAAGATATCCAGCTGGCTCGCCGCATCCGCGGGGAGCGCGCCTAAACTCACTCTGCCCGGCTACAGACTTTAGCACCAGATACAACAACGGCTCTTTTAAGAGCCACCAAATCAGCAAAAGAAAGAGCTGCGATCGGCGCAAGGCAAATTGGTCTGTGCACACACCGTGCAAGTCTTGTGTTAATGTAACTGGGGATTTATAGTGGGGGCAGTGAATATCTGAAGGTGCGTTTATGATCTAGGTTGAAATGTGAGTGAGCTGCCCAATAGACTGAATGAACACGCCCAGTGTGAGTCGGAAACTATGTAATTTCTGATAGTAAATTGATCCAACTTCACATACTGGGATAGATCCGAGAGAACGAGGTGCCTGAAGTCTGACACTCACCTTTAAAGCCAGCTCTTAATGCGGGAACAGGCGGGAACTTTAGTTACTATTGGAAATATTTTAAATTAACCAGAGCTCCAATTCTGGTTCGATTCTGCCAAATAAAAGGGGAAATGTTTGTATGGTTCCGGATGTATATATTTCTCCCTATGGAATTATTGTCCCAACAACGAACGGTAAGCCCATCCACCGCTCACTCAATTTCTACTCGGTTCTAAACATCCGTTCATATTCGGCTCTCCCAATAACATGTTCATTGAGTGCCGGTCTCACGTTCAGGTTCCGTGTGTTTTGTTTTACTCTGAAGCCAGACCTTCTCTATATTGAATCACCGATCTGAATATTCGCTCACAGCAAGCCCGCTAGTGTTTGTACATCTAGATTTCTACATGCTCGACAGTGTCCTGTTTATAGCCGAATATGTTTGAACAGTAACCAGCTCTTTCACAGATAAAGTGGGTGGCTCTGAAAAGAGCCTTTGGGTTATTAGATCGAATCTTGTCCGCTTTACTTGCTCTTGGAGCTGGCAGTGCTGGTTTTCTTGGGCAGCAGCACGGCCTGGATATTAGGCAGCACCCCGCCCTGAGCGATGGTCACCTTTCCCAGCAGCTTGTTGAGCTCCTCATCATTGCGGATGGCCAGCTGCAGGTGTCTGGGGATGATGCGGGTCTTCTTGTTGTCGCGGGCCGCGTTGCCGGCCAGCTCCAGGATTTCAGCGGTCAGATACTCGAGCACAGCAGCCATGTAGACCGGGGCTCCGGCACCCACACGCTCAGCGTAGTTGCCCTTTCGCAGGAGCCTGTGAACACGACCCACAGGGAACTGTAGTCCGGCCCGGGATGAGCGAGACTTAGCCTTGGCCCGAGCTTTACCGCCGGTTTTTCCTCTTCCAGACATTTCCACAATTCACTCCTTGAAAGAAAGAATGAAAATCTCCTCCCATATCTGCCCTTCTTATGCCTTCTGGAGGAATGCAGAGAGCGTACTTGTGATTGGTCGCTCTGTGGTGAATTTCATTGGTGCTTTCCGGTGACCAATCACAGTCTGCTTTTCCCGCCAATCAAAACAGGGCGGCAATAACTGCCTCAACATTCAGTTCGCCAACGATATTTTAATTTCAAAAAGCCCGCCAATATTTTCCTGAATAAATTTACTCATAGCCAAGGAGTTCCAAATAATTCCTTGTGTCTTATTCCATCTCATCCGTGCAAATTCTAGGCTGTTACAATCAGGATTAATTCCGGGTTCAATATCGAAACTTCACGGGCGGGATTAAATCCCCATTGATTCTGTAACGGGACACATTCCTGCTCAATCTTTGTAAAAGTGAGGATTCAGATTATCGATCGATCCTTTGCACAGGCGCTGCTGCAGGAGTGAAACTAGATCTGGGTGTCCTGCTGTGAGAAGAGAAGATGGACAGAGTGATCAAACTGACCCCGTTCTGGTCTCTAAGAACCCCCATTCAGGGTTGTTACAATGCAGGAATTCTCGGGTTAATAAAATGATTGACCACAACTGGCATTGAAAAAATGAAAATGTTTTTATAGAGATTGAGGTGAATGAAATCAGAGTCTCCTCTCGAAAACAAGCTTTTAATTCGTCGGAAGGCGCTGCAAGTGAACGGGTCTGAGAGTAAAGGGAAAGAGCGATCAGGGACCGTGTTTGTAGTTTACTGGACGGGAAATACAACAGCGACACTAAGGTCGATCCGGTCAGCGAAACTGCTTATCTGAAAAGACAAAACTAAATCTACAGCTGGAACTTTAAACGTTCCCAAACACACTTGTTACGGAAATAATTACAGTAAATTGAGCCTAAAGGGAGATGTGTTTGTGTAGCTCTTTCAGAGAGATTGTGGGTGGCTCTTAAAAGAACCGTTGCGTTTTGGGTTTGTTCTTTCAGGACAGCGTGCAGTTTTACTTGGAGCTGGTGTATTTGGTCACCGCCTTTGTGCCTTCCGACACGGCGTGCTTGGCCAGCTCCCCGGGCAGCAGCAGGCGCACGGCGGTCTGGATCTCCCGGGAGCTGATGGTGCGCCGCTTGTTGTAATGGGCCAGGCGGGAAGCCTCACCCGCGATGCGCTCGAAAATATCGTTCACAAACGAGTTCATGATCCCCATGGCCTTTGAGGAGATGCCGGTGTCGGGGTGAACCTGCTTCATCACTTTGTAGATGTAGATGGAGTAACTCTCCTTCCTCGACTTCCTGCGCTTCTTGCCGCCCTTCGCTGCCGGTTTAGTGACCGTTTTCTTGGCGCCCTTCTTGGCAACTGTTTTCTTTTCATCAACCATTCTCAAACTCGAATTCAGGAACAAAATGACACAAACCCGCTCCGCGCTCGGAATAAATAGGCAGCCCCCACAGTCCTATGCTAATGAGGGATGGGTGAAGGCAATGGTTGTGATTGGCTGGTGAAGAGTGATGTGAAATGCCATTGTTCTGCATCTCTCTGATTGGCTTCTTTATGTATCCAATCAGATTGAGCTTTTGTCACCAGCACGCCCCCTGCAGTCAGAAAGGTCATTGCAAGTGCATCTGTCCATTCACCATTTCCCAGACCATTATCCAGGGTCCCAAGCACTTCTTCCGGACGAGACAACAGTTTAGATGTACTTCCTCCAACCAGTGCACTATATTCACGTCTTGCGGTGTGGTCTCCGCCAATTTAGTTCAATATCTGACAGTCTCTAGTACTGTGAGTGTGTGTATTGGAATAGTTCTGTGTTATTCAGTCTCTGGTGATTTATGTAAGTGTGGGAATCATTCTCAATCTGAATCTCTGTTACAGTATGTGAGTGTGGGATCCATTCGTTTCCTGTCCGTCACTGATACCATGTGTCAGTGTGGGATTCCATCTGTATCCGTCAGACTCTGGTACCGTGTGTCAGTGTTGGGATTCATTCAGAATCTGTCATTCTCTGGTACTGTACGTGTGTGTGATATTAATTCTGTATCTGTCTGTCACTGGGATGTGCGAGTTTGAGATTCAGTCTGTATCTGTCATTCACTGGGATGGTGTGCATGTCTAAGATTAATTCTGGATCTGTCAGTCTCTGGTACTGAGTGTAGTGTGGGATTCATTCTGTTTCTGTCATTCACTGGGACGTTGTGCAAGTCTAAGTCTAAGATGTCAGTCTCTGGTACTGAGTGTGAGTGTGAGATTCATTCTGTATTTGTCAGTCTCTGGGACTGCAGGTTAGTGTCGTATTAGTGCTGAATCTGTCAGTCTCTCGTACTGTCTTTCACCGAAGAATTCCGCATGTATCTGCTACTTACTCGGTTTATGAATGTGGGATTTGTCCTGCATCTGTCAGACGCTGGCACTTGATGTTAGTTTGAAATTAATTCCATTTCTGCTAGTATCTGCTACTGTATCAGAGTGTGGGACTGAATCTATCTGTAAATCAATTGTACTGCATGTGATTGTGGACTCATTCTGTATCTGCCAGGCCCTATGATGCTCTGTGTTACTGTAAGATTCATTCTCTCTCTGTCAGCCTCTGTTCTGTATGTGCTTGTTAGAGTAATTATATATCTGTCATTCTCTGGTGCTGTATATGAGAGGGAGATTCATTCTATAACAATCAGCCTTTAATGTGGGGTTAATGGTGTCTCTATCATTTTCCTGTACTGTGTGCCAGTCTGTATTAATTCTGGGTCTGTCACCGTCTGATACTCTGTGTCAGTGTGAGATTCATTCTCACTCTCTGCCAATCTGATATACTGTATGTGAGATTGAGATTTATTATATATCTGTCAGTTTGGGATTTATTCTTTACCTGTCAGTCTCTGATACTGTATGTGAGAGTTAGATTAATTCTGTCTCTGTCACTATCTGGTGCTGTATGTGAGTGTGAGATATCTGTCAATCTCTGATACCATATGAGAGCATGAGATTAATTCTATACCTGTCAGTCCCTGATAATCTGTGTCAGTGTGGGATTGATTCTGTGTTAGTCAGTGTCTGATACTCCATGTGACAGTGAGATACATTCTGTATCTCTCAGTCTCTGTTATTATGTTTGAAAGTGAGATCCATTCTGTATCAGTCAGTCTTTAATTCTCTGTATCAGAGTGGGGATCATTGTGTCTCTCTCATTTTCTGGTACTGTATATGATTGTGGGATTCATTCTGTACCTGTCTGACTCTGATGCTGTTAGTGTGAGATTCATTCTGTATCTGTCAGTCTCTGATACTGTATTTGAGACTGAGCTGTATTCTATATCAGTTAGCTCTGGCACGGCAGAAGAATTTGGAAATCATTATATAACTGTCTGTCTCTGATACACTATGGGAGAAATTGATTTATTTTCTGCCTGTTAATCTTTGGTATCGTATGTGATTGTTATATACAATCATTATCTCTTAGACTTTGATACACTTTGTCAGAGTTTGATTAATTCTGGATTTGTCTGTTTCTGGTTCAGTATGTGACAATGAGGTGCATTCAGTATTAATTATGTGTCTGTCAGTCTTTGGTACTTTGTGTGAGAATGAGAATCATTCTGTATATATGTCTCTGATACTCTTGTCATTGTGCATTTGATTCTGTATTTGTCAGTGTCTAGTACTAAATGTGACAGTGAGGTACATTCTCTGTCAATCTCTGGACTTTGTGTGAGAGTGAGATTCATTCTGTACCAGTCAGTCTTTAATAATCGGTGTCAGTGTGGGATTCATTGTATCTCTATTATTTTCTGGTATTGCATGTGTGTGGGGGACTCATTCTGTGTCTGTCACACTCCGATACTCTGTGTCAGTGTGTGATTCAACCTGCACCTGTCAGTCTCTGGATGGTGAATGTGGGTTTCACTCTGTACCTGTCAGTTTCTGATGAGAGAGTGTGGGTTTTTCACTGTAACTGTCAGTTTCTGATATGTGAATTTTAGGTTTTACTCTACCAGTCAGTCTCTGATATGTGAGTGTGGGTTTTATTCTGCATCTTCCAATTACTGTTCTGTGAGAATGGGTTTTATTCTGTTTCTGTCTGTCTTTGGTTTGTAAACGTGGGTTCTATTCTGTACCCATTGATCTCTTGTATGCTAGTACTGCTTTTATTCAGAACCAGTCAGTTTCTGATAGATGAGAGTGGGTTTTCCTTTCTATCTGTCAATTTCTGCTATTGAAAAAGTGTTTACTCTGAATCTGTAAGTTTCTGGTTTGTGAGTGTGGGTTTTTGTCTTTATCTGTCAAACTCTACTATGTGAGTGTCTTTTTCACTATCTTCTTTTTCTGCTATGCAATGTTGTGTTTTTTTATGCACCTATCAGCTTCTGGTAATTGAGTGTGGGTTTCTTCTGTATCAGTCAGTCACAGTTGTGTGAGTGTGAGATTATTCTGTCTCTGTCAGTTTCTGATATCTGAGTGTGTGTTTTTCTTTGTACCTCTCAGTGTCTGGTTTGTTAGGACGGGCTTTATTTTGTACATTTTTGTTTCTTATATGTGCGAGTGGGTTGGAATATGTACTTTTTAGTCTCTGTTGAATGAGTGAGTATTTGAATTAATACCTACTAGTTTCTGGAATGTGTGTGTCAGTTTTACTCTATCTCTTCGTCTATGGTATGTGAATGTGGGACTTACTATTTATCTCTCAGTCTTTGGTGTGAGTGTGGGTTTTACCGTGTATCTGTCTGTCTCTGTGAGTTGAGTGTGGGTTTTACTCTGTAAATGTTATATTATGGGATGTGTGTTAGGTTTTTCCCTGTAAATGTCGTTATCTGTGGTGTATGGTGGGGTGTTTACTCTGTATATGTCATACTCTGGGATGTGAGTGTGTGTTTTACTCTGCAATGTTATACTTTGGGATGTGTGTCAGGGTATTACTCTGTAAATGTCACAATCTTAGTTGTGTGGTGGGGGGTTTACTCTGTATCTGTCATACTCTGGGATGTGAGTGTGTGTTTTACTCTGCAATGTTATACTTTGGGATGTGTGTCAGGGTATTACTCTGTAAATGTCACAATCTGGGATGTGCGGTGGGGGGTTCACTCTATACGTCATACTCTGGGATGTGAATGTGTGTTTTTCTCTGTATCTGTCATACTCTGAGATGTATTTTTGGGTTTTACTCTGTATCTATCATACTCAGGAATGTGTGTGTGGGTTTTAATCTATATCTGTAATACTCTGAGATGTGTTTATGCATTTTACTCTCTATCTGTTTGTCTTTGGTGTGCGAGGGTGGGCTTTACTCTATATCTGTCAGATTCTGGTTTCCGAGTGCCAGGTTTTAATCTTTACCTGTCTGTTTCTGTCATGGAAATGTGGGTGGTCATTCTGTACCTGACAGTCTCTGGTGTGTGAGTGTGGCTTTATTCTATATCTGTGATGCTTGAGGGGCCATTTGACCTACTCCTGTTTCTAATGCTTATATCTCTGGGATGTGAGTGTGGGTTTTTGTCTGTAATATTCAGTTTGTGCCACGTGTGTGTGTGTTTTACTCTGTACCTCTCTGTCTCTGGGGTGTGAGTGTGGGTTTTTCTTTGTAACAGTCAGTGTCTAGTATGTGAATATGGGCTTTATTTTGAACCTGTTGTTTTCCGGTATGTGTGGCTATGTTGTATTATGTATCTGTCAGTTTCTGTTATATGATTGAGGATTTTACTCTATTCATGACTGTCTCTGATATATGAGTATGGGTTTTTCTCTGTCCCTATTCAGATGGATTGGAGTGTCCTTTTACACGAATCACAGAAAGTTAACATGCAGGTACAATTAGAATGGTAAAAGGAATGTTTGCATTTATTGCAAAGGGGTCGCAGTAAAAGTATACGTGTGTGTGCTGCAATTTTGTAGGCCTTTGGTTATACCATAACTGGAGCACTTTGCATATTTTGGTCTCCTTATCTAAGGCAGGGTTTACATGCTCTAGATGGGGTGTATCAAGTGTTCACGAGATTGATTCCTAGGCTGTTCTATGAGGAGAGATTGATTATAATGGGCATATATTCTGTGGAGTTTAGAAGAATGAGAGGTGATCTCATTGAAACATTTCAAATTATAGAGTGTTTGACAGGGGTAAATGCTGCGAGGCTGTTTCCCCTGGCAGGAGAGTCTAGAACCAGAAGTCATAGACTCGTGACAAGGCATTGGACAATTAGGAATGAGTTGATGAGAAATGTATCCACTCAGAAGGTAGTGAATCTTTGGAATTCTCTACTGCATGGGGCTGTGGATGCTCAGTCGATGAGTGTATTCAAGACTGAGATCATAGATTTTTGGGCACTAAGGGAATCAAGGGATTTAGGGAGAGGGTGGGAAATTGGAGTTGTGGCAGAAGTTCAGCCTTGATCTTATTGAATATCGGAGCAGGCTTGAGGGGCTTTATAACTATTTCTTATTTTCTTATAGCTGACTGTCTCTTGGATGTGTTTGTGGATTTTATTCTGTATCTGTCAGTCTCTTGAATGTGAGTGTTGTGTTGTTTCACTATCTTCAGTTTCTGGTATGCAAATCTTGCATTTATTTTGCACCTGTGATCTTCTGGTATGTGAGTTTCACTCTGTATCTGACAGTCTCTGTTATGTGAGTGTGAGTTTCACTCTGTATCTGGCAGTCTCTGGTATGTGAGTGTGAGTTTCACTCTGTATCTGACAGTCTCTGGTATATGAGTGTGAGTTTCACTCTGTATCTGACAGTATCTGATATGTGAGTGTGAGTTTCACTCTGTATCTGACAGTCTCTGGTATGTGAGTGTGAGTTTTACTCTGTATCTGACAGTCTCTGGTATATGAGTGTGAGTTTCACTCTGTATCTGACAGTCTCTGGTATATGAGTGTAAGTTTCACTCTGTATCTGACAGTCTCTGATATGTCAGTGTGAGTTTCACTCTGTATCTGACAGTCTCTGTTATATGAGTGTGAGTTTCATTCTGTATCTGACAGTCTCTGGTATGTGAGTGTGAGTTTCACTCTGTATCTGACAGTCTCTGATATGTGAGTGTGGGTTTTATGCTGTACCTTTCAATTTCTGTTGTAAGGGTAAGGGTTTTGTTCAGTACCTGTCAGTTTCTGGGATGGGAGTGTGGAATTTATTCTGCATCTGTAAGTCACTGGTTTGTTAGTAATGGCATTAATCTCTAGCTGTCATTCTCTGGTGCCTGAGATTTGTTGTCCCATTTATCATTCAGAGTCTATAATTTGGATGTGGGCTTTATTCTGTATTTGTCAGTCTCTGGGGTTTTATTCTTTATCTGACAGCTTCTGTTGTGTGAGTGTGTGTTTCACTCTGTACCATTCTGCCTCTTGTATGTGAGTGTGGTGTGATCTCTGTAAATGTCAGTTTCAAGTACGTGAGTGGGGATTTATGCTGTATCTGGTAGTTTCTATTATATGAGTAAGGTTTAATCAGTCGCTGTCTGTTTCTGGTATGGGAGTGTGGACTTTAGTCTGTCTCTTCCCGTCTAATCTTGTGTGTGTGTGGGTTTCACCCTGTACCGGTCACTCTCTGGGATGTGAGTGCAAGTTTCACCCTGTATCTGTCAGTCTCTTTTAATTGTGTTTTGATTTTATCTATAGCTGTGAACCTGGTATCTGAATGTGGGTTTTACTCTATAGCATTCTGTCTCTAGGATGTGTGTGTGGATTTTACTCTAACTCAGTTTCTAGTCTTTTGTCTGTACCTGTCAGTTTCTGGTGTGATTGTAGATTTTACTTTGTACCTGTCTGTCACTGCTTTGTGAGTGTGGGCTTTATTCTGTAGCTGTCATTTCTGCTACTGGTTGTGAGTGTGGGATTGATTCTGTATCTCTTATACTGGTAATGTATGTGAGTGTGAGAATTATTATGTAATTGACAGTCTCTTGTATTGTACTATTCTTGCTCTGTGTAACTATTGGATTCCATTCCTTCTCCACCTTGTGTAGGCCAATGCTCGTTTGAGATTATCTGTGACTGTCTCAGGAGGAGGCTTGTTTCAGTCCATTACCTCCGACTCTCTGGTCTTGTATTTTAGTTATTCGATTACCTGTAAACATCTGACATTATTCTCTGGCTATATAAGCTGTGTCTTTATGCATTTCTCCACTTCACCTAACGAAGGAGCAGCGCTCCGAAAGCTTGTGATTTCAAATAAAGCTGTTGGAATATAACCTGGTGTTGTGTGACTTCTGACATTTGTCCACCCCATTCCAAATCCGGCATCTCCACACTTTAGTTATTCGGGTTGACTGTCCGTTTGCAGCCAGCAGCGAGGACTGACACCATATCAGTGTCTATCTGTTCGTATGTGTAAGGGAGTGAAAATGGATATGCCTATCAGTGCAATCTGTTTGGGCTTTGAAACAGCATCTTATTCAACTACTGCAAGTTACTGTGAGATTCATAATGTAACACTGGAAATTCGGATCACTGTGGGGCTGAGTGCTTCTGCTGCCTGTTATAATAGGATAGAGGCCAGTTCTGTGTCTGTGCGCTCTGTGAGTGATAGTCTACTTACTGTGTGTGCGATGGAGCTGCCTGAATAGTTAACAGAATGTCTCAGAGCCCGGATACTGATATATCTGAGGGAGCGACAATGTATCTCTCGATCACCAGCAACACGGTTCTGGAGAACTCAACGCACCCAAAGGAAATAACCGATTTTTGAATTGTGTTATTTCACATTTCTCACCTGCTGCCTGCAATCGATGCACGTTGTGAATCTCCGCACATCCTCACTGTCAGGCTGTTTCCCTGTTCCTGTTTCCCTGTTCACTGAACAATAATAACACACACGGTGAGATTGGAACTGAATCAGGAACATTCACGACTGATCTGGAGAAAGCAGCAATGATTTGATAGAGCGAGGTGATTTACTCTCTAAGTTATCTTACACTGTGCACACACAGCCCGAGAATGGCCTCTCCCTTCCCCCACTCACTCCATGTTCCGGAACTAGTTCCTGTTCCAATCTGTCTCTTACAAACAATCCCCAGCTTCCGATGAAATTACCCCGACTCAAAGCCCATCTGCGGACACAGTCTCAATGCGATGTGCTGCTGTGAGGAGGTTGCTGTTTGCTCCCTTAATCAGGCCCGTGATATCTCCGCTCCCTGATGTGTTCAGCGATCATCAGCCGAGCACAGAGGAAACGGCCCCCGCTGGCAGAGCTGGGGGAGGGGAGCTCACGTGGTCCCTTCCTGTCACTTTAAACACTGTGGGGGAGAGGGGGAGGTGCAGGAAACTGTTTAAATGCTGAAGCCTGAAAGCTGGAGCCGGAGCTGAAGCTCAGAGGACGCTGTCTCTGCTCTGTCTGTCACTCTGATTCGGTCTTCTCCCAGCCTCTCTCACACTCTGCCTTTCTCAACCAGATCCGGGCTGGCTTCATAAATTCATCAGGACGGCGAGAGTTTATCATTCAGTTGATATTCCTGTAAAGAATTGTCCGGCCTGGAGGAGGTAAAGGAGGCAAAGGACTGGGAAAAGTCGGAGCCAAGCGCCAGCGAAAAGTGACAACATCCAGGCACAAAACAAAGGCTCTTCTCAGAGCCACCCACCGCCTCACAGAGAGAGCAGCGCCCTGGGACCGGGAGCGGGGATATATTGGGGTGGGGAATAGCTTCAGAATTATAAGGATTATTATGGGGTTACAAGTGACTCTTTGGGCCGGACCCTGTATTCTCCCCTCGCAGTGAAATGCTCTTTTAGTCTTCCTGGGTGTCCATGCGCTTAGTGTTCTGTTTCCATTCAGCTTTTATATATCAGACAGATGGTGTGACGGGGAACCGGAGCTTTCCACCTCACAATAGGTTAAACCGAGCTGCTGTGACAAGAGGCCAACTTGTGAGATTATTCTCCTTCTGAAGTTTGCTTCCTGCACAGATACTGTCGGGGATTGTGAAATTCAAGGGTTTAAGTAAAGTCATTGGATGGACTGCAATGTCTCCAGTTCTAACTGTCGGAACCCGCTGTAACCTGAGGCTACTTCGGATTGGTCGATTGATTGGAATCCCATTTCCTTAACAGAATTAACTATTGGCCTCAATTGATCAATTTTAAAATTAAGTTTGAAACATTCCATCACATTCAAAAAAGAAAGATTTTATTTATAATTATTAAATTCGACAGAGACAGACATTAAATTGGGGCAGTTTCACTAATTTTCTGCTAATTTCCTCACCAGATTGACAGGACTTTGGCCGGAATGAATAAACTGACGAAATCAGTGCATTAAACTGGCGGCTCCTTCAGAGAGGCTGTGGGTGGCTCTGAAAGCAGCCGTTGTGATTTCCATATTTCTGTCAGTAAATTGTAGAGTTTTACTTGGAGCTGGCGTTCTTGGCCAGCTCCCCGGCCAACACCAGACTCACGGCGGTCTGGATGTGTGGACACAATCCGCACTCTCCAAACTATTAGACGTCTTTGTCATCCACTGGCTAAAAGCGAGTGCTGCAACAAGAGACAATGATTCAGCAGAAACCATTTTGATTTTGACAGATACCTCAGCGCCGTGTTTATGTTCCGCTTAAAACCATTGCCAAGTAGTTTATTGGTCTAGCTGAAAACTCCAAACAACCATTAAAAGCAGATGGACGCGCTCATCCGATTCTAGTGTGAACAGTGTGGTTGATCATTGAGTGTGGGATAGACACTCCCTCTGTCACTCTGGTACTATGTGCCAATGTGGGATTCACTGCTGAATATGGGACAGATACTGTATCTGTCACTCTCTGCATTTTCAGTGGCAGATTGGCTGGCGAAAAACGATAGATACTGTATCTGACACTGTCTAGTACAATGTGACATTTTTAAATTGTCTGGTGAGGCTATACTAGATACTTTATCTGTCACTCTCTGGTACTGTGTCAGTGTGGGATTGACAGGTGAGTATTGGAAAAGCACGACCACTCACTAGTACTGCTTGTGAGTGAGGGGATATTCGTTCATACAGGATACCAATTGTATGTTACTCTGTTACTGTGTGGCAGCGTTTGATTGTCAGGTGAGTGGTGGATAGATAACTGAATGGGCAAATGTG
Organism: Somniosus microcephalus; assembly: GCF_052327205.1. Taxonomy (NCBI): domain Eukaryota; kingdom Metazoa; phylum Chordata; class Chondrichthyes; order Squaliformes; family Somniosidae; genus Somniosus; species Somniosus microcephalus. The sequence continues at coordinate 243,081 of NC_140993.1, forward strand.
TGAATTTCAAAGTAGAATTTAAGATTTAAGATGTTAATTTAGATCTGAGATTGGTTGGAATCATACCTAGCACAAAAGAAGTTGGCTGATGTTGTTGGAGGTCATTCATCTCAATCACATGACATCACTGCAGGAGTTCCTCAGGACAGTGTCCTTGGCCCAACCATCTTCAGCTGTTTCATCAATGACCTTCCCTCCATCATAAGGTCAGAAGTGGGGATGTTCGCACATTGTTCAGCACCATTCGAGACTCGTCAGATACTGACGAAGTCTGTGTCCATATGCAGCAAGACCTGGACAACATTCAGACTTGGGCTGACAAGTGGCAAGTAACATTCGCACCACACAAGTGCCAGGCAATGACCATCTCCAACAAGCGAGACTAACCATCTCCCCCTAACATTCAATGTCATTAATATCGCTGAACCCCCCACTATCAACATCCTGGGGGTTACCATTGATCAGAAACTGAACTGGACCAGCCATATAAATACTGTGGCTACAAGAGCAGGCCAGAGGCTGGGAATTCTGCGGTGAGTGCCTCACCTCCTGACTCCCCAAAGACTTTCCACCATCTACAAGGCACAAGTCAGGAGTGTGATGGAATACTCTCCACTTGCCTGGATGAGTGCAGCTCCAACAACACTCAAGAAGCTCGACACCATTCAGGATAAAGCAGCCCACTTGATTGGCACTCCATCCACCACCTTCAACATTCACTCCCTCCACCACTGGCGCACTGTGGCTGCCGTGTGTACCATCTACAAATGCACTGCAGCAACTCGTCAAAGCTCCTTCAACAGCACCTTCCAAACCCGCGACCTCTACCACTTAGAAGGACAAGGGCAGCAGACGCATGGGAACATCACCACCTACAAGTTCCCCTCCAAGCCACACACCATCCTGACTTGGACCTGTATCACCGTTCCTTCACTGTTGCTGGACCAAAATCCTGGAACTCCCTCCCTAACAGCATTGTGGGTGTACCTACACCATATGGACTGCAGCGGTTCAAGAAGGCGGCTCACCACCATCTTCTCAAGGGCAATTAGGGATGGGCACTATATGCAGGCCTAGCCAGCCAGCGATGCCCACATCCCATCAATGAATAAAAAAAAAAATTGTGACCCATAGAACAGAACAGTAACCAGCCCTTTCCTAGATACAGTGGGTGGCTCTGGAAAGAGCCTTTGGTTATTAGATTGAATCTTGTCCGCTTTACTTCCTCTTGGAGCTGGCAGTGCTGGTTTTCTTGGGCAGCAGCATGGCCTGGATATTAGGCAGCACCCCACCCTGAGCGATGGTCACCTTTCCCAGCAGCTTATTGAGCTCCTCGTCATTGCGGATGGCCAGCTGCAGGTGTCTGGGGATGATGCGGGTCTTCTTGTTGTCGCGGGCCGTGTTGCCGGCCAGCTCCAGGATTTCAGCGGTCAGATACTCGAGCACAGCAGCCATGTAGACCGGGGCTCCGGCACCCACACACTCTGCAAAGTTGGCCTTTTGCAGGAGCCTGAGAACACGGCCCACAGGGAACTGCAGTCCGGCCCGGGAGGAGCGGGACTTGGCCTTGGCCCGAGCTTTACCGCTGGTTTTTCCTCTTCCAGACATTTCCACACGGTCAGAGAAAGAATGAAAGTCTCCTCTGCTACTGCTCTTCTGCTTTCCTTATACCTTCTTAAGGAACTCAGAGAGCGAAATTATGATTGGTTGCTTTGTATGAATTTCATTTGTGTTTTCCGTTGACCAACCTGCCAATCAATAGGGCGGAAATAACTGGCCTCAACAGTCAGACCGCCAACGATTTTTTATTTTCAAAAAGCCCACCAATGTTTTTCTAAACCACAGAATTAAGTTAGTAAATTCATTATTAGTCAAAGATTTCCTAACATTTTAAAATTCTTTTTATCTTATTCCATCACTCCCTTGCAAATTCCAGGCTGATACTGTTGTGTATGTACCTTTAAGAGACAACTGTTTTACAGCTCCTGTATACTGTAGTACCGGCAGTGACCACACCTGTATATAAAGCCGGAGCAGGCTTCTGTACTTCAGTCTTGAGACTACTCTACTCCAGTAAACACCTGTTGATTGTTAAGTTACAGCCTCCGTGTAGTTCTTGGGGAAACATCCTATTTAAAGAATCACGGATCTAACAGTGGCGACGAGGTTGATTCGAATCTGCCTGCAACTCTGCATTTCCCGTCGAGGAGTGTGGTAAACCACTGTTATTGTTGTTCACTGTTGTTGTTGTTGTTGCACACTGTTGTATCTATGCATGCCTCAGCTGGCTCCGCCCCTGGCTCCACCCACATGCCCAGGTATAAAGGTGACTGCTCTGCAGTCCCCTGCCTTCTTGGAAACCAGTCAACCACGAGAGGCATGCACTGTTCTTTGTTAATAAAAGCCTTTTTGGTTACTCTCCTAACTCTCCATCTTTTATGAGTAATTAATAGCGCATCAATTTTATTAACAAGAAACAAAATGTCGGCACCAAACGCTGAGCAGCCAGCGCTGCAGCAAATGACGGCACCAAACGCTGAGCAGCAGGCGCTGCTGCATGCCCTCAGACCAACATGCCTGGACCTAGACCCTCAAGAGGCGTGTTTGTCTACCAAGTTCGCACAATGGCTGCGTTGCTTCAAAGCTTACCTGGAAGCCTCAGCGGTGATACTAGATGGAAACAAACTAAAAATCGTGGCCTCCAAGGTGGGCCACCAAGTCTACATGCTCATCCAGGATGCGACTACCTATGCGGCGGCTATCGATCTGCTAAAAGGACAATACACACGCCCGGTAAATACAGTTTATGCCAGACACCTCCTGAGATCCCGCAAACAGCAATCCGGGGAATCGGTGGAGGCATTCCTACGGGCACTACAGATACTCGGCCGAGCCTGCGATTGTAAAGAGGTATCGGCCGCGCCAGACACGGAGGGACTTATCCGAGATGCTTTCGTTGCGGGCCTCAAGTCCGACTACTCCCGGCAGAGACTGCTGGAGAAGGGCGAAATCAACCTGAAGAAGGCAGTGTCCCTGGCGCTCTCGCTAGACGCGGCCCACCGGAATATGGACGCATTCTCCCCTAGCCGCTCCGCACTGTGGACGCCTCAACCTTGGGTCATGGGACCGCCACCCCCGGCACCAACTGCTGCAGCGATGTCCAAGGGCCCGAAATGTTACTTTTGTGGCCAGGCTAAACACCCCAGAGCACGCTGCCCGGCGAAAAATGCTACCTGCTCTGGCTGCAGGAAGAAAGGACACTACGTCATCGCCTGCAAAGGTAAAACCGCTAACGCCAGCAGCGCCGCGTGTGAACCGTGGGGGCAGCCATCTTGACCGCCATCTTGGACACCTCCAGCCGCGTGGGGATCGGGATCCTGGGCGCAGCCATTTTGTCCACCATCTTGGACACCTCCAACTCCAATCGCGGGTGACCCGGACTCAACCACCGCCTCGTCTGACGACCACAGTGACTCGCTTGACCATACGCTGGCCTCCGTGACGCTGGACCAATCTCTCCCTCACCAACTGTCCAGGTCCATGATGGACATTACGGTAAATGGCCGCGCCACTACCTGCCTTTTCAACAGCGGGAGCACGGAGAGCTTTATCCACCCCGACACGGTGCGCAGTTACTCTCTCCCGGTCCTGCCAACGCGCCATCGGATCTCTATGGCTTCCAAATCCCATTCAGCAGACGTCGGTGGCTACTGTGTAGTGACCCTTTCAGTAAGGGGCACAGAATACAAACATTTTAAACTTCTTGTCCTGCCCCATCTCTGCGCTGCCGTTCTACTGGGGTTGGATTTTCAGTGCCACCTTAAAAGTGTCACATTAGCGTATGGCGGACCCCTCCCCCCACTCACAGTCTGCAGCCAGCAGCTTTTAAATCGCCCACCACGCACCATTTGCAGCCTCTCCACGCTTAAAGTCTCCCCCCGCCTTGTTCGCTAACCTCACCCGCGACTGTAAGCCCATCGCTACCAAAAGCAGGCGGTACAGTGCCGGGGATAGGAGCTTCATTAAATCTGAAGTAGCAAGACTCCTGAAGGAAGGGATTATTGAGGGTAGCACTAGCCCATGGCGAGCCCAAGTGGTGGTAGTGAAGACTGGCGAAAAACAGCGCCTAGTTATTGACTACAGCCAGACAATCAATCGTTACACCCAGTTAGATGCATACCCACTCCCCCGCATATCTGACATGGTCAATCAGATAGCACAATACCGGGTGTTCTCGACGATTGATCTGAAGTCGGCATACCACCAGCTCCCCATCAGGGCTGAGGACCGCCAGTACACAGCTTTTGAAGCTGACGGTCGTCTCTACCACTTCCTCCGAGTCCCCTTCGGCGTCACCAATGGGGTTTCGGTCTTCCAAAGGGAGATGGACCGAATGGTTGGCCAGAACGCGCTGCAGGCCACCTTCCCCTATCTAGACAACATCACCATCTGTGGCCACGACCAGCAGGACCATGATGTTAACCTAGAGAAATTCCTCCGTACGGCCCAGCGGCTGAATCTAACATACAACAAGGACAAATGTATGTTTCGCACCACGCGCCTCGCCATTCTTGGCTGCGTAGTGGAAAACGGAGTCATCGGCCCCGACCCCGACAGAATGCGCCCCCTTATGGAGCTCCCCCTCCCCCACTGCCAAAAAGCACTGAAGAGATGCCTAGGGTTTTTCTCTTACTATGCTCAGTGGGTGCCCAACTATGTGGACAAAGCCAGACCCCTCATCAAGTCCACCTCCTTCCCCCTGACAGCAGAGGCATGTGCAGCCTTCACTCTCATAAAAAGAGATATTGTGAAGGCCACAATGCATGCAGTGGATGAGTCCATCCCTTTCCAAGTGGAGAGCGATGCATCCGACTTCGCCCTAGCCGCAACCCTTAACCAGGCGGGGAGACCCGTGGCGTTTTTCTCAAGAACCCTCCAGGGCCCCGAGATTCGACACTCCTCTGTCGAAAAGGAGGCCAAGGTCATTGTGGAAGCGGTGCGACATTGGAGGCATTACCTGGCTGGAAAACGATTTACCCTGCTCACTGACCAGTGTTCAGTAGCTTTTATGTTTAACAATAAGCAGAGGGGCAAAATCAAGAACGACAAGATCTTGAGGTGGAGAATTGAACTCTCCACCTACAATTACGATATCTTGTACCGGCCCGGGAAACTCAATGAGCCCCCAGATGCCCTATCACGTGGTTGTGGTAAACCACTGTTATTGTTGTTCACCGTTGTTGTTGTTGCACACTGTTGTACCTATGCATGCCTCAGCTTGTCTCTGCTGGCTCCGCCCCTGGCTCCACCCACAGGCCCAGGTATAAAGGTGACTGCTCTGCAGCCCCCTGCCTTCTTGGAACCCAGTCAACCACGAGAGGCATGCTCTGTTCTTTGCTAATAAAAGCCTTTTAGTTACTCTCCTAACTCTCCGTCTTTTATGAGTAATTGATAGCGCATCAATTTTATTAGCAAAAACAAAATGTTGACAACAAACGCTGAGCAGCAGGCTGCTGCACCAAACGCCGAGCAGCAGGAGCTGCTGCGAGCCCTCAGACCAACATGCCTGGACCTAGACCCTCAAGAAGCGGGTTCGGCTACCAAATTCGCGCATTGGCTGCGTTGCTTCGAGGCCTACCTGCAAGCCTCAACTGTGACCCTGGACGAATACAAGCTGGAAATCCTGGCCTCAAAGGTGAGCCACCAAGTTTATACAATAATCCAGGACGCGACGGTCTACGCGGCGGCTATCGATCTGCTAAAAGGGCAATACGCATGCCCGGTAAATACGGTCTATGCCAGGCACCTCTTAAGATCCCGCAGACAGCAGCCCGGGGAATCGGTGGAGGCCTTCCTACGGGCACTACGGATACTCGGCCGAGTCTGCGATTGCAAAGAAGTATCAGCCGCAGCACACACGGAGGGACTGATCCGAGATGCTTTCGTTGCAGGTCTAAGGTCTGACTACTCACGGCAGAGACTGTTGGAAAAGGGAGAAATGGACCTGAGAAAGGCAGTGTCCCTCGCGCTCTCGCTTGACGCGGCCCACAGGAATATGGACGCCTTCTCCCCTAACCGCTCCGCAACGTGGACGCCACAACCTTGGGTCATGGGACCGCCACCTTCAACTACTGCTGCGATGTCCAAGGCATAGAATTGTTATTTTTGTGGCCAGGCAAAACACCCCAGAGCACGCTGCCCGGCGAGAAACACTACCTGCTCCGGCTGCGGAAAGAAAGGACACTATGTCAGCACCTGCAAAGGTAAAACCGCTAACGCCAGCAGCGCCGCATGTGAACCGTGGGGGCAGCCATCTTGTCCGCCATCTTGGGCTCCCCCAGCTGCGTGGGGATCGGGATCATGGGCGCCGCCATTTTGTCTGCCATCTTGGACGTCTCCAACTTCAACCATGGGGGACCCGGACTCAACCACCGCCTCATCTGACGACCACATCGACTCGCTCGACCATACGCTGGCCTCCGTGACACTGGACCAATCTCTCCCTCATCAACTGTCCAGGTCCATGATGGACATTACGGTTAATGGCCGCGCCACTACCTGCCTTTTTGACAGCGGGAGCACGGAGAGCTTTATCCACCCCGACACGGTGCGCAGTTACTCTCTCCCGGTCCTGCCGACGCGCCATCGGATCTCTTTGGCTTCCAAAGCCCAGTCAGCGGACATCGTTGGCTACTGTGTAGTGACCCGTTCAGTACGGGGCACAGAATACAAAAATTTTAAACTTCTGGTCATGCCACATCTCTGCGCTGCTGTTCTACTGGGGTTGGATTTTCAGTGCCACCTTAAGAGTGTCACATTAGCGTATGACGGTCCCCTCCCCCCACTCACAGTCTACAGCCAGCCGCTTTTAAAGCGCCCGCCGCGCACCATTTGCAGCCTCTCCACCCTTAAAGTCCCCCCCCGTCCTTGTTCGCTAACCTCACCCGCGACTGTAAGCCCATCGCTACCAAAAGCAGGCGTTACAGTGCCGGGGATAGGAGCTTCATTAAATCCGAGGTAGCGAGACTCCTGAAGGAAGGGATTATTGGAAGTAGCACCAGCCCATGGCGAGCACAAGTGGTGGAAGTGAAGACTGGCGAAAAACAGCGCCTAGTTATTGACTACAGCCAGACGATCAATCACTACACCCAGCTAGATGCATACCCACTCCCCCGCATATCTGACATGGTCAATCAGATAGCACAATACCGGGTGTTCTCGACGATTGATCTGAAGTCGGCATACCACCAGCTCCCCATTAGGGCTGAGGACCACCAGTACACAGCTTTTGAAGCTGACGGTCATCCCTACCACTTCCTCCGAGTCCCCTTCGGCGTCATCAACGGGGTTTCAGTCTTCCAACGGGAGGTGGACCGGATGGTTGACCAGAACGCGCACCAGGCCACTTTCCCCTATCTAGACAACGTCACCATCTGCGGCCACGACCAGCAGGACCATGATGTTAATCTAGAGAAATTCCTCCGTACGGCCCAGCGGCTGAACCTAACATATAACAAGGACAAGTGTATGTTTCGCACCACGCGCCTTGCCATTCTTGGCTGTGTAGTGGAGAACGGAGTCATTGGCCCCGATCCCGACAGGATGTGCCCCCTTATGGAGCTCCCCCTCCCCCACTGCCAAAAAGCACTGAAGACATGCCTAGGGTTTTTCTCGTACTATGCTCAGTGGGTGCCCAACTATGCGGACAAAGCCAGACCCCTCATCAAGTCCACCTCCTTCCGCCTGACAGCAGAGGCCTGTGCAGCCTTCACTCTCATAAAAAGAGATATTGCAAGGGCCACGATGCACGCAGTGGATGAGTCCATCGCTTTCCAAGTGGAGAGCGACGCATCCGACTTTGCCCTAGCTGCAACCCTTAACCAGGCGGGGAGACCCGTGGCCTTTTTCTCAAGGACCCTCCAGGGCCCTGAGATTCGACACTCCTCTGTCGAAAAGGAGGCCCAGGCCATTGTGGAAGCTGTGCGACATTGGAGGCATTACCTGGCCGGAAAACGATTTACCCTGCTCACTGACCAGCGTTCAGTAGCTTTTATGTTTAATAATAAGCAGAGGGGCAAAATCAAGAATGACAAGATCTTGAGGTGGAGAATCGAACTCTCCACCTACAATTATGATATCTTGTACAAGCCCGGGAAACTCAATGAGCCCCCAGATGCCCTATCACGTGGTACATGCGCCAACGCGCAAGTTGATAGACTGAAGACCCTCCACAATGACCTCTGCCACCCGGGGGTCAGCAGGTTTTTTCACTTCATCAAATCCCGTAACCTGCCCTACTCCATCGAGGAGGGCAGGACCATGACCAGGAACTGCCAAATCTGTGCCGAGTGCAAACCGCATTTTTATAGGCCAGACAGAGCAAGCCTGATCAAGGCCACTCGCCCCTTCGAGCGCCTGAGCATCGATTTTAAAGGGCCCCTCCCCTCCTCTGACCACAACGTGTACTTCCTCAACATAATTGATGAGTACTCCCGTTTCCCGTTTGCCATCCCTTGCCCAGACATGACCAGTACCACGGCCATTAAAGGTCTGAATGACCTTTTTGCCTTGTTTGGCTTCCCTAGCTATATCCATAGCGACCGGGGCTCATCCTTTATGAGCGACGAACTCCATCAGTACCTGCTCACGAGAGGTATTGCTACAAGCAGAACCAGCAGCTACAACCCCCGGGGGAACGGCCAGGTGGAAAGAGAGAATGCGACAGTTTGGAAGGCCGTCCTCTTAAACTTAAAATCTAAGGGCCTTCCGACCTCTCACTGGCAGGAGGTCCTCCCTGCAGCACTCCACTCCATTCGGTCACTGCTTTGTACGGCCACCAATGCCACCCCCCATGAAAAAATGTTCACTTTCCCCAGGAAGTCCACATCGGGGACCTCGCTACCGACATGGCTGATGTCTCCAGGACCCGTCCTACTGCGGAAACACATGAGGTCCCATAAAATGGATCCCCTGGTCGAGAGGGTGAGCCTCCTCCATGCCAACCCCCAGTATGCTTACGTGGCGTACCCGGACGGGCGGGAGGACACAGTCTCCATACAAGACCTCGCACCTTCGGGTGCCCCTGAAACACTACCATTGCCATCCACCACTACCCACAACCCAACACCTGTAGACGGCATGCCGCAGCCCCAGGACCCATCATTGACCACCCAACCACTCAATGAGACGCCAGATTCAACGTTGGATGCTGCACCATCACCGCCGCCACCACGACGATCAGGACGGCATACAAGGCCACCTGATAGACTTACTTACACGAACCTTTAGTACACTTCACCCCGCCGGACTCAATTTTAAACAAGGGGTGAATGTGGTAAACCACTGTTATTGTTGTTCACCGTTGTTGCTGTTGTTGCACAGTGTTGTATCTATGCATGCCTCAGCTGGCTCCGCCCCTGGCTCCACCCACATGCCCAGGTATAAAGGTGACAGCTCTGCAGGCCCCTGCCCTCTTGGAAACCAGTCAACCACGAGAGGCATGCTCTGTTCTTTGTTAATAAAAGCCTTTTAGTTACTCTCCTAACTCTCCGTCTTTTATGGGTAATTGATAGCGCATCAAAGGCGCTATCTAGAAAGGATCAGGAAGCCGCCCCAAAGACTGAATTTATAAATGGACTATTTCTGTTTATTGTGCATGTTAAAGTGTTAACTGTTATTTGAATGTTATGGGTACTGTTAATCTAAAAGGGGAGGAATTGTTGTGTATCTACCTTTAAGAGAGAACTGTTTTACAGCTCCTGTATACTGTAGTACCGGCAGTGACCACACCTGTATATAAAGCCGGAGCAGGCTTCTGTACTTCAGTCTTGAGACTACTCTACTCCAGTAAACACCTGTTGATTGTTAAGTTACAGCCTCCGTGTAGTTCTTGGGGAAACATCCTATTTAAAGAATCACGGATCTAACAGATACAATCAGGATTAATTTCGGGTTCAATTTCAAACTGTAACAGGTGCGATTCAATCCCCATTGATTCTGTAATAGGAGACATTCCAGGTCAATCTTTGTAAAAGTGAGGTTTCACAGATTATCGACCGATCATTTGCACAGGCGCGGCTGCGGGAGTGAAACTAGAACTGGGAGTCCTGCTGTGAAAAGGGAAGAGGGACATAGTGATCAATCTGGCCCCCTTCTGTTCTCTAAAATAACTCCCATTCTGCCTTGTTACACTGCAGGAAGTCTCACTTAATAAACGGATGACTCCTAAATTGCATAAATAAATTGGAAAGGTCTTGACAGAGAATAAAGTGACTGAAATCAGAGTCTCGTCCCTTAAACAAGCTTTTAATTCGTCGGCACGCGCTGTAAATGAACCGGACAGAGAGCAGAGGGAAAGAGCGACCACGACCGTGTTTGTAGTCCTTATCAGCCGAGCACAGAGGAAACGGCATCCGCTGGGGGAGCGGTGCTCGCATGGGTCCATCCCGCCGGTTTAAAAAGTGCAGGGGAGGGGGAGGCTTCTTCTTCTTATCGTGTCCACGGACAGTCTATACATAGCCCAGCCAGAACTGGACACATTTTTGCGCCTTGTTGTTGGATTCGCTAGATCTGCAACAGTGCAGGGTTCCTCTAACAATGTGCATTGCAGGAGATGTTGCATAGTCTATGCCTCATTTCCACATTCACAAGTTGTCGGACTGGTTGAATATCCCCATTTGCTTAGTGACACCTTTGAGCAACCTACACCGGTCCTAAGTCTGTTAAGGCACTTCCAGGTTGCCCAGTTGCAATTAGCTCCTGGGGGGAGGTTTTCATCAGGTAAAATTTCCATTGCTGGGGGTTGTTCAGGACTGGTGAGCCAGTCTTTCCACAAGGCGATGCGGGCTTCAGATGAGGTTGATTGTAATGGAACAACACTGTTCATGAAGCTCTTCCTGGACTTTAGATTACTGGGTGTAGGTGTATGACAATGCAGAGGGTGCCTCTCATCTGATGTTTGACGGAGTCGCTCTTTCTTGCTGGCCACCATTCTTCTAATATCAGGGGGAGCGATACCCGCCAGGGTATATAGGCTGTTGGTCTTTGTTGGTTTTAAGCAACCTGTGATAAATCGGCAGCTTGCATTCAGAATGGCATCCATCTTCTTGGCATGAGTAGACCTTTCCCATGCAGGGCAGGCATATTCGGCAGTGGAATAGCAAAGAGCAAGTGCACTGGTTCGCAATGTTTTCGGGCTTGCTCCCCATCTTGTGTTAGTTAGCTTATTCAGGATGTTGTTTCGTGCACTTACTTTCACCTTTGTCTTCTCGATGTGGTTCTTGAAGGTGAGACATCTGTCAAGGGTGACTCCTAAGTAGATAGGGTGCTTGCAATGCGTCAGTGTTGCTCCACACCAGGTTACTTTCAACTGGCGTTTGGCTTCACGGTTTCTGAGGTGGAATGCACAAACTTGCGTCTTTGATGGGTTTGCGCGAATGTTGTTTTCTTCATAGTGGGATTTTAGTCCCTCCAAGGCCTCAGAAAGCGCTTTCTCCACGGTGTTAAATTCAATGCTTTGGTCAGTGACACCTAAGTCATCAGCCTATATAAAACGGCGTGTGACACCGTCAATAGGTTGTTCATTCATGTAGATGTTGTACAGCAGCGGTGCAAACACGCTTCCCTGAGGAAGACCATTCTTCTGAATACACCACCTGCTGCGCTTCCCACTTAATTCAACATAGAGCCGGCGATTCTGAAGCGTGCTTTCTAACAGCTCTGTTAAGTGAATCTCTTTTGTCATCTCTAGAAGATTGCAGAGGAGACGTCTATGGTTCACTGTATTGTATGCTGCTGACAGGTCTACAAAAACAGCACCTGTTACCATCCCTTGCTCAAAACCATCTTCGATGTGTTGTGTGAGGTTGAGCAGTTGGCTTGTTGTTGATTTGCCGGGGCGGAAACCTGCTTGCTCTGGAATGATCTTCTCATCTACAGTTGGTGCTATCCTATTGAGTATCAGGCGTTCAAACAGCTTATAGGTGTGGCAAAGCAGTGAAATTGGCCGAAAACTCTTAGGATCTGAGGGATCTTTTCCAGGCTTTAATAGTGCTATTACATGTGCCTTCTGCCAGATATTAGGTAGCTTGTGTGTTGCCAGACAGTGGTTGAGCAATTGTAGGAGCCACTTCTTTGCTTGCTGTCCAAAATGCTTTATCTGCTCCATTGCTATTTTGTCAAGACCAATTGCTTTCCCGTGTTTTAGATTAGATGTACCAGTTTCCAGCTCTTCCATGGTGAATGGTCTAGTGAAGCCAGGATCATCGCTGTACTTATTCCTATCTAGTTGTGCTCTTGGTTGTTTCTTGTTGATTTTTCCATTCAGGAGCAACTGGTGTGCAACTTGGTTAGCAGACACATTTGGATGTTGGGCAGCTTTCTTGGGATCACCACCAAGTTTGCGTATGAGAGACCATGCCTTCTTGCTGTTTTTTGTAAGATCTGTTGTCTCTATCATGGTGTATGGTGTTCCAGGTGTTTTGACGTTCTTGAGAGATACTTAACATCACCCTCCCACCGGTAGATATTGTTTCCTCTGAGAAGGGGTCAGATTCAAACATTGAGACATACTCCCAGTAGAGTTCAGCATTCTCCTTGGTGAGACCAGGAATGTAGTGTACTCTGCAACCTCGGGGGATCTTCCTTCTAGCTGTTTTTTGGACAGCTTTTGCAAAGAGGTTGTAGTGCTCAGGTAGTGGTTTAATGCGTTTAACCTTGCGGTCAAGTGCTCGTGTGAAACCGTTCCAATCGGCCTTCTTGAAGTTGAAGCGCCTTTTGAATGGTACGATGGTTGGTAACACTGCTGCATTTGCCTGGATGCCAATAGTACGGTGTTGTGTCTGTGGTATTGGGTCTGTGACAAGCTTCTTGCAGAGGCCAGCGATGTCTTTGCTGGCAATGGCAAGATCTGGATTATATCTACATTTCCAGCGGGCACTGTGGAAGGAGGCTGGCAATTTAGGATCGTGGATGAGACTAAGCTGGTTCGTGTCCATCCATTCTTCGACTGCTTCTCCATCGTTGTTAGTCTCCTTGAGCCACCATTGGGTACTGTGGCTATTAAAGTCTCCAATGATGATCTGTGGTTTATTGTGCAGGTTGGGTACAGGGTTAGAGAAGCTGAAATCTGTGCCAGGCGGCTTGTACACTGAGGTCACTACTACTTTGCTCAGCTCTACGGTTAGAATTTCGATGTTGTCCTCCTCTGTTTTAGAAGTGGCTTCGACAACTGAGGGGGAGGCGAGGGTTGTATTTTAGTGCATGATCAGATTTCTTTTTATCCCACTTAAATCAACAAAAATGTGATCGTTTTACAAATCGCTTTTATCATTCATTAAATGGGCCTCATTAAGACGATGTTAATTATCATCCGAATTACTGATAAACCGAGTGTGTGACCCGCACACTGGAGTGGGAGTTCCTGAAGAGGTTTACACATTCTGTCAAATGAGATTTTATTTTCACCCACAGGGTGGTTGGGGTCTGGAATTATTTTGCCTGAAAGGGTGTTAGAGACAGAAACCTTCATCACATTTAATAAAAGAACTTGGATATGACCATAAGTGCCGTAAACTGGAAGACAAAGGACCAAGAGCTGTAAAGTGCGATTTGGCTTTATAGATTGTTTATGGCCGACAGACACGATGGGCCGAATGGCCTCCTTCTGTGCCGTAACATTCTATAATACTATACATCGCAGAGACAGAGAGCTATAGAGTAAAGATACACTCACATACTAGACCCTAAGAAATACACAGTAACTCTCAGTCAGATCCCAGAAAGTGTCAGATATAGAGTAAAATCAACACCCACATAAATCCCAGACCAGAAATTGAGTTACAGAAGTGCCGCTACCGACAAGGCTACGGCCGGCAGAGATGAAGGGTAGAATAACCTCCTTCTATGCCGTAAATGTCTACGATTCAACGACTGAAGGCCATTCGACCCATCGTGCGTATGCTGATTTATAACACCTCCACACCTAAATTTGATCTTGTAATTAAATATAGATCTTCACCGATCACAATGTAAATCGTCAATCTATCCCCGCTCCCAGGTCACTGCTCTCTCTGTGAGGTGGTGAGTGGCTCTTAAAAGAGCCTTTGTGTTGTGTTTGGTTGAAAGAGTCGAGTTGTTCTGCCGCCGGATCCATAGAGTGCGGCCCTGCCGTTTCAGAGCGTACACCACATGCATGGCAGTGACCGTCTTGCGCTTGGCGTGCTCAGTGCAGGTGACCGCATCCCTGTTTTACTCTGTATCTGTTAGTCTCTGTTATGTGAGTGTCGGTTTTACTCTGTATCTGTTAGTGTCTGGTATGTGAGTGTGTCTTTCACTCTGTATCTGTTAGTCTCTGGTATCTGAGTGTCGGTTTTATTCTATAGCAAATGTTCCCTTTAAGCTGCCGGTCCTGTGCAGCAGATCCTACGATGTTCTAATGGCAACAACTGCACATGCATGTTAATCTGAATGGGTCGCGCAGCCCCCACAAAAAATACTCTCTGGGAATTGAGTGTGGGTTTTACTCTGTATCTGTCTGTCTCTGGTATTTAAGTGTGGATTTCACACTGTATCAGTAAATCTCTGGGAAGTGAGTGTGATATTTACTCTGTATCTGTATGTCTCTGGTATGTGACTGTGGGCTTTATTCTGTACCTTTCAATTTCATCGATGTGAGTGTGGCTTTCTCTCTGTCCCTGACAGTCTCTGGTGTGTGAGTGCGGGTTTTACTGTGTGTTGTTCAGTCTCTGGTAGCTGAGTGTGGGTTTTATTCTGTATTAATCTGACTCTGGTATGTGTGTGTGTGTTTTACTTTATATGATTGAAAATACGGAATTTTTTAGAAGGTGAAAGCCCAGTAAATGTTCGTATTCAGAGGGATTTGTGTGTCCTCGTACATGAATCACAGAAAGTTAACAGCAATCAATTGGGAATTAAATTTTATATTTGCCCTTATTGCAAGTGGTTGGAGTATAAGTGTATGGTAGTGTTGGTTCAACTTATAGGTCTGGGATGAGCAGAAATGTATTCACTCGGACGGTTATGAATCTTTTCAATTCTACCCCAGAGGGCTGTGGATGCTCAGTCGGTGGGTATATTCAAGACTGAGATATATAGATTTTTGGGCACTTAGTGTATCGTATCAACAGAATCAATTTCTGCTAATTGCATGTGGGGTTCACTCTAACTGTCAATCCCTGGTGTCTGAGTGTATGTTTTACACTGTGTCTGTCAATCTTTGGTATATGAATGTGGGTTCTACTCTATACCCGTCGTTCTCTGGTATATTAATATAGTTTTATCTGTACCAGACATATTTATGATATGTGAGTATTCGTTTTACTTTCTAAGAACATTTGAATTTCGAGCAGGGGTGGCCATACTGCCTCTCGAGCCTGCTCTGATATTCAATAAGATCATGGCTGACCTTCGAACTCAACTCGGATTTCCTGTCCTTTCCCGATATCCCTTAATTCCTCTGCAGTACAAGAATCTATATCAGCCTTAAACATAATCAACGACTGAGCATCCACAGCTCCTTGGGGCAGCGAATTCCAAATATTCGCAACCCTCTGAGTGAAGAAATTCCTCCTTATCGGAGTCTTAAAAGGCCGGCCATTTCTCCGGAGCCTTTGCCCCATAGTTCTAGATTCTCCTGTGAGGGGAAACAATCTCTGAAATGTGAGTGTGAGTCTTACTCTTTACCTGCCAGTTTCTGCTAAATTGTGGGTGGCTTTTCATTGTACCTGTCAGTTTCTGGTATGGAAGAGAGGTTTTCACCCTGTACCTGTCAATTACTCGTAATTGCGTATGGGCTTTACTCTGTATCTGCCAGTTTCTGTCGTGCGAGTGTTGGTTTTGTTCTGTATCTGTCAATCTCTAATACATGACCTTCCCCTGCAGTATCCATAGCACTGTTTGTGACCTAGAAATCTTCTGTCTTTTTTGATCACCATTTTCACTGTTGTTTTAAAATTCCTTTTTAATTCTGTGGGAGACGCATGGGATTCCATGGAAGATCAAAGTATTTTGTCAGTTGCAATGGACATTTTTTTCTCTTAAAATCCTGCTGCAACGTTCCACATGTCAGTTCTGACCTGCGAGGGGTATTAAAAGTACCTCGGTTGCGATGGCCGGGAATCGAACCCAGGTCAACTGCTTGGAAGGCAGCTATGCTCACCACTATACCACCATCGCTCATATATGTTAATTTATATATTTACGGACTATATCCTTCTTTTGGCTCCTAAGTGGGTCAAGTGAGAGACACAGCACTCATTTTAATCAGAACGTCAGCACTATGCTGAGGCACTTTCCCTCCAATTAAAAATGGCCACTGTGAATAATTATATCGCTTGGATTGAGCCCTCACTCCGTTTATTATTTTAAAATCCTTTATAGGTTAAAAATAATAATCCACAAAAATAAATTGAAAATCATTTTTATGGGAGAAGCAAATGGGCGATGATTTATTTTGTTGTAAATTTTAGTGAAATGGCATTTGCTGGAAGGCATTAAACTGCGATAGGGTGACCTAAACTGTATCAACAGGAGCCTGGTTGCGATGCCGCGAATTCGAACACCAATCAACTCGCTTGAAAGAGCAGCTACAATCACCACTGTCCCCCCATCGTTCTAATTTTAAAATGTAATCTTCTGTATTTACAGATCGCACGCAATGGGTCTTTGGAGCTTTAGTCAGGATGAGTAAAACACTTTGCAATCATTTCAATCTGAACATAAACAAGGTGTTCAGTTTATTTCTCTCCAATATAAACAGTTACTGATGAATGGTTATCTTGTTGCACTACTGGCTGGCGGCCAGGAGATGGCACCAACCTCTAATAGTTTGGAGTGTACGGATTGTGTCCACACATCCAGACCGCCGTGAGTCTGGTGCTGCCCGGGGAGCTGGCCAAGCACGGCGTGTCGGAAGGGACAATGCCGGTGGCCATTGCAAATAAATTTCACAACGCACTGAGAAAGCATAAAGCAAAGCAACGGCTCTTGTAAGAGGAAACCACAGCATTAATTTAGTCGAATTATTCATTCGGGATATTGTCCTTTTAAAGAATCACAGAAAGGTACAGCACATTTGTTTGTGGCTTTACTCTGCAACTGCTATTTACTGCTATTTGAGTGCGGGTTTAACGCTGTACCTGTCTGTATCTGGAATGTGAGTTTGTGATTTATTCTGTACCTGTTGTTTTCTAGTAAGTGAGTGAATATTTTTCTTTGTATCTGTCAGTGTCTTGATGTGAGAGTCTGTGTTTCAGTCTACATGTCCACCTCTGGTATGGAAGTGTGGTTTATATTTTGTACCTGTTATTTTCTGGTGTGGAAGAGAGGCTTTACTCTGTACTTCTCAAGCTCTGGAATGTGTGCATGGGTTATACCCTCGATTTGTAATTCTCTGTTATGTGACAGTTCATTTAATCTACGTCAGTCAGTGTGCGTTTTACTCTACTTGTCAATTTCTGACACATGAGTGTGGCTTTTCTGCTGTAACGCTCAGGTACTGGTATGTGAGTGTGGGTGTTTCTCTGTACCTGTCAGTTTCTGGTATGTGAGTGTGGATTTTACTCTGTACCTGCCTATCTCTGGTATGTGAGTGAGGGTTTTTGATCTAGTGCAGACAGTTTCTATTATGAGTAAGTGTTTAAACCAGTAGCTGCCAGTTTCTGTTATGGAAGCCTGTTTTTGGTCTGTACCTGTCAGTCTCTGGGATGCATGTTGGGTTTTATCTGTACCTGCCAGTTTCTGGTGAGTGGCTGTGGATTTCACTCTCTACCTCTCTGCAACTGGTATGTGAGCGTCAGTTTCTGTCTTTCTATCTGTGTCTAGTATGGGAGTGTAGATTTTAATCTGTACCTGTCAATCTCTGGTATGTGAGTGGGGTTTTCATCTGTATCTGTCAGTCAATCTCAGTTACAGTAAGTGATTGTGATTCTTTCTCAATCTGTCATTCTGTGAGTGATAATATACTTACTGTGTGTGAGAAGGAGCTGCCTGCGCTGCTCCTTGTATTCCGCATGGAGGAGAGATCACTTTTTATTCTGGCTCAGTGAAGTATTTTGCTTCGAGAATAATAATATGAGAAAAATATTGGTAATACAATATGGACAGTTGAGGGTAGAATATAAAAATAAAGTTATAATTAATGTGTTTTTTATAATAAAGTAAAGTATCTGGAGAGAGGAAACCACGATACAAACATTGTCTTTGTCTGACCTCACTGCAATACATTGGGTCTCAGATTCTCCATGACAGGCGTGTAGGACTGTTCTATAGTAAGTTATCAGCATCCACACACAACACAAACCCATCACTGGACCATGAATGGAACCACCTCAATACAGCGGGTATCAGATTCTCCACACCAGGTTTGTAGGACTGTTCTATGGTAGGTTATCAGCATCCAGACACAACACAAACCCAGCACTGGACCATGAATGGAAACACCTCAATACAGCCGGTCTCAGATTCTCCACGACAGGTGTGTAGGACTGTTCTATTGTAAGTTATCAGCATCCAGACACAACACAAAGCCAGCACTGGACCATGAATGGAAACACCTCAATACAGTCGGTCTCAGATTCTCCACGACAGGTGGGTAGGACTGTTCTATGGTAAGTTATCAGCATCCAGACACAACACAAACCCAGCACTGGACCATGAATGGAACCACCTCAATACAGCCGGTCTCAGATTCTCCAAACCAGGTGTGTAGGACTGTTCTATGGTATGTTATCAGCATCCAGACACAACACAAATCCAGCACTAGACCATGAATGGAACCACCTCAATGCCACACGCCAGGTTTATATCTCCCATTCGCATGCGACTACCTATGAATTTCTGGATGGCTTCCTGGACTATAACCACAGGTACCTGGGCTGTACAAAGAATTGTTTTCAGTCTAAGGACAGAAAACAGCGAGTTGTGGTAAATGTCTGTTTTTCAGACTGGAGGATGGTAGACAGTAGTGTTCCCCAAGGGTCAGTGCTGTGGCCACTGCTTTTTTGATCCATATAAATAACCTGGATATTGGAATACAAAGTTGCATTTCTAAATTTGCAGATGACACCAAACTTGGGGGTGAGGCAGGCAGTGAGCATGATACCAATCAACTGCAACAGGACACAGAAAGGCTAGCAGAATTGACAGACAAGTGGCAGCTAGAACTTAATACAGAGACGTGTGAGATGATGCATTTTGGCAGAAGGAACAGGGAGAGGAAATATACACTTAATGACACAGTTTTAAAGAGTGTGCAGGGACAGAAGAACCTGGGAGTTAATGTACATAGGTCCCTGAAGGTGGCAGGACATATTAAGAGAGTGGTTAGGAAAGTATATGGGATCTTGGGTTTCATAAATAGAGGTATTGAGTACAAAAGTAGAGATGCTATGCTGAAACTTTATAAAGCACTGTTTAGGCCACAACTGGAGTATTGCGTCCAGTTCTGGTCACCACACTTTAGGAAGGATGTGAAGGCCCTTGAGAGGGTGCAGAGGAGATTGACCAGAAAGTTCTGGGGAGGCGGGCGGGGGGGGGGGGTCTTAGCTACAAGGAAAGGTTGGAGAAGCTGGATTTGTTTTTATTAGAGCAAAGGAGGTTGAGGGGTGATTTGATGGAGGTGTACAAGATTATGACGGGTTTGAATAGGCTAGATGGAGAAAGGCTGTTCCCACTACTTGATGGTACAAGGACCAGGGAACACAGAATTAAGGTTTTGGGCAAGAGATATGGGGGGGGGAGGGGTTGTGAGGTCATTTTTTTAATGCAGCGAGTGGTGAGGACCTGGAACTCGCTGCCGACGGAAGTGGTGGAAGCGGAGACACTAAATGTGTTCAAGGGGAGACTGGATAGGCACTTGAGGGAAATACACTTGCAGGGCTACGGGGATAGAGCGGGGGAATGGGACTGACTGAATTGCTCTACAGAGAGTCGGCATGGACTCGATGGGCCGAACGGATTCCTTCTGTGCCGTTATGAATCTATGACTATGACTCTATGGAAACCGAGTTGAGGGCCTGTGTAGTTAACAGAATGCCACAGAGCGCGGATCCTGATGTACCTGAAGGAGCGACTATGTATCTCCTAATCACCAGCAACACGGTTCTGGAGAACTTAGTGCATCGAAACAAAATAACCGATTTTTGAAATGTGTTCTTTCACACTTCTCACCTGGTGCCCGCAATAGATGCACTTTGTGAACTAAAGCAGCAATGATTTGAAAGAGCGAGGTGATTTACTTTCTATGTTAACTTACACTGTACAAACACAGCCCGGGAATGGCCTCTCCCTTCCCCCACTCACTCCATGTTCCGGAAATATTTCCTGCTTCAATCTGTCTCGTACAAACAGCCCCGAATGCCGCTGAACAGTCCCAGTGCGACGAGCTGCTGTGAGGAGGCTGCTGTTTGCTCCGTTACTCAGGCCCGTGATATCTCCGCTCCCTGATGTGTTCAGCGATCATTAGCCGAGCACAGAGGAAACGGTCCCCGCTGGCAGAGCTGGGGGAGGGGAGCTCGCAGGGCCCTTCCTGTCGCTTTAAACACTGTGCTGGAGAGGGGGAGGAGAAGGCAAGTGTTTATCACACATGCTCAGACCTCTCTCCTGAGGCAAATTAAAAGAAGCAACAGCAACAACAACTTGAATTTATAAAGCACATTTAAATGAATAAATCGTCCCAATGAGCTTGACAGGAGCGTTATCAAAGAAACATTGTCACCGAAACAGATAAGGAGATATTAGGAGAGGAGGAAGCGACACTGGACACACGTCAGTTGCTGCCGGTGAGTGTGAGAGCGACGCGAATCCTGTCCCTTTGAGCGATTTGTTTCCCCAATACTGTATGGAAGGATGGGGAGGAACAGGCTCTGTCAATCTCTGATACTGAACTGCTGGTGAGTGGGGAGTTTAATCCGTCTCTGCCTGTCTCCGCTGGGTGAGTAGGCGACAGATACCAGTCAAGTTCCCGAGCCTGTGTGACTGTCACCCCCTGTGTCTGTCGCTGTGCCTTGTGTACAGGATCAATCCTCAGTCCCTCTATCCCCCAGCCCTGCCTGTTATATCTGGATCGATGCTGAACCTCTCAGTTTTCGCTCTATTGAAACCGAGTTCAGGGTATGTGTGGTGAACAGAATGTCTCACTATTTCTGTGAATAATATTATGATCTAAAAGCAGGCCAGACTCGACACAGCCAAACTGTGACACGTTCCTGCACCTAAATCTCGGTAACAGAGAGTGCGTGGACCGCCTGGCTCAGAGTACGAACATTAAGACTGATACAGTCTCTCTGCCTCTCTCTCTGGTTGCTGTCTCTGGGTGTTGAGAATGGAATGCACAGGACACCAGTTGCTCTGTTCTGTTCCTCAATTTCGGAGAGAGACAGAGAGAGGCTAGAGGGGCGGTGAGATCATCATTTCAATTTTCATATAAATCAAACATATTTCTGCCTGCGAACAATATAATACCTTCAAACCAGATATGGGTGAACACAGCCAGAGCTGTGATTGGCTCCTGCCCCTGAATCTGGGGAACAGACACTGTGAGGAGCGCCGGCCTCAGAGTGTTTAACACTGACTGAGCTGGGAAGCTGCAACTAACCCCGAGAATCGACAGCACAGGCCGAGCGGAGAGGAAAACCTGTCCTGTGAACTGTAAATCTGGGAACAGATTGTGCTGTGAATGAGCAGAGTGAACATTGTGTCAGCGAGTGTGTTAAAGGGGCGGGTGGGTTAGACTAGTGTCACTGTGTTTGTGTGTCCACTCTCATCGCCGGATTTCAGAGACCCTCTTGTGTAAAATTTAAAGATTTCCCTGTCATAGGATCGCCCTGCTCCCCTGCTCAGCCCTGAAGTGGGAATTAAACGTGAAGTTTTAGTTGATTTCAAATTTCAGTCGACAAACAGCGAACATTTCCGCGATTGGGTGAAAGAGCGCGATCAGTGCAGCAATGAAACGGTTTTAAATCGAAATTGTTGTCTTGAATTCTGATGAAACTTTCTCGACAGCAAACATCCCAGTCTTCCAGACAGAAAGAGGCCAGTCTGGGAATGTGGAGTGCCCGAGTTTAATTGGAATCGGAGAGTTAATAAGGACAGAGAAACACAGAGGGGCTGGAGGGGCCGGGAGCTGACAGCAGGATGTCTCCGCCCCGTCCGCTCGCTGCCTATAAGTAGCTCTGTGGCGCCGCCTCTCGTCTCATTTCTGACCCAGCTCTGAATGTCAGAGAGATTTTCTACAGAGTCGCGGACATGACTGAGATCGCAGCCGCTGAAACGGCTCCTTCTGCCGCCGCCGCTCAAACCAAGGCTCCCAGCAAGAAGAAGAAGGCGGCTCCCCGCTCCAAGCCTGCCGGTCCCACGTTGGGCGAACAGATCCTCAAGGTTGTGGCGAGTGGCAGCGATCGCAAGGGGATGTCCCTGGCGGCGATAAAGAAGGCTCTGGCTGCCAACGCTGTCGATGTGCTGAAGCAGCGTTCACTGATCAATTTAAGTATCAAGAGGAAAGTGGAAAACGGCTTCCTGGAGCAGACCAAGGGCACGGGCGCCGCGGGCTCCTTCAGGCTCGCTAAGAAGGAATCCCAGCGGAAAGAGGGAAAGAAGGTGAAGAAACCAGCAGCCAAGAAATCTGCAGCCAAGAAACCAGCAGCCAAGAAATCTCCAGCCAAGAAACCAGCAGCCAAGAAATCTCCAGCCAAGAAACCAGCAGCCAAGAAATCTCCAGCTAAGAAACCAGCAGCCAAGAAAACGATCACCATGAAAGCAGCAACGTCAAAAAAGACAGCGAAAGCGGCGGCTGGGAAGAAGGCGGCGGCGAAGAAGCCGAAGAGCCACAAGAAGGCTAGAGGCGGAATGGTGAAGGCGGCCAAGAAGGTGGAAAAACCCAAGGCCAAGCCCAAATCAGCAAAGCCTCAGAAAGCAGCGCCCAAAAGAAAATAAAAAGGACAACTTGTAAACATCTGAACCCAAAGGCTCTTCTCAGAGCCACCCACGTCTTTCCAAAAAGAGCTGATCACGGAATCAGATTGTAGTGTATGTACCTTTAAGAGGAACTATGTTTTTGAAGCCCCTGTATACTGCAGTACCAGTAGTAACCACTCGTGTATATAAGCCTGTATAGCGTCTTGTGTAGTTAGTTCACCTCCAGACTTTGTTCAGTAAACACTTGCTAAATCAACTCCTGCATTCCGTGTCTCCATTAACACACGGATCTAACAGTGGCGATGAGTTAGAAACGAACTTACCTGCAATTCGGCAGCACCTCAAGGAGATCGATTCCTCAGACAAAGGTCGAAGCCAGAGGCAAGAAAAAAGAAAGGGAAGCTGTGGTTTCACCAGCTAAACAGGCTGGTGGCAGGTAGTGCACTGATCCTTCCTGGGCTGCGGCGGGCTAGAGCTCGATCGGGTGGCTCTGCAACGGGGCCGGGCAGCGAGTTGGGAAGCAGAAGGAAGGAGAGAGAGAGGGTGGAGCACTCAGGGCGCGGCCGGTGCTGCAAAGCAGGTCGGCGTTCAGACCGAGCAGAGGGATGGGAAAGTCCCAGAGAGTCCGCTCCATGACGGGAATGGTTCTCCAAGTAACGGAGAAACTATTGAAGAGATATATATAAAAAAAATTTTTTTTTAATAGAAATACCGCGAAAAGCTGCAGGTCGCAACGGGAACCGCGGAGAACAGTGGTGGCAGCAGCCGCAGAAACGCGTGGGAGGTGCCATTTTGATCCATCGGGGATGGAGGAAAAGCGCGGGAAGCGCCATTTTAGATTTTCCAGATGCTGAAGACTGGCAATATTACTGCTTTCGATACTGATATAGAATATTGGACCACATATGTGGAAAGAGTGGAGGTATATTGCAAGGCGAATGAAGAAGCGGATGATAAAAAGGCATCGGTACTTCTAAATCTGATGGGCGCAAGGACATACGGGCTGTTACAAAACTTGATTACTCCAGCCAAACCGATGGACAAGAATTTTAAGGAGATTGTTGATATCTTACAGGAGCACTTAAACCCAACACTGCTGCTGATAGTGGAACGATTCAAATTCTTCAGGAGGAGTCAGCACAAGAATGAAAGTAATGCTGATTACCTCACCGAATTACGAAAGCTGTCAAAGCACTGCCAATTCGGGGCAGGACTGGCAGATTCTCTACGAGACAAATTCGTCTGTGGTCTCCCAAGTGAAGGAACACAGAAAAGACTACTTTCTGAGAAAGTTTTGACACTGGACAAGGCTTTCAGTGTGGCTGTATCATATGAAGCAGCAGCAAGAGGAGCTGCAGAGACACAGCAAAAGCCACAAGACTTCGGCACCCATGAAATGACACGGGGTTTCGAGAGATGTTATCGCTGCGGCAGATGCACCCATGACCAGAAAGACTGCTGGTTCAAGGACAAAGCATGCAGGCAATGCGGAAAGATGGGACACATTGCACGTGTATGCAGACCTGGAAAGAAATCCGCTGACAGTAAAAAGGTCAATAAGGAAAAGTACAGGAAGGTACAAATGATGACGGACAGTAGCTCCGAAGACCAGAAGAGCGATAGCGACTCCGGAAGCAAGAGACTAAGCTGTCTCAAATTACATAATGTAATTGCCAAAGAAGATTACCAGACCATTTGGGTTACCCTCATGATAGCGGGGTCCCCAGTCAAAATGAAGCTAGATGCAGGATCAGCTCTGACCGTCATGAGTCGATGGGATTATGAGCGGCTATTTCCCCATATACCTTTGAAAGACACATCCATTATCTTGAAGAAATATACGGGGCAGAAAGTATACCCCAGAGGGGAAAAAGGGGTGCCTGTTGTATACAGCGGCAAAGAAATACAGAAGTTGTATTTATACGTTCTGCAAGATGGTGGTCCACCGTTGTTGGGATGTGAATGGATGAGAAAGATACGTTTAGACTGGCACTCCATTCAGGCACTGACGGTGACTAGTAAGAAAAAAAACGATGATGACGTCATACCTGGACAATTGAAAGAAATCTTGGCTAACACAAAAGAAGTGTTTCAACAGGAACTAGGAACCCTGAAAGGCACCACCGCCTCAATAAAAGTGGAAGATGCGGCAATTCCCAAGTTTTTTAAGGCAAGGCCGGTGCCATATGCAATTCGAACAGCCGTCGAGGCAGAGCTGGAGAATTTGGAAAAAGCAGGCGTGTTTTCCAAGATAGATTGGAGCGAGTGGGCAACACCTATTGTCCCGGTCATGAAGAAAACGTTGAATAAAGATAAATCTGAAGAACAGAGAAAAATTCGCATCTGTGGGGACTTCAAGGTGACTGTAAACATGGTTCTTCACACGGTACAGTATCCTCTTCCGAGGATAGAAGATATTTTCACCTCATTATCCGGAGGGAAACGTTTCAACAAAATTGACTTAGCACAGCCATATCTACAGATGGAGGGTGAGGAGGCCTCTAAAAAGTATCTCACGATAAACACACACAAAGGCCTGTACCAGTACAATCAACTGGTTTTCAGAGTGGCATCAGCTCCGGCTATCTGGCAAAGAGCTATGGAGCAAGTGCTGCAAGGGATTCCGGGAACTCAATGCTACCTAAACGACATCCTTGGAACAGGAGAAAACGACAACGAGCACCTTGCCAACTTGGAGCAGGTGCTCACAAGGCTGAGAGAACGGGGCCTACGAGCAAATCGCCCAAGTGCGAATTTTTGCTGAAACAAATATCATATTGTGGCCATGTCATTAACGAAGAAGGGTTGCATAAGTCACCTGTAAAAATTGAAGCGGTTGTAAAGGCCCCAGCGCCTGAAAATGTCTCACAATTAAGGTTGTTCCTGGGATTAGTAAATTACTATCATAAATTTTTACCGAACTTGTCGATGGTTCTGCACCCTCTTAACGCACTGCTACAAACGGGAGTAGTTTGGAAATGGAGCGAAGACTGTAAACGTGCCTTCCATAAATGCAAAAGCTTGATCACGTCCAGGGAAGTGTTGGCTCATTACAACCCATCACTGCCAATCCGACTGGCATGCGATGCATCCCCTTATTGCATAGATTCCCTGATGGCTCGGAGCGGCCGATAGCTTTTGCGTCACGCTCATTGAACTCAGCTGAGCGTAACTATGCCCAGATCGACAAGGAGGCACTCAGCCTGGTGTGGGGGGTGAAGAAATTCAACCAATACCTACACGGACAAAAGTTTACCTTGTTGACTGACCATCAACCCTCATCTCCATATTCAACCCTAAAAAGGGCGTTCCCATTATGACAGCGCAAAGGCTACAGAGGTGGTCCCTTTTCCTAGGGGCACACCAATATGACATAGAATACAAAGGGACAAAACAGCATGGGAATGTTGACAGGTTATCACGCCTACCGTTGCCAACGGTGGAAGAGGCACCTACAGTGGACCCAGTGGAGATGTTCCACTCGACCATAGTGGAATGTCTACTGGTGACAAATTCTACCATTGAAAAGGAAACGCGAAATGTCCCGACTCTCTCACGAGTCTACGATTTAACCGTGAAGGGATGGCCAGCACATGGCGAACCACTGTTGCCAGCATTCTCGCAAAGAAGGGAACAGCTGTCAGTGTGCCGAGGAAACTTGATGTGTGGATCCAGAGTGGTGATCCCACCCAAACTCAAGGATAGAGTGCTAAAGGAGCTTCACGAGGGGCATCTGGGTGGAGTGAAAATGAAGAACTTAGCCAGAGCGTTTGTGTGGTGGCCAGGTATCGATGGAGACATCGAAGAAATGACCAAGAGCTGTCTAGGATGTGAGAAGGTCCAAAATGCCCCACCACAAGCCCCTCTACATCCATGGGAGTGGCCCTCATCTCCATGGCAAAGGGTACATATCGACTTTGCTGGTCCATTTATGGACTCAATGTTCTTAATCGCAGTGGATGCACACTCCAAGTGGCCGGAGGTAATAAAGATGTCCTCCACCACCACGGAAAAAACCATCACAGTATTAAGGACCATATTCGCCAGGAATGGGCTGCCTGAACAGATCTGTTCTGATAATGGACTGCAATTTGTATCCGAAGAATTCAGGAAGTTCTTAAAAAACAATGGGGTTAAGCACTACACGTCCGCCTCATACCATCCCGCCACCAGTGGATTGGCTGAAAGGTTTGTCCAGGCCTTCAAGAAGGCCATAAAGGCCATGGGTAATGAAGACATAAATCTACAACATAAGGTAGATAAATTCTTGTTTGCATACAGGAATGCAACACATGTGGTTACAAACCAAACCCCTGCCATGATGTTTTTCAATAGAAGCCAAAGATGCCAGCTGGATTTGGTCAAGCCAAACGTCAGAAGGGACGTAGAGAACCGGCAATTTCAAAGCATGAATGAACGGCCAACTAGAACCTTCCAGTTAGGTCAACCAGTTTTGGCCCGGGACTACCGTACCGAGAAATGGCAGCCTGGAACTATTTGCACACGACGAGGACCGCTGATGTATACCGTGGACATTGGAGAAAGCATAATAAGGCGCCATGCTGACCAGATCATAGAGTCATCCAAAAAAGGACAACCTACACCACAACTCTATATGCCTAGTGATTAAGCAGAGATACCCATAGTATCTACCTCCGATCCGGTGATACTGGAACCAGATGAAACGGACACTGGCATTGAAACCAAATCGACCTTGCCAAAAGAACCTACTACACCACCGAGGCGTTATCCGGACCGAGTCAGGAAGCCTCCAGAGAGACTGAATTTGTAATTGATTAACTTCAGCAAATGTGTATATTACTGTTCTTGTAAAAATGTTATTTAATGATTACTTAAAATGTTATGTACTATTTATCAAAAAGGGGAGGAATTGTAGTGTATGTACCTTTAAGAGGAACTATGTTTTTGAAGCCCCTGTATACTGTAGTACCAGTAGTAACCACTCGGGTATATAAGCCTGTATAGCGTCTTGTGTAGTTAGTTCACCACCAGACTTTGTTCAATAAACACTTGTTAAATCAACTCCTGCATTCCGTGTCTCCATTAACACACTGATCTAACACAGATGATCCATGTCGCGGGGCCGGGCTCAGATTCCCGATTGAAATCATTTCAAATGAACCGCGGCTCCCTGGTGACTCGCAGACATTCGCTGCACCCACCCCTGCTCCAGTGTCTGCAATAAAACACAGAGAATGGGAATTCCGGGCCGGGCCTCACTCTAACTGGGGGTGGGGTGTTCGGCTCCAGTCTCAGGTTATGGTCATTTTCAGGGGTTCACAGGTTCAGGGTGAGACGGTGACACTGGGGGAGATACCCCACGTCACAATTCAAACCCCAACACCTGAGATTCTCCAAATCACCTGGAATAAAGTGTTTGTAAACTGCTGAACCCGCCTGTGAGGGGAGATGGAATAAGGTCAGAGATTGACATGGAAGGAGACGGGATGACTTGTGATCGAAGGGACTGTATATAGGCGGGAATATTACTGATAGTTAATTGTAACAGGACCTTATTTAAAAAGCTTCTGGTTTCAGGAAACCCTTGAATATAAAGTCCGACTCTGTAAGGGTTTGTGCGGAGCGCTGGGTTTCGGTTCTACTGTCGATGAACGGTTTGAAATTGGCGGTTGCAGAAAGCTGGAGGTGGAGCTGGAAGATCAGAGGCCGCTCTCTGCTCTGTCTGTCACTCTTGAAATTGTCTCCTCCCCTCCAGCTCTCTCTGTTCAATCTCTCACTCTGTATCCTCCCCTCCCCGCCTCTCTCACTCTGCGCTTTCTCAGTCAGGTCAGAGTCGGCTGTATATAAGAGCAGCCAGAAGCCTTTCGTTTTTCATTCAGCAGAAATTTGACTGAAGAATCATCATGACTGGACGCGGTAAAGGAGGCAAAGGACTTGGCAAAGGCGGAGCCAAGCGGCACCGTAAAGTGCTCCGTGACAACATCCAGGGCATCACCAAACCAGCCATCCGCCGCCTGGCTCGCCGTGGCGGTGTCAAGCGGATCTCGGGTCTGATCTACGAGGAGACCCGCGGGGTGCTGAAGGTTTTTCTGGAGAATGTGATCAGGGATGCGGTCACCTACACTGAGCACGCCAAGCGCAAGACGGTCACTGCCATGGATGTGGTGTACGCTCTGAAAAGGCAGGGCCGCACTCTCTATGGATTCGGCGGCTGAACAACTCGACTCTTTTTACCAAACACAACACAAAGGCTCTTTTAAGAGCCACCCAACGCCTCACAGAGAGAGCAGTGACCTTGCGACGGGAGCGGGGTTAGATTGTGGTCAGAAATAGATTGTAGCCAGAAATATTAGAAACGGATTGCGCTGCGTTGTGGATTTTGGAATTTCCGAATTTAGCTTTCGGTAGCACCAAGGTTCGAGAGAGGTTTATTTGCCCAGACGGCACATTCTCTCCTCAGTGAAAAGCCACATCACATCTATACATTTGTTCATTGTCTTGTACTGTAATGATTATAATTGTAATAATCAGCAGGCTGGTCGGGCCTTCGTTCTGTTATTCTGCGTTCACCGTCACACATTCCTTGAGATGTTTTATGAACAGGTTTAATTTGTCAGCCTCTGAACTGAAACCGGCGGCAATAAATCTCCATTCAGCAATCTAAAATGTGCCGAGTATCAGATCTCTCACTGCACAGTTCCCGAATGACAGATTCTTGGCCAAGCCCTTCTCACAGGCTCCACGGGGACAGAGAGAAGCGACTGATTTCTGATCCTCTCCCCTGAAAGCGGCGGCTAACCTCACAATGGGACGGGCGGAGGGAAATTCTGAATGGGCTGGAGAGGAGAGGTGAGAGGAATCGAGTGGAAGAGCGGGAGATTGGCGCGGGTCCCTTTCCCCGCTCCTGTCAGCATCAACAGCCCAGAGGGAGAAGGGCCCTAAAGCACCAAGCCCAGGAAGGTACATTTAAAACCTTCAATGATTCCGGCAATGATCCTTTCAATTTGTGCAGGATAAAATTGATTTGTGTCAAAACGGTTATTTCCTGCACTAAAATTGGCGGGCGTTTTGAAATGGGCGATTAATCCCAGCTCAGCCAATCGGGGTCTGAGAGTCCAGCGTTTCATTGACTGGTCAGAATTGGGATGAAAGTGTCTGGGCGCCGGTCTCCAGCCAATCAGTGCTCGGGGCGGTCCCCCACTGAGTATAACAAGGCGGACACACAGCAGATTCCGCATTAACAGTCTATGTGTTCCAGATTGTGCTGAGATCGGTTCAGAAAATGGCCAGGACCAAGCAGACAGCGCGCAAATCGACCGGAGGCAAAGCTCCTCGCAAACAGCTGGCGACCAAAGCGGCCCGGAAGAGCGCTCCAGCTACGGGCGGAGTAAAGAAGCCCCATCGCTACAGACCCGGCACTGTGGCTCTGAGGGAGATCCGCCGCTACCAGAAATCCACCGAGCTGCTGATCCGCAAACTGCCCTTCCAGCGCCTGGTGCGGGAGATCGCTCAGGACTTCAAGACCGACCTGCGTTTCCAGAGCTCGGCCGTCATGGCCCTGCAGGAGGCTAGCGAGGCTTACCTGGTGGGGCTCTTTGAGGACACCAACCTGTGCGCCATCCACGCCAAGCGAGTCACCATCATGCCCAAAGATATCCAGCTGGCTCGCCGCATCCGCGGGGAGCGCGCCTAAACTCACTCTGCCCGGCTCCAGACTTTAGCACCAGATACAACAACGGCTCTTTTAAGAGCCACCAAATCAGCAAAAGAAAGAGCTGCGATCGGCGCAAGGCAAATTGGTCTGTGCACACACCGTGCAAGTCTTGTGTTAATGTAACTGGGGATTTATAGTGGGGGCAGTGAATATCTGAAGGTGCGTTTATGATCTAGGTTAAAATGTGAGTGAGCTGCCCAATAGACTGAATGAACACGCCCAGTGTGAGTCGGAAACTATGTAATTTCTGATAGTAAATTGATCCAACTTCACATACTGGGATAGATCCGAGAGAACGAGGTGTCTGAAGTCTGACTCTCACCTTTAAAGCCAGCTCTTAATGCGGGGACAGGCGGGAACTTTAGTTACTATTGGAAATATTTTAAATTAACCAGAGCTCCAATTCTGGTTCGATTCTGCCAAATAAAAGGGGAAATGTTTGTATGGTTCCGGATGTATATATTTCTCCCTATGGAATTATTGTCCCAACAACGAACGGTAAGCCCATCCACCGCTCACTCAATTTCTACTCGGTTCTAAACATCCGTTCATATTCGGCTCTCCCAATAACATGTTCATTGAGTGCCGGTCTCACGTTCAGGTTCCGTGTGTTTTGTTTTACTCTGAAGCCAGACCTTCTCTATATTGAATCACCGATCTGAATATTCGCTCACAGCAAGCCCGCTAGTGTTTGTACATCTAGATTTCTACATGCTCAACAGTGTCCTGTTTATAGCCGAATATGTTTGAACAGTAACCAGCTCTTTCACAGATAAAGTGGGTGGCTCTGAAAAGAGCCTTAGGGTTATTAGATTGAATCTTGTCCGCTTTACTTGCTCTTGGAGCTGGCAGTGCTGGTTTTCTTGGGCAGCAGCGCGGCCTGGATATTAGGCAGCACCCCGCCCTGAGCGATGGTCACCTTTCCAAGCAGCTTGTTGAGCTCCTCATCATTGCGGATGGCCAGCTGCAGGTGTCTGGGGATGATGCGGGTCTTCTTGTTGTCGCGGGCCGCGTTGCCGGCCAGCTCCAGGATTTCAGCGGTCAGATACTCGAGCACAGCAGCCATGTAGACCGGGGCTCCGGCACCCACACGCTCAGCGTAGTTGCCCTTTCGCAGGAGCCTGTGAACACGACCCACAGGGAACTGTAGTCCGGCCCGGGATGAGCGAGACTTAGCCTTGGCCCGAGCTTTACCGCCGGTTTTTCCTCTTCCAGACATTTCCACAATTCACTCCTTGAAAGAAAGAATGAAAATCTCCTCCCATATCTGCCCTTCTTATGCCTTCTGGAGGAATGCAGAGAGCGTACTTGTGATTGGTCGCTCTGTGGTGAATTTCATTGGTGCTTTCCGGTGACCAATCACAGTCTGCTTTTCCCGCCAATCAAAACAGGGCGGAAATAACTGCCTCAACATTCAGATCGTCAACGATTTTTTAATTTAAAAAAGCCCGCCAATATTTTCCTGAATAAATTTACTCATAGCCAAGGAGTTCCAAATAATTCCTTGTGTCTTATTCCATCTCATCCGTGCAAATTCTAGGCTGTTACAATCAGGATTAATTCCGGGTTCAATATCGAAACTTCACGGGCGGGATTAAATCCCCATTGATTCTGTAACGGGACACATTCCTGCTCAATCTTTGTAAAAGTGAGGATTCAGATTATCGATCGATCCTTTGCACAGGCGCTGCTGCAGGAGTGAAACTAGATCTGGGTGTCCTGCTGTGAGAAGAGAAGATGGACAGAGTGATCAAACTGACCCCGTTCTGGTCTCTAAGAACCCCCATTCAGGGTTGTTACAATGCAGGAATTCTCGGGTTAATAAAATGATTGACCACAACTGGCATTAAAAAAATGAAAATGTTTTTATAGAGATTGAGGTGAATGAAATCAGAGTCTCCTCTCGAAAACAAGCTTTTAATTCGCCGGAAGGCGCTGCAAGTGAACGGTTCTGAGAGTAAAGGGAAAGAGCGATCAGGGACCGTGTTTGTCGTTTACTGGACGGGAAATACAACAGCGACACTAAGGTCGATCCGGTCAGTGAAACTGCTTATCTGAAAAGACAAAACTAAATCTACAGCTGGAACTTTAAACGTTCTCACACTTGTTACGGAAATAATTACAGTAAATTGAGCCTAAAGGGAGATGCGTTTGTGTAGCTCTTTCAGAAAGGTTGTGGGTGGCTCTTAAAAGAGCCGTTGTGTTTTGGGTTTGTTCTTTCAGGACAGCGTGTAGTTTTACTTGGAGCTGGTGTATTTGGTCACCGCCTTTGTCCCTTCCGACACGGCGTGCTTGGCCAGCTCCCCAGAGAATAAAGTGACTGAAATCAGAGTCTCGTCCCTTAAACAAGCTTTTAATTCATCGGCAGGCGCTGTAAATGAACGGGACAGAGAGCAGAGGGAAAGAGCAACCACGACCGTGTTTGTAGTCCTTATCAGCCGAGCACAGAGGAAACGGCATCCGCTGGGGGAGCGGTGCTCGCATGGGGCCTTCCCGTCGGTTTAAAAAGTGTGGGGGAGGGGGAGGCTTCTTCTTCTTATCGTGTCCACGGACAGTCTATACATAGCCCAGCCAGAACTGGACACATCTTTGCGACTTGTTGTTGGATTCAGCAAGATCTGCAACAGTTGTCGGACTGGTTGAATATCCCCATTGGCTTAGTGACACCTTTGAGCAACCTACACCAGTCCTAAGTCTGTTAAGGCACTTCCAGATTGCCCAGTTGCAATTGGCTCCTGGGGGGAGGCTTTCATCAGGTAAAATTTCCATCGCTGGGGGTTGTTCAAGACTGGCGAGCCAGTCTTTCCACAAGGCGATGCGGGCTTCAGATGAGGTTGATTGTAATGGAACAACACTGTTCATGAAGCTCTTCCTGGACTTTAGACGGCTGGGTGTAGGTGTATGACAATGCAGAGAGTGCCTCTCATCAGATGTTTGACGGAGTCGCTCTTTCTTGCTGGCTACCGTTCTTCTTATATCAGGGGGAGCGATACCCACCAGGATATATAGGCTGTTGGTGTTTGTTGGTTTTAAGCAACCTGTGATAAATCGGCAGCTTGCATTCAGAACGGCATCCATTTTCTTGGCATGAGTAGAACTTTCCCATGCAGGGCAAGCTTATTCGGCAGTGGAATAGCAAAGAGCAAGTGCACAGGTTCACAATGTTTTCAGGCTTGATCCCCATCTTGTGTTAGTGAGCTTATTCAGGATGTTGTTTCTTGCACTTACTTTTGCCTTTGTCTTCTCGATGTGGTTCTTGAAGGTGAGACATCGGTCAAGGGTGACTCCTAAGTAGATAGGGTGCTCGCAATGCGTCAGTGTTGCTCCACACCAGGTTACTTTCAACTGGCGTTTGGCTTCACGGTTTCTGAGGTGGAATGCACAAACTTGCATTTTTGATGGGTTTGCGCAAAGGTGGTTTTCTTCATAGTAGGATTTTAGTCCCTCCAAGGCCTCAGAAAGCGTTTTCTCCACGGTGTTAAAATCAGTGCTTTGGGCAGTGACACATAAGTCATCAGCATATATAAAACAGCGTGTGACACCGTCTATAGGTTGGTCATTCATGTAGATGTTGTACAGCAGTGGTGCAAGCATGCTTCCCTGAGGAAGACCATTCTTCTGAATATGCCACCCGCTGCGCTTCCCACCTAGTTCAACATAGAACCGGCGAGTCTGAAGCATGCTTTCTAACAGCTCTGTTAAGTGAATATCTTTTGTCATCTCTAGAATCTTGCAGAGGAGACGTCTATGGTTCACTGTAACGTCTGCTGCTGACAGGTCTACAAAAACAGCACCTGTTACCATCCCTTGCTCAAAACCATCTTCGATGTGTTGTGTGAGGTTGAGCAGTTGGCTTGTTGTTGATTTGCCGGGGCGGAAACCTGCTTGCTCTGGAATGATCTTCTCATCTACAGTTGGTGCTTTCCTATTGAGTATCAGGCGTTCAAACAGCTTATAGGTGTGGCAAAGCAGTGAAATTGGCCGAAAACTCTTAGGATCTGAGGGATCTTTTCCAGGCTTTAATAGTGCTATTACATGTGCCTTCTGCCAGATATTAGGTAGCTTGTGTGTTGCCAGACAGTGGTTGAACAATTGTAGGAGCTACATCTTTGCTTGCTGTCCAAAATTCTTTATCTGCTCCATTGCTATGCTGTCAAGACCAATTGCTTTCCCGTGTTTTAGACTAGATGTACCAGTTTCCAGCTCTTCCATGGTGAATGGTCTAGTGAAGCCAGGATCATCACTGTACTTCTTCCTATCTAGTTGTGCTCTTGGTGGTTTCTTGTTGATTTTTCCATTTTGGAGCAACTGGTGTGCAACTTGGTTAGCAGACACATTTGGATGTTGGGCAGCTTTCTTGGGATCACCACCAAGTTTGCATATGAGAGACCATGCCTTCTTGCTGTTTTTTGTAAGATCTGTTTTCTCTATCAAGGTGCTCCAGGTGTTTTGACGTTCTTGAGAGATACTTAACATCTCCCTCTCACCGGTAGATATTGTTTCCTCTGAGAAGGTGTCAGATTCAAACATTGAGACATACTCCCAGTAGAGTTCAGCATTCTCCTTGGTGAGACCAGGAATGTAGTGTACTCTGCAACCTCGGGGGATCTTCCTTCTAGCTGTTTTTTGGACAGCTTTTGCAAAGAGGTTGTAGTGCTCAGGTAGTGGTTTAATGCGTTTAACCTTGCGGTCAAGTGCTCGTGTGAAACCGTTCCAATCGGCCTTCTTGAAGTTGAAGCACCTTTTGAATGGTACGACGGTTATCAACACTGCTGCATTTACCTGGATGCCAATAGGACGGTGTTGTGTCTGTGGTATTGGGTCTCTGACAAGCTTCTTGCAGAGGCCAGCGATGTCGTTGCTGGCAATGGCAAGATCTGGATTATATCTACATTTCCAGTGGGCACTGTGGAAGGAGGCTGGCAATTTAGGATCGTGGATGAGACTAAGCTGGTTAGTTTCTATCCATTCTTCGACTGCTTCTCCATCATTGTTAGTCTCCTTGTACCCCCATTGGGTTCTGTGGCTATTAAAGTCTCCAATGATGATCTGTGGTTTATTGTGCAGGTTGGGTACAGGGTTAGAGAAGCTGAAATCTGTGCCAGGTGGCTTATACACTGAGGTCACTACTACTTTGCTCAGCTCTACGGTTAGAATTTCGATGTTGTCCTCCTCTGTTTTAGAAGTGGCTTCTACAACTGAGGGGGAGGCGAGGGTTGTATTTTAGCGCATGATCAGATTTCTTTTTATCACACTTAAATCAACAAAAATGTGATCGTTTTACAAATCGCTTTTATCATTCATTAAATGGGCCTCATTGAGACGATGTTAATTATCATCCAAATTACTGATAAACCGAGTGTGTGACCCGCAAACTGGAGTGGGAGTTCCTGAAGAGGTTTACACATTCCGTCAAATGAGATTTTATTTTCACCCACAGTGTGGTGGGGGTCTGGAATTATTTTGCCTGAAAGGGTGTTAGAGACAGAAACCCTCATCACATTTAATAAAAGTACTTGGATATGACCATCAGTGCTGTAAACTACACTTTAGGAACAGCTTCTTTCCCACGGCTGTCATCCTACTGAACTCCACAAATAAACTCTAAAGCCTGCACATCTGCCAATGCACTTTATTATGGTTATGTTTATGTTAATGTATTAAAAGCCAAATGTATGTTGAATGTTTAAATGTCTTAATCTAAATGTACACTCTCGGGAACCGCAAGCCTACATTTAGTTGAACTGCACCTGTGCACTAACAATGACAATAAAAGTTGATTTGATTTGATTTTGATTTGACAACGGACCAAGAGCTGTAAAGTGCGATTTGGCTTTATAGATTGTTTATGGCCGACAGACAGAATGGGCCGAATGGCCTCCTTCTGTGCCGTAACTTTGTATAATAATATACATCGCAGAGACAGAGAGCTATAGAGTAAAGGCACACTCACATATTAGACCCTAAGAAATACACAGGAACTCTCAGTCAGATCCCAGAAAGTCTCAGATATAGAGTAAAATCAAGACCCACATAAATCCCAGACCAGAAATTGAGTTACAGAAGTGCTGCTACCGACAAGGCTACGGCCGGCAGAGATGAAGGGTCGAATAACCTCCTTCTATGCCGTAAATGTCTACGATTCAACGACAGAAGGCCATTCGACCCATCGTGCGTATGCTGATTTAATACACCTCCACACCTAAATTTGATCTTGTAATTAAATATAGATCTTCACCGATCACAATGTAAGTCGTCAATCTATCCCCGCTCCAAGATCACTGCTCTCTCGGTGAGGTGGTGAGTGGCTCTTAAAAGAGCCTTTGTGTTGTGTTTGGTTGAAAGAGTCGAGTTGTTCAGCCGCCGAATCCATAGAGTGCGGCCCTGCCGTTTCAGAGCGTACACCACATGCATGGCAGTGACCGTCTTGCGCTTGGCGTGCTCAGTGTAGGTGACCGCATCCCTGTTTTACTCTGTATCTGTTAGTGTCTGGTATGTGAGTGTCGGTTTTACTCTGTATCTGTTAGTGTCTGGTATGTGAGTGTGTGTTTCACTCTGTATCTGTTAGTCTCTGGTATCTGAGTGTCGGTTTTATTCCATAGCAAATGTTCCCTTTAAGCTGCTGGTCCTGTGCAGCAGATCCTACGATGTTCTAATGGCAACAACTGCACAGGCATGTTAATCTGAATGGGTCGCGCAGCCCCCACAAAAAATAGTCTCTGGGAATTGAGTGTGGGTTTTACTCTGTATCTGTCTGTCTCTGGTATTTAAGTGTGGATTTCACACTGTATCAGTCAATCTCTGGGAAGTGAGTGTGATATTTACTCTGTATCTGTATGTCTCTGGTATGTGACTGTGGGCTTTATTCTGTACCTTTCAATTTCATCGATGTGAGTGTGGCTTTCTCTCTGTCCCTGACAGTCTCTGGTGTCTGAGTGCGGGTTTTACTGTGTGTTGTTCAGTCTCTGGTAGCTGAGTGTGGGTTTTATTCTGTATTAATCTGACTCTGGTATGTGAGTGTGTGTGTGTGTGTGTGTGTGTGTTTTGCTTTATTTGATTGAAAATACGGAATTTTTTAGAAGGTGAAAGCCCAGTAAATGTTCGTACTCAGAGGGATTTGTGTGTCCTCGTACATGAATCACAGAAAGTTAACAGCAATCAATTGGGAATTAAATTTTATATTTGCCCTTATTGCAAGTGGTTGGAGTATTAGTGTATGGCAGTGTTGGTTCAATTTTATAGGTTTGGGATGAGCAGAAATGTATTCCCTCGGAGGGTTATGAATCTTTTCAATTCTACCCCAGAGGGCTGTGGATGCTCAGTCGGTAGGTATATTCAAGACTGAGATATATAGATTTTTGGGCACTTAGTGTATCGTATCAACAGAATCAATTTCTGCTAATTGCATGTGGGGTTCACTCTAACTGTCAATCCCTGGTGTCTGAGTGTATGTTTTACACTGTGTCTGTCAATCTTTGGTATATGAATGTGTGTTCTACTCTATACCCGTCGTTCTCTGGTATATTAGTATAGTTTTATCTGTACCAGACATATTTATGATATGTGAGTATTCGTTTTACTTTCTAAGAACATTTGAATTTCGAGCAGGGGTGGCCGTACTGCCTCTCGAGCCTGCTCTGATATTCAATAAGATCATGGCTGACCTTCGAACTCAACTCGGATTTCCTGTCCTTTCCCGATATCCCTTAATTCCTCTGCAGTACAAGAATCTATATCAGCCTTAAACATAATCAACGACTGAGCATCCACAGCTCCTTGGGGCAGCGAATTCCAAATATTCGCAACCCTCTGAGTGAAGAAATTCCTCCTTATCTGAGTCTTAAAAGGCCGGCCATTTCTCCGGAGCCGTTGCCCCATAGTTCTCGATTCTCCTGTGAGGGGAAACAATCTCTGAAATGTGAGTGTGAGTCTTACTCTTTACCTGCCAGTTTCTGCTAAATTGTGGGTGGCTTTTCATTGTACCTGTCAGTTTCTGGTATGGAAGAGAGGTTTTCACCCTGTACCTGTCAATTACTCGTAATTGCGTATGGGCTTTACTCTGTATCGGCCAGTTTCTGTCGTGCGAGTGTATGTTTTGTTCTGTATCTGTCAATCTCTAATACATGACCTTCCCCTGCAGTGTCCATAGCACTGTTTGTGACCAGAAATCTTCTCTCTTTTTTGATCACCATTTTTACTGTTGTTTTAAAATTCCTTTTTAATTCTATGGGAGACGCATGGGATTCCATGGAAGATGAAAGTATTTTGTCAGTTGCAATGGACATTTTTTTCTCTTAAAATCCTGCTGCAACGTTCCACATGTCAGTTCTGACCTGCGAGGGGTATTAAAAGCACCTGGGTTGTATTGGCCGGGAATCGAACCCGGATCAACTGC
The DNA here is from genome assembly GCF_052327205.1 of Somniosus microcephalus. NCBI lineage: Eukaryota > Metazoa > Chordata > Chondrichthyes > Squaliformes > Somniosidae > Somniosus > Somniosus microcephalus. The sequence continues at coordinate 282,104 of NC_140993.1, forward strand.
TTGGAAAACAGCTATTCTCACCACCATACCACCATCACTCACATATGGTAATTTATATATTTACGGACTATATCCTTCTTTTGGCTCCTAAGTGGGTCACGTGAGAGACACAGCACTCATTTTAATCAGAACGTCAGCACTATGCTGAGGCACTTTCCCTCGAATTAAAAATGGCCACTGTGAATAATTGTATCGCTTGGATTGAACCCTCACTCCGTTTATTATTTTAAAATCCTTTATAGGTTAAAAATAATATCCCACAAAAATAAATTGAAAATCATTTTTATGGGAGAAGCAAATGGGCGATGATTTTTGTTGTAAATTTTAGTGAAATGGCATTTGCTGGAAGGCATTAAACTGTGATAGAGTGACCTAAACTGTATCAACAGGAGCCTGGTTGCGATGCCGCGAATTCGAACACCAATCAACTCGCTCGAAAGATCAGCTACAATCACCACTGTCCCCCCATCGCTCTAATTTTAAAATGTAATCTTCTGTATTTACAGGTCGCACGCAATGGGTCTTTGGAGCTTTAGTCAGGATGAGTAAAACACTTTGCAATCATTTCAATCTGAACATAAACAAGGTGTTCAGTTTATTTCTCTCCAATATAAACAGTTACTGAAGGGATGTAACCTGTCACCCCTGATCCTCTCTAACTTTTACCGCTGCACAATAGAAAGCATCCTGACAAACTGTATCACAGTATGGTATGGCAGCTGTAGCTACTATGACCGGAAAGCCCTGCAGCGGGTAGTCAAAACTGCCCAACGCATTACCGGCACCCAGCTACCGACCATAGAGCACATATACCAGAAACGCTGTTTACGGAGGTCACGGTCCATCATCAAGACACTACCCACCCCAGCCACAGTCTGTTTGCCCTCCTGCCATCTGGGAGACGCTACAGATGGATTCCCACCCTTACGACCAGATTTAGGAACAGCTTGTTTTCCCAGGGCTGTCTTCCTACTGAACTCCACAAATAAACTCTAAAGCCTGCACATCTGCCAATGCACTTTATTATGGTTATGTTTATGTTAATGTATTACAAGCCAAATGTCTGTTGAATGTTTAAATGTCTTAATCTAAATGTACACTCTCGGGAGCCGCAACCCTACATTTCATTGTACTGCACTTCTGCACTAACAATGACAATAAAAGTTGATTTGATTTGATTTGATTTGATGAATGGTTACCTTGTTGCACTACTGGCTGGCGGCCAGGAGATGGCACCAACCTCTAATAGTTTGGAGTGTACGGATTGTGTCCACACATCCAGACCGCCGTGAGTCTGGTCAAGCACGGCGTGTCGGAAGGGACAATGCCGGTGGCCTTGCAAATAAATTTCACAACGCACTGAGAAAGCATAAAGCAAAGCAACGGCTCTTCTAATAGGAAACCACAGCATTAATTTAGTTGAATTATTCATTCGGGATATCGTCCTTTTAAAGAATCACAGAAAGGTACAGCACATTTGTTTGTGGCTTTACTCTGCAACTGTTATTTACTGCTATTTGAGTGCGGGTTTAACGCTGTACCTGTCTGTATCTGGAATGTGAGTTTGTGATTTATTCTGTACCTGTTGTTTTCTGGTAAGTGAGTGAACATTTTTCTTTGTATCTGTCAGTGTCTTGATGTGAGAGTGTGTGTTTCAGTCTACATGTCCACCTCTGGTATGGAAATGTGGTTTTTATTTTGTACCTGTTATTTTCTGGTGTGGAAGAGAGGCTTTACTCTGTACTTCTCAAGCTCTGGAATGTGTGCATGGGTTATACCCTCGATTTGTAATTCTCTGTTATGTGACAGTTCATTTAATGTATGTCAGTCAGTGTCTGATATAATACTGTGCGTTTTACTCTACTTGTCAATTTCTGACACATGAGTGTGGCTTTTCTGCTGTAACGCTCAGGTACTGGTATGTGAGTGTGGGTGTTTCTCTGTACCTGTCAGTTTCTGGTATGTGTGGATTTTACTCTGTACCTGTCTATCTCTGGTATGTGAGTGAGTGTTTTTGATCTAGTGCAGACAGTTTCTATTATGAGTAAGTGTTAAAACCAGTAGCTGCCAGTTTCTGTTATGGAAGCCTGTATTTGGTCTGTATCTGTCAGTCTCCGGGATGCATGTTGGGTTTTATCTGTACCTGCCAGTTTCTGGTGAGTGGCTGTGGATTTCACTCTCTACCTCTCTGCAACTGGTATGTGAGCATCAGTTTCTGTCTTTCTGCCTGTGTCTAGTATGGGAGTGTAGATTTTACTCTGTACCTGTCTATCTCTGGTATGTGAGTGGGGTTTTCATCTGTATCTGTCAGTCAATCTCAGTTACAGTAAGTGATTGTGATTCTTTCTCAATCTGTCATTCTGTGAGTGATAATATACTAACCGTGTGTGAGAAGGAGCTGCCTGCATTGCTCCTTGTATTCTGCATGGAGGAGAGATCACTTTTTATTCTGGTTCAGTGAAGTATTTTGCTTCGAGAATAATAATATGAGAAAAATATTGGTTATACAATATGGACAGTTGATGGTAGAATATAAAAATAAAGTTATAATTAACGTGTTTTTTATAATAAATTAAAGTATCTGGAGAGAGGAAACCACGATACAAACATTGTCTTTGTCTGACCTCACTGCAATACAGCGGGTCTCAGATTCTCCACGACAGCTGTGTAGGACTGTTCTATGATGAGGTATCAGCATCCAGACTGAAATAAAGAATAGATTTGCCTGTCTAATCTAGGCTTTATTAACTTAAAAAACCTGTAGCACATCTTCAACACCCAGTCCCAACTAAAGGCTGGAAAGAACTGAATTTAAGATGGCCACCACAAATCACATGACATCAACTACCAATGAGATTACAGCATATATCCCAAGGCGGGAAACAAACAACCAATCACAATACTTCTTACTAAACATAAACAATAATCATCACATTCACCCCTCCTTTTAAAATATACTCCAACCTAAATAACATTTACAATTTATAATTAATTATTTACAACTAAAACTATGCACAGACAAAATAAAACTATTCAACATGACACAATACTAAGTGAGCAACAACAATTAGTAACATTGCACATAAGTATTAAGTATCTCTCAACTAAAACAATATAATATAATATTTCAACAATTTTAAAACATTACTATCAATTTAAAAGTCCATTTTCAATCGGTCGACCAGATATCTTGTTCGTGTCGACCTTCTCAACCTTGGTGAAATTCCTTGCCCTCCCACACCAGGAGACACAGAAGTATCTTCTGCAGGAAGGCTATCCATATCCCGGTTATCAACGGTTTCCGGATTAGAAATCCCATCAGGAGGTAAACTGGGACGGTCATGAACATCCATCGAGGGCTGACTAATAGAAGTATAATTATCTGCAGTCGGATTGGAAATATTCGTAGTATCTGTAACAGCATCCACATTACCTGAATCATGACTACTGTTAATATCCTCAGAAGAGGGCTGGCCACCACAAGGAGCCAAGTCTTTAATTGAAACGGTACTTTCTTTCCCATCTTGGAATCGAATATGAGCATATTGGGAATTTGCCTCCAACAGCTCCACCTCCTCCACTAAAGGATCATATTTTGACAATCTAACATGGCGTCGAAGCAGCACAGGTCCCTGCATAGTAAGCCATGAAGGTACCGAATATCCCGTAGTAGATATCCGTGGATAGTTAAAGAGCCTTTCATGGGGGGTCACATTAGTAGCCGTTGAAAGCAATGATCTAATGGAATGCAGGGCATCAGGCAGTAACATTTCCCACTGTGTATTCTTAAGGTTCCGGGATGTCAAAGCCAACATAACTGCCTTCCAGATCACCCCATTGTATCATTCGCACTGTCCATTACCCTGGGGATTATACGTGGTAGTTCTGCTCATAGAAATTCCCCGACTCTGAAGGTATTCCTTCAACTGGGAAGACATAAAAGAACTTCCCTGATCCGAATGGATATACGCAGGCATCCCAAAGATGACAAAAAGTTGAGTCACACATTTGATAACTGTAGCAGCTGATACATCTGCACAAGGAAAAGCAAAAGGGAACCTTGAAAACTCATCCACAACAGTAAATATATATCGGTTTTGAGTAGTTGAAGGAAGAGGCCACTTGAAATCGATGCTCAAACGTTCAAAAGGAGAAGTAGACTTTATAAGATGAGCTCTTTGAGGCTTAAAGAAATTCGGCTTACACCGAGCACAGATAGAACATGATGAAGTCATCCGCTTGACGTCTTCAACTGAAAAGGGCAAATTCTTACCGCGTACGAAGTGTATCATCCTTGTAACCCCAGGATGGCATAAGGCATTGTGAAGATTAATAAGCGTATCTCCGTGAATCACAGAACAATAAGCCCTCGACAGCGCATCAGCAGCAACATTATCCTTCCCCGGACGATAAACTATATCAAAATGGTAACATGCCAACTCAATCCTCCACCTCATTATTTTGTCATTCTTAATCTTTCCGAAATGTTTGACATCAAACATAAAGGACACAGACTTTAGATCAGTTACCAACGTAAAATGTCGCCCCGATAAATAATGCCTCCATTTACGCAGTGCTTCTACTATTGCATACGCCTCTTTCTCTATTGAAGAATGCCTTTTTTCGCTATTGTTCAAGGTACGTGAGAAAAAGGCCACAGGTCTTCCATTTTGGTTCAGAGTAGCCCCAATTGCAAAATCAGAAGCATCCGTCTCAATCACGAAAGGAACCTGCTCATCAATAGAATGCACAACTGCTCCAAGGATATCCTTTTTAAAAATATCAAAACACGTCCTGGCCTCCCATGATAGAGGATATGTCGTAACCCGAATAAGAGTCCGGATCTTCTGTGGAAAATTTGCAATCCAATTAGAATAGTAAGAAAACAGTCCAACAACTCATTGCAAAGCCTTAGAATTAGTAGGACAAGGTAAATCAATCAATGGTCGCAGACGTTCTGGGTCTGGTTCAATCTTGTTTCCCGAGATAATGTACCCCAGTAGATTTACCTCAGTGGTCGAAAAGGTACACTTCTCTTTATTGAAAGTTAAACCAACTTTTTCCGCAGCTTGAAGGAATCTTTCTAAATTAGAATCATGCTCCACCCTTGATTTGCCACACACCGTGATGTCATCTAAGTAAGAAAAGGTGTCAGAGAGAGAGTTATCACTTATTAAAGCATCCATTGCCCGTTGAAAACAAGCAACACCATTCGTAACACCAAATGGTATTCGGCAAAACTGATACAGCTTTCCACCAGCCTCAAAGGCCGTATATGGTTGATCCTTCTTAACAATAGGAATCTGATGATAAGCACTCTTTAGGTCAATAGTACTAAAAACCTTATACTGAGATACTTTATTGATAAGCTCATCAATCTTAGGCAAAGGGTATGCATCTAATTGAGTATGCCTATTAATAGCTGGGGAATAGTCTATCACCATTCGTTTCTTATGTCTCTCATTAGTCGTGACAACTACCTGTGCCCGCCAAGGCGAACAACTAGGTTCAATGATTCCTTCCAATAAGAGACGTTGAACTTCAGAATTAATAAATTCTCTATCCTGACTGCTATACCTTCTTGACTTGGTAGCAATTGGCTTACAATCCGGCATCAAATTGGAAAAAAGTGATAATGGAGAAATGGATAAAGAGGTTAATCCACAAATAGATAAAGATGGCTTAGCCCCGCCAAATGAAAGACTGAGAGACTCGTGTAACTGAAGCACAGCATGACCAATCAAAATATCCGCACAGAGATTAGGCAAAACAGATAGGCGTATATCAGTATACGTATTACCCAGAAGAATTAATTTCACAAGGCAACAACCAGCTACTTGTGAAGTGACAGTCGTCTGAGCCATACACACCTGATAGGAAACAGGCGAAATTTTCAAATGCTTTTCCTTTTCAAACTGAAGACTTATAAAACTCTCGGTACTGCCCGTATCTATAAGGGCCTTCACTTCCAACCCATTAACTTGGGCCGTAACTATAGCTTTGTTTAGGCCATGAGCAAATGCAGCACAAATTGATGCAATAAACGCCCTATCTAAAGGCTGAATAGTCACAGAGGAGGTAATTGAACCTAATGATTTGCACACACGTGCATAATGACCTCTCTTGCCGCATTTACTACACACAGGCTGCCGAGCAGGACACTTCAGACGAGGGTGCCGGACGTTCCCACAAAAATAACACTTCTGAATCCTAGAGGCAACAGCCACTGAAGTAGAAACTGTTTCAGAATCTAGTAAACCACTCCTATTAAGTCCACATAATTCCTTTTCATCCGGAACTGCCGAAACCACAGTCACAGGCCGATTAAAAAGAGCATAAGATTCCGAACTTCTCTGAGCCACATCCAATGTAGAAGCTTGCTCATAAGCACTCTTAAGATCCAAAGTCTTATTTTCTAACAACCGCTGACGAATTGATCTAGACAGTAATTCATTAATAAAAGTAACCCGTCCTGATTCTTCCTTATATTCTTCAGCCGTCACGGCCTTATAATTACAGTTAACACTAAGGCACCGAAGTGCTTGTAAATAAGTATCCAAAGATTCTCCCACCTGCTGCCTACGGGCAGATAGAAGGTGACGTGCAAATACCTCATTCTTTGGTTTAACAAAAATCTTTTCCAATGTAGAAATAGCCACTTCGTAAGTTTTACAGTCCAAAATGTACTTATACACATCCGGAGCAATGTAGTTGATCAGCATATTCAGCTTATTTAGAGACTCTTGATCCAACACGCCCAAAAAGTTTTTACATGTACAATACCAATGTTTCCATTTATCATCCACTCCTGCAGAATTGCGGTTGTTCTGCCCTCGCAACGCGCTTCTATGCAGAGCTAGACAGATAGCGAACAACTCGATATCTTCCAATAAAATCACAAGGCTTGACTTTTCTTGTAACGCTTTACTGAACGATTCTAATTGTAAAACTGAAATACAACACAGAAATGGAAGGACACATTAGTATACAGACGCATAATTGATATGTATACACAAATTTAGGTACGCCTGGGCAACACGGTACATCTGGCAACGAATTACATTTAGCAAGCTGGAAGGCATTCTCTTTAAATTAGCCCTGTACATAGTGTATCAAATACGGCTGCTAGTTAACCAGCTAGACAGAGAAAGTTACTACTAAACATTTTCTACAACATGCAGTGTACGCTAATCGTCTATAGCATTCTAAGTACTCACAGACAAACAATTTCCAAGACTGAAGCATGGGGACAATACAACCGAGGAGCACCGTGGCGCAGGTCTTGTTCCGGTGGCAGCTCCACGAGGAATGAACTCGCAGTGCCGTGGGGAGCGTGGTGACCTCATCACGCTCGGGGTCATGACGTCGTCGCGTTTGCCGGTAGTTGCGTCGCTGGCCGTTGGGGCCTAGGTCGGGAGCGGGAGCTGGAGGCCAGGCTGGGCCGGTGCTTGCCGCGGGAGCGGAGGATAGCGGCGCTCCCGGCGGCTGATCGATGCGGCCGAAGACGCTGGGCCGGGCTGTGCCGGCAGCCTTTCTGGAGAGCCGAGTCGGGCCGGCAGCCGCCTCACGCACGTACGTCACGTCGTACGTGACGTGACGTCAGCACGCTAAGGCGCGTCTTAAAGGGGCAATGGCCCTAAACGGTGAGTTAAAGGGGCAACGGCCCTAACAGGTAAGTTATACATATTTAAGTAGGTTATGTACATACAGTAAGGTTAAGTTAGAGGGAGAGACAGCACACTCCCCGCTTGGTACAATTCCATTTGTACCACTACAGATACAAAATAACCTGGAGAAAACGTCCTTTGGCTGCCACACGCTCAGAGTCCGTTCTCTAGATTTCTTCGGAAAGGAGGACTACGATCTCTGAGACTGGCCTCAGAAACACCTTGACAGTCTCTTCCTTGACGGTCTTCACCTCCACCTTGCGGACCCTCTTGTCCCTGCTCGGCAGAGTTTTGACGGCCCGTCCCACTGACCGTTCGTTTGTGTGCTTGGCTGTCTTTCAGCAAGACGACATCTCTCACTTTGACATTCGGCTTGTCTTCTGTCCATTTCCTACGGCTCTGTAGGGTGGGCAAATACTCTCCTCCCCATCTCTTCCAAGAAGTGTCTGCACGACACTGTACTTGCTTCCACTGCTTCCCGTGCAGCTCGGCCATGTCGAAGTTTCCAGAGGGAGCTGAAATAGCACTCATCTTTTGAGTCAGGAGCATCGCTGGGGTGGGGACTGCAGGCGTGTCTGGGTCGGTGGACCCCGGCACCAGGGTTCTCCTGAGCGAGCAGAGGCACCCCGCAGCCTGCTCCCCACTACTCGGAAGACGGCGTCCAGGAGGGCGAAACGGCAGGGGTGCCGCCCAGCTGTGTCTATCGTCCTTGGACCTTTCAAGCACTGAGCATCCTAGGCCATCTGTGCTCACAGTGGGGCCTGCCTCTTCCTCACAGGCAGAGGAGGTTGACCTATGATGCTGCGTCATGTCGTCGTAGTCCTCCTTTACCTGGATCCTGTTTGGGCATGGGCTGAGACAGGATGTACGACCGTTGCACGACACGTTTGCTTTATAGACGCTGACATCCGCTGGTTTGTGGACTGTTCCCAGGCAAACTCCACCCACGAGGACCCATCCCAAGTCAAGCCGCTGCGCATAGGGAGCATCGTGGGGCCCGTTGATGTGCTCACGTACCTTGTGCACCCTTAAGATGTCTCTTCCCAAGAGTAGGAGGATTGGAGCGTCCGGGTCCACAGCTGGAATCTTATTGGCAATTGGCTGTAGGTGGGGCTGATGGCGTGCGACCTCTGGGGAGGGGATTTCCGTCCTGTCCTCTGGCATCATGTCGCACTCAATCAAGGTGGGGAGGGGAAGCTGTAGTTTCCCATCCATGGACTCGATCATGAAGTTCCCGACTCTCCTACCCGTAGTATCTGTTGTCCCTGCACAGGTTTTTAGCGTGTACGGAGCGGTGCTGGCCTTGACGTCGAAGAGATTGAAGAATTCCGTCTTCGCTAGGGACTTGTTGCTTTGCTCGTCGAGCACTGCATACATTTTGATTGCCTTCTCCTTTCTCCCTGCAGGATATGCTTTAACCAAGCAGATTTTGGAGCATGAGCGTGGGCTGCTTGCATTTCCGCAAACCTCTGTACACTTGGAGGTGACTGAAGATGTGTTTTCGCTTTGCTCCCCGCTATCCTCTTTGTCAACCGCGGCGCTCTCGGTGGTTGACGGAGGAGGACCTGGATGCAGGGCTGCTATGTGTTTTTCGCTGTTGCACTCAAGGCACTTGATTGTCGCCTTGCAGTCTTTTGCCATGTGCGTAGTCGACCCACAACACCTGAAGCAGATGCGGTTCTCTTTCAGGTATGACGTGCGCTCATCAATGGGCTTGTCTCTAAAGCTTCGACACTTTTTGAGTGGGTGGGGCTTCTTGTGTATAGGACACTGACGATCTGGGTCATCCACTTCATTCCCAGCAGAACTGGATTGGTTGACTGAGGGTTCGGCTGGAACCTCTGTTTTGTGCACACTCACAGAGGCTTTGTTGCTGTCCTTTGTGGGTTTCTCTGTTCTCGAAGGAGCGTAACTGCTGGAGGTGGAGAAAGCGAAACTTGGATCATTCCTCACCCTTGCCTGTTGTTGGACAAACCTGGAGAAGAGAGAGAAGGGGGGAAATGCCACTCCATTTTCCTCCTTGTACTTGGATCCCTTAGCTATCCATTTCTCTTGAAGATTGTGGGGGAGCTTTTCCACTATTGGGTTTACCCCGCGAGCCGTATCCAAATACGAGAGGCCGGTCAGGTAACCTTCTCCCTTGGCACACTCCAGTTCGAGGAGAATGTCGCCCAGTTCTCTGAGCTCGACGTTATCCTTGTTGGCTAGCTTCGGGAAGTCCTCAAGCTTCTTGAGCAGTGTGTGTTCGATGACTTCTGGTGTCCCATAACAGTCGTTGAGACGTTGCCAAACCAGGTGGAGGCCTGCTGTGGGATTGAGGACGTGCGCTGAGCGAATTCTCTTCGCCTGCCTTGACGACTCGGCTCCGAGCCACTTTGTCATCAAGTCTAGTTCTTCTCTGGCTGACAGATTCAAGTCCTTGGTGGTACTCAGGAAGGATGCTCTCCATGACCAATAATTTTCAGGACGGTCATCGAATTCTAGGAGGCCTGAACTTAACAATTCTTGGCGAGTAAGGTACCTGGCGAAGTCTTGTGCGCCTTGCGGCTCGGGCGAGGACTGCTTAGCTGGATTGGCCGAGTGTTGTGGAGGTCTCTGCAGGTGAGTCTTACTCGTTTCTTCTCCTTTGAGCTCAGTGTCTCCGAAAACGGGCCGTTTGTTGCTGGGGTGAGTAGCTAGTTCTACGTCGAGATACCTGAATGTTTCCTTTGAGAACACTTTGGAGTGTTGTTGGACATACTCATTTGTACGTTGCACTGGACTGAGGGGCTGTTCCAGGTCATATGTTTCCTGGCTGGGCTCCCCGCGTTCGCTCTCCTCATCTTCTTCATAAGCTGCGGCTTCGGCTTTAGCGGCAGCGGCAGCTCTCTGGCTTTGGAGAATGTGGAGAATGGCAGCGATATCAGCTCTCTGCTTTACAAGGTCGGCTTTCTGCTTCATCGCACTAGCTTCGAGGTCAGCTCTCTGCTTCATCACACTAGCGTCGAGGTCGGCTCTCTGCTTCATGAGGTCAGCTTCTTTTTCAGCGAAGGACAATTGCGCTTGGGTGGCCTTTGCCTTGGCACGTGCTTTGGCGGCTGTAGAAGCTGTCGATGACGATTGTCTGCTGGACCGCCGAGATGACCTAGAGGATACTTTAGAGAACTGTGACTTGGCGTCGTTTGCTGGGAGAGCTGTCGGTGACGACGGTCTGCTGGACCGCCGAGATGTTCTAGAGGCTGCTTTAGAGGACTGTGACTTGGCCTCGTTTGCTGGGAGAGGCTCATTCTTCTCGATTGGCTGGTCGACTTCCTCTAGAGTATATTGTTTTCCTGAGCGTAGACTCATGGTAGCTGAGTGGTATCTTCCTGTGCTTGAGCCCGCTGTGCTGCTGTCTTTTTACAGTTCTGCCCTCGCAACGTGCTTCTATGCAGAGCTAGACAGATAGCGAACAACTCGATATCTTCCAATAAAATCACAAGGCTTGACTTTTCTTGTAACGCTTTACTGAACGATTCTAATTGTAAAACTGAAATACAACACAGAAATGGAAGGACACATTAGTATACAGACGCATAATTGATATGTATACACAAATTTAGGTACGCCTGGGCAACACGGTACATCTGGCAACGAATTACATTTAGCAAGCTGGAAGGCATTCTCTTTAAATTAGCCCTGTACATAGTGTATCAAATACGGCTGCTAGTTAACCAGCTAGACAGAGAAAGTTACCACTAAACATTTTCTACAACATGCAGTGTACGCTAATCGTCTATAGCATTCTAAGTACTCACAGACAAACAATTTCCAAGACTGAAGCATGGGGACAATACAACCGAGGAGCACCGTGGCGCAGGTCTTGTTCCGGCGGCAGCTCCACGAGGAATGAACTCGCAGTGCCGTGGGGAGCGTGGTGACCTCATCACGCTCGGGGTCATGACGTCGTCGCGTTTGCCGGTAGTTGCGTCGCTGGCCGTTGGGGCCTAGATCGGGAGCGGGAGCTGGAGGCCAGGCTGGGCCGGTGCTTGCCGCGGGAGCGGAGGATAGCGGCGCTCCCGGCGGCTGATCGATGCGGCCGAAGACGCTGGGCCGGGCTGTGCCGGCAGCCTTTCTGGAGAGCCGAGTCGGGCCGGCAGCCGCCTCACGCACGTACGTCACGTCGTACGTGACGTGACGTCAGCACGCTAAGGCGCGTCTTAAAGGGGCAATGGCCCTAAACGGTGAGTTAAAGGGGCAACGGCCCTAACAGGTAAGTTATACATATTTAAGTAGGTTATGTACATACAGTAAGGTTAAGTTAGAGGGAGAGACAGCACAGCGGTCAGCATTGAATCGTTCTGTTCGAAGATATCACTCCATTCTGACATAAAGTTAATAAATTGAAATAAAGAATAGATTTGCCTTTCTAATCTAGGCTTTATTAACTTAAAAATCCTACAGCACATCTTCAACACCCAGTCCCAACTAAAGGCTGGAAAGAACTGAATTTAAGATGGCCACCACAAATCACATGACATCAACTACCAATGAGATTACAGCATATATCCCAAGGCAGGAAACAAACAACCAATCACAATACTTCTTACTAAACATAAAGAATAATCACCACACAGACACAACACAAACCCAGCACTGGACCATGAATGGAACCACCTCAATACAGCGGGTCTCAGATTCTCCACGACAGGTGTGTAGGACTGTTCTATGGTAAGTTATCAGCATCCAGGCACAACACAAACCCAGCACTGGACCATGAATGGAAACACCTCAATACAGCCGGTCTCAGATTCTCCACGACAGGTGTGTAGGACTGTTCTGTGGTAAGTTATCAGCATCCAGACACAACACAAACCCAGCACTGGACCATGAATGGAACCACCTCAATACAGCCGGTCTCAGATTCTGCAAACCAGGTGTGTAGGACTGTTCTATGGTAAGTTATCAGCATCCAGACACAACACAAATCCAGCACTGGACCATGAATGGAAGCACATCATTGCCACACGCCAGGTTTATATCTCCCATTCGCATGTGACTACCTATGAATTTCTGGATGGCTTCCTGGAGTATAACCACAGGTACCTGGGCTGTACAAACAATTGTTTTCAGTCTAAGGACAGAGAACAGCGAGTTGTGGTAAATGTCTGTTTTTCAGACTGGAGGATGGTAGACAGTAGTGTTCCCCAAGGGTCAGTGCTGTGGCCACTGCTTTTTTGATCCATATAAATAACCTGGATATTGGAATACAAAGTTGCATTTCTAAATTTGCAGATGACACCAAACTTGGGGGTGAGGCAGGCAGTGAGCATGATACCAATCAACTGCAACAGGACACAGAAAGGCTAGCAGAATTGAGAGACAAGTGGCAGATAGAACTTAATACAGAGACGTGTGAGATGATGCATTTTGGCAGAAGGAACAGGGAGAGGAATTATACACTTAATGACACAGTTTTAAAGAGTGTGCAGGGACAGAAGAACCTGGGAGTTAATGTGCTTAGGTCCCTGAAGGTGGCAGGACATATTGAGAGAGTGGTTAGGAAAGTATATGGGATCTTGGGTTTCATAAATAGAGGTATTGAGTACAAAAGTAGAGATGTTATGCTGAAACTTTATAAAGCACTGTTTAGGCCACAACTGGAGTATTGCGTCCAGTTCTGCTCACCACACTTTAGGAAGGATGTGAAGGCCCTTGAGAGGGCGCAGTGGAGATTGACCAGAATAGTTCTGGGGAGCGGGGGGGGGGGGTCTTGACTACAAGGACAGGTTGGAGAAGCTGGATTTGTTTTTATTAGAGCAAAGGAGGTTGAGGGGTGATTTGATAGAGGTGTACAAGATTATGACGGGTTTCAGTAGGCTAGATGGAGAAAGGCTGTTCCCACTACTTGATGGTACAAGGACCAGGGAACACAGAATTAAGGTTTTGGGCAAGAGATATGGGCGGGGGGGGGGGTTGTGAGGGCATTTTTTTTAATGCAGCGAGTGGTGAGTACCTGGAACTCGCTGCCGACGGAAGTGGTGGAAGCGAAGACACTAAATGTGTTCAAGGGGAGACTGGATAGGCACTTGAGGGAAATACACTTGCAGGGCTACGGGGATAGAGCGGGGGAATGGGACTGACTGAATTGCTCTACCGAGAGTCGGCATGGACTCGATCGGCCGTACGGATGCCTTCTGTGCCGTTATGAATCTATGACTATGACACTATGGAAACCGAGTTGAGGGCCTGTGTAGTTAACAGAATGCCACAGAGCGCGGATCCTGATGTACCTGAAGGAGCGACTATGTATCTCGTAATCACCAGCAACACGGTTCTGGAGAACTCAATGCGTCGAAACAAAATAACCGATTTTTGAAATGTGTTCTTTCACACTTCTCACCTGGTGCCCGCAATAGATGCACTTTGTGAACTAAAGCAGCAATGATTTGAAAGAGCGAGGTGATTTACTTTCTATGTTAACTTACACTGTACAAACACAGCCCGAGAATGGCCTCTCCCTTCCCCCACTCACTCCATGTTCCGGAAATATTTCCTGCTTCAATCTGTCTTGTACAAACAGCCCCGAATGCCGCTGAACAGTCCCAGTGCGACGAGCTGCTGTGAGGAGGCTGCTGTTTGCTCCCTTACTCGGGCCCGTGATATCTCCACTTTCTGATGTGTTCAGCGATCATCAGCCGAGCACAGAGGAAACGGTCCCCGCTGGCAGAGCTGCGGAGGGGAGCTCGCAGGTCCCTTCCTGTCGCTTTAAGCACTGTGCTGGAGAGGGGGAGGAGAAGGCAAGTGTTTATCATGCATGCTCAGACCTCTCTCCTGAGGCAAATTAAAAGAAGCAACAGCAACAACAACTTGAATTTATAAAGCACATTTAAATGAATAAATCGTCCCAATGACCTTGACAGGAGCGTTATCAAAGAAGCATTGTCACCGAAACAGATAAGGATATATTAGGAGAGGAGGAAGCGACACTGGACACACGTCAGTTGCTGCCGGTGAGTGTGAGAGCGACGCGAATCCTGTCCCTTTGAGCGATTTGATTCCGCCTACTGTATGGAAGGATGGAGAGGAACAGGCTCTGTCAATCTCTGATACTGAACTGCTGGTGAGTGGGGAGTTTAATCCGTCTCTGCCTGTCTCCGCTGGGTGAGTAGGTGACAGATACCAGTCAAGTTCCCGAGCCTGTGTGACTGTCACCCCCTGTGTCTGTCTCTGTGCCTTGTGATGTGCCTCAATGAATCCGAGAGTCAACGTTAATGGAGCAAAACTAGGCTTTTATTAACTCAGAAAGTAATACAGTGGAGAAGTGTCTCTCATCCAGAGATCTGCTGTACTGCCTGTGAGACACGCTGGGGCCTGCTTAATTAGGGGCCAGGTATGGGCGGAGCCCTACACACAATACAATACAGGTAAGGAAATGAAACTGAAACTAAACTCCCCTGCTTGCCACAGTCACAGGCACAATCAAACACAGAGAATACAGAGTGCCTGATGAATGGTATATTCCATCACATTCACCCCTTCTACAGAGTTAGTCTGTTCGGGGGTTTGATAGTCCTCTGTGACCGACGTAGTTGTTGTGGTGCCGCGGGTGTCGGCTGGGTGTCCCCGGTGGCCTCCTGGGTCTCTGCCGAGGGCGCCTCCAGGGTTGTTGAAGGGTTAGTTGGTGGGGGCACCATTGGTCGATGTTCTTCCGGGGGCGATGAAAGGATAGTGGGTGGGTAAGAGTTGCTGTGATCGTTGTTGCTGTTGTTGTCGTGGTTGTTGTCATTACCAGCTGGGGCGACGTCTTTTATGGACACGGTGTCCTCCCTTCCGTCGGCGTGCCAGACATACGCGTATTGGGGGTTGGCGTGGAGTAGGTGCACTGACTCCACGAGAGGGTCTGCCTTGTGGCCCCTCACATGCCTTCGTACAAGTACCGGACCTGGGTTGGAGAGCCATGTCGGCATGGATACGCCTGAGGTGGATTTCCAGGGAAAGACAAACATCTGTTTATGAGGCGTGACATTAGTGGCAGTACACAATAGCGAATGTATCGAATTGAGCACATCTGGGAGGACTTCCTGCCAGCGGGAGATAGGGAGGCCCTTGGTCCTGAGAGCTAGAGTGACTGCTTTCCATACTGTCCCATTCTCTCGCTCCACCTGGCCATTACCCTGGGGGTTGTAGCTGGTGGTACGGCTCGTGGCGATCCCCCTGGACAGCATGTACTGGCGTAGCTCTTCACTCATGAAGGACACCCCCTATCCGTATGGATGCAGATCGGCATACCGAACAGGCAGAACAGGCTGTTGAGGCATTTAATGACCGTGGCGCTGGTCATGCCTGGGCAGGGGAAGGCGAATGGAAATGGGAGTATTCGTCCACAATGTTCAGGAAGTAAACATTGCGGTCGACTGACGGGAGGGGGCCCTTGAAATCTAAGCTGAGCCGCTCAAAGGGCCGTGTAGCTTTGATTAAGTGGGCTCTATCTGGGCGGTAGAACCGAGGCTTGCACTCAGCGCAAGTGCGGCAGTTCCTGGTCAGAGACCGAACTTCCTCACTCGAGTAGGGTAAGTTGTGGGACTTTATGAAGTGGAACAGCCGTGTGACCCCTGGGTGGCAGAGGTCGTTGTGGAGGATCTGTAGCCGATCCCCGGTGGCGCTGGCACACATCCCTCGTGAGAGGGTGTCGGGGGATTCGTTAAGGGCCCCTGGCCGGTAAATGATGTCATACTCGAAGGTGGAGAGCGCGATCCGCCACCTGAGAATCTTATCATTTTTAATCTTCCCCTTCTGTTTATTATTAAACATAAACGCTACCGACCGCTGGTCGGTAAGTAGGGTGAAGCGTTTGCCGGCTAGATAGTGGCGCCAGTGGCGCACTGCCTCCACGATAGCTTGGGCCTCCTTTTGCACGGAGGAGTGTCTGATCTCGGGCCCTTGGAGGGTCCTCGAGAAGAAAGGAACGGGCCGCTCCGCCTGGTTGAGGGTGGCCGCCAAGGCAAAGTCAGACGCATCACTTTCCACTTGAAAGGGAGTGTTCTCATCCACTGCCTGTAGCGTGGCCCGTTCAATATCCCGCTTAATGCTTTTGAAGGCGGCGTGGGCCTCAGCAGAGAGCGGAAAAGAGGATGCTTTCAAGAGGGGGCGGGCTTTGTCGGAGTAGTTGGGGACCCATTGGGCATAATAAGAAAATAACCCCAGGCACCCTTTCAGGGCTTTGGGAGTGTTGGGCAGGGGGAGCCCCCGTAGGGGGCGCAATCGGTCGGGGTCTGGTCCGATTTCCCCATTCTCCACCACGCTGCCTAGTATGCAGAGGCACGTGGTGTTGAAAATGCACTTGTCCTCGTTGTAAGTGAGGTTGAGGTTTTGTGCGGTTTTCAGGAACCTCTCGAGGTTCGAGTCGTGATCCTGCTGGTTGTGACCGCAGATGTTGATGTTGTCGAGGTAGGGGAAGGTTGCCTGCAAGTGGTGGTCATCGACCATGTGGTCCATCTCCCTCTGGAAGACCGAGACCCCATTCGTCACCCCAAAGGGGACTCTGAGGAATTGGCAGAGGTGTCCGTTCGCCTCGAAGGTAGTGTACGGGCGGTCCTCTGGTCTGATAGGGAGCTGGTGGTACGCTGACTTGAGGTCGATGGTGGAGAACACCCAGTATTGGGCAATTTGGTTCACCATTTCTGATATGCGGGGTAGCGGGTAGGCGTCTAGTTAGGTGTACATGTTGATCGTTTGGCTATAGTCGATCACCATCCATTTCTTCTTGCTACCCCTCACCACCACCACTTGGGCACGCCATGGGCTGTTGCTGCATTCAATAACGCTCTCCCTCAGCAGCCTCTCCACGTCGGTCGCGATAAACTGCCTGTCCTCCCAGCTGTACCTCCTGCTTTTGGTCACTATTGGCCGGCAGTTGGGAGTAAGGTTCGCGAATAGCGAAGGCGGCTTTACCTTCAGGGTAGCCAGACCGCACACTGTGAGGGGCGGCTGGGACCCACCGTAATTGAGCATGATGCTTTGGTGGTGGCACTGGAAATCCAGGCCCAAGATCACGCTCGCACATAGACTCTTCATGATTAGTAATTTAAAAATATCGTATACAGTTCCGTTAACGGACAATTGTACCACGCAGTAACCCATAATGGTCGATGTCTGGGTTTTATCAGCCATAGAGATGGTGCCCCGAGCAGGGCCCACCGTTAGAGAGAGTTGTTGTGCTAGTTCAGGGTGGATAAAACTCTCCGTGCTTCCACTGTCAATTAAACATTTAACCCCGCACCCGTTTACCTCGATGTCCACCATTGATTTGGATAGCGGGTGCGGTCTGGTCTGGTCCACTGTGACCGATGCCACTGTACGGCCCTGATCAAGACAAGATGGCGTCCACGCTGTCTGCTCACAAGATGGTGGATCCCACGAGGTCAGGCAAGATGGCGTCCAAGATGGCCGCTCCCATGGCGCACACGCGGCGGTGGTGGGTTTTCCAGCGGGGTTCCCTCTGCACACCTTCCCGAAGTGCCCCTTCTTACCGCACTTAAAGCAGGTGGTGCCTTTCGCCGGGCACAGGTTTCTGGTGTGCTTCGGCTGCCCGCAGAAGTAGCAGTTGGGGCCCCGATGCATCACGGCTGTCGTAGGGCTTCTGGGGGGAGAGCGGGGCCCCGACGGTGTCGGGCTGCCGGGCGGGGAAGATGCCTTCCAAGATGGCGGCACCCTTGGTGCACACGTGGCGGCGTGGGCGGCGCGGGCTGAAGAGTAGGCGTCCGAGTTTCTCTGGGCCACATCCAGGGATCGCGCTGTGTCCACAGCCTGTTTCAGGTCCAATCCCATTTTTTCCAGTAGTCTCTGCCGGATGTAAGTGGAGCTGAGGCCTGTGATAAAGGCATCATGAACAAGCTCGTCAGTGTACACTGCGGCTTTTACATCTTGGCACTTGCAGTCTTTGCCCAGTGTTTTCAGGGTGACTAGGAACTCATCCAGCGATTCCCCAGGTCGCTGTGTGCGAGTAGCGAGCAGATGCCTAGCCTAAACCTCGTTCGTAGGCTGCTGGTAATGCGCCTTTAGGATGTCGCAGGCGGCCGGGTACATGTCGGCGTCTTGGATGACGGGGTAAACCCGGTGGCTTACCCAATTCCGCAGGATTCTGAGTTTCATACTTTCAGCGTCCGTAGCGTCTGTGATGGCTGTGGAATTATCCAGGAAGAATTCCATACACTTCAAGCAGTGTCCAAATCGTGCTGATTTGTCCGAAGCATGCGGGTCCAAATCCAAACGTTCGGGTTTCAAGAGTTGATCCATTGCATTGAAAATTGAGTTAATAAAATTGATGTGCCTCAATGAATCCGAGACTCAATGTTAACGGAGCAAAGCAAGGCTTTTATTAAGTCAGAAAGTAATACACAGTGGAGAAGTGTCTCTCATCCAGAGATCTGCTGTACTGCCTGTGAGACACGCTAGGGCCTGCTTAAGTAGGGGCCAGGTATGGGCGGAGCCCTACACAAAATACAATACAGTTAAGGAAATTAAACTGAAACTAAACTCCCCTGCTTGCCACAGTCACAGGCACAATCAAACACAGAGAATACAGAGTGCCTGATGAATGGCATATTTCATCACACCTTGTGTACAGGATCAAACCTCAGTCCCTCTATCCCCCAGCCCTGCCTGTTATATCCGGATCGATGCTGAACCTCTCAGTTTTCGCTCTATTGAAACCGAGTTCAGGGTATGTGTGGTGAACAGAATGTCTCACTATTTCTGTGAATAATACTATGATCTAAAGACAGGCCAGACTCGACACAGCCAAACTGTGACACGTCCCTGCCCCTAAATCTCGGTAACAGAGAGTGCGTGGACCGCCTGGCTCAGAGTACGAACATTAAGACTGATACAGTCTCTCTGCCTCTCTCTCTGGTTGCTGTCTCTGGGTGTTGAGAATGGAATGCACAGGACACCAGTTGCTATGTTCTGTTCCTCAATTTCGGAGAGAGACAGAGTGGTGGTGAGATCATAATTTCTATTTTCATATAAATCAAACATATTTCTGCCTGCGAACAATATAATACCTTCAAACCAGATATGGGTGAACACAGCCAGAGCTGTGATTGGCTCCTGCCCCTGAATCTGGGGAACAGACACTGTGAGGAGCGCCGGCCTCAGAGTGTTTAACACTGACTGAGCTGGGAAACTGCAACTAACCCCGAGAATCGGCAGCACAGGCCGAGCGGAGAGGAAAACCTTTCCTGTGAACTGTAAATCTGGGAACAGATTGTGTTGTGAATGAGCAGAGTGAACATTGTGTCAGCGAGTGTGTTAAAGGGGCGGGTGGGTTAGACTAGTGTCACTGTGTTTGTGTGTCCACTCTCATCGCCGGATTTCAGAGACCCTCTTGTGTAAAATTTAAAGATTTCCCTGTCATAGGATCGCCCTGCTCCCCTGCTCAGCCCTGAAGTGGGAATTAAACGTGAAGTTTTAGTTGATCTCAAATTTCAGTCGACAAACAGCGAACATTTCCGCGATTGGGTGAGAGAGCGCGATCAGTGCAGCAATGAAAGGGCTTTAAATCGAAATTGTTGTCTTGAATTCTGATCAAACTTTCTCGACAGCAAACATCCCAGTCTTCCAGACAGAAAGAGGCCAATCTGGGAATGTGGAGTGCCCGAGTTTAATTGGAATCGGAGAGTTAATAAGGACAGAGAAACACAGAGAGGCTGGAGGGGCCGGCAGCTGGCAGCAGGATGTCTCCGCCCCGTCCGCTCGCTGCCTATAAGTTGCTCTGTGCCGCCGCCTCTCGTCTCATTTCTGACCCAGCTCTGACTGTCAGAGAGATTTTCTACAGAATCGCGGACATGACTGAGACCGCAGCCGCCGAAACGGCTCCTTCTGCCGCCGCCGCTCAAACCAAGGCTCCCAGCAAGAAGAAGAAGGCGGCTCCTCGCTCCAAGCCTACCGGTCCCACGTTGGGCGAACAGATCCTCAAGGTTGTGGCGAGTGGCAGCGATCGCAAGGGGATGTCCCTGGCGGCGATAAAGAAGGCTCTGGCTGCCAACGGCGTCGATGCGCTGAGGCAGCGTTCACTGATCAATTTAAGTATCAAGAGGAAAGTGGAAAACGGCTTCCTGGAGCAGACCAAGGGCACGGGCGCCGCGGGCTCCTTCAGGCTCGCTAAGAAGGAACCCCAGCGGAAAGAGGGAAAGAAGGTGAAGAAACCAGCAGCCAAGAAATCTGCAGCCAAGAAACCAGCAGCCATGAAATCTGCAGCCAATTAACCAGCAGCCAAGAAATCTCCAGCCAAGAAACCAGCAGCCAAGAAATCTCCAGCCAAGAAACCAGCAGCCAAGAAAACGATCACCATGAAAGCAGCAACGTCAAAAAAGACAGCGAAAGCGGCGGCTGGGAAGAAGGCGGCGGCGAAGAAGCCCAAGAGCCACAAGAAGGCTAGAGGCGGAATGGTGAAGGCGGCCAAGAAGGTGGAAAAACCCAAGGCCAAGCCCAAATCAGCAAAGCCTCAGAAAGCAGCGCCCAAAAGAAAATAAAAAGGACAACTTGTAAACATCTGAACCCAAAGGCTCTTCTTAGAGCCACCCACGTCTTTCCAAAAAGAGCTGATCACGGAATCAGATTGTAGTGTATGTACCTTTAAGAGGAACGATATTTTTGAAGCCTCTGTATACTGTAGTACCAGTAGTAACCACTCGGGTATATAAGCCTGTATAGCTCTTGTGTAGTTAATTCACCTCCAGACTTTGTTCAGTAAACACTTGTTAAATCAACTCCTGCATTCTGTGTCTCCATTAACACACGGATCTAACAGTGGCGATGAGTTAGAAACGAACTTACCTGCAATGCGGCAGCACCTCAAGGAGATCGATTCCTCAGACAAAGGTCGAAGCCAGAGGCAAGAAAAAAGAAAGGGAAGCTGTGGTTTCACCAGCTAAACTGGCTGGTGGCAGGTAGTGCACTGATACTTCCTGGGCTGCGGCGGGCGAGAGCTCGATCGGATTGCTCTGCAACGGGGCCGGGCAGCGAGTTGGGAAGCAGAAGGAAGGAGAGAGAGAGGGTGGAGCACTCAGGGCACGGCCAGTGCTGCAAAGCAGGTCAGCGTTCAGACCAAGCAGAGGGAGGGGAAAGTCCCAGAGAGTCCGCTCCACGATGGGAACGGTGCTCCAAGTAATGGAGAAACTATTGAAGAGATATATATAAAAAAAAATTTTTTTAATTGCAATACCACGAAAAGCTGCAGGTCGCAACGGGAACCGAGGAGAACAGCGGTGGCAGCAGCCGCAGAAAAGCACGGGAGGCGCCATTTTGATCCATGGGGACAGAGGAAAAGCGCGGGAAGCGCCATTTTAGATTTTCCAGATGCCGAAGACTGGCAATATTACTGCTTTCGATACTGATATAGAAGATTGGACCACATATGTGGAAAGAGTAGAGGTATATTGCAAGGCGAATGAAGTAGCGGATGATAAAAAGGCATCGGTACTTCTAAATCTGATGGGCGCAAGGACATACGGGCTGTTATGAAACTTGATCACTCCAGCCAAACCGATGGACAAGAATTTTAAGGAGATTGTTGATACCTTACAGGAGCACTTAAACCCAACACCGCTGCTGATAGCGGAACGATTCAAATTCTTCAGGAGGAATCAGCACAAGAATGAAAGTAATGCTGATTAACTCACTGAATTACGAAAGCTGTCAAAGCACTGCCAATTCGGGGCAGGACTGGCAGATTCTCTACGAGACAAATTCGTCTGTGGTCTCCTAAGTGAAGGAACACAGAAAAGACTACATTCTGAGAAAAATTTGACACTGGACAAGGCTTTCAGTGTGGCTGTATCATATGAAGCAGCAGCAAGAGGAGCTGCAGAGATACAGCAAAAGCCACAAGACTTCGGCACCCATGAAATGACACGGGGTTTCGAGAGATGTTATCGCTGCGGCAGATCCACCCATTACCAGAAAGACTGCTGGTTCAAGGACAAAGCATGCAGGCAATGTGGAAAGATGGGACACATTGCACGTGTATGCAGATCTGGAAAGAAATCCGCTGACAGTAAAAATGTCAATAAGGAAAAGTACAGAATGGTACAAATGATGACCGACAGTAGCTCCGAAGACCAGAAGAGCGATAGCGACTCCGGAAACAAGAGACTAAGCTGTCTCAAATTACATAATGTAATTGCCAAAGAAGATTACCAGACCATTTGGGTTACCCTCACGATAGCGGGGTCCCCAGTCAAAATGAAGCTAGATGCAGGATCAACTCTGACCATCATGAGTCAACAGGATTACGAGCGGCTATTTCCGCATATACCTTTGAAAGACACATCCATTATCTTGAAGGCATATACGGGGCAGAAAGTATACCCCAGAGGGAAAATAAGGGTGCCTGTTGTATACAATGGCAAGGAAATACAGAAGTTGTATTTATACGTTCTGCAAGATGGTGGTCCACCATTGTTGGGACGTGAATGGATCAGAAAGATACGTTTAGACTGGCACTCCATTCAGGCACTGACGGTGACTAGTAAGAAAAAAAACGATGATGACGTCATAACTGGATGACGCCAAAGAAGTGTTTCAACAGGAACTAGGATCCCTGAAAGGCACCACCGCCTCAATAAAAGTGGAAGATGCGGCAATTCCCAAGTTTTTTAAGGCAAGGCCGGTGCCATACACAATTCGTCCAGCCGTCGAGGCAGAGCTGGAGAATTTGAAAAAAGCAGGCGTGTTATACAAGGTAGATTGGAGTGAGTGGGCAACACCCATTGTCCCGGTCATGAAGAAAATGTTGAATAATGATAAATCTGAAGAAGAGAGAAAAAGTTGCATCTGTGGGGACTTCAAGGTGACTGTAAACCCGGTTCTTCACACGGTACAGTATCCTCTTCCGAGGATAGAAGATATTTTCGCCTCACTATCCGGAGGGAAACGTTTCACCAAAATTGACTTAGCACAGGCATATCTACAGATGGAGGGTGAGGAGGCCTCTAAAAAGTATCTCACGATAAACACACACAAAGGCCTGTACCAGTACAATCGACTGGTTTTCGGAGTGGCATCAGCTCCGGCTACCTGGTGAAGAGCTATGGAGCAAGTGCTGCAAGGGATTCCGGGAACTCAATGCTACCTAGACGACATCCTTGTAACAGGAGAAAACGACAACGAGCCCCTTGCCAATTTGGAGCAGGTGCTCACAAGGCTGAGAGAACGGGGCCTACAAGCAAATCGCCCCAAGTGCGAATATTTCCAGAAACAAATATCATATTGTGACCATGTCATTAACGAAGAAGGGTTGCATAAGTCACCTGTATAAATTGAAGTGGTCGTAAGGGCCCCAGCGCCTGAAAATGTCTCACAATTAAGGTTGTTCCTGGGATTAGTAAATTACTATCATAAATTTTTACCGAACTTGTCGATGGCTCTGCACCCTCTTAACGCACTGCTACAAATGGGAGTAGTTTGGAAATGGAGCGAAGACAGTAAACGTGCCTTCCATAAATGCAAGGCTTGATCATGTCCAGGGAAGTGTTGGCTCATTACAACCCATCACTGCCAATCCGATTGGCATGCGATGCATCTCCTTATGGCATGGGAGCGGTATTATCGCATAGATTCCCTGATGGCTCGGAGCGGCCGATAGCTTTTGCGTCACGCTCATTGAACTCAGCTGAGCGTAACTATGCCCAGATCGACAGGGAGGCACACAGCCTGGTGTGGGGGGTGAAGAAATTCAACCATTACCTACACGGACAATAATTTACCTTGTTGACTGACCATCAACCCCTCATCTCCATATTCAACCCTAAAAAGGGCGTTCCCATTATGACAGCGCAAAGGCTACAGAGGTGGTCCCTTTTCCTAGGGGCACACCAATATGACATAGAATACAAAGGAACAAAACAGCATGGGAATGCTGACGGGTTATCGCGCCTACCGTTGCCAATGGTGGAAGAGGCACCTACAGTGGACCCAGTGGAGATGTTCCACTTGACCATAGTGGAATGTCTACCGGTGACAAATTCTACCATTGAAAAGGAAACGCGAAATGTCCCGATTCTCTCACGAGTCTACGATTTAACGGTGAAGGGATGGCCAGCACATGGCGAACCACTGTTGCCAGCATTCTCACAAAGAAGAGAACAGCTGTCAGTGTGCCGAGGAACCTTGATGTGTGGATCCAGATTGGTGATCCCACCCAAACGCAAGGATAGAGTGCTAAAGGAGCTTCACGAGGGGCATCTGGGTGGAGTGAAAATGAAGAACTTAGCCAGAGCGTTTGTGTGGTGGCCAGGTATCGATGGAGACATCGATGAAATGACCAAGAGCTGTCTAGGATGCCAGAAGGTCCAAAACGCCATGGCAAAGAGTACATATCGACTTTGCTGGTCCATTTATGGACTCAATGTTCTTAATCGCGGTGGATGCACACTCCAAGTGGCCGGAGGCAATAAAGATGTCCTCCACCACCACGGAAAGAACCATAACAGTATTAAGGACCATATTCGCCAGGAATGGGCTGCCTCAACAGATCTGTTCTGATAATGGACCGCAATTTGTATCCGAAGAATTCAGGAATTTCTTAAATAACAATGGGGTTAAGCACAACACGTCCGCCTCATACCATCCCGCCACCAATGGATTGGCTGAAAGGCTTGTCTTGTTTGCGTACAGGAATGCAACACATGTGGTTCCAAACCAAACCCCCGCCATGATGTTTTTCAATAGAAGCCTAAGATGCCGGCTGGATTTGGTCAAGCCAAACGTCAGAAGGGATGTAGAGAACCGGCAGTTTCAAAGCATGAATGAAAGGCAAACTAGAACCTTCCAGTTAGGTCAACCAGTTTTGGCCCGGGACTACCGTACCGAGAAATTGCAGCCTGGAACTATTTGCACACGACGAGGACCATTGATGTATACCATGGACATTGGAGAAAGCATAATAAGGCGCCATGCTGACCAGATCATAGAGTCATCCGAAAAAGGACAACCTACACCACAACTCTATACACCTAGTGATGAAGCAGAGATACCCATAGTATCTACCTCCGATCCGGTGATACTGGAACCAGATGAATCCGACACTGGCATTGAAGCCGAATCGACCTTGCCAAAAGAACCCACTACACCACCGAGGCGTTATCCGGACCGAGTCAGGAAGCCTCCAGAGAGACTGAATTTGTAATTGATTAACTTCAGCAAATGTGTATATTATTGTTCTTGTAAAAATGTTATTTAATGATTACTTAAAATGTTATGTACTATTTATCTAAAAGGGGAGGGATTGTAGTGTATGTACCTTTAAGAGGAACTATGTTTTTGAAGCCCCTGTATACTGTAGTACCAGTAGTAACCACTCGGGTATATAAGCCTGTATAGCGTCTTGTGTAGTTAGTTCACCTCCAGACTTTGTTCAGTAAACACTTGTTAAATCAACTCCTGCATTCCGTGTCTCCATTAACACATGGATCTAACACAAATGATCCATGTCGCGGGGCCGGGCTCAGATTCCCGATTGAAATCATTTCAAATGAACCGCGGCTCCCTGGTGACTCGCTGACATTCGCTGCACCCACCCCTGCTCCAGTGTCTGCAATAAAACACAGAGAATGGGATGTCCGGGCCGGGCCTCACTCTAACTGGGGGTGGGGTGTTCAGCTCCAGTCTCAGGTTATGGTCATTTTCAGGGGTTCACAGGTTCAGGGTGAGAGTCTCTGTGAGACGGTGACACTGGCGGAGATACCGCGCGTCACAACTCAAACCCCAACACATGAGATTCTCCAAATCACCTGGAATAAAGTGTTTGTAAACTGCGGAACCCGTCTGTGAGGGGAGATGGAATAAGGTCAGAGATTGACATGGAAGGAGACGGGATGACTTGTGATCGAAGGGACTGTATATAGGCGGGAATATTACTGATAGTTAATTGTAACAGGACCTTATTTAAAAAGCTTCAGGTTTCAGGAAACCCTTGAATATAAAGTCCGAGTCTGTAAGGGTTTGTGCGGAGCGCTGGGTTTCCGTTCTACTGTCGATAAACGGTTTGAAATTGGCGGTTGCAGAAAGCTGGAGGTGGAGCTGAAAGATCAGAGGCCGCTCTCTGCCCTGTCTGTCACTCTTGAAATTGTCTCCTCCCCTCCCGCTCTCTCTGTTCAATCTCTCACTCTGTATCCTCCCCTCCCCGCCTCTCTCACTCTGCGCTTTCTCAGTCAGGTCGGAGTCGGCTGTATATAAGAGCAGCCAGAAGCCTTTCGTTTTTCATTCAGCAGAAATTTGACTGAAGAATCATCATGACTGGACGCGGTAAAGGAGGCAAAGGACTTGGCAAAGGCGGAGCCAAGCGGCACCGTAAAGTGCTCCGTGACAACATCCAGGGCATCACCAAACCAGCCATCCGCCGCCTGGCTCGCCGTGGCGGTGTCAAGCGGATCTCGGGTCTGATCTACGAGGAGACCCGCGGGGTGCTGAAGGTTTTCCTGGAGAATGTGATCAGGGATGCGGTCACATACACTGAGCACGCCAAGCGTAAGACGGTCACTGCCATGGATGTGGTGTACGCTCTGAAAAGGCAGGGCCGCACTCTCTATGGATTCGGCGGCTGAACAACTCGACTCTTTTTACCAAACACAACACAAAAGGCTCTTCTAAGAGCCACCCAACGCCTCACAGAGAGAGCAGTGACCTTGCGACGGGAGCGGGGTTAGATTGTGCTCAGAAATAGATTGTAGCCAGAAATATTAGAAACGGTTTGCGCTGCGTTGTGGATTTTGGAATTTCCGAATTTAGCTTTCGGTTGCACCAAGGTTCGAGAGAGGTTTATTTGCCCAGACGGCACATTCTCTCCTCAGTGAAAAGCCACATCACATCTATACATTTGTTCATTGTCTTGTACTGTAATGATTATAATTGTAATAATCAGCAGGCTGGTCGGGCCTTCGTTCTGTTATTCTGCGTTCACCGTCACACATTCCTTGAGATGTTTTATGAACAGGTTTAATTTGTCAGCCTCTTAACTGTAACCGGCGGCAATAAATCTCCATTCAGCAATCTAAAATGTGCCGAGTATCAGATCGCTCACTGCACAATTCCCGAATGACAGATTATTGGCCAAGCCCTTCTCACAGGCTCCACGGGGACAGAGAGAAGCGACTGATTTCTGAACTTCTCCCCTGAAAGCGGCGGCTAACCTCACAATGGGACGGGCGGAGGGAAATTCTGAATTGGCTGGAGAGGAGAGGTGAGAGGAATCGAGTGGAAGAGCGGGAGATTGGCGCGGGTTCCTTTCCCCGCTCCTGTCAGCATCAACAGCCCAGAGGGAGAAGGGCCCTAAAGCACCAAGCCCAGGAAGGTACATTTAAAACCTTCAATGATTCCGGCAATGATCCTTTCAATTTGTGCAGAATACAATCGATTTGTGTCAAAAAGGTTATTTCCTGCACTAAAATTGGCGGGCGTTTTGAAATGGGCGATTAATCCCAGCTCAGCCAATCGGGGCCTGAGATTCCAGCGTTTCATTGACTGGTCAGAATTGGGATGAAAGTGTCTGGGCGACGGTCTCCAGCCAATCACTGCTCGGGGCGGTCCCTCACTGAGTATAACAGTGCGGACACACTGCAGATTCCGCATTAACAGTCTATGTGTTCCAGATTGTGCTGAGATCGGTTCAGAAAATGGCCAGGACCAAGCAGACAGCGCGCAAATCGACCGGAGGCAAAGCTCCTCGCAAACAGCTGGCGACCAAAGCGGCCCGGAAGAGCGCTCCAGCTACGGGCGGAGTAAAGAAGCCCCATCGGTACAGACCCGGCACTGTGGCTCTGAGGGAGATCCGCCGCTACCAGAAATCCACCGAGCTGCTGATCCGCAAACTGCCCTTCCAGCGCCTGGTGCGGGAGATCGCTCAGGACTTCAAGACCGACCTGCGTTTCCAGAGCTCGGCCGTCATGGCCCTGCAGGAGGCCAGCGAGGCTTACCTGGTGGGGCTCTTTGAGGACACCAACCTGTGCGCCATCCACGCCAAGCGAGTCACCATCATGCCCAAAGATATCCAGCTGGCTCGCCGCATCCGCGGGGAGCGCGCCTAAACTCACTCTGCCCGGCTCCAGACTTTAGCACCAGATACAACAACGGCTCTTTTAAGAGCCACCAAATCAGCAAAGGAAAGAGCTGCGATCGGCGCAAGGCAAATTGGTCTGTGCACACACCGTGCAGGTCTTGTGTTAATGTAACAGGGGATTTATAGTGGGGGCAGTGAATATCTGAGGGTACGTTTATGAACTAGGTTGAAATGTGAGTGAGCTGCCCAATAGACTGAATGAACTCGCCCAGTGTGAGTCGGAAACTATGTAATTTCTGATAGTAAATTGATCCAACTTCACATACTGGGATAGATCCGAGAGAACGAGGTGTCTGAAGTCTGACACCTTTAAAGCCAGCTCTTAATGCGGGGACAGGCGGGAACTTTAGATACTATTGGAAATATTTTAAATTAACCAGAGCTCCAATTCTGGTTCGATTCTGCCAATTACAAGGGGAAATGTTTGTATGGTTCCGGATGTATATATTTCTCCCTATGGAATTATTGTCCCAATAACGAACGGTAAGCCCATCCACCGCTCACTCACTTTCTACTCGGTTCTAAACATCCGCTCATATTCGGCTCTCCCAATAACATGTTCATTGAGTGCCGGTCTCATGTTCGGGTTCCGTGTGTTTTGTTTTACTCTGAAGCCAGACCTTCTCTATATTGAATCACCGATCTGAATATTCGCTCACAGCAAGCCCGCCAGTGTTTGTAGATCTAGGTTTCTACATGCTCGACAGTGTCCTGTTTATAGCCGAAAATGTTTGAACAGTAACCAGCATTCACAGATAAAGTGGGTGGCTCTGAAAAGAGCCTTTGGGTTATTAGATTGAATCTTGTCCGCTTTACTTGCTCTTGGAGCTGGCAGTGCTGGTTTTCTTGGGCAGCAGCACGGCCTGGATATTAGTCAGCACCCCGCCCTGAGCGATGGTCACCTTTCCCAGCAGCTTGTTGAGCTCCTCTCATTGCGGATGGCCAGCTGCAGGTGTCTGGGGATGATGCGGGTCTTCTTGTTGTCGCGGGCCGCGTTGCCGGCCAGCTCCAGGATTTCAGCGGTCAGATACTCGAGCACAGCATCCATATAGACCGGGGCTCCGGCACCCACACGCTCAGCGTAGTTGCCCTTTCGCAGGAGCCTGTGAACACGGCCCACAGGGAACTGCAGTCCGGCCCGGGATGAGCGAGACTTGGCCTTGGCCCGAGCTTTACCTCCGGTTTTTCCTCTTCCAGAAATTTCCACAATTCACTCCTTGAAAGAAAGAATGAAAATCTCCTCCCATATCTGCCCTTCTTATTCCTTCTGGAGGAATGCAGAGAGCGTACTTGTGATTGGTCGCTCTGTGGTGAATTTCATTGGTGCTTTGCGGTAACCAATCACAGTCTGCTTTTCCCGCCAATCAAAACAGGGCGGAAATAACTGCCTCAACAGTCAGACCGCCAACGATTTTTTAATTTCAAAAAGCCCGCCAATATTTTCCTGAACAAATTTACTCATAGCCAAGGAGTTCCAAATAATTCCTTGTGTCTTATTCCATCTCATCCGTGCAAATTCTAGGCTGTTACAATCAGGATTAATTCCGGGTTCAATATCGAAACTTCAGGGGCGGGATTAAATCCCCATTGATTCTGTAACGGGACACATTCCTGCTCAATCTTTGTAAAAGTGAGGATTCAGATTATCGATCGATCCTTTGCACGGGCGCTGCTGCAGGAGTGAAACTAGATCTGGGTGTCCTGCTGTGAGAAGAGAAGATGGACAGAGTGATCAAACTGACCCCGTTCTGGTCTCTAAGAACCCCCATTCAGGGTCGTTACAATGCAGGAATTCTCGGGTTAATAAAATGATTGACCACAACTGGCATTCAAAAAATGAAAATGTTTTTATAGAGATTGAGGTGAATGAAATCAGAGTCTCCTCTCGAAAACAAGCTTTTAATTCGTCGGAAGGCGCTGCAAGTGAACGGGTCTGAGAGTAAAGTGAAAGAGCGATAAGGACCGTGTTTGTAGTTTACTGGACGGGAAATACAACAGCGACACTAAGGTCGATCAGGTCAGTGAAACTGCTTATCTGAAAAGACAAAGCTAAATCTACAGCTGGAACTTCAAACGTTCTCAAACACTCTTGTTACGGAAATAATTACAGTAAATTGAGCCTAAAGGGAGATGCGTTTGTGTAGCTCTTTCAGAGAGGTTGTGGGTGGCTCTTAAAAGAGCCGTTGTGCTTTGGGGTTGTTGTTTCAGGACAGCGTGCAGTTTTACTTGGAGCTGGTGTATTTGGTCACCGCCTTTGTCCCTTCCGACACGGCGTGCTTGGCCAGTTCCCCGGGCAGCAGCAGGCGCACGGCGGTCTGGATCTCCCGGGAGCTGATGGTGTGCCGCTTGTTGTAATGGGCCAGGCGGGAAGCCTCACCCGCGCTGCGCTCGAAAATATCGTTCACAAAAGAGTTCATGATGCCCATGGCCTTTGAGGAGATGCCGGTGTCGGGGTGAACCTGCTTCATCACTTTGTAAATGTAGATGGAGTAACTCTCCTTCCTCGACTTTCTGCGCTTCTTGCCGCCCTTCGCTGCCGGTTTAGTGACCGTTTTCTTGGCGCCCTTCTTGGCAACTGTTTTCTTTTCATCAACCATTCTCAAACTCGAATTCAGGAACAAAATGACGCAAATCCGCTCCGCGCTCGGAATAAATAGGCTGCCCCCACAGTCCTATGCTAATGAGGGATGGGTGAAGGCAATGGTTGTGATTGGCTGGTGAAGAGTGATGTGAAATTGCATTGTTCTGCATCTCTCTGATTGGCTTCTTTATGTATCCAATCAGATTGAGTTGTTGTCACCAGCACGCCCCCTGCAGTCAGAAAGGTCATTGCAAGAGCATCTGTCCATTCACCATTTCCCAGACCATTATCCAGGGTCCCAAGCACTTCACAGAATCACAGAAACCCCACAGTGCAGATAGAGGCCATTTTGGCCCATCGAGCCTGCACCGACACATATCCCACCCAATCCCCGTAACCCCTACACCAACACATATTCCCACCCTATCCCCGTAACCCCACGTATTTAATCCCCCTAACACTAAGGGTCAATTTATCATAGCCAATCAACCTAACCCGCACATCTTTGGACTGTGGGAGGAAACCGGAGCACCCGGAGGAAACCCACGCAAACACGGGGAGAATGTGCAAACTCCACACAGACAGTCGCCCGAGGCCGGATTCGAACCCGGGTCCCTGGCGCTGTGAGGCAACAGTGCTAACCACTATGCCACCATGCTGGTTCCGGACGAGACAGCAATTTAGATGCACTTCTTCCAACCAGTGCACTATATTCACGTCTTGCGGTGTGGTCTCCGCCACTTTAGTTCAATATCTGATAGTCTCTAGTACTGTGAGTGTGTGTATTGGAATAGTTCTGTATTATTCAGTCTCTGGTGATTTATGTAAGAGTGGGAATCATTCTCAATCTCAATCTCTGTTACAGTATGTGAGTGTGGGATCCATTCGTTTCCTGTCCGTCACTGATACCATGTGTCAGTGTGGGATTCCATCTGTATCCGTCAGACTCTGGTACCGTGTGTCAGTGATGGGATTCATTCGAAATCTGTCATTCTCTGGTACTGTACGTGTGTGTGATATTAATTCTGTATCTGTCTGTCACTGGGATATGCGAGTTTGAGATTCAGTCTTTATCTGTCATTCACTGGGATAGTGTGCATGTCTAAGATTAATTCTGGATCTGTCAGTCTCTGGTACTGAGTGTAGTGTGGGATTCATTCTGTGTCTGTCATTCAGTGGGACGTTGTGCAAGTCTAAGTCTAAGATGTCAGTCTCTGGTACTGAGTGTGAGTGTGAGATTCATTCTGTATTTGTCAGTCTCTGGGACTGCAGGTTAGTGTCGTATTAGTGCTGAATCTATCAGTCTATCGTACTGTCTTTCACCGAAGAATTCCGCATGTATCTGCTACTTACTCGGTTTATGAATGTGGGATTTGTCCTGCATCTATCAGACTCATGCACTTGATGTTAGTTTGAAATTAATTCCATTTCTGCTAGTATCTGCATCTGTATAAGAGTGTGGGACTGAATCTATCTGTAAATCGATTGTACTGCATGTGATTGTGGACTCACTCTGTATCTGCCAGGCCCTATGATGCTCTGTGTTACTGTAAGATTCATTCTCTCTCTGTCAGCCTCTGTTCTGTATGTGATTGTTAGAGTAATTATATATCTGTCAATCTCTGGTGCTGCATATGAGAGGGAGATTCATTCTATAACAATCAGCCTTTAATGTGGGGTTAACGGTGTCTCTATCATTTTCCTGTACTGCATGCCAGTCTGTATTAATTCTGGGTCTGTTACCGTCTGATACGCTGTGTCAGTGTGAGATTCATTCTCACTGTCTGCCAATCTGATATACTGTATGTGAGATTGAGATTTATTCCATATCTGTCAGTTTGGGATTTATTCTGTACCTGTCAGTCTCTGATACTGTATGTGAGAGTTAGATTAATTCTGTCTCTGTCGCTATCTGGTACTGTATGTGAGTGTGAGATATCTGTCAATCTCTGATACCGTATGAGAGCATGAGATTTATTCTATACCTGTCAGTCCGTGTTAATCTGTGTCAGTGTGGGATTGATTCTGTGTTAGTCAGTGCCTGATACTCCATGTGACATTGAGATACATTCTGTATCTCTCAGTCTCTGGTATTATGTTTGAGAGTGAGATCCATTCTGTATCAGTCAGTCTTTAATTCTCTGCATCAGAGTGGGGACCATTGTGTCTCTATCATTTTCTGGTACTGTATATGATTGTGGGATTCATTCTGTACCTGTCTGACTCTGATACTGTTTGTCTGAGGATCATTCTGTGTCTGTCAGTCTCTGATACTGTATTTGAGACTGAGCTGTATTCTATATCAGTCAGCTCTGGCACGGCATAAGAATTTGGGAATCATTATATAACTGTCTGTCTCTGATACACTATGGGAGAGATAGATTTATTTTCTGTCTGTTAATCTTTGGTATCGTATGTGATTGTTCTATACAATCTTTATCTCTTAGACTTTGATACACTTTGCCAGAGTTTGATTAATTCTGGATTATCAGTTTCTGACCCAGTATGTGACAATGAGGTGCATTCAGTATTAATTATGTGTCTGTCAGTCTTTGGTACTTTGTGTGAGAGTGAGAATCATTCTGTATATATGTCTCTGATACTCTTGTCATTGTGTATTTGATTCTGTATTTGTCAGTGTCTAGTACTAAATGTGACAGTGAGGTACATTCTCTGTCAATCTCTGTACTTTGTGTGAGAGTGAGATTCATTCTGTACCAGTCAGTCTTTAATAATCGGTGTCAGTGTGGGATTCATTGTATCTCTATTATTTTCTGGTATTGCATGTGTGTGGGGGACTCATTCTGTGTCTGTCACCCTCCGATACTCTGTGTCAGTGTGTGATTCAACCTGCCCCTGTCAGTCTCTGGATGGTGAATGTGGGTTTCACTCTGTACCTGTCAGTTTCTGATGAGAGAATGTGGGTTTTTCACTGTAACTGTCAGTTTCTGATATGTGAATTTTAGGTTTTACTCTACCAGTCAGTCACTGATATGTGAGTGTGGGATTTATTCTGCATCTTCCAATTACTGTTCTGTGAGAATGGGTTTTATTCTGTTTCTGTCAGTCTTTGGTTTGTAAATGTGGGTTCTATTCTGTACCCATCGATCTCTTGTATGCTAGTACTGCTTTTATTCAGAACCAGTCAGTTTCTGATAGATGAGAGTGGGTTTTCCTTTCTACCTGTCAATTTCTGCTATTGAAAAAGTGTTTACTCTGAATCTGTAAGTTTCTGGTTCGTGAGTGTGGGTTTTTGTCTTTATCTGTCAAACTCTACTATGTGAGTGTCTTTTTCACTATCTTCTTTTTCTGTTATGCAATGTTGTGTTTTTTTATGTACCTGTCAGCTTCTGGTAATTGAGTGTGGGTTTCTTCTGTATCAGTCAGTCACAGGTGAGTGAGTGTGAGATTATTCTGTCTGTCAGTTTCTGATATCTGAGTGTGTGTTTTTCTTTGTACCTCTCAGTGTCTGGTTTGTTAGGACGGGCTTTATTTTGTACATTTTTGTTTCTTGTATATGCGAGTGGGTTGGAATATGTACTTTTTAGTCTCTGTTGAATGTGTGAGTATTTGAATTAATACCTACTAGTTTCTGGAATGTGTGTGTCAGTTTTACTCTTTATCTCTTCGTCTATGGTATGTGAATGTGGGACTTACTATTTATCTCTCAGTCTTTCGTGTGAGTGTGGGTTTTACCGTGTATCTGTCTGTCTCTGTGAGTTGAGTGTGGGTTTTACTCTGCAAATGTTATATTATGGGATGTGTGTTAGGTTTTTCCCTGTAAATGTCGTTATCTGTGGTGTATGGTGGGGTGTTTACTCTGTATATGTCATACTCTGGGATGTGAGTGTGTGTTTTACTCTGTAATGTTATACTTTGGGATGTGTGTCAGGGTATTACTCTGTAAATGTCACAATCTTAGTTGTGTGGTGGGGGGTTTACTCTATATCTGTCACACTCTGGGATGTGAGTGTGTGTTTTACTCTGCAATGTTATACTTTGGGATGTGTGTCAGGGTATTACTCTGTAAATGTCACAATCTGGGATGTGCGGTGGGGGGTTCACTCTATACGTCATACTCTGGGATGTGAATGTGTGTTTTTCTCTGTATCTGTCATACTCTGAGATGTATTTTTGGGTTTTACTCTGTATCTATCATACTCAGGAATGTGTGTGTGGGTTTTAATCTATATCTGTAATACTCTGAGATGTGTTTACGCATTTTACTCTCTATCTGTTTGTCTTTGGTGTGCGAGGGTGGGCTTCACTCTACATCTGTCAGATTGTGGTTTCTGAGTGCCAGGTTTTAATCTTTACCTGTCAGTTTCTGTCATGGAAGTGTGGGTGGTCATTCTGTACCTGACAGTCTCTGGTGTGTGAGTGTGGCTTTATTCTATATCTGTGATCCTTGAGGGGCCATTTGACCTACTCCTGCTTCTAATGCTTATATCTCTGGGATGTGAGTGTGGGTTTTTGTCCGGAATATTCAGTTTGTGCCACGTGTGTGTGCGTTTTACTCTGTACCTCTCTGTGTCTGGGGTGTGAGTGTGGGTTTTTCTTTGTAACAGTCAGTGTCTAGTATGTGAATATGGGCTTTATTTTGAACCTGTTGTTTTCCGGTATGTGTGGCTATGTTGTATTATGTATCTGTCAGTTTCTGTTATATGATTGAGGATTTTACTCTATTCATGACTGTCTCTGATATATGAGTCTGGGTTTTTCTCTGTCCCTATTCAGAGGGATTGGAGTGTCCTTTTACACGAATCACAGAAAGTTAACATGCAGGTACAATTAGAATGGTAAAAGGAATGTTTGCATTTATTGCAAAGGGGTTGCAGTAAAAGTATAACTATGTGTGCTGCAATTTTATAGGCCTTTGGTTATACCATAACTGGAGCACTTTGCATATTTTGGTCTCCTTATCTAAGGCAGGGTTTACATGCTCTAGATGGGGTGTATCAAGTGTTCACGAGATTGATTCCTAGGCTGTTCTATGAGGAGAGATTGATTATAATGGGCATATATTCTGTGGAGTTTAGAAGAATGAGAGGTGATCTCATTGAAACATTTCAAATTATAGAGTGTTTGACAGGGATAAATGCTGCGAGGCTGTTTCCCCTGGCAGGAGAGCCTAGAACCAGAAGTCATAGACTCGTGACAAGGCATTGGACAATTAGGAATGAGTTGATGAGAAATGTATCCACTCAGAAGGTAGTGAATCTTTGGAATTCTCTACTGCATGGGGCTGTGGATGCTCAGTCGATGAGTGTATTCAAGACTGAGATCATAGATTTTTGGGCACTAAGGGAATCAAGGGATTTAGGGAGAGGGTGGGAAATTGGAGTTGTGGCAGAAGTTCAGCCATGATCTTATTGAATATCGGAGCAGGCTTGAGCGGCTTTATAACTATTTCTTATTTTCTTATAGCTGACTGTCTCTTGGATGTGTTTGTGGATTATATTCTGCATCTGTCAGTCTCTTGAATGTGAGTGTTGTGTTGTTTCACTATCTTCAGTTTCTGGTATGCAAATCTTGCATTTATTTTGCACCTGTGATCTTCTGGTATGTGAGTTTCACTCTGTATCTGACAGTCTCTGGTATATGAGTGCGAGTTTCACTCTGTATCTGACAGTCTCTGATATGTTAGTGTGAGTTTCACTCTGTATCTGACAGTCTCTGGTATGTGAGTGTGAGTTTCACTCTGTATCTGACAGTCTCTGTTATATGAGTGTGAGTTTCATTCTGTATCTGACAGTCTCTGTTATATGAGTGTGAGTTTTACTCTGTATCTGACAGTCTCTCTTATATGAGTGTGAGTTTCACTCTGTATCTGACAGTCTCTGGTATGTGAGTGCGAGTTTTACTCTGTATCTGACAGTCTCTGTTATATGAGTGTGAGTTTCACTCTGTATCTGACAGTCTCTGGTATGTGAGTGTGAGTTTTACTCTGTATCTGACAGTCTCTGATATGTGAGTGTGAGTTTTATGCTGCAACTTTCAATTTCTATTGTAAGAGTAAGGGTTTTGTTCAGTACCTGTCAGTTTCTGGGATGGGAGTGTGGAATTTATTCTGCATCTGTAAGTCACTGGTTTGTGAGTAATGGCATTAATCTCTAGCTGTTATTCTCTGGTGCCTGAGATTTGTTGTCCCGTTTATCATTCAGAGTCTATAATTTGGATGTGGGCTTTATTCTGTATTTGTCAGTCTCTGGGGTTTTATTCTTTATCTGTCAGCTTCTGTTGTGTGAGTGTGTGTTTCACTCTGTACCATTCTGCCTCTTGTATGTGAGTGTGGTGTGATCTCTGTAAATGTCAGTTTCAAGTACGTGAGTGGGGATTTATGCTGTATCTGGTAGTTTCTATTATATGTGTAAGGTTTAATCAGTCGCTGTCTGTTTCTGGTATGGGAGTGTGGACTTTAGTCTGTCTCTTCCCGTCTAATCTTGTGTGTGTGTGGGTTTCACCCTGTACCGGTCACTCTCTGGGATGTGAGTGCAAGTTTCACCCTGTATCTGTCAGTCTCTTTTAATTGTGTTTTGATTTTATCTATAGCTGTGAACCTGTTTGTGAATGTGGGTTTTACTCTCTAGCATTCTGTCTCTAGGATGTGTGTGTGGATTTTACTCTAACTCAGTTTCTAGTCTTTTGTCTGTACCTGTCAGTTTCTGGTGTGATTGTAGATTTTACTTTGTACCTGTCTGTCACTGCTTTGTGAGTGTGGGCTTTATTCTGTAGCTATCATTTCTGCTACTGGTTGTGAGTGTGGGATTGATTCTGTATCTCTTATACTGGTAATGTATGTGAGTATGAGAATTATTATGTAATTGACAGTCTCTTGTATTGTACTAATCTTGCTCTGTGTAACTATTGGATTCCATTCCTTCTCCACCTTGTGTAGGCCAATGCTCGTTTGAGATTATCTGTGACTGTCTCAGGAGGAGGTTTGTTTCAGTCCATTACCTCCGACTCTCTGGTCTTGTATTTTAGTTATTCGATTACCTGTAAACGTATGACATTATTCTCTGGCTACATAAGCTGTGTCTTTATGCATTTCTCCACTTCACCTGACGAAGGAGCAGCGCTCCGAAAGCTTGTGATTTCAAATAAAGCTGTTGGACTATAACCTGGTGTTGTGTGACTTCTGACATTTGTCCACCCCAGTCCAACTCCGGCATCTCCACACTTTAGTTATTCGGGATGACTGTCCGCTTCCAGCCAGCAGCGACGACTGACACCATATCAGTGTCTATCTGTTCGTATGTGTAAGGGAGTGAAAATGGATATGCCTATCAGTGCAATGTGTTTGGGCATTGAAACAGCATCTTATTCAACTACTGCAAGTTACTGTGAGATTCATAATGTAACACTGGAAATTCGGATCACTGTGGGGCTGAGTGCTTCTGCTGCCTGTTATAATAGGATAGAGGCCAGTTCTGTGTCTCTGCGCTCTGTGAGTGATAGTCTACTTACTGTGTGTGCGATGGAGCTGCCTGAATAGTTAACAGAATGTCTCAGAGCCCGGATACTGATATATCTGAGGGAGCGACAATGTATCTCTCGATCACCAGCAACACGGTTCTGGAGAACTCAACGCACCCAAAGGAAATAACCGATTTTTGAATTGTGTTATTTCACATTTCTCACCTGCTGCCTGCAATCGATGCAGGTTGTGAATCTCCGCACATCCTCACTGTCAGGCTGTTTCCCTGTTCACTGAAAAATAATAACACACACGGTGAGATTGGAACTGAATCAGGAGCATTCACGACTGATCTGGAGAAAGCAGCAATGATTTGAAAGAGCGAGGTGATTTACTTTCTAAGTTATCTTACACTGTACACACACAGCCCGAGAATGGCCTCTCCCTTCCCCCACTCACTCCATGTTCCGGAACTAGTTCCTGTTCCAATCTGTCTCTTACAAACAATCCCCAGCTTCCGATGAACTTACCCCGACTCAAAGCCCATCTGCGGACACAGTCTCAATGCGATGTGCTGCTGTGAGGAGGCTGCTGTTTGCTCCCTTACTCGGGCCCGTGATATCTCCGCTCCCTGATGTGTTCAGCGATCATCAGCCGAGCACAGAGGAAACGGCCCCCGCTGGCAGAGCTGGGGGAGGGGAGCTCACGTGGTCCCTTCCTGTCACTTTAAACACTGTGGGGGAGAGGGGGAGGTGCAGGAAACTATTTTAATGCTGAAGCATGAAAGCTGGAGGCGGAGCTGAAGCTCAGAGGACGCTGTCTCTGCTCTGTCTATCACTCTGATTCTGTCTCGTCCCAGCCTCTCTCACACTCTGC
This sequence comes from Somniosus microcephalus, assembly GCF_052327205.1. NCBI lineage: Eukaryota > Metazoa > Chordata > Chondrichthyes > Squaliformes > Somniosidae > Somniosus > Somniosus microcephalus. The sequence continues at coordinate 321,724 of NC_140993.1, forward strand.
CTTTCTCGACCAGATCCGGGCTGGCTTCATAAATTCATCAGGACGGCGAGAGTTTATCATTCAGTTGATATTCCTGTAAAGAATTGTCCGGCCTGGAGGAGGTAAAGGAGGCAAAGGACTGGGAAAAGTCGGAGCCAAGCGCCACCGAAAAGTGACAACATCCAGGCACAAAACAAAGGCTCTTCTCAGAGCCACCCACCGCCTCACAGAGAGAGCAGCGCCCTGGGACCGGGAGCGGGGATATATTGGGGTGGGGAATAGCTTCAGAATTATAAGGATTATTATGGGGTTACAAGTGACTCTTTGGGCCGGACCCTGTATTCTCCCCTCACAGTGAAATGCTCTTTTAGTCTTCCTGGGAGTCCATGCGCTCAGTGTTCTGTTTCCATTCAGCTTTTATATATCAGACAGATGGTGTGACGGCGAACCGGAGCTTTCCACCTCACAATAGGTGCCAAAAAAAGCGCCAGAGCGGAAGATTGGGAACAGTTTAAGATAGAGCAAAGGAGGGCAAAGGGCATGATCAAGAGGGGCAAAATAGCTTACGAAAACAAGCTGGCGGAAAATATAAAAACTAACTCCAAAAGCTTTTATAAATATATCAAAAGGAAAAGACTGGTGAAAACCAAAGTTGGTCCATTGCAGTCAGATACGGGGGAATATATAATGGGAAATAAGAAAATGGCAGATCAACTAAATGCATACTTTGGGTCAGTCTTTACGAAGGAAGACACAAAAAACCTCCCTGGGATATCGGGAAAAATAGGGACATTGGCAAAGGAGGAACTGACGCAAATCAATATCTCTAAGGATATGGTGTTAAGGAAGCTAAAGGGATTGAAGGTGGACAAATCCCCAGGGCCTGATAACATGCATCCTAGGGTACTGAAGGAGGTGGCCCTAGAGATAGCGGATGCACTAAGGATGATTTTTCAGAATTCATTAGACTCGGGAACAGTGCCGATGGATTGGAGGGTAGCTAACGTTACCCCACTATTCAAAAAGGGGGGTAGGGAAAAAGCAGGTAATTACAGACCTGTAAGCCTTACATCAGTTGTGGGCAAAATGCTGGAGTCCATCATTAAGGATGAAATAGCGGAGCACTTAGCAAATGGGGACAGGATAGGACAGAGTCAACATGGATTTACAAAGGGTAAATCGTGCTTGACTAATCTATTGGAATTTTTTGAGGGAGTAACTGGTAGAATAGATGGGGGAGAGCCAGTAGATGTGGTGTACCTGGACTTCCAAAAGGCCTTCGATAAGGTCCCACATAAAAGATTAGCATGGAAAATTGAGGCTCATGGGATAAAGGGGAAAGTTTTGGCGTGGATAGGGAACTGGCTGTCAGATAGAAAACAGAGAGTTGGAATAAACGGCTCATTTTCTGAATGGCAGGCAGTAACAAGTGGGGTACCACAGGGATCTGTCCTGGGCCCCCAGCTGTTCACAATTTACATTAATGACCTGGATCAGGGAGTCGGATGCAGCATTTCCAAATTTGCAGACGACACTAAACTAGGAGGGGGGGTGGGCTCAGAGGAAGAGACCAGGAAGCTCCAGAGCGATTTGGACAGACTGGGCGATTGGGCGGATAAATGGCAGATGCACTATAATGTGGACAAGTGCGAAGTTATCCACCTTGGGTGCAGGAACGGGAGGGCAAATTATTATTTAAATGGCAATAGATTGGGAGAGGGGGAAGTACAGAGAGACTTGGGTGTTCTTGTACACCAGTCACTGAAGGCGAGCATGCAGGTGCAACAGGCGGTCAAGAAGGCAAACGGTATGCTGGCCTTCATAGCAAAAGGGTTAGAATACAGGAACAGGGATACCTTGCTGCAGCTGTACAGGGCACTGGTGAGACCACACCTCGAGTACTGTGTACAGTTTTGGTCGCCTCATCTGAGGAAGGATGTTCTTGCCATGGAGGGGGTGCAGCGGCGATTCACCAGGCTGATACCAGGAATGGCGGGAATGACCTATGAGGAGAGACTATGTAGTTTAGGGATGTACACACTGGAGTTTAGAAGATTGAGAGGGGACCTCATAGAAGTGTATAAAATTCTGACAGGTCTAGACAGACTGGATGCAGAAGGAATGTTTCCCTTGGCGGGTGAGAACAGAACTAGAGGACATAATTTAAGGATAAGGGCTAAACCATTTAGGACAGAGATGAGGGGGAATTTCTTCACTCAGAGAGTGGTGAACCTGTGGAACTCATTGCCACAGAGGGCAGTGTACGCCAGCTCATTAAATATATTTAAGAGGGAATTAGATATATTTCTACGGGCAAAAGGGGTTAAGGGTTACGGAGAGAAGGCGGGGACGGGATACTGAATTAAAGGATCAGCCATGATCTCATCGAATGGCGGAGCAGGCACGAAGGGCCGAATGGCCTACTCCTGCTCCTATCTTCTATGTATCTATGTATCTATGTAATAGGTTAAACTGAGCTGCTGTGACAAGAGGCCAACTTGTGAGATTATTCTCCTTCTGAAGTTTGCTTCCTGCACAGATACTGTCGGGGATTGTGAAATTCAAGGGTTTAAGTAAAGTCATTGGATGGACTGTAATGTAATGTCTCCAGTTCTAACTGTCGGAACCCGCTGTAACCTGAGGCTACTTCGGATTGGTCGCTTGATTGGAATCCCATTTCCTTAACAGAATTAACTATTGGCCTCAATTGATCAATTTTAAAATTAAGTTTGAAACATTCCATCACATTCAAAAAAGAAAGATTTTATTTATAATTATTAAATTCGACAGAGACAGACATTAAATTGGGGCAGTTTCACTAGTTTTCTGCTAATTTCCTCACCAGATTGACAGGACTTTGGCCGGAATGATTAAACTGACGAAATCAGTGCATTAAACTGGCGGCTCCTTCAGAGAGGCTGTGGGTGGCTCTTAAAGCAGCCGTTGTGATTTCCATATTTCTGTCAGTAAATTGTAGAGTTTTACTTGGAGCTGGCGTTCTTGGCCAGCTCCCCGGCCAACACCAGACTCACGGCGGTCTGGATGTGTGGACACAATCCGCACTCTCCAAACTATTAGACGTCTTTGCCATCTACTGGCTAAAAGCGAGTGCTGCAGCAAGAGACAATGATTCAGCAGAAACCATTTTGATTTCGACAGATACCTCAGCACCGTGTTTATGTTCCGCTTAAAACCATTGCCAAGTAGTTTATTGGTCTAGCTGAAAACTCCAAACAACCATTAAAAGCAGATGGACGCGCTCATCCGATTCTAGTGTGAACAGTGTGGTTGATCATTGAGTGTGGGATAGACACTCCCTCTGTCACTCTGGCACTATGTGCCAATGTGGGATTCACTGCTGAATATGGAACAGATACTGTATCTGTCACTCTCTGCATTGTCAGTGGCAGATTGGCTGGCGAAAAACGATAGATACTGTATCTGACACTGTCTAGTACAATGTGACATTTTTAAATTGTCTGGTGAAGCTACACTCGATACTTTATCTGTCACTCTCTGGTACTGTGTCAGTGTGGGATTGACAGGTGGGTATTGGAAAAGCACGACCACTCACAAGTACTGCTTGTGAGTGAGGGGATATTCGTTCATACAGGATACCAATTGTATGTTACTCTGTTACTGTGTGGCAGCGTTTGATTGTCAGGTGAGTGGTGGATAGATAACTGAATGGGCAAATCTGTGAATTTCAAAGTAGAATTTAAGATTTAAGATGTTAATTTAGATCTGAGATTGGTTGGAATCATACCGAGCACAAAGGAAGTTGGCTGTGGTTGTTGGAGGTCATTCATCTCAATCACATGACATCACTGCAGGAGTTCCTCAGGACAGTGTCCTTGGCCCAACCATCTTCAGCTGTTTCATCAATGACCTTCCCTCCATCATAAGGTCAGAAGTGGGGATGTTCACACATTGTTCAGCACCATTCGAGACTCGTCAGATACTGACGAAGTCCGTGTCCATATGCAGCAAGACCTGGACAACATTCAGACTTGGGCTGACAAGTGGCAAGTAACATTCGCACCACACAAGTGCCAGGCAATGACCATCTCCAACAAGCGAGACTAACCATCTCCCCCTAACATTCAATGTCATTACTATCGCTGAACCCCCCACTATCAACATCCTGTGGGTTACCATTGATCAGAAACTGAACTGGACCAGCCGTATAAATACTGTACCTACAAGAGCAGGCCAGAGGCTGGGAATTCTGCGGTGAGTGTCTCACCTCCTGACTCCCCAAAGACTTTCCACCATCTACAAGGCACAAGTCAGGAGTGTGATGGAATACTCTCCACTTGCCTGGATGAGTGCAGCTCCAACAACACTCAAGAAGCTCGACACCATTCAGGATAAAGCAGCCCACTTGATTGGCACTCCATCCACCACCTTCAACATTCACTCCCTCCACCACCGGCGCACTGTGGCTGCCGTGTGTACCATCTACAAATGCACTGCAGCAACTCGCCAAAGCTCCTTCAACAGCACCTTCCAAATCCGCGACCTCTACCACTTAGAAGGACAAGGGCAGCAGACGCATGGGAACATCACCACCTACATGTTCCCCTCCAAGCCACACACCATCCTGACTTGGACCTGTATCACCGTTCCTTCACTGTTACTAGGCCAAAATCCTGGAACTCCCTCCCTAACAGCATTGTGGGTGTACCTACACCATATGGACTGCAGCGGTTCAAGAAGGTGGCTCACCACCATCTTCTCAAGGGCAATTAGGGATGGGCACTATATGCAGGCCTAGCCAGCCAGCGATGCCCACATCCCATCAATGAATAAAAAAAAAAATTGTGACCCATAGAACAGAACAGTAACCAACCCTTTCCTAGATACAGTGGGTGGCTCTGAAAAGAGCCTTTGGTTATTAGATTGAATCTTGTCCGCTTTACTTCCTCTTGGAGCTGGCAGTGCTGGTTTTCTTGGGCAGCAGCATGGCCTGGATATTAGGCAGCACCCCACCCTGAGCGATGGTCACCTTTCCCAGCAGCTTATTGAGCTCCTCGTCATTGCGGATGGCCAGCTGCAGGTGTCTGGGGATGATGCGGGTCTTCTTGTTGTCGCGGGCCGTGTTGCCGGCCAGCTCCAGGATTTCAGCGGTCAGATACTCGAGCACAGCAGCCATGTAGACCGGGGCTCCGGCACCCACACACTCTGCAAAGTTGGCCTTTTGCAGGAGCCTGAGAACACGGCCCACAGGGAACTGCAGTCCGGCCCGGGAGGAGCGGGACTTGGCCTTGGCCCGAGCTTTACCGCCGGTTTTTCCTCTTCCAGACATTTCCACACGGTCAGAGAAAGAATGAAAGTCTCCTCTGCTACTGCTCTTCTGCTCTCCTTATACCTTCTTAAGGAACTCAGAGAGCGAAATTATGATTGGTTGCTTTGTATGAATTTCATTTGTGTTTTCCGTTGACCAACCTGCCAATCAATAGGGCGGAAATAACTGGCCTCAACAGTCAGAACGCCAACGATTTTTTATTTTCAAGAGCCCGCCAACGTTTTTCTAAACCACAGAATTAAGTTAGTAAATTCATTATTAGTCAAAGATTTCCTAACATTTTTAAATTCTTTTTATCTTATTCCATCACTCCCTTGCAAATTCCAGGCTGATACTGTTGTGTATGTACCTTTAAGAGACAACTGTTTTACAGCTCCTGTATACTGTAGTACCGGCAGTGACCACACCTGTATATAAAGCCGGAGCAGGCTTCTGTACTTCAGTCTTGAGACTACTCTACTCCAGTAAACACCTGTTGATTGTTAAGTTACAGCCTCCGTGTAGTTCTTGGGGAAACATCCTATTTAAAGAATCACGGATCTAAGAGTGGCGACGAGGTTGATTCGAATCTGCCTGCAACTCTGCATTTCCCGTCGAGTAGTGTGGTAAACCACTGTTATTGTTGTTCACTGTTGTTGTTGTTGTTGCACACTGTTGTATCTATGCATGCCTCAGCTGGCTCCGCCCCTGGCTCCACCCACATGCACAGGTATAAAGGTGACTGCTCTGCAGTCCCCTGCCTTCTTGGAAACCAGTCAACCACGAGAGGCATGCTCTGTTCTTTGTTAATAAAAGCCTTTTTGGTTACTCTCCTAACTCTCCATCTTTTATGAGTAATTAATAGCGCTTCAATTTTATTAACAAGAAACAAAATGTCGGCACCAAACGCTGAGCAGCCAGCGCTGCAGCAAATGATGGCACCAAACGCTGAGCAGCAGGCGCTGCTGCATGCCCTCAGACCAACATGCCTGGACCTAGACCCTCAAGAGGCGTGTTTGTCTACCAAGTTCGCACAATGGCTGCGTTGCTTCGAAGCTTACCTGGAAGCCTCAGCCGTGACACTAGTTGGAAACAAACTAAAAATCGTGCCCTCCAAGGTGGGCCACCAAGTCTACATGCTCATCCAGGACGCGACTACCTATGCGGCGGCTATCGATCTGCTAAAAGGACAATACACACGCCCGGTAAATACGGTTTATGCCAGACACCTCCTGAGATCCCGCAAACAGCAGTCCGGGGAATCGGTGGAGGCATTCCTACGGGCACTACAGATACTCGGCCGAGCCTGCGATTGTAAAGAGGTATCGGCCGCGACACACACGGAGGGACTTATCCGAGATGCTTTCGTTGCGGGCCTCAAGTCCGACTACTCCCGGCAGAGACTGCTGGAGAAGGGCGAAATCAACCTGAAGAAGGCAGTGTCCCTCGCGCTCTCGCTAGACGCGGCCCACCGGAATATGGACGCATTCTCCCCTAACCGCTCCGCACTGTGGATGCCTCAACCTTGGGTCATGGGACCGCCACCCCCGGCACCAACTGCTGCAGCGATGTCCAAGGGCCCGAAATGTTACTTTTGTGGCCAGGCAAAACACCCCAGAGCACGCTGCCCGGCGAAAAATGCTACCTGCTCTGGCTGCGGGAAGAAAGGACACTACGTCAGCGCCTGCAAAGGTAAAACCGCTAACGCCAGCAGCGCCGCGTGCGAACCGTGGGGGCAGCCTTCTTGTCTGCCAACTTGGACACCTCCAGCCACGTGGGGATCGGGATCATGGGCGCAGCCATTTTGTCCGCCATCTTGGACGCCTCCAACTCCAATCGCGGGTGACCCGGACTCAACCACCGGCTCGTCTGACGACCACAGCGACTCACTCGACCATATGCTGGCCTCCGTGACGCTGGACCAATCTCTCCCTCACCAACTGTCCAGGTCCATGATGGACATTACGGTAAATGGCCGCGCCACTACCTGCCTTTTCAACAGCGGGAGCACGGAGAGCTTTATCCACCCCGACACGGTGCGCAGTTACTCTCTCCCGGTCCTGCCAACGTGCCATCGGATCTCTATGGCTTCCAAATCCCATTCAGCAGATGTCGGTGGCTACTGTGTAGTGACCCTTTCAGTAAGGGGCACAGAATACAAAAATTTTAAACTTCTTGTCCTGCCCCATCTCTGCACTGCCGTTCTACTGGGGTTGGATTTTCAGTGCCACCTTAAAAGAGTCACATTAGCGTAAGGCGGACCCCTCCCCCCACTCACAGTCTGCAGCCAGCAGCTTTTAAATCACCCACCGCGCACCATTTGCAGCCTCTCCACGCTTGAAGTCTCGCCCCCCCTTGTTCGCTAACCTCACCCGCGACTGTAAGCCCATCGCTACCAAAAGCAGGCGGTACAGTGCCGGGGATAGGAGCTTCATTAAATCTGAAGTAGCAAGACTCCTGAAGGAAGGGATTACTGAGGGTAGCACTAGCCCATGGCGAGCACAAGTGCTGGTAGTGAAGACTGGCGAAAAACAGCGCCTAGTTATTGACTGCAGCCAGACAATCAATCGCTACACCCAATTAGATGCATACCCACTCCCCCGCATATCTGACATGGTCAATCAGATAGCACAATACCGGGTGTTCTCGACGATTGATCTGAAGTCGGCACACCACCAGCTCCCCATCAGGGCTGAGGACCGCCAGTACACAGCTTTTGAAGCTGACGGTCGTCTCTACCACTTCCTCCGTGTCCCCTTCGGCGTCACCAACGGGGTTTCGGTCTTCCAAAGGGAGATGGACCAAATGGTTGACCAGAACGCGCTGCAGGCCACCTTCCCCTATCTAGACAACATCACCATCTGCGGCCACGACCAGCAGGACCATGATGTTAACCTAGAGAAATTCCTCCGTACGGCCCAGCGGCTGAATCTAACATACAACAAGGACAAATGTATGTTTCGCACCACGCGCCTCGCCATTCTTGGCTGCGTAGTGGAGAACGGAGTCATCGGCCCCGACCCCGACAGAATGCGCCCCCTTATGGAGCTCCCCCTCCCCCACTGCCAAAAAGCACTGAAGAGATGCCTAGGGTTTTTCTCTTACTATGCTCAGTGGGTGCCCAACTATGCGGACAAAGCCAGACCCCTCATCAAGTCCACCTCCTTCCCCCTGACAGCAGAGGCATGTGCAGCCTTCACTCTCATAAAAAGAGATATTGTGAAGGCCACAATGCACGCAGTGGATGAGTCCATCCCTTTCCAAGTGGAGAGCGATGCATCCGACTTCGCCCTAGCCGCAACCCTTAACCAGGCGGGGAGACCCGTGGCCTTTTTCTCAAGGACCCTCCAGGGCCCCGAGATTCGACACTCCTCTGTCGAAAAGGAGGCCCAGGCCATTGTGGAAGCGGTGCGACATTGGAGGCATTACCTGGCTGGAAAACGATTTATCCAGCTCACTGACCAGCGTTCAGTAGCTTTTATGTTTAACAATAAGCAGAGGGGCAAAATCAAGAACGACAAGATCTTGAGGTGGAGAATTGAACTCTCCACCTACAATTACGATATCTTGCACCAGCCCGGGAAACTCAATGAGCCCCCAGATGCCCTATCACGTGGTTGTGGTAAACCACTGTTATTGTTGTTCACCGTTGTTGTTGTTGTTGCACACTGCTATACCTATGCATGCCTCAGCTTGTCTCTGCTGGCTCCGCCCCTGACTCCACCCACAGGCCCAGGTATAAAGGTGACTGCTCTGCAGCCCCCTGCCTTCTTGGAACCTAGTCAACCACGAGAGGCATGCTCTGTTCTTTGCTAATAAAAGCCTTTTAGTTACTCCTCACTCTCCGTCTTTTATGAGTAATTGATAGTGCATCAGTGGTACATACGCCAACGCAGAGGTTGATAGACTGCAGACCCTCCACAATGACCTCTGTCACCCGGGGGTCACCAGGTTCTTCCATTTCATCAAGTCCCGTAACCTGCCCTACTCCATCGAGGAGGTCAGGACCATGACCAGGAACTGCCAAATCTGTGCCGAGTGCAAACCGCATTTTTATAGGCCAGACACAGCAAGTCTGATCAAGGCCACTCGCCCCTTCGAGCGCCTGAGCATCGATTTTAAAGGGCCCCTCCCCTCCTCTGACCGCAACGTGTACTTCCTCAACATAATTGATGAGTACTCCCGTTTCCCGTTTGCCATCCCTTGCCCAGACATGACCAGCACCATGGTCATTAAAGGTCTGAATCACCTTTTCGCCTTGTTTGGCTTCCCTAGCTATATCCATAGCGACCGGGGCTCATCCTTTATGAGCGACGAACTCCATCAGTACCTGCTCACGAGAAGTATTGCTACAAGCAGAACCAGCAGCTACAACCCCCGCGGGAACGGCCAGGTGGAAAGAGAGAATGCGACGGTTTGGAAGGCCGTCCTCTTAAACTTAAAATCTAAGGGCCTTCCGACCTCTCACTGGCAGGAGGTCCTCCCTGCGGCGCTCCACTCCATTCGGTCACTGCTTTGTATGGCCACCAATGCCACCCCCCATGAAAAAATGTTCACTTTCCCCAGGAAGTCCACATCGGGGACCTCGCTACCGACATGGCTGACGTCTCCAGGACCCGTCCTACTGCAGAAACACATGAGGTCCCATAAAACGGACCCCCTGGTCGAGAGGGTGAGCCTCCTCCACGCCAACCCCCAGTATGCTTAAGTGGCGTACCCGGACGGGCGGGAGGACACAGTCTCCATACAAGACCTCGCACCTTCGGGTGCCCCTGAAACACTACCATTGCCATCCACCACTACCCACAACCCAACACCTGTAGACGGCATGCCGCAGCCCCAGGACCCATCATTGACCACCCAACCACTCAATGAGACGCCAGATTCAACGTTGGATGCTGCACCATCACCGCCGCCACCACGCCGATCAGGACGGCATACAAGGCCACCTGAGAGACTTACTTACACGAACCTTTAGTACACTTCACCCCGCCGGACTCAATTTTAAACAAGGGGTGAATGTGGTAAACCACTGTTATTGTTGTTCACCGTTGTTGCTGTTGTTGCACACTGTTGTATCTATGCATGCCTCAGCTGGCTCCGCCCCTGGCTCCACCCACATGCCCAGGTATTAAGGTGACTGCTCTGCAGGCCCCTGCCCTCTTGGAAACCAGTCAACCACGAGAGGCATGCTCTGTTCTTTGTTAATAAAAGCCTTTTTGGTTACTCTCCTAACTCTCCGTCTTTTATGAGTAATTGATAGCGCATCAAAGGCGCTATCTAGAAAGGATCAGGAAGCCGCCCCAAAGACTGAATTTATAAATGGACTATTTCTGTTTAATGCGCATGTTAAAGTGTTAACTGTTATTTGAATGTTATGGGTACTGTTAATCTAAAAGGGGAGGAATTGTTGTGTATGTACCTTTAAGAGAGAACTGTTTTACAGCTCCTGTATACTGTAGTACCGGCAGTGACCACACCTGTATATAAAGCCAGAGCAGGCTTCTGTACTTCAGTCTTGAGACTACTCTACTCCAGTAAACACCTGTTGATCGTTAAGTTACAGCCTCCGTGTAGTTCTTGGGGAAACATCCTATTTAAAGAATCACGGATCTAACAGATACAATCAGGATTAATTTCGGGTTCAATTTCAAACTGTAACAGGTGCGATTCAATCCCCATTGATTCTGTAACAGGAGACATTCCAGGTCAATCTTTGTAAAAGTGAGGTTTCACAGATTATCGACCGATCATTTGCACAGGCGCGGCTGCGGGAGTGAAACTAGAACTGGGAGTCCTGCTTTGAAAAGGGAAGAGGGACATAGTGATCAATCTGGCCCCCTTCTGTTCTCTAAAATAACTCCCATTCTGCCTTGTTACACTGCAGGAAGTCTCACTTAATAAACGGATGACTCCTAAATTGCATAAATAAATTGGAAAGGTCTTGACAGAGAATAAAGTGACTGAAATCAGAGTCTCGTCCCTTAAACAAGCTTTTAATTCGTCGGCAGGCGCTGTAAATGAACAGGACAGAGAGCAGAGGGAAAGAGCGACCACGACCGTGTTTGTAGTCCTTATCAGCCGAGCACAGAGGAAACGGCATCCGCTGGGGGAGTGGTGCTCGCATGGGCCCTTCCCGTCGGTTTAAAAAGTGTGGGAGAGGGGGAGGCTTCTTCTTCTTATCGTGTCCACGGACAGTCTATACATCGCCCAGCCAGAACTGGACACGTATTTGCGCCTTGTTGTTGGATTCGGCAAGATCTGCAACAGTGCAGGGTTCCTCTAACGATGGGCATTGCAGGAGATGTTGCATAGTCTGTGCCTCAGTTACACATTCACAAGTTGTCATAGAGTCATAGAGTTTTACAGCCCAGAAAGAGGCCCTTCGGCCCATCGTGTCTGCGCCGCCCATCCATCCCTGTCCAGTCTAATCCCATTTTCCAGCATTTGGTCCATAGCCTTGTATGCAATGGCATTTCAAGTGCTCATCCAAATGCTTCTTGAATGTTGTGAGGGTTCCTGCCTCTACCACCCTTTCAGGCATTGAGTTCCACATTCCAACCACCCTCTGGGTGAAGAAGTTCCTCCTCAAATCCCCTCTAAATCTCCTGCCCCTTACCCTGAATCTATGCCCCCTCGTTATTGACCCCCCTACTAAGGGGAAAAGTTCCTCTTTATCTACCTTATCTGTGCCCCTCATCATTTTGTACACCTCAATCAGGTCCCCCCTCAGCATTCTTTGTTCCAAGGAAAACAACCCCAGCCTGTCCAGCCTCTCTTCATAGCTGAGGCGCTCCATCCCAGGTAACATCCTGGTGAATCTTCTCTGCACCCTCTCCAAAGCAATCACATCCTTCCTATAGTGAGGCGACCAGAACTGCACACAGTACTCCAGCTGTGGCCTCACCAGCGTTTTGTACAGCTCCATCATAACCTCCCTGCTCTTATATTCTAAGCCTCGGCTAATGAAGGCAAGTATCCCATATGCCTCTTTAACCACCTTATCTACCTGTTCCGCTGCCTTCAGGGATCTATGTACATGTACACCAAGGTCCCTCTGACCCTCTGTACTTCCTAGGGTCCTACCACTCATTGTGTATTCCCTTGCCTTATTTGTCCGTCCAAAATGCATCACCTCGCACTTTTCAGGGTTAAATTCCATTTGCCACTTTTCCGCCCATCTGACCAACCCGTTTATTTCGTCCTGTAGCCTGAGGCTTTCCTCCTCGCAATTTACCACCCCACCAATTTTCGTGTCATCTGCGAACTTACTGATCATACCTTTGACATTCTCATCCAAATCATTTATGTAGGTCACAAACAACAAGGGACCCAGCACCGATCCCTGAGGTACCCCACTGGACACAGGCTTCCAGTCACAAAAGCAACCTTCGACCATCACCCTCTGCCTCCTGCCACTCAGCCAGTTTAGGATCCAATGCGCCAAGGCCCCCTGGATCCCATGGGCTCTTACCTTCTTGACCAGTCTCCTATGCGGGACTTTGTCAAAAGCTTTACTGAAGTCCATGTAAACCACATCCACAGCATTTCCCTCATCAACCCCCCTAGTCACCCCCTCGAAAAATTCAATCAGATTTGTCAGACATGATTTACCCTTGACAAAGCCATGCTGACTATCCCCGATTAATCCTTGCCTCTCCAAGTGGAGACTAATTTTGTCCCTCAGAATTTTTTCCAATAATTTCCCTACCACAGATGTTAGGCTCACTGGCCTGTAATTCCCTGGTTTATCCCTGCTACCCTTCTTGAATAATGGTACTGCGTTAGCTGTTCTCCAGTCCTCTGGTACATCCCCTGTGGCCAGAGAGGTTCTGAAAATTTGTGTCAGAGCCCCTGCAATCTCCTCCTTTGCCTCCCACAGCAGCCTGGGATACATCTCGTCTGGGCCTGGGGATTTATCCACTTTTTGGCCTGCTAAAACCGCTAGCACCTCCTCCCTCTCGATGCTAATATGTTCAAGTATGTCACAGTCCCCTTGCCCGATTTCTATGTCTGCATCGTCTTTCTCCATAGTGAACACAGATGCAAAAAATTCATTTAAAACCCCGCCTACCTCATCTGGCTCTACACACAGATTGCCACTTTGGTCCCTAATGGGCCCTACCCTTTCCCTGGTTATCCTCTTGCCCTTAATATACTTATAAAACATCTTAGGATTTTCCTTTATTTTGCTCGCCAGTGTTATTTCATGGCCCCTCCTCGCCCTCCTAATTTCTTTTTTAAGTACACCCCTGCACTTTTTATACTCCTCTAGGGCTTCTTCCGTCTTTAGTCTTTTGTAACTGCCAAAAGCCCCCCTTTTATTCCTAATGCATTTTTGTATATCCCTTGTCATCCAAGGTTCCCTTTGCTTGTTGGTCCCACCCTTGACCTTTACAGGAACATGTTGGCGTTGTACTCTCTCTATTTCCCTTCTGCAAGTCTCCCACTGTTTTGATGTGGATTTTCCTATAAGTAGCTGCTCCCAGTCCACTTTGGCCAGATCCTGCCTTATCATATTAAAATCGGCCTTCCCCCAATTTAGAACCCTTATTTCCGGGCCTTCTTTGTCCTTTTCCATGACCACCTTAAATCTCACCGAATTATGGTCACTGTCGCCAAAATGCTCTCCTATTGACACTTCCACCACTTGCCCGGCTACATTCCCTAGAATTAGGTCCAGTACCGCTCCCTCTCTTGTAGGACTTTCTACATGTTGGCTCAAAAAGCTCTCCTGGATGCACTTTAAGAATTCTGCACCCTCTAAGCCTTTCACACTCTGACTATCCCAATTTATATTGGGGAAGTTGAAATCCCCCACTATTATTACCCTATTATTTTCGCACTTTTCTGAGATTTGCCTACATATCTGTTCCTCTATCTCCCCCTGACTGTTTGGGGGCCTATAGTACACTCCCAGCAAAGTGCTTGCCCCCTTTTTGTTTTTAAGTTCTACCCATATGGCCTCATTAGAGGAACCCGCTAATATATCATCCCTCCTTACAGCAGTAATTGGCTCCTTAATTAATATTGCAACACCCCCTCCCCTTTTTCACCCCCCTCTGTCTCACCTGAAGATTCTATACCCCGGAATATTGAGCTGCCAGTCCTGACCCTCCCTCAACCATGTCTCCGTGATAGCAACAATATCGTACTCCCATGTGTTCAACAACAACTTCAGTTCATCCACCTTATTTGCAAGACTCCTTGCATTAAAATAAATGCCTTCCAGCCCTGCCATATTCTCTTTTGCCTTCACATATTTGCTCTGCCTTCCCAGCTGACTTGTTTTTCCCTCTGTATTTGTCTGTAAATCACCCCCTACTATAGCTCCACCCTGTACCCCATCCCCCTGCCAAGTTAGTTTAAACCCCCCCCCAGCAGTGCTTGCAAACCTCCCCGCAAGGATATTGGTTCCCCTCTGGTTCAGGTGTAAACCGTCCGACTTGTACAAGTCCCACCTTTTCCAGAAGCAGACCCAGTGATCCAGGAAACTAAAGCCCTCCCTCCTGCACCATCCCTTTAGCCATGCATTCATCTGTTCTATCTTCCTATTCCTATACTCACTAGCACGTGGCACTGGGAGTAATCCAGAGATTACAACCCTTGAGGTCCTGCTCCTTAATCCTTCACCTTGCTCCCTAAATTCTTGCTGCAGGACCTCATCCCTCTTTTTACCTATGTCGTTGGTACCAATGTGGACCACGACCACTGGCTGTTTACCCTCCCCCTCCAGAATGCCCTTGTCGGACTGGTTGAATATCCCCATTTGCTTAGTGACACCTTTGAGCAACCTGCACCGGTCCTAAGTCTGTTAAGGCACTTCCAGATTGCCCAGTTGCAATTAGCTCCTGGGGGGAGGTTTTCATCAGGTAAAATTTCCATCGCTGGGGGTTGTTCAAGACTGGCGAGCCAGTCTTTCCACAAGGCGATGCGGGCTTCAGATGAGGTTTATTGTAATGGAACAACACTGTTCATGAAGCTCTTCCTGGACTTTAGACGGCTGGGTGTAGGTGTATGACAATGCAGAGGGTGCCTCTCATCTGATGTTTGACGGAGTCGCTCTTTTTTGCTGGCTACCATTCTTCTTATATCAGGGGGAGCGATACCCGCCAGGGTTTCTAGGCTGTTGGTGTTTGTTGGTTTTAAGCAACCTGTGATAAATCGGCAGCTTGCATTCAGAATGGCATCCATCTTCTTGGCATGAGTAGACCTTTCCCATGCAGGGCAGGCGTATTTGGCAGTGGAATAGCAAAGAGCAAGTGCACTGGTTCGCAATGTTTTCGGGCTTGCTCCCCATCTTGTGTTAGTTAGCTTATTCAGGATGTTGTTTCGTGCACTTACTTTTGCCTTTGTCTTCTCGATGTGGTTCTTGAAGGTGAGACATCTGTCAAGGGTGACTCCTAAGTAGATAGGGTGCTCTCAATGCGTCAGTGTTGCTCCACACCAGGTTACTTTCAACTGGCGTTTGGCTTCACGGTTTCTGAGGTGGAATGCACAAACTTGCATCTTTGATGGGTTTGCGCGAAGGTGGTTTTCTTCATAGTGGGATTTTAGTCCCTCCAAGGCCTCAGAAAGCGTTTTCTCCACGGTGTTAAAATCAGTGCTTTGGTCACTGACACATAAGTCATCAGCCTATATAAAACGGCGTGTGACACCGTCAATAGGTTGTTCATTCATGTAGATGTTGCACAGCAGCGGTGCAAGCACGCTTTCATGAGGAAGACCATTCTTCTGAATACGCCACCTGCTGCGCTTCCCACTTAGTTCAACATAGAACCGGCGATTCTGAAGCGTGCTTTCTAACAGCTCTGTTAAGTGAATCTCTTTTGTCATCTCTAGAAGATTGCAGAGGAGACGTCTATGGTTCACTGTATTGTATGCTGCTGACAGGTCTACAAAAACAGCACCTGTTACCATCCCTTGCTCAAAACCATCTTCGATGTGTTGTGTGAGGTTGAGCAGTTGGCTTGTTGTTGATTTGCCGGGGCAGAAACCTGCTTGCTCTGGAATGATCTTCTCATCTACAGTTGGTGCTATCTTATTGAGTATCAGGCGTTCAAACAGCTTATAAGTGTGGCAAAGCAGTGAAATTGGCCGAAAACTCTTAGGATCTGAGGGATCTTTTCCAGGCTTTAATAATGCTATTACATGTGCCTTCTGCCAGATATTAGGTAGCTTGTGTGTTGCCAGACAGTGGTTGAACAATTGTAGGAGCCACTTCTTTGCTTGCTGTCCAAAATGCTTTATCTGCTCCATTGCTATGTTGTCAAGACCAATTGCTTTCCCGTTTTTAGACTAGATGTACCAGTTTCCAGCTCTTCCATGGTGAATGGTCTAGTGAAGCCAGGATCATCGCTGTACTTCTTCCTATCTAGTTGTGCTCTTGGTTGTTTCTTGTTGATATTTCCATTCAGGAGCAACTGGTGTGCAACTTGGTTAGCAGACACATTTGGATGTTGGGCAGCTTTCTTGGGATCACCACCAAGTTTGCATATGAGAGACCATGCCTTCTTGCTGTTTTTTGTAAGATCTGTTGTCTCTATCATGGTGTTCCAGGTGTTTTGACGTTCTTGAGAGATACTTAACATCACCCTCCCACCGGTAGATATTGTTTCCTCTGAGAAGGGGTCAGATTCAAACATTGAGACATACTCCCAGTAGAGCTCAGCATTCTCCTTGGTGAGACCAGGGATGTAGTGTACTCTGCAACCTCGGGGGATCTTCCTTCTAGCTGTTTTTTGGACAGCTTTTGCAAAGAGGTTGCAGTGCTCAGGTAGTGGTTTAATGCGTTTAACCTTGCGGTCAAGTGCTCGTGTGAAACCATTCCAATCGGCCTTCTTGAAGTTGAAGCGCCTTTTGAATGGTACGACGGTTATCAACACTGCTGCATTTGCCTGGATGCCAATAGTACGGTGTTGTGTCTGTGGTGTTGGGTCTGTGACAAGCATCTTGCAGAGGCCAGCGATGTCGTTGCTGGCAATGGCAAGATCTGGATTATATCTACATTTCTAGCGGGCACTGTGGAAGGCGGCTGGCAATTTAGGATCGTGGATGAGACTAAGCTGGTTCGTGTCCATCCATTCTTCGACTGCTTCTCCATCGTTGTTAGTCTCCTTGTACCACCATTGGGTACTGTGGCTATTAAAGTCTCCAATGATGATCTGTGGTTTATTGTGCAGGTTGGGTACAGTGTTAGAGAAGCTGAAATCTGTGCCAGGTGGCTTGTACACTGAGGTCACTACTACTTTGCTCAGCTCTACGGTTAGAATTTCGATGTTGTCCTCCTCTGTTTTAGAAGTGGCTTCTACAACTGAGGGGGAGGCGAGGGTTGTATTTTAGCGCATGATCAGATTTCTTTTTATCACACTTAAATCAACAAAAATGTGATCGTTTTACAAATCGCTTTTATCATTCATTAAATGGGCCTCATTAAGACGATGTTAATTATCATCCGAATTACTGATAAACCGAGTGTGTGACCCGCACACTGGAGTGGGAGTTCCTGAAGAGGTTTACACATTCCGTCAAATGAGATTTTATTTTCACCCACATGGTGGTTGGGGTCTGGAATTATTTTGCCTGAAAGGGTGTTAGAGACAGAAACCTTCATCACATTTAATAAAAGAACTTGGATATGACCATAAGTGCCGTAAACTGCAAGACAACGGACCAAGAGCTGTAAAGTGCGATTTGGCTTTATAGATTGTTTATGGCCGACAGACACGATGGGCCGAATGGCCTCCTTTTGTGCCGTAACATTCTATAATACTATACATCGCAGAGACAGAGAGCTATAGAGTAAAGACACACTCACATACTAGACCCTAAGAAATACACAGTAACTCTCAGTCAGATCCCAGAAAGTGTCAGATATAGAGTAAAATCAACACCCACATAAATCCCAGACCAGAAATTGAGTTACAGAAGTGCCGCTACCGGCAAGGCTACGGCCGGCAGAGATGAAGGGTCGAATAACCTCCTTCTATGCCGTAAATGTCTACGATTCAACGACTGAAGGCCATTCGACCCATCGTGCGTATGCTGATTTATAACACCTCCACACCTAAATTTGATCTTGTAATTAAATATAGATCTTCACCGATCACAATGTAAATCGTCAATCTATCCCCGCTCCCAGGTCACTGCTCTCTCTGTGAGGTGGTGAGTGGCTCTTAAAAGAGCCTTTGTGTTGTGTTTGGTTGAAAGAGTCGAGTTGTTCTGCCGCCGAATCCATAGAGTGCGGCCCTGCCGTTTCAGAGCGTACACCACATGCATGGCAGTGACCGTCTTGCGCTTGGCGTGCTCAGTGCAGGTGACCGCATCCCTGTTTTACTCTGTATCTGTTAGTGTCTGTTATGTGAGTGTCGGTTTTACTCTGTATCTGTTAGTGTCTGGTATGTGAGTGTGTCTTTCACTCTGTATCTGTTAGTCTCTGGTATCTGAGTGTCGGTTTTATTCTATAGCAAATGTTCCCTTTAAGCTGCCGGTCCTGTGCAGCAGATCCTACGATGTTCTAATGGCAACAACTGCACATGCATGTTAATCTGAATGGGTCGCGCAGCCCCCACAAAAAATAGTCTCTGGGAATTGAGTGTGGGTTTTACTCTGTATCTGTCTGTCTCTGGTATTTAAGTGTGGATTTCACACTGTATCAGTAAATCTCTGGGAAGTGAGTGTGATATTTACTCTGTACCTGTATGTCTCTGGTATGTGACTGTGGGCTTTATTCTGTACCTTTCAATTTCATCGATGTGAGTGTGGCTTTCTCTCTGTCCCTGACAGTCTCTGGTGTGTGAGTGCGGGTTTTACTGTGTGTTGTTCAGTCTCTGGTAGCTGAGTGTGGGTTTTATTCTGTATTAATCTGACTCTGGTATGTGTGTGTGTGTGTGTGTGTTTTACTTTATATGATTGAAAATACGGAATTTTTTAGAAGGTGAAAGCCCAGTAAATGTTCGTATTCAGAGGGATTTGTGTCTCCTCGTACATGAATCACAGAAAGTTAACAGCAATCAATTGGGAATTAAATTTTATATTTGCCCTTATTGCAAGTGGTTGGAGTATAAGTGTATGGTAGTGTTGGTTCAATTTATAGGTCTGGGATGAGCAGAAATGTATTCACTCGGAGGGTTATGAATCTTTTCAATTCTACCCCAGAGGGCTGTGGATGCTCAGTCGGTGGATATATTCAAGACTGAGGTATATAGATTTTTGGGCACTTAGTGTATCGTATCAACAGAATCAATTTCTGCTAATTGCATGTGGGGTTCACTCTAACTGTCAATCCCTGGTGTCTGAGTGTATGTTTTACACTGTGTCTGTCAATCTTTGGTATATGAATGTGGGTTCTACTCTATACCCGTCGTTCTCTGGTATATTAGTATAGTTTTATCTGTACCAGACATATTTATGATATGTGAGTATTCGTTTTACTTTCTAAGAACATTTGACTTTCGAGCAGGGGTTGGCCATACTGCCTCTCGAGCCTGCTCTGATATTCAATAAGATCATGGCTGACCTTCGAACTCAACTCGGATTTCCTGTCCTTTCCCGATATCCCTTAATTCCTCTGCAGTACAAGAATCTATATCAGCCTTAAACATAATCAACGACTGAGCATCCACTGCTCCTTGGGGCAGCGAATTCCAAATATTCACAACCCTCTGAGTGAAGAAATTCCTCCTTATCGGAGTCTTAAAAGGCCGGCCATTTCTCCGGAGCCTTTGCCCCATAGTTCTAGATTCTCCTGTGAGGGGAAACAATCTCTGAAATGTGAGTGTGAGCCTTACTCTTTACCTGCCAGTTTCTGCTCAATTGTGGGTGGCTTTTCATTGTACCTGTCAGTTTCTGGTATGAAAGAGAGGTTTTCACCCTGTACCTGTCAATTACTCGTAATTGCGTATGGGCTTTACTCTGTATCTGCCAGTTTCTGTCGTGCGAGTGTTAGTTTTGTTCTGTATCTGTCAATCTCTAATACATGACCTTCCCCTGCAGTATCCATGGCACTGTTTGTGACCTGAAATCTTCTCTCTTCTTTATCACCATTTTTACTGTTGTTTTAAAATTCCTTTTTAATTCTATGGGAGACGCATGGGATTCCATGGAAGATCAAAGTATTTTGTCAGTTGCAATGGACATTTTTCTCTTAAAATCCTGCTGCAACGTTCCACATGTCACTTCTGACCTGCGACGGGTATTAAAAGTACCTCGGTTGCGATGGCCGGGAATCGAACCCAGGTCAACTGCTTGGAAGGCAGCTATGCTCACCAATATACCACCATCGCTCATATATGTTAATTTATATATTTACGGACTATATCCTTCTTTTGGCTCCTAAGTGGGTCAAGTGAGAGAAACAGCACTCATTTTAATCAGAATGTCAGCACTATGCTGAGGCACTTTCCCTCCAATTAAAAATGGCCACTGTGAATAATTATATCGCTTGGGTTGAGCCCTCACTCCGTTTATTTTTTTTAAATCCTTTATAGGTTAAAAATAATAATCCACAAAAATAAATTGAAAATCATTTTTATGGGAGAAGCAAATGGGCGATGATTTTTGTTGTTGTAAATTTTAGTGAAATGGCATTTGCTGGAAGGCATTAAACTGCGATAGGGTGACCTAAACTGTATCAACAGGAGCTTGGTTGCGATGCCGCGAATTCGAACACCAATCAGCTCGCTCGAAAGAGCAGCTACAATCACCACTGTCCCCCCATCGCTCTAATTTTAAAATGTAATCTTCTGTATTTACAGATCGCACGCAATGGGTCTTTGGAGCTTTAGTCAGGATGAGTAAAACACTTTGCAATCATTTCAATCTGAACATAAACAAGGTGTTCAGTTTATTTCTCTCCAATATAAACAGTTGCTGATGAATGGTTATCTTGTTGCACTACTGGCTGGCGGCCAGGAGATGGCAGCAACCTCTAATAGTTTGGAGTGTACGGATTGTGTCCACACATCCAGACCGCCCTGAGTCTGGTGCTGCCCGGGGAGCTGGCCAAGCACGGCGTGTCGGAAGGGACAATGCCGGTGGCCATTGTAAATAAATTTCACAACGCACTGAGAAAGCATAAAGCAAAGCAACGGCTCTTGTAAGAGGAAACCACAGCATTAATTTAGTCGAATTATTCATTCGGGATATCGTCCTTTTAAAGAATCACAGAAAGGTACAGCACATTTGTTTCTGGCTGTACTCTGCAACTGTTATTTACTGCTATTTGTGTGCGGGTTTAACGCTGTACCTGTCTGTATCTGGAATGTGAGTTTGTGATTTATTCTGTACCTGTTGTTTTCTGGTAAGTGAGTGAACAATTTTCTTTGTATCTGTCAGTGTCTTGATGTGAGAGTGTGTGTTTCAGTCTACATGTCCACCTCTGGTATGGAAGTGTGGTTTTTATTTTGTACCTGTTATTTTCTGATGTGGAAGAGAGGCTTTACTCTGTACTTCTCAAGCTCTGGAATGTGTGCATGGGTTATACCCTCGATTTGTAATTCTCTGTTATGTGACAGTTCATTTAATCTATGTCAATCAGTGTCTGATATAATACTGTGCGTTTTACTCTACTTGTCAATTTCTGACACATGAGTGTGGCTTTTCTGCTGTAACGCTCAGGAACTGGTATGTGAGTGTGGGTGTTTCTCTGTACCTGTCAGTTTCTGGTATGTGAGTGTGGATTTTACTCTGTCCCTGTCTATCTCTGGTATGTGAGTGAGGGTTTTTGATCTAGTGCAGACAGTTTCTATTATGAGTAAGTGTTTAAATCAGGAGTTGCCAGTTTCTGTTATGGAAGCCTGTTTTTGGTCTGTATCTGTCAGTCTCCGGGATGCATGTTGGGTTTTATCTGTACCTGCCAGTTTCTGGTGAGTGGCTGTGGATTTCACTCTCTACCTCTCTGTATCTGGTATTGTAGAAGTGCCTTACTTCTTAGCTCTGGGTAATGACTCAATACACACTTGGATTCGTCAGACGGACAGGCCTTTTATTTAACTTGCAAGGGGAATCAGTACCTCCACTCAAGGGGTGAGGCTACTATTCCAATGATACAGCGTAAGCGTTCCATATTTATACAGTGTAACAAACAAGTTTGATTGACATTCCTTTGTTCCTCTATCAGGATACATTTTAGATTAATCATCAGGTAGAAATAACATATTGACAGAAGGATCCTGGACACATAAGTCAACCGTTAATCTATAACAGGGCATGAATCGTGTAACCGGAGGTCCTCTTTAATCATATATAGGGAGGCTAGCTTTGCTTTCGGTCACAAGTTATCAGGTCATTGGTACATCAAAGAAACTCATTATTTCACTTCTACATTCTCATTAGGTGGGTAGACATCTGTTCCTGGCTGCAGTCCGAGTACTTACAATAGCTCTAGTTACACATCGACACTTGCCCAGTGTCAAGTCTGAAAACTTTTACCCAGCAAGCACTTGAAATTAACCCCTTATATCATGTAGATTTCCTCATTCCCCCCTTTTGTCCTTTCTAAGGACAATCTATTTCGCTAAGTTTAAGAAACTCTACATCAAAGGTCTCACCTTAATATCCTCATATTCAGACATCATTGGTACTGGAGGAGTTGACGTTAATAAGGAAAGGACTTTTGTACACAATAATTTTAAAGAACCAATCAATAAACTAATTAAAATTATTATCATCACAATTGCGATTAAGGTTTCCAAAATTTGCTTTCCTAGTGCTCCTCCCCATCCTGAAATCCAATCCCACATGGACCATGGTTCAGGTTGACGTAGTTTCTCTACAGCCTCCTTTATGTGGTTTACCAGGTTGGTGATATTTTCTGAGCTATCTGGGATATAGGTGCAACATTCGGTTTTTATGATTGCACATGTGCCCCCTTTTGCCAACAATTAGTCCAGAGCCATGCGGTTTTGTAAAGCAACAGTGCGCATAGCCACCATTTCTGCGTTTATCATTGGCTATTTGTTCCAGCACTGCTGCCATGTTTATAGATTATCTTGCCAGCTTCCCTGTTCCATACCAGGGAAATGCTATAGCAAAGAACCTTTCAGTTTCTGTAATGGCTCGTTTTACTCGTGTCCCAGGGTGGCTATCCAAAGATGAAATATGATGTATATAGGGCACTACATATCCCAAGTAACATGACCCAGTCCAATTTTGTGGTAACCAAGGGTATGCTCTATGCCCACAGATGAAATAGGTGTTATTATAGGCTTCAAATTTGTTCCATATCTGGTGCATCATTCCTATTCCGTGTTCTCCTTTCCAGATTTTTTTACTAGTCAAATTTTGTACTGTGGACAGATTCCACCGTCCCCAATAGGGCCATTCGACTGCACCCGGTGGTTTAGTAGTAGTTTTAGTTAAAGTGTAGTTACATTTGCACTCACTCCATCCAACCATCAATCCTTCTCCATTGTCGTTTACCAGACAGACTTCTCCTTTTGTTTTATTTATGGTTCCCATTGACGTCACTAATAGACTCTCTGGATTCCTTCGACTATCATATTGGGGATGAAACCACCCTTCAAGTTTTATAAGGATTACATAGAAGATAGGAGCAGGAGTAGGCCATTCGGCCCTTCGTGCCTGCTCCGCCATTTAATGAGATCATGGCTGATCCTTTAATTCAGTATCCCGTCCCCGCCTTCTCTCCGTAACCCTTAACCCCTTTTGCCCGTAGAAATATATCTAATTCCCTCTTAAATATATTTAATGAGCTGGCGTACACTGCCCTCTGTGGCAATGAGTTCCACAGGTTCACCACTCTCTGAGTGAAGAAATTCCCCCTCATCTCTGTCCTAAATGGTTTAGCCCTTATCCTTAAATTATGTCCTCTAGTTCTGTTCTCACCCGCCAAGGGAAACATTCCTTCTGCATCCAGTCTGTCTAGACCTGTCAGAATTTTATACACTTCTATGAGGTCCCCTCTCAATCTTCTAAACTCCAGTGTGTACATCCCTAAACTACATAGTCTCTCCTCATAGGTCATTCCCGCCATTCCTGGTATCAGCCTGGTGAATCGCCGCTGCACCCCCTCCATGGCAAGAACATCCTTCCTCAGATGAGGCGACCAAAACTGTACACAGTACTCGAGGTGTGGTCTCACCAGTGCCCTGTACAGCTGCAGCAAGGTATCCCTGTTCCTGTATTCTAACCCTTTTGCTATGAAGGCCAGCATACCGTTTGCCTTCTTGACCGCCTGTTGCACCTGCATGCTCGCCTTCAGTGACTGGTGTACAAGAACACCCAGGTCTCTCTGTACTTCCCCCTCTCCCAATCTATTGCCATTTAAATAATAATTTGCCCTCCCGTTCCTGCACCCAAGGTGGATAACTTCGCACTTGTCCACATTATAGTGCATCTGCCATTTATCCGCCCAATCGCCCAGTCTGTCCAAATCGCTCTGGAGCTTCCTGGTCTCTTCCTCTGAGCCCACCCCACCTCCTAGTTTAGTGTCGTCTGCAAATTTGGAAATGCTGCATCCGACTCCCTGATCCAGGTCATTAATGTAAATTGTGAACAGCTGGGGGCCCAGGACAGATCCCTGTGGTACCCCACTTGTTACTGCCTGCCATTCAGAAAATGAGCCGTTTATTCCAACTCTCTGTTTTCTATCTGACAGCCAGTTCCCTATCCACGCCAAAACTTTCCCCTTTATCCCATGAGCCTCAATTTTCCATGCTAATCTTTTATGTGGGACCTTATCGAAGGCCTTTTGGAAGTCCAGGTACACCACATCTACTGGCTCTCCCCCATCTATTCTACCAGTTACTCCCTCAAAAAATTCCAATAGATTAGTCAAGCACGATTTACCCTTTGTAAATCCATGTTGACTCTGTCCTATCCTGTCCCCATTTGCTAAGTGCTCCGCTATTTCATCCTTAATGATGGACTCCAGCATTTTGCCCACAACTGATGTAAGGCTTACAGGTCTGTAATTACCTGCTTTTTCCCTACCCCCCTTTTTGAATAGTGGGGTAACGTTAGCTACCCTCCAATCCATCGGCACTGTTCCCGAGTCTAATGAATTCTGAAAAATCATCCTTAGTGCATCCGCTATCTCTAGGGCCACCTCCTTCAGTACCCTAGGATGCATGTTATCAGGCCCTGGGGATTTGTCCACCTTCAATCCCTTTAGCTTCCTTAACACCATATCCTTAGAGATATTGATTTGCGTCAGTTCCTCCTTTGCCAATGTCCCTATTTTTCCCGATATCCCAGGGAGGTTTTTTGTGTCTTCCTTCGTAAAGACTGACCCAAAGTATGCATTTAGTTGATCTGCCATTTCCTTATTTCCCATTATATATTCCCCCGTATCTGACTGCAATGGACCAACTTTGGTTTTCACCAGTCTTTTCCTTTTGATATATTTATAAAAGCTTTTGGAGTTAGTTTTTATATTTTCCGCCAGCTTGTTTTCGTAAGCTATTTTGCCCCTCTTGATCATGCCCTTTGCCCTCCTTTGCTCTATCTTAAACTGTTCCCAATCTTCCGCTCTGGCGCTTTTTTTGGCTATTTTATACGCCCTATCTTTGGATTTTATGCTGTCTCTAATTTCCCCTGTTATCCACGGTTGAGTCACCTTTTTAGATTTCCTTTTATGCCGGGAAAAATAGGGACATTGGCAAAGGAGGAACTGACGCAAATCAATATCTCTAAGGATATGGTGTTAAGGAAGCTAAAGGGATTGAAGGTGGACAAATCCCCAGGGCCTGATAACATGCATCCTAGGGTACTGAAGGAGGTGGCCCTAGAGATAGCGGATGCACTAAGGATGATTTTTCAGAATTCATTAGACTCGGGAACAGTGCCGATGGATTGGAGGGTAGCTAACGTTACCCCACTATTCAAAAAGGGGGGTAGGGAAAAAGCAGGTAATTACAGACCTGTAAGCCTTACATCAGTTGTGGGCAAAATGCTGGAGTCCATCATTAAGGATGAAATAGCGGAGCACTTAGCAAATGGGGACAGGATAGGACAGAGTCAACATGGATTTACAAAGGGTAAATCGTGCTTGACTAATCTATTGGAATTTTTTGAGGGAGTAACTGGTAGAATAGATGGGGGAGAGCCAGTAGATGTGGTGTACCTGGACTTCCAAAAGGCCTTCGATAAGGTCCCACATAAAAGATTAGCATGGAAAATTGAGGCTCATGGGATAAAGGGGAAAGTTTTGGCGTGGATAGGGAACTGGCTGTCAGATAGAAAACAGAGAGTTGGAATAAACGGCTCATTTTCTGAATGGCAGGCAGTAACAAGTGGGGTACCACAGGGATCTGTCCTGGGCCCCCAGCTGTTCACAATTTACATTAATGACCTGGATCAGGGAGTCGGATGCAGCATTTCCAAATTTGCAGACGACACTAAACTAGGAGGTGGGGTGGGCTCAGAGGAAGAGACCAGGAAGCTCCAGAGCGATTTGGACAGACTGGGCGATTGGGCGGATAAATGGCAGATGCACTATAATGTGGACAAGTGCGAAGTTATCCACCTTGGGTGCAGGAACGGGAGGGCAAATTATTATTTAAATGGCAATAGATTGGGAGAGGGGGAAGTACAGAGAGACCTGGGTGTTCTTGTACACCAGTCACTGAAGGCGAGCATGCAGGTGCAACAGGCGGTCAAGAAGGCAAACGGTATGCTGGCCTTCATAGCAAAAGGGTTAGAATACAGGAACAGGGATACCTTGCTGCAGCTGTACAGGGCACTGGTGAGACCACACCTCGAGTACTGTGTACAGTTTTGGTCGCCTCATCTGAGGAAGGATGTTCTTGCCATGGAGGGGGTGCAGCGGCGATTCACCAGGCTGATACCAGGAATGGCGGGAATGACCTATGAGGAGAGACTATGTAGTTTAGGGATGTACACACTGGAGTTTAGAAGATTGAGAGGGGACCTCATAGAAGTGTATAAAATTCTGACAGGTCTAGACAGACTGGATGCAGAAGGAATGTTTCCCTTGGCGGGTGAGAACAGAACTAGAGGACATAATTTAAGGATAAGGGCTAAACCATTTAGGACAGAGATGAGGGGGAATTTCTTCACTCAGAGAGTGGTGAACCTGTGGAACTCATTGCCACAGAGGGCAGTGTACGCCAGCTCATTAAATATATTTAAGAGGGAATTAGATATATTTCTACGGGCAAAAGGGGTTAAGGGTTACGGAGAGAAGGCGGGGACGGGATACTGAATTAAAGGATCAGCCATGATCTCATTAAATGGCGGAGCAGGCACGAAGGGCCGAATGGCCTACTCCTGCTCCTATCTTCTATGTAATCCTTATAAAACTTGAAGGGTGGTTTCATCCCCAATATGATAGTCGAAGGAATCCAGAGAGTCTATTAGTGACGTCAATGGGAACCATAAATAAAACAAAAGGAGAAGTCTGTCTGGTAAACGACAATGGAGAAGGATTGATGGTTGGATGGAGTGAGTGCAAATGTAACTACACTTTAACTAAAACTACTACTAAACCACCGGGTGCAGTCGAATGGCCCTATTGGGGACGGTGGAATCTGTCCACAGTACAAAATTTGACTAGTAAAAAAATCTGGAAAGGAGAACACGGAATAGGAATGATGCACCAGATATGGAACAAATTTGAAGCCTATAATAACACCTATTTCATCTGTGGGCATAGAGCATACCCTTGGTTACCACAAAATTGGACTGGGTCATGTTACTTGGGATATGTAGTGCCCTATATACATCATATTTCATCTTTGGATAGCCACCCTGGGACACGAGTAAAACGAGCCATTACAGAAACTGAAAGGTTCTTTGCTATAGCATTTCCCTGGTATGGAACAGGGAAGCTGGCAAGATAATCTATAAACATGGCAGCAGTGCTGGAACAAATAGCCAATGATAAACGCAGAAATGGTGGCTATGCGCACTGTTGCTTTACAAAACCGCATGGCTCTGGACTAATTGTTGGCAAAAGGGGGCACAAGGTTGTATCCTGCATCTTTCCATTCATTTTCCAACTGATCTGGGTTTAAACTATTTTGGGTCTGAAATGTACTGGCTGCCTCCTTATTCCAGGTGGTATTAGACTGTAATAACCACCCTACCATCTCTTCTATTTCGAAGGGAATGGGCCTTAGAGGTATTCCACCCTCTGCATGCACAGGGATGTGGCTGCATATCCAGCATTTGGCAAGGTTCTGTCTTTTAGCGTACAGATAGCTCATGTATACAAAGGTATTAACTTGATGATAGTTATGCTTATTTAACAGTCTTCTACTTCTCCCTCCTTGTTTCTTAGCGGTCCTACTAATTTTTCTTTTCTGAGTAATTGATGTTGAAACAAGGGGTTGTGTAAAAGGATTATCACAAAACATTGACTTAGCTGTCAGGGCCAGTCCTCCTCTTGAATTACCACTGCAGATAATCCCTCCGTTCGCAGTTTTGTCACTTGGTAATACAGTATCAGGGCATGTAACCCATAGCTTATCAAGCTTCTGTCCACTATCATCTTCTACTATCTTATTCTGCCTAATCCTAAGACTCAGGGGTTGATACGGGGGTACCTGCATAGTGTGCTTCTATGCATGGTTTGCCCTTCAGGGGATCTGGTAAATCAATATGGCAGTTTCAATTATCGTTAACAAAGGGAACAGTCTTATTAGAGTCCAAATCCAGTTCATCTTGGCAGTGTATTGTCTTAGACTGATGCCTTCTTACAATGGGACGCATGTATCCATGTTGGTCGCTCCTTTACTTTTACAGCGGTGTTTGTGGTCAGGAGTACTTGGAAGGGTCCCTCAAATCTGGGTTGAAGGCCATTCTTTCGTTTGAAGATTTTTATGTAGACGTTATCTCCTGGCTCGAAAGTATGGCACTTTCCTTCAGCGGGATCGACCTGGGCTTCCTTCACCTGTTGATGGAAACTAGAAATGCATTTGGTTAGTGCAATGCAATAACTCAACATATCTTCCTCCATTTTATGAATGTCCATTTGTTTAGCTGTTAAAGGTGCTGAAAAAGGCAATCTTTGTGGTCTTCCCATGACGATCTCGTGAGGCGACAATCCTGTAATTCTGTTGGTAGCAGACCGCATTGTCATTAAAGCTATGGGTAACAAATCAACCCATTTAAGTCCAGTTTCTTTACACAGTTTTGCAAGCTTGTTTTTCAGCATCCCGTTATATCTTTCCACTAGTCCAGCCGACTACAATGAAGGTGCTGGTTAATCTGTAAAGCTTTGCATAGTTCCTTAATCACTGTTCCCGTAAAATGGGACCCATTGTCACTTGACAGTTTTGCTGGTATCCCAAAGCGAGGTACAATGTCCTTCAATAAACATTTAGCAACAGTAGTAGCGTCATTCTTTCTACAAGGAAACGCTTCAATCCATCTTGAAAACATATCAACAATAACTAATACATATTTAAAGCTCATGCACACAGGTAGTTCAATAAAATGCATTTGCAAGTGTACAAAAGTACCCATGGGGTTTGGATGGGATGCGGGCTGTACCTTCTTTATTTTTTTTTCCTGCATTCATGGTCTGGCAGATAATACAATTTTCACAAATTTGTTTTGCCAATTTTGAGATTCCTGGTGCATACCAGGTCTTAAGGATATAGTCCGCCATCCCCCCCTTTGCCCGCATGGGTGAATTTATGAACACATCGGGCAATTGGTGATAGTAATGATTTGGGTGCCACCATGCAGCCGTCATGATGAACCCATAAGCCGTCAGTGTTTTTAAAACAATGATTAACAACCCATTCCTTTACTTCATCAGAACTGGCCCTATTTTGATGGGTCAGCACATCATCTAAGGACGGGGGCTGCGGTATCTCTGGCTTTTCCCTAACAGGGAAGGCTGAAACTTGTCGTTCAGCACTTGATATAGCTACTGACTTAGCAGCGCTATCTGCAGCAGCGTTTCCAAGCGCAACCTTGTCCAAATGCCCCGTGTGCGCTTGGCACTTAATAATTGCAATCTGTTTACGTCTCTGAATAGCTAGTAAAAGATTTTTCACTTCTTGTGCATTTTTAATCTGGGTTCCCGAGGAAGTCAGGTAACCATGAATTTTCCAAATTTGTCATGCTCATGTATTCATTGTCTACAATAGCCAGTCATTCCTAGAAAATGCTTCATTTCTCCTTTAGTTTTTGGCAACGATGTGTTGCAAACAACCTTTATTCTATCCGGCGTTAACTCCCTGTTTTAACAATGATTCCATCACTGGCTCAATTCCTTTTTCTGCTTTCTCTGACAATGGATACTGTGACCTTTTGGGTAATGGTGCAGCTGGATTAATTGTAACTTTATAGGGCTGTGCAGTCTAATAGTTAGGAGGTATTTTAAATTTAAAAACGGCTGATAATCTTGTCCTGTTTTGTCATAGCAGGCCGTGCAGTGCAATTTTGAATGCCATTTCCCTAGTTTCAGGGATTCCTGGTGTTGTTTTATGGAGCTTGTAACGAATCCCCACGCTCCTAACAGACTGACAAGTTTGCGACTCAAACTTGGGTCGGCAATTTCCCATGCGTAATGAACAGGGTGTTTTACTTCTGTTACTGGGTATGCATATGCCTTATCTACTTGGATTTCTATCGTTACTCCTGATGGGGAGCAAATGATTGTAGCATTCATTTTGCACAGCAAGCCTCTTCCACATAAATTCATAGAGACATCTCCTGATAACAGAAAGGAGTGTTCTTCCTCAAATTCTTCTACTTTTACTGTGAGGGGAGTCGATTGATTCAAGTGTTGTAGTATTCCAGCCAATCCAGCTATCGGGGTCTTTTTCCCATTAATAGGCATTCCTTCAGAATATCCTTTCCCTAACACTGAAAAGGTTGCTCCTGTATCTACTAAAATGACATAGGTCTCCCAGCTATTTGCATTATAATTTCAGGTTCGCTGCGTGAATTTAAAGAAACAACGGGCATTTGGTGGTCTGTGGCGCCTGGGGCTGCTGGTGTCAGTCAGTAATTCTGATCTCTATTTCTCCTAAATCCCTGTCCGTTTGTAGGGTAACCTCCTGACTGGTCCGAAAAAGGGTTATGGACAGTGAAATTAGGACCTTTATTCTCTAACGGAGGTCCATTATTGGAGGTTATATTCTGACGATTTTTCGCAGGGCATTGGTTTGCCCAATGTCCGGGTTGTCCGCAATTGTAACAATTACCAGATCGTCCATACCCTCTTACTCTACCACGTCTTCCTCTATATTCCCCTCTATTCATCCTTCTATAGTTACCTTGTTATCCTACCATAATAGAGGAGAAAGGTGTTTCTTCGGGGTAATTTTTTTTTCTGACTCAACAAACATAGAGGCAGTCTTTTTATCTGGCTGTTCTCTATTTCTCTCTCGTCCGTTAAACATTTCTCGAGGCAAGTAATTCTTTCTATGTTAAATGACTATCTGAGGGAAAGGGTCTAGTCTTATTTACAGTCCATTTGGATCAATTTGGTAGGTGATCAATGGATGATTGACCAGTTCTTTAACATAAAGGCTGCTGGCGTGCCTTTCTCGGGTGGCTTACTGGCGCTAGCACTCATTTTAGCAGCTTAAATGGTTCACTTAAAACAATCTAAACTCCCGTGACAATCTATGATCTGCGTTGTACGCCCCTACAGATCAGATTAATAAACTATACATACGTATAAAACTCGAGGGTTCTCAACCCTCGTGGAAGGTATTTCTAACTGGGGAAAATACTGAATCCACAATAGCTTAGTGGATCATGTAAAAGACATCACTATTTTCTCAACCATACATTCCGCCGCGGGACTCACTTCCCCGGCTTGGGTCTTTTCCAACCCCTTCTGCAGTTTTTTTTCAGCTTAAATATTTTAGTTAAAACATACAACAATTCCGTAACACTCTATGATCTGCGTGGGACGCCTCTACAGATCAGACATGACTAAACATTAATACATATAACAATAAACAATAAACAATACACTTGTTAAACAACAACCAAAGTGTTACTAAATCCCCAACCTATGCAGCCTTACTGGACAAAGTTGCAAAGTTGATTGATAATAACAAGTAGTTAAATACTCACTCTCATAAACATTAAACATTGACACTGTGTTTCAGACAATCGGCCACTCTTCTCTCCTTTTACCATATTCCCTTTAGCCAAATCTTTAGCAAAAAGGGCCTTCAATTTGTCCCAGCTAACTTCAAGCTCTTCTCTCCTTCTACCCTACTCCCTTTAGCCAAATCTTTAGCAAAAAGGGCCTTCAATTTGTCCCAGCTAACTTCAAGCTGGAACCTTGCTAGTTCAATTTCCAGTAAATCGCTAGCTCCTTAGTTAATCAAATTCCTGACTTAACCTTCTCTCTCAGCAAGCTGGAACCTTGCTAGTTCAATTTCCAATAAATCGCTAGCTCCTTAGTTAATCAAATTCCTGACTTAACCTTCTCTCTCTGGTACCTTTATACAGTCCTTTTCTGCACGATCCTGTTCGCGGGGCGTCAGCGCCTCATGGCTGGTCCTCTGTTCCGTTTCTGAAAGGGAAGCAGTCACAACGGCAGCTTAACCTCCGAACCTTGTGAGTCAATTACCCGATGGCAGTACTGTCCAATGGAATAAACAGACTGTGCGCAGCTATGCTTCTGGCAGGGAAAGTCCCAAAAATGTGGCAAAACACCACCTTCGGCCGATGGGATTTTCCCAACCGAGCAACGTACTCGGCGTCTGTTAACTCACCAATTGGTACAGCAAGCCATCTCGGTGGAACCTCCAAATTGTAGAAGTGCCTTACTTCTTAGCTCTGGGTAATGACTCAATACACACTTGGATTCGTCAGACGGACAGGCCTTTTATTTAACTTGCAAGGGGAATCAGTACCTCCACTCAAGGGGTGAGGCTACTATTCCAATGATACAGCGTAAGCCTTCCATATTTATACAGTGTAACAAACAAGTTTGATTGACATTCCTTTGTTCCTCTATCAGGATACATTTTAGATTAATCATCAGGTAGAAATAACATATTGACAGAAGGATCCTGGACACATAAGTCAACCATTAATCTATAACAGGGCATGAATCGTGTAACCGGAGGTCCTCTTTAATCATATATAGGGAGGCTAGCTTTGCTTTCGGTCACAAGTTATCAGGTCATTGGTACATCAAAGAAACTCATTATTTCACTTCTACATTCTCATTAGGTGGGTAGACATCTGTTCCTGGCTGCAGTCCGAGTACTTACAATAGCTCTAGTTACACATCGACACTTGCCCAGTGTCAAGTCTGAAAACTTTTACCCAGCAAGCACTTGAAATTAACCCCTTATATCATGTAGATTTCCTCAGTATGTGAGTGTCAGTTTCTGTCTTTCTGTCTGTGTCTAGTATGGGAGTGTAGATTTTACTCTGTAAATGTCTATCTCTGGTATGTGAGTGGGGTTTTCATCTGTATCTGTCAGTCAATCTCAGTTACAGTAAGTGATTGTGATTCTTTCTCAATCTGTCATTCTGTGAGTGATAATATAGTTACCGTGTATGAGAAGGAGCTGCCTGCACTGCTCCTTGTATTACACATGGAGGAGAGATCACTTTTTATTCTGGCTCAGTGAAGTATTTTGCTTCGAGAATAATAATATGAGAAAAATATTGGTGATACAATATGGACAATTGAGGGTAGAATATAAAAATAAAGTTATATTTAATGTGTTTTTTTATAATAAAGTAAAGTATCTGGAGAGAGGAAACAGCGATACAAACATTGTCTTTGTCTGACCTCACTGCAATACAGCGGGTCTCAGATTCTCCACACCAGGTGTGTAGGACTGTTCTATGGTAAGTTATCAGCATCCAGACACAACACACACCCAGCACTGCACCATGAATGGAACCACCTCAATACAGCCGGTCTCAGATTCTCCACACCAGGTGTGTAGGACTGTTCTATAGTAAGTTATCAGCATCCAGACACAACACAAACCCAGCACTGGACCATGAATGGAACCACCTCAATACAGCTGGTCTCAGATTCTCCACACCAGGTGTGTAGGATTGTTCTATGGTAAATTATCAGCATCCGGACACAACACAAACCCAGCACTGGACCATGAATGGAACCACCTCAATACAGCCGGTCTCAGATTCTCCACACCAGGTGTGTAGGACTGTTCTATAGTAAGTTATCAGCATCCTGGCACAACACAAATCCAGCACTGGACTATGAATGGAACCACCTCATTGCCACACGCCAGTTTTATATCTCCCATTCCCATGGGACGACCTATGAAGTTCTGGATGGCTTCCTGGAATATAACCACAGGTACCTGGGCTGTATAAACAATTGTTTTCAGTCTAAGGACAGAAAGCAGCGAGTTGTGGTAAATGTCTGTTTTTCAGACTGGAGGATGGTAGACAGTAGTGTTCCCCAAGGGTCAGTGCTGTGGCCACTGCTTTTTTGATCCATATAAATAACCTGGATATTGGAATACAAAGTTGAATTTCTGAATTTGCAGATGACACCAAACTTGGGGGTGAGGCAGGCAGTGAGCATCGACTGCAACAGGACACAGAAAGGCTAGCAGAATTGACAGACAAGTGGCAGATAGAACTTAATACAGAGACGTGTGAGATGATGCATTTTGGCAGAAGAAGAAAGGCTAGCAGAATTGACAGACAAGTGGCAGATAGAACTTAATACAGAGACGTGTGAGATGATGCATTTTGGCAGAAGGAACAGGGAGAGGAAATATACACTTAATGACACAGTTTTAAAGAGTGTGCAGGGACAGAAGAACCTGGGAGTTAATGTGCATAGGTCCCTGAAGGTGGCAGGACATATTGAGAGAGTGGTTAGGAAAGTATATGGGATCTTGGGTTTCATAAATAGAGATATTGAGTACAAAAGTAGAGATGTTATGCTGAAACTTTATAAAGCACTGTTTAGGCCACAACTGGAGTATTGCGTTAAGTTCTGCTCACCACACTTTAGGAAGGATGTGAAGGCCCTTGAGAGGGCGCAGAGGAGATTGACCAGAATAGTTCTGGGGAGGGGGGGATCTTAGCTACAAGGAAATGTTGGAGAAGCTGGATTTGTTTTTATTAGAGCAAAGGAGGTTGAGGTGTGATTTGATAGAGGTGTCCAAGATTATGACGGGTTTGAATAGGCTAGATGGAGAAAGGCTGTTCCCACTACTTGATGGTACAAGGACCAGGGAACACAGAATTAAGGTTTTGGGCAAGAGATATGGGGGGGTTGGGTGTGAGGACATTTTTTTTTAATGCAGCGAGTGGTGAGGACCTGGAACTCGCTGCCGACGGAAGTGGTGGAAGCGGAGACACTAAATGTGTTCAAGGGGAGACTGGATAGGCACTTGAGGGAAATACACTTGCAGGGCTACGGGGATAGAGCGGGGGAATGGGACTGACTGAATTGCTCTACAGAGAGTCAGCATGGACTCGATGGGCCGAACGGATTCCTTCTGTGCCGTTATGAATCTATGACTATGACTCTATGGAAACCGAGTTAGGGCCTGTGTAGTTAACAGAATGCCACAGAGCGCGGATCCTGATGTACCTGAAGGAGCGACTATGTATCTCCTAATCACCAGCACACGGTTCTGGAGAACTCAATGTATCGAAACAAAATACCCGATTTTTGAAATGTATTCTTTCGCACTTCTCACCTGGTGCCCGCAATAGATGCACTTTGTGAACTAAAGCAGCAATGATTTGAAAGGGCGAGGTGGTTTACTTTCTATGTTAACTTACACTGTACACACACAGCCCGAGAATGGCCTCTCCCTTCCCCCACTCACTCCATGTTCCGGAATTATTTCCTGCTTCAATCTGTCTCGTAGAAACACCCGCGAATGCCGCTGAACAGTCCCAGTGCGACGAGCTGCTGTGAGGAGGCTGCTGTTTGCTCCCTTACTCAGGCCCATGATATCTCCGCTCCCTGATGTGTTCAGCGATCATTAGCCGAGCACAGAGGAAACGGTCCCCGCTGGCAGAGCTGGGGGAGGGGAGCTCGCAGGGCCCTTCCTGTCGCTTTATACACTGTGCTGGAGAGGGGGAGGAGAAGGCAAGTGTTTATCACGCATGCTCAGACCTCTCTCCTGAGGCAAATTAAAAGAAGCAACAGCAACAACAACTTGAATTTATAAAGCACATTTAAATGAATAAATCGTCCCAATGATCTTGACAGGAGCGTTATCAAAGAAACATTGTCACCGAAACAGATAAGGAGATATTAGGAGCGGAGGAAGCGACTCTGGACACACGTCAGTTGCTGCCGGTGAGTGTGAGAGCGACGCGAATCCTGTCCCTTTGAGCGATTTGTTTCCCCATACTGTATGGAAGGATGGAGAGGAACAGGCTCTGTCAATCTCTGATACTGAACTGCTGGTGAGTGGGGAGTTTAATCCGTCTCTGCCTGTCTCCGCTGGGTGAGTAGGCGACTGATACCAGACAAGTTCCCGAGCCTGTGTGACTGTCACCCCCTGTGTCTGTCGCTGTGCCTTGTGCACAGGATCAATCCTCAGTCACTCTATCCCCCAGCCCTGCCTGTTATATCTGGATCGACGCTGAACCTCTCAGTTTTCGCTCTGTTGAAACCGAGTTCAGGGTATGTGTGGTGAACAGAATGTCTCACTATTTCTGTGAATAATACTATGATCTAAAAGCAGGCCAGACTCGACACAGCCAAACTGTGACACGTTCCTGCCCCTAAATCTCGGTAACAGAGAGTGCGTGGACCGCCTGGCTCAGAGTATGAACATTAAGACTGATACAGTCTCTCTGCCTCTCTCTCTGGTTGTTGTCTCTGGGTGTTGAGAATGGAATGCACAGGACACCAGTTGCTCTGTTCTGTTCCTCAATTTCGGAGAGAGAGACAGAGAGAGGCTAGAGGGGCGGTGAGATCATCATTTCAATTTTCATATAAATCAAACATATTTCTGCCTGCGAACAATATAATACCTTCAAACCAGATATGGGTGAACACAGCCAGAGCTGTGATTGGCTCCTGCCCCTGAATCTGGGGAACAGACACTATGAGGAGCGCCGGCCTCAGAGTGTTTAACACTGACTGAGCTCGGAAACTGCAACTAACCCCGAGAATCGGCAGCACAGGCCGAGCGGAGAGGAAAACCTGTCCTGTGAACTGTAAATCTGGGAACAGATTGTGCTGTGAATGAGCAGAGTGAACATTGTGTCAGCGAGTGTGTTAAAGGGGCGGGTGGGTTAGACTAATGTCACTGTGTTTGTGTGTCCACTCTCATCGCCGGATTTCAGACACCCTCTTGTGTAAAATTTAAAGATTTCCCTGTCATAGGATCGCCCTGCTCCCCTGCTCAGCCCTGAAGTGGGAATTAAACGTGAAGCTTTAGTTGATTTCAAATTTCAGTCGACAAACAGCGAACATTTCCGCGATTGGGTGAGAGAGCGCGATCAGTGCAGCAATGAAACGGTTTTAAATCGAAATTGTTGTCTTGTATTCTGATGAAACTTTCTCGACAGCAAACATTCCAGTCTTCCAGACAGAAAGAGGCCAGTCTGGGAATGTGGAGTGCCCGAGTTTAATTGGAATCGGAGAGTTAATAAGGACAGAGAAACACAGAGGGGCTGGAGGGGCCGGGAGCTGACAGCAGGATGTCTCCGCCCCGTCCGCTCGCTGCCTATAAGTAGCTCTGTGCCGCCGCCTCTCGTCACATTCCTGACCCAGCTCTGACTGTCAGAGAGATTTTCTACAGAGTCGCGGACATGACTGAGACCGCAGCCGCCGAAACGGCTCCTCCTGCCGCCGCCGCTCAAACCAAGGCTCCCAGCAAGAAGAAGAAGGCGGCTCCCCGCTCCAAGCCTGCCGGTCCCACGTTGGGCGAACAGATCCTCAAGGTTGTGGCGAGTGGCAGCGATCGCAAGGGGATGTCCCTGGCGGCGATATAGAAGGTTCTGGCTGCCAACGGCTTCGATGTGTTGAGGCAGCGTTCACTGATCAATTTAAGTATCAAGAGGAAAGTGGAAAACGGCTTCCTGGAGCAGACCAAGGGCACGGGCGCCGCGGGCTCCTTCAGGCTCGCTAAGAAGGAATCCCAGCGGAAAGAGGGAAAGAAGGTGAAGAAACCAGCAGCCAAGAAATCTGCAGCCAAGAAACCAGCAGCCAAGAAATCTCCAGCTAAGAAATCTCCAGCCAAGAAATCTCCAGCTAAGAAACCAGCAGCCAAGAAACCAGCAGCCAAGAAAACGACCACCATGAATGCAGCAACGTCAAAAAAGACATTGAAAGCGGCGGCTGGGAAGAAGGCGGCGGCGAAGAAGCCCAAGAGCCCCAAGAAGGCCCGAGGCGGAAAGGTGAAGGCGGCCAAGAAGGTGGAAAAACACAAGGCCAAGCCCAAATCAGCATAGCCTCAGAAAGCAGCGCCCAAAAGAAAAGAAAAAGGACAACTTGTAAACATCTGAACCCAAAGGCTCTTCTCAGAGCCACCCACGTCTTTCCAAAAAGAGCTGATCACGGAATCAGATGATCCATGTCCCGGGGCCGGGCTCAGATTCCCGATTGAAATCATTTCAAATGAACCGCGGCTCCCTGGTGACTCGCTGACATTCGCTGCACCCACCCCTGCCCCAGTGTCTGCAATAAAACACAGAATGGGATGTCCGGGCCGGGCCTCACTAACTGGGGGGTGTTCGGCTCCAGTCTCAGGTTATGGTCATTTTCAGGGGTTCACAGGTTCAGGGAATCTCGAGCGGCAGAGCGGGGCTATAAAAGCCCCAGAGACCAGGAAAGGCCTCAATGCGAGAATCGCGGGCTGAGCGGCTGTATAAAAGCCCCAGAGACCAGGTAAGGCCTCAGTGCGAGAATCGCGGGCTGAGCGGCTGTATAAAGGCCCCAGAGACCAGGTAAGGTCTCAGTGCGAGAATCGCGGGCTGAGCGGCTGTATAAAGGCCCCAGAGACCAGGTAAGGCCTCAGTGCGAGAATCGCGGGCTGAGCGGCTGTATAAAGTCCCCAGAGACCAGGTAAGGTCTCAGTGCGAGAATCGCGGGCTGAGCGGCTGTATAAAAGCCCCAGAGACCAGCTAGGCCTCAGTGTCAGAATCGCGGGCTGAGCGGCTGTATAAAGGCCCCAGAGACCAGGTAAGGTCTACAGTGCGAGAACCGCGGGCTGAGCGGCTGTATAAAGGCCCCAGAGACCAGGGAAGGTCTCAGTGCGAGAATCGCGGGCTGAGCGGCTGTATAAAGGCCCAGAGACCAGGTAAGGTCTCAGTGCGAGAATCGCGGGCTGAGCGGCTGTATAAAGGCCCCAGAGACCAGGTAAGGTCTCAGTGTGAGAACCGCGGGCTGAGCGGCTGTATAAAGGCCCCAGAGACCAGGTAAGGTCTACAGTGCGAGAACCGCGGGCTGAGCGGCTGTATAAAGGCCCCAGAGACCAGGTAAGGTTTACCAATCTCCAGTCTGGGAACTCGGAGGGAAGGAGAGAGGTAAAAGGTAATCCAAGTATGACGTCACCAGAAAGCGGTTAAGTGATTGGCTGGTAAGTATTTCTCCCTTTTTAAGCTTAAATCTCTTTGGTTTATAGTTTCTAAGGTGTGATATTCACCATCTAGAATCGGGGCAGAGGGTATTTAAGAATAATATTAATAAATTTAATTAATTACATAGAATGGGAGATCAGGTGATGTGTTGCTGCTGCAATATGTGAGAGCTGGTGGACACCATTGATGCTCACGGTGATCACATTTGCAGAAAGTGTTGGCTGCTGGAGGAATTCCGGCTCCGTGTTGAAGAGCTGGAGTCCGAGCTTCAAACACTGAGACACATCAGGGAGGGGGAGAGTTACCTGGACTCTGTGTATCACGAGGTATTCACACCAATTAGATTAATTAATTCAGATGTAGTCTGTGGCCAGGGTCAGGATGGTGTGACCAGAAGTGAGGCAGGTACGGGGATCCAGGATGTAGTGTTGGAGGAGCCGCAGCCCTTGCACTTGTCCAACAGGTTCGAGGCTCTTACTCCCTGTGAGGATGGGAACAGGGACTGCGGGGAGGATGAGCAACCTGGACACAGCACCATGGAGCGGGGGGCCATTCAAGTGGGGGGAGTTAAAAGAAATGTTGTAGTGGTAGGGGATAGTATCATTAGGGGGATAGATTGAGTTCTTTGCAGCCGAGAGCGCGAGTCCTGAAGGCTGTGTTGCCTGCCCGGTGCCAGGGTTAAGGACATCTCCTCTGGACTGGAGAGAAACTTGGAGTGGGAGGGGGAGGATCCAGTTGTCGTGGTCCATGTTGGTACCAACGACATAGATAGGACAAGGAAGGATGTTCTGCTGAGGGAGTTTGAGCAGCTAGGGGCCAAATTAAAAAGCAGAACCACAAGGGTAATAATCTCTGGATTATTACCTGAGCCACGAGCGAATTTGGCTAGGACAAATAAAATTAGAGAGTTAAATGCGAGGCTCAAAGACTGGTGTGGGAGAAATGGGTTTTGCTTCCTGGGACACTGGCACCAGTACTGGGGCAGGAGGGAGCTGTTCCATTGGGACGGGCTTCACTTGGCCAGTGCTGGGACTAGAGTCCTGACGGATCATATAACTAGGGCTGTAGAGAGGGCTTTAAACTAATGTTGTAGGAAAAATAATTCCTCGGAAACTAGAGTTTGAGTAAGAGAGACAGCTTTATTAAATGACAGAGCTCTGGGAGAAGCGTCTGCAACCACACGGTCTGTGAGAGCACCTTCTCCTCGATTGTAGTACGTGCCGAGCTTATATAAAATTCCAAGAAGTTGGTTTTAGATCATTTACATTCATTCAATCAATTCGTTTATTAGCGCATATCGTTATTTTCCTCCAGTCAGGAGTTTACACGCTTGTGTTGCCAATTCTGCCTCTTCAGTGATTGTGAAAGGTCTTCGTTCCGTCTTGTTCCGTCCGCGTCAACGGCGGAATGTGATTAGTTCGATAATAGGATACCAGTGAACCTTGTTAGTCCTCAGTGATTCAATTAGTCCCAGTCAGGACACGAGATGAACTTTGTTCCAGCCATGCGTAAGCGTGGTATGTCTCATTGTGCAGTGATTCAATTAGTCCCAGTCAGCGAATTTGTTGTTTGTGTCTTTTCCAGCAAAATCTTGTCCAGCAAAATTTTATTCTAACACTAACTAGTGGGGGGGAGGTTCCTGGAGAGCAAATAATAAAAATGACAACAGAGAAGGTCATAGACTTAGGTAGCAGTGGGGAAATTAAAAACCAGAGCATGTCAGGAAGGGGCAGAGGGTATGGTGTAAAAGGTAAAGTAATAAAAAGGGCAAAAGCAGGAACTAAGTGTCACAAAACATCTTTGAAAGTTCTCTATCTGAATGCACGTAGCATTCGTAACAAAATAGACGAGTTAATGGCACAAATAACTACATATGGGTATGATCTTGTGGCCATTACAGAAACATGGCTGCAGGGTGACAATGCCTGGGAATTAAACATACCAGGTTATTTAATGATCAGGAAGGACAGGCAGGAAGGAAGGGGAGGTGGGGTGGCTATGTTAATAAAGGAAGGAATCACTGTAATACAGAGAAATGATATTGGGTCAAAAGATCAGGATAATGAAACAGTTTGGGTGGAGGTAAGGAATAATAAGGGGAAAAAAACACTAGTGGGCGTAGTCTATAGGCCTCCGAACAGTGGCAAATCTGTTGGACGGAGTATCAATCAGGAAATAGTTGAGGCTTGTAATAAGGGAACATCTATAATTATGGGGGATTTTAACTATCATGTTAATTGGACAAATCAAATTGGGCAGGGCTGCCTTGAGGATGAGTTCATTGAGTGTATTAGGGATGGGTTTCTTGAGCAGTATGTAACTGAACCGACCAGGGGGCAAGCAACCTTAGATCTGGTCCCGTGTAACGAGACAGGATTAATTAAAAATGTCCTAGTAAAGGATCCCATTGGAATGAGTGACCATAACATGGTTGAATTCCATATTCAATTAGAGGGTGAGAAGGTTGAATCTCAAACAAGCGTGCTGAGCTTGAATAAAGGAGACTATGAAGGTATGAGAGCGGGATTGAGTAGAGTGGATTGGGACAATAGATTAAAGGCTAAGACGATACATGATCAGTGGTGTACATTTAAGGAGTTATTTTACAACTTCCAAAAAATATATATTCCACTGAGAAGGAAAGGGTGTAAAAGAAAAGACAGCCATCCGTGGCTAAGTAAAGAAATAAAGGATAGTATTCGACTAAAAACGAGGGCATAAAAGGTAGCCAAATCAGTGGGATGATAGAGGATTGGGAAAACTTTAAAAGACATCAAAAAATAACAAAAAGATTGATTAAGAAAGGGAAGATAGATTATGAAAGTAAATTAGCAAAAAATATAAAAACAGATAGTAAGAGTTTTTATAGTTATATCAAAGGAAAAAGGGTGGCTAAAGTAAATGTTGGTCCCTTAGAGGATGAGACTGGGAAATTAATGGTGGCAAATGTGGAGATGGCAAAAACACTGAATGAATATTTTATATCAGTCTTTACAGTAGAAGACACTAAGAATATCCCAACACTGGACAAACAGGGGGCTAAGGGGGGTGGGGGGAGGACCTAAACACGATCAAAATCACTAAGGAAGTGGTACTGAGTAAAATAATGGGACTCAAGGTGGATAAATCACATGGACCTGATGGCTTACATCCTGGGGTCTTGAGGGAAGTGGCGGTAGGGATTGTGGATGCATTGGTAATAATTTTCCAAAACTCCCTGGACTCGGCAAAGGTCCCGGCAGACTGGAAAACTGCTAATGTAACACCCTTATTTAAAAAGGGTAGCAGACAGAAGGCTGGAAACTATTGACCGGTTAGCCTAACATCTGTGGAAGGTAAAATTTTGGAGTCCATTATTAAGGAGACAGTAACAGGACATTTGGATAAACATAATTTAATAGGACAAAGTCAGCATGGTTTTATGAAGGGGAAGTCATGTTTGACAAATTTGCTGGAGTTCTTTGAGGAAGTAACATATAGGGTGGTTAAAGGGGAACCAGTGGACATCGTGTATTTAGACATCCAAAAGGCATTTGACAAGGTGCCACACAAAAGATTATTGCTTAAGATAAAAAAATCATGGGATTGGGGGTAATATTCTGGCATGGATAGAGGATTGGCTATCTAACAGAAGGCAGAGAGTTGGGATAAATGGTTCATTCTCAGACTGGCAATCAGTAACTAGTGGTGTTCCGCAGGGGTCAGTGCTGGGTCCCCAACTCTTTACAATCTATATTAACGATTTGGAGGAGGGGACCGAGTGTAACATATCAAAGTTTGCAGATGATACTAAGTTGGGAGGGAAAGTAGTGAGTGAGGAGGACATAAAAAACCTGCAAGGGGACAGAGACAGGCTAAGTCAGTGGGCAGAGATTTGGCAGATGGAATACAATACTGGAAAGTGTGAGGTTATGCACTTTGGCAGGAAAAATCGTAGAGCAAGTTATTATCTTAATGGCAAGAAACTGGAAAGTACTGAAGTACAAAGGGATCTGGGGGTCCTGGTGCACGAAACTCAAAAGTTAGTATGCAGGTACAGCAAGTGAATAAGAAGGCCAATGGAATGTTGGCTTTCATTGCTAGGGGGATAAAATATAAAAATAGGGAGGTATTGCTTCAGTTGTACAAGGTATTGGTGAGACTGCACCTGGAATACTGCATACAGTTTTGGTGTCCATACTTAAGGAAGGACATACTTGCTCTCGAGTCAGTACAAAGAAGGTTCACTCGGTTAATCCCGGGGATGAGTGGATGGACATATGAGGAGAGGTTGGGTAGATTGGGACTCTACTCATTGGAGTTCAGGAGAATGAGAGGCGATCTTATTGAAACATATAAGATTGTGAAGGGGTTGGATCGGATGGATGAGGGGAGAATGTTCCCGATGATGGGTGAAACTAGAACTAGGGGGCAGAGTCTTAGAATAAGGGGCTGCTCTTTCAAAACTGAGATGAGGAGGAACTACTTCACTCAGAGTGTGGTAGGTCCATGGAAAGCTGTAGAAGCTACATCATTACATAAATTTATAACAGAAATAGACAGTTTCCTAGAAGTAAAGGGAATTAAGGGTTACGGGGAGCGGGCTGGAATTTGGACATGAATCTATTTTCGGATCGGTCATGGCCCTGTGGGTAGCGGAGCGGGCACAGGGGCCGTGTAGCCTGATCCTGCTCCTATTTCGTGTGTCTAATTCTGTTAGATTCAGGAGATGGTTCTGTGATAGTAGATTGACGGTTAGGATCAGAACAGCCATGATCTTATTGAATGGCGGAGCAGGTTCGAGGGGCCGATTGGCCTACTCCTGCTCCTATTTCTTATGTTCTTATGAGAGTCTCTGTGAGACGGTGACAGTGGCGGAGATACCCCGCGTCACAACTCAAACCCCAACACATGAGATTCTCCAAATCATCTGGAATAAAGTGTTTGTAAACTGCTGAACCCGTCTGTGTGGGGAGGTGGAATAAGGTCAGAGATTGACATGGAAGGAGACGGGATGACTTGTGATGGAAGGGACTGTATATAGGCGGGAATATTACTGATAGTTAATTGTAACAGGACCTTATTTAAAAAGCTTCTGGTTTCAGGAAACCCTTGAATATAAAGTCTGAGTCTGTAAGGGTTTGTGCGGA
This sequence comes from Somniosus microcephalus, assembly GCF_052327205.1. Taxonomy (NCBI): domain Eukaryota; kingdom Metazoa; phylum Chordata; class Chondrichthyes; order Squaliformes; family Somniosidae; genus Somniosus; species Somniosus microcephalus. The sequence continues at coordinate 366,583 of NC_140993.1, forward strand.
GCGCTGGGTTTCGGTTCTACTGTCGATAAACGGCTTGAAATTGGCGGTTGAAGAAAGCTGGAGGTGGAGCTGGAAGATCAGAGGCCGCTCTCTGCTCTGTCACTCTTGAAATTGTCTCCTCCCCTCCCGCTCTCTCTGTTCAATCTCTCACTCTGTATCCTCCGCTCCCCGCCTCTCTCACTCTGCGCTTTTTCAGTCAGGTCGGAGTCGGCTGTATATAAGAGCAGCCAGAAGCCTTTCGTTTTTCATTCAGCAGAAATTTGACTGAAGAATCATCAAGACTGGACGCGGTAAAGGAGGCAAAGGACTGGGCAAAGGCGGAGCCAAGCGGCACCGTAAAGTGCTCCGTGACAACATCCAGGTCATCACCAAACCAGCCATCCGCCGCCTGGCTCGCCGTGGCGGTGTCAAGCGGATCTCGGGTCTGATCTACGAGGAGACCCGCGGGGTGCTGAAGGTTTTTCTGGAGAATGTGATCAGGGATGCGGTCACCTACACTGAGCACGCCAAGCGCAAGACGGTCACTGCCATGGATGTGGTGTACGCTCTGAAAAGGCAGGGCCGCACTCTCTATGGATTCGGCGGCTGAACAACTCGACTCTTTTCACCAAACACAACACAAAGGCTCTTCTAAGAGCCACCCAACGCCTCACAGAGAGAGCAGTGACCTTGCGACGGGAGCGGGGTTAGATTGTGGTCAGAAATAGATTGTAGCCAGAAATATTAGAAACGGATTGCGCTGCGTTGTGGATTTTGGAATTTCCGAATTTAGCTTTCGGTTGCACCAAGGTTCGAGAGGTTTATTTGCCCAGACGGCACATTTTCTCCTCAGTGAAAAGCCACATCACATCTATACATTTGTTCATTGTCTTGTACTGTAATGATTATAATTGTAATAATCAGCAGGCTGGTCGGGCCTTCGTTCTGTTATTCTGCGTTCACCGTCACACATTCCTTGCGCTGTTCTATGAACAGGTTTAATTTGTCAGCCTCTGAACTGTAACCGGCGGCAATAAATCTCCATTCAGCAATCTAAAATGTGCCGAGTATCAGATCTCTCACTGCACAGTTCCCGAATGACAGATTATTGGCCAAGCCCTTCTCACAGGCTCCACGGGGACAGAGAGAAGCGACTGATTTCTGATCCTCTCCCCTGAAAGCGGCGGCTAACCTCACAATGGGACGGGCGGAGGGAAATTCTGAATGGGCTGGAGAGGAGAGGTGAGAGGAATCGAGTGGAAGAGCGGGAGATTGGCGCGGGTCCCTTTCCCCGCTCCTGTCAGCATCAACAGCCCAGAGGGAGAAGGGCCCTAAAGCACCAAGGCCAGGAATGTACATTTAAAACCTTCAATGATTCCGGCAATGATCCTTTCAATTTGTGCAGAATAAAATCGATTTGTGTCAAAACGGTTATTTCCTGCACTAAAATTGGCGGGCGTTTTGAAATGGGCGATTAATCCCAGCTCAGCCAATCGGGGTCTGAGAGTCCAGCGTTTCATTGACTGGTCAGAATTGGGATGAAAGTGTCTGGGCGCCGGTCTCCAGCCAATCAGTGCTTGGGGCGGTCCCTCAATGTGTATAACATGGCGGACACACAGCAGATTCCGCATTAACAGTCCGTGTGTTCCAGATTGTGCTGAGATCGGTTCAGAAAATGGCCAGAACCAAGCAGACAGCGCGCAAATCGACCGGAGGCAAAGCTCCTCGCAAACAGCTGGCGACCAAAGCGCCAGGAAGAGCGCTCCAGCTACGGGCGGAGTAAAGAAGCCCCTTCGCTACAGACCTGGCACTGTGGCTCTGAGGGAGATCCGCCGCTACCAGAAATCCACCGAGCTGCTGATCCGCAAACCGCCCTTAAGAACATAAGAAATAGGAGCAGGAGTAGGCCAGTCGGCCCCTCGAGCCTGCTCTGCCATTCAATAAGATAATGGCTGATCTGATCCTAACCGCCAATCTACTATTACTGAACCATCTCCTGAATCGAACAGAATTAGACAGACGAAATTGGCGCAAGATCAGGCTACATGGCCCCTGGGCCAGCTCCGCTACCCACACGGCCATGACCGATCCGAACCTAGACTCATGTCCAAATTCCTGCCCATTCCCCATAACCCTTTATTCCCTTTACATCTAGGTAACTCTCTATTTCTGTTTTAAATTTATGTAATGATGTAGCTTCTACAGCTTTTTGGGGCAGCATATTCCATGGACCTACCACCCTCTGAGTGAAGTAGTTCCTCCTCATCTCAGTTTTGAAAGAGCAGCCCCTTATTCTAAGACTATGCCCCCTAGTTCTAGTTTCACCCATCATCGGGAACATCCTCCCCGCATCCACCCGATCCAACCCCTTCACAATCTTATATGTTTCAATACGATCGCCTCTCATTCTTCTGAACTCCAATGAGTAGAGTCCCAATCTACTCAACCTCTCATCATACGTCCATCACCTCATCCCCGGGATTAACCGAGTGAACCTTCTTTGTACTGACTCGAGAGCAAGTATGTCTTTTCTTAAGTATGGACACCAAAACTATGCAGTATTCCAGGTGTGGTCTCACCAATACCTTGTACAAGTGAAGCAATACCTCCCTATTTTTATATACTATCACCCTAGCAATGAAAGCCAACATTCCATTGGCCTTCTTAATCACTTGCTGCACCTGCATACTAACCTTTTGAGTTTCGTGCACCAGGACCCCAGATCCCTTTGTACTTCAGTACTTTCCAGTTTCTTGCCATTAAGATAATAACTTGCTCTACGATTTTTCCTGCCAAAGTGCATAACATCACACTTTCCAGTATTGTATTCCATCTGCCAAATCTCTGCCCACTTACTTAGCCTGTCTATGTCCCCTTGCAGGTTTTTATGTCCTCCTCACTCACTACTTTCCCTCCCATCTTAGTATCATCTGCAAACTTTGATATGTTACACTCGGTCCCCTCCTCCAAATCATTAATATAGATTGTAAAGAGTTGGGGACCCAGCAGTGTCCCCTGTGGAACACCACTAGTTACTGATTGCCAGTCCGAGAATGAAACATTTATCCCAACTCACTGATTTCTGTTAGATAGCCAATCCTCTATCCATGCCAGAATATCACCCCCAATCCCGTGATTTTTTATCTTAAGCAATAATCTTTTGAGTGGCACCTTGTCAAATGCCTTTTGGCAGTCTAAATACACTACATCCACTGGTTCCCCTTTATCCACCCTATATGTTACTTCCTCAAAGATCTCCAGCAAATTTGTCAAACATGACTTCCCCTTCATAGATAGATACATAGAAGATAGGAGCAGGAGTAGGCCATTCGGCCCTTCGTGCCTGCTCCGCCATTCGATGAGATCATGGCTGATCCTTTAATTCAGTATCCCGTCCCCGCCTTCTCTCCGTAACCCTTAACCCCTTTTGCCCGTAGAAATATATCTAATTCCCTCTTAAATATATTTAATGAGCTGGCGTACACTGCCCTCTGTGGCAATGAGTTCCACAGGTTCACCACTCTCTGAGTGAAGAAATTCCCCCTCATCTCTGTCCTAAATGGTTTAGCCCTTATCCTTAAATTATGTCCTCTAGTTCTGTTCTCACCCGCCAAGGGAAACATTCCTTCTGCATCCAGTCTGTCTAGACCTGTCAGAATTTTATACACTTCTATGAGGTCCCCTCTCAATCTTCTAAACTCCAGTGTGTACATCCCTAAACTGCATAGTCTCTCCTCATAGGTCATTCCCGCCATTCCTGGTATCAGCCTGGTGAATCGCCGCTGCACCCCCTCCATGGCAAGAACATCCTTCCTCAGATGAGGCGACCAAAACTGTACACAGTACTCGAGGTGTGGTCTCACCAGTGCCCTGTACAGCTGCAGCAAGGTATCCCTGTTCCTGTATTCTAACCCTTTTGCTATGAAGGCCAGCATACCGTTTGCCTTCTTGACCGCCTGTTGCACCTGCATGCTCGCCTTCAGTGACTGGTGTACAAGAACACCCAGGTCTCTCTGTACTTCCCCCTCTCCCAATCTATTGCCATTTAAATAATAATTTGCCCTCCCGTTCCTGCACCCAAGGTGGATAACTTCGCACTTGTCCACATTATAGTGCATCTGCCATTTATCCGCCCAATCGCCCAGTCTGTCCAAATCGCTCTGGAGCTTCCTGGTCTCTTCCTCTGAGCCCACCCCCCCTCCTAGTTTAGTGTCGTCTGCAAATTTGGAAATGCTGCATCCGACTCCCTGATCCAGGTCATTAATGTAAATTGTGAACAGCTGGGGGCCCAGGACAGATCCCTGTGGTACCCCACTTGTTACTGCCTGCCATTCAGAAAATGAGCCGTTTATTCCAACTCTCTGTTTTCTATCTGACAGCCAGTTCCCTATCCACGCCAATACTTTCCCCTTTATCCCATGAGCCTCAATTTTCCATGCTAATCTTTTATGTGGGACCTTATCGAAGGCCTTTTGGAAGTCCAGGTACACCACATCTACTGGCTCTCCCCCATCTATTCTACCAGTTACTCCCTCAAAAAATTCCAATAGATTAGTCAAGCACGATTTACCCTTTGTAAATCCATGTTGACTCTGTCCTATCCTGTCCCCATTTGCTAAGTGCTCCGCTATTTCATCCTTAATGATGGACTCCAGCATTTTGCCCACAACTGATGTAAGGCTTACAGGTCTGTAATTACCTGCTTTTTCCCTACCCCCCTTTTTGAATAGTGGGGTAACGTTAGCTACCCTCCAATCCATCGGCACTGTTCCCGAGTCTAATGAATTCTGAAAAATCATCCTTAGTGCATCCGCTATCTCTAGGGCCACCTCCTTCAGTACCCTAGGATGCATGTTATCAGGCCCTGGGGATTTGTCCACCTTCAATCCCTTTAGCTTCCTTAACACCATATCCTTAGAGATATTGATTTGCGTCAGTTCCTCCTTTGCCAATGTCCCTATTTTTCCCGATATCCCAGGGAGGTTTTTTGTGTCTTCCTTCGTAAAGACTGACCCAAAGTATGCATTTAGTTGATCTGCCATTTCCTTATTTCCCATTATATATTCCCCCGTATCTGACTGCAATGGACCAACTTTGGTTTTCACCAGTCTTTTCCTTTTGATATATTTATAAAAGCTTTTGGAGTTAGTTTTTATATTTTCCGCCAGCTTGTTTTCGTAAGCTATTTTGCCCCTCTTGATCATGCCCTTTGCCCTCCTTTGCTCTATCTTAAACTGTTCCCAATCTTCCGCTCTGGCGCTTTTTTTGGCTATTTTAATAATACCATGCTGCCTTTGTCCTATTAAATTATGATTATCCAAATGTCCTCTTACTGTCTCCTTAATAATGGACTCCAATATTTTACCTACCACAGATGTTAGGCTAACCGGTCTATAGTTTGCAGCCTTCTGTCTACTGCCCTTTTTAAATAAGGGTGTAACATTAGCAGTTTTCCAGTCTGCCGGGACCTTTGCTGATTCCAGGGAGTTTTGGAAAATTATTACCAATGCATCCACATTCCCTACCGCCACTTCCCTCAAGACCCTAGGATGTAAGCCATCAGGTCCAGGTGATTTATCCGCCTTGAGTCCCATTATTTTACCGAGTACCACTTCCTTAGTGATTTTGATCTTGTTTAGCTCCTCCCCCCCGTAGCCCCCTGTTTGTCCAGTGTTGGGATATTCTTAGTGTCTTCTACTGTAAAGACTGATACAAAATATTCATTCAGTGTTTTTGCCATCTCCATATTTCCCACCATTAATTTCCCAGTCTCATCCTCTAAGGGACCAACATTTACTTTAGCCACCCTTTCTCTTTTTATATTACTATAAAAACTCTTACTATCTGTTTTTATATTTTTTGCTAATTTACTTTTATAATCTATCTTCCCTTTCTTAATCAATCTTTTGTTACTTTTTGCTGTCTTTTAAAGTTTTCCCAATCCTCTATCCTCCCACTAGATTTGGCTACCTTATATGCCCTTGTTTTTAGTCGAATACTATCCTTAATTTCTTTACTTAGCTACGGATGGCTGTCTTTTCTTTTACACCCTTTTCTTCTCAGTGGAATATATATTTTTTGGAAGTTGTAAAATAACTCCTTAAATGTACACCACTGATCATGTATCATCTTACCTTTTAATCTATTTTCCCAATCCACTCTACTCAATTCCGCTCTCATACCTTCATAGTCTCTGTAAGAGCCATGAATGTTTCAGAAAGAAAATACTTTAAAATATTGGTTAAATAGTATAATACAGTTAATTTACCTGACTGACTTATTGTATTGAGAAACCCCCTATTTTCTTGCTCCAGTAGTATAGTCTGAGATACCCCCTTCATTCTTGCTACAATGGTACAGTCCTTAAGATTGTCACATGGTATGCAGCCATTTTACAGTTTAAACTCCACGAGGCCGGAGAAGGTAGAAGCTTTTGAGGGCTGGAGCAATACAGTTTTTGACCGTGTTCGTTTATACGTGTTTTGCTTTGTAATTCTGTTTGTAAGGTGTTATAGTAAACATTTTAAAAGACAAAGCTATGTTTGGGAACGTTTTAATTCGACACGCGTCTACTCGTTGTTAAAAGCCTCAAAGCTCAGTGGCTGCATGTTTGGAAATTAAGAAGCGCCACTACATTAGTCAAAAACTTGCTCCCTAAGAAGGAAAGGACGGAATTGTCGGCGAACGTATACATGAATGGTCACGGAGCCAGACGACAATATAAGAAAGCGAAGGTACAGTGACTGTTGCTTGCTTTGTTCATTCTATTGAGAAGCTAAATAAGAGCTGCGGGTAAAATGGCCGAGGCCTTACGGAGCCGTGAGGAGCTTCCCCCAGCCAGAAGGATTGTTGGCCAAAAGAGGGAAATAAAGCTCACCCCAAAGGCAATGGAAGAGAAGTTACATAGAAGCATAGGTGCAAGGAAGGCTAAATTAGCTCAGATAACTGAAAAAATGAAGATAATTGATTGTCTCATGGAAGATAATGCTAATATTAAGAAAGCTGAAGACATAATGCTTTACAATTTCTCCAAGCTGCATGAAGAATTTAATGTACTCAATGAAGATGTATTTGCACTTCTGTCTGAAGAAGAGGGAAAAGCTGATCAGCACAACTGGTTTGATCTTAAATCATCCAGCATTAAGGACTATGCCAAGGCCACAGAACAGTGGATGTTAAGGATTCATCAAGATGCTGATACAGCAGAGAAAGATAAAGTTGACGATGAAGTCGGACCAGATGATAGCATTTCAGAGACTTCAGCCAGACTGAGCAAAAATCGAAAAGAAGGTAGCTCTGTTTCTGGACACAGGTCAGTCGCTTCTACCACAAGCTTGTCGCGACGCAAGAGAGAGGAGGTTGAACGGGCAACGTTGATGGTGCATGCAGCATCTTTAGCGGAGAAGCAAGCCCTAGAATGGGAAGAGGCCCAACTGCAGGCCCAACAGGCACAAGTGCAGGCAAAGAAAGAACAGCTGGAGATAAAAACAGCTATTGCGGTCTCAGATGCCAAGTTGGGTGTGTATGAAGATTATGAAGGCTCACAGGATGGCGTGAGCGAATACTGCCAGTCAATGTTGTCACATAGAGTTGGATCCAGGGCACCTTCAAGAGTTAAAAGAGAGTCCAAAGGCCATCTCCTGGCATTACAGCGTGGAAGAGTGGCCTCTCCACTAACAGGAGCATGTGATGCTACCCCAGACATCAGACGGTCTAGACTAGACCCTGCTGATGACCACCAGAGGCCTGAAGACTCAGGGAGAAGCCTATACTGAGTGATGCAACGTCTGAACGAAATTACAGAGATGCTTGTAAAGCAACAGAATCTGTTTCGACTCCCTCAAAGAGACATACCAGTGTTCCAAGGCGACCCACTCAAGTATAAGCCCTTCATCAGATCCTTTGAACAAGCCATTGACTCCAAAACAGAGAGCAGCAGTGACAAGTTGTACTACCTGGGACAGTACACCAGTGGTAAACCACAAGACCTGGTCAGAAGCTGTGAACACATGAGACCGGACCGGGGATACATAGAAGCCAGGAAGTTGCTGCAGGAGCACTATGGTAATGAGCTGAAGATAGCCACTGCATATATTGAAAAGGCTACCAAGTGGCCACAGATCAGATCGGAGGACGGAGAGGCATTGAACGCATATGTTCTTTTTCTCATAGGATGTCGCAACACCATGGAGGATGTTGAATTCATGGAAGAGATGGACAATCCTACGACTATGAGAATCATCATCTCTAAGCTTCCTTACAGGCTGAGAGAACAATGGAGAAGAACAGCCTTTGAGATAATGGAGAGACGGAAAAGTAGAGCCAGGTTTGCAGACTTAGTGAATTTCACAGACAAACAGGCTAAAATTGCTAGGGACCCATTGTTTGGAAACATCCAGGATGCCAGCCCGACTACTGATGGAAGAGTGAAAGCCAAGCCTGCTGAATCAAAGACTCTCAGGAAAGGTGGTGCCAGGGGAAGCAGCTTTGCAACTATCGTCACTCAGGCTGGGGAAGAAAGGTCTCAGAACTCATCTCCCAAAAAGAGCAGCACAGTGACGCCTGCTAATGCCTTTCAGATGCCATGTTTATTCTGCCAAAAGAATCATACATTGGATTTCTGCAGTGACATCAAAGCACAGACACATAAGGACAGAATCGAATTCCTGAAGTACAATGGCCTATGTTTTGGATGTCTCTCTCAGGGGCACCTGAGTAGAAACTGTAAGCAAAGAACAACATGCAGAGAGTGCACTCGGACACCTCCCAGTCTGCTGCATATCCACAAAGAAGAACAAGTCTCTAAGAAGAGTGAAGAAAACAATACCGACGAGAAGGTTGTTTCAAGTGCTCTGGTGTCGCTAGAACCAGAGACTTGTGGATTCACTGGGGCCAGTGACAGTGATTGTATTCTTGCCATCGTACCAGTAAAGATCAAGTCTAAGAGGAGTGAGAAGTTTGTGGAGACTTACGCCTTCATGGATCCAGGCAGTTCAGCAACGTTCTGCACAGAATCACTCATGCAACAGCTGAACGTTAGAGGCAGAAGAACAGAAATCCTATTACGCACCATGGGTCATGAGAAGTCAATGCAAAGTTATATCCTGTCAGACTTAGAAGTGTGTGGACTTGAAGAGAAGGACTTCATAGACCTGCCTAATGTTTTCACACAGAGGGAGATTCCTGTTAAAATAGGAAACTTAGCCCTGCAGAAGGATGTGGAGAGATGGCCTTACCTGGAAAAGGTGCGTCTCCCATATATTGAAGCAGAAATTGGCCTGTTAATTGGAACCAATGCCTACAAAACTATGGAACCATGGCAGGTGAAAAACAGCAAGGATGACGGACCCTACGCAGTCAGGACAGCCCTTGGATGGGTAGTCAATGGACCGGTAAGGAGAGATGATGGCAACAAGTCGAACAAGGAGCAACGACAAAATGTAACAGTTAATTGTATCTCTATTGCAAACATCGAAGAGCTGTTGATACAACAGTTCAACGCAGACTTTTCAGAATGCAGCTGTGAGGAAAAGACAGAGATGTCACAAGAAGACCATCAGTTCATGGATTTGATGACAAGGTCTACACAGTTCATTGATGGCCACTATCACATTGGTTTGCCACTGAGAAGACAGACCGCGAAGATGCCGAACAATCGCTGCATAGCAGAGCAATGCGCCATCAGTCTAAAGAGAAAGCTGAACAAGAACCCCGACTTTCACGAAGACTACAAAGGCTTCATGAGAAACATCATAGCGAAAGGCTATGCTGTAAAAGTGCCCGAGGAACAGTTGAACAGAGACGATGGAAGGATCTGGTACATTCCTCATCCTGGTGTGTATCACCCAAAGAAGAAAAAGATCCGTGTAGTGTTTGACTGCGCCGCCTCATTCAGAGGAACTTCACTGAATGACCAGCTGCTTCAAGGTCCTGATCTTACTAATACCCTCATTGGCGTCTTGACTAGGTTTAGACAAGAGCTCGTTGCCATGATGGCAGACATAGAATCAATGTTCTAACAAGTCAGAATCCCTGATGAAGATGCTGATCTTCTGCGTTTCCTTTGGTGGCCAGATGGCGACATTAGTCAAGCGATGGTGGAATGTAGAATGGCTGTACACTTGTTCGGAGCCGCATCATCTCCCAGCTGTGCAAGCTACGCTCTCAGAAAAACTGCAGAAGATGGCAAAGGCAAAGCACCATCAGAGGCTGTGGAGACAATCTTCAGAAACTTTTATGTCGATGGCTGTCTGAAGTCCGTGTCAACAGAAGACGATGCCATCGCACTGTCAAGAGACCTTAGGACTCTGTGTTCGAATGGAGGATTCCATCTGACTAAGTGGATAAGCAACAGCAGAGCAGTTCTAGCTTCTATCCCAGAAAAGGAAAGAGCCACTGAAGTTAAAGATCTGGACCTGAGCCACGATGTCCTTCCTATTGAGAGAGCTCTTGGTGTACAATGGTGCATTGAGTCAGACACATTCAACTTCAGAATAATGGTGAACGAAAGACCATCCACAAGACGAGGGATTCTCTCCGTGGTCAGTTCCATCTACGACCCTCTTGGACTCCTGGCACCACTCATTCTGCCGGTGAAGCTGATCCTACGAGAGCTGTGTAGAGACAAGAGAGGATGGGATGAAAATATCCCAGAAGGTCAAGCTCAGAGATGGTTCAGATGGTTGACAGATTTGCAACAACTTTCTAGCTTCAACGTCAGTAGATGCATCAAGCCTGTGAGTTTTGGGGTTACAAAGACAGCTCAACTACATCATTTCTCGGACGCCAGTGAGGACGGCTATGGCACGGCTACTTACCTCTTGCTGACAAATCAACAGGGCCAGAAACATTGTGCCTTCCTCATGGGGAAATCCAGGGTGGCTCCGCTGAAGCAGGTCACCATCCCGAGACTGGAATTGACGGCAACGGTTGTTGCAGTTAAAGTTGACCAGGTGATGCGGAAAGAGTTACAGCTCCCATTAGAAGAATCTGTCTTCTGGACGGATAGCACGACGGTGCTGAAGTATATAGAGAACGAGAAGATACGCTTCAAGACCTTCGTAGCAAACAGAATCTCATCCATTAGAGAAGCTACACAACCATCTCAATGGAGGTATGTAAACACCTCATTAAACCCAGCAGATCAAGCCTCACGGGGATTGAAGGCTGAAAACTTCATGAGGAGTGAAACTTTCATACAAGGCCCAGGTTATCTGCTGGAAACAGAGAGATCATGGCCAGAAAGACCAGATATGCCAAGTCAGATTGCTGAAGACAACGTCGAAGTCAAGAGATCAGTCACAGTAAATCTCATAACTACGAAAGAGAACTTTGACACAGTGAACAAGCTTGTTAACCATTTCTCAGGATGGCACCAGTTGAGGAAAGCAGTTGCATGGTTTCTAAGGTTGAAAGAGTTGCTGCTACACCTGAGCGGTAAGAGAAAAGAGTACCGAGCCACTATCAGTCAGTCTGAAAGTAATCCTGATAAGCAGAGAATGCTTCTACAGCAGTATATGCATCAGCACAAGACCACATTGGGTAAGAATTCATTGACCATGGAGGATTTGGCCAAGGCTGAGATGGAGATAGTTTGCTTCAGTCAAAGACAAAGATACCCAGAAGAAATCGAAGCTTTACAGCGAAATACTCCAATCAAGAAAGGTAGTCATATCTACAAGCTGGACCCTACGCTGCAAGATGGAGTACTGAGGGTGGGAGGGAGACTAAACAAATCGGCTATGCCAGAGGAGGCCAAGCATCCTGCTATCCTTTCTAAGGACCTCCGGGTTGCTACTCTCATTCTTTAGCATATACACTAGAGTGTTGGACACAGTGGGAGGAATCACGTGCTTGCGAAGCTAAGACAAAGATACTGGATTCCAGGAGCTAATTCTGTAATAAGAAAAATACTCTCTGAATGCATTGTTTGCAGACGGCTACATGCTAGAGCTGGGGAGCAGAAAATGGCAGACCTGCCTGAAGACCGCTTGTTACCAGACAAGCCCCCATTTACAAACGGAGGGGTGGACTATTTCGGGCCTTTTGAGGTAAAGCGAGGACGGAGCCTTGTCAAGAGATATGGTGTGCTTTTCACTTGTTTGACCATCAGAGCAGTTCATATTGAGGTGGCAAACACGCTTGACACTGATTCTTGTATTAACGCCTTGCGGCGCTTTGTCTGTAGAAGAGGACAGGTGTCCATTATGCGTTCTGATAATGGCTCTAATTTTGTCGGAGCGGAGAGAGAACTACGGGAAGCTATTGAAGGTTGGAATCAGCTTAAAATACAGGAAGCCATGATGCAAACAGGAATTAAGTGGATCTTCAATCCTCCGGCTGCATCCCACCATGGAGGTGTCTGGGAAAGACAGATATGCACCGTAAGAAAACTACTCAGTTCTGTACTGAAGCAGCAAGTGCTTGACGACGAGGGACTCCAAACTGTTCTGTGTGAGGTCGAAGCCATCATTAGTGACCGACCGATAACTAAGACATCAGATGATCCCAATGACCCCGAAGCCCTGACTCTAAACCACCTGTTGTTGTTGAAAACACAGCCAGTCATGCCCCCGGGAGTCTTCAAAAAGGAAGATCTGTATGCCCGTCGGAAGTGGAGGCAAGTTCAGTATATGTCAGACCTTTTCTGGACCAGATGGACAAGAGAATACTTACCTCTGCTACAGGAGCGTCAAAAATGGTCCAAAATAAAGAGGAACTTCATTGTCGGAGACATCGTCTTAATCGTGGATGATTCAGCCCCTAGAAATTCTTGGTTGATGGGAAAAATAATTAAGACCATGCCAGACTCCAGAGGCGTTGTTCGTCGCGTTTGTTTGCAAACCAAGACCAGTACCCTGGAAAGACCGATCACAAAGCTCTGCCTGCTACAAGACGCAGCGTGAAAAGTTCCTGAATGAAAAAAGTGGACATTTATATTGTAAATATGTTGAACTCATTAGTTTATGACTCTTAAGAATGTTTGAGTAATTGATATGCTCCATGTGCCTAGTCAATTAGGGGCCGGAATGTAAGAGCCATGAAAGTTTAAGAAAGAAAATACTTTAAAATATTGGTTAAATAGTATAATACAGTTAATTTACCTGACTGACTTATTGTATTGAGAAACCCCCTATTTTCTTGCTCCAGTAGTATAGTCTGAGATACCCCCTTCATTCTTGCTACAATGGTACAGTCCTTAAGATTGTCACATGGTATGCAGCCATTTTACAGTATAAACTCCACGAGGCCGGAGAAGGTAGAAGCTTTTGAGGGCTGGAGCAATACAGTTATTGACTGTGTTCGTTTATACGTGTTTTGCTTTGTAATTCTTTTTGTAAGGTGTTATAGTAAACAGTTTAAAAGACAAAGCTACGTTTGGGAACGTTTTATTTTGACACGCGTCTACTCGTTGTTAAAAGCCTCAAAGCTCAGTGGCTGCATGTTTGGAAATTAAGAATATATTTTTTTTGGAAGTTGTAAAATAACTCCTTAAATGTACACCACTGATCATGTATCATCTTACCCTTTAATCTATTTTCCCAATCCACTCTACTCAATTTCGCTCTCATACCTTCATAGCCTCCTTTATTCAAGCTTAGCACGCTTGTTTGAGATCCAACCTTCTCACCTTCTAATTGAATATGGAATTCAACCATGTTATGGTCACTCATTCCAAGCGGATCCCTTACTAGGACATAATTAATTAATCCTGTCTCGTTACACAGGACCAGATCTAAGGTTGCTTGCCCCCTTGTCGGTTCAGTTACATACTGCTCAAGAAACCCATCCCTAATACACTCAATGAACTCATCCTCAAGGCAGCCCTGCCCAATTTGATTTGTCCAATTAATATGATAGTTAAAAACCCCCATAATTATAGATGTTCCCTTATTACAAGCCTCAACTTCCAGCGCCTGGTGCAGGAGATCGCTCAGGACTTCAAGACCGACCTGCGTTTCCAGAGCTCGGCCGTCATGGCCCTGCAGGAGGCCAGCGAGGCTTACCTGGTGGGGCTCTTTGAGGACACCAACCTGTGCGCCATCCACGCCAAGCGAGTCACCATCATGCCCAAAGATATCCAGCTGGCTCGCTGCATCCGCGGGGAGCGCGCCTAAACTCACTCTGCCCGGCTCCAGATTTTAGCACCAGATACAACAACGGCTCTTTTAAGAGCCACCAAATCAGCAAAGGAAAGAGCTGCGATCGGCGCAAGGCAAATTGGTCTGTGCACACACCGTGCAGGTGTTGTGTTAATGTAACTGGGGATTTATAGTGGGGGCAGTGAATATCTGAAGGTGCGTTTACGATCTAGGTTGAAATGTGATTGAGCTGCCCAATAGACTGAATGAACTCGCCCAGTGTGAGTCGGAAACTATGTCATTTCTGATAGTAAATTGATCCAACTTCACATACTGGGATAGATCCGAGAACGAGGTGCCTGAAGTCTGACTCTCACCTTTAAAGCCAGCTCTTAATGCGGGACAGGCGGGAACTTTAGTTACTATTGGAAATATTTTAAATTAACCAGAGCTCCAATTCTGGTTCAATTCTGCCAATTAAAAGGGGACATGTTTGCATGGTTCCGGATGTTTATATTTCTCCCTATGGAATTATTGTCCCAATAACAAACGGTAAGCCCATCCACCGCTCACTCACTTTCTACTCGGTTCTAAACATCCGTTCATATTCGGCTCTCCCAATAACATGTTCATTGAGTGCCGGTGTCACGTTCGGGTTCCGTGTGTTTTGTTTTACTCTGAAGCCAGACCTTCTCTACATTGAATCACCGATCTGAATATTCGCTCACAGCAAGCCCGCTAGTGTTTGTAGATCTAGATTTCTGCATGCTCGACAGTGTCCTGTTTATAGCCGAAAATGTTTGAACAGTAACCAGCTCTTTCACAGATAAAGTGGGTGGCTCTGAAAAGAGCCTTTGGGTTATTAGATTGAATCTTGTCCGCTTTACTTGCTCTTGGAGCTGGCAGTGCTGGTTTTCTTGGGCAGCAGCACGGCCTGGATATTAGGCAGCACCCCGCCCTGAGCGATGGTCACCTTTCCCAGCAGCTTGTTGAGCTCCTCTCATTGCGGATGGCCAGCTGCAGGTGTCTGGGGATGATGCGGGTCTTCTTGTTGTCGCGGACCGCGTTGCCGGCCAGCTCCAGGATTTCAGCGGTCAGATACTCGAGCACAGCAGCCATGTAGACCGGGGCTCCGGCACCCACACGCTCACCGTAGTTGCCCTTTCGCAGGAGCCTGTGAACACGGCCCACAGGGAACTGCAGTTCGGCCCGGGATGAGCGAGACTTGGCCTTGGCCCGAGCTTTACCGCCGGTTTTTCCTCTTCCAGAAATTTCCACAATTGACTCCTTGAAAGAAAGAATTAAAATCTCCTCCCATATCTGCCCTTCTTATGCCTTCTGGAGGAATGCAGAGAGCGTACTTGTGATTGGTTGCTCTGTGGTGAATTTCATTGGTGCTTCCCGGTGACCAATCACAGTCTGCGTTTCCCGCCAATCAAAACAGGGCGGAAATAATTGCCTCAACAGTCAGACCGCCAACGATTTTTTAATTTCAAAAAGCCCGCCAATACTTTCCTGAATAAATTTACTCATAGCCAAGGAGTTCCAAATAATTCCTTGTGTCTTATTCCATCTCATCCGTGCAAATTCCAGGCTGTTACAATCAGGATTAATTCCGTGTTCAATATCGAAACTTCACGGGCGGGATTAAATCCCCATTGCTTCTGTAACGGGACACATTCCTGCTCAATCTTTGTAAAAGTGAGGATTCAGATTATCGATCGATCTTTTGCCCAGGCGCTGCTGCAGGAGTGAAACTAGATCTGGGTGTCCTGCTGTGAGAAGAGAAGATGGAGAGAGTGATCAAACTGACCCCGTTCTGGTCTCTAAGAACCCCCATTCAGGGTTGTTACAATGCAGGAATTCTCGGGTTAATAAAATGATTGACCACAACTGGCATTGAAAAAATGAAAATGTTTTTATAGAGATTGAGGTGAATTAAATCAGTCTCCTCTCGAAAACAAGCTTTTAATTCGTCGGAAGGCGCTGCAAGTGAACGGGTCTGAGAGTAAAGGGAAAGAGCGATCAGGGACCGTGTTTGTAGTTTACTGGACGGGAAATACAACAGCAATACTAAGGTCGATCCGGTCCGTGAAACTGCTTATCTGAAAAGACAAAACTAAATCTACAGCTGGAACTTTAAACGTTCTCAAACACACTTGTTACGGAAATAATTACAGTAAATTGAGCCTAAAGGGAGATGTGTTTGTGTAGCTCTTTCAGAGAGGTTGTGGGTGGCTCTTAAAAGAGCCGTTGTTTTGGGTTTGTTCTTTCAGGACAGCGTGCAGTTTTACTTGGAGCTGGTGTATTTGGTCACCGCCTTTGTCCCTTCCGACACGGCGTGCTTGGCCAGCTCACCGGGCAGCAGCAGGCGCACGGCGGTCTGGATCTCCCGCGAGCTGATGGTGCGCCGCTTGTTGTAATGGGCCAGGCGGGAAGCCTCACCCGCGATGCGCTCGAAAATATCGTTCACAAACGAGTTCATGATGCCCATGGCCTTTGAGGAGATGCCGGTGTCGGGGTGAACCTGCTTCATCACTTTGTAGATGTAGATGGAGTAACTCTCCTTCCTCGACTTTCTGCGCTTCTTGCCGCCCTTCGCTACTGGTTTAGTAACGGTTTTCTTGGCGCCCTTCTTGGCAACTGTTTTCTTTTCATCAACCATTCTCAAACTCGAATTCAGGAACAAAATGACGCAAACCCGCTCCGCGCTCGGAATAAATAGGCAGCCCCCACAGTCCTATGCTAATGAGGGATGGGTGAAGGCAATGGTTGTGATTGGCTGGTGAAGAGTGATGTGAAATTCCATTGTTCTGCATCGCTCTGATTGGCTTCTTTATGTATCCAATCAGATTGAGCTTTTGTCACCAGCACGCCCCCTGCAGTCAGAAAGGTCATTGCAACGCATCTGTCCATTCACCATTTCCCAGACCATTATCCAGGGTCCAAAGCACTTCTTCCGGACGAGACAGCAACTTAGATGTACTTCCTCCCACCAGTGCACTATATTCACGTCTTGCGGTGTGGTCTCCGCCACTTTAGTTCAATATCTGACAGCCTCTAGTACTGTGAGTGTGTGTATTGGAATAGTTCTGTATTATTCAGTCTCTGGTGATTTATGTAAGTGTGGGAATCATTCTCAATCTCAATCCCTGTTACAGTATGTGAGTGTGGGATCCATTCGTTTCCCTTCCGTCACTGACACCATGTGTCAGTGTGGGATTCCATCTGTACCCGTCAGACTCTGGTACCGTGTGTCAGTGTTGGGATTCATTCGGAATCTGTCAATCTCTGGTACTGTACGTGTGTGTAATATTAATTCTGTATCTGTCTGTCACTGGGATGTGCGAGTTTGAGATTCAGTCTGTATCTGTCATTCACTGGGATGGTGTGCATGTCTAAGATTAATTCTGGATCTGTCAGTCTCTGGCACTGAGTGTAGTGTGGGATTCATTCTGTATTTGTCAGTCTCTGGGACTGCAGGTTAGTGTCGTATTAGTGCTGAATCTGTCAGTCTCTCGTACTGTCTTTCACCGAAGAATTCCGCATGTATCTGCTACTTACTCGGTTTATGAATGTGGGATTTGTCCTGCATCTATCAGACTCTGGCACTTGATGTTAGTTTGAAATTAATTCAATTTCTGCTAGTATCTGCTACTGTATCAGAGTGTGGGACTGAATCTATCTGTAAATCAATTGTACTGCATGTGATTGTGGACTCATTCTGTATCTGCCAGGCCCTATGATGCTCTGTGTTACTGTAAGATTCATTCTCTCCCTGTCAGCCTGTGTTCTGTATGTGCTTGTTAGCGTCATTATATATCTGTCAATCTCTGGTGCTGTATATGAGAGGGAGATTCATTCTATAACAATTAGCCTTTAATGTGGGGTTAACGGTGTCTCTATCATTTTCCTGTACTGTGTGCCAGTCTGTATTAATTCTGGGTCTGTTACCGGCTGATACTCTGTGTCAGTGTGAGATACATTCTCACTCTCTGCCAATCTGATATACTGTATGTGAGATTGAGATGTATTCCATATTTGTCAGTTTGCGATTAATTCTGCACCTGTCAGTCTCTGATACTGTATGTGAGAGTTAGATTAATTCTGTCTCTGTCGCTATCTGGTACTGTATGTGAGTGTGAGATATCTGTCAATCTCTGATACCATATGAGAGCATGAGATTAATTCTATACCTGTCAGTCCCTGATAATCTGTGTCAGTGTGGGATTGATTCTGTGTTAGTCAGTGTCTGATACTGCATGTGACAGTGAGATACATTCTGTATCTCTCAGTCTCTGGTATTATGTTTGAGAGTGAGATCCATTCTGTTTCAGTCAGTCTTTAATTCTCTGTATCAGAGTGGGGATCATAGAGTCATAGAGTCATAGAGTTTTACAGCACAGAAAGAGGCCCTTCGGCCCATCGTGTCTGCGCCGCCCATCCATCCCTGTGCAGTCTAATCCCATTTTCCAGCATTTGGTCCATAGCCTTGTATGCAATGGCATTTCAAGTGCTCATCCAAATGCTTCTTGAATGTTGTGAGGGTTCCTGCCTCCACCACCCTTTCAGGCATTGAGTTCCACATTCCAACCACCCTCTGGGTGAAAAAGTTCCTCCTCAAATCCCCTCTAAATCTTCTGCCCCTTACCCTGAATCTATGCCCCCTTGTTATTGACCCCCCCACTAAGGGGAAAAGTTCCTCTTTATCTACCCTATCTATGCCCCTCATTATTTTGTACACCTCAATCAGGTCCCCCCTCAGCCTTCTCTGCTCCAAGGAAAACAACTCCAGCCTGTCCAGCCTCTCTTCATAGCTGAGGCGCTCCATCCCAGGTAACATCCTGGTGAATCTTCTCTGCACCCTCTCCAAAGCAATCACATCCTTCCTATAGTGAGGCGACAAGAACTGCACACAGTACTCCAGCTGTGGCCTCACCAGCGTTTTGTACAGCTCCATCATAACCTCCCTGCTCTTATATTCTATGCCTCGGCTAATGAAGGCAAGTATCCCATATGCCTTTTTAACCACCTTATCTACCTGCTCCGCTGCCTTCAGGGATCTATGTACATGTACACCAAGGTCCCTCTGACCCTCTGTACTTCCTAGGGTCCTACCACTCATTGTGTATTCCCTTGCCTTATTTGTCCGTCCAAAATGCATCACCTCGCACTTTTCAGGGTTAAATTCCATTTGCCACTTTTCCGGCCATCTGACCAACCCGTTTATATCGTCCTGTAGCCGGAGGCTTTCCTCCTCGCAATTTACCACCCCACCAATTTTCGTGTCATCTGCGAACTTACTGATCATACCTTTTACATTCTCATCCAAATCATTTATGTAGATCACAGACAATAAGGGACCCAGCACCGATCCCTGAGGTACCCCACTGGACACAGGCTTCCAGTCACAAAAGCAACCTTCGACCATCACCCTCTGCCTCCTGCCACTCAGCCAGTTTAGGATCCAACGTGCCAAGGCACCCTGGATCCCATGGGCTCTTACCTTCTTGACCATTCTCCTATGCGGGACTTTGTCAAAAGCTTTACTGAAGTCCATGTACACCACATCCACAGCATTTCCCTCATCCACCCCACTAGTCACCCCTTCGAAAAATTCGATCAGATTTGTTAGACATAATTTACCCTTGACAAAGCCATGCTGACTATCCCCGATTAATCCTTGCCTCTCCAAGTGGAGATTAATTTTGTCCCTCAGAATTTCTTCCAATAATTTCCCCACCACAGATGTTAGACTCACTGGCCTGTAATTCCCTGGTTTATCCCTGCTACCCTTCTTGAATAATGGTACTACGTTAGCTGTTCTCCAGTCCTCTGGTACATCCCCTGTGGCCAGAGAGGTTCTGAAAATTAGTGTCAGAGCCCCTGCAATCTCCTCCCTTGCCTCCCACAGGAGCCTGGGATACATCTCGTCCGGGCCTGGGGATTTATCCACTTTTTGGCCCGCTAAAACCGCTAGCACCTCCTCCCTCTCGATGCTAATATGTTCGAGTATGTCACAGTCCCCTTGCCCGATTTCTATGTCTGCATCGTCTTTCTCCATAGTGAACACAGATGCAAAAAATTCATTTAAAACCCCGCCTACATCCTCTGGCTCTACACACAGATTGCCACTTTGGTCCCTAATGGGCCCTACCCTTTCCCTGGTTATCCTCTTGCCCTTAATATACTTATAAAACATCTTAGGATTTTCCTTTATTTTGCTCACCAGTGTTATTTCATGGCCCGTCCTCGCCCTCCTAATTTCTTTTTTAAGTATGCCCCTGCACTTTTTATACTCCTCTAGGGCTTCTTCTGTCTTTAGTCTTTTGTAACTGCCAAAAGCCCCCCTTTTATTTCTAATGCATTTTTGTATATCCCTTGTCATCCAAGCTTCCCTTTGCTTGTTGGTCCCACCCTTGACCTTTACAGGAACATGTTGGCGTTGTACTCTCTCTATTTCTCTTCTGAAAGTCTCCCACTGTTTTGATGTGGATTTTCCTATAAGCAGCTGCTCCTAGTCCACTTTGGCCAGATCCTGCCTTATCATATTAAAATCGGCCTTCCCCCAATTTAGAACCCTTATTTCCGGGCCGTCTTTGTCTTTTTCCATGACCACCTTAAATCTCACCGAATTATGGTCACTGTCGCCAAAATGCTCTCCTACTGACACTTCCACCACTTGCCCGGCTACATTCCCCAGAATTAGGTCCAGTATCGCCCCCTCTCTTGTAGGACTTTCTACATGTTGGCTCAAAAAGCTCTCCTGGATGCACTTTAAGAATTCTGCACCCTCTAAGCCTTTCACACTCTGACTGTCCCAATTTATATTGGGGAAGTTGAAATCCCCCACTATTATTACCCTATTATTTTCGCACTTCTCTGAGATTTGCCTACATATCTGTTCCTCTATCTCCCCCTGACTGTTTGGGGGCCTATAGTACACTCCCAGCAAAGTGCTTGCCCCCTTTTTGTTTTTAAGTTCTACCCATATGGCCTCATTAGAGGAACCCGCTAATATATCATCCCTCCTCACAGCAGTAATTGACTCCTTAATTAATATTGCAACACCCCCTCCCCTTTTACACCCCCCTCTGTCTCGCCTGAAGATTCTATACCCCGGAATATTGAGCTGCCAGTCCTGACCCTCCCTCAACCATGTCTCCGTGATAGCAACAATATCGTACTCCCATGTGTTCAACAACAACTTCAGTTCATCCACCTTATTTGCAAGACTCCTTGCATTAAAATAAATGCCTTCCAGCCCTGCCATATTCTCTTTTGCCTTCACATATTTGCTCTGCCTTCCCAGCTGACTTGTTTTTCCCTCTGTATTTGGCCGTAAATCACCCCCTACTATAGCTCCACTCTGTACCCCAACCCCCTGCCAAGTTAGTTTAAACCCTCCCCAGCAGTGCTAGCAAACCTCCCCGCAAGGATATTGGTTCCCCCCTGGTTCAGGTGTAAACCGTCCGACTTGTACAAGTCCCACCTTTCCCAGAAGCAGACCCAGTGATCCAGGAAACTAAAGCCCTCCCCCCTGCACCATCCCTTTAGCCACGCATTCATCTGTTCCATCTTCCTATTCCTATACTTGCTAGCACGTGGCACTGGGAGTAATCCAGAGATTACAACCTTTGAAGTCCTGCTCCTTAATCCTTCACCTAGCTCCCTAAATTCTTGCTGCAGGACCTCATCCCTCTTTTTACCTATGTCGTTGGTACCAATGTGGACCACGACCACTGGCTGTTCTCCCTCCCCCTCCAGAATGCCCTGCAGCCACTCAGTGACATCCTTGACCCTGGCACCAGGGAGGCAACAAACCATCCTGGATTCACGTCTACGGCCACAGAAACGCCTATCTGTTCCCCTTACTATAGAATCCCCTACCACTATTGCTCTCCCACTCTTTTTCCCCCCTTCCTGGGCAGCAGGAGCACCCCCAGTGCCAGGAAGTTGGCCGCTGCTGCCTTCCCCTGGTGAGTCATCCCCCTCAACAGTATCCAAAGCGGTATACTTGTTTGAAAGGGGGATGTCCGCAGGGGTTCCCTGCACTACCTGCCTGCCTTTGTTGCTCCGCCTGATGGTCACCCCCTGTGCTGCCCTACCCTGAGGCGTGCACAACTCGCTAAACGTGTTATCCACGAGCCTTTCAGCATCGCGCATGCTCCAAAATTCATCCACCCGCAGCTCGAGCGCCGCAATGCGGTCTACAAGTAGCTGCAGCTGGATGCATTTCTCGCACACATGGTCATCAGGGGCACTGGCAGCATCCCTGACTTCCCACATAGAGCAGGAGGAGCAGAGCACGGGTCTGAACTCTCCTGCCATGACTTACCCCTTTAATGACTTTAAAAATTTATTCAATACCCCAGTTACAGGTATGCTCTAGGGCGCTTTATTTACCAACTATCCCCACTACACCACAGAAATTTAACACCACAGAATTCAAGCTTGTATTGAAAAAAGAGAAATACTCACCAACCAATCACCTACCTGCTCCCTGGTGACGTCACACACTGACTACTTTTTACCTCTCTCCCCGCTGCTGAGTTGGTAAGCCTCGCTGCTCTCCGGTTTTTATACCGGTCTCACCACACTGCTCCCGACTGGTCTCGGGCCTCGCTGGTCGCCGGGTTTTCTCCCGAGCTCCTCCTCGCTGCTCCCGCTGGTCCCGACTGGTCTCGGGCCTCGCTGCTCTCCGGTTTTTATACCGGTCTCACCACACTGCTCCCGACTGGTCTCGGGCCTCGCTGGTCGCCGGGTTTTCTCCCGAGCTCCTCCTCGCTGCTCCCGCTGGTCCCGACTGGTCTCGGGCCTCGCTGCTCTCTGGTTTTTATACCGGTCTCACCACACTGCTCCCGACTGGTCTCGGGCCTCGCTGGTCACTGGGTTTTCTCCCGAGCTCCTCCTCGCTGCTCCCGCTGGTCCCGACTGGTCTCGGGCCTCGCTGCTCTCCGGTTTTTATACCGGTCTCACCACACTGCTCCCGACTGGTCTCGGGCCTCGCTGGTCGCTGGGTTTTCTCCCGAGCTCCTCCTCGCTGCTCCCGCTGGTCCCGACTGGTCTCGGGCCTCGCCTCTCTCTGGTTTTTATACCGGTCTCACCACACTGCTCCCGACTGGTCTCGGGCCTCGCTGCTCTCCGGTTTTTATACCGGTCTCACCACACTGCTCCCGACTGGTCTCGGGCCTCGCTGGTCGCCGGGTTTTCTCCCGAGCTCCTCCTCGCTGCTCCCGCTGGTCCCGACTGGTCTCGGGCCTCGCTGCTCTCCGGTTTTTATACCGGTCTCACCACACTGCTCCCGACTGGTCTCGGGCCTCGCTGGTCGCTGGGTTTTCTCCCGAGCTCCTCCTCGCTGCTCCCGCTGCTCCCGCGAGGATCATTGTGTCTCTATCATTTTCTGGTACTGTATATGATTGTGGGATTCATTCTGTACCTGTCTGACTCTGATACTGTTAGTGTGAGATTCATTCTGTATCTGTCGGTCTCTGATACTGTATTTGAGACTGAGCTGTTTTCTATATCAGTCAGCTCTGGCATGGCATAAGAATTTGGGAATCATTTTATAACTGTCTGTCTCTGATACACTATGGGAGAGATAGATTTATTTTCTCTCTGTTAATCTATGGTATCGTATGTGATTGTTATATACAATCTTTATCTCTTAGACTTTGATACACTTTGTCAGAGTTTGATTAATTCTGGATTTGTCAGTTTCTGGTTCAGTATGTGACAATGAGGTGCATTCAGTATTAATTATGTGTCTGTCAGTCTTTGGTACTTTGTGTGAGAGTGAGAATCATTCTGTATATATGTCTCTGATACTCTTGTCATTGTGTATTTGATTCTGTATTTGTCAGTGTCTGGTACTAAATGTGACAGTGAGGTACATTCTCTGTCAATCTCTGGACTTTGTGTGAGAGTGAGATTCATTCTGTACCAGTCAGTCTTTAATAATCGGTGTCAGTGTGGGATTCATTGTATCTCTATTATTTTCTGGTATTGCATGTGTGTGGGGGACTCATTCTGTGTCTGTCACACTCCGATACTCTGTGTCAGTGTGTGATTCAACCTGCACCTGTCAGTCTCTGGATGGTGAATGTGGGTTTCACTCTGTATCTGTCAGTTTCTGATGAGAGAATGTGGGTTTTTCACTGCAACTGTCAGTTTCTGATATGTGAATTTTAGGTTTTACTCTGTGGTGATTATTCTCTATGTTTAGTAAGAAGCATTGTGATTGGTTGTTTGTTTCCTGCCTTGGGATATATGCTGTAATCTCATTGGTAGTTGATGTCATGTGATTTGTGGTGGCCATCTTAAATTCAATTCTTTCCAGCCTTTAGTTGGGACTGGGTGTTGAAGATGTGCTACAGGATTTTTAAGTTAATAAAGCCGTGATTAGAAAGGCAAATCTATTCTTTATTTCAATTTATTAACTTTATGACAGAATGGAGCGATATCTTCAACCAGAACGATTCAATGCTGACCCTAATTCTGCAGGAGTGGATGATAAATGGAAACATTGGTATTGTACATTTAAAAACTTTTTGGGCGTGTTGGATCAAGAGTCTCTAAATAAGCTGAATATGCTGATCAACTACATTGCTCCGGATGTGTATAAGTATATTTTGGACTGTAAAACTTACGAAGTGGCTATTTCTACATTGGAAAAGATTTTTGTTAAACCAAAGAATGAGGTATTTGCACGTCACCTTCTATCTGCCCGTAGGCAGCAGGTGGGAGAATCTTTGGATACTTATTTACAAGCACTTCGGTGCCTTAGTGTTAACTGTAATTATAAGGCTGTGACGGCTGAAGAATATAAGGAAGAATCGGTACGGGATGCTTTTATTAATGGATTACTGTCTAGATCAATTCGTCAGCGGTTGTTAGAAAATAAGACTTTGGAACTTAAGAGTGCTTTTGAGCAAGCTTCTACATTGGATGTGGCTCAGAGAAGTTCGGACTCTTATGCTCTTTTTAATCGGCCTGTGACTGTGGTTTTGGCAGTTCCGGATGAAAAGGAATTATGTGGACTTAATAGGAGTGGTTTACTAGATTCTGAAACAGTTTCTACTTCAGCGGCTGTTGCCTCTAGGATTCAGAAGTGTTATTTCTGTGGGAACGTCCGGCACCCTCGTCTGAAGTGTCCTGCTCGGGAGGCTGTGTGTAGTAAATGCGGCAAGAGAGGTCATTACGCACGTGTGTGTAAATCATCAGGTTCAATTACCTCCTCTGTGACTATTCAGCCTTTAGATAGGGCGTTTATTGCATCAATTTCTGCTGCATTTGCTCATGGCCTAAACAAAGCTATAGTTACGGCCCAAGTTAATGGGTTGGAAGTGAAGGCCCTTATAGATATGGGCAGTACCGAGAGTTTTATAAGTCTTCAGTTTGCAAAGGAGAAGCATTTGAAAATTTTGCCTGTTTCCTATCAGGTGTGTATGGCTCAGACGACTCTCACTTCACAAGTAGCTGGTTGTTACATAAGAACATAAGAAATAGGAGCAGGAGTAGGCCAATCGGCCCCTCGAGCCTGCTCCGCCATTCAATAAGATAATGGCTGATCTGATCCTAACCGCCAATCCACTATGACAGGACTATCTCCTGAATCTAACAGCATTAGACACACGAAAACAGGAGCAGGATCAGGCTACACGGCCCCTGGGCCCGCTCCGCTACCCACAGGGCCATGACCTATCCGAACCTAGATTCATGTCCAAATTCCTGCCCGCTCCCCGTAACCCTTAATTCCCTTTTCTACTAGGAAACTGTCTATTTCTGTTTTAAATTTATGTAATGATGTAGCTTCGACAGCTTTTTGGGGCAGCATATTCCATGGACCTACCACCCTCTGAGTGAAGTAGTTCCTCCTCATCTCAGTTTTGAAAGAGCAGCCCCTTATTCTAAGACTATGCCCCCGAGTTCTAGTTTCACCCATCATCTGGAACATCCTCCCTGCATCCACCCTATCCAACCCCTTCATAATCTTATATGTTTCAATAAGATCGCCTCTCATTCTTCTGAACTCCAATGAGTAGAGTCCCAATCTACTCAACCTCTCCTCATATGTCCATCCCCTCATCCCCGGGATTAATCGAGTGAACCTTCTTTGTACTGACTCGAGAGCAAGTATGTCCTTTCTTAAGTATGGACACCAAAACTGTATGCAGTATTCCAGGTGCAGTCTCACCAATACCTTGTGCAACTGAAGCAATACCTCCCTATTTTTATATTCTATCCCCCTAGCAATGAAAGCCAACATTCCATTGGCCTTCTTATTCACTTGCTGTACCTGCATACTAACCTTTTGAGTTTCGTGCACCAGGACCCCCAGATCCCTTTGTACTTCAGTACTTTAAAGTTTCTTGCCATTAAGATAATAACTTGCTCTACGATTTTTCCTGCCAAAGTGCATAACCTCACACTTTCCAGCATTGTATTCCGTCTGCCATATCTCTGCCCACTTACTTAGCCTGTCCATGTCCCCTTGCAGGTTTTTTATGTCCTCCTCACTCACTACTTTCCCTCCCATCTTAGTATCATCTGCAAACTTTGATGTGTTACACTCGGTCCGCTACTCCAAATCGTTAATATAGATTGTAAAGAGTTGGGGACCCAGCACTGACCCCTGCGGAACACCACTGGTTACTGATTGCCAGTCTGAATATGAACCATTTATCCCAACTCTCTGCCTTCTGTTAGATAGCCAATCCTCTATCCATGCCAGAATATTACCCCCAATCCCGTGATTTTTTATCTTTAGCAATAATCTTTTGTGTGGCACCTTGTCAAATGCCTTTTGGAAGTCTAAATACACTACGTCCACTGGTTCACCTTTATCCACCCTATATGTTACTTCCTCAAAGAACTCCAGCAAAATTGTCAAACATGACTTCCCCTTCATAAAACCATGCTGACTTCGTCTTATTAAATTATGATTATCCAAATGTCCTGTTAATGTCTCCTTAATAATGGACTCCAAAATTTTACCTACCACAGATGTTAGGCTAACCGGTCTATAGTTTCCAGCCTTCTGTCTACTGCCCTTTTTAAATAAGGGTGTTACATTAGCAGTTTTCCAGTCTGCCGGGACCTTTGCTGAGTCCAGGGAGTTTTGGAAGATTATTACCAATGCATCTACAATCCCTACCGTCACTTCCCTCAAAACCCTAGGATGTAAGCCATCAGGTCCAGGTGATTTATCCGCCTTGAGTGCCATTATTTTCCCAAGTCCTACTTCCTTAGTGATTTTAATCGTATTTAGCTCCTCCCCCCCTATAGCCCCCTGCTTGTCAAGTGTTGGGATATTCTTGGTGTCCTCTACTGTAAATTGATTCTTCTAGGTAATACGTATACTGATATATGCCTATCTGTTTTGCCTAATCTCTGTGCGGATATTTTGATTGGTCATGATGTGCTTCAGTTACACGAGTCTCTTAGTCTTTCATTTGGAGGGACTAAGCCACCTTTATCTATTTGTGGATTAGCCTCTTTATCCATTTCTCCATTATCACTTTTTTCCAATTTGATGCCGGATTGTAAGCCAATTGCTACCAAGTCAAGAAGCTATAGCAGTCAGGATAGAGAATTTATTAATTCTGAAGTTCAACGTCTCTTATTGGAAGGAATCATTGAACCTAGTTGTTCGCCTTGGCGGGCACAGGTAGTTGTCACGACTAACGAGAGACATAAGAAACGAATGGTGATAGACTATTCCCAAACTATTAATAGGTATACTCAATTAGATGCGTACCCTTTGCCTAAGATTGATGAGCTTATCAATAAAGTATCTCAGTATAAGGTTTTTCGCACTATTGACCTAAAGAGTGCTTATCATCAGATTCCTATTGTTAAGAAGGATCAACCATATACGGCCTTTGAGGCTGGTGGAAAGCTGTATCAGTTTTGCCGAATACCATTTGGTGTTACTAATGGTGTTGCTTGTTTTCAACGGGCAATGGATGCTTTTATAAGTGATAAATCTCTCTCTGACACCTTTTCATACTTAGATGACATCACGGTGTGTGGCAAATCAAGGGTGGAGCATGATTCTAATTTAGAAAGATTCCTTCAAGCTGCGGAAAAAGTTGGTTTAACTTTCAATAAAGAGAAGTGTACCTTTTCGACCACTGAGGTAAATCTACTGGGGTACATTATCTCGGGAAACAAGATTAAACCAGACCCAGAACGTCTGCGACCATTGAATGATTTACCTTGTCCTACTAATTCTAAGGCTTTGCAACGAGTTGTTGGACTGTTTTCTTACTATTCTAATTGGATTGCAAATTTTTCACAGAAGATCCAGCCTCTTATTCGAGTTACGACATATCCTCTATCATGGGAGGCCAGGACGTGTTTTGATAATTTAAAAAAGTATATCCTTGGAGCAGTTGTGCATTCTATTGATGAGCAGGTTCCTTTTGTGATTGAGACAGACGCTTCTGATTTTGCAATTGGGGCTACACTGAACCAAAATGGAAGACCTGTGGCCTTTTTCCCACGTACCTTGAACAATAGTGAAAAAAGGCATTCTTCAATAGAGAAAGAGGCGTATGCAATCGTAGAAGCACTGCGTAAATGGAGACATTATTTATCGGGGTGACATTTTACGTTGGTAACTGATCAAAAGTCTGTGTCCTTTATGTTTGATGTCAAACATTTTGGAAAGATTAAGAATGATAAAATAATGAGGTGGAGGATTGAGTTGGCATGTTACCATTTTGATATAGTTTATCGTCCGGGGAAGGATAACGTTGCTGCTGATGCGCTGTCGAGGGCTTATTGTTCTGTGATTCACGGAGATACGTTTATTAATCTTCACAATGCCTTATGCCATCCTGGGGTTACGAGGATGATACACTTCGTACGCAGTAAGAATTTGCCCTTTTCAGTTGAAGACGTCAAGCGGATGACTTCATCATGTTCTATCTGTGCTCGGTGTAAACCGAATTTCATTAAGCCTCAACGAGCTCATCTTATAAAGGCTACTTCTCCTTTTGAACGTTTGAGCGTCGATTTCAAGGGGCCTCTTCCTTCAACTACTCAAAACTGATATATATTTACTGTTGTGGATGAGTTTTCAAGGTTCCCTTTTGCATTTCCTTGCGCAGATGTATCAGCTGCTACAGTTATTAAATGTCTTACTCAACTTTTTGTCATCTTTGGGATGCCTGCGTATATCCATTCGGATCAGGGAAGTTCTTTTATGTCTTTCCAGTTGAAGGAATACCTTCAGAGTCGGGGAATTTCTACTAGCAGAACTACCCCGTATAATCCCCAGGGTAATGGACAGTGCGAACGATACAATGGGATGATCTGGAAGACAATTATGTTGGCTTTGACATCCCGGAACCTTAAGAATACACAGTGGGAAATGGTACTGCCTGATGCCCTGCATTCCATTAGATCATTGCTTTCAACGGCTACTAATGTGACCCCCCATGAAAGGATCTTTAACTATCCGCGGAGATCTACTACGGGATATTCGGTACCTTCATGGCTTACTATGCAGGGACCTGTGCTGCTTCGACGCCATGTTAGATTGTCAAAATATGATCCTTTAGTGGAGGAGGTGGAGCTGTTGGAGGCAAATTCCCAATATGCACATATTCGAATCCAAGATGGGAAAGAAAGTACCGTTTCAATTAAAGACTTGGCTCCTTGTGGTGGCCAGCCCTCTTCTGAGGATATTAACAATAGTCATGATTCAGATAATGTGGATGCTGTTACAGATACTACGAATATTTCCAATCCGACTGCAGATAATTATACTTCTATTAGTCAGCCCTCAATGGATGTTCATGACCGTCCCAGTTTACCTCCTGATGAGATTTCTAACCCGGAAACCGTTGAAAATCGGGATATGGATAGCCTTCCTGCAGTAGATACTTCTGTGTCTCCTGGTGTGGGAGGACAAGGAATTTCACCAAGGTTAAGAAGGTCGACACGAACAAGATATCCAGTCGACCGATTGAAAATGGACTTTTAAATTGATAGTAATGTTTTAAAATTGTTGAAATATCATATTATATTGTTTTAGTTGAGAGATACTTAATACTTATGTGCAATGTTACTATTTGTTGTTGCTCACTTAGTATTGTGTCATGTTGAATAGTTTTATTTTGTCTGTGCATAGTTTTAGTTGTAAATAATTAATTATAAATTGTAAAGGTTATTTAGGTTGGACTATATTTTAAAAGGAGGGGTGAATGTGGTGATTATTGTTTATGTTTAGTAAGAAGTATTGTGATTGGTTGTTTGTTTCCTGCCTTGGGATATATGCTGTAATCTCATTGGTAGTTGATGTCATGTGATTTGTGGTGGCCATCTTAAATTCAGTTCTTTCCAGCCTTTAGTTGGGACTGGGTGTTGAAGATGTGCTACAGGATTTTTAAGTTAATAAAGCCTAGATCAGAAAGGCAAATCTATTCTTTATTTCATACTCTACCAGTCAGTCTCTGATATGTGAGTGTGGGTTTTATTCTGCATCTTCCAATTACTGTTCTGTGAGAATGGGTTTTATTCTGTTTCTGTCAGTCTTTGGTTTGTAAATGTGGGTTCTATTCTGTACCCATCGATCTCTTGTATGCTAGTACTGCTTTTATTCAGAACCAGTCAGTTTCTGATAGATGAGAGTGGGTTTTCCTTTCTATCTGTCAATTTCTGCTATTGAAAAAGTGTTTACTCTGAATATGTAAGTTTCTGGTTCGTGAGTCTGGGTTTTTGTCTTTATCTGTCAAACTCTACTATGTGAGTGTCTTTTTCACGATATTCTTTTTCTGCTATGCAATGTTGTGTTTTTTTATGTACCTGTCAGCTTCTGGTAATTGAGTGTGGGTTTCTTCTGTATCAGTCCGTCACAGGTGAGTGAGCGTGAGCTTATTCTGTCTCTGTCAGTTTCTGATATCAGAGTGTGTGTTTTTCTTTGTACCTCTCAGTGTCTGGTTTGTTAGGACGGGCTCTATTTTGTACATTTTCGTTTCTTGTATGTACAAGTGGGTTGGAATATGTACTTTTTAGTCTCTGTTGAATGTGTGAGTATTTGAATTAATACCTACTAGTTTCTGGAATGTGTGTTTAAGTTTTACTCTTTATCTCTTCGTCTATGTTATGTGAATGTGGGACTTACTATTTATCTCTCAGTCTTTGGTGTGAGTGTGGGTTTTACCGTGTATCTGTCTGTTTCTGTGAGTTGAGTGTGGGTTTTACTCTGTAAATGTTATATTATGGGATGTGTGTTAGGTTTCTCCCTGTAAATGTCGTTATCTGTGATGTATGGTGGGGTGTTTACTCTGTATATGTCATACTCTGGGATGTGAGTGTGTGTTATACTCTGCAATGTTATACTTTGGGATGTGTGTCAGGGTATTACTCTGTAAATGTCACAATCTTAGTTATGTGGTGGGGGGTTTACTCTGTATCTGTCATACTCTGGGATGTGAATGTGTGTTTTACACTGTAATGTTATACTCTGGGATGTGTGTCAGAGTATTACTCTGTAAATGTCACAATTTTAGTTGTGTGTTGGGGGGTTTACTCTGTATATGTCATACTCTGGGATGTGAATGTGTTTTTCTTTGTATCTGTCATACTCTGAGATGTATTTTTGGGTTTTACTCTGTATCTATCATACTCAGGAATGTGTGTGTGGGTTTTAATCTATATCTGTAATACTCTGAGATGTGTTTACGCATTTTACTCTCTATCTGTTTGTCTTTGGTGTGCGAGGGTGGGCTTTACTCTATATCTGTCAGATTCTGGTTTCCGAGTGCCAGGTTTTAATCTTTACCTGTCAGTTTCTGTCATGCAAATGTGGGTGGTCATTCTGTACCTGACAGTCTCTGGTGTGTGAGTGTGGCTTTATTCTATATCTGTGATGCTTGAGGGGCCATTTGACCTACTCCTGCTTCTAATGCTTATATCTCTGGGATGTGAGTGTGGGTTTTTGTCTGTAATATTCAGTTTGTGCCACGTGTGTGTGTGTTTTACTCTGTACCTCTCTGTGTCTGGGGTGTGAGTGTGGGTTTTTCTTTGTAACAGTCAGTGTCTAGTATGTGAATATGGGCTTTATTTTGAACCTGTTGTTTTCTGGTATGTGTGGCTATGTTGTATTATGTATCTGTCAGTTTCTGTTATATGATTGAGGATTTTACTCTATTCATGACTGTCTCTGGTATATGAGTCTGGGTTTTTCTCTGTCCCTATTCAGAGGGATTGGAGTGTCCTTTTACACGAATCACAGAAAGTTAACATGCAGGTACAATTAGAATGGTAAAAGGAATGTTTGCATTTATTGCAAAGGGGTTGCAGTAAAAGTATAAGTATGTGTTGCTGCAATTTTATAGGCCTTTGGTGATACCATAACTGCAGCACTTTGCATATTTTGGTCTCCTTATCTAAGGCAGGGTTTACATGCTCTAGATGGGGTGCATCAAGTGTTCATGAGATTGATTCCCAGGCTGTCCTATGAGGAGAGATTGATTATAATGGGCATATATTCTGTGGAGTTTAGAAGAATGAGAGGTGATCTCATTGAAACATTTCAAATTATAGAGTGTTTGACAGGGGTAAATGCTGCGAGGCTGTTTCCCCTGGCAGGAGAGTCTAGAACCAGAAGTCTTAGACTCGTGACAAGGCATTGGACAATTAGGAATGAGTTGATGAGAAATGTATCCACTCAGATGTTAGTGAATCTTTGGAATTCTCTACTGCATGGGGCTGTGAATGCTCAGTCGATGAGTGTATTCAAGACTGAGATCATAGATTTTTGGGCACTAAGGGAATCAAGGGATTTAGGGAGAGGGTGGGAAATTGGAGTTGTGGCAGAAGTTCAGCCATGATCTTATTGAATGGCGGAGCAGGCTTGAGGGGCTTTATAACTATTTCTTATTTTCTTATAGCTGACTGTCTCTTGGATGTGTTTGTGGATTTTATTCTGTATCTGTCAGTCTCTTGAATGTGAGTTTTGTGTTATTTCACTATCTTCAGTTGCTGGTATGCAAATTTTGCATTTATTTTGCACCTGTGATCTTCTGGTATGTGAGTTTCACTCTGTATCTGACAGTCTCTGGTATATGAGTGTGAGTTTCACTCTGTATCTGACAGTCTCTGTTATATGAGTGTGAGTTTCACTCTATATCTGACAGTCTCTGGTATGTGAGTGTGTGTTTCACTCTGTATCTGACAGTCTCTGTTATATGAGTGTGAGTTTCACTCTGTATCTGACAGTCTCTGGTATGTGAGTGTGTGTTTCACTCTGTATCTGACAGTCTCTGTTATATGCGTGTGAGTTTCACTCTGTATCTGACAGTCTCTGTTATATGAGTGTGAGTTTTACTCTGTATCTGACAGTCTCTGGTATGTGAGTGTGAGTTTTACTCTGTATCTGACAGTCTCTGTTATGTGAGTGTGAGTTTTACTCTGTATCTGACAGTCTCTGGTATATGAGTGTGAGTTTCACTCTGTATCACCTGTCTCTGATATGTGAGTGTGAGTTTCACTCTGTATCTGACAGTCTATGTTATTTGAGTGTGTGTTTCATTCTTTATCTAACAGTCTCTGGTATGTGAGTGTGAGTTTTACTCTGTATCTGAAAGTCTCTGTTATATGAGTGTGAGTTTCATCCTGTATCAGACAGTCTCTGGTATGTGAGTGTGTGTTTTACTCTGTATCTGACAGTCTCTGGTATGTGAGTGTGTGTTTTACTCTGTCTCTGACAGTCTCTGGGATGTGAGTGCAAGTTTCACCCTGTATCTGTCAGTCTCTTTTAATTGTGTTTTGATTTTATCTATAGCTGTGAACCTGGTATGTGAATGTGGGTTTTACTCTATAGCATTCTGTCTCTAGGATGTGTGTGTGGATTTTACTCTAACTCAGTTTCTAGTCTTTTGTCTGTACCTGTCAGTTTCTGGTGTGATTGTAGATTTTACTTTGTACCTGTCTGTCACTGCTTTGTGAGTGTGGGCTTTATTCTGTAGCTGTCATTTCTGCTACTGGTTGTGAGTGTGGGATTGATTCTGTATCTCTTATACTGGTGATGTATGTGAGTGTGAGAATTATTATGTAATTGACAGTCTCTTGTATTGTACTATTCTTGCTCTGTGTAACTATTGAATTCCATTCCTTCTCCACCTTGTGTAGGCCAATGCTCATTTGAGATTATCTGTGACTGTCTCAGGAGGAGGTTTGTTTCAGTCCATTACCTCCGACTCTCTGGTCTTGTATTTTTGTTATTCGGGTTGACTGTCCGTGTACAGCCAGCAGCGAGGACTGACACCATATCAGTGTCTATCTGTTCGTATGTGTTAGGGAGTGAAAATGGATATGCCTATCAGTGCAATGTGTTTGGGCTTTGAAACAGCATCTTATTCAACTACTGCAAGTTATTGTGAGATTCATAATGTAACACTGGAAATTCGGATCACTGTGGGGCTGACTGCTTCTGCTGCCTGTTATAATAGGATTGAGGCCAGTTCTGTGTCTCTGCGCTCTGTGAGTGATAGTCTACTGACTGTGTGTGCGATGGAGCTGCCGGAATAGTTAACAGAATGTCTCAGAGCCCGGATACTGATATATCTGAGGGAGCGACAATGTATCTCTCGATCACCAGCAACACGGTTCTGGAGAACTCAACGCACCCAAAGGAAATAACCGATTTTTGAATTGTGTTATTTCACATTTCTCACCTGCTGCCTGCAATCGATGCAGGTTGTGAATCTCTGCACATCCTCACTGTCAGGCTGTTTCCCTGTTCACTGAACAATAATAACAGACACGGTGAGATTGGAACTGAATCAGGAACATTCACTACTGATCTGGAGAAAGCAGCAATGATTTGGAAGAGCGAGGTGATTTACTTTCTAAGTTATCTTACATTGTACACACACAGCCCGAGAATGGCCTCTCCCTTCCCCCACTCACTCCATGTTCCGGAACTAGATCCTGTTCCAATCTCTCTCTTACAAACAATCCCCAGCTTCCGATTAACTTACCCCGACTCAAAGCCCATCTGCGGACACAGTCTCAATGCGATGTGCTGCTGTGAGGAGGCTGCTGTTTGCTCCCTTACTCGGGCCCATGATATCTCCGCTCCCTGATGTGTTCAGCGATCATCAGCCGAGCACAGAGGAAACGGCCCCCGCTGGCAGAGCTGGGGGAGGGGAGTTCATGTGGTCCCTTCCTGTCACATTAAACACTGTGGGGGAGAGGGGGAGGTGCAGGAAACTATTTTAATGCTGAAGCATGAAAGCTGGAGGCGGAGCTGAAGTTCAGAGGACGCTGTCTCTGCTCTGTCTGTCACACTGATTCTGTCTCGTCCCAGCCTCTCTCACACTCTGCCTTTCTCAACCAGATCCGGGCCGGCTTCATAAATTCATCAGGACGGCGAGAGTTTATCATTCAGTTGATATTCCTGTAAAGAATTGTCCGGCCTGGAGGAGGTAAAGGAGGCAAAGGACTGGGAAAAGTCGGAGCCAAGCACCACCGAAAAGTGACAACATCCAGGCACAAAACAAAGGCTCTTCTCAGAGCCACCCACCGCCTCACAGAAAGAGCAGCTCCCTGGGACCGGGAGCGGGGATATATTGGGGTGGGGAATAGCTTCAGAATTATAAGGATTATTATGGGGTTACAAGTGACACTTTGGGCCGGTCCCTGTATTCTCACCTCGCAGTGAAATGCTCTTTTAGTCTTCCTGGGTGTCCTTGCGCTCAGTGTTCTGTTTCCATTCAGCTTTTATATATCAGACAGATGGTGTGACGGGGAACCGGAGCTTTCCACCTCACAATAGGTTAAACCGAGCTGCTGTGACAACAGGCCAACTTGTGAGATTATTCTCCTTCTGAAGTTTGCTTCCTGCACAGATACTGTCGAGGATTGTGGAATTCAAGGGTTTAAGTAAAGTCATTGGGTGGACTGTAATGTCTCCAGTTCTAACTGTCGGAACCCGCTGTAACCTGAGGCTACTTCGGATTGGTCGCTTGATTGGAACCCAATTTCCTTAACAGAATTAACTATTGGCCTCAATTGATCAATTTTAAAATTAAGTTTGAAACATTCCACCACATTCAAAAAAGAAAGATTTAATTTATAATTATTAAATTCGACAGAGACAGACATTAAATTGGGGCAGTTTCACTAATTTTCTGCTAATTTCCTCAGCAGATTGACAGGGCTTTGGCCGGAATGAATAAACTGATGAAATCAGTGCATTAAACTGGCGGCTCCTTCAGAGAGGCTGTGGGTGGCTCTTAAAGCAGCCGTTGTGATTTCCATGTTTCTGTCAGTAAATTGTAGAGTTTTACTTGGAGCTGGCGTTCTTGGCCAGCTCCCCGGCCAACACCAGACTCACGACGGTCTGGATGTGTGGACACAATCCGCACTCTCCAAACTATTAGACGTCTTTGCCATCTACTGGCTAAAAGCGAGTGCTGCAACAAGAGGCAATGATTCAGCAGAAACCATTTTGATTTCGACAGATACCTCAGCACCGTGGTTCCGCTTAAAACCATTGCCAAGTAGTTTGTTGGTCTAGCTGAAAACTCCAAACAACCATTACAAGCAGATGGACGCGCTCATCCGATTCTAGTGTGAACAGGGTGGTTGATCATTGAGTGTGGGATAGACACTCCCTCTGTCACTCTGGTACTATGTGCCAATGTGGGATTCAGTGCTGAATATGGGACAGATACTGTATCTGTCACTCTCTGCATTGTCAGTGGCAGATTGGCTGGCGAAAAACGATAGATACTGTATCTGACACTGTCTAGTACAATGTGACATTTTTAATTTGTCTGGTGAGGCTACACTAGATACTTTATCTGTCACTCTCTGGTGCTGTGTCAGTGTGGGATTGACAGGTGAGTATTGGAAAAGCACGACCACTCACTAGTACTGCTTGTGAGTGAGGGGATATTCGTTCATACAGGATAACAATTGTATGTTACTCTGTTACTGTGTGGCAGCGTTTGATTGTCAGGTGAGTGGTGGATAGATAACTTAATGGGCAAATCTGTGAATTTCAAAGTAGAATTTAAGATTCAACATGTTAATTTAGATCTGAGATTGGTTGGAATCATACCTAGCACAAAGGAAGTTGGCTGTGGTTGTTGGAGGTCATTCATTTCAATCACATGACATCACTGCAGGAGTTCCTCAGGGCAGTGTCCTAGGCCCAACCATCTTCAGCTGTTTCATCAATTACCTTCCCTCCATCATAAGGTCAGAAGTGGGGATGTTCGCACATTGTTCAGCACCATTCGAGACTCGTCAGATACTGACGCAGTCCGTGTCCATATGCAGCAAGACCTGGAGAACATTCAGACTTGGGCTGACAAGTGGCAAGTAACATTCGCACCACACAAGTGCCAGGCAATGACCATCTCCAACAAGCGAGGCTCTAACCATCTCCCCTTGACATTCAATGGCATTACCATCGCTGAATCCCCCACTATCAACATCCAGGGGGTTACCATTGATCAGAAACTGAACTGGACCAGCCATATAAATACTGTGGCTACAAGAGCAGGCCAGAGGCTGGGAATTCTGCGGCGAGTGTCTCACCTCCTGACTCCCCAAAGCCTTTCCACCATCTACAAGGCACAAGTCAGGATTCTGATGGAATACTCTCCACTTGCCTGGATGAGTGCAGCTCCAATAACACTCAAGAAGTTCGATGCCATTCAGGATAAAGCAGCCCACTTGATTGGCACTCCATCCACCACCTTCAAATTTCACTCCCTCCACCACCGGCGCACTGTGGCTGCCGTGTGTACCATCTATAAATGCACTGCAGCAACTCGCCAAAGCTCCTTCAACAGCAACTTTGAAGCCCGCAACCTCTACCACTTAGAAGGACAAGGGCAGCAGACGCATGAGAACATCACCACCTACAAGTTCCCCTCCAAGCCACACACCATCCTGACGTGGACCTGTATCGCCATTTCTTCACTGTTGCTGGTCCAAAATCCTGGAACTCCCTCCCTAAAAGCATTGTGGGTGTACCTACACCATATGGACTGCAGCGGTTCAAGAAGGCGGGTCACCACCTTCTTCTCAAGGGCAATTAGGGATGGGCACTATATGCAGGCCTAGCAAGCCAGCGACGCCCACATCCGATCAATGAATAAAAAAAAAAATTGTGACCCATA
The DNA here is from genome assembly GCF_052327205.1 of Somniosus microcephalus. Classification (NCBI taxonomy): domain Eukaryota; kingdom Metazoa; phylum Chordata; class Chondrichthyes; order Squaliformes; family Somniosidae; genus Somniosus; species Somniosus microcephalus. The sequence continues at coordinate 404,795 of NC_140993.1, forward strand.
GAACAGAACAGTAATCAGCCCTTTCCTGGATACAGTGGGTGGCTCTGAAAAGAGCCTTTGGGTTATTGGATTGAATCTTGTCCGCTTTACTTGCTCTTGGAGCTGGCAGTGCCGGTTTTCTTGGGCAGCAGCATGGCCTGGATATTAGGCAGCACCCCGCCCTGAGCGATGGTCACCTTTCCCAGCAGCTTGTTGAGCTCCTCGTCATTGCGGATGGCCAGCTGCAGGTGTCTGGGGATGATGCGGGTCTTCTTGTTGTTGCGGGCCGCGTTGCCGGCCAGCTCCAGGATTTCAGCGGTCAGATACTCGAGCACAGCAGCCATGTAGACCGGGGCTCCGGCACCCACACGCTCAGCGTAGTTGCCCTTTCGCAGGAGCCTGAGAACACGGCCCACAGGGAACTGCAGTCCGGCCCGGGAGGAGTGGGACTTGGCCTTGGCCCGAGCTTTACCGCCGGTTTTTCCTCTTCCAGACATTTCCACAATCAACACGGTCAGAGAAAGAATGAACGTCTCCTCTGCTACTGCTCTTCTGCTCTCCTTTCACCTTCTTAAGGAACTCAGAGAGCAAAATTATGATTGGTTGCTTTGTATGAATTTCATTTGTGTTTTCCGTTGACCAACCCACCAATCAATAGGGCGGAAATAACTAGCCTCAACAGTCAGACCGCCAATGATATTTTATTTTCAAAAAGCCCGCCAATGTTTTTCTAAACCACCGAATTAAGTTAATAAATTCATTATGAGCCAAAGATTTCGGAACATTTTAAAATTCTTTTTGTCTTATTCCATCACTCCCTTGCAAATTCCAGGCTGATACTGTTGTGTATGTACCTTTAAGAGACAACTGTTTTACAGCTCCTGTATACTGTAGTACCGGCAGTGAACTCACCTGAATATAAAGCCGGAGCAGGCTTCTGTACTTCAGTCTTGAGACTACTCTACTCCAGTAAACACCTGTTGATTGTTAAGTTACAGCCTCCGTGTAGTTCTTGGGGAAACATCCTATTTAAAGAATCACGGATCTAACAGATACAATCAGGATTAATTTCGGGTTCAATTTCAAACTGTAACAGGTGCGATTCAATCCCCATTGATTCTGTAACAGGAGACATTCCAGGTCAATCTTTGTAAAAGTGAGGTTTCACAGATTATCGATCATTTGCACAGGCGCGGCTGCGGGAGTGAAACTAGAACTGGGAGTCCTGCTGTGAAAAGGGAAGAGGAACATAGTGATCAAACTGACCCCCTTCTGTTCTCTAAAATAACTCCCATTCTGCCTTGTTACACTGCAGGAAGTCTCACTTAATAAACGGATGACTCCTAAATTGCATAAATAAATTGTAACGGTTTTGACAGAGAATAAAGTGACGGAAATCAGAGTCTCGTCCCTCAAACAAGCTTTTAATTCGTCGGCAGGCGCTGTAAATGAACGGGACAGAGAGCAGAGGGAAAGAGCGACCACGACCGTGTTTGTAGTCCTTATCAGCCGAGCACAGAGGAAACGGCATCCGCTGGGGGAGCGGTGCTCGCATGGGCCCTTCCCGTCGGTTTAAAAAGTTTTGGGGGAGGGGGAGGCTTCTTCTTCTTATCGTGTCCACGGACAGTCTATATATAGCCCAGCCAGAACTGGACACCTTTTTACACCTTGTTGTTGGATTCGGCAAGGTCTGCAACAGTGCAGGGTTCCTCTTACGATGGGCATTGCAGGAGATGTTGCATAGTCTATGCCTCAGTTCCACATTCACAAGTTGTCGGACTGGTTGAATATCCCCATTTGCTTAGTGACACCTTTGAGCAACCTACACTGCCCTAAGTCTGTTAAGACACTTCCAGATTGCTCAGTTGCAATTAGCTCCTGGGGGGAGGCTTTCATCAGGTAAAATTTCCATCGCTCGGGGTTGTTCAAGACTGGTGAGCCTGTCTTTCCACAAGGCGATGCGGGCTTCAGATGAGGTTGATTGTAATGGAACAACACTGTTCATGAAGCTCTTCCTTGACTTTAGACGGCTGGGTGTAGGTGTATGACAATGCAGAGGGAGCCTCTCATCTGATGTTTGATGGAGTTGCTCTTTCTTGCTGGCTACCGTTCTTCTTATATCAGGGGGAGCGATACCCGCCAGGATATATAGGCTGTTGGTGTTTGTTGGTTTTAAGCAACCTGTGATAAATCGGCAGCTTGCATTCAGAACGGCATCCATCTTCTTGGCATGAGTAGACCTTTCCCATGCAGGGCAGGCATATTCGGCAGTGGAATAGCAAAGAGCAAGTGCACTGGTTCACAATGTTTTCGGGCTTGCTCCCCATCTTGTGTTAGTGAGCTTATTCAGGATGTTGTTTCGTGCACTTACTTTTGTCTTTGTCTTCTTGATGTGGTTCTTGAAGGTGAGACATTGGTCAAGGGTGACTCCTAAGTAGATAGGGTGCTCGCAATGCATCAGTGTTGCTCCACACCAGGTTACTTTCAACTGGTGTTTGGCTTCACGGTTTCTGAGGTGGAATGCACAAACTTGCATCTTTGATGGGTTTGCGCGAAGGTGGTTTTCTTCACAGTAGGATTTTAGTCCCTCCAAGGCCTCAGAAAGCGTTTTCTCCACGGTGTTAAAATCAGTGCTTTGGGCAGTGACACATAAGTCATTAGCATATATAAAACAGCGTGTAACACCGTCTATACGTTGATCATTCATGTAGATGTTGTACAGCAGCGGTGCAAGCATGCTTCCCTGAGGAAGACCATTCTTCTGAATACGCCACCTGCTGCGCTTCCCACCTAGTTCAACATAGAACCGGCGATTCTGAAGCATGCTTTCTAACAGCTCTGTTAAGTGAATATCTTTTGTCATCTCTAGAATCTTGCAGAGAAGTCGTCTATGGTTCACTGTATCGTATGCTGCTGAAAGGTCTACAAAAACAGCACCTGTTACCATCCCTTGCTCAAAACCATCTTCGATGTGTTGTGTGAGGTTGAGCAGTTGGCTTGTTGTTGATTTGCCGGGGCGGAAACCTGCTTGTTCTGGAATGATCTTTTCATGTACAGTTGGTGCTATCCTATTGAGTATCAGGCGTTCAAACAGCTTTTTGGTGTGGCAAAGCAGTGAAATTGGCTGAAAACTCTTAGGATCTGAGGGAATCTTTTCCAGGCTTTAATAGTGCTATTACATGTGCCTTCTGCCAGATATTAGGTAGCTTGTGTGTTGCCAGACAGTGGTTGAACAATTGTAGGAGCTACTTCTTTGCTTGCTGTCCAAAATGCTTTATCTGCTCCATTGCTATTTTGTCAAGACCAATTGCTTTCCCGTGTTTTAGACTAGATGTACCAGTTTCCAGCTCTTCCATGTTGAATGGTCTAGTGAAGCCAGGATCATCGCTGTACTTCTTCCTATCAAGTTGTGCTCTGGTTGTTTCTTGTTGATTTTTCCATTTAGGAGCAACTGGTGTACAACTTGGTTAGCAGACACATTTGGATGTTCGGCAGCTTTCTTGGGATCACCACCAAGTTTGCATATGAGAGACCATGCCTTCTTGCTGTTTTTTGTAAGATCTGTTGTCTCTATCAAGGTGTTCCAGGTGTTTTGACGTTCTTGAGAGATACTTAACATCACCCTCTCACCGGTAGATATTGTTTCCTCTGAGAAGGGGTCAGATTCAAACATTGAGGCATACTCCCAGCAGAGTTCAGCATTCTCCTTGGTGAGACCAGGGAAGTAGTGTACTCTGAAACCTCGAGGGGTCTTCATTCTAGCTGTTTTTTGGTCAGCTTTTGCAAAGAGGTTGCAGTGCTCAGGTAGTGGTTTAATGCATTTAACCTTGCGGTCAAGTGCTCGTGTGAAACCGTTCCAATCGGCCTTCTTGAAGTTGAAGCACCTTTTGAATGGTATGACGGTTAGTAACACTGCTGCATTTACCTGGATGCCAATAGGACGGTGTTGTGTCTGTGGTATTGGTTCTGTGACAAGCTTCTTGCAGAGTCCGGCGATGTCGTTGCTGGCAATGGCAAGATCTGGATTATATCTACATTTCCAGTGGGCACTGTGGAAGGAGGCTGGCAATTTAGGATCGTGAATGAGACAAAGCTGGTTCGTGTCCATCCATTCTTCGACTGCTTCTCCATTGTTGTTAGTCTCCTTGTACCCCCATTGGGTTCTGTGGCTATTAAAGTCCCCAATGATGATCTGTGGTTTATTGTGCAGGTTGGGTACAGGGTTAGAGAAGCTGAAATCTGTGCCAGGTGGCTTGTACACTGAGGTCACTACTACTTTGCTCAGCTCTACGGTTAGAATTTCGATGTTGTCCTCCTCTGTTTTAGAAGTGGCTTCTACAACTGAGGGGGAGGCGAGGGTTGTATTTTAGCGCATGATCAGGTTTCTTTTTATCACACTTAAATCAACAAAAATGTGATCGTTTTACAAATCGCTTTTATCATTCATTAAATGGGCCTCATTGAGACGATGTTAATTATCATCCAAATTACTGATAAACCGAGTGTGTGACCTGCACACTGGAGTGGGAGTTCCTGAAGAGGTTTACACATTCCGTCAAATGAGATTTTATTTTCACCCACAGGGTGGCGGGGGTCTGGAATTATTTTGCCTGAAAGGGTGTTAGAGACAGAAACCCTCATCACATTTAATAAAAGTACTTGGATATGACCATATGTGCCATAACTGCACTTTAGGAACAGCTTGTTTCCCACGGCTGTCATCCTACTGAACTCCACAAATAAACTCGAAAGCCTGCACATCTGCCAATGCAATTTATTATGTTTATGTTTATGTTAATGTATTACAAGCCAAATGTATGTTGAATGTTTAAATGTCTTAATCTAAATGTACACTCTCGGGAGCCGCAAGCCTACATTTCGTTGTACTGCACTTGTGCACTAACAATGACAATAAAAGTTGATTTGATTTGATTTTGATTTGACAACAGACCAAGAGCTGTAAAATCAACACCCACATAAATCCCAGACCAGAAATTGAGTTACAGAAGTGCCGCTACTGACAAGGCTACGGCCGGCAGAGATGAAGGGTCGAATAACCTCCTTCTATGCCGTAAATGTCTACGATTCAACGACAGAAGGCCATTCGACCCATCGTGCGTATGCTGATTTAAAACACCTCCACACCTAAATTTGATCTTGTAATTAAATATAGATCTTCACCGATCACAATGTAAATCGTCAATCTATCCCTGCTCCCAGGTCACTGCTCTCTCTGTGAGGTGGTGAGTGGCTCTTAAAAGAGCCTTTGTGTTGTGTTTGGTTGAAAGAGTCGAGTTGTTCAGCCGCCGAATCCATAGAGTTGTTTCAGAGCGTACACCACATGCATGGCAGTGACCGTCTTGCGCTTGGCGTGCTCAGTGTAGGTGACTGCATCCCTGTTTTACTCTGTATCTATTAGTCTCTGGTATGTGAGTGTCGGTTTTACTCTGTATCTGTTAGTGTCTGGTATGTGAGTGTGTGTTTCACTCTGTATCTGTTAGTCTCTGGTATCTGTGTGTCGGTTTTATTCCATAGCAAATGTTCCCTTTAAGCTGGCGGTCCTGTGCAGCAGATCCTACGATGTTCTAATGGCAACAGCTGCATATGCATGTTAATCTGAATGGGTTGCGCAGCCCTCACAAAAAATAGTCTCTGGGAATTGAGTGTGGGTTTTACTCTGTACCTGTCTGTCTCTGGTATTTAAGTGTGGATTTCACACTGTATCAGTCAATCTCTGGGAAGTGAGTGTGATATTTACTCTGTATCTGTATGTCTCTGGTATGTGACTGTGGGCTTTATTCTGTACCTTTCAAACTTCATCGATGCGAGTGTGGCTTTCTCTCTGTCCCTGAGAGTCTCTGGTGTGTGAGTGCGGGTTTTACTGTGTGTTGTTCAGTCTCTGGTAGCTGAGTGTGAGTTTTATTCTGTATTAATCTGACTGTGGTATGTGTGTGTGTGTGTGTGTGTTTTACTTTATATGATTGAAAATACGGAATTTTTTAGAAGATGAAAGCCTAGTAAATGTTCGTATTCAGAGGGATTTGTGTGTCCCCGTACATGAATCACAGAAAGTTAACAGCAATCATTTGGGAATTAAATGTTATATTTGCCCTTATTGCAAGCGGTTGGAGTATAAGTGTATGGTAGTGTTGGTTCAATTTTATAGGTCTGGGATGAGCAGAAATGTATTCACTCGGAGGGTTATGAATCTTTTCAATTCTACCCCAGAGGGCTGTGCATGCTCAGTCGGTGGGTATATTCAAGACTGAGATATATAGATTTTTGGGCACTTAGTGTATCGTATCAACAGAATCAATTTCTGCTAATTGCATGTGGGGTTCACTCTAACTGTCAATCCCTGGTGTCTGAGTGTATGTTTTACACTGTGTCTGTCACTCTTTGGTATATGAATGTGGGTTCCACTCTATACCCGTCGTTCGCTGGTATATTAGTATAGTTTTATCTGTACCAGATATATTTATGATATTTGAGTATTCGTTTTACTTTCTAAGAACATTTGAATTTCGAGCAGGGGTTGGCCATACTGCCTCTCGAGCCTGCTCTGATATTCAATAAGATCATGGCTGACCTTCGAACTCAACTCGGATTTCCTGTCCTTTCCCAATATCCCTTAATTCCTCTGCAGTACAAGAATCTGAATCAGCCTTAAACATAATCAACGACTGAGCATCCACAGCTCCTTGGGGCAGCGAATTCCAAATATTCACAACCCTCTGAGTGAAGAAATTCCTCCTTATCTGAGTCTTAAAATGCCGGCCATTTCTCCGGAGCCTTTGCCCCATAGTTCTAGTTTCTCCTGTGAGGGGAAACAATCTCTGAAATGTGATTGTGAGTCTTACTCTTTACCTGCCAGTTTCTGCTAAATTGGGGGTGTCTTTTCATTGTACCTGTCAGTTTCTGGTATGGAAGAGAGGTTTTCACCCTGTACCTGTCAATTACTCGTAATTGCGTATGGGCTTTACTCTGTATCTGCCAGTTTCTGTCGTGCGAGTGTTAGTTTTGTTCTGTCTCTGTCAATCTCTAATACATCGAGAGGGAGGAGGTATTGGCGGTTTTAGCTGGCCTAAAAATGGATAAATCCCCAGGCCCGGATGAAATGTATCCCAGGCTGCTGTGTGAGGCAAAGGAGGAGATTGCGGGGGCTCTGACACATATATTCAGGACCTCTCTGGCCACAGGGGATGTGCCAGAGGACTGGAGAACCGCTAATGTAGTACCATTATTCAAGAAGGGTAGTAGGGAAAAACCGGGGAACTACAGGCCAGTGAGCCTAACATCAGTGGTAGGAAAATTATTGGAAAAAATCCTGAGGGACAAAATTTGTCTCCACTTGGAGAGGCAAGGATTAATCAGGGATAGTCAACATGGCTTTGTCAAGGGAAGATCATGTCTGACTAATTTGATTGAATTTTTTGAGGGGTTTACTAGGTGTGTGGATGAGGGTAACGCAGTGGATGTGGTATACATGGATTTCAGTAAGGCCTTCGATAAAGTCCCGCACAGGAGACTGGTCAAGAGGGTAAGAGCCCATGGAATCCAGGGTGCCTTGGCACATTGGATACAAAACTGGCTTAGTGGCAGAAGGCTGTTTTTGTGACTGGAAGCCTGTGGCCAGTGGGGTACCACAGGGATCGGTGCTGGGTCCCTTGCTGTTTGTGGTCTACATTAATGACTTGGATATGAATGTAAAGGGTATGATCAGTAAGTTCGCGGATGATACAAAAATTGGTAGGGTGGTAAATAGCGAGGAGGGTAGCCTCAGTCTGCAGGACGATATAGATGGGTTGGTCAGATGGGCGGAACAGTGGCAAATGGAATTTAACCCGGAAAAGTGCAAGGTGATGCACTTTGGGGGGACTAACAAGGCAAAGGAATACACAATGAATGGAAAGACCCTAGGCAAGACGGAGGGTCAGAGGGATCTGGCTGTGCAAGTACACAGATCCCTGAAGGCGGCGGAACAGGTGGATAAGGTGGTAAAAAAGGCATATGGGATACTTGCCTTCATTAGCCGAGGCATTGAATATAAGAGCAAGGAGGTTATGATGGAGCTGTATAAAACACTGGTTAGGCCACAGCTGGAATACTGTGTGCAGTTCTGGTCGCCACACTACAGGAAGTATGTGATCGCGTTAGAGAGGGTGCAGAGGAGGTTCACCAGGATGTTACCAGGGCTGGAGTGCTTCAGCTATGAAGAGAGACTGGGCAGATTGGGTTTGTTTTCCTTGGAGCTGAGGAGGCTGAGGGGGGACATGATTGAGGTGTACAAAATTATGAGGGGCATAGATAGGATGGATGCTGAGGAGCTTTTTCCCTTAGTAGAGGGGTCAATAACTAGGGGGCATAGATTCAAGGTAAAGGGCGGGAGGTTTAGAGGGGATTTGAGAAAGAACTTTTTCACCCAGAGGGTGGTTGGAGTCTGGAACTCACTGCCTGAAAGGGTTGTGGAGGCAGAAACACCCTCACAACATTTAAGAAGCATTTGGATGTGCACTTGAAATGCCATAACATACAAGGCTACGGGCCAAATGCTGGAATATGGGATTAGATTAGACAGGGCTTGATGGCCGGCGCGGACACGATGGGCCGAAGGGCCTCTATCCGTGCTGTATGACTCTATGACATGACCTTCCCCTGCAGTATCCATAGCACTGTTTGTGACCTGAAATCTTCTGTCTTTTTTGATCACCTAGATCAAAGTATTTTGTCAGTTGCAATGGACATTTTTCTCTTAAAATCCTGCTGCAACGTTCCACATGTCAGTTCTGACCTGCGAGGGGTATTAAAAGTACCGCGGTTGCGATGGCCGGGAATCGAACCCGGATCAACTAGCTTGGAAGGCAGCTATGCTCACCACTATACCACCATCGCTCACATATGGTAATTTATATATTCTTTTGGCTCCTAAGTGGGTCAAGTGAGAGAAACAGCACTCATTTTAACACGTCAGCACTATGCTGAGGCACTTTCCCTCCAATTAAAAATGGCCACTGTGAATAATTATATCGCTTGGATTGAGCCCTCACTCCGTTTATTTTTTTAAAATCCTTTATAGGTTAAAAATAATAATCCACAAAAATAAATTGAAAATCATTTTTATGGGAGAAGCAAATGGGCGATGATTTTTGTTGTTGTAAATTTTAGTGAAATGGCATTTGCTGGAAGGCATTAAACTGCGATAGGGTGACCTAAACTGTATCAACAGGAGCCTGGTTGCGATGCCGCGAATTCGAACACCAATCAGCTCGCTCGAAAGAGCAGCTACAATCACCACTGTCCCCCCATCGCTCTAATTTTAAAATGTAATCTTCTGTATTTACAGATCGCACGCAATGGGTCTTTGGAGCTTTAGTCAGGATGAGTAAAACACTTTGCAATCATTTCAATCTGAACATAAACAAGGCGTTCAGTTTATTTCTCTCCAATATAAACAGTTACTGATGAATGGTTATCTTGTTGCACTACTGGCTGGCGGCCACTAGATGGCACCAACCTCTAATAGTTTGGAGTGTACGGATTGTGTCCACATATCCAGACCGCCCTGAGTCTGGTGCTACCCGGGGGGCTGGCCAAGCACGGCGTGTCGGAAGGGACAATGCCGGTGGCCATTGTAAATAAATTTCACAACGCACTGAGAAAGCATAAAGCATAGCAACGGCTCTTGTAAGAGGAAACCACAGCATTAATTTAGTCGAAATATTCATTCGGGATATCGTCCTTTTAAAGAATCACAGAAAGGTACAGCACATTTGTTTGTGGCTTTACTCTGCAACTGTTATTTACTGTTATTTGAGTGCGGGTTTAACGCTGTACCTGTCTGTATCTGGAATGTGAGTTTGTGATTTATTCTGTACCTGTTGTTTTCTGGTAAGTGAGTGAACATTTTTCTTTGTATCTGTCAGTGTCTTGATGTGAGAGTGTGTGTTTCAGTCTACATGTCCACCTCGGGTATGGAAGTGTGGTTTTTATTTTGTACCTGTTATTTTCTGATGTGGAAGAGAGGCTTTACTCTGTACTTCTCAAGCTCTGGAATGTGTGCATGGGTTATACCCTCGATTTGTAATTCTCTGTTATGTGACAGTTCATTTAATCTATGTCAATCAGTGTCTGATATAATACTGTGCGTTTTACTCTACTTGTCAATTTCTGACACATGAATGTGGCTTTTCTGCTGTAACGCTCAGGAACTGGTATGTGAGTGTGGGTGTTTCTCTGTACCTGTCAGTTTCTGGTATGTCAGTGTGGATTTTACTCTGTACCTGTCTATCTCTGGTATGTGAGTGAGGGTTTTTGATCTAGTGCAGACAGTTTCTATTATGAGTAACTGTTTAAACCAGTAGCTGCCAGTTTCAGTTATGGAAGCCTGATTTTGGTCTGTATCTGTCAGTCTCCGGGATGCATGTTGGGTCTTATCTGTACCTGCCAGTTTCTGGTGAGTGGCTGTGGATTTCACTCTCTACCTCTCTGTATCTGGTATGTGAATGTCAGTTTCTGTCTTTCTGTCTGTGTCTAGTATGGGAGTGTAGATTTTACTCTGCAAATGTCTATCTCTGGTATGTGAGTGGGGTTTATATCTGTATCTGTCAGTCAATCTCAGTTACAGTAAGTGATTGTGATTCTTTCTCAATCTGTCATTCTGTGAGTGATAATATACTTACCGTGTATGAGAAGGAGCTGCCTGCACTGCTCCTTGTATTCCGCATGGAGGAGAGATCACTTTTTATTCTGGCTCAGTGAAGTATTTTGATTCGAGAATAATAATATGAGAAAAATATTGGTTGTACAACATGGACAGTTGAGGGTAGAATATAAAAATAAAGTTATAATTAACGTGTTTTTTTATAATAAAGTAAAGTATCTGGAGAGAGGAAACAGCGATACAAACATTGTCTTTGTCTGACCTCTCTGCAATACAGCGGGTCTCAGATTCTCCACACCAGGTGTGTAGGACTGCTCCATGGTAAGTTATCAACATCCAGACAGAACACACACCCAGAACTGCACCATGAATGGAACCACCTCAATACAGCCGGTCTCAGATTCTCCACACCAGGTGTGTAGGACTGTTCTATAGTAAGTTATCAGCATCCAGACACAACACAAACCCAGCACTGGACCATGAATGGAACCACCTCAATACAGCCGGTCTCAGATTCTCCACGCCAGGTGTGTAGGATTTTCTATGGTAAGTTATCAGCATCCGGACACAACACAAACCCAGCACTGGACCATGAATGGAACCACCTCAATACAGCCGGTCTCAGATTCTCCACACCAGGTGTGTAGGACTGTTCTGTGATAAGTTATCAGCATCCAGACATAACACAAACCCAGCACTGGACCATGAATGGAACCACCTCAATACAGCGGGTCTCAGATTCTCCACACCAGGTGTGTAGGACGGTTCTATAGTAAGTTATCAGCATCCAGACACAACACAAATCCAGCACTGGACCATGAATGGAACCACCTCATTGCCACACGCCAGGTTTATATCTCCCATTCCCATGGGACGACCTATGAAGTTCTGGATGGCTTCCTGGAATATAACCACAGGTACCTGGGCTGTATAAACAATTGTTTTCAGTCTAAGGACAGAAAGCAGCGAGTTGTGGTAAATGTCTGTTTTTCAGACTGGAGGATGGTAGACAGTAGTGTTCCCCAAGTGTCAGTGCTGTGGCCACTGCTTTTTTGATCCATATTGATAACCTGGATATTGGAATACAAAGTTGAATTTCTGAATTTGCAGATGACACCAAACTTGGGGGTGAGGCAGGCAGTGAGCATCGACTGCAACAGGACACAGAAAGGCTAGCAGAATTGACAGACAAGTGGCAGATAGAACTTAACACAGAGACGTGTGAGATGATGCATTTTGGCAGAAGGAACAGGGAGAGGAAATATACACTTAATGGCACAGTTTTAAAGAGTGTGCAGGGACAGAAGAACCTGGGAGTTAATGTGCATAGGTCCCTGAAGGTGGCAGGACATATTGAGAGAGTGGTTAGGAAAGTATATGGGATCTTGGGTTTCATAAATAGAGATATTGAGTACAAAAGTAGAGATGTTATGCTGAATCTTTATAAAGCACTGGTTAGGCCACAACTGGAGTATTGCGTTAAGTTCTGCTCACCACACTTTAGGAAGGATGTGAAGGCCCTTGAGAGGGCGCAGAGGAGATTGACCAGAATAGTTCTGGGGAGGGGGGGATCTTAGCTACAAGGAAAGGTTGGAGAAGCTGGATTTGTTTTTATTAGAGCAAAGGAGGTTGAGGGGTGATTTGATAGAGGTGTACAAGATTATGACGGGTTTGAATAGGCTAGATGGAGAAAGGCTGTTCCCACTCCTTGATGGTACAAGGACCAGGGAACACAGAATTAAGGTTTTGGGCAAGAGATATGAGGGGGTGGGTGGGCGTGTGAGGACATTTTTTTTATGCAGCGAGTGGTGAGGACCTGGAACTCGCTGCCGACGGAAGTGGTGGAAGCGGAGACACTAAATGTGTTCAAGGGGAGACTGGATAGGCACTTGAGGGAAATACACTTGCAGGGCTACGGGGATAGAGCGGGGGAATGGGACTGACTGGATTGCTCTGCAGAGAGCCGGCATGGACTTGATGGCCCGAATGGCCTCCTTCTGTGCCGTTATGAATCTATGACTATGAGTCTATGGAAACCGAGTTAGGGCCTGTGTAGTTAACAGAATGCCACAGGGCGCGGATCCTGATGTACCTGAAGGAGCGACTATGTATCTCCTAATCACCAGCAACACGGTTCTGGAGAAATCAATGCATCGAAAAAAAGTTAACGATTTTTGAAATGTGTTCTTTCACACTTCTCACCTGGTGCCCGCAATAGATGCACTTTGTGAACTAAAGCAGCAATGATTTGAAAGAGCGAGGTGATTTACTTTCTATGTTAACTTACACTGTACAAACACAGCCCGAGAATGGCCTCTCCCTTCCCCCACTCACTCCATGTTCCGGAAATATTTCCTGCTTCAATCTGTCTCGTAGAAACACACGCGAATGCCGCTGAACAGTCCCAGTGCGACGAGCTGCTGTGAGGAGGCTGCTGTTTGCTCCCTTACTCAGGCCCGTGATATCTCCGCTCCCTGATGTGTTCAGCGATCATTAGCCGAGCACAGAGGAAACGGTCCCCGCTGGCACAGCTGGGGGAGAGGAGCTCGCAGGACCCTTCCTGTCGCTTTAAACACTGTGCTGGAGAGGGGGAGGAGAAGGCAAGTGTTTACCACGCATGCTCAGACCTCTCTCCTGAGGCAAATTAAAAGAAGCAACAGCAACAACAACTTGAATTTATAAAGCACATTTAAATGAATAAATCGTCCCAATGATCTTGACAGGAGCTTTATAAAAGACACATTGTCACCGAAACAGATAAGGAGATATTAGGAGAGGAGGAAGCGACTCTGGACACACGTCAGTTGCTGCCGGTGAGTGAGAGAGCGACGCGAGCCTGTCCCTTTGAGCGATTTGTTTCCCCATACTGTATGGAAGAATGGGGAGGAACAGGCTCTGTCAATCTCTGATACTGAACTGCTGGTGAGTGGGGAGTTTAATCCGTCTCTGCCTGTCTCCGCTGGGTGAGTAGGCGACAGATACCAGTCAAGTTCCCGAGCCTGTGTGACTGTCACCCCCTGTGTCTGTCTCTGTACCTTGTGTACAGGATCAATCCTCAGTCCCTCTATCCCCCAGCCCTGCCTGTTATATCTGGATCGATGCTGAACCTATCATTTTTCGCTCTATTGAAACCGAGGTGTGGAGATGCCGGAGTTGGACTGGGGTGGACAAATGTAAGAAGTCACACAACACCAGGTTATAGTCCAACAGCTTTATTCGAAATCACAAGCTTTCGGAGCGCTGCTCCTTCTTCAGGTGAAGTGGAGAAATGCATGAAGACACAGCTTATATAGTCAGAGAATCTTGTCAGATGTTTACAGGTAACCTTTCCAACTGCCATTTATCACACCTCGGCAGAGAGATAATCACAGCAGTCAAAGGTGTGAATGGTGTCCAAACAGGTCAGTCAGGGAAATATTACATCAAATAACAATGAGGTGGGGTCACAAGGGGTCAAATATTGCAGATGCTGGGGTCTGTATGAAAAACAAAAAAACAGACAAGAAACATTTTGGTTTTTTTTGGCTGGAAATCACAGCAGGTCCGGCCGCATCTGTGTAGAGAGAACAAGCCAATGTCGACTCGAGTCTGGATGACCCTGCGTCAGGTGGGGTTACATGTAGCGTGACATGAACCCAAGATCTCAGTTGAGGCCGTCTTCATGGGTGCGGAACTTGGCTATCAGTTTCTGCTCGACGATTTTGCGTTGTCGTGTGTCTTGAAGGCCGCCTTGGAGAATGCTTAACCGAAGATCGGAGGCTGAATGTCCTTGACCGCTGAAGTGTTCCCCGACTGGGAGGGAACACTCCTGCCTGGTGATTGTTGCGCGGTGTCCGTTCATCCGTTGTCACAGTGTCTGCATGGTCTCGCCGATGTACCATGCTCCGGGGCATCCTTTCCTGCAACGTATCAGGTAGACAACGTTGGCCGAGTCACATGAGTATGTACCATGTACCTGGAGGGTGGCGCCCTCACGTGTGATGATGGTATCCGTGTTGATACCATCATCACACTTGAGGACACCACCCACCGGGTACATGGTACATACTCATATGACTCGGCCAACGTTGTCTACCTCATACGTTGCAGGAAAGGATGCCCCGGAGCATGGTACATCGGCGAGACCATGCAGACACTGCGACAACGGATGAACGGACACCGCGCAACAATCACCAGGCAGGAGTGTTCCCTCCCAGTCGGGGAACACTTCAGCAGTCAAGGACATTCAGCCTCCGATCTCCGGGTAAGGATTCTCCAAGGCGGCCTTCGAGACACACGACAATGCAAAATCGACGAGCAGAAACTGATAGCCAAGTTCTGCACCCATGAGGACGGCCTCAACCGAGATCCTGGGTTCATGTCACGCTACATGTAACCCCACCTGACGCAGGGTCATCCAGAGTCGAGTCGACATTGGCTTGTTCTCTCTACACAGATGCGGCCGGACCTGCTGTGAATTCCAGCCAAAAAAAAAAAATGTTTTTTGTCTGTTTTTTTGTTTTTCATACAGACCCCAGCAATATTTGACCCCTTGTGATCCCACCTCATTGTTCTTTGATGTAATGCTTCCCTGACTGACCTGTTTGGACACCATTCACACCTTTGACTGCTGTGATTATCTCTCTGCCGAGGTGTGATAAATGGCAGTTGGAAAGGTTACCTGTAAACATCTGACATGATTCTCTGACTATATAAGCTGTGTCTTTATGCATTTCTCCACTTCACCTGAAGAAGGAGCAGTGCTCCGAAAGCTTGTGATTTCGAATAAAGCTTTTGGACTATAACCTGGTGTTGTATTGAAACCGAGTTCAGGGTATGTGTGGTGAACAGAATGCCTCACTATTTCTGTGAATAATACTATGATCTAAAAGCAGGCCAGACTCGACACAGCCAAACTGTGACATGTTCCTGCACCTAAATCTCGGTAACAGAGAGTGCGTGGGCCGCCTGGCTCAGAGTACGAACATTAAGACTGATACAGTCTCTCTGCCTCTCTCTCTGGTTGCTGTCTCTGGGTGTTGAGAATGGAATGCACAGGACACCAGTTGCTCTGTTCTGTTCCTCAATTTCGGAGAGAGAGACAGAGAGAGGCTAGAGGGGCGGTGAGATCATCATTTCTATTTTCATATAAATCAAACATATTTCTGCCTGCGAACAATATAATACCTTCAAAACAGATATGGGTGAACACAGCCAGAGCTGTGATTGGCTCCTGCCCCTGAATCTGGGGAACAGACACTATGAGGAGCGCCGGCCGCAGAGTGTTTAACACTGACTGAGCTGGGAAACTGCAACTAACCCCGAGAATCGGCAGCACAGGCCGAGCGGAGAGGAAAACCTGTCCTGTGAACTGTAAATCTGGGAACAGATTGTGCTGTGAATGAGCAGAGTGAACATTGTGTCAGCGAGTGTGTTAAAGGGGCGGGTGCGTTAGACTAGTGTCACTGTGTTTGTTTGTCCGCTCCCATCGCCGGATTTCAGACACGCTCTTGTGTAAAATTTAAAGATTTCCCTGTCATAGGATCGCCCTGCTCCCCTGCTCAGCCCTGAAGTGGGAATTAAACGTGAAGCTTTAGTTGATTTCAAATTTCAGTCGACAAACAGCGAACATTTCCGCGATTGGGTGGGAGAGCGCGATCAGTGCAGCAATGAAACGGTTTTAAATCGAAATTGTTGTCTTGAATTCTGATGAAACTTTCTCGACAGCAAACATTCCAGTCTTCCAGACAGAAATAGGCCAGTCTGGGAATGTGGAGTGCCCGAGTTTAATTGGAATCGGAGAGGTAATAAAGACAGAGAAACACAGAGAGGCTGGAGGGGCCGGGAGCTGACAGCAGGATGTCTCCGCCCCGTCCGCTCGCTGCCTATAAGTAGCTCTGTGCCGCCGCCTCTCGTCTCATTTCTGACCCAGCTCTGAATGTCAGAGAGATTTTCTACAGAGTCGCGGATATGACTGAGACCGCAGCCGCCGAAACGGCTCCTCCTGCCGCCGCCGCTCAAACCAAGGCTCCCAGCAAGGAGAAGAAGGCGGCTCCCCGCTCCAAGCCTGCCGGTCCCACGTTGGGCGAACAGATCCTCAAGGTTGTGGCGAGTGGCAGCGATCGCAAGGGGATGTCCCTGGCGGCGATAAAGAAGGCTCTGGCTGCCAACGGTGTCGATGTGCTGAGGCAGCGTTCACTGATCAATTTAAGTATCAAGAGGAAAGTGGAAAACGGCTTCCTGGAGCAGACCAAGGGCACGGGCGCCGCGGGCTCCTTCAGGCTCGCTAAGAAGGAACCCCAGCGGAAAGAGGGAAAGAAGGTGAAGAAACCAGCAGCCAAGAAATCTGCAGCCAAGAAACCAGCAGCCAAGAAATCTCCAGTCAAGAAACCAGCAGCCAGGAAATCTCCAGCCAAGAAATCTCCAGCTAAGAAACCAGCAGCCAAGAAACCAGCAGCCAAGAAATCTCCAGCCAAGAAACCAGCAGCCAAGAAAACGATCACCATGAATGCAGCAACGTCAAAAAAGACAGCGAAAGCGGCGGCTGGGAAGAAGGCGGCGGCGAAGAAGCCCAAGAGCCCCAAGAAGGCCAGGGGCGGAATGGTGAAGGCGGCCAAGAAGGTGGAAAAACCCAAGGCCAAGCCCAAATCAGCAATGCCTCAGAAAGCAGCGCCCAAAAGAAAATAAAAAGGACAACTTGTAAACATCTGAACCCAAAGGCTCTTCTCAGAGCCACCCACGTCTTTCCAAAAAGAGCTGATCACGGAATCAGATGATCCATGTCCCGGGGCCGGGCTCAGATTCCCGATTGAAATCATTTCAAATGAACCGCGTCTCCCTGGTGACTCGCTGACATTCGCTGCACCCACCACTACCACAGTGTCTGCAATAAAACACAGAACGGGATGTCCGGGCCGGGCCTCACTAACTGGGGGGTGTTCGGCTCCAGTCTCAGGTTATGATCATTTTCAGGGGTTCACAGGTTCAGGGAATCTCGAGCGGCAGAGCGGGGCTATAAAAGCCCCAGAGACCAGGTAAGGCCTCAGTGTGAGAATCGGCGGGTATCCCGGGCTGAGCGGCTGTGTAAAAGCCCCAGAGACCAGGTAAGGCCTTAGTGCGAGAATCGCGGGCTGAGCGGCTGTATAAAAGCCCCAGAGACCAGGTAAGGCCTTAGTGCGAGAATCGCGGGCTGAGCGGCTGTATAAAAGCCCCAGAGACCAGGTAAGGCCTCAGTGTGAGAATCGGCGGGAATCGCGGGCTGAGCGGCTGTATAAAAGCCCCAGAGACCAGGTAAGGCCTCAGTGCGAGAATCGCGGGCTGAGCGGCTGTAAAAAAGCCCCAGAGACCAGGTAAGGCCTCAGTGCGAGAATCGCGGGCTGAGCGGCTGTATAAAAGCCCCAGAGACCAGGTAAGGCCTCAGTGTGAGAATCGCGGGCTGAGCGGCTGTATAAAAGTCCCAGAGACCAGGTAGGCCTCAGTGTGAGAATCGTGGGCTGAGCGGCTGCAGAAAGGCCCCAGAGACCAGGTAAGGTCTCAGTGCGAGAATCGCGGGCTGAGCGGCTGTATAAAGGCCCCAGAGACCAGGTAAGGTCTCAGTGCGAGAACCGCGGGCTGAGCGGCTGTATAAAGGCCCCAGAGACCAGGTAAGGTCTACAGTGCGAGAACCGCGGGCTGAGCGGCTGTATAAAGGCCCCAGAGACCAGGTAAGGTCTCAGTGTGAGAACCGCGGGCTGAGCGGCTGAATAAAGGACCCAGAGACCAGGTAAGGTCTCAGTGTGAGAACCGCGGGCTGAGCGGCTGTATAAAGGCCCCAGAGACCAGGTAAGGTCTCAGTGTGAGAACCGCGGGCTGAGCGGCTGTATAAAGGCCCCAGAGACCAGGTAAGGTCTACAGTGCGAGAACCGCGGGCTGAGCGGCTGTATAAAGGCCCCAGAGACCAGGTAAGGTTTACCAATCTCCAGTCTGGGAACTCGGAGGGCAGGAGAGAGGTAAAAAGTAATCCAAGTGTGACGTCACCAGAAAGCGGGTAAGTGATTGGTTGGTAAGTATTTCTCCCTTTTTAAGCTTAAATCTCTTTGGTTTATAGTTTCTAAGGTGTGATATTCACCATCTAGAATCGGGGCAGAGGGTATTTAAGAATAATATTAATAAATTTAATTAATTACATAGAATGGGAGATCAGGTGATGTGTTGCTGCTGCAATATGTGGGAGCTGGTGGACACCATTGATGCTCACGGTGATCACATTTGCAGAAAGTGTTGGCTGCTGGAGGAATTCCGGCTCCGTGTTGAAGAGCTGGAGTCCGAGCTTCAAACACTGAGACACATCAGAGAGGGGGAGAGTTACCTGGACTCTGTGTATCACGAGGTATTCACACCAATTAGATTAATTAATTCAGATGTAGTCCGTGGCCAGGCTCAGGATGGTGTGACTAGAAGTGAGGCAGGTACGGGGATCCAGGAGGTAGTGCTGGAGGAGCCGCAGCCCTTACACTTGTCCAACAGGTTCGAGGCTCTTACTCCCTGTGAGGATGGGAACAGGGACTGCGGGGAGGATGAGCAGCCTGGACACAGCACCGTGGAGCGGGGGGCCATTCAAGTGGGGGGAGTTAAAAGAAATGTTGTAGTGGTAGGGGATAGTATCGTTAGGGGGATAGATAGAGTTCTTTGCAGCCGAGAGCGAGAGTCCCGAAGGCTGTGTTGCCTGCCCGGTGCCAGGGTTAAGGACATCTCCTCTGGACTGGAGAGAAACTTGGAGTGGGAGGGGGAGGATCCAGTTGTCGTGGTCCATGTTGGTACCAACGACATAGATAGGACAAGGAAGGAGGTTCTGCTGAGGGAGTTTGAGCAGCTAGGGGCCAAATTAAAAAGCAGAACCACAAGGGTAATAATCTCTGGATTATTACCTGAGCCACGAGCGAATTTGGCTAGGACAAATAAAATTAGAGATTTAAATGCGTGGCTCAAAGACTGGTGTGGGAGAAATGGGTTTTGCTTCCTGGGACACTGGCACCAGTACAGGGGCAGGAGGGAGCTGTTCCATTGGGACGGGCTTCACTTGGCCAGTGCTGGGACTAGAGTCCTGGCGGATCATATAAATAGGGCTGTAGAGAGGGCTTTAAACTAATGTTGTAGATAAAATGATTCCTCGGAAACTAGATTTTGAGTAAGAGAGACAACTTTATTAAATGACAGAGCTCTGGGAGAAGCGTCTGTGAGAGCACCTTCTCCTCGATTGTAGTACATGCTGAGCTTATATAAAATTCCAAGAAGTTGGTTTTAGATCATTTACATTCATTCAATCAATTTGTTTATTAGCGCATATCGTTATTTTCCTCCAGTCAGGAGTTTACACACCTGTGTTGCCAATTCTGCCTCTTCAGTGATTGCGAAAGGTCTTCGTTCCATCTTGTTCCATCCGCGTCACCGGCGGAATGTGATTAGTTCGATAATAGGATACCAGTGAACCTTGTTAGTCCTCAGTGATTCAATTAGTCCCAGTCAGGACACGAGATGAACTTTGTTCCAGCCATGCGTAAGCATGGCATGTCTCATTGTGCAGTGATTCAATTAGTCCCAGTCAGCGAATTTATTGTTTGTGTCTTTTCCAGCAAAATCTTGTCCAGCAATATTTTATTCTAAAACGAACTAGTGGGGGGGAGGTTCCTGGAGAGCAAATAATAAAAATGACAACAGAGAAGGTCATAGACTTAGGTAGCAGTGGGGAAATTAAAAACCAGAGCATGTCAGGAAGGGGCAGAAGGTATGGTGTAAAAGGTAAAGTAATAAAAAGGGCAAAAGCAGGAACTAAGTGTCACAAAACATCTTTGAAAGTTCTCTATCTGAATGCACGTAGCATTCGTAACAAAATAGATGAGTTAATGGCACAAATAACTACATATGGGTATGATCTTGTGGCCATTACAGAAACATGGCTGCAGGGTGACAGTGCCTGGGAATTAAACATACCAGGTTATTTAACGATCAGGAAGGACAGGCAGGAAGGAAGGGGACGTGGGGTGGCTATGTTATTAAAGGAAGGAGTCACTGTAATACAGAGAAATGATATTGGGTCAAAAGATCAGGATAATGAAACAGTTTGAGTGGAGGTAAGGAATAATAAGGGGAAAAAAACACTAGTGGGCGTAGTCTATAGGCCTCCGAACAGTTGCAATTCTGTTGGACGGAGTATCAATCAGGAAATAGTTGAGGCTTGTAATAAGGGAACATCTATAATTATGGGGGATTTTAACTATCATATTAATTGGACAAATCAAATTGGGCAGGGCTGCCTTGAGGATGAGTTCATTGAGTGTATTAGGGATGGGTTTCTTGAGCAGTATGTAACTGAACCGACCAGGGGGCAAGCAACCTTACATCTGGTCCTGTGTAACGAGACAGGATAAATTAATAATGTCCTAGTAAAGGATCCCATTGGAATGAGTGAACATAGTTGAATTCCATATTCAATTAGAGGGTGAGAAGGTTGGATCTCAAACAAGTGTGCTGAGCTTGAATAAAGGAGACTATGAAGGTATGAGAGCAGAATTGAGTAGAGTGGATTGGGACAACAGATTAAAGTGTAAGACGATACATGATCAGTGGTGTACATTTAAGGAGTTATTTTACAACTTCCAAAAAATATATATTCCACTGAGAAGAAAAGGGTGTAAAAGAAAAGACAGCCATCCGTGGCTAAGTAAAGAAATTAAGGATAGTATTCAACTAAAAACAAGGGCATATAAGATAGCCAAATCTAGTGGGATGATAGAGGATTGGGAAAACTTTAAAAGACAGCAGAAAATAACAAAAAGATTGAGTAAGAAAGGGAAGATAGATTATGAAAGTAAATTAGCAAAAAATATAAAAACAGATAGTAAGAGTTTTTATAGTTATATAAAAGGAAAAAGGGTGGCTAAAGTAAATGTTGGTCCCTTAGAGGATGAGACCGGGAAATTAATGGTGGGAAATATGGAGATGGCAAAAACACTGAATGAATATTCTATATCAGTCTTTACAGTAGAAGACACTAAGAATATCCCAACACTGGACAAACAGGGGGCTAAGGGGGGTTGGGGGGAGGACCTAAACACGATCAAAATCACTAAGGAAGTGGTACTGAGTAAAATAATGGGACTCAAGGTGGATAAATCACCTGGACCTGATGGCTTACATCCTAGGGTCTTGAGGGAAGTGGCAGTAGGGATTGTGGATGCATTGGTAATAATTTTCCAAAACTCCCTGGACTCGGCAAAGGTGCCGGCAGACTGGAAAACTGCTAATGTAACAGCCTTATTTAAAAAGGTTAGTAGACAGAAGGCTGGAAACTATAGACCGGTTAGCCTAACATCTGTGGTAGGTAAAATTTTGGAGTCCATTATTAAGGAGACAGTAACAGGACATTTGGATAATCATAATTTAATAGGACAAAGTCAGCATGGTTTTATGAAGGGGAAGCCATGTTTGACAAATTTGCTGGAGTTCTTTGAGGAAGTAACATATAGGGTGGATAAAGGGGAACCAGTGGACGTAGTGTATTTAGACTTCCAAAAGGCATTTGACAAGGTGCCACACAAAAGATTATTGCTTAAGATAAAAAATCATGGGATTGGGGGTAATATTCTGGCATGGATAGAGGATTGGCTATCTAACAGAAGGCAGAGAGTTGGGATAAATGGTTCATTCTCAGACTGGCAATCAGTAACTAGTGGTGTTCCGCAGGGGTCAGTGCTGGGTCCCCAACTCTTTACAATCTATATTCATGATTTGGAGGAGGGGACCGAGTGTAACATATCAAAGTTTGCAGATGATACTAAGATGGGAGGGAAAGTAGTGAGTGAGGAGGACATAAAAAACCTGCAAGGGGACATAGACAGGCTAAGTCAGTGGGCAGAGATTTGGCAGATGGAATACAATACTGGAAAGTGTGAGGTTATGCACTTTGGCAGGAAAAATCGTAGAGCAAGTTATTATCTTAATGGCAAGAAACTGGAAAGTACTGAAGTACAATGGGATCTGGGGGTCCTGGTGCACGAAACTCAAAAGGTTAGTATGCAGGTACAACAAGTGAATAAGAAGGCCAATGGAATGTTGGCTTTCATTGCTAGGGGGAAAGAATATAAAAATAGGGAGGTATTGCTTCAGTTGTACAAGGTATTGGTGAGACCGCACCTGGAATACTGCATACAGTTTTGGTGTCCATACTTAAGGAAGGACATACTTGCTCTCGAGTCAGTACAAAGATGGTTCACTCGGTTAATCCCGGGGATGAGGGGATGGACATATGAGGAGAGCTTGAGTAGATTGGGACTCTACTCATTGGAGTTCAGAAGAATGAGAGGCGATCTTATTGAAACATATAAGATTGTGAAAGGGTTGGATCTAATGGATGAGGGGAGGATGTTCCCGATGATGGGTGAAACTAGATCTAGGGGGCAGAGTCTTAGAATAAGGGGCTGCTCTTTCAAAACTGAGATGAGGAGGAACTACTTCACTCAGAGGGTGGTAGGTCCATGGAATATGCTGCCGCAAAAAGGTGTAGAAGCTACATCATTACATAAATTTATAACAGAAATAGACAGTTTCCTAGAAGTAAAGGGAATTAAGGGTTATGGGGAATGGGCAGGAATTTGGACATGAGTCTAGTTTCGGATCGGTCATGGCCCTGTGGGTAGCGGAGCGGGCCCAGGGGCCGTGTAGCCTGATCCTGTTCCTATTTCGTGTGTCTAATTCTGTTAGATTCAGGAGATGGTTCTGTCATAGTAGATTGGCAGTTAGGATCAGAACAGCCATGATCTTATTGAATGGTGGAGCAGGCTCGAGGGGCCGATTGTCCTACTCCTGCTCCTATTTCTTATGTTCTTATGAGAGTCTCTGTGAGAGGGTGACAATGGCGGAGATACCCCGCGTCACAACTCAAACCCCAACACATGAGATTCTCCAAATCACCTGGAATAAAGTGTTTGTAAACTGCTGAACCCGTCTGTGTGGGGAGGTGGAATAAGGTCAGAGATTGACATGGAAGGAGATGGGATGACTTGTGATCGAAGGGACTGTATATAGGCGGGAATATTACTGATAGTTAATTGTAACAGGACCTTATTTGAAAAGCTTCTTGTGGTGTATGTAACCGTTCCACCTTTAAGAAAACTATTTTAAGAGATGCACTACTTTATCTTGGCTGCTGTATGCTGTAATACCGGTGGTGACCACACCGGTATATAAGTGCTGTGTAATGATTTATTGAGCAGTTCAGCCTGACCTCCGACTAGTAAAGACCTGTTGAATTTACTCTTGTGGTCTGTGTGCAGTGATTCTTATTAACAATAACTAGAACAGACAGACTTAACAGTGGCGACGATGCCGATCTTACCCTGCGGCAGAGATATATCCAAGGCAGTTTAACAGGCATCGAGAAGAGGCATCCGCCCTCATCATCCTGCTGAGAAAAGACTCGGGTCTGAAGAGCAAGGAAGAATCCTGACATGAAGCCTTCCATCAGCAACAGGCAGTGATCATCCCTTCTATCACGGTGGTGGGTAAGCTGATCAGCGACGAGCAGCAAGTCGGCCTCGTTGGCTGTGAAGTAGGGGAGGGAAAAACGGAGGATATAAGGGCGGAGAACTCGACCACGGCCGGGGAAAAGAGCCGGACAGAAGTCGGGGCCAGAGGCACTGAGACTGGGGCAGCGTAAGGCACGGGAGCTGCGGTGAATGCAAACGCAGCCGGTGTAAAAGACCTGGCTGCAAGCGGGCTGGGAGACGCAATAGCGTCGAGAGAGAGCTCGACCGCGACCGGGGAAAAAGGCCGGGCAGCTACCGAGGCCGCGAGGCGCGGGATAAAATTTAAAAAAACCGCGGAGAACTCAGCCGCAGCCGGGGGAAAGAACCGGACTGCAAGAGGGGCTGGGAGGCACGATTTGAGAACCGTTGGGGAGGGCGAACACAGCAATACGGCAATCGCCATTACAGCCAGCGGGGGAGAAAGGCAAACATGGGAAGCCGCCATTTTCATAGGCGGGGGAAGAAGACAAGCGCGGGAAACCACCATTTTGAAAAAAAAATAAAAGAAAAATTTATTTTTGTTTCTCAAGAAGATTGCGAGGATGCCTAAGCATGGTAACATCAACGATTTCGATCCCGATGTTGAAGATTGGGCCACGTATGTAGAACGCATAGAGATTTATTGTAAGGCAAATAAAATATCAGATGAAGATAAAGCACTAACCTTACTGAACTCAATGGGTGCGAAGACATACGGGCTATTGAAGCATCTGTTTCACCAGCTAAACCGACGGATCAGGCTTTCGCTAATATTGTTGCTGTCATGAGAAATCATTTGAACCCCACACCGCTGATGTTAGCGGAACGATTTAAATTTTATGCGAGAACGCAACTGAAAGAGGAAAGCAACGCGGAGTATTTAATTGAACTGCGTAAGCTAGCGAAATACTGTCAGTTTGGGGAAAGACTGACAGAGGCACTGAGAGACAAATTCGTGTGTGGATTGTCGAAAGAAGGAACACAAAAGCAGCTGCTTGAAGAGAATGATCTTACACTTGATAAGGCTGTCACTATGGCAGCATCGCACGAAGCCGCAGCGAGAGGCACTGCAGAAATGCAGCTGAAGGCAGCGGTACTCAGCGTAGATCAAATGGCTTTGGGTACAGCGAAATGTTATCATTGTGGAAAGACAACACACGATCAGAACCAATGCTGGTTTAAAAATCAGGAATGTAGAAAATGTGGCAAGCTTGGTCACATAGCTAAAGTATGCCGGTCAGGAAAGAAGACCAGCAACAAAAAGTCACCGCAGGAAAAGTGCAGAAAGGTACATAAGGTGGCTGAGAAGAGTTCGGATGAACAGAATTCGGATTCAGTCTCCAACAGCAAGGAACTGGGTAGTCTGAGAATTCACAATGTGAGTAAGGAAGCTGACCTACAAAGTATCTGGGTCACACTTCAGATAGCAGGAGTCCAAGTGAAGATGGAATTGGACACTGGATCGGCGTTGACGGTCATGAATAAGCAAGATTACAAAAGGTTCTTCACACATATTCCCCTACGGGATACAGAGATAGTCTTGCAGACATACACGGGGCAAAGAGTGTACCTCATCGGAAAGATAAAAGTCAAGGTGGTACACAAGGGCAAAGAACACAAAGGAATGGACTTATATGTACTACCTGAGGGAGGTCCACCACTTCTGGGACGGGAGTGGATCAGGAAAATAAATATGGACTGGCACTCCCTACAAGCAATAATGGTAGATTCCGGAAAAAAAGATGTCAAACCTGAACGATTGTCCAGAATATTGGATGAGGCTAAAGAGGTGTTCCAACAGGGACTGGGAACACTGAGAGGAATTACGGCAAAAATCAAGATTGCAGAACATGCAGACCCAAAATTTTTCAAAGCCAGACCGGTACCTTATGCGATACGACCTGCTGTGGAAGCTGAGCTGAAAGGGCTAGAACATTCAGGAGTACTGTCTAAGGTGGACTGGAGTGAGTGGGCCACGCCCATTGTTCCCGTCATGAAGCGTTCATCGAGTAACAAGCCAGGGGAACCGGGGAAGGTCCGCATCTGTGGAGACTTCAAGATCACGGTTAATCCGGTGCTTCACACGGTGCAATATCTGCTTCCGCGGATTGAGGATATCTTTGCTTCATTGTCTGGCGGGAAACACTTCACCAAGATAGACCTGGCGCAAGCGTACTTACAGATGGAAGTTGAGGAAGGGTCGCGCCAGTATCTCACAATCAACACGCACAGAGGCTTGTATTGATATAATAGACTGGTTTTTGGAGTGGCTTCGGCTCCAGCAATTTGGCAGAGGGCCATGGAGCAGGTATTACAGGGAATTCCAAGCACTCAATGTTACTTGGACGATATCCTGATTACAGGAGATGACGATGAGGAACACCTTGCAAATTTGAAACTGGTGCTCACCAGATTGAAGGAATATGGACTTCGAGTTAATCGCCAGAAATGTGAGTTCTTTCCGAAACGGATCTCGTACTGCGGTCATGTCATTGACCAGGAGGGGCTGCACAAGTCACCTGACAAGATCGAAGCTGTTGTGAAGGCTCCCACTCCGGAAAATGTATCCCAGTTGAGGTCGTTCCTAGGGTTGATTAACTATTACCATAAGTTTCTGCCAAATCTATCCCTGGTGCTGCACCCGCTGAACACTCTTTTGCAGAAAGAAGTACCATGGAAGTGGAGCGAGGACTGTAAGAAGGCCTTTCGCAAAAGCAAGGCATTGATCGCCTCAGAGGAAGTGTTGGCTCACTTCAACCCAACGCTACCTATTCATTTAGCTTGTGATGCTTCTCCTTATGGTATTGGAGCAGTACTCTCGCACAAGTTGCCAAATGGCTTGGAAAGGCCAGTCGCATTTGCATCCAGATCATTGACCTCCGCTGAGCGCAACTATGCTCAGATAGATAGGGAGGCTCTCAGCCTTGTGTGGGGAGTAAAGAAGTTTAATCATTACCTGCAGGGCCAGAAGTTTACACTGCTGACAGACCACCAGCCGTTGGTATCCATTTTTAACCCTAAGAAGGGTGTTTCGGTGATGACAGCACAGAGGCTCCAGAGATGGTCCCTTTTCCTAGGGGCACATCAATATCAGATAGAATTCAAAGGTACAAAGCAGCATGGTAATGCTGATGGGCTGTCGTGCCTGCCACTACCTACTGAGGAGGAGGCACCAACGGTTGACACAGTGGAGTTATTTCACTCGACCATCATTGAATGTTTACCTGTCACCAATGCAAATATTGAAAGGGAGACTAGGAATGACCCGACACTGTCCCGGGTCTATGAATTGACAGTAAAGGGATGGCCAGCCCATGGTGATCCACTGTTACCGGCATTCTCAGCAAGATGAGAACAGCTGTCCATCTGTCAGGGAACATTGATGTATGGAACAAGGGTGATTATCCCTCCTAAGTTAAGAGAGAGAGTTCTAAAAGAACTACATGAAGGTCATCTGGGGGGAGTCAAGATGAAAAGCCTTGCTAGGGCTTATGTGTGGTGGCCGGGTATCGACCAACAGATAGAGGATCTGACGAAAAGCTGCTCAGGGTGCCAAAAAGTCCAAAATGCACCTCCAATTGCACCGCTGCATCCATGGGAATGGCCTTCAACCCCATGGCAACGTGTACATATTGACTTTGCTGGTCCATTCATGGATTCCATGTATTTAATTGCAGTGGACGCACATTCTAAATGGCCAGAAGTGATTAAAATGACTACCACTACCTCGGAGAAGATGATCGCGGTGCTAAGAACGATATTTGCAAGAAATGGATTGCCAGAGCAAATATGTTCAGACAACGGACCACAGTTCGTGTCAGAGGAATTCCAGAAATTCCTGAAGAAGAATGGGGTGAAACATTATACCTCTGCCCCATATCATCCAGCTACGAATGGGCTGGCCGAGAGGTTTGTACAGATGTTCAAAAAGGCAATAAAGGCCATGAGCGAAGATCAGATTCCACTGCAACACAAGTTGGACAAATTCCTACTGGCATATCGAAACGCCACCCATGCAACAACAAACCAAAGTCCTGCCATGATGTTCTATAACAGGAGGTTGCGGTCCAGGTTGGAATTGTTAAAACCAAATGTGTGGAGGGAAGTCGAAAACAAACAGTTCCAGCATATCAATAACAAGCCCACTCGGAGTTTTGAAATAGGACAACCGGTGTTAGCCAGGGACTATAAAAACGAGAAATGGCAATCTGGAACAATTCGGGCCAGACAAGGACCCCTGATGTACACGGTAGATGTTGGTGAAAATGTAATGCGACGTCATGCTGACCAACTGGTGGGATCGAGAACAAGGGTCGAGCCCATGGTTACGACAGAGACAACCGTGGAGGAAGTTAGTGAACCTGAAGCATCTACCTCAGAAGTGAATGTACCTGATGATGATGTCCTATCCATAGGGGATCAACTAGATGAGTCACCCCAGCAACGAGAACCAGAGACCCCTGAAAGGCGTTATCCGTCTTGGATCAGGAGGCCTCCTCAGAGACTGAATCTGTGAACTGTTTTTACATGAAGTTGTGTATATATGTTATTATGTTATGTTTAATGGGGAATATATACTGTTAAGCTAAAAAGGGAGGATTGTGGTGTATGTAACCGTTCCACCTTTAAGAGAACTATTTTAAGAGATGCACTACTTTATCTTGGCTGCTGTATACTGTAATACCGGTGGTGACCACACTGGTATATAAGTGCTATGTAATGATTTATTGGGCAGTTCAGCCTGACCTCCGACTAGTAAAGACCTGTTGAATTTACTCTTGTGGTCTGGGTGCAGTGATTCTTATTAACAATAACTAGAACACACAGACTTAACACTTCTAGTTTCAGGAAACCCTTGAATATAAAGTCCGAGTCTGTAAGGGTTTGTGCGGAGTGCTGGGTTTTGGTTCTACTGTCGATAAACGGTTTGAAATTGGCGGTTGCAGAAAGCTGGAGGTGGAGCTGGAAGATCAGAGGCCGCTCTCTGCTCTGTCTGTCACTCTTGAAATTGTCTCCTCCCCTCCCGCTCTCTCTGTTCAATCACTCACTCTGTATCCTCCCCTCCCCGCCTCTCTCACAATTCACAATTCACAATTCAAATCGCTTTATTGGCATGATAAGTTACATCTTATGTTGCCAAAGCATCAAAATACATTTATGGTTTAGCACATAAACGCAGTTCTATTCATACAGTGTATAAACAGGTATATCCCTGAGTGTATAAATATACATTCGCATTGTTTTTCTATTCTTTTCTTAGTTTACTGGTTGTCCCTCTGTTCATGGCAAGCTGTAACATAGTGTGCCGCCAGTGTTATACAGCTTCTCTCCTCTCCCAGTAGGAATGGGAGTTTTTGGTTGTCATTCAGATTTCTGAAATCAGGGCATATTTGTGAGAATTTTTGGTAGAAATTCTCCCTGATGCCCTGATATTTTCCACAAGCTGTGAGGAAGTGCATCTCTGTCTCCACCACTCCCTGACTGCAGTGAGAGCATATCCTGTCCTCTCTTGGCAGCCTGGTCTGCCTGTGTCTGCCTTTTTCGATCGCTAGGCTATGTTCGCTAAGTCTGTACCTTGTCAAGGTTCTTCTCAGTTTGTTATCCTTTACCATGGTCAGGTAATCAGCTATGTTGTATTGTCTGTTTAGGGCCAAGTAGCAATTGAGTTTGCTTTGGGTTTTTGTTGTTTCTGCCCAATATGTCAGATATTTTTTCTTTTGCTTAGCGACGATTGTGTTGGGTCGAATTCTTTGTGTTACCCTGTCACTTTCCTGGGGCTGGTTATTGTTAGTATTGTTAGTAGTTACTTCACTGAGTCCCAGGACTAGTTGACTGAGGTTATTCTTCTTTATGGTCAGCTCTTGGCATTTCAGGGCGTCGTAGTGATAGCATTGGGGATTGCTCATTTGTAGGTGATTCCAAAATTTGGTGGCTCTTTTTTGGATAGTGATTATTAATGGATATTGGCCTAGTTCCGCCCTGCATGCATTGTTTACTGTTTTCCTTTGAGTCCGGAGGATACTTTTACAGAATTCTGCATGTAGGATCTCAATTGGGTGTTTGTCCCATTTTGCAAATTCTTGTTGAGTTAGCGGTCCCCATACCTCACTGCCATAGAGTGCAATTGGTTCAATTACTGATTTGAAAATTTTGAGCCAAATGCTAATTGGGATTTCTATTTGGATTGATTTTTTGATGGCATAGAAAGCCCTTCTTGCTTTCTCTTTCAGTTCATTCACAGCCAGTTTGAAGTTTCCCGTAGAACTGATTTTTAAGCCCAAGTATGTATAGTTAGTGGTTTGTTCAATTTTGGTTGTTCCTACTGTGAAATTTATTTTGGGTCCCTGATGTTTGGATCTTTGCTGGAACACAAGGACTTTGGTTTTTTGGGGATTTATTGTCAGGGCCCAAGTCTGGCAGTACGACTCCAGCAGGTCCAGGTTTTGCTGTAGCCCCTCTTTAGTAAGTGACAGCAGAACCAGGTCGTCTGCATAGAGGAGGAATTTAACCTTGGATTCATATAGGGTGAGGCCGGGTGCTGTAGATTGTTCAAGTAGTTTTGCCAATCCATTTATGTAAATATTAAAGAGTGTCGGTGAGATTGGCGAGCCCTGAGTCACCCCCCGCCCCTGTGGGAAGTATTTTGTTTGTTTGTCTCCAATTTTAACTGCACATTTGTTGTTTGTATACATTGATTTAATTACATCATATGTTTTCCCTCCTACCCCACTTTCGATAAGTTTCAGGAATAAACCGCCATGCCAGATGGAGTCGAAAGCCTTCTGGAAATCTACAAAGCATGCGTAGATTTTGCTTTTGTTATGGTGAACGTGTTTGTCAATTAGGGTCTGTAGGGTGAAGATATGATCGGATGTTCTATAGTTTGGCAGGAATCCAATTTGGCTTTTACTCAAGACATTGTGCTCCTCAAGGAAGTTTATAAGTCTTTTGTTTATGATGCTACAGAATACCTTCCCCAGGTTACTGTTTACACAGATGCCTCGATAGTTGTTTGGGTCGATTTTGTCCCCACTTTTGTATATGGGCGTTATGAGTCCTTTGTTCCAGATATCAGGGAAATAACCGACACTCAGAACCAAGTTGAAGAGTTTTAGGATAACCAGTTTCATTTTGTTGTCTGTGTGTTTAATCATCTCGTTTAGTATGCCGTCTGTCCCACAGGCTTTTCCTGGTCGCAGGTCCTTGAGTTTTTCAAGAAGTTCTTTTTCTGTTATTATGGCGTCCAGCGGGTTTTGGTTATCATTTATGGCCATTTCTAGCTTTTCCAGTTTTTTGCATATTTGGTGTTGCTCTGGTCTTAGTGTGTTTTTCTGGTATAATTTTTCAAAGTGGTTTACCCATGTGTCCCCATTTTGAATGGCCAAATCGTCGTGTTGTTTTTTGTGTAGTGTTTTCAAGTTTTCCCAGAAACAATTGGAATCAATGGATTCCTCCATGGAGCTGAGTGTATTCTTAATACATTGCTCTTTTTTGGTTCTGAGTGTGTTTCTGTATTGTGTTAGTGTCTGACAATAAGTAAGGCGTAGTTCCTCGTTTTCTGGATGTCTGTGTTTTTGGTTTGATATTTTTCTAAGTTTTTTCCTCATGTTATGGCAATCTCGGTCAAACCATTTTTCATAGTTTTTTGTTTTGGGTTTGTTCTTGCGAGCTTTCAAGTTTGCATTTGTTGCCAAATTATGAAAAATATTGTTTAGTTTACTAACTGCCCGGTTTACGCCTTCTTTATTGTGAGTGTATATGTTATCCAGAAAGGTGTCTAAGAGAGCTTGAGTTGATGCATTGCTAATTGTTTTCTGGTATTTTTCCGTGTCGTTTTTGGCCCATCTGTACGATTTTTTGGTGTTGTACAGTTTACTGGGTTGTGTTTCTATGTTGTTTGTTTCTGTCTTTTTGAGGAACATAGTAATTTGACTGTGATCTGACAGTGCTGTTTGTGGTTTGACTGTGAATGCTCTGAAAGAGGATGGGTCTAAGTCTGTAATCATATAGTCTACTGTGCTGCAGCCAAGAGGTGAGCAATAGGTCGATCTTCCTAGGAGGTCTCCTATGAACCTACCATTGACAATGTACAGACCCAGGTTTCGACAGAGCTGTAGTAGCTGTTTTCCGTTGGTATTTGACTGCTTGTCGCAGTTATGCCTGTATGGAAGGGAAGGGATGTCAAAGTGGTTATTCCCGAAAACGTAATTGTTTCCCTGATTATTGGTGAAGTCTGGTTCTTCGCCCGTTCTTGAATTGAGGTCCCCACAGATCAATACGTTCCCCTGGGCCTGGTATTGGATAATTTCCCCCTCCATGTTGGAGAAGGTGTCCTCTTTAAAGTACGGGGAATCGATTGGAGGGATATAAAGTGCGCAAATGTAAACATCTTAGGTGTTTGAGATAATCTCCCTCTCAAGTTTGAGCCACATATGGTTTTCGCCCTTTTTTATAAATTTGATGTAATTCTTAAGTTCTGTTTTAAACCAGATCAGTATGCCTCCGGAGTCTCTGCCTTGGGTTACACTTGGTAATTTATTGGAGGGGACCACCAGCTCAGTGTACCCTTGGGGAGAACCAGTGTGTCCTTTTCCTTTATACCAAGTTTCCTGTAAAATGATAATATCTAGGTCTTTAGTTTCATCTATGAACTCTGGGGTCCTACTTTTCACTTCTCGCAGTGAAGAGCGTAGACCTTGGATATTCCAGGTCGAAATATATAAGGATTTCATGTTAAGTTTGATCTTTTACTATGATAGGTTAAAGAGTGGTACGTGTTTGTCGTGTCTAAGTGTGGGAAAAAAAAGATCACATCAGTTGTCTACAAAAGTTAATACAATTTGGTTACAGTTCTTTCTATTAATTAGTCCTTGATCCATAAGGCGGAAGTAGATGCTGCTGCACATCTGCTTATTGTCTCTTAATGGATTGTTTCTGTCTGAGGTATTGCATACGTCCTGTGCATCTCTCCCTCTGTCTGGCTGGGAGCAGTCCTATTCCGCTGTGGGACAGGAGTGGTGCAGGTCTGATATTGTTGTTTTGCATGGGGATCCTCTCTGGTCTCGGTTGGTGTGTTGGTGGTCCTTGTAGTGTTACTGATATGTACCCCGCTGATCTCTGGTGGTCGGGGGGGGGGTCCTCTTGGAGTCTGGGTATGGACCCAGTTAAAAGCGACGTCCTTCAGGGCTTTAGCAAAGATCGATATTCTTTGCCTTTGGATGTGGACGTGGTCGTAAAGACATTCCTCATCGTGGGTGGGGTGTTGGGCCAGGTGTACGTTTTCTCAGTCAGGTCGGAGTCGGCTGTATATAAGGGCAGCCAGAAGTCTTTCGTTTTTCATTCAGCAGAAATTTGACTGAAGAATCATCATGACTGGACGCGGCAAAGGAGGCAAAGGACTTGGCAAAGGCGGAGCCAAGCGGCTCCGTAAAGTGCTCCGTGACAACATCCAGGGCATCACCAAACCAGCCATCCGCCGCCTGGCTCGCCGTGGCGGTGTCAAGCGGATCTCGGGTCTGATCTACGAGGAGACCCGCGGGGTGCTGAAGGTTTTCCTGGAGAATGTGATCAGGGATGCGGTCACCTACACTGAGCACGCCAAGCGCAAGACGGTCACTGCCATGGATGTGGTGTACGCTCTGAAAAGGCAGGGCCGCACTCTCTATGGATTCGGCGGCTGAACAACTCGACTCTTTTTACCAAACACAACACAAAGGCTCTTTTAAGAGCCACCCAACGCCTCACAGAGAGAGCAGTGACCTTGCGACGGGAGCGGGGTTAGATTGTGGTCAGAAATAGATTGTAGCCAGAAATATTAGAAACGGATTGCGCTGCGTTGTGGATTTTGGAATTTCCGAATTTAGCTTTCGGTTGCACCAAGGTTCGAGAGAGGTTTATTTGCCCAGACGGCACATTCTCTCCTCAGTGAAAAGCCACATCACATCTATACATTTGTTCATTGTCTTGTACTGTAATGATTATAATTGTAATAATCAGCAGGCTGGTCGGGCCTTCGTTCTGTTATTCTGCGTTCACCGTCACACATTCCTTGCGCTGTTCTATGAACAGGTTTAATTTGTCAGCCTCTGAACTGTAACCGGCGGCAATAAATCTCCATTCAGCAATCTAAAATGTGCCGAGTATCAGATCTCTCACTGCACAGTTCCCGAATGACAGATTATTGGCCAAGCCCTTCTCACAGGCTCCACGGGGACAGAGAGAAGCGACTGATTTCTGATCCTCTCCCCTGAAAGCGGCGGCTAACCTCACAATGGGACGGGCGGAGGGAAATTCTGAATTGGCTGGAGAGGAGAGGTGAGAGGAATCGAGTGGAAGAGCGGGAGATTGGCGCGGGTCCCTTTCCCCGCTCCTGTCAGCATCAACAGCCCAGAGGGAGAAGGGCCCTAAAGCACCAAGCCCAGGAAGGTACATTTAAAACCTTCAATGATTCCGGCAATGATCCTTTCAATTTGTGCAGAATACAATCGATTTGTGTCAGTACGGTTATTTCCTGCACTAAAATTGGCGGGCGTTTTGAAATGGGCGATTAATCCCAGCTCAGCCAATCGGGGTCTGAGAGTCCAGCGTTTCATTGGCTGGTCAGAATTGGGATGAAAGTGTCTGGGCGCCGGTCTCCAGCCAATCAGTGCTCGGGGCGGTCCCTCACTGAGTATAACAAGGCGGACACACAGCAGATTCCGCATTAACAGTCTGTGTGTTCCAGATTGTGCTGAGATCGGTTCAGAAAATGGCCAGAACCAAGCAGACAGCGCGCAAATCGACCGGAGGCAAAGCTCCTCGCAAACAGCTGGCGACCAAAGCGGCCCGGAAGAGCGCTCCAGCTACGGGCGGAGTAAAGAAGCCCCATCGCTACAGACCCGGCACTGTGGCTCTGAGGGAGATC
Organism: Somniosus microcephalus; assembly: GCF_052327205.1. Lineage (NCBI taxonomy): Eukaryota > Metazoa > Chordata > Chondrichthyes > Squaliformes > Somniosidae > Somniosus > Somniosus microcephalus. The sequence continues at coordinate 439,857 of NC_140993.1, forward strand.
CGCCGCTACCAGAAATCCACCGAGCTGCTGATCCGCAAACTGCCCTTCCAGCGCCTGGTGCGGGAGATCGCTCAGGACTTCAAGACCGACCTGCGTTTCCAGAGCTCGGCCGTCATGGCCCTGCAGGAGGCCAGCGAGGCTTACCTGGTGGGGCTCTTTGAGGACACCAACCTGTGCGCCATCCATGCCAAGCGAGTCACCATCATGCCCAAAGATATCCAGCTGGCTCGCCGCATCCGCGGGGAGCGCGCCTAAACTCACTGCCCGGCTCCAGATTTTAGCACCAGATACAACAACGGCTCTTTTAAGAGCCACCAAATCAGCAAAAGAAAGAGCTGCGATCGGCGCAAGGTAAATTGGTCTGTGCACACACCGTGCAAGTCTTGTGTTAATGTAACTGGGGATTTATAGTGGGGGCAGTGAATATCTGAAGGTGCGTTTATGATCTAGGTTGAAATGTGAGTGAGCTGCCCAATAGACTGAATGAACTCGCCCAGTGTGAGTCGGAAACTATGTAATTTCTGATAGTAAATTGATCCAACTTCACATACTGGGATAGATCCGAGAGAACGAGGTGTCTGAAGTCTGACTCTCACCTTTAAAGCCAGCTCTTAATGCGGGGAGAGGCGGGAACTTTAGTTACTATTGGAAATATTTTAAATTAACCAGAGCTCCAATTCTGGTTCGATTCTGCCAAATAAAAGGGGAAATGTTTGTATGGTTCCGGATGTATATATTTCTCCCTATGGAATTATTGTCCCAACAACGAACGGTAAGCCCATCCACCGCTCACTCAATTTCTACTCGGTTCTAAACATCCGTTCATATTCGGCTCTCCCAATAACATGTTCATTGAGTGCCGGTCTCACGTTCAGGTTCCGTGTGTTTTGTTTTACTCTGAAGCCGGACCTTCTCTATATTGAATCACCGATCTGAATATTCGCTCACAGCAAGCCCGCTAGTGTTTGTAGATCTAGATTTCTACATGCTCGACAGTATCCTGTTTATAGCCGAATATGTTTGAACAGTAACCAGCTCTTTCACAGATAAAGTGGGTGGCTCTGAAAAGAGCCTTTGGGTTATTAGATTGAATCTTGTCCGCTTTAATTGCTCTTGGAGCTGGCAGTGCTGGTTTTCTTGGGCAGCAGCACGGCCTGGATATTAGGCAGCACCCCGCCCTGAGCGATGGTCACCTTTCCCAGCAGCTTGTTGAGCTCCTCGTCGTTGCGGATGGCCAGCTGCAGGTGTCTGGGGATGATGCGGGTCTTCTTGTTGTCGCGGGCCGCGTTGCCGGCCAGCTCCAGGATTTCAGCGGTCAGATACTCGAGCACAGCAGCCATGTAGACCGGGGCTCCGGCACCCACACGCTCAGCGTAGTTGCCCTTTCGCAGGAGCCTGTGAACACGGCCCACAGGGAACTGTAATCCGGCCCGGGATGAGCGAGACTTAGCCTTGGCCCGAGCTTTACCGCCGGTTTTTCCTCTTCCAGACATTTCCACAATTCACTCCTTGAAAGAAAGAATGAAAATCTCCTCCCATATCTGCCCTTCTTATGCCTTCTGGAGGAATGCAGAGAGCGTACTTGTGATTGGTCGCTCTGTGGTGAATTTCATTGGTGCTTTACGGTGACCAATCACAGTCTGCTTTTCCCGCCAATCAAAACAGGGCGGAAATAACTGCCTCAACATTCAGACCGCCAACGATTTTTTAATTTCAAAAAGCCCACCAATATTTTCCTGAATAATTTTACTCATAGCCAAGGAGTTCCAAATAATTCCTTGTGTCTTATTCCATCTCATCCGTGCAAATTCTAGGCTGTTACAATCAGGATTAATTCCGGGTTCAATATCGAAACTTCACGGGCGGGATTAAATCCCCATTGATTCTGTAACGGGACACATTCCTGCTCAATCTTTGTAAAAGTGAGGATTCAGATTATCGATCGATCCTTTGCACGGGCGCTGCTGCAGGAGTGAAACTAGATCTGGGTGTCCTGCTGTGAGAAGAGAAGATGGACAGAGTGATCAAACTGACCCCGTTCTGGTCTCTAAGATCCCCCATTCAGGGTTGTTACAATGCAGGAATTCTCGGGTTAATAAAATGATTGACCACAACTGGCATTGAAAAAATGAAAATGTTTTTATAGAGATTGAGGTGAATGAAATCAGAGTCTCCTCTCGAAAACAAGCTTTTAATTCGTCGGAAGGCGCTGCAAGTGAACGGGTCTGAGAGTAAAGGGAAAGAGCGATCAGGGACCGTGTTTGTAGTTTACTGGACGGGAAATACAACAGCGACACTAAGGTCGATCCGGGCAGCGAAGCTGCTTATCTAAAAAGACAAAACTAAATCTACAGCTGGAAATTAAAACGTTCTCACACTTGTTACGGAATTAATTACAGTAAATTGAGCCTAAAGGGAGATGTGTTTGTGTAGCTCTTTCAGAGAGGTTGTGGGTGGCTCTTAAAAGAGCCGTTGTGTTTTGGGTTTGTTCTTTCAGGACAGCGTGCAGTTTTACTTGGAGCTGGTGTATTTGGTCACCGCCTTTGTCCCTTCCGACACGGCGTGCTTGGCCAGCTCCCCGGGCAGCAGCAGGCGCACGGCGGTCTGGATCTCCCGGGAGCTGATGGTGCGCCGCTTGTTGTAATGGGCCAGGCGGGAAGCCTCACCCGCGATGCGCTCGAAAATATCGTTCACAAACGAGTTCATGATGCCCATGGCCTTTGAGGAGATGCCGGTGTCGGGGTGAACCTGCTTCATCACTTTGTAGATGTAGATGGAGTAACTCTCCTTCCTCGACTTTCTGCGCTTCTTGCCGCCCTTCGCTGCCGGTTTAGTGACCGTTTTCTTGGCGCCCTTCTTGGCAATTGTTTTCTTTTCATCAACCATTCTCAAACTCGAATTCAGGAACAAAATGACACAAACCCGCTCCGCGCTCGGAATAAATAGGCAGCCCCCACAGTCTTATGCTAATGAGGGATGGGTGAAGGCAATGGTTGTGATTGGCTGGTGAAAAGTGATGTGAAATGCCATTGTTCTGCATCTCTCTGATTGGCTTCTTTATGTATCCAATCAGATTGAGCTTTTGTCACCAGCACGCCCCCTGCAGTCAGAAAGGTCATTGCAAGAACATCTGTCCATTCACCATTTCCCAGACCATTATCCAGGGTCCCAAGCACTTCTTCCGGACGAGACAGCAATTTAGATGTACTTCCTCCAACCAGTGCACTATGTTCACGTCTTGCGGTGTGGTCTCCGCCACTTTAGTTCAATATCTGACAGTCTCTAGTACTGTGAGTGTGTGTATTGGAATAGTTCTGTATTATTCAGTCTCTGGTGATTTATGTAAGTGTGGGAATCATTCTCAATCTCAATCTCTGTTACAGTATGTGAGTGTGGGATCCATTCGTTTCCTGTCCGTCACTGATACCATGTGTCAGTGTGGGATTCCATCTGTATCCGTCAGACTCTGGTACCGTGTGTCAGTGTTGGGATTCATTCGGAATCTGTCATTCTCTGGTACTGTACGTGTGTGTGATATTCATTCTGTATCTGTCTGTCACTGGGATGTGCGTGTTTGAGATTCAGTCTGTATCTGTCATTCACTGGGATGGTGTGCATGTCTAAGATTAATTCTGAATCTGTCAGTCTCTCGTACTGTCTTTCACCGAAGAATTCCGCATGTATCTGCTACTTAGTCGGTTTATGAATGTGGGATTTGTCCTGCATCTATCAGACTCTAGCACTTGATGTTAGTTTGAAATTAATTCCATTTCTGCTAGTATCTGCTACTGTATCAGACTGTGGGACTGAATCTATCTGTAAATCAATTGTACTGCATGTGATTGAGGACTCATTCTGTATCTGCCAGGCCCTATGGTGCTCTATGTTACTGTAAGATTCATTCTCTCTCTGTCAGCCTCTGTTGGGCAGCACGGTGGCATAGTGGTTAGCACTGTTGCCTCACAGTGCCAGACACCCGGGTTCAAATCCGGCCTCGGGAGACTGTCTGTGTGGAGTTTGCACATTCTCCCCGTGTTTGCATGGGTTTTCTCCGGGTGCTCCGGTTTCCTCCCACAGTCCAAAGATGTGCTGGTTAGGTTGATTGGCCATGATAAAAATTGACCCTTAGTGTTAGGAGAGATTAAATACGTGGGGTTACGGGGATAGGGTTTGGGTGGGATGGCTGTCAGTGTAGGGACCGGGTGCTAGGGTTTGGATGACCAGCCATGATCTCGTTGAATGGTGGAGCAGGCTCGAAGGGCTGAATCTCCTGCTCCTATCTTCTATGTTTCTGTTCTGTATGTGCTTGTCAGAGTATTTATATATCTGTCAATCTCTGGTGCTGTATATGAGAGGGAGATTCATTCTATAACAATCAGCCTTTAATGTGGGGTTAACGGTGTCTCTATCATTTTCCTGTACTGTGTGCCAGTCTGTATTAATTCTGGGTCTGTCACCGTCTGATACTCTGTGTCAGTGTGAGATTCATTCTCACTCTGTGTCAATCTGATATAATGTATGTGAGATTGAGATTTATTCCATATCTGTCAGCTTGGAATTTATTCTGTACCTGTCAGTCTCTGATACTGTATGTGAGAGTTAGATTAATTCTGTCTCTGGCACTGTATGTGTGTGTGAGATATCTGTCAATCTCTGATACCGTATGAGAGCATGAGATTTATTCTATACCTGTCTGTCCCTGATAATCTGTGTCAGTGTGGTGTGGAAACGTGAATAAAATGGACAATGAATTGGATTTGGAAATGGGAATAAAATGGGCAATGAATTGGCTCACAAAATGGCTTCACACAAGACAAGTCTAGATTAAATTAAAAAGCAGCCCCAGCTTTGCAAAGTTCAAAAGCTAGCAGAACAGAGAGAATCTGCCTCAGCCTGAGGCCAAGTGTTAACAAAGTGCTAACGACTAGATCAGGGCCACTGAAAAAGCCTAACTGCTGACTAGAGAATGATTGACTAGCCATTGTTCGGTGCCCACAGCAGTGAGGCAAGTCAGGACTTGCCTGCCAGACTGAAGACCAGATCATGGTCAAACCGAAAGGGCTTGAGTGATCCCTTATTGGCGAACGCTTGTTGCCAGGGAAGTGATGTAGTGACCCTTGTCCAACGGTATAATAGGGGCTTCCCCACAGGTATTCTCTCTCTTAGCCAGAAGGCGTGTGGAACATCAAGAGGGTCAGACATCTCCCGGGGACGTAAATGCTGGCACCACGTGTCTAACCCGGTGTGACCCTCGGGACACGAATGTACTGTCGATATGCTGTATGACCACTCCGAACAGTAATGAATAAAATGATGTTGTTTTAACTCTCCGAACCCTCGAGCCTGGAATTCTTCGTACTACGGAACTCAAGATGAGGACCAGAAAAACCCGGTTCTTACAACTTGGCGTAGTCACGGCAGGATTGCAAGACATCAAGAAAGGGGAAAAAGGTAAGCACTGGAATTTATTGTGCCCTTTTTGCACCCTGTCTCTGCGATCTTTATTGAACGAACCAACCGGGTAGCATACCCTCTGGCTGGCGGTTAACGGAGCACAGGTCCCATTGCTAGCTAGCACGTGGCGGAGTCCGGGACGACTCTAGTCTATTTTAAACTTATTCGTTAAGTCTACGACCTGTGCACAGGTCCCATTGCTAGCTAGCACGTGGCGGAGTCTGGGACGACTCTAGTCTATTTTAAACTTATTCGTTAAGTCTAGGACCTGTGGCAACACGACGGAACCAAGTAGAAAACCAACGACGGAAAAAGGAGGCAGAGACCCTCCTGAGACCACATTAGAAGAAATAGTAATCCAACTCAAACAGTATATAGAAAGTACATTCGATGTCAAACAACATGAATATAAGATCAAACAAAAATTTGATGCCTCAAAAGGACAATGGTCCCTTGATGATATAAAAAGAGCATGGGGCAAGACCACCCGTATGAAAGGAGGGAAAAGAAAAACGGGCTGGGTATTGGCCACCTTGAAACAGTGTAGGCAGAGAGGGGAAATAACTCAGAAGGCGGCAGAGGCCAAAGAAAAAGAACAAAAAACAGCTCTCCATGAACAGATAGCAAAATACAAAACCAAGTTAGAGAAACACCAAAAATGCGTTGAAAAAGCAAACGAAAGAGCAGAAAAGTGGAAGGCGAAAACCAAGAAGGAAAGGGAGGCATACAGGGAAAGCCCAGGAGTGGTGACGATTACCCCGACGCCCTTGTACCCTACCTATCCTGCAGCACCCCCTACAGCCCCTCCGGCATATGAACAGCCCACGCTCCAACCCCGATCAAACGAAGCCCATATTGCTATAATAAATACCTCTTACAGACTCATCAGATGAAGAAGATATAACCAAGAAACCACCCCCACACCTTGCCCCCATCAGGTTACAAAAACATGAAGTAGGCGGCCGAAATCTCCGAATTTATACCTACTACCCGGCCAACCCAAAAGATATAGATCAATGGGCAACTGATATGCCGCATCCAAAGAAAAGCGGAGTAAAAGCCTGGCAGTTCCTGGAAAGAAAAAGGACAATCTATAACCTGCACCCATTTGATGGATGCCAGGTTATAGCAGTAGTAGTTAGCGCAAGAGAGTCGGCCGCCCTGACGGCAATAGTAAATATGGCCGTCACCAGATGAGCAAACGCCCTACTTAACGCAGCCAGACAAGCACACCAAGTGGCCTTAGCGGTGCACCAAGCAGCCAACCCACCTCCAGCTGTCGGAGCCCAACCCCCCGCCGTACCACCTCCAGGACCACCAGTCCTAATAGTCCCCCCTGACCTAGCTCTGATAGAAGCAGAAGCCGATAGGACAGAAGGGTGGACGGCCATTGGAAATTGGCTACAGGAAAGGGGCCCGACCAATCCAGACTGGTCCAAAATAGCCTCCTGTGTCAAAAAGAAAAAAAAGACCCCAATGACTTCGCCGGTCGTTTCGCCAACCAGTGGTTAGAGTACTCTGGCATGGGACAGAATACCGAAGCAGAGGTGGATGCCTGCACCCATGAACCATTGAAAAACGCCTTTATGAATGGTTTGAGACCTGACCTGGCAAAATTGGTAAAATTAACAATGGCAAACTGGAAAACAAACGCAGTTTCTTTTGCGGACCTGACCCAACAAGCCATAACCCAGGATAGAGAACACTGTGCCAAGCTTCGAGCCATGAAACTAAACCCCCCGGAGCGAGTAAACTCTGCACCCCCCTGGGAAAACCCAGATAAGAAACCAGGCAATTGCCACAAATGTGGGAAAGAGGGACACTGGGCTAGAACATGCCGAGTGGGCAACAGGGGTAGAGGAAGAGGTGGGGGAGGACAATGGCAAGGACAGGCAGTCCCAGATAATCAACCCGGCACAAATCCGTGGCAGACCCTGGGTGCCGCCGGCCTGTATGACACCCAGGCAATTACCCCCTCCCCACCGACCCTTAGCCCTGGAGAGATGGCGATGGTAAAAATGTACCGGAGCTCAAACTCCACCGGAAGGGAAACCTTCGACAGCATGGTCCGACAGCATTCAAAAAACCAATAGACCCCACCAACGAACCCCCGAAGGTAGAGGTACCTTGGCAACTGAGAGCTTTAATCACCCAAGCCAGGGACAGCCTCTATATGACTTTGTTGATGGGAAAAACAGATAACTCACCCCCACTGGAAGCAGACTGCCTATTGGATACAGGAGCAGAATTAACGGTCTTCCCCACACAATATGCCAAGACTGCCCATTAGATGGAAAGACTAAGGTGGTGTATTTAGCAAGCGAGACTTTTAACTACAGTGTAATCGATCGAGGGAAATCTCAGGGAAGAAACTGGCTCTCGAGAAAGTGCTGAAAGTTGAGCAGCAGAGGGCTGAGACACAGGAACTACCCATACACAATCCCGAAATGGTCCTTTACACAGATGGGTCATCCTTTGTGAAAAAAGGAACCCGATTGGCAGGGTGGGCGGTTACAACAGAATTCGATAGAACCCACAAAATGACCTTGTGTTTCGGCCCCCATGAAACAAGGGAAAAAGAACTTTGCAGACTACTACAAATACAATGGTCATTGCATTGCCCATACCACCCCCAATCATCGGGACAAGTGGAAAGAGCAAACAGGACAATTAAACAACGGCTCACTAAGTACCACTCTGAAGGAGTGCCATGGCCTCAGGCCCTACCCCTTGTCCTATGTAGTATTCGAGCCATCCCGAATAGGACCACTGGACTCAGCCCCTATGAGGTCATTACCGGTAGACCAATGTCGCTTCCCGGAACAATAGATCTACGTAGGGCTGACATTCATCTTCTAAGTGACACAGTACTAAAGTATTGCAAAGATCTAACAGATGCTGTCAGTTTTGCTTCCCAACAGGTCAGCGCAGCTTGGCAAGGACCCCCGTCGGGAGGACACAGTTTAGTCCCCGGGCTACAAGTTTGGGTAAAGAAAATAAAGCCAGCCCCCCTGGAAGACAAGTGGGAAGGTCCGTATGTCATCCTGTTGACCACAGGAGCAGCCGTGAAAGTACAAGGAAAGAAGGCTTGGATACACGCGTCACACGTGAAAAGAGATACGACAGGAGCCCCAACAGAAGAATAAATTGGACTTATTGTGTACCATGATTCCCATCAACATATTGCTAGCCATCTCCTTTACCCCTTTTCTAACATGGGTAGGAGGCATAGAGAATAACTTATTTTATCGGACCCACCTACAGATACACGGAAACCGGAGTGTATGCTACCCCCTGGCCACATCAGTGGAATCCTTGTTTGAAGCCACACCAGGTTGGCAACCCCTCCCACTATATACCGCCGACACAACGAAACAGACATGCAAGGGCCAGACGGGTCGATATAGCCAGGGCATTCGGGGGCAATGCGTGCAGCTAATAAGCTCAACAGACCCCGGTTGCCAAGGGCTCGTGGGTGAGAATTGCACAACGTCAGGTAGCTATCCCCTGTGTTTTACGGGTAAAGGATGGGGATGCGTATATGCCCTTGTCCCCTAGGACAATACCTGCATACAGCAACAATGTGCCCGACACCACTGTCAGGTACACAGGGGCCAGCTGACCTGTACATGCAAGGAACAAAGGTGCTTTAATGTCACAGCAGGAAGACAATTCATTTGTGGCCAGTGTAACGGGACCCATGTATCATCCGGTAAATGGATCTTCCCATTTGATACATTCCAGCTGTCTGGGTCTGGGGGGAACTCAAATGACCCTCTTAACTATTATTATACACAGTTTGCGAAGGTTGATAACCGGGAGGTCAAATGTTACCGAGCAAAGCACAGGTTTGCGTTCCTCCTCAATGGAACGTATACAACAGCAGTGTCAAAACTCCCCTCTCTCTTCGCAGTAGGAGTAATCGCCCCCGTAGCTGTTCCCTGCCCCACCAGTACACCATCCAGACGGAAATGCCAGGCAGTCTCCGAGGAGTTCTGTGCAGATTGGCGAGATCCGACCACACTGGGTAGCTCAGTAGGGTGGGGTATTCTATCGGCCATATCATTGGGAGGGGGCGCAGGAGTGATAGCAGCCAAGAATAGGAATTATCTAATGTGCGGAATCACCCTCCTGGGCAATAGCACCATTAAAGCATTAACCGCCATAAATAAGGAAATGGCAACCCTACGTCTTTTTAGCATGCAAAACCGATATGCTTTGGACTACCTCTTGGCACAAGAGGGAGGTGTGTGTATGATTATAGGAGACAAATGCATTACAAACGTCAATAGTGAGAGACAAAATATCCAAGACGCTATAGACAAGATTAAAAATCAACTGGCCGACTTCATTGAAGCCGGAGGGGATGAAGGATGGTATACATGGCTGAAAACATTGGGACAGAAATTACTGTATGGTTTGATTGTTATAAATGGTGTAATTTTGGGAATTATTATTTCTGTAAATATTATCAAATGTTGTATAAGTCGTGCAGGAGCTACTATACCCCCTCACCTCTCCCGAATTAGGGTAGAAGTAGACACAGCAAAGCAGGGGGAACCCCCAGAGGAAGACTGTTCGGTACTACACAGTTATCTGTAAATTCGAACTTAAAACCCTTTTGGTTGTGTTCATGGCCAGAACACAAACAAAACGGAGCCACGGGGTATGTTCTTGATAAAGTGCACTATCAAGAGGATACCATGTATATAATGATTCTTGTAGATTGTATAAAGAATCAAAGGGAGGGATGTGGAAACGTGAATAAAATGGACAATGAATTGGCTTACAAAAATGGTTTGGATTTGGAAATGGGAATAAAATGGGCAATGAATTGGCTCACAAAATGGCTTCACACAAGACAAGTCTAGATTAAATTAAAAAGCAGCCCCAGCTTTGCAAAGTGCAAAAGCTAGCAGAACAGAAAGAATCTGCCTCAGCCTGAGGCCAACTGTTAACAAAGTGCTAACGACCAGATCAGGGCCACTGAAAAAGCCTAACTGCTGACTAGAGAATGATTGACTAGCCATTGTTCGGTGCCCACAGCAGTGAGGCAAGTCAGGACTTGCCTGCCAGACTGAAGACCAGATCATGGTCAAACCGAAAGGGCTTGAGTGATCCCTTATTGGCGAACGCTTGTTGCCAGGGAAGTGATGTAGTGACCCTTGTCCAACGGTATAATAGGGGCTTCCCCACAGGTATTCTCTCTCTTAGCCAGAAGGCGTGTGGAACATCAAGAGGGTCAGACATCTCCCGGGGACGTAAATGCTGGCACCACGTGTCTAACCCGGTGTGACCCTCGGGACACGAATGTACTGTCGATATGCTGTATGACCACTCCGAACAGTAATGAATAAAAGGATGTTGTTTTAACTCTCCGAACCCTCGAGCCTGGAATTCTTCGTACTACGGAACTCAAGACGAGGACCAGAAAAACCCGGTTCTTACAGTGGGATTGATTCTGTGTTAGTCAGTGTCTGATACTCCATGTGACAGTGAGATACATTCTGTATCTCTCAGTCTCTGGTATTATGTTTGAGAGTGAGATCCATTCTGTATCAGTCAGTCTTTAATTCTCTGTATCAGAGTGGGGATCATTGTGTCTCTATCATTTTCTGGTACTGTATATGATTGTGGGATTCATTCTGTACCTGTCTGACTCTGATACTGTTAGTGTGAGATTCATTCTGTGTCTGTCAGTCTCTGATGCTGTATTTGAGACTGAGCTGTATTCTATATCAGTCAGCTCTGGCACGGCATAAGAATTTGGGAATCATTATATAACTGTCTGTCTCTGATACACTATGGGAGAGATAGATTTATTATCTGTCTGTTAATCTTTGGTATCGTATGTGGTTGTTATATTAATTATGTGCCTGTCAGTCTTTGGTACTTTGTGTGAAAGTGAGAATCATTCTGTATATATGTCTCTGATACTCTTGTCATTGTGTATTTGATTCTGTATTTGTCAGTGTCTAGTACTAAATGTGACAGTGAGGTACATTCTCTGTCAATCTCTGGACTTTGTGTGAGAGTGAGATTCATTCTGTACCAGTCAGTCTTTAATAATCGGTGTCAGTGTGGGATTCATTGTATCTCTATTATTTTCTGGTATTGCATGTGTGTGGGGGACTCATTCTGTGTCTGTCACACTCTGATACTCTGTGTCAGTGTGTGATTCAATCTGCACCTGTCAGTCTATGGATGGTGAATGTGGGTTTCACTCTGTACCTGTCATTTTCTGATGAGAGAATGTGGGTTTTTCACTGTAACTGTCAGTTTCTGATATGTGAATTTTACTCTACCAGTCAGTCTCTGATATATGAGTGTGGGTTTTATTCTGCATCTTCCAATTACTGTTCTGTGAGAATGGGTTTTATTCTGTTTCTGTCAGTCTTTGGTTTGTAAATGTGGGTTCTATTCTGTACCCATCGATCTCTTGTATGCTAGTACTGCTTTTATTCAGAACCAGTCAGTTTCTGATAGATGAGAGTGGGTTTTCCTTTCTACCTGTCAATTTCTGCAATTGAAAAAGTGTTTACTCTGAATCTGTAAGTTTCTGGTTCGTGAGTCTGGGTTTTTGTCTTTATCTGTCAAACTCTACTATGTGAGTGTCTTTTTCACTATCTTCTTTTTCTGCTATGCAATGTTGTGTTTTTTTATGTACCTGTCAGCTTCTGGTAATTGAGTGTGGGTTTCTTCTGTATCAGTCAGTCACAGGTGAGTGAGTGTAAGATTATTCTGTCTCTGTCAGTTTCTGATATCTGAGTGTGTGTTTTTCTTTGTACCTCTCAGTGTCTGGTTTGTTAGGATGGGCTTTATTTTGTACATTTTTGTTTCTTGTATGTGCGAGTGTGTTGGAATATGTACTTTTTAGTCTCTGTTGAATGTGTGAGTATTTGAATTAATACCCACTAGTTTCTGGAATGTGTGTGTCAGTTTTACTCTTCATCTCTTCGTCTATGGTATGTGAACGTGGGACTTACTATTTATCTCTCAGTCTTTGGTGTGAGTGTGGGTTTTACCATGTATCTGTCTGTCTCTGTGAGTTGAGTGTGGGTTTTACTCTGTAAATGTTATATTATGGGATGTTTGTTAGGTTTTTCCATGTAAATGTCATTATCTGTGATGTATGTTGGGGTGTTTACTTTGTATATGTCATACTCTGGGATGTGAGTGTGTGTTTTACTCTGCAATGTTATACATTGGGATGTGTGTCAGGGTATTACTCTGTAAATATCACAATCTTAGTTGTGTGGTGGGGGGTTTACTCTGTATCTGCCATACTCTGGGATGTGAATGTGTGTTTTGCACTGTAATGTTGTACTCTGGGATGTGTGTCAGGGTATTATTCTCTAAATGTCTGGGATGTGCGGTGGGGGGTTCACTCTGTATATGTCATACTCTGGGATGTGAATGTGTGTTTTTCTCTGTATCTGTCATACTCTGAGATGTATTTTTGTGTTTTACTCTGTATAGAAACATAGAGATAGGAACAGGAGTAGGCCATTCGGCCCTTCGAGCCTGCTCCGCCATTCAATGAGATCATGGCTGATCTTCGTCTGAGCATCGGACCTGTGAAGGGGCAGTGACCGGCGGCAGTTAAAAGCGGCGGCAGATTCAAATCGGCGGCAGTTGAGAGGTGAGGCCCGATCAGAGCATCGGACCTGTGAAGGGGCAGTGACCGGCGGCAGTTAAAAGCGGCGGCAGATTCAAACTGGCGGCAGTTGAGAGGTGAGGCCCGATCAGAGCATCGGACCTGTGAAGGGGCAGTGACCGGCGGCAGTTAAAAGCGGCGGCAGATTCAAACTGGCGGCAGTTGAGATGTGAGGCCCGATCAGAGCATCGGACCTGTGAAGGGGCAGTGACCGGCGGCAGTTAAAAGCGGCGGCAGATTCAAATCGGCAGCAGTTGAGAGGTGAGGCCCGATCAGAGCATCGGACCTGTGAAGGGGCAGTGACCGGCGGCAGTTAAAAGCGGCGGCAGATTCAAATCAGTGATGTGTTTGTGGGTTTTAATCTATATCTGTAATACTCTGAGATGTGTTTACGCATTTTACTCTCTATCTGTTTGTCTTTGGTGTGCGAGGGTGGGCTTTACTCTATATCTGTCAGATTCTGGTTTCCGAGTGCCAGGTTTTAATCTTTACCTGTCAGTTTCTGTCATGGAATTGTGGGTGGTGATTCTGTACCTGACAGCCTCTGGTGTGTGAGTGTGGCTTTATTCTATATCTGTGATGCTTGAGGGGCCATTTGACCTACATCGGCGGCAGTTACACCGGCGGCAGTGAGTCAGGAGCAGCCTGACCAGTTCAACAGCAGGGGAGAGAGGTAAAAAGTAATCAAAGTGTGATGTCACCAGGAAGCAGGTAAGTGATTGGTTGGTGAGTATTTGGTTGGTGAGTATTTCTCTTTTTTTCAGAACTTTAACTCTGGTTTATAGTTTCTAAGGTCTCTCTAGTGTAGCAGGGACTGTTGGTAAACCAGTTAACTGTAGTGTAATTAGTGGGATTGATTGATTTAATTTAAATTCAATTAATTAAAGGGTAAGTCATGGCAGGACAGCCGGGCCCCATGATCTGCTCCTCCTGCGATATGTGGGAAATCAGGGACACTTCCTGTGTCCCTGACAACTACATGTGCAGGAAGTGCGTCCAGCTGCAGCTATTGACAGACCACATTGCGGCGCTGGAGCTGCGATTGGACACATACTGGAGCATTCACGATGCTCAGGACATCGTGAATAACACATTTACGGAGTTGGACACACCGCAGGTAGAGGTTGGACAGGAAGAAAGGGAACGGGTGACCAACAAGCAGAGTACTAGGTGCAGGCAGGTAGTGCAGGGGTCCCCTGTAGCCATCCCCCTCTCCAACAGATACACCACTTTGCGTACTGTTGGGTGGGGTGGCTTATCAGAGGAAGGCAGCAACAGCCAACTTCCTGGCACCAGGGGTGGCTATGCTGCACAGAATGGGAGGAAAAAGAGGGGTAGAGCTATAGTAATAGGGGATTCAATTGTAAGGGGAATAGGTAGGCGTTTGTGCGGCTGCAAACGAGACTCCAGGATGGTGTGTTGCCTCCCTGGTGCAAGGGTCAAGGATGTCTCCGAGCGACTCCAGAACATCTTGGAAGGGGAGGGTGAACAGTCAGTTGTCGTGGTGCATATAGGCACCAACGACATAGGTAAAAAGCGGGATGAGGTCCTAAAAGCGGAGTATAGGGAGTTAGGAGATAAATTTAAAAGCAGGACCTCAAAGGTAGTAATCTCAGGATTGCTACCAGTGCCATGTGCTAGTCAGAGTAGAAATAGAAGGATACTTCAGATGAATACGTGGCTAGAGGAATGGTTCCAGGGGGAGCGATTCAAGTTCCTGGGACATTGGAACCGGTTCTGGGGGAGGTGGGACCAGTTCAAACCAGACGGTTTGCACCTGGGCAGGGCTGGAACCAATTTCGGAGGGGGAGTGTTTGCTAGTGCTGTGGGGGAGGGTTTAAACTAAAATGGCAGGGGGTTGGGAACCTGAGCAGGGAGACAGAGGAAAGGGAAACAAGGATAAAAGCAAAAGATAGGAAGGAGAAAAACAAAAGTGGCAGTCAGAGAAATCAACGGTTTAAATCAAACATGGCCGCAGTAAATAATAATTCTAATAGGTCTAAGAGCGTTAAAAAAACAAGCCTGAAGGCTTTGTGTCTTAATGTGAGGAGCATTTGTAATAAGGTGGATGAATTGGCTGCGCAAATAGAAGTAAACAAATACGATTTGGTTGGGATTACGGAAACGTGGCTCAAGGAAGACCAGGACTGGGAACTCAACATCCAGGGGTATTCGATATGCAGGAAAGATAGGCAAAAAGGAAAGGGAGGTGGGGTAGCATTACTGGTTAAAGAAGGGATTAACGCAATTTTAATGAAGGATATTAGCTCTGATGAGGTGGAATCGAGAAATAATAGAAACATAAGTAGGCCATTCAGCCCTTCGAGCCTGCTCCACCATTCAACGAGATCATGGCTGATCATCCAAACCCTAGCACCCGGTCCCTACACCGACAGCCATCCCACCCAAGCCCTATCCCCCTGTAACCCCACATATTTAATCCCCCCTAACACTAAGGGTCAACTTTTATCATGGCCAATCAACCTAACCTGCACATCTTTGGACTGTGGGAGGAAACCGGAGCACCCGGAGAAAACCCACGCAAACACGGGGAGAATGTGCAAACTCCACACAGACAGTCACCCGAGGCCGGATTTGAACCCGGGTCCCTGGCGCTGTGAGGCAACAGTGCTAATCACTATGCCACCGTGCTGCCCTAATACTAAGGGGGAAAAAACGTTAGTGGGAGTGGTTTATAGACCTCCAAACAGTAAGTCGGAGGTTGGGGATGGCATTAAAAGAGAAATTAAAGAAGCGTGCAATAAGGGCACAGCAGTCATCATGGGTGACTTTAATCTACATATAGATTGGGCCAACCAAATGAGTAACAATACTGTGGAGGAGGAATTCCTGGAGTGTTTACGGGATGGTTTCCTGGACCAATATGTTGAGGAACCAACCAGAGATCAGGCCATCTTAGACTGGGTATTATGTAATGAGAAAGGATTAATTAGCAATCTTGTTGTAAGAGGCCTCTTGGGTCGGAGCAATCATAATATTATCGAATTCTTCATTAAGATGGAGAATGAAGTAGTTGACTCGGAGACTAGGGTCCTCAATTTAAATAAAGGAAACTATGATGGTCTGAGGAGTGAGTTGGGCAGGATTGATTGGGGAATGGCACTCAAAGGGTTGACGGTGGATAGGCAATGGCAAACATTCAAAGACCGAATGGATGAACTACAGAATTTGTTCATCCCAGTTTGGCATAAAAATAAAACAAAAAAGGTGACCCAACCGTGGCTAACAAGGGAAATTAGGGATAGCATAAGGTCCAAGGAGAGGGCATATAAATTGGCCAGAAAAAGCAATAATCCTGAGGATTGGGAGCAGTTTAGGATTCAACAAAGGAGGACAAAGGGATTAATTAAGAAAGGGAAAATAGAATATGAGAGTAAGCTTGCAGAGAACATAAAAACTGACTGTAAAAGCTTTTAAAGATATGTGAAGGGAAAAAGATTGGTGAAGTCAAGCGTAGGTCCCTTGCAGTCAGAATCGGGGGAATTTATAATGGGGAACAAAGAAATGGCAGACCAACTAAATACATATTTTGGTTCTGTCTTCACAAAGGAGGACACAAATAACCTCTCAGAGATGCTGGGGAACATAGGGTCTGATGAAAGGGTGGAACTGAAAGAAATCAGTATTTGTAGGGTAATGTTGTTAGGAAAATTGATGGGACTGAAGGCCGATAAATCCCCAGGGCCTGATAATCTACATCCCAGGGTACTTAAGGAAGTGGCCCTAGAAATAGTAGATGCATTGCTGGTCATCTTCCAGAACTCGATAGACTCTGGAACGGTACCCATGGATTGGCGGGTAGCTAATGTTACCCCACTATTCAAAAAAGGTGGTAGAGAAAAGGCGGGGAATTATAGACCGGTAAGCTTGACATCGGTAGTGGGGAAAATGCTAGAGTCCATTATAAAAGATGTAATAGCAGAGCCCTTGGAAAGCACTGACTGGATCGGACAAAGTCAACATGGATTTACAAAAGGTAAATCATGCTTGACTAATCTACTGGAATTTTTTGAGGATGTAACTGGTAAAATAGATAAGGGAGAACCAGTGGATGTGGTGTATTTGGACTTTCAGAAGGCTTTCGATAAGGTCCCGCATAAGAGATTAGCGTGCAAAATTAAGGCACATGGGATTGGGGGCAAGGTATTGACTTGGATAGAGAAGTTGTTGGCGGACATAAAGCAAAGAGTTGGAATAAACGGGTCATTTTCCGAGTGGCAGGCAGTGACTAGTGGGGTACCGCAAGGATCGGTCCTAGGACCCCAGCTGTTCACAATATATATTAATGATCTGGACGAGGGAATTGGATGTAATATCTCCAAATTTGCAGACGACACAAAGCTGGGTATGCTGTGAGGAGGATGTCGTGAAACTCCAGCACGATTTGGACAGGTTGGCTGATTGGGCAGAAACATGGCAAATGCACTATAATGTGGATAAATGTGAGGTTATCCACTTTGGTGGCAAAAACAGGAAGGCAGATTATTAGTTGAATGGTAATAGATTGGGAGAAGGGGAAGTGCAAAGAGACCTGGGTGTTCTTGTACACCAGTCGCTGAAGGTAAGCATGCAGGTGCAGCAGGTGGTTAAGAAGGCAAATGGTAGGTTGGCCTTCGTAGCAAAAGGGTTCGAGTACAAGAACAAGGATGTCTTGCTGCAGTTGTACAGGGCCTTGGTGAGACCACACCTTGAGTATTGTGTGCAGTTTTGGTCGCCTTACCTGAGGAAGGACGTTCATGCCATGGAAGGAGTGCAGCAAAGATTCACCAGGCTGATACCTGGGATGGCAGGAATGGTGTTTGAGGAGAGATTGTGTCGATTGGGCTTATACTCACTGGAGTTCAGAAGATTGAGAGGGGATCTCATCGAAACCTATAAAATTCTGTCAGGCCTGGACAGACTAGCTGCAGGAAGGATGTTTCTGATGGCCGGGGAGTCCAGAACCAGGGGTCATAGTCTAAGGATAAGGGGTAAGCCATTTAGGACTGAAATGAGGAGGAATTTCTTCACCCAGAGAGTGGTGAACCAGTGGAATTCTCTACCACAGAAGGCAGTGGAGGCCAGTTCATTAAGTATATTCAAGAAAGAGTTGGATATATTTCTTAAGGCTAAAGGGATCAAGGGATATGGGGAGAAAGAAGGGACCGGGTACTGAATTTGGATGATCAGCCATGATCTCATTGAATGGCGGAGCAGGCTCGAAGAGCCGAATGGCCTACTCCTGCTCCTATCTTCTATGTTTCTATGTTCTAATGCTTATATCTCTGGGATGTGAGTGTGGGTTTTTTCTGTAATATTCAGTTTGTGCCACGTGTGTGTGTTTTACTCTGTACCTCTCTCTGTCTGGGATGTGAGTGTGGGATTTTCTTTGTAACAGTCGGTGTCTAGTATGTGAATATGGGCTTTATTTTGAACCTGTTGTTTTCTGGTATGTGTGGCTATGTTGTATTATGTATCTGTCAGTTTCTGTTATATGATTGAGGATTTTACTCTATTCATGACTGTCTCTGATATATGAGTCTGGGTTTTTCTCTGTCCCTATTCAGAGGGATTTGAGTGTCCTTTTACACGAATCACAGAAAGTTAACATGCAGGTACAATTTGAATGGTAAAAGGAATGTTTGCATTTATTGCAAAGGGGTTGCAGTAAAAGTATAAGTATGTGTTGCTGCAATTTTATAGGCCTTTGGTTATACCATAACTGGAGCACTTTGCATATTTTGGTCTCCTTATCTAAGGCAGGGTTTACATGCTCTAGATGGGGTGTATCAAGTGTTCATGAGATTGATTCCCAGGCTATCCTATGAAGAGAGATTGATTATAATGGGCATATATTCTGTGGAGTTTAGAAGGATGAGAGGTGATCTCATTGAAACATTTCAAATTATAGAGTGTTTGACAGGGGTAAATGCTGCGAGGCTGTTTCCCCTGGCAGGAGAGTCTAGAACCAGAAGTCATAGACTCGTGACTAGGCATTGGACAATTAGGAATGAGTTGATGAGAAATGTATCCACTCAGAAGGTAGTGAATCTTTGGAATTCTCTACTACATGGGGTTTTGGATGCTCAGTCGATGAGTGTATTCAAGACTGAGATCACAGATTTTTGGGCACTAAGGGAATCAAGGGATTTAGGGAGAGGGTGGGAAATTGGAGTTGTGGCAGAAGTTCAGCCATGATCTTATTGAATGGCAGAGCAGGCTTGAGGGGCTTTATAACTATTTCTTATTTTCTTACAGCTGACTGTCTCTTGGATGTTGTCTGGATTTTATTGTGTATCTGTCAGTCTCTTTATGTGAGTGTTGAGTTATTTCACTATCTTCAGTTTCTGGTATGCAAATCTCGCATTTATTTTGCACCTGTGATCTTCTGGTATGTGAGTTTCACTCTGTATCTGACAATCTCTGGTATATGAGTGTGAGTTTCACTCTGTATCTGACAGTCTCTGGTATGTGAGTGTGAGTTTCACTCTGTATCTGACAGTCTCTGATATGTGAGTGTGAGTTTCACTCTGTATCTGACCATCTCTGGTATGTGAGTGTGAGTTTTACTCTGTATCTGACAGTCTCTGATATGTGAGTGTGGGTTTTATGCTGTACCTTTCAATTTCTGTTGTTAGTGTTAGGGTTTTGTTCAGTACCTGTCAGTTTCTGGGATGGGAGTGTGGAATTTATTCTGCATCTGTAAGTCACTGGATTGTGAGTAATGGCATTAATCTCTAACTGTTATTCTCTTGTGCCTGAGATTTGTTGTCCCATTTATCGTTCAGAGTGTATAATTTGGATGTGGGCTTTATTCCGTATTTGTCAGTCTCTGGGATTTTATTCTTTATCTGTCAGCTTCTGTTGTGTGAGTGTGTGTTTCACTCTGTACCCTTCTGCCTCTTGTGTGTGAGTGTGGTGTGATCTCTGTAAATGTCAGTTTCAAGTACATGAGTGGGCATTTATGCTGTATCTGTCAGTTTCTATTATATGAGTAAGGTTTTAATCAGTCGCTGTCTGTTTCTGGTATGGGACTGTGGACTTTAGTCTGTCTCTTCCCGTCTAATCTTGTGTGTGTGTGGGTTTCACCCTGTACCAGTCACTCTCTGGGATGTGAGTGCAAGTTTCACCCTGTATCTGTCAGTCTCTTTTAATTGCGTTTTGATTTTATCTATAGCTTTCAACCTGGTCTGTGAATGTGGGTTTTACTCTATAGCATTCTGTCTCTAGGATGTGTGTGTGGATTTTACTCTAACTCAGTTTCTAGAATAAGGATGTAGTCTTTTGTCTGTACCTGTCAGTTTCTGGTGTAATTGTAAATTTTGCTTTGTACCTGTCAGTCTATGCTTTGTGAGTGTGGGCTTTATTCTGTAGCTGTCATTTCTGCTACTGGTTGTGAGTGTGGGATTGATTCTGTATCTCTTATACTGGTAATGTATGTGAGTGTGAGAATTATTATGTAATTGACAGTCTCTTGTATTGTACTATTCTTGCTCTGTGCAACTATTGGATTCCATTCCTTCGCCACCTTGTGTAGGCCAATGCTCGTTTGAGATTATCTGTGACTGTCTCAGGAGGAGGTTTGTTTCAGTCCATTACCTCCGACTCTCTGGTCTTGTATTTTAGTTATTCGGGTTGACTGTCCGTGTACAGCCACCAGCGAGGACTGACACCATATCAGTGTCTATCTGTTCGTATATGTAAGGGAGTGAAAATGGATATGCCTATCAGTGCAATCTGTTTGGGCTTTGAAACAGCATCTTATTCAACTACTGCAAGTTACTGTGAGATTCATAATGTAACACTGGAAATTTGGATCTCTGTGGGGCTGACTGCTTCTGCTGCCTGTTATAATAGGATTGAGGCCAGTTCTGTGTCTCTGCGCTCTGTGAGTGATAGTCTACTTACTGTGTGTGCGATGGAGCTGCCTGAATAGTTAACAGAATGTCTCAGAGCCCGGCTATTGGTATATCTGAGGGAGCAACAATGTATCTCTCGATCACCAGCAACACGGTTCTGGAGAACTCAACGCACCCAAAGGAAATAACCGATTTTTGAATTGTGTTATTTCACATTTCTCACCTGCTGCCTGCAATCGATGCACGTTGTGAATCTCCGCACACCCTCACTGTCAGGCTGTTTCCCTGTTCACTGAACAATAATAACACACACGGTGAGATTGGAATTGAATCAGGAACATTCACTACTGATCTGGAGAAAGCAGCAGTGATTTGAAAGAGCGAGGTGATTTACTTTCTAAGTTATCTTACACTGTGCACACACAGCCCGAGAATGGCCTCTCCCTTCCCCCACTCACTCCATGTTCCGGAACTAGTTCCTGTTCCAATCTGTCTCTTACAAACAATCCCCAGCTTCCGATGAACTTACCCCGACTCAAAGCCCATCTGCGGACACAGTCTCAATGCGATGTGCTGCTGTGAGGAGGCTGGTGTTTGCTCCCTTACTCAGGCCCTTGATATCTCCGCTCCCTGATGTGTTCAGCGATCATCAGCCGAGCACAGAGGAAACGGCCCCCGCTGGCAGAGCTGGGGGAGGGAAGCTCACGTGGTCCCTTCCTGTCACTTTAAACACTATGGGGGAGAGGGGGAGGTGCAGGAAACTATTTTAATGCTGAAGCATGAAAGCTGGAGGCGGAGCTGAAGCTCAGAGGGCGCTGTCTCTGCTCTGTCTGTCACTCTGATTCTGTCTCAGAATCACAGAATCACACAGTGCAGATAGAGGCCATTTCGGCCCATCGAGCCTGCACTGACACATATCCCACCCGATCCCCGTTACCCCTACAGCAACACATATCCCCGTAACCCCACGTATTTAATCCCCCTAACACTAAGGGTCAATTTATCATAGACAATCAACCGACCCCGCACATCTTTGGACTGTGGGAGGAAACCGGAGCACCCGGAGGAAACCCACGCAAACTCGTCCCAGCCTCTCTCACACTCTGCCTTTCTCAACCAGATCCGGGCTGGCTTCATAAATTCATCAGGACGGCGAGAGTTTATCATTCAGTTGATATTCCTGTAAAGAATTGTACGGCCTAGAGGAGGTAAAGGAGGCAAAGGACTGGGAAAAGTCAGAGCCAAGCGCCAGCGAAAAGTGACAACAACCAGGCACAAAACAAAGGCTCTTCTCAGGGCCACCCACTGCCTCACAGAGAGAGCAGCGCCCTGGGACCGGGAGCGGGGATATATTGGGGTGGGGAATAGCTTCAGAATTATAAGGATTATTATGGGGTTACAAGTGACTCTTTGGGCCGGACCCTGTATTCTCCCCTCACAGTGAAATGCTCTTTTAGTCTTCCTGGGTGTCCAGACGCTCAGTGTTCTGTTTCCATTCAGCTTTTATATATCAGACAGATGGTGTGACGGGGAACCGGAGCTTTCCATCTCACAATAGGTTAAACCAAGCTGCTGTGACAAGAGGCCAACTTGTGAGATTATTCTCCTTCTGAAGTTTGCTTCCTGCACAGATACTGTCGGGGATTTTGGAATTCAAGGGTTTAAGTAAAGTCATTGGATGGGCTGTAATGTCTCCAGTTCTAACTGTCGGAACCCGTTGTAACCTGAGGCTACTTCGGATTGGTCGCTTGATTGGAATCCCATTTCCTTAACAGAATTAACTATTGGCCTCAATTGATCAATTTTAAAATTAAGTTTGAAACATTCCACCACATTCAAAAAAGAAAGATTTTATTTATAATTATTAAATTCGACAGAGACAGACGTTAAATTGGGGCAGTTTCACTAATTTTCTGCTAATTTCCTCACCAGATTGACAGGACTTTGGCCGGAATGAATAAACTGACGAAATCAGTGCATTAAACTGGTGGCTCCTTCAGAGAGGCTGTGGGTGGCTCTTAAAGCAGCCGTTGTGATTTCCATGTTTCTGTCAGTAAATTGTAGAGTTATTCTTGGAGCTGGCGTTCTTGGCCAGCTCCCCGGCCAACACCAGACTCACGGCGGTCTGGATGTGTGGACACAATCCGCACTCTCCAAACTATTAGATGTCTTTGTCATCTACTGGCTAAAAGCGAGTGCTGCAACAAGAGACAATGATTCAGCAGAAACCATTTTGATTTCGACAGATACCTCAGCACCGTGTTTATGTTCCGCTTAAAACCATTGCCAAGTAGTTTATTGGTCTATCTGAAAACTCCAAACAACCATTAAAAGCAGATGGATGCGCTCATCCGATTCTAGTGTGAACAGGGTGGTTGATCATTGAGTGTGGGATAGACACTCCTTCTGTCACTCTGGTACTTTGTGCCAATGTGGGATTCACTGCTGAATATGGGACAGATACTGTATCTGTCACTCTCTGCATTGTCAGTGGCAGATTGGCTGGCGAAAAAAGATAGATACTGTATCTGACACTGTCTAGTACAATGTGACATTTTTAAATTGTCTGGTGAGGCTACACTAGATACTTTATCTATCACTCTCTGGTAATGTGTCAGTGTGGGATTGACAGGTGAGTATTGGAAAAGCACGACCACTCACTAGTACTGCTTGCGAGTGAGGGGATATTCGTTCATACAGGATACCAATTGTATGTTACTCTGTTACTGTGTGGCAGCGTTTGATTGTCAGGTGAGTGGTGGATAGATAACTTAATGGGCAAATCTGTGAATTTCAAAGTATAATTTAAGATTTAACATGTTAATTTAGATCTGAGATTGGATGGAATCATACCTAGCACAAAGGAAGTTGGCTGTGGATGTTGGAGGTCATTCATCTCAATCACATGACATCACTGCAGGAGTTCCTCAGGGCAGTGTCCTCGGCCCAACCATCTTCAGCTGTTTCATCAATGACCTTCCCTCCATCATAAGGTCAGAAGTGGGGATGTTTGCTGATGATTGCACATTGATCAGCACCATTCGAGACTCGTCAGATACTGATGCAGTCCGTGTCCATATGCAGCAAGACCTGGACAACATTCAGACTTGGGCTGACAAGTGGCAAGTAACATTCGCACCACACAAGTGCCAGGCAATGACCATCTCCAACAAGCGAGACTCTAACCATCTCCCCTTGACATTCAATGGCATTACCATCGCTGAATCCCCCACTATCAACATCGTGAGGGTTACCATTGATCAGAATCTGAACTGGACCAGCCATATAAATACTGTGGCTACAAGAGCAGGCCAGAGGCTGGGAATTCTGTGGCGACTGTCTCACCTCCTGACTCCCCAAAGACTTTCCACCATCTACAAGGCACAAGTCAGGAGTGTGATGGAATACTCTCCACTTGCCTGGATGAGTGCAGCTCCAACAACACTCAAGAAGCTCGACACCATTCAGGATAAAGCAGCCCGCTTGATTGACACTCCATCCACCACCTTCAATATTCACTCCCTCCACCACCGGCGCACTGTGGCTGCCGTGTGTACCATCTACAAATGCACTGCAGCAACTCACCAACGCTCCTTCAACAGCACCTTCCAAACCCGTGACCTCTACCACTTAGAAGGACAAGGGCAGCAGACGCATGGGAACATCACCACCTACAAGTTCCCCTCCAAGCCACACACCATCCTTACTTGGACCTGTATCGTCGTCCTTCACTGTTGCTGGGCCAAAATCCTGGAACTCCCTCCCTAACAGCATTGTCGGTGTACCTACACCATATGGACTGCAGCGGTTCAAGAAGGCGGCTCACCACCTTCTTCTCAAGGGCAATTAGGGATGGGCACGATATGCAGGCCTAGCCAGTCAGCGACGCCCACATCCCATCAATGAATTAAGAAAAGAATTGTTACCCATAGAACGGAACAGTAACCAGCCCTTTCCTAGACACAGTGGGTGGCTCTGAAAAGATCCTTTGGGTTATTAGATTGAATCTTGTCCGCTTTACTTGCTCTTGGAGCTGGCAGTGCTGGTTTTCTTGGGCAGCAGCACAGCCTGGATATTAGGCAGCACCCCGCCCTGAGTGATGGTCACCTTTCCCAGTGGCTTATTGAGCTCCTCGTCGTTGCGGATGGCCAGCTGCAGGTGTCTGGGGATGATGCGGGTCTTCTTGTTGTTGCGGGCCATGTTGCCGGCCAGCTCCAGGATTTCAGCGGTCAGATACTCGAGCACAGCAGCCATGTAGACCGGGGCTCTGGCACCCACACGCTCAGCGTAGTTGCCCTTTCGCAGGAGCCTGAGAACACAGCCCACAGGGAACTGCAGTCCGGCCCGGGAGGAGCGGGACTTGCCCTTGGCCCAAGCTTTACCGCTGGTTTTTGCTCTTCCAGACATTTCCACAATCAACACAGTCAGAGAAAGAATGAAAGTCTCCTCTGCGACTGCTCTTCTGCTCTCCTTATACCTTCTTAAGGAACTCAGAGAGCGAAATTATGATTGGTTGCTTTGTATGAATTTCATTTGTGTTTTCCGTTGACCAACCCGCCAATCAATAGGGCGGAAATAACTGGCCTCAACAGTCAGACCGCCAACGTTTTTCTAAACCACTGAATTAAGTTAATAAATTCATTATTAGCCAAAGATTTCCGAACATTTTTAAATTCATTTTGTCTTATTCCATCACTCCCTTGCAAATTCCAGGCTAATACTGTTGTGTATGTACTTTAAGAGAGAACTGTTTTACAGCTCCTGTATACTGTAGTACCGGCAGTGACCACAAATGTATATAAAGCCGCAGCAGGCTTCTGTACTTCAGTCTTGAGACTACTCTACTCCAGTAAACACCTGTTGATTGTTAAGTTACAGCCTCCGTGTAGTTCTTGGGGAAACATCCTATTTAAAGAAGCACGGATCTAACAGTGGCGACGAGGTTGATTCGAAACTGCCTGCAACTCTGCATTTCCCGTCGAGGACTGTGGAAGAAAGTCGAGGCCAGAAGCACAGGCGTCGACCACAAGCAACCACCCAGTCATCCGGCAGCAAATCAACATTGCAGGAGTGGCTGTTGAGAGCCGGGCTTGGTTCCCCAGCCACGATGATCCAGCAAAAGGCTGGCAACAGGTGCAGCGCACACCCTTCCCGGACAGTGGCAGCGGGAGCCGACCGACAGCGTAGAAAAGCCGAGCAGTGTCGATGGGGTAAGAGAGAGGGTGAAGCGCACAGGGTGCAGCCGGGGGTTAAATGACCGAGCGGCATTGAGGCCAAATGTGCAGAGAGAGAGAGAGGGTGAAGCAGCAGCTGGGTTCAGGACTGAGCGACGGCAACGAGGAAGGTGCAGAGCTCAGCCAGGGCTCAAGGGCTGAACCACGTCCGCGGAGGGAAGAAGGGAGAGCGCGGGAGACGCCATTGAGCTGCGGAGAAGAAGGGAGAGCGTGGGAGATGCCATTTTTAGAAGCCGCAGCGGAGAAGGAGGGCGAGCACGGGAAGGAAGGAAAGCACGGGAGATGACATTTTGTTCCAGTGGAGAAGAAGGGAGAGCGTGGGAGATGCCATTTAGGCAGTTAAAATACACCCAGGGATGGTGAAGAGTGGCAGTATCATGGCGTTCGACAATGAAGTCGAAGATTGGGCGACATATGTGGAACGCATTGAGGTGTACTGCAGGGCGAATGAAGTGCCAGATGCTAGGAAAGCACTGGTTTTGTTAAATTCCATGGGTGCAAAAACGTATGGCTTACTGCGAAACCTGATAACCCCAGAGAAGCCCGTGGAGAAGAATTTTGAAAGCATAGTAGAAATCCGACAGGAACACTTAAGCCCCACACCGCTGCTGATAGCAGAAAGATTTAAGTTCCACAAAAGGAACCAGCATAAAGATGAAAGTAATGCTGAGTACTTAACGGAACTGCGCAAGTTATGGAAACACTACCAGTTTGTAGCGGGGCTATCAGATATGTTAAGGGACAAGTTTGTGTATGGGCTTCAAAGTGAAGTAACCCAGAAACGGCTTCTATCAGAAAAGGATCTTACGCTGGACAAGGCTTTCAGCATGGCAGTATCAAATGAAGCAGCCGCACGGGGCGCTGCAGAGATACAACGGAGACCTCAAGAATACGGCACCAATGAAATGTCATATGGAGCAGGGAAGTGTTATCGCTGTGGCAGAACGACACACGATCAGAAGGATTGTTGGTTCAAGGACCAAGTGTGCAGACAGTGTGGAAAGACAGGACACATAGCAAGAGTCTGCAGGTCAGGGAAGAAAACCAACAGCAGGAAATCTCCACAGGAGAAGTACAAAAAGGTACATAAGGTGATGGACAGTAGTTCAGACGAACAGGGAAGTGATACAGACTCCGGAAGCAAGGAGCTGAATTGTCTGAAACTACATAAGGTAACCAAAATGGAGGATCACCAGACTATCTGGGTCACACTCAAGATAGACGGAGTCCAAGTGAAAATGGAATTGGACACTGGATCAGCCCTAACAATCATAAACCAAAGGGACTACAAGCGGCTATTTCCACATATACCCTTGGAAGCTACAGAGATTGTCTTGAAGATGTACACGGGGCAAAAAGTCTACCGCAAAGGAAAAATAAGGGTGAAAGTGATATACAAAGGCCAGGAAATACCTAAAATGGACCTATATGTTTTGCCAGATGGAGGACCACCACTACTAGGACGTGAATCTATCTGGAAGATACAAGTAGATTGGCATTCCTTACAGGCACTGAAGGTTGAGGCCAAAAAGGATGGTGACGCCACACCTGGACGACTGTCAAAAATGCTAACTGATGCACAAGAGGTGTTCCAGGAGAGACTTGGAACACTAAAAGGCATAACAGCAATGATTAAAATAGAGGAAAATGCAAGTCCAAAGTTTTTTAAGGCCAGACCGGTGCCTTATGCGATCTGACCAGCCGTTGAAGCAGAGCTGGAAGGGTTGGAACGTTCAGGAGTACTGTCCAAAGTAGACTGGAGCGAGTGGGCTACACCCATCGTCCCTGTAATGAAGAGGTCTTTGAGTAATACACCTGGGGAACAAAAAAGGTCCACATCTGTGGGGATATCAAGGTGACAGTGAACCCAGTCCTTCACACGGTACAATATCCACTTCACAGAAACCCCACAGTGCAGATAGAGGCCATTTTGGCCAATCGAACCTGCACCGACACATATCCCACCCGATCCCCGTAACCCCTTTCACCAACACATATCTCACCCTATCCCCACGTATTTAATCCCCCTAACACTAAGGGTCAATTTTATCATAGCCAATCAACCTAACCCGCAAATCTTTGGACTGTGGGAGGAAACAGGAGCACCTGGAGAAAACCCACACAAACACAGGGAGAATGTGCAAACTCCACACAAACAGTCACCCGAGGCCGGATTCGAACCCGGGTCCCTGGCGCTGTGAGGCAACAGTGCTAACCACTATGCCACCGTGCTGCACAGATTGAGGATTATTTTGCCTCGCTATCTGGGGGTAAACGCTTCACCAAAATTGATCTGGCCCAGGCGTATTTGCAAATGGAGGTAGAAGAAGCCTCGGAACAATACGTCATGATCAACACTCATAAAGGTCTCTATCAATACAACCGACTGGTGTTCGGGGTAGCATCAGCTCCGGCTATTTGGCAAAGGGCAATGGATCAAGTCCTGCAAGGAATTCCAGGGATCCAGTGTTATTTGGACGACATCCTTGTCACGGGCGAAAATGACAGTGAGCACCTCGCCAACCTGGAGAAGGTGCTCACTAGATTAAAGGAATATGGGCTACGAGCTAATCACCACAAGTGCGAGTTTTTCCAGAAGCAGATCTCGTATTGTGGCCACATTATTGATGAAGAGGGGTTACATAATTCCCCTGAAAAGATTGAGGCAGTAGTCAAGGCTCCAGCACCGGAAAATGTGTCACAACTGATGTCATTCCTCGGATTGGTGAACTTCTACCATAAGTTCTTATCAAATTTGTCTACAGTAGTACACCCACTGAATACCCTACTGCAAACGGGAGTACTATGGAAGTGGAATGACGAATGTAAACGAGCTTTCCAGAAGTGCAAAGATTTAATCACGTCAAAGGAGGTGTTGGCACATTTCAACCCAGCACTACCAATCCGGTTGGCATGTGATGCATCACCCTATGGTATTGGAGAGGTGTTGTCACACAAATTCCTGGATGGGGTGGAGAGGCTAGTAGCCTTTGCATCTCGGTCACCAACCTCAGCCGGGCGCGACTATGCCCAGATTGACAGGGA
Organism: Somniosus microcephalus; assembly: GCF_052327205.1. Lineage (NCBI taxonomy): Eukaryota > Metazoa > Chordata > Chondrichthyes > Squaliformes > Somniosidae > Somniosus > Somniosus microcephalus. Next base: position 469,106 of record NC_140993.1, read on the forward strand.
GGCCCACAGCCTATTATGGGGAGTAAAAAAATTCAACCACTATCTGCATGGACAGAAATTCACCTTGCTGACTGACCACCAACCACTTGTCTCCATCTTTAATTCAAAGAAGGGCGTTCCGGTAATTACTGCACAACGGTTACAAAGATGGTCCCTTTTTCTAGGGGCGAAACAATATGAAATAGAATATAAAGGCACGAAACAGCACGGAAATGCTGATGGACTATCATGCTTGCCACTGCCTACTGTGGAGGAAGCACCAGCAGTGGACCCTATCGAGATATTTTATTCATCAATAATTGAACGATTGCCAGTAACTAACGCGGATATAGAGAAGGAGACCCACAATGATCCGACACTGTCTCGGGTATATGATTTGACGGTGAGGGGATGGCCAACACATGGCGACTCACTGTTGCCAGCATTCTCATCCAGAAGAGAACAGCTGTCAGTATGCCAGGGGACAGTGATGTGTGGATCCCGAGTGGTAATTCCGCCCAAGTTAAGGGAGAGAGTGCTAAATGAGCTTTACGAAAGTCATCTGGGAGGGGTGAAAATGAAAAGCCTTGCTAGGGCTTATGTGTGGTGGCCGGGGATTGATCAACAAATCGAGGACCTAACTAAGACCTGCTCAGGATGCCAGAAGGTCCAAAATGCACCACCACATACCCCTCTACACCCTTGGGAGTGGCCCTCCTCTCCATGGCAACGGGTGCATATTGATTTTGCTGGTCCATTCATGGACTCAATGTTTTTAATAGCTGTGGATCCGCACTCGAAATGGCCTGATGTGATCCAAATGTCCTCCACCACCACGGAGAAAACTATTGCAGTCCTATGGACCATCTTTGCCAGGAATGGCTTGCCAGTGCCGATTTGCTCTGATAACGGACCACAGTTTGTGTCCGAAGAGTTTCGAAGATTTATGAAAATAAATGGGGTAAGGCATTACACCTCCGCTCTGTATCATCCAGCCACCAATGGATTGGCTGAGAGGGTTGTACAAATCTTTAAAAAAGCAGTAAGGGCCATGTGCGATGATGACATTCCACTGCAGCATAAGGTGGACAATTTCCTGTTAGCCTACAGAAATGCGACACATACAATCACCAACCAGACCCCGGCCATGATGTTCTTTAACCGAAGGCTGAGCTCTCACCTGGATTTGCTCAGATCAAATGTGCGAAGAAATGTCGAGGATAAACAATTCCAGCACATCAATGAGAAGCCGACAAGGAGCTTCAATGTAGGACAACCAGTCTTGGCCTGTGATTAGCGAACAGAGAAATGGCAACCCGGAACGATATGCACACGGCAGGGGCCATTAATGTGCACATTGGATGTCGGGGAGAACATTGTGAGATGGCACGTCGACCAGATCTTAGCATCACAGGAACGACTCAACCCCATGTCTCGAGTACCTGGGTCTGAACCCGACATACTGGTAGCATCTACCTCAGAAACAGTAGCAGTGGGAACCGAAGGAAAGGGGCCAGAATCGCCTCCGCACCAAGAACAAGAACCTCAGGAAAGGCGCTATCCAGAAAGGATCAGGAAGCCGCCCCAAAGACTGAATTTATAAATGGACTATTTCTGTTTAATGTGCATGTTAAAGTGTTAACTGTTATTTGAACGTTATGGGTACTGTTAATCTAAAAGGGGAGGAATTGTTGTGTATGTACCTTTAAGAGAGAACTGTTTTACAGCTCCTGTATACTGTAGTACCGGCAGTGACCACACCTGTATATAAAGCTGGAGCAGGCTTCTGTACTTCAGTCTTGAGACTACTCTACTCCAGTAAACACCTGTTGATTGTTAAGTTACAGCCTCCGTGTAGTTCTTGGGGAAACATCCTATTTAAAGAATCACGGATCTAACAGGTACAATCAGGATTAATATCGGGTTCAATTTCAAACTGTAACAGGTGCGATTCAATCCCCATTGATTCTGTAACAGGAGACATTCCAGGTCAATCTTTGTAAAAGTGAGGTTTCACAGATTATCGATCATTTGCACAGGCGCGGCTGCGGGAGTGAAACTAGAACTGGGAGTCCTGCTGTGAAAAGGGAAGAGGGACATAGTGATCAAACTGACCCCCTTCTGTTCTCTAAAATAACTCCCATTCTGCCTTGTTACACTGCAGGATGTCTCACTTAATAAACGGATGACTCCTAAATTGCATAAATAAATTGGAAAGGTCTTGACAGAGAATAAAGTGACTGAAATCAGAGTCTCGTCCCTTAAACAAGCTTTTAATTCATCGGCAGGTGGTGTAAATGAACGGGACAGAGAGCAGAGGGAAAGAGCGACCACGACCGTGTTTGTAGTCCTTATCAGCCGAGCACAGAGGAAACGGCATCTGCTGGGGGAGCGGTGCTCGCATGGGGCCTTCCCGTCGGTTTAAAAAGTGTGGGGGAGGGGGAGGGGGAGGCTTCTTCTTCTTATCGCATCCACGGACAGTCTATACATAGACCAGCCAGAACTGGACACATCTTTGCGACTTGTTGTTGGATTCAGCAAGATCTGCAACAGTGCAGGGTTCCTCTCACAATGGGCATTGAAGGAGATGTTGCATAGTCTGTGCCTCATTTACACATTCACAAGTTGTCGGACTGGTTGAATATCCCGATTGGCTTAGTGACACCTTTGAGCAACCTGCGCCAGTCCTAAGTCTGTTAAGGCACTTCCAGATTGCCCAGTTGCAATTAGCTCCTCGGGGGAGGCTTTCATCAGGTAAAATTTCCATCGCTGGGGGTTGTTCAAGATTGGTGAGCCAGTCTTTCCACAAGGCGATGCGGGCTTCAGATGAGGTTGATTGTAATGGAACAACACTGTTCATGAAGCTCTTCCTTGACTTTAGACTGCTGGGTGTAGGTGTATGACAATGCAGAGGGTGCCTCTCATCAGATGTTTGATGGAGTCGCTCTTTCTTGCTGGCTACCGTTCTTCTTATATCAGGGGGAGCGATGCCTGCCAGGATATATAGGCTGTTGGTGTTTGTTGGTTTTAAGCAACCTGTGATAAATCGGCAGCTTGCATTCAGAACGGCATCCATTTTCTTGGCATGAGTAGACCTTTCCCATGCAGGGCAAGCTTATTCGGCAGTGGAATAGCAAAGAGCAAGTGCACTGGTTCACAATGTTTTCAGGCTTGATCCCCATCTTGTGTTAGTGAGCTTATTCAGGATGTTGTTTCTTGCACTTACCTTTGCCTTTGTCTTCTCGATGTGGTTCTTGAAGGTGAGACATCGGTCAAGGGTGACTCCGAAGTAGATAGGGTGCTCGCAATGCGTCAGTGTTGCTCCACACCAGGTTACTTTCAACTGGCGTTTGGCTTCACGGTTTCTGAGGTGGAATGCACAAACTTGCATCTTTGATGGGTTTGCGCAAAGGTGGTTTTCTTCATAGTAGGATTTTAGTCCCTCCAAGGCCTCATAAAGCGTTTTCTCCATGGTGTTAAATCAGTGCTTTGGGCAGTGACACATAAGTAATCAGCATATATAAAACAGCGTGTGACACCGTCTATAGGTTGGTCATTCATGTAGATGTTGTACAGCAGTGGTGCAAGCATGCTTCCCTGAGGAAGACCATTCTTCTGAATATGCCACCCGCTGCGCTTCCCATCTAGTTCAACATAGAACCGGCGATTCTGAAGCATGCTTTCTAACAGCTCTGTTAAGTGAATACCTTTTGTCATCTCTAGAATCTTGCAGAGGAGACGTCTATGGTTCACTGTATCGTATGCTGCGGACAGGTCTACAAAAACAGCACCTGTTCCCATCCCTTGCTCAAAACCATCTTCGATGTGTTGTGTGAGGTTGAGCAGTTGGCTTGTTGTTGATTTGCCGGGGCGGAAACCTGCTTGCTCTGGAATGATCTTCTCATCTACAGTTGGTGCTATCCTATTGAGTATCAGGCGTTCAAACAGCTTATAGGTGTGGCAAAGCAGTGAAATTGGCCGAAAACTCTTAGGATCTGAGGGATCTTTTCCAGGCTTTAATAGTGCTATTACATGTGCCTTCTGCCAGATATTAGGTAGCTTGTGTGTTGCCAGACAGTGGTTGAACAATTGTAGGAGCTATATCTTTGCTTGCTGTCCAAACTTCTTTATCTGCTCCATTGCTATGCTGTCAAGACCAATTGCTTTCCCGTGTTTTAGTCTAGATGTACCAGTTTCCAGCCCTTCCATGGTGAATGGTCTAGTGAAGCCAGGATCATCACTGTACTTCTTCCTATCTAGTTGTGCTCTTGGTGGTTTCTTGTTGATTTTTCCATTTAGGAGCAACTGGTGTGCAACTTGGTTAGCAGACACATTTGGATGTTGGGCAGCTTTCTTGGGATCACCACCAAGCTTGCATATGAGAGACCTTGCCTTCTTGCTGTTTTTTGTAAGATCTGTTGTCTCTATCAAGGTGTTCCAGGTGTTTTGACGTTCTTGAGAGATACTTAACATCACCCTCTCACCGGTAGATATTGTTTCCACTGAGAAGGTTTCAGATTCAAACATTGAGACATACTCCCAGTAGAGTTCAGCATTCTCCTTGGTGAGACCAGGAATGTAGTGTACTCTGCAACCTCGGGGGATCTTCATTGTGGCTGTTTTTTGGACAGCTTTTGCAAAGAAGTTGTAGTGCTCAGGTAGTGGTTTAATGCATTTAAGCTTGCGGTCAAGTGCTCGTGTGAAACCGTTCCAATCGGCCTTCTTGAAGTTGAAGCACCTTTTGAATGGTACGACGGTTATCAACACTGCTGCATTTACCTGGATGCCAATAGGACGGTGTTGTGTCTGTGGTATTGGGTCTCTGACAAGCTTCTTGCAGAGGCCAGCGATGTCGTTGCTGGCAATGGCAAGATCTGGATTATATCTACATTTCCAGTGGGCACTGTGGAAGGAGGCTGGCAATTTAGGGTCGTGGATGCGACTAAGCTGGTTAGTGTCTATCCATTCTTCGACTGCTTCTCCATCGTTGTTAGTCTCCTTGTACCCCCATTGGGTTCTGTGGCTATTAAAGTCTCCAATGATGATCTGTGGTTTATTGTGCAGGTTGGGTACAGGGTTAGAGAAGCTGAAATCTGTGCCAGGTGGCTTATACACTGAGGTCACTATTACTTTGCTCAGCTCTACGGTTAGAATTTCGATGTTGTCCTCCTCTGTTTTAGAAGTGGCTTCTACAACTGAGGGGGAGGCGAGGGTTGTATTTTAGCGCATGATCAGATTTCTTTTTATCACACTTAAATCAACAAAAATGTGATCGTTTTACAAATCGCTTTTATCATTCATTAAATGGGCCTCATTGAGACGATGTTAATTATCATCCAAATTACTGATAAACCGAGTGTGTGACCTGCACACTGGAGTGGGAGTTCCTGAAGAGGTTTACACATTCCGTCAAATGAGATTTTATTTTCACCCACAGGGTGGTGGGGGTCTGGAATTATTTTGCCTGAAAGGGTGTTAGAGACAGAAACCCTCATCACATTTAATAAAAGTACTTGGATATGACCATAAGTGCCGTAAACTGCACGTTAGGAACAGCTTCTTTCCCACGGCGGTCATCCTACTGAACTCCACAAATAAACTCTAAAGCCTGCACATCTGCCAATGCACTTTATTATGGTTATGTTTATGTTAATGTATTACAAGCCAAATGTATGTTGAATGTTTAAATGTCTTAATCTTAATGTGCACTCTCGGGAGCCGCAAGCCTACATTTCGTTGAACTGCACTTGTGCACTAACAATGACAATAAAAGTTGATTTGATTTGATTTTGATTTGACAACGGACCAAGAGCTGTAAAGTGCGATTTGGCTTTATAGATTGTTTATGGCCGACAGACACGATGGGCCGAATGGTCTCCTTCTGTGCCGTAACTTTGTATAATAATATACATCGCAGAGACAGAGAGCTATAGAGTAAAGACACACTCACATACTAGACCCTAAGAAATACACAGTAACTCTCATTCAGATCCCAGAAAGTCTCAGATATAGAGTAAAATCAACACCCACACAATTCCCAGACCAGAAATTGAGTTACAGAAGTGCTGCTACCGACAAGGCTACGGCCGGCAGAGATGAAGGGTCGAATAACCTCCTTCTATGCCGTAAATGTCTACGATTCAACGACAGAAGGCCATTCAACCCATCGTGCGTATGCTGATTTAATACACCTCCACACCTAAATTTGATCTTGTAATTAAATATAGATCTTCACCGATCACAATGTAAATCGTCAATCTATCCCCGCTCCCAGATCACTGCTCTCTCGGTGAGGTGGTGAGTGGCTCTTAAAAGAGCCTTTGTGTTGTGTTTGGTTGAATGAGTCGAGTTGTTCAGCCGCCGAATCCATAGAGTGCGGCCCTGCCGTTTCAGAGCGTACACCACATGCATGGCAGTGACCGTCTTGCGCTTGGCGTGCTCAGTGTAGGTGACCGCATCCCTGTTTTACTCTGTATCTGTTAGTGTCTGGTATGTGAGTGTCGGTTTTACTCTGTATCTGTTAGTGTCTGGTATGTGAGTGTGTGTTTCACTCTGTATCTGTTAGTCTCTGGTATCTGAGTGTCGGCTTTATTCCATAGCAAATGTTCCCTTTAAGCTGCTGGTCCTGTGCAGCAGATCCTACGATGTTCTAATGGCAACAACTGCACAGGCATGTTAATCTGAATGGGTCGCGCAGCCCCCACAAAAAATAGTCTCTGGGAACTGAGTGTGGGTTTTACTCTGTATCTGTCTGTCTCTGGTATTCAAGTGTGGATTTCACACTGTACCAGTCAATCTCTGGGAAGTGAGTGTGATATTTACTCTGTATCTGTATGTCTCTGGTATGTGACTGTGGGCTTTATTCTGTACCTTTCAATTTCATCGATGTGAGTGTGGCTTTCTCTCTGTCCCTGACAGTCTCTGGTGTCTGAGTGCGGGTTTTACTGTGTGTTGTTCAGTCTCTGGTAGCTGAGTGTGGGTTTTATTCTGTATTAATCTGACTCTGGTATGTGTGTGTGTGTGTGTGTTTTTTACTTTATATGATTGAAAATACGGAATTTTTTAGAAGGTGAAAGCCTAGTAAATATTCGTATTCAGAGGGATTTGTGTGTCCTCGTACATGAGTCACAGAAAGTTAACAGCAATCAATTGGGAATTACATTTTATATTTGCCCTTATTGCAAGTGGTTGGAGTATAAGTGTATGGTAGTGTTGGTTCAATTTTATAGGTTTGGGATGAGCAGAAATGTATTCACTCGGAGGGTTATGAATCTTTTCAATTCTACCCCAGAGGGCTGTGGATGCTCAGTCGGTGGGTATATTCAAGACTGAGATATATAGATTTTTGGGCACTTAGTGTATCGTATCAACAGAATCAATTTCTGCTAACTGCATGTGGGGTTCACTCTAACTGTCAATCCCTGGTGTCTGAGTGTATGTTTTACACTGTGTCTGTCAATCTTTGGTATATGAATGTGGGTTCTACTCTATACCCGTCGTTCTCTGGTGTATTAGTATAGTTTTATCTGTACCAGACATATTTATGATATGTGAGTATTCGTTTTACTTTCTAAGAACATTTGAATTTCGAGCAGGGGTTGGCCATACTGCCTCTCGAGCCTGCTCTGATATTCAATAAGATCATGGCTGACCTTCGAATTCAACTCGGATTTCCTGTCCTTTCCCGATATCACTTAATTCCTCTGCAGTACAAGAATCTATATCAGCCTTAAACATAATCAACGACTGAGCATCCACAGCTCCTTGGGGCAGCGAATTCCAAATATTCACAACCCTCTGAGTGAAGAAATTCCTCCTTATCTGAGTCTTAAAAGGCCGGCCATTTCTCCAGAGCCTTTGCCCCATAGTTCTAGTTTCTCCTGTGAGGGGAAACAATCTCTGAAATGTGAGTGTGAGTCTTACTCTTTACCTGCCAGTTTCTGCTAAATTGTGGGTGGCTTTTCATTGTACCTGTCAGTTTTTGGTATGGAAGAGAGGTTTTCACCCTGTACCTGTCAATTACTCGTAATTGCGAATGGGCTTTACTCTGTATCTGCCAGTTTCTGTCGTGCGAGTGTTAGTTTTGTTCTGTATCTGTCAATCTCTAATACATGACCTTCCCCTGCAGTATCCATGGCACTGTTTGTGACCAGAAATCTTCTCTCTTTTTTGATCACCATTTTTACTGTTGTTTTAAAATTCCTTTTTAATTCTATGGGAGACGCATGGGATTCCATGGAAGATGAAAGTATTTTGTCAGTTGCAATGGACATTTTTTTCTCTTAAAATCCTGTTGCAACGTTCCACATGTCAGTTCTGACCTGCGAGGGGTATTAAAAGTACCGCGGTTGCAATGCCCGGGAATCAAACCCGGATCAACTGCTTGGAAAACAACTATTCTCACCACCATACCACCATCACTCACATATGGTAATTTATATATTTACGGACTATATCCTTCTTTTGGCTCCTAAGTGGGTCACGTGAGAGACACAGCACTCATTTTAATCAGAACGTCAGCAATATGCTAAGGCACTTTCCCTCCAATTAAAAATGGCCACTGTGAATAATTTTATCGCTTGGATTGAGCCCTCACTCCATTAATTATTTTAAAATCCTTTATAGGTTAAAAGTAATAATCCACAAAAATAAATTGAAAATCATTTTTATGGGAGAAGCAAATGGGCGATGATTTTTGTTGTTGTAAATTTTAGTGAAATGGCACTTGCTGGAAGGCATTAAACTGCGATAGAGTGACCTAAACTGTATCAACAGGAGCCTGGTTGCGATGCCACGAATTCGAACACCAATCAACTCGCTCGAAAGATCAGCTACAATCACCACTGTCCCCCCATTGCTCTAATTTTAAAATGTAATCTTCTGTATTTACAGATCGCACGCAGTGGGTCTTTGGAGCATTAGTCAGGATGAGTAAAACACTTTGCAATCATTTCAATCTGAACATAAACAAGGTGTTCAGTTTATTTCTCTCCAATATAAACAGTTACTGAAGGGATGTAACCTGTCACCCCTGATCCTCTCTAACTTTTCCCGCTGCACAATAGAAAGCATCCTGACAAACTGCATCACAGTATGGTATGGCAGCTGTAGCTACTATGACCGGAAAGCCCTGCAGCGGGTAGTCAAAACTGCCCAACGCATTACCGGCACCCAGCTACCGACCATAGAGCACATATACCAGAAACGCTGTTTATGGAGGTCACGGTCCATCATCAAAGACACTATCCACCCCAGCCACAGTCTGTTTGCCCTCCTGCCATCTGGGAGATGCTACAGTTGGATTCCCACCCTTACGACCATATTTAGGAACAGCTTCTTTCCCAGGGCTGTCTTCCTACTGAACTCCACAAATAAACTCTAAAGCCTGCACATCTGCCAATGCACTTTATTATGGTGATACGATAGCAAAATACCGCAGATGTTGGAAATCCGAAATAACAACAGAAAATGCTGGAAAAACTCAGCAGGTCAGGCAACATCCGTGGAGAGAAATTTGAGTTGACGTTTCGGGTTTGACCCTTCTTCAAAACTGGAGAGAAAAGGAACCAGATCGAAGGCAGGGCTGCGATCGGACAAAAGAATAAAATAACCAAAAGAAGTAAAAGAGATTAGAAGCTAGACGAGATGGTAATAGGCTGGGATTAGGTGTAAAGTGTAATGGCAGGGCAAAAGATAGCTGCCAGGTGTGAGAGAGAAACAAAAGGAAAGGGGGGGGGGAGGAAAGGAGTGGAAAAATATAAGTAAAAATGAAATAGGGGCCCGAGGTTATGAACTGAAATTGTTGAACTCGATATTGAGACCGGAAGGCTGCAGAGTGCCTAATCGGAAGATGAGGTGCTGTTCCTCGAGTTTACGTTGAGCTTCCGTGGAACAGTACAAGAGGCCAAGGACGGTGAGGTCCGAGTGGGAATGGAGCGGTGAATTGAAATGACAGGCGACCGGAAGCTCGGGGTCACCCTTACGGACTGAACGGAGGTGTTCCGCAAAGCGGTCACCCAATCTGCGTTTGGTCTCTACATTGGGGAGACCAAACGCAGATTACATAGATACATAGAAGATAGGAGCAGGAGTAGGCCATTCGGCCCTTCGTGCCTGCTCCGCCATTTAATGAGATCATGGCTGATCCTTTAATTCAGTATCCCGTCCCCGCCTTCTCTCCGTAACCCTTAACCCCTTTTGCCCGTAGAAATATATCTAATTCCCTCTTAAATATATTTAATGAGCTGGCGTACACTGCCCTCTGTGGCAATGAGTTCCACAGGTTCACCACTCTCTGAGTGAAGAAATTCCCCCTCATCTCTGTCCTAAATGGTTTAGCCCTTATCCTTAAATTATGTCCTCTAGTTCTGTTCTCACCCGCCAAGGGAAACATTCCTTCTGCATCCAGTCTGTCTAGACCTGTCAGAATTTTATACACTTCTATGATGTCCCCTCTCAATCTTCTAAACTCCAGTGTGTACATCCCTAAACTACATAGTCTCTCCTCATAGGTCATTCCCGCCATTCCTGGTATCAGCCTGGTGAATCGCCGCTGCACCCCCTCCATGGCAAGAACATCCTTCCTCAGATGAGGCGACCAAAACTGTACACAGTACTCGAGGTGTGGTCTCACCAGTGCCCTGTACAGCTGCAGCAAGGTATCCCTGTTCCTGTATTCTAACCCTTTTGCTATGAAGGCCAGCATACCGTTTGCCTTCTTGACCGCCTGTTGCACCTGCATGCTCGCCTTCAGTGACTGGTGTACAAGAACACCCAGGTCTCTCTGTACTTCCCCCTCTCCCAATCTATTGCCATTTAAATAATAATTTGCCCTCCCGTTCCTGCACCCAAGGTGGATAACTTCGCACTTGTCCACATTATAGTGCATCTGCCATTTATCCGCCCAATCGCCCAGTCTGTCCAAATCGCTCTGGAGCTTCCTGGTCTCTTCCTCTGAGCCCACCCCACCTCCTAGTTTAGTGTCGTCTGCAAATTTGGAAATGCTGCATCCGACTCCCTGATCCAGGTCATTAATGTAAATTGTGAACAGCTGGGGGCCCAGGACAGATCCCTGTGGTACCCCACTTGTTACTGCCTGCCATTCAGAAAATGAGCCGTTTATTCCAACTCTCTGTTTTCTATCTGACAGCCAGTTCCCTATCCACGCCAAAACTTTCCCCTTTATCCCATGAGCCTCAATTTTCCATGCTAATCTTTTATGTGGGACCTTATCGAAGGCCTTTTGGAAGTCCAGGTACACCACATCTACTGGCTCTCCCCCATCTATTCTACCAGTTACTCCCTCAAAAAATTCCAATAGATTAGTCAAGCACGATTTACCCTTTGTAAATCCATGTTGACTCTGTCCTATCCTGTCCCCATTTGCTAAGTGCTCCGCTATTTCATCCTTAATGATGGACTCCAGCATTTTGCCCACAACTGATGTAAGGCTTACAGGTCTGTAATTACCTGCTTTTTCCCTACCCCCCTTTTTGAATAGTGGGGTAACGTTAGCTACCCTCCAATCCATCGGCACTGTTCCCGAGTCTAATGAATTCTGAAAAATCATCCTTAGTGCATCCGCTATCTCTAGGGCCACCTCCTTCAGTACCCTAGGATGCATGTTATCAGGCCCTGGGGATTTGTCCACCTTCAATCCCTTTAGCTTCCTTAACACCATATCCTTAGAGATATTGATTTGCGTCAGTTCCTCCTTTGCCAATGTCCCTATTTTTCCCGATATCCCAGGGAGGTTTTTTGTGTCTTCCTTCGTAAAGACTGACCCAAAGTATGCATTTAGTTGATCTGCCATTTCCTTATTTCCCATTATATATTCCCCCGTATCTGACTGCAATGGACCAACTTTGGTTTTCACCAGTCTTTTCCTTTTGATATATTTATAAAAGCTTTTGGAGTTAGTTTTTATATTTTCCGCCAGCTTGTTTTCGTAAGCTATTTTGCCCCTCTTGATCATGCCCTTTGCCCTCCTTTGCTCTATCTTAAACTGTTCCCAATCTTCCGCTCTGGCGCTTTTTTTGGCTATTTTATACGCCCTATCTTTGGATTTTATGCTGTCTCTAATTTCCCCTGTTATCCACGGTTGAGTCACCTTTTTAGATTTCCTTTTATGCCAGATTGGTATAAACAATTTTTGCAATTTTGTCATTCTATCTTTAAATGTTTGCCATTGTTTATCTACCTCCAGTCCTCTCAGGAACGTTGTCCAATCAGACCTACTCAGTTCCCGTCTCATGGCATCATAATTCCCCTTGTTTAAATTCAGGACCTTAGTCTCTGAGTCAATTTCTTCGCTCTCCATTTCGAGTGAGAAATCGATCATGTTATGATCGCTCTGACCCAAGGGTCCCCGTACAACAAGATTACTGATTAGTCCCTTCTCATTGCACAGTACCCAGTCCAATATAGCCTGTTCCCGAGTTGGTTCCTCGACATATTGATCCAGATAACCATCCCTTAAACACTCAAGGAATTCCTCCTCCTCATTATTTTTACTGATTAGGCTAGTCCAATCTATATGTAAGTTAAAGTCACCTGTGATGACAGCTGTGCTCTTATTGCACGCTTCTCTAATTTGGGTGACCGCTTTGCGGAACACCTCCGTTCAGTCCGTAAGGGTGACCCCGAGCTTCCGGTCGCCTGTCATTTCAATTCACCGCTCCAATCCCACTCGGACCTCACCGTCCTTGGCCTCTTGTACTGTTCCATGGAAGCTCAACGTAAACTCGAGGAACAGCACCTCATCTTCCGATTAGGCACTCTGCAGCCTTCCGGTCTCAATATCGAGTTCAACAATTTCAGATCATAACCTCGGGCCCCTATTTCATTTTTACTTATATTTTTCCACTCCTTTCCTCCACCCCCCTTTCCTTTTGTTTCTCTCTCACACCTGGCAGCTATCTTTTGCCCTGCCATTACACTTTACACCTAATCCCAGCCGATTACCATCTCGTCTAGCTTCTAATCTCTTTTACTTCTTTTGGTTCTTTTATTCTTTTGTCCGATCGCAGCCCTGCCTTCGATCTAGTTCCTTTTCTCTCCAGTTTTGAAGAAGGGTCAAACCCGAAACGTCAACTCAAATTTCTCTCCACGGATGTTGCCTGACCTGCTGAGTTTTTCCAGCATTTTCTGTTGTTATTTCACTTTATTATGGTTATGTTTATGTTAATGTATTACAAGCCAAATGTCTGTTGAATGTTTAAATGTCTCAATCTAAATGTACACTCTCGGGAGCCGCAACCCTACATTTCATTGTACTGCACTTCTGCACTAACAATGACAATAAAAGTTGATTTGATTTGATTTGATTTGATGAATGGTTACCTTGTTGCACTACTGGCTGGCGGCCAGGAGATGGCACCAACCTCTAATAGTTTGGAGTGTACGGATTGTGTCCACACATCCAGACAGCCGTGAGTCTGGTGCTGCCCGGGGAGCTGGTCAAGCACGGCGTGTCGGAAGGGACAATGCCGGTGGCCTTGCAAATAAATTTCACAACGCACTGAGAAAGCATAAAGCAAAGCAACGGCTCTTGTAATAGGAAACCACAGCATTAATTTAGTTGAATTATTCATTCGGGATATCGTCCATTTAAAGAATCACAGAAAGGTACAGTACATTTGTTTGTGGCTTTATTCTGCAACTGTTATTTACTGCTATTTGAGTGCGAGTTTAACGCTGTACCTGTCTGTATCTGGAATGTGAGTTTGTGATTTATTCTGTACCTGTTGTTTTCTGGTAAGTGAGTGAACATTTTTCTTTGTATCTGTCAGTGTCTTGATGTGAGAGTGTGTGTTTCAGTCTACATGTCCACCTCTGGTATGGAAATGTGGTTTTTATTTTGTACCTGTTATTTTCTGGTGTGGAAGAGAGGCTTTACTCTGTACTTCTCAAGCTCTGGAATGTGTGCATGGGTTATACCCTCGATTTGTAATTCTCTGTTATGTGACAGTTCATTTAATCTATGTCAATCAGTGTCTGATATAGTACTGTGCGTTTTACTCTACTTGTCAATTTCTGACACATGAGTGTGGCTTTTCTGCTGTAACGCTCAGGTACTGGTATGTGAGTGTGGGTGTTTCTCTGTACCTGTCAGTTTCTGGTATGTGAATGTGGATTTTACTCTGTACCTGTCTATCTCTGGTATGTGAGTGAGGGTTTTTGATCTAGTGCAGACAGTTTCTATTATGAGTAAGTGTTTAAACCAGCAGCTGCCAGTTTCTGTTATGGAAGCCAGTTTTTGGTCTGTATCTGTCAGTCTCCGGGATGCATGTTGGGTTTTATCTGTACCTGCCATTTTCTGGTGAGTGGCTGTGGATTTCACTCTCTATCTCTCTGTATCTGGTATGTGAGCGTCAGTTTCTGTCTTTCTGTCTGTGTCTAGTATGGGAGTGTAGATTTTACTCTTTAAATGTCTATGTCTGGTATGTGAGTGGGGTTTTCATCTGTATCTGTCCGTCAATCTCAGTTACAGTAAGTGATTGTGATTATTTCTCAATCTGTCATGCTGTGAGTGATAATATACTTACCGTGTGTGAGAAGGAGCTGCCTGCACTGCTCCTTGTATTCCGCATGGAGGAGAGATCACTTTTTATTCTGGCTCAGTGAAGTATTTTGATTCGAGTATAATAATATGAGAAAAATATTGGTTATACAATATGGACAGTTGAGGGTAGAATATAAAAATAAAGTTATAATTAAATTGTTTTTTTATAATAAAGTAAAGTATCTGGAAGAGGAAACCGCGATACAAGGATTGTCTTTGTCTGACCTCACTGCAATACAGCGGGTCTCAGATTCTCCACGACAGGTGTGTAGGACTGTTCTATGGTAAGTTATCAGCATCCAGACTCAACACAAATCCAGCACTGGACCATGAATGGAACCACCTCAATACAACCGGTCTCAGATTCTCCACACCAGGTGTGTAGGACTGTTCTATCATAAGTTATCAGCATCCAGGCACAACACAAATCCAGCACGGACCATGAATGGAACCACCTCAATACAGCCGGTCTCAGATTCTCCACACCAGGTGTGTAGGACTGTTCTATCGTAAGTTATCAGCATCCAGACACAACACAAATCCAGCACTGGACAATGAATGGAACCATCTCATTGCCACATAAGAACATAAGAACATAAGGAATAGGAGCAGGAGTAGGTCAATCGGCCCCTTGAGCCTGCTCCGCCATTCAACAAGATCAAGACTGATCTGATCCTAACCGCCAATCTACTATCACAGAACCATCTCCTGAATCTAACAGAATTCGACACATGAAATAGGAGCAGGATCAGGTTACACAGCCCCTGGGCCCCCTCCGCTACCCACAGGGCCATGTCCGATCCGAACCTAGACTCATGTCCAAATTCCCACCCGCTCCCCGTAACCCTTAATTCCCTTTACTTCTAGGAAACTGTCTATTTCTGTTTTAAATTTATGTAATGATGTAGCTTCTACAGCTTTTTGGGGCAGCATATTCCATGGACCTACCACCCTCTGAGTGAAGTAGTTCCTCTTTATCTCAGTTTTGAAAGAGCAGCCCCTTATTCTAAGACTATGCCCCCTAGTTCTAGTTTCACCCATCATCCGGAACATCCTCCCCGCATCCACCCGATCCAACCCCTTCACAATCTTATATGTTTCAATAAAATCGCCGCTCATTCTTCTGAACTCCAATGAGTAGAGTCCCAATCTACTCAACCTCTCCTCATATGTCCATCCCCTCATCCCCGGGATTTACCGAGTGAACCATCTTTGTACTGACTCGAGAGCGAGTATTTATTTTCTTAAGTATGGACACCAGAACTGTATGCAGTATTCCAGGTGCGGTCTCACCAATACCTTGTACAACTGAAGCAATACCTCCCTATTTTTGTATTCTATCCCCCGAGCAAAGAAAGCCAACATTCCATTGGCCTTCTTAATCACTTGCTGCACCTGCATACTAACCTTTTGACTTTCGTGCACCAGGACCCCCAGATCCCTTTGTACTTCAGTGCTTTCCAGTTTCTTGCCATTAAGATAATAACTTGCGCTACGATTTTTCCTGCCAAAGTGCATAACCTCACACTTTCCAGTATTGTATTCCATCTGCCAAATCTCTGCCCACTTACTTAGCTTGTCTATGTCCCCTTGCAGGTATTTTATGTCCTCCCCACTCACTACTTTCCCTCCCATCTTAGTATCGTCTGCAAACTTTGATATATTACACTTGGTCCCCTCCTCCAAATCGTTAATATAGATTGTAAAGAGTTGGGGACCCAGCACTGACCCCTGCGGAACACCACTAGTTACTGATTGCCAGTCTGAGAATGAACCATTTATCCCAACTCTCTGCCTTCTGTTAGATAGACAATCCTCTATCCATGCCAGAATATTACCCGCAATCCCGTGATTTTTTATCTTAAGCAATAATCATTAGTGGGCACCTTGTCAAATGCCTTTTGGGAGTGTAAATACACTACGTCCACTGGTTCCCCTTTAACCACCCTGTATGTTACTTCCTCAAAGAACTCCAGCAAATTTGTCAAACATGACTTCCCCTTCATAAAACCATGCTGACTTTGTCCTATTAAATTACAATTATCCAAAAGTCCTGTTACTGTCTCCTTAATAATGGACTCCAAAATTTCACCAACCACAGATGTTAGGCTAACTGGTCTATAGTTTCCAGCCTTCTGTCTACTGCCCTTTTTAAATAAGGGTGTTACATTAGCAGTTTTCCAGTCTGCCGGGACCTTTGCTGAGTCCAGGGAGTTTTGGAAAATTATTACCAATGCATCCACAATCCCTACCGCCACTTCCCTCAAGACCCTACGATGTAAGCCATCAGGTCCAGGTGATTTATCCGCCTTGAGTCCCATTATTTTACCGAGTACCACTTCCTTAGTGATTTTGATCGTGTTTAGTTCCTCCCCCCCCCTATAGTCCCCTGTTTGTCCAGTGTTGGGATATTCTTAGTGTCCTCTACTGTAAAGACTTATACAAAATATTCATTCAGTGTTTTTGCCATCTCCATATTTCCCACCATTAATTTCCCAGTCTCATCTTCTAAGGGACCAACATTTACTTTAGCCACCCTTTTTCTTTTTATATAAATATAAAAACTCTTACTATCTGATTTTATATTTTTTGCTAATTTACTTTCATAATCTATCTTCCCTTTCTTAATCAATCTTTTTGTTATTTTTTGCTGTCTTTTAAAGTTTCCCAATCCTCTATCCTCCCGCTAGATTTGGTTACCTTATATGCCCTTGTTTTTAGTCGAATACTATCCTTAATTTCTTTACTTAGCCACAGATGGCTGTATTTTCTTTTACACACTTTTCTTCTCAGTGGAATATATATTTTTTGGAAGTTGCAAAATAACTCCTTAAATGTACACCACTGATCATGTATCGTCTTACCCTTTAATCTATTTTCCCAATCCACTCTACTCAATTCCGCTCTCATACCTTCATAGTCTCCTTTATTCAAGCATAGCACGCTTGTTTGAGATCCAACCTTCTCACCCTCTAATTGAATATGGAATTCAACCATGTTATGGTCACTCATTCCAAGGGGATCCTTTACTAGGACATTTTTAATTAATCCTGTCTCGTTACACAGGACCAGGTCTAAGGTTGCTTACCCCCTGGTCGGTTCAGTTACATACTGCTCAAGAAACCCATCCCTAATACACTCAATGAACTCATCCTCAAGGCAGCCCTGCCCAATTTGATTTGTCCAATTAATATGATAGTTAAATTCCCCCATAATTATAAATGTTCCCTTATTACAAGCCTCAACTATTTCCTGATTCTTACTCCCTCCAACAGAGTTGCAACTGTTCGGAGGCCTATAGACTCCGCCCACTAATGTTTTTTTCTCCTTATTATTCCTTACCTCCACCCAAGCTGTTTCATTATCCTGATCTTTTGAGCCAATATCATTTCTCTGTATTACAGTGATTCCTTCCTTTATTAACATAGCCACCCCGCCTCCACTTCCTTCCTGCCTGTCCTTCCTGATCGTTAAATAACCTGGTATGTTTAATTCCCAGGCATTGTCACCCTGCAGCCATGTTTCTGTAATGGCCACAAGATCATACCCATATGTAGTTATTTGTGCCATTAACTCGTCTATTTTGTTACGAATGCTACGTGCATTCAGATAGAGAACTTTCAAATATGTTTTGTGACACTTAGTTCATGCTTTTGCCCTTTTTATTACTTTACCTTTTATTCCATACCTTCTGCCCCTTCCTGACACGCTCTGGTTTTTAATTTCCCCACTGCTACCTAAGTCTATGACCTTCTCTGTTATCATTTTTATTATTTGCTCTCTCGGAACCTCCCCCCGACTAGTTAGTTTAAAGCCCTCTCTACAGCCCTAGTTATATGATCCGCCAGGGCTCTAGTCCCAGCACTGGCCAAGTGAAGCCCGTCCCAACAGAACAGCTCCCTCCTGCCCCAGTACTGCTGCCAGTGTCCCAGGAATCAAAACCCATTTCTCCCACACCAGTCTTTGTGCCACGCATTCAACTCTCTAATTTTATTTGTCCTAGCCAAATTCGCTCGTGGCTCAGGTAATAATCCATTATTACCCTTGAGGTTCTGTTTTTTAATTTGACCCCTAGCTGCTCATACTCCTTTAACAGAACCGGCTTCCTGGTCCTATCTACGTCGTTTGTACCAACATGGATCATGACAACTGGATCCACCCCCTCCCACTGCAACTTTCTTTCCAGCCCAGAGGAGATGTCCTTAACCCTGGCACCGGGTAGGCAACACAGCCTTCGGGACTCTTGCTCTCGGCTGCAGAGAACTCTATCTATCCCCCTAATAATACTATCCCCTACCACTACAACATTTCTATTTACTCCCCCCTCTTGAATGGCCCCCTGTTCCACGGTGCTGTGGCCAGGTTGCTCATCCTCCCTGCAGTCCCTGCTCCTGTCCCCACAGGGAGTAAGAACCTCAAACCTGTTGGACAAGAGCAAGGGCTGTGGCTCCTCCAGCTCTACCTCCTGGATCCCCGTACCTGCCTCACTCATAGTCACACCATCCTGTCCCTGACCATGGGCTACATCTGAATTAATTAACTTCGTAGGGGTGCCCACCTCCTGATACACAGAGTCCAGGTACTTCTCCCCCTCCCTGATGTGTCGCAGTCTCTGAAGCTCAGACTCCAGCTCATCAACACGGAGCTGGAGTTCCTGTAGCAGCAGACACTTGTCACAGACGTAATCACCGTGAGCCTCAATGGGGTTCACTGGCTCCCACATCTCGCAAGAGTAACACATCACCTGCTCCATTCTATGTCATTAATTAAATTTTTTATTGTTAGTTATGGACACCCTCTGCCCGATTTTAGATGTGATGCGCTATCAATTACTGAGAATGACTGGAAGTTAAGAGAGTAACAAACAGGCTTTTATTAGCTAAAGAACGAAGGCATGCCTCTAGTGGTCGACTGGTCCTGAATGCCTGGGGAACTGCAGAGCAGCCACCTTTATACCAGGGCATATGGGTGGAGCCAGGGGCGGAGCCAGCTGAGGCATGCACAGACAGGTACAACAATGGGCAAGAGTGAACAACAGTGAAGTGAACAACAGTGAAGTGAATACCAGTGGTTTACCACAAGATGCTAGTATCCCCTTTAATTAATTGGATTTAAATTAAATCAATCCCTCTAGTTACACCAGTTAAATGGTTTACCAACAGTCACTCTGCACCAGAAAGGCCTTATTAACTACAACCCACAGAGTTAAAGTTTGAAAAGAGTACCTAACACCCCACTTACCCTAACTCACACTTACCCAAACTCACAGCACGATTTGATGACTCCCACTCAGTGCTTGCTCGCACTAGGACTGGAGGATGGTGGACAGTAGTGTTCCCCTAGGGTCAGTGCTGTGGCCACTGCTTTTTTGATCCATAGAAATAACCTGGATATTGGAATACAAAGTTGCATTTCTAAATTTGCAGATGACACCAAACTTGGGGGTGAGGCAGGCAGTGAGCATGATACCAATCAACTGCAACAGGACACAGAAAGGCTAGCAGAATTGACAGACAAGTGGCAGATGGAACTTAATACAGAGACGTGTGAGATGATGCATTTTGGCAGAAGGAACAGGGAGAGGAAATATACACTTAATGACACAGTTTTAAAGAGTGTGCAGGGACAGAAGAACCTGGGAGTTAATGTGCATAGGTCCCTGAAGGTGGCACGACATATTGAGAGAGTGGTTAGGAAAGTATATGGGATCTTGGGTTTCATAAATAGAGATATTGAGTACAAAAGTAGAGATGTTATGCTGAATCTTTATAAAGCATTGGTTAGGCCACAACTGGAGTATTGCGTTAAGTTCTGCTCACCACACTTTAGGAAGGATGTGAAGGCCCTTGAGAGGGTGCAGAGGAGATTGACCAGAATAGATCTGGGGAGGGGGGTCTTAGCTACGAGGAAAGGTTGGAGAAGCTGGATTTGTTTTTATTAGAGCAAAGGAGGTTGAAGGGTGATTTGACAGAGGTGTACAAGATTATGACGGGTTTGAATAGGCTAGATGGAGAAAGGCTGTTCCCACTACTTGATGGTACAAGGACCAGGGAACACAGAATGAAGGTTTTGGGCAAGAGATATGGGTGGCGGGGTGTGAGGGCATTTTTTTTTATGCAGCGAGTGGTGAGGACCTGGAACTCGCTGCCGACGGAAGTGGTGGAAGCGGAGACACTTGCGGGGCTACGGGCTTAGAGCGGGGGAATGGGACTGACTTGATCGCTCGACAGAGAGTCGGCATGGACTCGATGGGCCGAACGGACTCCTTCTGTGCTGTTATGAATCTATGACTATGACTCTATGGAAACCGAGTTGAGGGCCTGTGTAGTTAACAGAATGCCACAGAGCGCGGATCCTGATGTACCTGAAGGAGCGACTATGTATCTCCTAATCACCAGCAACACGGTTCTGGAGAACTCAATGCATCGAAACAAAATAACCGATTTTTGAAATGTGTTCTTTCACACTTCTCACCTGGTGCCCGCAATAGATGCACTTTGTGAACGAAAGCAGCAATGATTTGAAAGAGCGAGGTGATTTACTTTCTATGTTAACTTACACTGTACACACACAGCCCGAGAATGGCCTCTCCCTTCCCCCACTCACTCCATGTTCCGGAAATATTTCCTGCTTCAATCTGTCTCGTACAACCAGCCCCGAATGCCGCTGAACAGTCCCAGTGCGACGAGCTGCTGTGAGAAAGCAGCACCCAAATGAAAATAAAAAGGACAACTTGTAAACATCTGAACCCAAAGGCTCTTCTCAGAGCCCCCCACGTCTTTCCAAAAAGAGCTGATCACGGAATCAGATGATCCATGTCCCGGGGCCGGGCTCAGATTCACGATTGAAATCATTTCAAATGAACCGCGGCTCCTTGGTGACTCGCTGACATTCGCTGCACCCACCACTGCCCCAGTGTCTGCAATAAAACACAGAGAATGGGATGTCCGGGCCGGGCCTCACTCTAACTGGGGGGTGTTCGGCTCCAGGCTCAGGTTATGGTCATTTTCAGGGGTTCACAGATTCAGGGTGAGAGTCTCTGTGAGACGGTGACACTGGCGGAGATACCCCGCGTCACAACTCAAACCCCAACACATGAGATTTTCCAAATCACCTGGAATAAAGTGTTTGTAAACTGCTGAACCCGTCTGTGTGGGGAGGTGGAATAAGGTCAGAGATTGACATGGAAGGAGACGGGACGACTTGTGATCGAAGGGACTGTATATAGGCGGGAATATTACTGATATTTAATTTTAATAGGACCTCATTTAAAAATCTTCTGGTTTCAGGAAACCCTTGAATATAAAGTCCGAGTCTGTAAGGGTTTGTGCGGAGCGCTGGGTTTCCGTTCTACTGTCGATAAACGGTTTGAAATTGGCGGTTGCAGAAAGCTGGAGGTGGAGCTGGAAGATCAGAGGCCGCTCTCTGCTCTGTCTGTCACTCTTGAAATTGTCTCCTCCCCTCCCGCTCTCTCTGTTCAATCTCTCACTCTGTGTCCTCCCCTCCCCGCCTTTGTCACTCTGCGCTTTCTCAGTCAGGTCGGAGTCGGCTGTATATAAGAGCAGCCTTTCGTTTTTCATTCAACAGAAATTTGACTGAAGAATCATCATGACTGGACGCGGTAAAGGAGGCAAAGGGCTGGGCAAAGGCGGAGCCAAGCGGCACCGTAAAGTGCTCCGTGACAACATCCAGGGCATCACCAAACCAGCCATCCGCCGCCTGGCTCGCCGTGGCGGTGTCAAGCGGATCTCGGGTCTGATCTACGAGGAGACCCGCGGGGTGCTGAAGGTTTTTCTGGAGAATGTGATCAGGGATGCGGTCACCTACACTGAGCACGCCAAGCGCAAGACGGTCACTGCCATGGATGTGGTGTACGCTCTGAAAAGGCAGGGCCGCACTCTCTATGGATTCGGCGGCTGAACAACTCGACTCTTTTTACCAAACACAACACAAAGGCTCTTCTAAGAGCCACCCAACGCCTCACAGAGAGAGCAGTGACCTTGCGACGGGAGCGGGGTTAGATTGTGGTCAGAAATAGATTGTAGCCAGAAATATTAGAAACGGATTGCGCTGCGTTGTGGATTTTGGAATTTCCGAATTTAGCTTTCGGTTGCACCAAGGTTCGAGAGAGGATTATTTGCCCAGACGGCACATTCTCTCCTCAGTGAAAAGCCACATCACATCTATACATTTGTTCATTGTCTTGTACTGTAATGTTTATAATTGTAATAATCAGCAGGCTGGTCGGGCCTTCGTTCTGTTATTCTGCGTTCACCGTCACACATTCCTTGCGCTGTTCTATGAACAGGTTTAATTTGTCAGCCTCTGAACTGTAACCGGCGGCAATAAATCTCCATTCAGCAATCTAAAATGTGCCGAGTATCAGATCTCTCACTGCACAGTTCCCGAATGACAGATTATTGGCCAAGCCCTTCTCACAGGCTCCACGGGGACAGAGAGAAGCGACTGATTTCTGATCCTCTCTCCTGAAAGCGGCGGCTAACCTCACAATGGGACGGGCGGAGGGAAATTCTGAATGGGCTGGAGAGGAGAGGTGAGAGGAATCGAGTGGAAGAGCGGGAGATTGGCGCGGGTCCCTTTCCCCGCTCCTGTCAGCATCAACAGCCCAGAGGGAGAAAGGCCCTAAAGCACCAAGCCCAGGAAGGTACATTTAAAACCTTCAATGATTCCGGCAATGATCCTTTCAATTTGTGCAGGATAAAATCGATTTGTGTCAAAACGGTTATTTCCTGCACTAAAATTGGCGGGCGTTTTGAAATGGGCGATTAATCCCAGCTCAGCCAATCGGGGTCTGAGAGTCCAGCGTTTCATTGACTGGTCAGAATTGGGATGAAGTGTCTGGGCGCCGGTCTCCAGCCAATCAGTGCTCGGGGCGGTCCCTCACTGAGTATAACAAGGCGGACAAACAGCAGATTCCGCATTAACAGTCTATGTGTTCCAGATTGTGCTGAGATCGGTTCAGAAAATGGCCAGAACCAAGCAGACAGCGCGCAAATCGACCGGAGGGAAAGCTCCTCGCAAACAGCTGGCGACCAAAGCGGCCCGGAAGAGCGCTCCAGCTACGGGCGGAGTAAAGAAGCCCCATCGCTACAGACCCGGCACTGTGGCTCTGAGGGAGATCCGCCGCTACCAGAAATCCACCGAGCTGCTGATCCGCAAACTGCCCTTCCAGCGCCTGGTGCGGGAGATCGCTCAGGACTTCAAGACCGACCTGCGTTTCCAGAGCTCGGCCGTCATGGCCCTGCAGGAGGCCAGCGAGGCTTACCTGGTGGGGCTCTTTGAGGACACCAACCTGTGCGCCATCCACGCCAAGCGAGTCACCATCATGCCCAAAGATATCCAGCTGGCTCGCCGCATCCGCGGGGAGCGCGCCTAAACTCACTCTGCCCGGCTCCAGATTTTAGCACCAGATACAACAACGGCTCTTTTAAGAGCCACCAAACCAGCAAAGGAAAGAGCTGCGATCGGCGCAAGGCAAATTGGTCTGTGCACACGCCGTGCAGGTCTTGTGCTAATGTAACTGGGGATTTATAGTGGGGGCAGTGAATATCTGAAGGTGCGTTTATGATCTAGGTTGAAATGTGAATGAACTGCCCAATAGACTGAATGAACTCGCCCAGAGTGAGTCGGAAACTGTCATTTCTGATAGTAAATTGATCCAACTTCACATACTGGGATAGATCCGAGAGAACGAGGTGCTGAAGTTTGACTCTCACCTTTAAAGCCAGCTCTTAATGCGGGGACAGGCGGGAACTTTAGTTACTATTGGAAATATTTTAAATTAACCAGAGCTCCAATTCTGGTTCGATTCTGCCAATAAAAAGGGGAAATGTTTGTATGGTTCCGGATGTATATATTTCTCCTTCTGGAATTATTGTCCCAAAAACGAACGGTAAGCCCATCCACCGCTCACTCACTTTCTACTCGGTTCTAAACATCCGTTCATATTCGGCTCTCCCAATAACATGTTCATTGAGTCCCGGTCTCATGTTCGGGTTCCGTGTGTTTTGTTTTACTCTGAAGCCAGACCTGCTCTATATTGAATCACCGATCTGAATATTCGCTCACAGCAAGCCCGCTAGTGTTTGTAGATCTAGATTTCTACATGCTCGACAGTGTCCTGTTTATAGCCGCAAATGTCTGAACAGTAACCAGCTCTTTCACAGATAAAGTGGGTGGCTCTGAAAAGAGCCTTTGGGTTATTAGATTGAATCTTGTCCGCTTTACTTGCTCTTGGAGCTGGCAGTGCTGGTTTTCTTGGGAAGCAGCACGGCCTGGATATTAGGCAGCACCCCGCCCTGAGCGATGGTCACCTTTCCCAGCAGCTTGTTGAGCTCCTCGTCATTGCGGATGGCCAGCTGCAGGTGTCTGGGGATGATGCGGGTCTTCTTGTTGTCGCGGGCCGCGTTGCCGGCCAGCTCCAGGATTTCAGCGGTCAGATACTCGAGCACAGCAGCCATGTAGACCGGGGCTCCGGCACCCACACGCTGAGCGTAGTTGCCCTTTCGCAGGAGCCTGTGAACACGGCCCACAGGGAACTGCAGTCCGGCCCGGGATGAGCGAGACTTGGCCTTGGCCCGAGCTTTACCGCCGGTTTTTCCTCTTCCAGACATTTCCACAATTCACTCCTTGAAAGAAAGAATGAAAATCTCCTCCCATATCTGCCCTTCTTATGCCTTCTGGAGGAATGCAGAGAGCGTACTTGTGATTGGTCGCTTTGTGGTGAATTTCATTGGTGCTTTCCGGTGACCAATCACAGTCTGCTATTCCCGCCAATCAAAACAGGGCGGAAATAACTGCCTCAACAGTCAGACCGCCAACGATTTTTTAATTTCAAAAAGCCCGCCAATATTTTCCTGAATAAATTTACTCATAGCCAAGGATTTCCAAATAATTCCTTGTGTCTTATTCCATCTCATCCGTGCAAATTCTAGGCTGCTACAATCAGGATTAATTCCGGGTTCAATATCGAAACTTCAGGGGCGGGATTAAATCCCCATTGATTCTGTAACGGGACACATTCCTGCTCAATCTTTGTAAAAGTGAGGATTCAGATTATCGATCGATCCTTTGCACGGGCGCTGCTGCAGGAGTGAAACTAGATCTGGGTGTCCTGCTGTGAGAAGAGAAGATGGACAGAGTGATCAAACTGACCCCGTTCTGGTCTCTAAGAACCCCCATTCAGGGTTGTTACAATGCAGGAATTCTCGGGTTAATAAAATGATTGACCACAACTGGCATTGAAAAAATGAAAATGTTTTTATAGAGATTGAGGTGAATGAAATCAGAGTCTCCTCTCGAAAGCAAGCTTTTAATTCGTCGGAAGGCGCTGCAAGTGAACGGGTCTGAGAGTAAAGGGAAAGAGCGATCAGGGACCGTGTTTGTAGTTTACTGGACGGGAAATACAACAGCGACACTAAGGTCGATCCGGTCAGTGAAACTGCTTATCTGAAAAGACAAAACTAAATCTACAGCTGGAACTTTAAACGTTCTCAAACACACTTGTTACGGAAATAATTACAGTAAATTGAGCCTAAAGGGAGATGCGTTTGTGTAGCTCTTTCAGAGAGGTCGTGGGTGGCTCTTAAAAGAGCCGTTGTGTTTTGGGTTTGTTCTTTCAGGACAGCGTGCAGTTTTACTTGGAGCTGGTGTATTTGGTCACCGCCTTTGTCCCTTCCGACACGGCGTGCTTGGCCAGCTCCCCGGGCAGCAGCAGGCGCACGGCGGTCTGGATCTCCCGGGAGCTGATGGTGTGCCGCTTGTTGTAATGGGCCAGGCGGGAAGCCTCACCCGCGATGCGCTCGAAAATATCGTTCACAAAAGAGTTCATGATGCCCATGGCCTTTGAGGAGATGCCGGTGTCGGGGTGAACCTGCTTCATCACTTTGTAGATGTAGATGGAGTAACTCTCCTTCCTCGACTTTCTGCGCTTCTTGCCGCCCTTCGCTGCCGGTTTAATGACCGTTTTCTTGGCGCCCTTCTTGGCAACTGTTTTCTTTTCATCAACCATTCTCAAACTCGAATTCAGGAACAAAATGACGCAAACCCGCTCCGCGCTCGGAATAAATTGTCAGCCCCCACAGTCCTATGCTAATGAGGGATGGGTGAAGGCAATGGTTGTGATTGGCTGGTGAAGAATGATGTGAAATTCCATTGTTCTGCATCTCTCTGATTGGCTTCTTTATGTATCCAATCAGATTGAGCTATTGTCACCAGCACGCCCCCTGCAGTCAGAAACGTCATTGCAAGAACATCTGTCCATTCACCATTTCCCAGACCATTATCCAGGGTCCCAAGCACTTCTTCCGGACGAGACAGCAATTTAGATGTACTTCCTCCAACCAGTGCACTATATTCACGTCTTGCGGTGTGGTCTCCGCCACTTTAGTTCAATATCTGACAGTCTCTAGTACTGTGAGTGTGTGTATTGGAATAGTTCTGTATTATTCAGTCTCTGGTGATTTATGTAAGTGTGGGAATCATTCTCAATCTCAATCTCTGTTACAGTATGTGAGTGTGGGATCCATTCGTTTCCTGTCCATCACTGACACCATGTGTCAGTGTGGGATTCCATCTGTATCCGTCAGACTCTTGTACCGTGTGTCAGTGTTGGGATTCATTCGGAATCTGTCATTCTCTGGTACTGTACATGTGTGTGATATTAATTCTGTATCTGTCTGTCACTGGGATGTGCGTGTTTGAGATTCAGTCTGTATCTGTCATTCACTGGGATGGTGTGCATGTCTAAGATTAATTCTGAATCTGTCAGTCTCTCGTACTGTCTTTCACCGAAGAATTCCGCATGTATCTGCTACTTACTCGGTTTATGAATGTGGGATTTGTCCTGCATCTATCAGACTCTGGCACTTGATGTTAGTTTGAAATTAATTCCATTTCTGCTAGTATCTGCTACTGTATCAGAGCGTGAGACTGAATCTATCTGTAAATCAATTGTACTGCATGTGATTGTGGACTCATTCTGTATCTACCAGGCCCTATGGTGCTCTGTGTTACTGTAAGATTAATTCCCTCTCTGTCAGCCTCTGTTGGGCAGCACGGTGGCATAGTGGTTAGCACTGTTGCCTCACAGCGCCAGGGACCCGGGCTCAAATCTGGCCTCGGGTGACTGTCCGTGTGGAATTTGCACATTCTCCCCGTGTTTGCGTGGGTTTCCTCCGGGTGCTCCAGTTTCCTCCCACAGTCCAAAGATGTGCGGGTTAGGTTGATTGGCCATGATAAAAATTGACTCTTCGTGTTAGGGGGGATTAAATACGTGGGGTTACGGGGTTACGGGGATAGGGCTTGGGTGGGAAGGCTGTCGGTGTAGGGACCGGGTGCTAGGGTTTGGATGATCAGCCATGATCTCGTTGAATGGCGGAGCAGGCTCGAAGGGCCGAATGGCCTACTCCTGCTTCTATGTTCCTGTTCTGTATGTGCTTGTCAGAGTAATTATATATCTGTCAATCTCTGGTGCTGTATATGAGAGGGAGATTCATTCTATAACAATCAGCCTTTAATGTGGGGTTAACGGTGTCTCGATCATTTTCCTGTACTGTGTGCCAGTCTGTATTAATTCTGGGTCTGTCACCGTCTGATACTCTGTGTCAGTGTGAGATTCATTCTCACTCTCTGCCAATCTGATATACTGTATGTGAGATTGAGATTTATTCCATATCTGTCAGCTTGGGATTTATTCTGTACCTGTCAGTCTCTGATACTGTATGTGAGAGTTAGATTAATTCTGTCTCTGCCACTATCACAGAATCACATCACAGAAACCCCACAGTGCAGATAGAGGCCATTTCAGCCCATCGAGCCTGCACCGACACATATCCCACCCGATCCCCGTAACCCCTACACCAACACATATCCCACCCTATCCCCGTAACCCCACGTATTTAATCCCCCTAACACTAAGGGTCAATTTATCATAGCCAATCAACCTAACCCGCACATCTTTGGACTGTGGGAGGAAACCGGAGCACCCGGAGGAAACCCACGCAAACACGGGGAGAATGTGCAAACTCCACACAGACAGTCGCCCGAGGCCGGATTCGAACCCGGGTCCCTGGCGCTGTGAGGCAACAGTGCTAACCACTATGCCACCGTGCTGCATATCTGGTACTGTATGTGAGTGTGAGATAAATGTCAATCTCTGATACCGTATGAGAGCATGGCCTAGAAATTCAGTTGGGCGCGCCAGCCGTTAGCGCCTTAGGGGGAGTAGATCTCGAGCGCTAGGCGCTTATCGCCCGGGCACAGCGCGATCTGCGCCTCTCCCCAACTTCAGGACACATTTAGCACCGGCGCAAAGTCATAGTGCGTGCCCTGCTGCGCCCGCAGATCATGACATCATATAATAGTGCAACGCCCGTTGTGCGCCCCAAACCGGAACTTCACTCGCGCCGGCCCATTGTGCGCCGGCCTCCCGAGCGACTGTGAAGTGGAACGGTACACAGGCCAGCCGGGCCGGGGGGAGCGCTAATTAAAGGGCACTTACCCAGCAGTATAAAGGCCAGCCATTTTGCAGCATTCACTCTTGTGCAACGGTTTTTTGGACAGAGCCCAAGGAGGAGAGTTTACTGGTTTGGACCAACACTTGGACAGGTATTTTTGGCTCAGGCCAGAGCTTACCAATTATCTTAGCCTTCATTCAGAGCTCAGTGTTTGCCAGCATATAATGGGGGCTGCATTGGGTGGCAACGCTGAATTTCAGCCTTATGCCAGAAGGGCTTACAGATGCCGTGAGAGAGTGGCAGCCCTGGCTAGACGCAGAGGGGGCAACAGGCATCGCCAACTGAGGCCTTACCCACGCAGGGTATACCACCAGCAGACCTCCTATCTGACCATGTCTGCCGCGATGTGTGTTAGGAGGCTGCGATTCCAAAGGGAGGTGGTCACAGACATCTGCCGGCTGCTTCAGAGAGACCTGCAGCCA
Organism: Somniosus microcephalus; assembly: GCF_052327205.1. NCBI lineage: Eukaryota > Metazoa > Chordata > Chondrichthyes > Squaliformes > Somniosidae > Somniosus > Somniosus microcephalus. Next base: position 498,607 of record NC_140993.1, read on the forward strand.
CAGCTGATGCGCAGGACGTCTCTGTCGGTGGCAGTGAAGGTGACGGTGGCTCTCAACTTCTATGCCTCCGGCTCCATCCAATCCGCTACTGGGGACATCGCTAACATCTCCCAGTTCGCCGTGCATTGCTGCATCCGCCAGGTGACCGAAGCCCTTTTCAGAAGGCGACATCAATTCATCTCCTTCCCCATGACCCTGGACAAGCAGCAGCAGTGTGCAGTGGGGTTTGCAAGAATAGCGGGCTTCCCCATGGTGCAGGGTGCCATTGACTGCACGCATGTGGCTTTGTGGGCACCTCTTGAGCATGCCGAGGATTACCACAACCGGAAGGGCTACCATTCCCTCAATGTACAGCTGGTGTGTGACCACAGGCAGCGCATCCTAGCTGTCAATGCCCGCTTTCCAGGCAGCAGCCACGATGCCTTTATCCTGCGACAGACAACTGTGGCTGACATGTTCCAGGCACAGCCTCCCCCAAGAGGATGGCTTTTCGGGGAAAAAGGCTATCCTTTGTGTACCTGGCTCATGACCCCGCTCCGCGCGCCCATGACCCCTGCTGAAGAGGCATACAACGAGAGCCATCAAGCGACGAGGAGCCTCATAGAACAAACAATCGGCGTGCTCAAGCAATGGTTCCGCTGTCTTGACCGCTCCGGGGGAGCCCTCCAGTATTCACAGGATCGAGTCTCACAATTCGTCGTCGTTTGCTGCATGCTGCACAACCTGGCTATCCGCAAGACTCAGGCACTGCCACCTCACGTTGGACCACCACCTCAGGAGGAGGAGCAGGAGGAGCATGAGGACGACGAGGACGAGGAGTACCAGCCCAGGAGGGACGCACAAGGTCCAAGGGCCGCCCGTCGTCGGCTTATTGAACGTCACTTCTAGGCCCCCTGTCAGGGAATGGCTTGTGCCAATGATAGAACATGATTGCAGCCGCTCTGCAAGCCCTCAGCCGGTTAAGGCAACAAACACTTCAAAGATCAAGCATGGACAATGTGAATAAATAAAATGCTTTATTGTACAAACTCTGGGCCCTTCCCACATGAAAACCAAAAACAGAGGAAACCCCCAAAAAACACTCAAACACATTACTCGCTCCCACAACCTGGGGAGGATTAACAAAATAGGGCAACTAAAACGGCCGTCATTCTCGGCCTTCGTCCAAAACAAACATCACATCATCGGCCTTCAAAAAACAAACATCCAATTCTCGGCCTCAAGAAACAAACACAAATGGCCACACATTCGACTATTTGGCCCGCTAGGGCGATGCCTTGGCCATCTTTGGGTGGCCCCTGCCCGCCCTGCTGCTCCGCCTCAAAGTAAGGCCATTGGCTGCTGCAAGGCTGGGGGCAGGCTCCTGAGGGGCACATGTCGTGACGGCAGATGTACTTGGGGGTCGGCCTAGTCGAGGTCTGGGCGTCGAGCGGCCGGCTGTTGATTGCTGCAGCTGTGGCTGGCCAGCATCAGTCGCTGCAGCAGCTCCTGGCAGCTCCACTGGGGGAGTGGCAGTGGCGGCTGGAGGAATGGCGGCAAGCTGGCGGATGGCAGGCGCTCGCTGGTCACCTGAGACACTGGCACTCGCCCGGGCCAGCACTGCAGCATGCGCACCAATCTGCCGAGGGACAGACCGATGTGCTGCTGCAGCGCGCCGGGTGCCCTGGCGATGCCTGGCTGACACAGCGAGTGTGGCAGCAGTGAGTGCCCGTGTTGACCTGTTCACTGACCGCAGCAGAGCAGCCAGTGACTGGACGACACCAATAATCACCTGGCCAGCCGCTGAAAGATCTGCCCGGTATTCCGCCCGACTGGTGGCCTCTAAGGGCCCGAACTCGGCCACACTCCGAGAGAGGGAATCGATGGACTCAGGCAAACGTGCCACTGCCGCCATGAGCTCCGTGTGCCGGCGCTCCGAGTCCGTGGATAAGTCTTCGAGGCGTTCCATTTCCTCGGCGAAGAGCATCTCCTGACTGGAGGCCGGACTCTCCCTCTGGGGAGAAGGCCACCGAGCTAGCCGACCCTTCCTGCGTTGCTGGAGGCCGCTGGGCCCAGCAATTGGACTCCCCTCCGATGCATCCCCCCTCTGGGGAGAAGGCCACCGAGCTTCCACCCCCCTCCCGCCTTTCTGCAGCACGCAGGTCCCAGGAGCTCCCCTCCCCTTCGACACTTCCGCCACGCTGCCCTCCAGGGAAGACGTGTCCCCTACATTGGCCTGGGTGGCCGCGGCTGAGGGTTCCCCTGATGGGCCGCCTTCCTCTTGCTCCTCCTCCTGCTCCTCCTCGGAGGGTCTGTCACTGGCAAGTTGAGGGACCTCCTCTTGACCATCTGAAAGCAGGAAGGCACAAGAGTAGCTTTAGAGTGAGGAGAGGGCGTCAGTGCGGGATGCATGAGTGGTGCCATTCAGCGCATTGGTCAGACAGTGGCAAAGGATGTAGATCTGATGCGCAAGTGGGACGAGAGAGGTGCAAAAGGTGATGTCCTTACCATTGCTTCCCAGAACAGGGTCGGCATCTCCACATGCAACGGGCCCAATCACCCGGCCACCCATGAGGCGCTCCACGCGATGTTGCAGGTCGGTGAGTGGCTGGATATGGGGTCGTCCTCCCCCGGTCGCAGTCCGGCTCTTGCGATTATTTGCCAGCTTGGCCTGCCAGAGAAAGGACGGCCTCTAAGTACAGTGTGTCGCCGTGATCTTGTATGCACTGCCTCCCATGGTGGAATAGCCTGGCCAGTGTGTCGCCATGATCTGCTGTGCACTGCCTCCCATGGTGGAATAGCCTGGCCAGTGTGTCGCCATGATCTGCTGTGCCATGCCTCCCATGGTGGAATAGCCTGGCCAGTGTGTCGCCATGATCTGGTGTGCACTGCCTCCCATGGTGGAATAGCTTGGGCAGTGTGTCACCATGATCTGGTGTGCACTGCCTCCCATGGTGGAATAGCTTGGCCAGTGTGTTCAGTGCAGAATGTGCAATTGATGCTCATGCCTGTGCCATAGCTGCTGGATGAAGGCTGGCCATTAGAGCTTTCAGGTCCCTTTGCCCATAATGTGAGGTGCACATGCAAGGATGAGGAGGTCATTGGAAAGGGTACACACCCTGACAATGCGTGTGAGGTCATTTAACTTTTTGCGGCATTGGGCACCGGTCCTGGGGACGTCGCTGTTGGCTGACAGCTTGCTGGCGACATGCCTCCAGGCTCTCCTGTAGACGCGGACCGTCGCCTTCTTGCCATTGTCCGGGTACAAAACATGGCGCTTCTTCTCCACAGCAGCAAGCAGCACACTCAGATCACGCTCTGAGAAGCGCTGCGCACGTTGACGGGCCTTCTCCATGTCTTCAGGCGCTATTTGGGTCCAGCAGCAGTGTTCAGGCCTAGCTGGAGGGCTCCACTATCCAGGGCGTGGCAGCAGACACAGTCGACCCTTCCCCCTTAAGAGCTGGCCAGTGCCAGGGTTTCTGCTGTCAGTCACGAGATGGCCGCACCTGCGCTGCGCCCGGCCTCGGCGCTATCGAGCACCACCTCCGGCTTAGCGCCCAAAGAGAGGCGTCCAACAGCAGTTTTAGCGCTCGCCCGAACTAGTAGGGCGAAGCTAATGAATATCGGAGAAGTGGCCTAGATTTTGCGGCGGCCGCAAACTTTAGCGGACGCCCCACTTTAGCGCCCCAAAAGTGGCGTCAATGAATTTCTAGGCACATGAGATTTATTCTATACCTGTCAGTCCCTGATAATCTGTGTCAGTGTGGGACTGATTCTGTGTTAGTCAGTGTCTGATACTCCATGTGACAGTGAGATACATTCTGTATCTCTCAGTCTCTGGTATTATGTTTGAGAGTGAGATCCATTCTGTATCAGTCAGTCTTTAATTCTCTGTATCAGAGTGGGGATCATTGTGTCTCTATCATTTTCTGGTACTGTATTTGATTGTGGGATTCATTCTGTACCTGTCTGACTCTGATACTGTTAGTGTGAGATTCATTCTGTGTCTGTCAGTCTCTGATGCTGTATTTGAGACTGAGCTGTATTCTATATCAGTCAGCTCTGGCACGGCATAAGATTTTGGGAATCATTATATAACTGTCTGTCTCTGATACACTATGGGAGAGATAGATTTATTTTCTGTCTGTTAACCTTTGGTATCGTATGTGATTGTTATATACAATCTTTATCTCTTAGACTTTGATACACTTTGTCAGAGTTTGATTAATTCTGGATTTGTCAGTTTCTGATCCACTATGTGACAATGAGGTGCATTCAGTATTAATTATGTGTCTGTCAGTCTTTGGAACTTTGTGTGAGAGTGAGAATCATTCTGTATATATGTCTCTGATACTCTTGTCATTGTTTATTTGATTTTGTATTTGTCAGTGTCTAGTAATAAATGTGACAGTGAGGTACATTCTCTGTCAATCTCTGGACTTTGTGTGAGAGTGAGATTCATTCTGTACCAGTCAGTCTTTAATAATCGGTGTCAGTGTGGGATTCATTGTATCTCTATTATTTTCTGGTATTGCATGTGTGTGGGGGACTCATTCTGTGTCTGTCACACTCCGATACTCTGTGTCAGTGTGTGATTCAATCTGCACCTGTCAGTCTCTGGATAGTGAATGTGGGTTTCACTCTGTACCTGTCAGTTTCTGATGAGATAATGTGGGTTTTTCACTGTAACTGTCAGTTTCTGATATGTGAATTTTAGGTTTTACTCTACCAGTCAGTCTCTGATATGTGAGTGTGGGTTTTATTCTGCATCTTCCAATTACTGTTCTGTGAGAATGGGTTTCATTCTGTTTCTGTCTGTCTTTGGTTTGTAAATGTGGGTTCTATTCTGTACCCATCGATCTCTTGTATGCTAGTACTGCTTTTATTCAGAACCAGTCAGTTTCTGATAGATGAGAGTGGGTTTTCCTTTCTACCTGTCAATTTCTGCTATTGAAAAAGTGTTTACTCTGAATCTGTAAGTTTCTGGTTCGTGAGTGTGGGTTTTTTATTTATCTGTCAAACTCTACTATGTGAGTGTCTTTTTCACTACCTTCTTTTTCTGCTATGCAATGTTGTGTTTTTTTATGTACCTGTCAGCTTCTGGTAATTGAGTGTGGGTTTCTTCTGTATCAGTCAGTCACAGGTGAGTGAGTGTGAGATTATTCTGTCTCTGTCAGTTTCTGATATCTGAGTGTGTGTTTTTCTTTGTACCTCTCAGTGTCTGGTTTGTTAGGACGGGCTTTATTTTGTACATTTTTGTTTCTTGTATGTGCGAGTGGGTTGGAATATGTACTTTTTAGTCTCTGTTGAATGTGTGAGTATTTGAATTAATACCTACTAGTTTCTGGAATGTGTGTGTCAGTTTTACTCTTTATCTCTTCGTCTATGGTATGTGAATGTGGGACTTACTATTTATCTCTCAGTCTTTGGTGTGAGTGTGGGTTTTACCGTGTATCTGTCTGTCTCTGTGAGTTGAGTGTGGGTTTTACTCTGTAAATGTTATATTATGGGATGTGTGTTAGGTTTTTCCCTGTAAATGTCATTATCTGTGATGTATGTTGGGGTGTTTACTCTGTATATGTCATACTCTGGGATGTGAGTGTGTGTTTTACTCTGCAATGTTATACTTTGGGATGTGTGTCAGGGTATTACTCTGTAAATGTCACAATCTTAGTTGTGTGGTGGGGGGTTTACTCTGTATCTGTCATACTCTGGGATGTGAGTGTGTGTTTTACACTGTAATGTTATACTCTGGGATGTGTGTCAGGGTATTACTCTGTAAATGTCTGGGATGTGCGGTGGGGGGTTCACTCTGTATATGTCGTACTCTGGGATGTGAATGTGTGTTTTTCTCTGTATCTGTCATACTCTGAGATGTATTTTTGGGTTTTACTCTGTATCTATCATACTCAGGGATGTGTGTGTGGGTTTTAATCTATATCTGTAATACTCTGAGATGTGTTTATGCATTTTACTCTCTATCTGTTTGTCTTTGGTGTGCGAGGGTGGGCTTTACTCTATATCTGTCAGATTCTGGTTTCTGAGTGCCAGGTTTTAATCTTTACCTGTCAGTTTCTGTCATGGAAGTGTGGGTGGTCATTCTGTACCTGACAGTCTCTGGTGTGTGAGTGTGGCTTTATTCTATATCTGTGATGCTTGAGGGGCCATTTGACCTACATCGGCGGCAGTTACACCGGCGGCAGTGAGTCAGGAGCAGCCCGACCAGAGCGGGCCTGTGTGGGAACACAGCATCGGCGGCAGTTACACCGGCGGCAGTGAGTCAGGAGCAGCCCGACCAGAGTGGGCCTGTGTGGGAACACAGCATCGGCAGCAGTTACACCGGTGGCAGTGAGTGAGGAGCAGCCCGACCAGAGCGGGCCTGTGTGGGAACACAGCATCGGCGGCAGTTACACCGGTGGCAGTGAGTGAGGAGCAGCCCGACCAGAGCGGGCCTGTGTGGGAACACAGCATCGGCGGCAGTTACACCGGCGGCAGTGAGTCAGGAGCAGCCCGACCAGAGTGGGCCTGTGTGGGAACACAGCATCGGCAGCAGTTACACCGGTGGCAGTGAGTGAGGAGCAGCCCGACCAGAGCGGGCCTGTGTGGGAACACAGCATCGGCGGCAGTTACACCGGTGGCAGTGAGTGAGGAGCAGCCCGACCAGAGCGGGCCTGTGTGGGAACACAGCATCGGCGGCAGTTACACTGGCGGCAGTGAGTCAGGAGCAGCCCAACCAGTTCAACAGCAGGGGAGAGAGGTAAAAAGTAATCAAAGTGTGATGTCACCAGGAAGCAGGTAAGTGATTGGTTGGTGAGTATTTGGTTGGTGAGTATTCCTCTTTTTTTTAGAACTTTAACTCTGGTTTATAGTTTCTAAGGTCTCTCTAGTGTAGCAGGGACTGTTGGTAAACCAGTTAACTGTAGTGTAATTAGTGGGATTGATTGATTTAATTTAAATTCAATTAATTAAAGGGTAAGTCATGGCAGGACAGCCGGGCCCCGTGATCTGCTCCTCCTGCGATATGTGGGAAATCAGGGACACTTCCTGTGTCCCTGACAACTACATGTGCAGGAAGTGCGTCCAGCTGCAGCTACTGACAGACCATATTGCGGCGCTGGCGCTGCGATTGGACCCATACTGGAGCATTCACGATGCTCAGGACATCGTGAATAGCACATTTATGGAGTTGGACACACCACAGGTAGAGGTTGGACAGGAAGAAAGGGAACGGGTGACCAACAAGCAGAGTACTAGGTGCAGGCAGGTAGTGCAGGGGTCCCCTGTGGCCATCCCCCTCTCCAACAGATACACCACTTTGCGTACTGTTGGGGGGGATGGCTTATCAGAGGAAGGCAGCAACAGCCAACTTCCTGGCACCAGGGGTGGCTATGCTGCACAGAATGGGAGGAAAAAGAGGGGTAGAGCTATAGTCATAGGGGATTCAATTGTAAGGGGAATAGATGGGCGTTTCTGCGGCTGCAAACGAGACTCCAGGATGGTGTGTTGCCTCCCTGGTGCAAGGGTCAAGGATGTCTCCGAGCGACTCCAGAACATCTTGGAAGGGGAGGGTGAACAGCCAGTTGTCGTGGTGCATATAGGCACCAACGATATAGGTAAAAAGCGGGATGAGGTCCTAAAAGCAGAGTATAGGGAGTTAGGAGATAAATTAAAAAACAGGACCTCAAAGGTAGTAATCTCAGGATTGCTACCAGTGCCACGTGCTAGTCAGAGTAGAAATAGAAGGATACTTCAGATGAATACGTGGCTAGAGGAATGGTGCCAGGGGGAGGGACTCAAGTTCCTGGGACATTGGAATCGGTTCTGGGGGAGGTGGGACCAGTTCAAACCGGACGGTTTGCACCTGGGCAGGGCTGGAACCAATTTCCTAGGGGGAGTGTTTGCTAGTGCTGTGGGGGAGGGTTTAAACTAAAATGGCAGGGGGTTGGGAACCTGAGCAGGGAGACAGAGGAAAGGGAAACAAGGATAAAAGCAAAAGATAGGAAGGAGAAAAACAAAAGAGGCAGTCAGAGAAATCAACGGTTTAAATCAAACATGGCCGCAGTAAATAATAATTCTAATCGGTCTAATAGCGTTAAAAAAACAAGCCTGAAGGCTTTGTGTCTTAATGCGAGGAGCATTTGTAATAAGGTGGATGAATTGGCTGCGCAAATAGAAGTAAACAAATATGATTTGGTTGGGATTACGGAAACGTGGCTCAAGGAAGACCAGGACTGGGAACTCAACATCCAGGGGTATTCGATATTCTGGAAAGATAGGCAAAAAGGAAAGGGAGGTGGGGTAGCATTACTGGTTAAAGAAGGGATTAACACAATTGTAATGAAGGATATTAGCTCTGATGAGGTGGAATCTGTATGGGTAGAATTGAGAAATAATAGGAACATAGAAGCAGGAGTAGGCCATTCAGCCCTTCGAGCCTGCTCCGCCATTCAACGAGATCATGGCTGATCATCCAAACCCTAGCACCCGGTCCCTACACCGACAGCCATCCCACCCAAGCCCTATCCCCGTAACCCCACGTATTTAATCCCCCCTAACACTAAGGGTCAATTTTTATCATGGCCAATCAACCTAACCTGCACATCTTTGGACTGTGGGAGGAAACCAGAGCACCCGAAGAAAACCCACGCAAACATGGGGAGAATGTGCAAACTCCACACAGACAGTCACCCGAGGCCCGGATTTGAACCCGGGTCCCTGGCGCTGTGAGGCAACAGTGCTAACCACTATGCCACCGTGCTGCCCTAATACTAAGGGGGGAAAAACGTTAGTGGGAGTGGTTTATAGACCTCCAAACAGTAAGTCGGAGGTTGGGGATGGCATTAAAAGAGAAATTAAAGAAGCGTGCAATAAGGGCACAGCAGTCATCATGGGTGACTTTAATCTACATATAGATTGGGCCAACCAAATGAGTAACAATACTGTGGAGGAGGAATTCCTGGAGTGTTTACGGGATGGTTTCCTGGACCAATATGTCGAGGAACCAACCAGAGATCAGGCCATCTTAGTCTGGGTATTATGTAACGAGAAAGGATTAATTAGCAATCTTGTTGTAAGAGGCCCCTTGGGTCGGAGCGATCATAATATGATCGAATTCTTCATTAAGATGGAGAATGAAGTAGTTGACTCGGAGACTAGGGTCCTCAACTTAAATAAAGGAAACTATGATGGTCTGAGGAGCGAGTTGGGTAGGATTGATTGGGGAATGGCACTCAAAGGGTTGACGGTGGATAGGCAATGGCAAACATTCAAAGACCGAATGGATGAACTACAGAATTTGTTCATCCCAGTTTGGCATAAAAATAAAACAAAAAAGGTGACCCAACCATGGCTAACAAGGGAAATTAGGGATAGCATAAGGTCCAAGGAGAGGGCATATAAATAGGCCAGAAAAAGCAATAATCCTGAGGATTGGGAGCAGTTTAGGATTCAACAAAGGAGGACAAAGGGATTAATTAAGAAAGGGAAAATAGAATATGAGAGTAAGCTTGCAGAGAACATAAAAACTGACTGTAAAAGCTTTTAAAGATATGTGAAGAGAAAAAGATTGGTGAAGTCAAGCGTAGGTCCCTTGCAGTCAGAATCAGGGGAATTTTTAATGGGGAACAAAGAAATGGCGGACTAACTAAATACATATTTTGGTTCTGTCTTCACAAAGGAGGACACAAATAACCTCCCAGAGGTGCCGGGGAACATAGGGTCTGATGAAAGGGTGGAACTGAAAGAAATCCGTATTTGTAGGGAAATGGTGTTAGGAAAATTGATGGGACTGAAGGCCGATAAATCCCCAGGGCCTGATAATCTACATCCCAGGGTACTAGAGGAAGTGGCCCTAGAAATAGTAGATGCATTGCTGGTCATCTTCCAGAACTCGATAGACTCTGGAACGGTACCCATGGATTGGTGGGTAGCTAATGTTACCCCACTATTCAAAAAAGGTGGGAGAGAAAAGGCGGGGAATTATAGACCGGTAAGCTTGACATCGGTAGTGGGGAAAATGCTAGAGTCCATTATAAAAGATGTAATAGCAGAGCACTTGGAAAGCAGTGACTGGATCGGACAAAGTCAACATGGATTTACAAAAGGTAAATCATGCTTGACTAATCTACTGGAATTTTTTGAGGATGTAACTGGTAAAATAGATAAGGGAGAACCAGTGGATGTGGTGTATTTGGGCTTTCAGAAGGCTTTCGATAAGGTCCCGCATAAGAGATTAGCGTGCAAAATTAAGGCACATGGGATTGGGGGCAAGGTATTGACTTGGATAGAGAACTGGTTGGCGGACATAAAGCAAATAGTTGGAATAAACTGGTCATTTTCTGAGTGGCAGGCAGTGACTAGTGGGGTACCGCAAGGATTGGTCCTAGGACCCCAGCTGTTCACAATATATATTAATGATCTGGCCGAGGGAATTGGATGTAATATCTCCAAATTTGCAGACGACACAAAGCTGGGTGGGAGGGTATGCTGTGAGGAGGATGTCGTGAAACTCCAGCATGATTTGGACAGGTTGGGTGATTGGGCAGAAACATGGCAAATGCACTATAATGTGGATAAATGTGAGGTTATCCACTTTGGTGGCAAAAACAGGAAGGCAGATTATTAGTTGAATGGTAATAGATTGGGAGAAGGGGAAGTGCAAAGAGACCTGGGTGTTCTTGTACACCAGTCGCTGAAGGTAAGCATGCAGGTGCAGCAGGCAGTTAAGAAGGCAAATGGTATGTTGGCCTTCGTAGCAAGTGGGTTCGAGTACAAGAACAAGGATGTCTTGCTGCAGTTGTACAGGGCCTTGGTGAGACCACACCTTGAGTATTGTGTGCAGTTTGGTCGCCTTACCTGAGGAAGGACGTTCATGCCATGGAAGGAGTGCAGCGAAGATTCACCAGGCTGATACCTGGGATGGCAGGAATGATGTATGAGGCGAGATTGTGTCAATTGGGCTTATACTCACTGGAGTTTAGAAGATTGAGAGGGGATCTCATCGAAACCTATAAAATTCTGTCAGGCCTGGACAGACTAGACGCAGGAAGGATGTTTCTGATGGCCGGGGAGTCCAGAACCAGGGGTCATAGTCTAAGGAAAAGGGGTAAGCCATTTAGGACTGAAGTGAGGAGGAATTTCTTCACCCAGAGAGTGGTGAACCAGTGGAATTCTCTGCCACAGAGGGCGGTGGAGGCCAGTTCATTAAGTATATTCAAGAAAGAGTTGGGTAAAGGCAGGAAGGTAGTGCAGGAGTCACCTGCGGTCATCTCCCTCCAAAACAGGTTTACCGTTTTGGGTACTGTTGGGGGAGATGACTTATCAGGGGAAGGCACCAGCAGCCAGGTTCAGGGCACCATGACTGGCTCTGCTGCACAGAAGGGCGGGAAAAAAGAGGGATAGGGCTATACTGATAGGGGATTCAATTGTAAGGGGGATAGATAGGAGTTTCTGTGGCCGAGACCGAGACTCCAAGATGGTATGTTGCCTCCCTGGTGCAAGGGTCAAGGATGTCTCGGAGCGGGTGCAGAGCATTCTGAAGGGGGAGGGGGATCAGCCAGTTGTCGTGGTACATGTAGGTACCAACGATGTAGGTAAAAAGAGGGAGGAGGTCCTACAAGCTGAATTTAGGGAGTTAGGAGCTAAATTGAAAAGTAGGACCTCAAAGGTAGTAATCTCTGGATTGCTACCAGTGCCACGAGCTAATAAGTTTAGAGAGAGTAAGATAGATAAGCTAAATACGTGGCTTGAGCAGTGGTGCAAGGGAGAGGGATTTAAATTCTTGAGGCATTGGAACCAGTTCTTGGGGAGGAGTGACCTGTACCAAGGGGACGGTCTACACCTGAACTGTGAGGGAGCCGATGTCCTCGGGGTAATATTTTCTAGGGCGGTTCGGGAGGATTTAAACTAATTTGGCAGGGGGATGGGAACCTAGGTAGTGGAAAAGAGGGAAGTCATATGAAGTTAGAAATAGATGGTAGAAAGGTGAGAAGCAATAAGCAAAGGAGAGAAACACAAAGGGCCAAACTAATTCATAATGAGAGTGTGAAAAAAGCAAGCCTGAAGGCTTTGTATCTTAATGCTAGAAGCATTAGGAACAAGGTGGATGAATTAGTTGTGGAAATAGAGGTAAACAAGTATGATTTGATTGGGATTACAGAAACGTGGCTGCAGGGTGGGCAAGGCTGGGAACTTAACATCCAGGGATATACAATATTTAGGAAGGATCGGCAAAAAGGTAGGGGAGGTGGGGTAGCATTGCTGGTAAAGGAGGGGATTAATGCAATGGAAAGGAAGGATATTAACTCGGATGAAACGGAATCTGTATGGGTAGAAATGAGAAATAGCAAGGGGAGGAAAACGTTAGTGGGTGTGATATATAGGCCTCCAAATAGTAATATGGAGGTGAGGGAAGGCATAAAAAGGGAAATTAGAGAAGCGTGCGATAAGAGCACAGCTGTCATCATGGGTGACTTTAATTTACATATTGATTGGACTACCCAAATTAGTAAAAATTCTGAGGAGGAGGAATTCCTGGAATGTTTTCGGGACGGTTATCTGGACCAATATGTCGAGGAGCCGACTCGAGATCAGGCCATTTTAGACTGGGTATTGTGCAATGAGAAGGGACTTATCAGCAATCTTCTTGTACGAGGCCCCTTGGGTCAGAGCGATCATAATATGATCGAGCTCTCAGTCGAGATGGAGAGTGAGGAAATTGAATCAGAGACTAAGGTCCAGAACTTAAATAAAGGGAATTACGAGGGTATGAGACGGGAATTGGGTAAGATTGATTGGGTGGTGTTTCTGGGGGGATTGACAGTGGATAGACAATGGCAAGCATTCAAAGATAGAATGGAAGAATTCCAGAACATGTTTATACCGGTTTGGCATAAAAATAAACCTAAAAAGGTGACTCAACCGTGGATAACGAGGGAAATTAGGGACAGCATAAAATCAAAAAAAAGGGCATATCAACTGGCAAAAAAAAGCACCAGACCGGAAGATTGGGGGCAGTACAGGATACAGCAAAAGAGGACAAAGGGATTAATCAGGAAGGGGAAAATAGAATACGAAAGTAAACTTGCAGCAAACATAAAGACAGACTGCAAAAGCTTTTATCGGTATATCAGGAGGAAAAGACTGGTAAAATCCCAAGTCGGTCCCTTGCAGTCCGATTCGGGAGAATATATAATGGAGAATAAGGAAATGGCAGACCAATTAAACTCATACTTTGGTTCTGTATTCACAAAGGAGGAAACAAATAACCTCCCAGGAATATCGACAAACATAGGGACTAATGAGAGGGAGGAGCTGACAGAAATTAGTGTCTCTAGGGATATGGTGTTGGGTAAGTTGAGGGGACTGAAGGCCGACAAATCCCCGGGGCCTGATAAACTACATCCTAGGGTACTTAAGGAGGTGGCCCTGGAGATAGCAGATGCTCTAAGGATCATCTTCCGGAACTCCATTGACTCGGGAACAGTACCCGTGGATTGGAGGGTAGCTAATGTTACCCCAATATTTAAAAAGGGGGGTAGAGAGAAAGCAGGGAATTATAGACCAGTAAGCCTTACATCGGTTGTGGGCAAAATGCTAGAGTCCATTATTAAGGATAAAATAGCGGAGCACTTGACAAATGGGGAAAGGATCGGACAGAGTCAACATGGATTTACAAAGGGTAAATCGTGTTTGACTAATCTGCTGGAATTTTTTGAGGAAGTAACTGGTAAAATAGATGGGGGAGAGCCAGTGGATGTGGTGTACCTTGACTTCCAGAAAGCCTTCGATAAGGTTCCACACAAAAGATTATCATGCAAAATTAAGGCTCATGGGATTGGGGGCAAAGTATTAACGTGGATAGAGAACTGGCTGGCGGATAGAAAACAGAGAGTTGGAATAAACGGCTCGTTTTCGGAGTGGCAGGCAGTGACCAGCGGGGTGCCGCAAGGATCTGTCCTGGGACCCCAGCTGTTCACAATATATATAAATGATCTGGATCAGGGAATTGGATGCAATATTTCCAAATTCGCCGACGACACTAAACTAGGAGGAGGGGTGGGCTCTGATGAGGATGTCAGGAGGCTACAGTGCGATTTGGACAGGTTGGGGGAATGGGCGGATACGTGGCAGATGCACTATAATGTGGATAAATGCAAGGTTATCCACTTTGGGGGTAAAAACAGGAGGGTAGATTATTATCTAAATGGCAATAGATTGGGAGATGGGGAAGTGCAGAGGGACCTGGGTGTTCTTGTGCACCAGTCACTGAAGGAGAGCATGCAGGTGCAACAGGCGATTAAGAAGGCAAATGGTATGTTGGCCTTCATATGAAGGGGGTTCGAGTATAGGAAAAGGGATACCTTACTACAGCTGTACAAGGTGCTGGTGAGACCGCATCTGGAGTATTGTGTACAGTTTTGGTCGCCCCATCTGCGGAAGGATGTTCTTGCCATGGAAAGAGTGCAGCGGCGATTCACCAGGCTGATACCTGGAATGGCGGGAATGACCTACGAGGAGAGATTGAATAGTTTGGGCTTGTACTCACTGGAGTTTAGAAGATTGAGAGGGGATCTCATCGAAACATATAAAATTATGGCAGGCCTGGACAGGCTGAATTCAGAGAGAATGCTTCCAATGGCAGGGGAGCACAGAACCAGGGGCCACAGTCTAAAAATAGCGGGCAAATCATTTAAAACAGAGATGAGGAAGAATTTCTTCACTCAAAGAGTGGTGAGCCTGTGGAATTCCCTGCCACAGAGGGCTGTGAAGGCTAATTCAATAAATATTTTCAAGAGAGAATTGGATATATTTCTGAAGGCTAAGGGGATTAAGGGTTACGGAGAAAAGGCGGGGACGGGGTACTGAACTGGTAAGATCAGCTATGATCTCAGACGAAGATCAGCCATGATCTCATTGAATGGCGGAGCAGGCTCGAAGGGCCGAATGGCCTACTCCTGTTCCTATCTCTATGTTTCTATATATTTCTTAAGGCTAAAGGGATCAAGGGATATGGGGAGAAGGCAGGGACCGGGTACTGAATTTGGATGATCAGCCATGATCTCATTGAATGGCGGAGCAGGCTCGAAGAGCCGAATGGCCTACTCCTGCTCCTATCTTCTATGTTTCTATGTTCTAATGCTTATACCTCTGGGATGTGAGTGTGGGTTTTTGTCTGCAATATTCAGTTTGTGCCACGTGTGTGTGATTTACTCTCTACCTCTCTCTGTCTGGGATGTGAGTGTGGGTTTTTCTTTGTAACAGTCAGTGTCTAGTATGTGAATATGGGCTTTATTTTGAACCTGTTGTTTTCCGGTATGTGTGGCTATGCTGTATTATGTATCTGTCAGTTTCTGTTATATGATTGAGGATTTTACTCTATTCATGACTGTCTCTGGTATATGAGTCTTGGTTTTTCTCTGTCCCTATTCACAGGGATTTGAGTGTCCTTTTACACGAATCACAGAAAGTTAGCATGCAGGTACAATTAGAATGGTAAAAGGAATGTTTGCATTTATTGCAATGCGGTTGCAGTAAAAGTATAAGTATGTGTTGCTGCAATTTTATAGGCCTTTGGTTATACCATAACTGGAACACTTTGCATATTTTGGTCTCCTTATCTAAGGCAGGGTTTACATGCTCTAGATGGGGTGTATCAAGTGTTCACGAGATTGAATCCTAGGCTGTTCTATGAGGAGAGATTGATTATAATGGGCATATATTCTGTGGAGTTTAGAAGAATGAGAGGGGATCTCATTGAATCATTTCAAATTATAGAGTGTTTGACAGGGGTAAATGCTGCGAGGCTGTTTCCCCTGGCAGGAGAGTCCAGAACCAGAAGTCATAGACTCGTGACAAGGCATTGGACAATTAGGAATGAGTTGATGAGAAATGTATCCACTCAGAAGGTAGTGAATCTTTGGAATTCTCCACTGCATGGGGCTGTGGATGCTCAGTCAATGAGTGTATTCAAGACTGAGATCATAGATTTTTGGGCACTTAGGGAATCAAGGGATTTAGGGAGAGGGTGGGAAATTGGAGTTGTGGCAGAAGTTCAGCCATGATCTTATTGAATGGCAGAGCAGGCTTGAGGGGCTTTATAACTATTTCTTATTTTCTTACAGCTGACTGTCTCTTGGATGTTAATCTGGATTTTATTCTGTATCTGACAGTCTCTTGAATGTGAGTGTTGTGTTATTTCACTATCTTCAGTTTCTGGCATGCAAATTTTGCATTTATTTTGCACCTGTGATCTTCTGATATGTGAGTTTTACTCTGTATCTGACAGTCTCTGGTATGTGAGTGTGAGTTTCATTCTGTATCTGACAGTCTCTGGTATGTGAGTATGAGTTTCATTCTGTATCTGACAGTCTCTGGTATGTGAGTGTGAGTTTTACTCAGTATCTGACACTCTCTGGTATATGAGTGTGAGTTTCACTCTGTATCTGACAGTCTCTGATATGTGAGTGTGAGTTTCACTCTGTATCTGACAGTCTCGGGTATATGAGTGTGAGTTTTACTCTGTATCTGACAGTCTCTGATATGTGAGTGTGAGTTTTATGCTGTACCTTTCAATCTCTGTTGTTGGAGTAAGGGTTTTGTTCAGTACCTGTCAGTTTCTGGGATGGGAGTGTGGAATTTATTCTGCATCTGTAAGTTACTGGTTTGTGAGTAATGGCATTAATCTCTAGCTGTTATTCTCTGGTACCTGAGATTTGTTGTCCCATTTATCGTTCAGAGTCTATAATTTGGATGTGGGCTTTATTCCGTATTTGGCAGTCTCTGGGATTTTATTCTTTATCTGTCAGCTTCTGTTGTGTGAGTGTGTGTTTCACTCTGTACCCTTCTGCCTCTTGTATGTGAGTGTGGTGTGATCTCTGTAAATGTCAGTTTCAAGTACGTGAGTGGGGATTTATGCTGTATCTGTCAGTTTCTATTATATGAGTAAGGTTTTAATCAGTCGCTGTCTGTTTCTTGTATGGGAGTGTGGACTTTAGTCTGTCTCTTCCCGTCTAATCTTGTGTGTGTGTGGGTTTCACCCTGCACCGGTCACTCCCTGGGATGTGAGTGCAAGTTTCACCCTGTATCTGTCAGCCTCTTTTAATTGTGTTTTGATTTTATCTATATCTGTGAATCTGGTCTGTGAATGTGGGTTTTACTCTATAGCATTCTGTCTCTAGGATGTGTGTGTGGATTTTACTCCAACTCAGTTTCTAGAATATGGATGTAGTCTTTTGTCTGTACCTGTCAGTTTCTGGTGTGGTTGTAGATTTTACTTTGTACCTGTCTGTCTCTGCTTTGTGAGTGTGGGCTTTATTCTGTCGCTGTCATTTCTGCTACTGGTTGTGAGTGTGGGATTGATTCTGTATCTCTTATACTGGTAATGTATGTGAGTGTGAGAATTATTATGTAATTGACAGTCTCTTGTATTGTACTATTCTTGCTCTGTGTAACTATTGGATTCCATTCCTTCGCCACCTTGTGTAGGCCAATGCTCGTTTGAGATTATCTGTGACTGTCTCAGGAGGAGGTTTGTTTCAGTCCATTACCACCGACTCTCTGGTCTTGTATTTTAGTTATTCGGGTTGACTGTCCGTGTACAGCCAGCAGCGAGGACTGACACCATATCAGAGTCTATCTGTTCGTATATGTAAGGGAATGAAAATGGATATGCCTATCAGTGCAATCTGTTTGGGCTTTGAAACAGCATCTTATTCAACTACTGCAAGTTACTGTGAGATTCATAATGTAACACTGGAAATTCGGATCGCTGTGGGGCTGACTGCTTCTGCTGCCTGTTATAATAGGATTGAGGCCAGTTCTGTGTCTCTGCGCTCTGTGAGTGATAGTCTACATACTGTGTGTGCGATGGAGCTGCCTGAATAGTTAACAGAATGTCTCAGAGCCCGGATACTGATATATCTGAGGGAGCAACAATGTATCTCTCGATCACCAGCAACACGGTTCTGGAGAACTCAATGCACCCAAAGGAAATAACCGATTTTTGAATTGTGTAATTTCTCATTTCTCACGTGCTGCCTGCAATCGATGCACGTTGTGAATCTCCGCACATCCTCACCGTCAGGCTGTTTCCCTGTTCACTGAACAATAATAACAGACACGGTGAGATTGGAACTGAATCAGGAACATTCACTACTGATCTGGAGAAAGCAGCAATGATTTGAAAGAGCGAGGTGATTTACTTTCTAAGTTATCTTACACTGTACACACACAGCCCGAGAATGGCCTCTCCCTTCCCCCACTCACTCCATGTTCCGGAACTAGTTCCTGTTCCAATCTGTCTCTTACAAACAATCCCCAGCTTCCGATGAACTTACCCCGACTCAAAGCCCATCTGCGGACACAGTCTCAATGCGATGTGCTGCTGTGAGGAGGCTGCTGTTTGCTCCCTTACTCAGGCCCGTGATATCTCCGCTCCCTGATGTGTTCAGCGATCATCAGCCGAGCACAGAGGAAACGGCCCCCGCTGGCAGAGCTGGGGGAGGGGAGTTCATGTGGTCCCTTCCTGTCACTTTAAACACTGTGGGAGAGAGGGGGAGGTGCAGGAAACTATTTTAATGCTGAAGCATGAAAGCTGGAGGCGGAGCTGAAGCTCAGAGGACGCTGTCTCTGCTCTGTCTGTCACTCTGATTCTGTCTCGTCCCAGCCTCTCTCACACTCTGCCTTTCTCAACCAGATCCGGGCTGGCTTCATAAATTCATCAGGACGGCGAGAGTTTATCATTCAGTTGATATTCCTGTAAAGAATTGTTCGGCCTGGAGGAGGTAAAGGAGGCGAAGGACTGGGAAAAGTCGGAGCCAAGCGCCACCGAAAAGTGACAACATCCAGGCACAAAACAAAGGCTCTTCTCAGAGCCACCCACCGCCTCACAGAGAGAGCAGCGCCCTGGGACCGGGAGCGGGGATATATTGGGGTGGGGAATAGCTTCAGAATTATAAGGATTATTATGGGGTTACAAGTGACTCTTTGGGCCGGACCCTGTATTCTCCCCTCACAGTGAAATGCTCTTTTAGTCTTCCTGGGTGTCCATGCGCTCAGTGTTCTCATAGAGTCATAGTGTCATAGAGTTTTACAGCACAGAAAGAGGCCCTTCGGCCCATCGTGTCTGCGCCGCCCATCCATCCCTGTCCAGTCTAATCCCATTTTCCAGCATTTGGTCCATAGCCTTGTATGTAATGGCATTTCAAGTGCTCATCCAAATGCTTCTTGAATGTTGTGAGGGTTCCTGCCTCCACCACCCTTTCAGGCATTGAGTTCCACATTCCAACCACCCTCTGGGTGAAAAAGTTCCTCCTCAAATCCCCTCTAAATCTCCTGCCCCTTACCCTGAATCTATGCCCCCTTGTTATTGACCCCCCCACTAAGGGGAAAAGTTCCTCTTTATCTACCCTATCTATGCCCCTCATTATTTTGTACACCTCAATCAGGTCCCCCCTCAGCCTTCTCTGCTCCAAGGAAAACAACTCCAGCCTGTCCAGCCTCTCTTCATAGCTGAGGCGCTCCATCCCAGGTAACATCCTGGTGAATCTTCTCTGCACCCTCTCCAAAGCAATCACATCCTTCCTATAGTGAGGCGACCAGAACTGCACACAGTACTCCAGCTGTGGCCTCACCAGCGTTTTGTACAGCTCCATCATAACCTCCCTGCTCTTATATTCTATGCCTCGGCTAATAAAGGCAAGTATCCCATATGCCTTTTTAACCACCTTATCTACCTGCTCCGCTGCCTTCAGGGATCTATGTACATGTACACCAAGGTCCCTCTGACCCTCTGTACTTCCTAGGGTCCTACCACTCATTGTGTATTCCTTTCCCTTATTTGTCCGTCCAAAATGCATCACCTCGCACTTTTCAGGGTTAAATTCCATTTGCCACTTTTCCGCCCATCTGACTAACCCGTTTATATCGTCCTGTAGCCGGAGGCTTTCCTCCTCGCAATTTACCACCCCACCAATTTTCGTGTCATTTGCGAACTTACTGATCATACCTTTTACATTCTCATCCAAATCATTTATGTAGATCACAAACAATAAGGGACCCAGCACCGATCCCTGAGGTACCCCACTGGACACAGGCTTCCAGTCACAAAAGCAACCTTCGACCATCACCCTCTGCCTCCTGCCACTCAGCCAGTTTAGGATCCAACGCGCCAAGGCACCCTGGATCCCATGGGCTCTTACCTTCTTGACCAGTCTCCTATGCGGGACTTTGTCAAAAGCTTTACTGAAGTCCATGTACACCACATCCACAGCATTTCCCTCATCCACCCCACTAGTCACCCCCTCGAAAAATTCGATCAGATTTGTTAGACATGATTTACCCTTGAGAAAGCCATGCTGACTATCCCCGATTAATCCTTGCCTCTCCAAATGGAGATTAATTTTGTCCCTCAGAATTTTTTCCAATAATTTCCCCACCACAGATGTTAGACTCACTGGCCTGTAATTCCCTGGTTTATCCCTGCTACCCTTCTTGAATAATGGTACTACGTTAGCTGTTCTCCAGTCCTCTGGTACATCCCCTGTGGCCAGAGAGGTTCTGAAAATTAGTGTCAGAGCCCCTGCAATCTCCTCCCTTGCCTCCCACAGCAGCCTGGGATACATCTCGTCCGGGCCTGGGTATTTATCCACTTTTTGGCCCGCTAAAACCGCTAGCACCTCCTCCCTCTCGATGCTAATATGTTCAAGTATGTCACAGTCCCCTTGCCCGATTTCTATGTCTGCATCGTCTTTCTCCATAGTGAACACAGATGCAAAAAATTCATTTAAAACCCCGCCTACATCCTCTGGCTCTACACACAGATTGCCACTTTGGTCCCTAATGGGCCCTACCCTTTCCCTGGTTATCCTCTTGCCCTTAATATACTTATAAAACATCTTAGGATTTTCCTTTATTTTGCTCGCCAGTGTTATTTCATGGCCCCTCCTCGCCCTCCTAATTTCTTTTTTAAGTATGCCCCTGCACTTTTTATACTCCTCTCGGGCTTCTTCCGTCTTTAGTCTTTTGTAACTGCCAAAAGCCTCCCTCTTATTTCTAATGCATTTTTGTATATCCCTTGTCATCCAAGGTTCCCTTTGCTTGTTGGTCCCACCCTTGACCTTTACAGGAACATGTTGGCGTTGTACTCTCTCTATTTCCCTTCTGAAAGTCTCCCACTGTTTTGATGTGGATTTTCCTATAAGCAGCTGCTCCCAGTCCACTTTGGCCAGATCCTGCCTTATCATATTAAAATCGGCCTTCCCCCAATTTAGAACCCTTATTTCCGGGCCGTCTTTGTCTTTTTCCATGACCACCTTAAATCTCACCGAATTATGGTCACTGTCGCCAAAATGCTCTCCTACTGACACTTCCACCACTTGCCCGGCTACATTCCCCAGAATTAGGTCCAGTACCGCCCCCTCTCTTGTAGGACTTTCTACATGTTGGCTCAAAAAGCTCTCCTGGATGCACTTTAAGAATTCTGCACCCTCTAAGCCTTTCACACTCTGACTGTCCCAATTTATATTGGGGAAGTTGAAATCCACCACTATTATTACCCTATTATTTTCGCACTTCTCGGAGATTTGCCTACATAACTGTTCCTCTATCTCCCCCTGACTGTTTGGGGGCCTATAGTACACTCCCAGCAAAGTGCTTGCCCCCTTTTTGTTTTTAAGTTCTACCCATATGGCCTCATTAGAGGAACCCGCTAATATATCATCCCTCCTTACAGCAGTAATTGACTCCTTAATTAATATTGCAACACCCCCTCCCCTTTTACACCCCCCTCTGTCTCGCCTGTAGATTCTATACCCCGGAATATTGAGCTGCCAGTCCTGACCCTCCCTCAACCATGTCTCCGTGATAGCAACAATATCGTACTCCCATGTGTTCAACAACAACTTCAGTTCATCCACCTTATTTGCAAGACTCCTTGCATTAAAATAAATGCCTTCCAGCCCTGCCATATTCTCTTTTGCCTTCACATATTTGCTCTGCCTTCCCAGCTGACTTGTTTTTCCCTCTGTATTTGGCCGTAAATCACCCCCTACTATAGCTCCACTCTGTACCCCAACCCCCTGCCAAGTTAGTTTGGCTGTTTCCATTCAGCTTTTATATATCAGACAGATGGTGTGACGGGGAACCGGAGCTTTCCACCTCACAATAGGTTAAACCGAGCTGCTGTGACAATAGGCCAACTTGTGAGATTATTCTCCTTCTGAAGTTTGCTTCCTGCACAGATACTGTCGAGGATTGTGGAATTCAAGGGTTGAAGTAAAGTCATTGGATGGACTGTAATGTCTCCAGTTCTAACTGTCGGAACCCGCTGTAACCTGAGGCTACTTCGGATTGGTCGCTTGATTGGAATCCCATTTCCATAACAGAATTAACTATTGGCCTCAATTGATCAATTTTAAAATTAAGTTTGAAACATTCCACCACATTCAAAAAAGAAAGATTTTATTTATAATTGTTAAATTCGACAGAGACAGACATTAAATTGGGGCAGTTTCACTAATTTTCTGCTAATTTCCTCACCAGATTGACAGGACTTTGGCCGGAATGAATAAACTGACGAAATCAGTGCATTAAACTGGTGGCTCCTTCAGAGAGGCTGTGGGTGGCTCTTAAAGCAGCCGTTGTGATTTCCATATTTCTGTCAGTAAATTGTAGAGTTTTACTTGGAGCTGGCGTTCTTGGCCAGCTCCCCAGCCAACACCAGACTCACGGCGGTCTGGATGTGTGGACACAATCCGCACTCTCCAAACTATTAGACGTCTTTGCCATCTACTGGCTAAAAGCGAGTGCTGCAACAAGAGACAATGATTCAGCAGAAACCATTTTGATTTCGACAGATACCTCAGCACCGTGTTTATGTTCCGCTTAAAACCATTGACAAGTAGTTTATTGGTCTAGCTGAAAACTCCAAACAACCATTAAAAGCAGATGGACGCGCTCATCCAATTCTAGTGTGAACAGTGTGGTTGATCATTGAGTGTGGGATAGACACTCCCTCTGTCACTCTGGTACTTTGTGCCAATGTGGGATTCACTGCTGAATATGGGACAGATACTGTATCTGTCACCCTCTGCATTGTCAGTGGCAGATTGGCTGGCGAAAAACGATAGATACTGTATCTGACAATGTCTAGTACAATGTGACATTTTTAAGTTGTCTGGTGAGGCTACACTAGATACTTTATCGGTCACTCTCTGGTAATGTGTCAGTGTGGGATTAAGAACATAAGAACATAAGAAATAGGAGCAGGAGTAGGCCAATCGGCCCCTCGAGCCTGCTCCGCCATTCAATAAGATCATGGCTGATCTGATCCTAACCGCCAATCCACTATCACAGAACCATCTCCTGAATCTAACAGAATTAGACACACAAAATAGGAGCAGGATCAGGCTACACGGTCCCTGGGCCCGCTCCGCTGCCCACAGGGCCATAACCGATCCGAACCTAGACTCATGTCCAAATTCCTGCCCGCTCCCCGTAACGCTTAATTCCCTTTACTTCTAGGAAACTGTCTATTTCTGTTTTAAATTTATGTAATGATGTAGCTTCTACAGCTTTTTGGGGCAGCATATTCCATGGACCTACCACACTCTGAGTGAAGTAGTTCCTCCTCATCTCAGTTTTGAAAGAGCAGCCCCTTATTCTAAGACTATGCCCCCTAGTTCTAGTTTCACCCATCATCGGGAACATCTTCCCTGCATCCACCCGATCCGACCCCTTAACAATCTTATATGTTTCAATAAGATCGCCTCTCATTGTTCTGAACTCCAATGAGTAGAGTCCCAATCTACTCAACCTCTCCTCATATGTCCATCCCCTCATCCCCGGGATTAACCGAGTGAACCTTCTTTGTACTGACTCGAGAGCAAGTATGTATTTTCTTAAGTATGGACACCTAAACTGTACGCAGTATTCCAGGTGCGGCCTCACCAATACCTTGTACAACTGAAGCAATACCTCCCTATTTTTATATTCTATCCCCCTAGCAATGAAAGCCAACATTCCATTGGCCTTCTTAATCACTTGCTGCACCTGCATACTAACCTTTTGAGTTTCGTGCACCAGGACCCCCAGATCCCTTTGTACTTCAGTACTTTCCAGTTTCTTGCCATTAAGATAATAACTTGCTCTACGATTTTTCCTGCCAAAGTGCATAACCTCACACTTTCCAATATTGTATTCCATGTCTGCCAAATCTCTGCCCACTTACTTAGCCTGTCGATGTCCCCTTGCAGGTTTTTCATGTCCTCCTCACTCACTACTTTCCCTCCCATCTTAGTATCATCTGCAAACTTTGATATGTTACACTCGGTCCCCTCCTCCAAATCGTTAATATAGATTGTAAAGAGTTGGGGACCCAGCACTGACCCCTGCGGAACACCACTACTTACTGATTGCCAGTCTGAGAATGAACCATTTATCCCAACTCTCTGCCTTCTGTTAGATAGCCAATCCTCTATCCATGCCAGAATACTACCCCAATCCCGTGATTTTTTATCTTAAGCAATAATCTTTTGTGTGGCACCTTGTCAAATGCCCTTTGGAAGTCTAAATACACTACGTCCACTGGTTCCCCTTTATCCACCCTATACGTTACTTCCTCAAAGAACTCCAGCAAATTTGTCAAACATGACTTCCCCTTCATAAAACCATGCTGACTTTGCCCTATTAAATTATGATTATCCAAATGTCCTGTTACTGTCTCCTTAATAATGGACTCCAAAATTTTACCTACCACAGATGTTAGGCTAACCGGTCTATAGTTTCCAGCCTTCTGTCTACTGCCCTTTTTAAATAAGGGTGCTACATTAGCAGTTTTCCAGTCTGCCGGGACCTTTGCCGAGTCCAGGGAGTTTTGGAAAATTATTACCAAGTGAGTATTGGAAAAGCACGACCACTCACAAGTACTGCTTTTGAGTGAGGGGATATTCGTTCATACAGGATACCAATTGTATGTTACTCTGTTACTGTGTGGCAGCATTTGATTGTCAGGTGAGTGGTGGATAGCTAACTTAATGGGCAAATCTGTGAATTTCAAAGTAGAATTTAAGATTTAACATGTTAATTTAGATCTGAGATTGGTTGGAATCATACCTAGCACAAAGGAAGTTGGCTGTGGTTGTTGGAGTTAATTCGTCTCAATCACATGACATCACTGCAGGAGTTCCTCAGGGCAGTGTCCTATGCCCAACCATCTTCAGCTGTTTCATCAATGACCTTCCCTCCATCATAAGGTCAGAAGTGGGGATTGATATACCTATCAATTCAGTTCATGAAAAGCGACGAGTTAAGTTAGTAGCTATTGGTTTTTATTGGCTAAATAACAGAGCCCACCCTCGTGGGTGCTCGGATCCAACAAGGAGGAATACCAGCCAGTCGACCACCTTTATACCTGGGCAAGCAGGCGGAGCCATGGGGTGGAGTCAGCTGTGGTCAGCCCGGGTATAACAGCGTGACAAGAGCTGACCTTGTGTAGTGGTACAACAGCGTAAACAGTGATAACCATAGTGCAACGATGTAAACAGTGATAACCATAGTGTAACGATAGTGAACGATAAAGTGGTTTACCACAGGGATGTTCGCTGATGATTGCACATTGTTCAGCACCATTCGAGACTCATCAGATACTGACACAGTCCGTGTCCATATGCAGCAAGACCTGGACAACATTCAGACTTGGGCTGACAAGTGGCAAGTAACATTCGCACCACACAAGTGCCAGGCAATGACCATCTCCAACAAGCGAGACTCTAACCATCTCCCCTTGACATTCAATGGCATTACCATCACTGAATCCCCCACTATCAACATCGTGGGGGTTACCATTGATCAGAATCTGAACTGGACCAGCCATATAAATACTGTGGCTACAAGAGCAGGCCAGAGGCTGGGAATTCTGCGGCGACTGTCTCACCTCCTGACTCCCCAAAGCCTTTCCACCATCTACAAGGCACAAGTCAGGAGTGTGATGGAATACTCTCCACTTGCCTGGATGAGTGCAGCTCCAACAACACTCAAGAAGATCGACACCATTCAGGATAAAGCAGCCCGCTTGATTGGCACTCCATCCACCACCTTCAACATTCACTTCCTCCACCACTGGCGCACTGTGGCTGCCGTGTGTACCATCTACAAATGCACTGCAGCAACTCGCCAAAGCTCCTTCAACAGCACCTTCCAAACCCGCGACCTCTACCACTTAGAAGGACAAGGGCAGCAGATGCATGGGAACATCACCACCTACAAGTTCCCCTCCAAGCCACACACCATCCTGACTTGGACCTGTATCGTCGTTCCTTCACTGTTGCTGGGCCAAAATCCTGGAACTCCCTCCCTAACAGCATTGTGGGTGTACCTGCACCATATGGACTGCAGCGGTTCAAGAAGGCAGCTCACCACCATCTTCTCAAGGGCAATTAGGGATGGGCACTATATGCAGGCCTAGCCAGCCAGTGATGCCCACATCCCATCAATGAATTAAAAAAAGAATTGTTACCCATAGAACGGAACAGTAACCAGCCCTTTCCTAGATACAGTGGGCGGCTCTGAAAAGAGCCTTTGGGTTATTAGATTGAATCTTGTCCGCTTTACTTGCTCTTGGAGCTGGCAGTGCTGGTTTTCTTGGGCAGCAGCACAGCCTGGATATTAGGCAGCACCCCGCCCTGAGCGATGGTCACCTTTCCCAGCAGCTTATTGAGCTCCTCGTCATTGCGGATGGCCAGCTGCAGGTGTCTGGGGTTGATGCGGGTCTTCTTGTTGTCGCGGGCCGTGTTGCCGGCCAGCTCCAGGATTTCAGCGGTCAGATACTCGAGCACAGCAGCCATGTAGACCGGGGCTCTGGCACCCACACGCTCAGCGTAGTTGCCCTTTCGCAGGAGCCTGAGAATACGGCCCACAGGGAACTGCAGTCCGGCCCGGGAGGAACGGGACTTGGCCTTGGCCCGAGCTTTACCGCCGGTTTTTCTTCCTCCAGTCATTTCCACAATCAACACAGTCAGAGAAAGAATGAAAGTCTCCTCTGCTACTGCTCTTCTGCTCTCCTTTTACCTTCTTAAGGAACTCAGAGAGCGAAATTATGATTGGTTGCCTTGTATGAATTTCATTTGTGTCTTCCGTTGACCAACCCGCCAATCAATAAGGCAGAAATAACTGGCCTCAACAGTCAGACCGCCAACGTTTTTCTAAACCACCGAATTAAGTTAATAAATTCATTATTAGCCAAAGATTTCCGAACATTTTAAAATTATTTTTGTCTTATTCCATCACTCCCTTGCAAATTCCAGGCTGATACTGTTGTGTATGTACCTTTAAGAGAGAACTGTTTTACAGCTCCTGTATACTGTAGTACCGGCAGTGACCTCACCTGTATATAAAGCTGGAGCAGGCTTCTGTACTTCAGTCTTGAGACTACTCTACTCCAGTAAACACCTGTTGATTGTTAAGTTACAGCCTCCGTGTAGTTCTTGGGGAAACATCCTATTTAAAGAATCACGGATCTAACAGTGGCGACAAGGTTGATTCGAAACTGCCTGCAACTCTGCATTTCCCGTCGAGGACGGTGGAAGAAAGTCGAGGCCAGAAGCACGGGCGTCGGCCACAAGCAACCACCCAGTCATCCGGCAGCAAGTCAACATTGCAGGAGTGGCTGTTGAGAGCCGGGCTTGGTTCCCCAGCCACGACGATCCAGCAACAGACTGGCAACAGGTGCAGTGCACACCCTTCCCAGACAGCGGCGGCGGGAGCTGACCGACGGCGTAGAAAAGCCGAGCAGTGTCGATGGGGTAAGAGAGAGGGTGAAGTGCACAGGGCGCAGCCGGGGGTTAAATGACGAGCGGCGTCGAGGATAAATGAGCAGAGAGAGAGAGAGGGTAAAGCAGCAGCCGGGTTCAGGACCGAGCGACGGCAACGAGAAAGGCGCACAGGAGAAGGCGCAGAGCTCAGCCAGGGCTCAAGGGTTGAACCGCGTCCGTGGAGGGAAGAAGGGAGAGCGCGGGAGATGCCATTGAGCCATGGAGAAGAAGGGAGAGCACGGGAGACGCCATTTTTAGAAGCCGCAGCGGAGAAGAAGGGCGAGCGCGGGAAGGAAGGAAAGCGCGGGAGATGCCATTTTGTTCCAGCGGAGAAGAAGGGAGAGCATGGGAGATGCCATTTAGACAGTTAAAATACACCCAGGGATGGTGAAGAGTGGCAGTATCATGGCGTTCGACAATGAAGTCGAAGATTGGGCGACATATGTGGAACGCATTGAGGTGTACTGCAGGGCGAATGAAGTGCCAGATGCTAGGAAAGCATTGGTTTAGTTAAATTCCATGGGTGCAAAAGCTTATGGCTTACTGCGAAACCTGATAACCCCAGAGAAGCCCGTGGAGAAGAATTTTGAAAGCATAGTAGAAATCCTACAGGACCACTTAAGCCCCACACTGCTGCTGATAGCAGAAAGATTTAAGTTCCACAAAAGGAACCAGCATAAAGATGAAAGTAATGCTGAGTACTTAACGGAACTGCGCAAGTTATCGAAACACTACCAGTTTGTAGCGGGACTATCAGATATGTTAAGGGACAAGTTTGTGTGTGGGCTTCAAAGTGAAGTAACCCAGAAATGGCTTCTATCAGAAGAGGATCTTACACTGGACAAGGCTTTCAGCATGGCAGTATCACACGAAGCAGCCGCACGGGGCATTGCAGAGATACAACGGAGACCACAAGAATACGGCACCAATGAAATGTCATATGGAGCAGGGATGTGTTATCACTGCGGCAGAACGACACACGATCAGAAGGATTGTTGGTTCAAGGACCAAGTGTGCAGACAGTGTGGAAAGACAGGACACATAGCAAGAGTCTGCAGGTCAGGGAAGAAAACCAACAGCAGGAAATCTCCACAGGAGAAGTACAAAAAGGTACATAAGGTGATGGACAGTAGTTCAGACGAACAGGGAAGTGATACAGACTCCGAAAGCAAGGAGCTGGGTTGTCTGAAGCTACATAAGGTAACCAAAATGGAGGATCACCAGACTATCTGGGTCACACTCAAGATAGATGGAGTCCAAGTGAAAATGGAATTGGACACTGGATCAGCCCTAACAGTCATTAACCAAAGGGACTACAAGCGACTATTTCCACATATACCCTTGGAAGCTACAGAGATTGTCTTGAAGACGTACACATGGCAAAAAGTCTACCCCAAAGGAAATATAAGGGTGAAAGTGATATACAAAGGCCAGGAAATACCTAAAATGGACCTATATGTATTGCCAGATGGAGGACCACCACTACTAGGACGTGAATCTATCTGGAAGATACAAGTAGATTGGCATTCCATACAGGCACTGAAGGTTGAGGCCAAAAAGGATGACGACGCCACACCTGGACGACTGTCAAAAATGCTAACTGACGCACAAGAGGTGTTCCAGGAGGGACTCGGAACACTAAAAGGCATAACAGCAATGATTAAAGTAGAGGAAAATGCAAGTCCAAAGTTTTTTAAGGCCAGAACGGTGCCTTATGCGATCCGACCAGCCGTTGAAGCAGAGCTGGAAGGGTTGGAACGTTCAAGAGTACTGTCCAAAGTAGACTGGAGCGAGTGGGCTACACCCATTGTCCCTGTAATGAAGAGGTCTTTGAGTAATACGCCTGGGGAACAAAAAAGGTCCGCATCTGTGGGGATTTCAAGGTGACAGTGAACCCAGTCCTTCACACGGTACAATATCCGCTTCACAGAATCACAGAAACCCCACAGTGCAGATAGAGGCCATTTCGGCCCATCGAGCCTGCACCGACACATATCCCACCCGATCCCCGTAACCCCTTTCACCAACACATATCCCACCCTATCCCCACGTATTTAATCCCCCTAACACGCAGGGTCAATTTTATCATAGCCAATCAACCTAACCCACACATCTTTGGACTGTGGGAGGAAACCGGAGCAACCGGAGGAAACCCACGCAAACACGGGGAGAATGTGTAAACTCCACACAGACAGTCACCCGAGGCCAGATTCGAACCCAGGTCCCTGGCGCTGTGAGGCAACAGTGCTAACCACTATGCCACCATGCCGCATGGATTGAGGATTATTTCGCCTCGCTATCTGGGGGTAAACGCTTCCCCAAAATTGATCTGGCCCATGCGTATTTGCAAATGGAGGTAGAAGAAGCCTCGAAACAATACCTCATGATCAACACTCATAAAGGTTTCTATCAATACAACCGACTGGTGTTCGGGGTAGCATCGGCTCCGGCTATTTGGCAAAGGGCAATGGATCAAGTCCTGCAAGGAATTCCAGGGACCCAGTGTTATTTGGACGACATCCTGGTCACGGGCAAAAATGACAGTGAGCACCTCGCCAACCTGGAGAAGGTGCTCACTAGATTAAAGGAATATGGGCTACGAGCTAATCACCACAAGTGCGAGTTTTTCCAGAAGCAGATCTCGTATTGTGGCCACATTATTGATGAAGAGGGGTTACATAAGTCCCCTGAAAAGATTGAGGCAGTAGTCAAGGCTCCAGCACCGGAAAATGTGTCACAACTGAGGTCATTCTTCGGATTGGTGAACTACTACCATAAGTCCTTATCAAATTTATCTACAGTAGTACACCCGCTGAATACCCTACTGCAAACGGGAGTACTATGGAAGTGGAATGACGAATGTAAACGAGCTTTCCAGAAGTGCAAAGATTTGATCACATCAAAAGAGGTGTTGGCCCATTTCAACACAGCACTACCAATCCGGTTGGCATGTGATGCATCACCCTATGGTATTGGAGAGGTGTTGTCGCACAAATTCCTGGATGGGTTGGAGAGGCCAGTAGCCTTTGCGTCTCGGTCACTAACCTCAGCCGAGCGCAACTATGCCCAGATTGACAGGGAGGCACTCAGCCTATTATGGGGAGTAAAACAATTCAACCACTATCTGCATGGACAGAAGTTCACCTTGCTGACTGACCACCAATCACTTGTCTCCATCTTTAATCCAAAGAAGGGCGTTCCGGTAATGACTGCACAACGGTTACAAAGATGGTCCCTTTTTCTAGCGGCGAAACAATATGAAATAGAATATAAAGGCACGAAACAGCACGGAAATGCTGATGGACTATCATGCTTGCCACTGCCTACTGTGGAGGAAGCACCAGCAGTGGACCCTATCGAGATATTTTATTCATCAATAATTGAACGATTGCCAGTAACTAATGCAGATATAGAGAAGGAGACCCGCAATGATCCGACACTGTCTCGGGTATATGATTTGACGGTGAGGGGATGGCCAACACATGGCGACTCACTGTTGCCAGCATTCTCATCCAGAAGAGAACAGCTGTCAGTATGCCAGGGGACAGTGATGTGTGGATCCCGAGTGGTAATTCCACCCAAGTTAAGGGAGCGAGTGCTAAATGAGCTTCACAAAGGTAATCTGGGAGGGGTGAAAATGAAAAGCCTTGCTAGGGCTTATGTGTGGTGGCCGGGGATTGATCAACAAATCGAGGACCTAACTAAGAGCTGCTCAGGATGCCAGAAGGTCCAAAATGCACCACCACATACCCCCCTACACCCTTGGGAGTGGCCCTCCTCTCCATGGCAACGGGTGCATATTGATTTTGCTGGTCCATTCATGGACTCAATGTTTTTAATAGCTGTGGATGCGCACTCGAAATGGCCTGATGTGATCCAAATGACCTCCACCATCACGGAGAAAACTATTGCAGTCCTATGGACCATCTTTGCCAGGAACAGCTTGCCAGAGCCGATTTGCTCTGATAACAGACCACAGATTGTGTCCGAAGAGTTTCAAAGATTTATGAAAATAAATGGGATAAGGCATTACACCTCCGCTCTGTATCATCCAGCCACCAATGGATTGGCTGAGAGGGTTGTAAAAACCTTTAAAAAAGCAGTAAGGGCCATGTGCGATGATGACATTCCACTGCAGCATAAGGTGGACAATTTCCTGTTTGCCAACAGAAATGCGACACATACAATCACCACAATTCACAATTCACAATTCAAATCGCTTTATTGGCATGATAAGTTACATCTTATGTTGCCAAAGCATCAAAATACATTTATGGTTTAGCACATAAACGCAGTTCTATTCATACAGTGTATAAACAGGTATATCCCTGAGTGTATAAATATACATTCGCATTGTTTATATATATTCTTTTCTTAGTTTACTGGTTGTCCCTCTGTTCATGGCAAGCTGTAACATAGTGTGCTGCCAGTGTTACACAGCTTCTCTCCTCTCCCAGTAGGAATGGGAGTTTTTGGTTGTCATTCAGATTTCTGAAATCAGGGCATATTTGTGAGAATTTTTGGTAGAAATTCTCCCTGATGCCCT
This sequence comes from Somniosus microcephalus, assembly GCF_052327205.1. Taxonomy (NCBI): domain Eukaryota; kingdom Metazoa; phylum Chordata; class Chondrichthyes; order Squaliformes; family Somniosidae; genus Somniosus; species Somniosus microcephalus. The sequence continues at coordinate 530,938 of NC_140993.1, forward strand.
GATATTTTCCGCAGGCTGTGAGGAAGTGCATCTCTGTCTCCACTACTCCCTGACTGCAGTGAGAGCATATCCTGTCTTCTCTTGGCAGCCTGGTCTGCCTGTGTCTGCCTTTTTCGATCGCTGGACTATGTTCGCTAAGTCTGTACCTTGTCAAGGTTCTTCTCAGTTTGTTATCCTTTACCATGGTCAGGTAATCAGCTATGTTGTATTGTCTGTTTAGGGCCAAGTAGCAATTGAGTTTGCTTTGGGCTTTTGTTGTTTCTGCCCAATATGTCAGATATTTTTCCTTTTGCTTAGCGACGATTGTGTTGGGTCGAATTCTTTGTGTTACCCTGTCACTGTCCTGGGGCTGGTTATTGTTAGTATTGTTAGTAGTTACTTCACTGAGTCCCAGGACTAGTTGACTAAGGGTATTCTTCTTTATGGTCAGCTCTTGGCATTTCAGGGCATCGTAGTGATAGCATTGGGGATTGCTCATTTGTAGGTGATTCCAAAATTTGGTGGCTCTTTTTTGGATAGTGATTATTAATGGATATTGGCCTAGTTCCGCCCTGCATGCATTGTTTACTGTTTTCCTTTGAGTCCAGAGGATACTTTTACAGAATTCTGCATGTAGGATCTCAATTGGGTGTTTGTCCCATTTTGTAAATTCTTGTTGAGTTAGCGGTCCCCATACCTCACTGCCATAGAGTGCAATTGGTTCAATTACTGATTTGAAAATTTTGAGCCAAATGCTAATTGGGATTTCTATTTGGATTGATTTTTTGATGGCATAGAAAGCCCTTCTTGCTTTCTCTTTCAGTTCATTCACAGCCAGTTTGAAGTTTCCCGTAGAACTGATTTTTAAGCCCAAGTATGTGTAGCTAGTGGTTTGTTCAATTTTGGTTGTTCCAACTGTGAAATTTATTTTGGGTCCCTGATGTTTGGATCTTTGCTGCAACACCAGGACTTTGTTTTTTGGGGGATTTATTGTCAGGGCCCAAGTCTGGCAGTACGACTCCAGCAGGTCCAGGTTCTGCTGTAGCCCCTCTTTAGTTGGTGACAGCAGAACCAGGTCGTCTGCATAGAGGAGGAATTTAACCTTGAATTCATATAGGGTGAGGCCGAGTGCTGTAGATTTTTCAAGTAGTTTTGCCAATCCATTTATTTAAATATTAAAGAGTGTCGGTGAGATTGGCGAGCCCTGCATCACCCCCCGCCCCTGTGGGAAGTATTTTGTTTGTTTGTCTCCAATTTTAACTGCACATTTGTTGTTTGTATACATTGATTTAATTACATCATATGTTTTCCCTCCTACCCCACTTTCGATAAGTTTCAGGAATAAACCGTCATGCCAGATGGAGTCGAAAGCCTTCTGGAAATCTACAAAGCATGCGTAGATTTTGCTTTTGTTATGGTGAACGTGTTTGTCAATTAGGGTCTGTAGGGTGAAGATATGATCGGATGTTCTATAGTTTGGCAGGAATCCAATTTGGCTTTTACTCAAGACATTGTGCTCCTCAAGGAAGTTTATAAGTCTTTTGTTTATGATGCTACAGAATACCTTCCCCAGGTTACTGTTTACACAGATGCCTCGATAGTTGTTTGGGTCGATTTTGTCCCCACTTTTGTATATGGGCGTTATGAGTCCTTTGTTCCAGATATCAGGGAAATAACCGACACTCAGAACCAAGTTGAAGAGTTTTAGGATAGCCAGTTTCATTTTGTTGTCTGTGTATTTAATCATCTCGTTTAGTATGCCGTCTGTCCCGCAGGCTTTTCCTGGTCGCAGGTCCTTGAGTTTTTCAAGAAATTCTTTTTCTGTTATTATGGCGTCTAGCGGGTTTTGGTTATCTTTTATGGCCATTTCTAGCTTTTCCAGTTTTTTGCATATTTGGTGTTGCTCTGGTCTTAGTGTGTTTTTCTGGTATAATTTTTCAAAGTGGTTTACCCATGTGTCCCCATTTTGAATGGCCAAATCGTCGTGTTGTTTTTTGTGTAGTGTTTTCAAGTTTTCCCAGAAACAATTGGAATCAATGGATTCCTCCATGGAGCTGAGTGTATTCTTAATATATTGCTCTTTTTTGGTTCTGAGTGTGTTTCTGTATTGTGTTAGTGTCTGACAATAAGTAAGGTGTAGTTCCTCGTTTTCTGGATGTCTGTGTTTTTGGTTTGATAATTTTCTAAGTTTTTTCCTCATGTTATGGCAATCTCGGTCAAACCATTTTTCATAGTTTTTTGTTTTGGGTTTGTTCTTGCGAGCTTTCAAGTTTGCATTTGTTGCCAAATTATCAAAAATATTGTTTAGTTTACTAACTGCCCGGTTTACGCCTTCTTTATTGTGAGTGTATATGTTATCCAGAAAGGTGTCTAAGAGAGCTTGAGTTGATGCATTGCTAATTGTTTTCTGGTATTTTTCCGTGTCGTTTTTGGCCCATCTGTACGATTTTTTGGTGTTGTACAGTTTACTGGGTTGTGTTTCTATGTTGTTTGTTTCTGTCTTTTTGAGGAACATAGTAATTTGACTGTGATCTGACAGTGTTGTTTGTGGTTTGACTGTGAATGCTCTGAAAGAGGATGGGTCTAAGTCTGTAATCATATAGTCTACTGTGCTGCAGCCAAGAGGTGAGCAATAGGTCGGTCTTCCGAGGAGGTCTCCTATGAACCTACCATTGACAATGTACAGACCCAGGTTTCGACAGAGCTGTAGTAGCTGTTTTCCGTTGGTATTTGACTGCTTGTCACAGTTATGCCTGTATGGAAGGGAAGGGATGTCAAAGTGGTTATTCCCGAAAACGTAATTGTTTCCCTGATTATTGGTGAAGTCTGGTTCTTCGCCCGTTCTTGAGTTGAGGTCCCCACAGATCAACACGTTCACCTGGGCCTGGTATTGGATAATTTCCCCCTCCATGTTGGAGAAGGTGTCCTCTTTAAAGTACGGGGAATCGATTGGAGGGATATAAGGTGCGCAAATGTAAACATCTTGGGTGTTTGAGATAATCTCCCTCTCAAGTTTGAGCCACATATGGTTTTTGCCCTTTTTTGTAAATTTGATGTAATTCTTAAGTTCTGTTTTAAACCAGATCAGTATGCCTCCGGAGTCTCTGCCTTGGGTTACACTTGGTAATTTATTGGAGGGGACCACCAGCTCAGTGTACCCTTGGGGACAGCCAGTGTGTCCTTTTCCTTTATACCAAGTTTCCTGTAAAATGATAATATCTTGGTCTTTAGTTTCATCTATGAACTCTGGGGTCCTACTTTTCACTTCTTGCACTGAAGAGCGTAGACCTTGGATATTCCAGGTCGAAATATATAAGGATTTCATGTTAAGTTTGATCTTTTACTATGATAGGTTTAAGAGTGGTACGTGTTTGTCGTGTCTAAGTGTGGGAAAAAAAAAAGATCACCTCAGTTGTCCATAAAAGTTAATACAATTTGGTTACAGTTCTTTCTATTAATTAGTCCTTGATCCATAAGGCAGAAGTAGGTGCTGCTGCACATCTGCTTATTGTCTCTTAATGGATTGTTTCTGTCTGAGGTATTGCGTACGTCCTGTGCATCTCTCCCTCTGTCTGGCTGGGAGCGGTCCTATTCCCCTGTGGGACAGGAGTGGTGCAGGTCTGATATTGTTGTTTTGCATGGGGATCCTTTCTGGTCTCGGTTGGTGTGTTGGTGGTCCTTGTAGTGTTCCTGATATGTACCCCGCTGATCTCTGGTGGTCGGGGGGGGGTCCTCTTGGAGTCTGGGTATGGACCCGGTTAAAAGCGACGTCCTTCAGGGCTTTAGCAAAGATCGATATTCTTTGCCTCTGGATGTGGACGTGGTCGTAAAGACATTCCTCATCGAGGGTGGGGTGTTGGGCCAGGTGTACGTTGTGGTTTGATTCGCAGTCTCTTGCTATGCTGGCATTTATCTCATGAATTGTGTTGTTGTTGAAGTCTGTTCTCGGCAATATTGTGGAAACAGTGATTCTAGTGTTTGGAAATGCACTGCTTGCCTTCCTAGTCATTGCTCTGAGCGATGTTGCTACTTCTTTCTGTTGGGTCTTTAGGTCATTTGTGCCCGTGTGTATTATTATGTGTTGGGGGAGCCTAATCTGGCTTTGGTCAGCCATCCCATGGCTCTGTTTGTTGTTGGGCACCAGATCTTTTCTACTTTACTTCTAGGGAATAGCTTTTTCTCCCATAGAAATTTCCCATTTGAGTCTATGAGTATTACGACGTCAGCCTTGTTTGTGTTTACTGTCTGGTGGCTTTCGCTTGGACTCATAGTGTGTGTGCTGGGCTGGGGTGTCTGGTGTGTGCGTACCTCTTGTGAGTGGCTCGCTTGTGGTTCCACGGTGGTGGGGGAAGATTGCGAATCAGTATGCTGGTCGGTCTGTGTGGCACCCCTTGTATTGCGTGTCTGTTGCTTTTGTTCTGTGTGGGAGTGCAGCCGTTCCGTCCGGCTCTGTCTTGTCTTATCTCTAGCCTCTGGTTGCTGGTCTAATGGTGTTATCTCTCCTCTATGGCTCTCTTCTTTTTCCTGCAGCTCTTTCACCTGATTCCTAAGTAGATTCACCTGGTTCTCAAGTAGCTTCAGCTCTCTCTTGTGTCTCTCCCTCTCCTAATTTTGATCGTCATTCATTTTGAGGAACTCCTCTCTAAGTTTAATCATCTCTATCTCTAATTGATTAAATTTATCTTTTGGTTGTATCTGGCTGTGTGATCCTGGGGTATGTGTCTGGTCGGCCCTGGAAGGCTCACTCACTTCCTGGCTAGGCTGGTCGGCCCTGGAGGGCTCACTCACTTCCTGGCTATGCTGCTCTTCTCTTGGTGAGCTGGGAATGGTAGGGGGACTATGTGTGGCTTCCTCCCTGGTAGTTATGCTGGGGTTTGTCAGCTGTATCGTGTGGCTGTGGTTCCCCGGGGTTAGTGTCTGGTTTGAACTGTGTGGCTCGTTCACCTCCTGATCAGGCAGATTTTCTCCTGGTAAGTTGTCAATGTTGGGGGGAGTGCGGGCCACTCTGGGGCTGTTCTTTCCCCCCTTAGTTAATCTTTTCAGTGTCCTGAAGGCCGTTGCAAATTTGTCGAGGTTGCCTTGCATTAATATTGTTCCGGTATTGTACGCGTTGACCGTCGTGGTTGAACTGTCTCCTGGTGTGTTCATTTTCATTTTGGACCCATTTGCGGTATTTTCTAGCTTAACATTGGTATAGTGTGATTTTATTGCTGTGATCCAAGCCGCTGGCTGATCTGAGTGGAAAATGAGGTTACTTTTTGTCCCATTGTTGTAACAGTCAGCAAAAAGTGTTTCTGGTTTTTCTCTCATCTGCTCATGCTTGATCGCTTTTATAGCTTTTTTTGCGGTGTTGGGGGGAATCTGGAAGCGGGGCTGTTGTGGATCTTCTGATTTGCTCATTTTTGGTAAAGTATTGTTGATCTTAGAATAAGCTTTTCTGGGGCCCCGGGTTTGGTGTTTCCCTCTCCCTGTTCGCGAACTTTCCCGGTCCCCCTCTCCGACCCCGTGGTCCCTGGGCCTCGGCTTCTGGGTTCACCCTTCTCAGGTCTGGGTCTGTGAGCCGCTGTTTCCCGGTGCCTTCGGGCTGTTCCCCTCCCCCTCAGAGGTCTCTGTGCCTCTGTCTCGGCCTGGCTCCTCGGGCCTTTCCCTGGCTTCAGTCTCCCTCCCTTGGCCCTGTACTCACAGTCTTGGTTTGCTTCTGGAAGCCTTCTGGTTGCTCCCCTTCTCTTCAGAGGTCTCTGGGCCTGGCTCCTCGGGCCTTTCCCGGGCTTTCTATCCCAGCCGCCGCTCGGGCTGTGCCTCGTTCGCCGTTCAGGTGCTGGACTGCGGTCGTCGCTCGGGTGCTGGACTGCGGCCGTCGCTCGGGTGCTGGACTGCGGTCGTCGCTCGGGTGCTGGACTGCGGCCGCCGATCGGGCCGTGTCTCGTTCGCCGCTCGGGCTCCCCGAGTCACCTTGTTCCGGCTGCCGCTGCGTCTCCGTGCGGCCTTCGCCGTGTCACCGCGCCTCGGTTCCCGATGCGGCCGAGTCACCTCGCTTCTGCTGCTGCTGTGGCCCCGTGCGGCCGCTGTTCTTTGGTTTGTATATTTTTTTTTTTTTTCCCTGATTTCTTTTTTTTTCTTTGGCTTTTTTTTTCTAATTTCCTCTGGTTTTTTTTTTTCCTTTGGTGGTCTCTTTGGTGGTCTTTTCCTTCCTTACTTAACTAGACTAAACTAAACTTAAACTTAACTAAACAAAACTAAACTAACTTAACTAGAACTAGAACTAAATTTAACTTTAAAACCTTTTTAAACTTGAAATGAACCTTTTTTTCCCCACTTTAAACACTAAACACACTAAAAATTCAGCAGCCCATCTTCAGCGTGTGTATTCACTCTGTCTGGCTGTCTGGCCTGACCCCAGCCATGATGTTCTTTAACCGAAGGTTGAGCTCTCGTCTGGATTTGCTCAGATCAAATGTGCGAAGAAATGTCGAGGATAAACAATTCCAGCACATCAATGAGAAGCCGACAAGGAGCTTCAATGTAGGACAACCAGTCTTGGCCCGTGATTACCGAACAGAGAAATGGCAACCCGGAACGATATGCACACGGCAGGGGCCATTAATGTACACAGTGGATGTCGGGGAGAACATTGTGAGATGCCACGTCGACCAGATCTTAGCGTCACAGGAATGACTCAACCCCATGTCTCGAGTACCTGGGTCTGAACCCGACATACTGGTAGCATCTACCTCAGAAACAGTAGCAGTGGGAACCGATGGAAAGGGGCCAGAATCGCCTCCGCACCAAGAACAAGAACCTCAGGAAAGGCGCTATCCAGAAAGGATCAGGAAGACGCCCCAAAGACTGAATTTATAAATGGACTATTTCTGTTTAATGTGCATGTTAAAGTGTTAATTGTTATTTGAATGTTATGGGTACTGTTAATCTAAAAGAGGAGGAATTGTTGTGTATGTACCTTTAAGAGAGAACTGTTTTACAGCTCCTGTAAACTGTAGTACCGGCAGTGACCACACCTGTATATAAAGCCAGAGCAGGCTTCTGTACTTCAGTCTTGAGACTACTCTACTCCAGTAAACACCTGTTGATTGTTAAGTTACAGCCTCCGTGTAGTTCTTGGGGAAACATCCTATTTAAAGAATCACGGATCTAACAGATACAATCAGGATTAATTTCGGGTTCAATTTCAAACTGTAACAGGTGCGATTCAATCCCCATTGATTCTGTAACAGGAGACATTCCAGGTCAATCTTTGTAAAAGTGAGGTTTCACAGATTATCGACCGATCATTTGCACAGGCGCGGCTGCGGGAGTGAAACTAGAACTGGGAGTCCTGCTGTGAAAAGGGAAGAGGGACATAGAGATCAAACTGACCCCCTTCTGTTCTCTAAAATAACTCCCATTCTGCCTTGTTACACTGCAGGAAGTCTCACTTAATAAACGGATGACTCCTAAATTGCATAAATAAATTGGAACGGTCTTGACAGAGAATAAAGTGACGGAAATCAGAGTCTCGTCCCTTAAACAAGCTTCTAATTCGTCGGCAGGCGCTGTAAATGAACCGGACAGAGAGCAGAGGGAAAGAGCGACCACGACCGTGTTTGTAGTCCTTATCAGCCGAGCACAGAGGAAACGGCATCTGCTCGGGCAGCGGTGCTCGCATGGGCCCTTCCCGTCAGTTTAAAAAGTGTGGGGGAGGGGGAGGCTTCTTCTTCTTATCGTATCCACGGACAGTCTATACATAGCCCAGCCAGAACTGGACACATCTTTGCGCCTCGTTGTTGGATTCAGCAAGATCTGCAACAGTGCAGGGTTCCTCTAACAATGGTCATTGCAGGAGATGTTGCATAGTCTGTGCCTCAGATTCACATTCACAAGTTGTCGGACTGGTTGAATATCCCCATTGGCTGAGTGACACCTTTGAGCAACCTACACCGTTCCTAAATCTGTTAAGGCACTTCCAGATTGCCCAGTTGCAATTAGCTCCTGGGGGGAGGCTTTCATCAGGTAAAACTTCCATCGCTGGGGGTTGTTCAAGACTGGTGAGCCAGTCTTTCCACAAGGCGATGCGGGCTTCAGATGAGGTTGATTGTAATGGAACAACACTGTTCATGAAGCTCTTCCTTGACTTTAGGCGGCTGGGTGTAGGTGTATGACAATGCAGAGGGTGCCTCTCATCTGATGTTTGACGGAGTCGCTCTTTCTTGCTGGCTACCATTCTTCTTATATCAGGGGGAGCGATACCCGCCAGGATATATAGGCTGTTGGTGTTTGTTGGTTTTAAGCAACCTGTGATAAATTGGCAGCTTGCATTCAGAACGGCATCCATTTTCTTGGCATGAGTAGACCTTTCCCATGCAGGGCAGGCTTATTCGGCAGTGGAATAGCAAAGAGCAAGTGCATTGGTTCGCAATGTTTTCGGGCTTGCTCCACATCTTGTGTTAGTGAGCTTATTTAGGATGTTGTTTCGTGCACTTACTTTTGCCTTTGTCTTCTCGATGTGGTTCTTGAAGGTGAGACATCGGTCAAGGGTGACTCCTAAGTAGATAGGGTGCTCGCAATGCGTCAGTGTTGCTCCACACCAGGTTACTTTCAACTGGCGTTTGGCTTCACGGTTTCTGAGGGGGAATGCACAAACTTGCATCTTTGATGGGTTTGAGCGAAGGTGGTTTTCTTCATAGTAGGATTTTAGTCCCTCCAAGGGCTCAGAAAGCGTTTTCTCCACGGTGTTAAAATCAGTGCTTTGGGCAGTGACACATAAGTCACCAGCATATATAAAACAGCGTGTGACACCGTCTATAGGTTGGTCATTGATGTAGATGTTGTACAGCAGCGGTGCAAGCACGCTTCCCTGAGGAAGACCATTCTTCTGAATATGCCACCCGCTGCACTTCCCACCTAGTTCAACATAGAACCGGCGATTCTGAAGCATGCTTTTTAAGAGCTCTGTTAAGTGAATATCTTTTGTCACCTCTAGAATCTTGAAGAGGAGACGTCTATGGTTCACTGTATCATATGCTGCTGACAGGTCTACAAAAACAGCACCTGTTACCATCCCTTGCTCAAAACCATCTTCGATGTGTTGTGTGAGGTTGAGCAGTTGGCTTGTTGTTGATTTGCCGGGGCAGAAACCTGCTTGCTCTGGAATGATCTTCTCATCTGCAGTTGGTGCTACCCTATTGAGTATCAGGCGTTCAAACAGCTTATAGGTGTGGCAAAGCAGTGAAATTGGCCGAAAACTCTTAGGATCTGAGGGATCTTTTCCAGGCTTTAATAGTGCTATTACATGTGCCTTCTGCCAGATATTAGGTAGCTTGTGTGTTGGCAGACAGTGGTTGAACAATTGTAGGAGCCACTTCTTTGCTTGCTGTCCAAAATGCTTTATCTGCTCCATTGCTATGTTGTCAAGACCAATTGCTTTCCCGTGTTTTAGACCAGATGTACCAGTTTCCAGCTCTTCCAGGGTGAATGGTCTAGTGAAGCCAGGATCATCGCTGTACTTCTTCCTATCTAGTTGTGCTCTTGGTTGTTTCTTGTTGATTTTTCCATTTAGGAGCAACTGGTGTGCAACTTGGTTAGCAGACACATTTAGATGTTGGGCAGCTTTCTTGGGATCACCACCAAGTTTGCGTATGAGAGACCATGCCTTCTTGCTGTTTTTGTAAGATCTGTTGTCTCTATCAAGGTGTTCCAGGTGTTTTGACGTTCTTGCGAGATACTTAACATCATCCTCTTACCGGTAGATATTGTTTCTTCTGAGAAGGGGTCAGATTCAAACATTGAGACATACTCCCAGTAGAGTTCAGCATTCTCCTTGGTGAGACCAGGGCTGTAGTGTACTCGGCAACTTCGGGGGATCTTCCTTCTAGCTGTTTTTTGGACAGCTTTTGCAAAGAGGTTGCAGTGCTCAGGTAGTGGTTTAATGCGTTTAACCTTGTGGTCAAGTGCTCGTGTGAAACCATTCCAATCGGCCTTCTTGAAGTTCAAGCGCCTTTTGAATGGTACGATGGTTGGTAACACTGCTGCATTTACTTGGATGCCAATAGGACGGTGTTGTGTCTGTGGTATTGGGTCTGTGACAAGCTTCTTGCAGAGGCCAGCGATGTCATTGCTGGCAATGGCAAGATCTGGATTATATTTACATTTCCAGCGGGCACTGTGGAAGGAGGCTGGCAATTTAGGATCGTGGATGAGACTAAGCTGGTTAGTGTCCATCCATTCTTCGACTGCTTCTCCATCGTAATTAGTCTCCTTGCACCCCCATTGGGTACTGTGGCTATTAAAGTCTCCAATGATGATCTGTGGTTTATTGTGCAGGTTGGGTACAGGGTTAGAGAAGCTGAAATCTGTGCCAGGTGGCTTGTACACCGAGGTCACTATTACTTTGCTCAGCTCTACGGTTAGAATTTCGATGTTGTCCCCCTCTGTTTTAGAAGTGGCTTCTACAACTGAGGGGGAGGCGAGGGTTGTATTTTAGCGCATGATCAGATTTCTTTTTATCACACTTAAATCAACAAAAATGTGATCGTTTTACAAATCGCTTTTATCATTCATTAAATGGGCTTCATTGAGACCATGTTAATTATCATCCGAATTACTGATAAACCGAGTGTGTGACCCGCACACTGGAGTGGGAGTTCCTGAAGAGGTTTACACATTCGTCAAATGAGATTTTATTTTCACCCACAGGGTGGCGGGGGTCTGGAATTATTTTGCCTGAAAGGGTGTTAGAGACAGAAACCTTCATCGCATTTAATAAAAGTACTTGTATGTGACCATAAGTGCCGTAAACTGCAAGACAACGGATCAAGAGCTGTAAAGTGCGATTTGGCTTTATAGATTGTTTATGGCCGACAGACACGATGGGCCGAATGGCCTCCTTCTGTGCCATAACTTTCTATAATACTATACATCGCAGAGACAGAGAGCTATAGAGTAAAGACACATTCACATACTAGACCGTAAGAAATACACAGTAACTCTCAGTCAGATCCCAAAAAGTGTCAGATATAGAGTAAAATCAACACCCACATAAATCCCAGACCAGAAATGGAGTTACAGAAGTGCCGCTACCGACAAGGCTACGGCCGGCAGAGATGAAGGGTCGAATCACCTCCTTCTATGCCGTAAATGTCTACGATTCAACGACAGAAGGCCATTCGACCCATCGTGCGTATGCTGATTTAAAACACCTCATAGAGTCATAGAGTCATAGAGTTTTACAGCACAGAAAGAGGCCCTTCGGCCCATCGTGTCCGCGCCGCCCATCCACCCCTGTCCTGTCTAATCCCATTTTCCAGCATTTGGTCCATAGCCTTGTATGCAATGGCATTTCAAGTGCTCATCCAAATGCTTCTTGAATGTTGTGAGGGTTCCTGCCTCTACCACCCTTTCAGGCAGTGAGTTCCAGATTCCAGCCACCCTCTGGGTGAAAAAGTTCCTCCTCAAATCCCCTCTAAATCTCCTGCCCCTTACCCTGAATCTATGCCCCCTTGTTATTGACCACCCTACTAAGGGGGAAAGTTCCTCTTTATCTACCCTATCTATGCCCCTCATCATTTTGTACACCTCAATCAGGTCCCCCCTTAGCCTTCTTTGCTCCAAGGAAAACAACCCCAGCCTGTTTAGTCTTTCTTCATAGCTGAGGCGCTCCATCCCAGGTAACATCCTGGTGAATCTTCTCTGCACCCTCTCCAAAGCAATCACATCCTTCCTATAGTGAGGCGACCAGAACTGCACACAGTACTCCAGCTGTGGCCTCATCAGCGTTTTGTACAGCTCCATCATAACCTCCCTGCTCTTATATTCTATGCCTCGGCTAATGAAGGCAAGTATCCCATATGCCTTTTTAACCACCTTATGTACCTGTTCCGCTGCCTTCAGGGATCTATGTACATGTACACCAAGGTCCCTCTGACCCTCTGTACTTCCTAGGGTCCTACCACTCATTCTGTATTCCCTTGCCTTATTTGTCCATCCAAAATGCATCACCTCGCATTTTTCAGGGTTAGATTCCATTTGCCACTTTTCCGCCCATCTGACCAACCCGTTTATATCGTCCTGTAGCCTGAGGCTTTCCTCCTCGCAATTTACCACCCCACCAATTTTCGTGTCATCTGCGAACTTACTGATCATACCTTTTACATTCTCATCCAAATCATTTAAATTTGATCTTGTAATTAAATATAGATCTTCACCGATCACAATGTAAATCGTCAATCTATCCCCGCTCCCAGGTCACTGCTCTCTCTGTGAGGTGGTGAGTGGCTCTTAAAAGAGCCTTTGTGTTGTGTTTGGTTGAAAGAGTCGAGTTGTTCAGCCATCGAATCCATAGAGTGCGGCCCTGCACTTTCAGAGCGTACACCACATGCATGGCAGTGACCGTCTTGCGCTTGGCGTGCTCAGTGCAGGTGACCGCATCCCTGTTTTACTCTGTATCTCTTAGTGTCTGGTATGTGAGTGTGTGTTTCACTCTGTATCTGTTAGTGTCTGGTATGTGAGTGTGTGTTTCACTCTGTATCTGTTAGTCTCTGGTATGTGAGTGTCGGTTTTACTCTGTATCTGTTAGTGTCTGGTATGTGAGTGTGTGTTTCACTCTGTATCTGTTAGTCTCTGGTATCTGAGTGTCGGTTATATTCTATAGCAAATGTTCCCTTTAAGCTGCCGGTCCTGTGCAGCAGATCCTACGATGTTCTAATGGCAACAACTGCACATGCATGTTAGAACATAAGCACATAAGAAATAGGAGCACGAGTAGGCCAATCGGCCCCTCGAGCCTGCTCCACCATTCAATAAGATCATGGCTGATCTGATCCTAACCGCCAATCTACTATCACAGAACCATCTCCTGAATCTAACACAATTACACAGACGAAATAGGAGCAGGATCAGGCTACACGGCCCCTGGGCCCGCTCCGCTACCCACAGGGCCATGACCGATCCGAACCTAGACTCATGTCCAAATTCCTGCCCACTCCCCATAACCCTTTATTCCCTTTACTTCTAGGAAACTGTCTATTTCTGTTTTAAAATTATGAAATGATGTAGCTACCACAGATTTTTGGGGCAGCATATTCCATGTACCTACCACCCTCTGAGTGAAGTAGTTCCTCCTCATCTCAGTTTTGAAAGAGCAGCCCCTTATTCTAAGACTATGCCCCCTAGTTCTAGTTTCACCCATCATCGGGAACATCCTCCCCGCATCCACCCGATCCAACCCCTTCACAATCTTATATGTTTCAATAAGATCGCCTCTCATTCTTCTGAACTCCAATGAGTAGAGTCCCAATCTACTCAACCTCTCCTCATATGTCAATCCCCTCACCCCCGGGATTAACCGAGTGAACCTTCTTTGTACTGACTCGAGAGCAAGTATGTCTTTTCTTAAGTATGGACACCAAAACTGTTTGCAGTATTCCAGGTGCGGTCTCACCAATACCTTGTACAACTGAAGCAATACCTCCCTATTTTTATATTCAATCCCCCTAGCAATGAAAGCCAACATTCCATTGGCCTTCTTAATCACTTGCTGCACCTGCATACTAACCTTTTGAGTTTCGTGCACCAGGACCCCCAGATCCCTTTGTACTTCAGTACTTTCAAGTTTCTTGCCATTAAGATAATAACTTGCTCTACGATTTTTCCTGCCAAAGTGCATAATCTCACACTTTCCAGTATTGTATTCCATCTGCCAAATCTCTGCCCACTGACTTAGCCTGTCTATGTCCCCTTGCAGGTTTTTTATGTCCTCCTCACTCACTACTTTCCCTCCCATCTTAGTATCATCTGCAAACTTTGATATGTTACACTCGGTCCCTTTCTCCAAATCGTTAATATAGATTGTAAAGAGTTGGGGACCCAGCACTGACCCCTGTGGAACACCACGAGTTACTGATTGCCAGTCCGAGAATGAACCATTTATCCCAACTCTCTGCCTACTGTTAGATAGCCAATCCTCTATCCATGCCAGAATATTACCCCCAATCCCGTGATTTTTTATCTTAAGCAATAATCTTTTGTGTGGCACCTTGTCAAATGCCTTTTGGAAGTCTAAATAAACTACGTCCAATGGTTCCCCTTTATCCACCCTATATGTTACTTCCTCAAAGAACTCCAGCAAATTTGTCAAACATGACTTCCCCTTCATAAAACCATGCTGACTTTGTCCTATTAAATTATGAATATCCAAATGTCCTGTTACTGTCCCCTTAATAATGGACTCCAAAATTTTACCTACCACAGATGTTAGGCTAACCAGTCTATAGTTTGCAGCCTTCTGTCGACTGCCCTTTTTAAATTAGGGCATTACATTAGCAGTTTTCCAGTCTGCCGGGACCTTTGCTGAGTCCAGGGAATTTTGGAAAATTATTACCAATGCATCCACAATCCCTACCGCCACTTCCCTCAAGACCCTAGGATGTAAGCCATCAGGTTCAGGTGATTTATCCGCCTTGAGTCCCATTATTTTACCGAGTACCACTTCCTTAGTGATTTTGTTCGTGTTTAGCTCCTCCCCCCCTATAGCCCCCTGTTTGTCCAGTGTTGGGATATTCTTAGTGTCCTCTACTGTAAAGACTGATACAAAATATTCATTCAGTGTTTTTGCCATCTCCATATTTCCCACCATTAATTTCCCGGTCTCATCCTCTAAGGGACCCACATTTACTTTAGCCACCCTTTTTCTTTTTATATAACTATAAAAACTCTTACTATCTGTTTTTATATTTCTTGCTAATTTACTTTCATAATCTATCTTCCCTTTCTTAATCAATCTTTTTGTTATTTTTTGCTGTCTTTTAAAGTTTTCCCAATCCTCTATCCTCCCACTCGATTTGGCTATCTTATATGCCCTTGTTTTTAGTCGAATACTATCCTTAATTTCTTTACTTCACCACGGATGGCTGTCTTTTCTTTTACACCCTTTTCTTCTCAGTGGAATATATTTTTTTTGGAAGTTGTAAAATAACTCCTTAAATGTACACCACTGATCATGTATCGTCTTACCCTTTAATCTATTTTCCCAATCCACTCTACTCAATTCCGCTCTCATACTTTCATAGTCTCCTTTATTCAAGCTTAGCACGCTTGTTTGAGATCCAACCTTCTCACCCTCTGATTGAATATGGAATTCAAACATGTTATGGTCACTCATTCCAAGGGGATCATTTACTAGGACATTTTTAATTAATCCTGTCTCGTTACACAGGACCAGATCTAAGGTTGCTTGCCCCCTGGTCGGTTCAGTTACATACTGCTCAAGAAATCCATCCCTAATACACTCAATGAACTCATCCTCAAGGCAGCCCTGCCCAATTTGGATTTGTCCAATTAATATGATAGTTAAAATCCCCCATAATTATAGATGCTCCCTTATTAAAAGCCTCAACTATTTCCTGATTGATACTCCGTCCAACAGAGTAGCAACTGTTCGGAGGCCTATAGACTACACCCACGAATTTTTTTTCCCCATATTATTCCTTACTTCCACCCAAACTGTTTCATTATCCTGATCTTTTGACCCAATATCATTTCTCTGTATTACAGTGATTCCTTCCTTTATTAACATAGCCACCCCACCTCCCCTTCCTTCCTGCCTGTCCTTCCTGATCCTTAAATAACCTGGTATGTTTAATTCCCAGGCATTGTCACCCTGCAGCCATGTTTCTGTAATGGCCACAAGATCATACCCATATGTAGTTATTTGTGCCAATAACTCATCTATTTTGTTACGAATGCTACCTGCATTCAGATGGAGAGCTTTCAAATATGTTTTGTGACACTTAGTTCCTGCTTTTGCCCTTTTTATTACTTTACCTTTTACTCCATACCTTCTGCCCCTTCCTGACATGCTCTGGTTTCTAATTTCCCCACTGCTACCTAAGTCTATGACCTTCTCCGTTGTCATTTTTATTATTTGCTCTCTCGGAACCTCCCCCCCACTAGTTAGTTTAAAGCCCTCTCTACAGCCCTAGTTATATGATCCGCCAGGACTCTAGTACCAGCACTGGCCAAGTGAAGCCCATCCCAACGGAACAGCTCCCCCCTGCCCCAGTACTGGTGCCAGTGCCCCAGGAAGCAAAACCCATTTCTCCCACACCAGTCTTTGAGCCACGCATTTAACTCTCTAATTTTATTTGTCCTAGCCAAATTCGCTTGTGGCTCAGGTAATAATCCAAAGATTATTACCCTTGAGGTTCTGTTTTTTAATTTGACCCCTAGCTGCTCATACTCCTTTAACAGAACCGGCTTCCTACTCCTATCTACGTTGTTTGTACCAACATGGACCATGACAACTGGATCCACCCCCTCCCACTGCAAGTTTCTATTCCAGCCAAGAGGAGATGTCCTTAACCCTGGCACCGGGTAGGCAACACAGCCTTCGGGACTCTCGCTCTCGGCTGCAGAGAACTCTATCTATCCGGTGGCATAGTGGTTAGCACTGTGCCTCACAGCGCCAGGGACCCGGGTTCAAATCCAGCCTCAGGTAACTGTCTGTGTGGAGTTTGCACATTCTCCCCGTGTTTGCTTGGGTTTCCTCCGGGTGCTCCGGTTTCCTCCCACAGTCCAAAGATGTGCGGGTTAGGTTGATTGGCCATGATAAGAAAATTGGCCCTTAGTGTTGGGGGGATTAAATATGTGGGATTATGGGGTTACGGGAATAGGGCTTGGGTGGGATGGCTGTCGGTGTAGGGACCGGGTGCTAGGGTTTGGAGGATCAGCCATGATCTCGTTGAATGGCGGAGTAGGCTCGAAGGGCCGAGTGGCCTACTCCTGCTCCTTGTTTCTATGTTCCTATCCCCCTAATAATACTATCCCCTACCACTACAACATTTCTATTTACTCCCCCCTCTTGAATGGCCCCCCGTTCCACGGTGCTGTGGCCAGGTTGCTCATCCTCCCTGCAGTCCCTGCTCCTGTCCCCACAGGGAGTAAGGACCTCAAATCTGTTGGTCAAGAGCAAGGGCTGCGGCTCCTCCAGCTCTACCTCCTAGATCCCCGTACCTGCCTCACTCGTAGTCACACCGTCCTGTCCCTGACCATGGGCTACATCTGAATTACTTAACTTCATAGGTGTGACCACCTCTTGATACACAGAGTCCAGGTACTTCTCCCCCTCCCTGATGTGTCACAGTGTCTGAAGCTCAGACCCCAGCTCATCAACACGGAGCTGGAGTTCCTGTAGCAGCAGACACTTTTCACAGACGTAATCACCGTGAGCCTCAATGGGGTTCACCGGCTCCCACCTCTCGCAGCAGTAACACATCACCTGCTCCATTCAATAATACAATACAATACAAATCGCTTTATTGGCATGATAAGGTACATCTTATGTTGCCAAAGCATCAAAATACATTTATGGTTGAACACATAAACGCGGTTCCATTCATACAGTGTATAAACAGGTATATCCCTGAGTTTATAAATATATTTTCGCCTTGTTTATATATACTCTTGTCTTAGTTTACTGGTTGTCCCTCTGTTCATGGCAAGCTGTAACATAGTGTGCTGCCAGTGTTACACAGCTTCTCTCCTCCCCCAGTAGGAATGGGAGTTTTTGGTTGTCAGTCAGATTTCTGAATTCAGGGCATATTTGTGAGAATTTTTGATAGAAATTCTCTCTGATGCCCTGATATTTTCCACAGGCTGTGAGGAAGTGCATCTCTGTCTCAACTACTCCCTGACTGCAGTGAGAGCATATCCTGTCTTCTCTTGGTAGCCTGGTCTGCCTGTGTCTGCCTTTTTCGATCGCTAGGCTATGTTCGCTAAGTCTGTACCTTGTCAAGGTTCTTCTCAGTTTGTTATCCTTTACCATGGTCAGGTAATCAGCTATGTTGTATTGTCTGTTTAGGGCCAAGTAGCAATTGAGTTTGCTTTGGGTTTTTGTTGTTTCTGCCCAATATGACAGATATTTTTCCTTTTGCTTAGCGACGATTGTGTTGGGTCGAATTCTTTGTGTTACCCTGTCACTGTCCTGGGGCTGGTTATTGTTAGTATTGTTATTAGTTACTTTATCGAGTCCCAGGACTAGTTGACTGAGGGTATTCTTCTTTATGGTCAGCTCTTGGCATTTCAGGGCGTCTATGCAATTAATTAAATTTTTTATTGTTAGTTATGGACACCCTCTGCCCGATTTTAGATGCTAGTATCCCCTTTAATTAAGTGGATTTAAATTAAATCAATCCCTCTAGTTACACCAGTTAAATGGTTTACCAACAGTCACTCTGCACCAGAAAGGCCTTGGTACACCACAGCAACCTTAAAAACTATAAACCACAGACTTAAAGTTTTAAAACGAGAGATATACTCCAACCAATCACCTACCTGTATTGTGGTGACATCACACCTTGAATACTTTTTGCCTCTCTCCTTGCCTGAGATTGGAGATTGGTACGCCTACCTGAGCCTCTGGGGCCTCTTGTAGTCTTGTAATCTGAATGGGTCGCACTGCCCCCACAAAAAATAGTCTCTGGGAATTGAGTGTGGTATTTACTCTGTATCTGTATGTCTCTGGTCTGTGACTGTGGGCTTTATTCTGTCCCTTTCAATTTCATCGATGTGAGTGTGGCTTTCTCTCTGTCCCTGACAGTCTCAGGTGTGTGAGCACGGGTTTTACTGTGTGTTGTTCAGTCTCTGGTAGCTGAGTGTGGGTTTTATTCTGTATTAATCTGACTGTGGTATGTGTGTGTGTGTGTGTGTGTTTTACTTTATATGATTGAAAATACGGAATTTTTTAGAAGGTGAAAGCCTCGTAAATGTTCGTATTCAGAGGGATTTGTGTGTCCTCGTACATGAATCACAGAAAGTTAACAGCAATCAATTGGGAATTAAATTTTATATTTGCCCTTATTACAAGTGGTTGGAGTATAAGTGTATGGTAGTGTTGGTTCAATTTTATAGGCCTGGGATGAGCAGAAATGTATTCACTCAGAGGGTTATGAATCTTTTCAATTCTACCCCAGAGGGCTGTGGATGCTCAGTCGGTGGGTATATTCAAGACTGAGATATATAGATTTTTGGGCACTTAGTGTATCGTATCAACAGAATCAATTTCTGCTAATTGCATGTGGGGTTCACTCTTACTGTCAATCCCTGGTGTCTGAGTGTATGTTTTACACTGTGTCTGCCAATCTTTGGTATATGAATGTGGGTTCTACTCTATACCCGTCGTTCTCTGGTATATTAGTATAGTTTTTTCTGTACCAGACATATTTATGATATGTGAGTATTCGTTTTACTTTCTAAGAACATTTGAATTTCGAGCAGGGGTTGGCCATACTGCCCCTCGAGCCTGCTCTGACATCCAATAAGATCATGGCTGAAATTCAAACTCAACTCGGATTTCCTGTCCTTTCCCGATATCCCTTAATTCCTCTGCAGTACAAGAATCTGAATCAGCCTTAAACATAATCAACGACTGAGCATCCACAGCTCCTTGGGGCAGCGAATTCCAAATATTCGCAACCCTCTGAGTGAAGAAATTCCTCCTTATCTGAGTCTTAAAAGGCCGGCCATTTCTCCGGAGCCTTTGCCCCATAGTTCTAGATTCTCCTGTGAGGGGAAACAATCTCTGAAATGTGAGTGTGAGTCTTACTCTTTACCTGCCAGTTTCTGCTAAATTGTGGGTGGCTTTTCATTGTACCTCTCCGTTTCTGGTATGGAAGAGAGGTTTTCACCCTGTACCTGTCAATTACTCGTAATTGTGTATAGGCTTTACTCTGAATCTGCCAGTTTCTGTCGTGCGAGTGTTTGTTTTGTTCTGTATCTGTCAATCTCTAATACATGACCTTCCCCTGCAGTATCCATAGCACTGTTTGTGACCAGAAATCTTCTCTCTTTTTTATCACCATTTTTACTGTTGTTTTAAAATTCCTTTTTAATTCTATGGGAGACGCATGGGATTCCATGGAAGATCAAAGTATTTTGTCAGTTGCAATGGACATTTTTTTCTCTTAAAATCCTGCTGCAACGTTCAACAGTATGTGAGTGAGAGTTTTTGATCTAGTGCAGACAGTTTCTATGATGAGTAAGTGTTTAAACCAGTAGCTGCCAGTTTCTGTTATGGAAGCCTGTTTTTGGTCTGTATCTGTCAGTCTCCGGGATGCATGTTGGGTTTTATCTGTACCTGCCAGTTTCTGGTGAGTGGCTCTGGATTTCACTCTCTACCTCTCTGTATCTGGTATGTGAGCATCAGTTTCTGTCTTTCTGTCTGTGTCTAGTATGGGAGTGTAGATTTTACTCTGTACCTGTCTATCTCTGGTATGTGAGTGGGGTTTTCATCTGTATCTGTCAGTCAATCTCAGTTACAGTAAGTGATTGTGATTCTTTCTCAATCTGTCATTCTGTGAGTGATAACATACTTACCGTGTGTGAGAAGGAGCAGCCTGCACTGCTCCTTGTATTCCGCATGGAGGAGAGATCACTTTTTATTCTGGCTCAGTGAAGTATTTTGCTTCGAGAATAATATGAGAAAAATATTGGTTATACAATATGGACAGTTGAGGGTAGAATATAAAAATAAAGTTATAATTAACGTGTTTTTTTATAATAAAGTAAAGTATCTGGAGAGAGTAAAGCGTGATACAAACATTGTCTTTGTCTGACCTCACTGCAATACAGCGGGTCTCAGATTCTCCACACCAGGTGTATAGGACTGCTCTATGGTAAGTTATCAGCATCCAGACACAACACACACCCAGCACTGCACCATGAATGGAACCACCTCAATGCAGCCAGTCTCAGATTCTCCACACCAGTTGTGTAGGACTGTTTTATAGTAAGTTATCAGCATCCAGACACAACATAAACCCAGCACTGGACCATGAATGGAACCACCTCAATACAGCCGGTCTCAGATTTTCCACACCAGGTGTGTAGGACTGTTCTATGGTAAGTTATCAGCATCCAGACACAACACAAACCCAGCACTGGACCATGAATGGAACCACCTCAATACAGCCGGTCTCAGATTCTCCACACCAGGTGTGTAGGACTGTTCTATGGTAAGTTATCAGCATCCAGACATAACACAAACCCAGCACTGGACCATGAATGGAACCACCTCAATACAGCGGGTCTCAGATTCTCCACACCAGGTGTGTAGGACTGTTCTATCATAAGTTATCAGCATCCAGACACAACACAAATCCACCACTGGACCATGAATGGAAACACCGCATTGCCACACACCAGGTTTATTTCTCCCATTCCCATGGGACTACCTATGAAGTTCTGGATGGCTTCCTGGAATATAACCACAGGTACCTGGGCTGTAGAAACAATTGTTTTCAGTCTAAGGACAGAAAACAGCGAGTTGTGGTAAATGTCTGTTTTTCAGACTGGAGGATGGTAGACAGTAGTGTTCCCCAAGTGTCAGTGCTGTGGCCACTGCTTTTTTGATCCATATAAATAACCTGGATATTGGAATACAAAGTTGCATTTCTAAATTTGCAGATGACACCAAACTTGGGGGTGAGGCAGGCAGTGAGCATGATACCAATCAACTGCAACAGGACACAGAAAGGCTTGCAGAATTGACAGACAAGTGGCAGATAGAACTTAATACAGAGACCTGTGAGATGATGCATTTTGGCAGAAGGAACAGGGAGAGGAAATATACACTTAATGGCACAGTTTTAAAGAGTGTGCAGGGACAGAAGAACCTGGGAGTTAATGTGCATAGGTCCCTGAAGATGGCAGGACATATTGAGAGAGTGGTTAGGAAAGTATATGGGATCTTGGGTTTCATAAATAGAGGTATTGAGTACAAAAGTAGAGATGTTATGCTGAAACTTTATAAAGCACTGTTTAGGCCACAACTGGAGTATTGCGTTAAGTTTTGCTCACCACACTTTAGGAAGGATGTGAAGGCCCTTGAGAGGGTGCAGAGGAGATTGACCAGAATAGTTCTGGGGAGTGGGCGGATCTTAGCT
Organism: Somniosus microcephalus; assembly: GCF_052327205.1. Classification (NCBI taxonomy): domain Eukaryota; kingdom Metazoa; phylum Chordata; class Chondrichthyes; order Squaliformes; family Somniosidae; genus Somniosus; species Somniosus microcephalus. Next base: position 552,846 of record NC_140993.1, read on the forward strand.
ACAAGGAAAGGGTGGAGAAGCTGGATTTGTTTTTATTAGAGCAAAGGAGGTTGAGGGGTGATTTGATAGAGGTGTACAAGATTATGACTTGTTTGAATAGGCTAGATGGAGAAAGGCTGTTCCCACTACTTGATGGTACAAGGACCAGGGAACACAGAATTAAGGTTTTGGGCACGAGATATGGGCAGTGGGGGGGTGTTGTGAGGACATTTATTTTTATGCAGCGAGTTGTGAGGACCTGGAACTCGCTGCCGACGGAAGTGGTGGAAGCGGAGACACTAAATGTGTTCAAGGGGAGACTGGATAGGCACTTGAGGGAAATACACTTGCAAGGCTACGGGGATAGAGCGGGGGAATGGGACTGACTGAATTGCTCTACAGAGAGTCGGCATGGACTCGATGGGCCGAACGGATTCCTTCTGTGCCGTTATGAATCTATGTCTATGACTCTATGGAAACCGAGATGAGGGCCTGTGTAGTTAACAGAATGCCACAGAGCGCGGATCCTGATGTACCTGAAGACGCGACTATGTATCTCCTAATCACCAGCAACACGGTTCTGGAGAACTCAATGCATTGAAACAAAATAACCGATTTTTGAAATGTGTTCTTTCACACAGTCTAAGGATAAGGGGTAAGCCATTTAGGACAGAGATGAGGAGGAATTTCTTCACCCAGAGAGTGGTGAACCTGTGGAATTCTCTAACACAGAAGGCAGTTGAGGCCAATTCATGAAATATATTCAAGATGGAGTTAGATATATTTCTTAAGGCTAAAGGGATCAAGGGATATGGGGAGAAAGCAGGGACAGGGTACTGAATTTGGATGATCAACCATGATCTCATTAAACAGCGGAGCAGGCTCGAGGGGCCGAATGGCCTACTCCTGCTCCTATCTTGTATGTTTCTTGGAGAACACATTGATACTGGACAATGAAAGCTTTGACTCATGATGAACTCTGAAAAGGATATTGACATTGAACTGTGAGGCCTTGAATCATGATTGGTTTCATTGGGAAAAATTAACATGTGGACAACGCTCTGAGTTTAACTGAAACAATGGGGGTCACGATGGACTTCCTGGCTTCACTGGAAGAGACACAAGTCAATCAGCCAGCCGCTCATCAACAGTAATAGAAATCACATTGAATATGTGTTACATAAAGCAGGAGAGGAAATAAAGAGTTATCTTCGATCTCACAACTCTGTACACCTGCGGTGATTGAATTATAGGTTGACGAGGTGTGAATGTCAGACAGTTCACCAAACCGACAACCGAAACTGGTTAGGGGAGGCCCAGCATGGAGCCAGGTGACAAAGAACTATAAGAAGGAACTACACCTCAGCTCTCGCTCTTTTCACTCGGAAGCTCTCTCTCGGAAGCTAGCTCGAACTACAGCAACTGCTCGGTGTAAGAAGGAAGGGAAGACGGTCATCTCCAGCCCCAGCCTGCAATCGACGTTGGCCATGACCAGCCGGACGGGTGATTGGAAGTATTAGTTGGCTCTACAAGGGGTTTGCGCTGTGTAGGCAGCTGCAGTCAGATAATGGAGGATGGGGACAGGTCATCTCCAATCCAGGCCTACAATCCACAGCGGTAATGACCGGCCGTATGGGTGATTGTAACTTTCAGCCCAATCTCAGCAGGTTTTTGCCTGTGTTTTGTTGGTTTTAATAGTTTTGGGTTGAACCTAAACCTTTGTGTCACTTACCATTTTGTTCCTGTAAAACCCAGAGTCAAAGGACCCTTGTAAGGATGAGGGAACCAAACACCTTACACTGATACTGAAGAAGGAAGCTGTAGGCTGCAGGAAGATATCAATAAATTGGTCAGGTGTGCAGAACAGTGGCAAATGGAATTCAATCCGGAGAAGTGTGAGGTACTGCATTTGGGGAGGGCTAACAAGGAAAGGAATTCTTCTTCTTCTTAGGCAATCCCTCGGAACCGAGGATGACTTGCTTCCACATTAAAAATGAGTTCTCAGGTGACTGATAAGCCCAATGCGGGACCTACATTCTCTGTTACAAGTGGGGCAGACGGTGGTTGAAGGGGCGAGTGGGTGGGGTGCTTGGGTTGACGTGATCCCATCCTCGTCACCAAATGTGATAAATCCATGTAGTGAAACAAGGAACTCGAAGGGGCGATATAGTAGAATTAGTACGAGTCCTTTATTAAACAAACTGCCTAGCAAACATACAGTCCTGCATCCTGGCATTCCACCTTTGCTGACCTTGACAGGAAGCAACCCCCTGACCTTAACTAGTGGCAGCACTGGCTACAAGTGTAGGTCCCTTGCAGTCAGAAGCAGGGGAAGTTATAATGGGGAACAAAGAAATGGCAGACGAATTAAATGCATATTTTGCTTCTGTCTTCACAAAGGAGGACACAAATAACCTCCCAGAGATGTTGGAGAACATAGGGTCTGATGAGAGGGAGGAACTGAAAGAAATCAGTATTTGTAGGGAAATGGTGTTAGGGAAATTGACGGGATTGAAGGCCGATAAATCCCCAGGGCCTAATAATCTACATCCTAGGGTACTTAAGGAGGTGGCCCTAGAAATAGTAGATGCATTGCTGATCATCTTCCAAAATTTGCTGGAATCTGGAACTGTACCCATGGATTGGAGGGCAGCTAATGTTACCCCACTATTCAAAAAGGGTGGTAGAGAGAAAGTGGGGAATTATAGACCGGTAAGCCTGACATTGGTAGTGGGGAAAATGCTAGAGTCCATTATAAAGGATGTAATAGCTGAGCACTTGGAAAACAGTGACAGGATCGGACAAAAGGTAAATCGTGCTTGACTAATTTACTGTAATTTTTTGAGGATGTAACTGGGAAAATGGATAAGGGAGAACCAGTAGATGTGGTGTATTTGGACTTTCAAAAGGATTTCGATAAGGTCCCGCATAAGAGATTAGCATGTAAAGTTAAGGCACATGAGATTGGGGGCAAGGTATTGACTTGGATAGAGAACTGGTTGGCGGACAGAAAGCAGAGAGTAGGAATTAATGGGCCTTTTTCCGAGCGGCAGGCAGTGACTAGTGGGGTACCGCAGGGATCGGTCCTTGGACCCCAACTATTCACAATATACATTAATGATCTAGATAAGGGAACTAGATGTAATATCTCCAAGTTTTCAGATGACACAAAGCTGGGTGGGCGTCTGTGCTGCGAGGAGGATACCGAGAAACTCCAGGATGATTTGGACAGGTTGGGTGATTGGGCAGAAGCGTGGCAGATGCAATATAACGTGGATAAATGCGAGGTTATCCACTTTGGTGTCAAAAACAGAAAGGCAGACTATTATCTGAATGGCAATAGATTGGGAGTAGGGGAAGTGCAATGAGACCTGGGTGTCCTTGTGCACCAGTCGCTGAAGGTAAGCATGCAGGTGCAGCAGGCGGTGAAGAAGGCAAATGGTATATTGGCCTTCATAGCAAAAGGGTTTGAGTACAGGAGTAAGGATGTCCTGCTGCAGTTGTACAGGGCCTTGGTGAGGCCACACCTTGAGTACTGTGTGCAGTTTTGGTCGCCTTATCTGAGGAAGGATGTTCTTGCCATGGAAGGAGTTCAATGAAGATTCACAAGGCTGATCCCTGGGATGGCAGGAATGACATATGAGGAGAGATTGGGTCGATTGGGCTTATACTCGCTGGAGTTTAGAAGAATGAGAGGGGATCTCATCGAAACATATAAAATTCTGACAGGTCTGGACAAACTAGATGCAGGTAGAATGTTCCCGATGGTCGGAGAGTCCAGAACCAGGGGTCACAGTCTAAGGATAAGGGGTAAGCCATTTAGGACAGAGATGAGGAAGAATTTCTTCACCCAGAGTGGTGAACCTGTGGAATTCTCTACCACAGAAGGCGGTTGAGGCCAAGTCTTTAAATATATTCAAGAAGGAGTTAGATATATTTCTTAGAGCTAAAGGTATCAAGGGATATGGGGAGAAGGCAGGTACGGGGTACTGAGTTTGGATGATCAGCCATGATCTCATCGAATGGCGGAGCAGGCTCGAGGGGCCGAATGGCCTACTCCTGCTCCTATCTTCTTTGTTTCTATGCAGTACTACCTGGTGGATAACCTTAATCATAACATCCCAGATTACTATATTCCTTCCCCCTTAAGATTACAGTATGAATTCCTTAACAAACAACCATTCCTAAGGGTCACATAAGAAGTCTCCATTCACCATGTTCCATACTTGACGAATCTAACAGGTCAGTATCAATCTCTCTGGTGGCTTGCGAGACCTTTGTGTACGTCTAACAGTAAAGTCCCTGCTTGTTTGTGGTGAAGCCACCAGCTGCTCCTGAGCAGCGCTCAGAGTATCTGACTCTGCAACAATGGTTTCCTCTTGACGAATGGGTTCCTGTGGAATTGTCTCTGTCCATGGTGGTGGCACCACAGATGCACTTGAAAAACTGGGGATAACCTGTCCTCAGCCATTGCCTCTGGAACCTTCAATTCAATTTCTCCTTGTCTGGGAAGTATCTGATCTACATGTCTGCGTACTACCCTACCATCTCCCAACATGACCTTGTATGATACTGGACCTGTCATTGAGTCTATGAAGCCAGGAATCCACTTTGGTCCATAACTGAAATTCCTGGTAAGGACTGCATCTCCTTCTCCAAAACCTCAGCTCTTTGTTCTTTTGTCATGGTTCTCTTTTTGTTTGGTTTGTCTGTTTTCCATTTTCCTTTTTAGGTCTGGGTGGACAAGATCAAGAGTGGAGCATACTCTACAACCTAATAACATCTCGGCAGGAGAGAGTCCTGTGGTGGATTGAGGTGTTATTCTGTTGCTGAACAGAACCCATGACACATTGGCTGCTAAACTCCCTTCTGCACTTTTTTTCATCATCTCTTTAAATGTTTGTATGGCTCTCTCCGCAAGTCCATTTGAGGACGGATGATATGGAGCCGAGGTCACCTGCAGTATGCCATTTTTTCCTCATGAACTCTTTTATCTCTGTTATCACAAAAAAAGTGGCAGTCACTTACCACGATCTCCGGTAGCCCTTGATTACTGAAGCTCCGACGCAGGCAGTCTACAGTTGTAGTGGAGGAAGCAGAATTAACAGGATAAACATCCATCCATTTGGAATGTGCATCAATGATTATGAGGAACATCTTCCCCATGAATGGATCCGCACAATCTAAGTGCAATCTTCTCCATGGTTTATCCGGCCACTCCCAGGGGTGGAGAGGAGCCGCTGCTGGTGCCTTCCTGTGTGCCTGACAAGTGCTGCATGCCTTGACTGGATTTTCTATCTCCTCATCTAGCTTTGGCCAACACAAGTAACTCCTAGCCAAGGCTTTCATACGCGAGACCCCAGGGTGACACTGATGTAGTTGCCCTAGGATAGACTGTCGTGCTGCCTGTGGAATAATCACTCGTGCTCCCCACAACATGCAACCACCCTGCACACTCAGCTCTGTTTTTCTGACACTGTAGGGTGTGAAGTCAGTCCCTTCCGGATGCTGTGGCCATCCCCTCACCACATATTCTCGAACTCTAGACAGTACTGGATCTTTACCTGTCCATGTTCTTACTTGCTCTGCAGTCACAAGTGCCGTGTCAGTGTCCTCCAACATCAAAACTCTGTCCTCTGGAGCTGCAAGGATAGGTGTGCCTGGCAGTGGAAGACGGCTCAAGGCATCTGCGTTCCCATGGTACTTGCCCGCCTTGTAGACAATGACATACTCATATGCCCTCAACGTCACGGCCCACCTCTGGATCCAGGGTGACACCATCTGTGGAACTGCTTTCATTTCATTGAAAAGAGATAAGGGCCTAGAAATTGAGTGGGCTTAGCGCCCATTTTGCGGCGCTAGAGGGCATTGCGCTGGAATTACAGCCGGTTTTGAAATTGACTAGGGCCCAACATCGGCGTTACACCGGTAGCGCTGCGCCGGCACCGATGACGTCATCGGTGTGCGCAGCGTCCCGGTTGCCGTGGTGACGGGCCCCAGCACCGAAATTCAGTTGCGGCCGCCTCGCCCGTGGCAGCCGCAACTAAGACTCTGGCAACAGAGTCTTACACGACTTTGTGCCGGCGCATAAAGGTGGAGCGGCGGCCGGCCGCTTTCCCGCCAGCCGCCTGCCCGCACCTCCCTCCCCGGACTCCCCCAGCACCCCCCCGCGGAACAGATGCTTCTCGGCTGCGAGCCCGGCACTTCCCCGAGGTGCCGGGCTCATTTTTGTGGCGATTTAACCGGCCAGCGGGCGGGTGCAGGCAGCTCCTCCTTAACTGAAGGAGGAGGCCTGCACTTCCCGAGCCTGCCGCACCGCATCGGGCGCCGCAGCGCTGGAATAGCGCTGCAATGCGGTGCGTAGCACCAGTTTTCAGGCGCAAACAGCCTTCAGTAGCACCGGCAGCCGTTTGGGCGCGGTGCTACTGAATTTTTGGCGCGCACAGCGCGACTTAGCACCGGCACTAAATTTCCGGCGTTAAGCCCCAGTGCAGCGCAAACTCAATTTCTAGGCCAAGAGGTTTATGATTGGTGCATATGGTGAACTTCCTGCCATATATGTACTTGTGGAACCTCTGTAACCCAAACATCACTGCTAACCCCTCTTTGTCTAACTGGGAATAGTTTTTTTCCACTTGTGTTAGAGTTCGAGACATAAACCATATTGGTCTTTCAGTTCCATCTTCCATGCGGTGTGAAAGAACTGCCCCCACCCCGTAAAGTGAAGCATCACAAGAGAGAATGATGTCTTTCTCTTCATTGTAGTGAACCAGCACATCCGACGACAGCATCAGTTTCTTGGACTGTTCAAATGAAACCCCCTGCTCCTCTCCCCACTGCCACTGTGTCTCCTTGCACAGTAGTTTGTGAAGAGGTGCTAACACTGTTGACAAGTTTGGTAAAAACCTGTTATAATAGTTCAACAGTCTGATGCGCTATCAATTACTCATAAAAGACGGAGAGTTAGGACAGTAACTAAAAGGCTTTTATTAGCAAAGAACAGAGCATGCCTCTCGTGGTTGACTGGTTTCCAAGAAGGCAGGGGGCTGCAGAGCAGTCACCTTTATACCTGGGCATGTGGGTGGAGCCAGGGGCAGAGCCAGCTGAGGCATGCATAGATACAACAGTGTGCAACAACAACAACAACGGTGAACAACAATAACAGTGGTTTACCACATTCACCCCTTGTTTAAAATTGAGTCCGGCGGGGTGAAGTGTACTAAAGGTTCGTGTAAGTAAGTCTATCAGGTGGCCTTGTATGCCGTCCTGATCGTCGTGGTGGCGGCGGTGATGGTGCAGCATCCAACGTTGAATCTGGCGTCACATTGAGTGGCTGGGTGGTCAATGATGGGTCCTGGGGCTGCGGCATGCCGTCTACAGGGTTTGGGTTGTGGGTAGTGGTGGATGGCAATGGTAGTGTTTCAGGGGCACCCGAAGGTGCGTGGTCTCGTATGGAGACTGTGTCCTCCCGCCCGTCCGGGTATGCCACGTAAGCATACTGGGGGTTGGCGTGGAGGAGGCTCACCCTCTCGGCCAGGGGGTCCATTTTATGGGACCTCAGGTGCTTCCGCAGTAGGACGGGTCCTGGAGACGTCAGCCATGTCGGTAGCGAGGTCCCCGATGTGGACTTCCTGGGGAAAGTGAACATTTTTTCATGGGGGGTGGCATTGGTGGCCATACAAAGCAGTGACCGAATGGAGTGGAGCGCCGCAGGGAGGACCTCCTGCAAGCGAGAGGTCGGAAGGCCCTTAGATTTTAAGTTTTAGAGGACGGCCTTCCAAACCATCGCGTTCTCTTTTTCCACCTGGCCGTTCCCCCGGGGGTTGTAGCTGGTGGTTCTGCTTGGAGCAATACCTCTCGTGAGCAGGTACTGATGGAGTTCGTCGCTCATAAAGGATGAGCCCCGGTCGCTATGGATATAGCTAGGGAAGCCGAACAAGGCGAAAAGGTCATTCAGACCTTTAATGACCGTGGTACTGGTCATGTCTGGGCAAGGGATGGCAAACGGGAAACGGGAGTACTCATCAATTATGTTGAGGAAGTACACGTTGCCGTCAGAGGAGGGGAGGGGCCCTTTAAAATTGACGCTCAGGCACTCGAAGGGGCGAGCGGCCTTGATCAGGCTTGCTCTGTCTGGCCTGTAAAAATGCGGTTTGCACTCGGCACAGATTTGGCAGTTCCTGGTCATGGTCCTGACCTCCTCGATGGAGTAGGGCAGGTTACGGGATTTGATGAAATGGAAGAACCTGGTGACCCCCGGGTGGCAGAGGTCATTGTGGAGGGTCTGCAGTCTATCAACCTGCGCGTTGGTGCATGTACCACGTGATAGGGCATCTGGGGGCTCATTGAGTTTCCCGGGCCGGTACAAGATATCGTAATTGTAGGTGGAGAGTTCAATTCTCCACCTCAAGATCTTGTCGTTCTTGATTTTGCCCCTCTGCATATTGTTAAACATAAAAGCTACTGAACGCTGGTCAGTGAGCAGGGTAAATCGTTTTCCAGCCAGGTAATGCCTCCAATGTCGCACCGCTTCCACAATGGCCTGGGCCTCCTTTTTGACAGAGGAGTGTCGAATCTCGGGGCCCTGGAGGGTCCTTGAGAAAAAGGCCACGGGTCTCCCCGCCTGGTTAAGGGTTGCAGCTGGGGTGAAGTCGGATGCGTCGCTCTCCACTTGGAAAGGGATGGACTCATCCACTGCGTGCATTGCGGCCTTCGCAATATCTCTTTTTATGAGAGTGAAGGCTGCACATGCCTCTGCTGTCAGGGGGAAGGAGGTGGACTTGATGAGGGGTCTGGCTTTGTCCACATAGTTGAGCACCCACTGAGCATATTAAGAGAAAAACCCTAGGCATCTCTTCAGTGCTTTTTGGCAGTGGGGGAGGGGGAGCTCCATAAGGGGGCACATTCTGTCGGGGTCGGGGCCGATGACTCTGTTCTCCACTACGCAGCCAAGGATGGTGAGGCGCGTGGTGCGAAACATACATTTGTCCTTGTTGTATGTTAGATTCAGCCGCTGGGCCGTACGGAGGAATTTCTCTAGGTTAACGTCATGGTCCTGCTGGTCATGGCCGCAGATGGTGACGTTGTCTAGATAGGGGAAGGTGGCCTGCAGTGCGTTCTGGTCAACCATTCAGTCCATCTCCCTTTGGAAGACCGAAACCCCATTGGTGATGCCGAAAGGGACTCGGAGGATGTGGTAGAGATGACCGTCAGCTTCAAAAGCTGTGTACTGGTGGTCCTCAGCCCTGATGGGGAGCTGGTGGTATGCCAACTTCAGATCAATCATCGAGAACACCCGGTATTGTGCTATCTGATTGACCATGTCAGATATGCGGGGGAGTGGGTATGCATCTATCTGGGTGTAGCGATTGATCGTCTGGCTGTAGTCAATAACTAGGCGCTGTTTTTCACCAGTCTTCACTACCACCACTTGTGCTCGCCATGGGCTAGTGCTACCCTCAATAATCCCTTCCTTCAGGAGTCTTGCTACTTCGGATTTAATGAAGCTCCTATCCCCGGCACTGTACCGCCTGCTTTTGGTAGCGATGGGCTTACAGTCGTGGGTGAGGTTAGCGAACAAGGGGCGGGAGACTTTAAGCATGGAGAGGCTGCAAATGGTGCGCGGCGGGCGATTTAAAAGCTGCTGGCTGCAGACTGTGAGTGGGGGGAGGGGTCCGCCGTACGCTAATGTGACACTTTTAAGGTGGCACTGAAAATCCAACCCCAGTAGAACGGCAGCGCAGAGATGGGGCAGGACAAGAAGTTTAACATTTTTGTATTCTGTGCCCCTTACTGAAAGGGTCACTACACAGTAGCCACCGACGTCTGCTGAATGGGATTTGGAAGCCATAGAGATCCGATGGCGCATTGGCAGGACCGGGAGAGAGTAACTGCACACCGTGTCGGGGTGGATAAAGCTCTCCGTGCTCCCGCTGTCGAAAAGGCAGGTAGTGGCGCGGCAATTTACCGTAGTGTCCATCATGGACCTGGACAGTTGGTGAGGGAGAGATTGGTCCAGCGTCGCGAAGGCCAGCGTATGGTCGAGCGAGTGGCTGTGGTCGTCAGACGAGGTGGTGGTTGAGCCCGGGTCACCTGCGATTGGAGTTGGAGGCGTCCAAGATGGCGGACAAAATGGCTGCGCCCATGATCCCGATCCCCACACGGCTGGAGGTGTCCAAGATGGTGGACAAGATGGCTGCCCCCACGGTTCACACGCGGCGCTGCTGGCGTTAGCGGTTTTACCTTTGCAGGCGCTGACATAGTGTCCATTCTTCCCGCAGCCAGAGCAGGTAGCGTTTTTCGCCGGGCAGCGTGCTCTGGGGTATTTTGCCTGGCCACAAAAGTATCATTTCGGGCCCTTGGACATCGCTGCAGCAGTTGGTGCCGGGGGTGGCGGTCCCATGACCCAAGGTTGCGGCGTCCATGGTGCGGAGCGGTTAGGGGAGAATGCGTCCATATTCCGGTAGGCCGCGTCTAGCGAGAGCGCGAGGGACACTGCCTTCTTCAGGTCGATTTCGCCCTTCTCCAGCAGTCTCTGCCGGGAGTAGTCGGACTTGAGGCCCGCAACAAAAGCATCTCGGATGAGTCCCTCCATGTGTGTCGCGGCCGATACCTCTTTACAATCGCAGGCTCGGCCGAGTATCTGTAGTGCCCGTAGGAATGCCTCCACCGATTCCCCAGACTGCTGGTTGCGGGATCTCAGGAGGTGTCTGGCATAAACCGTATTTACCGGGCATGTGTATTGTCCTTTTAGCAGATCGACAGCCGCCGCGTAGGTAGTCGCGTCCTGGATGAGCGTGTAGACCTGGTGGCCCACCTTGGAGGCCAGGATTTTTAGTTTGTTTCCATCTAGCATCACGGCTGAGGCTTCCAGGTAAGCTTCGAAGCAACGCAGCCATTGTGCGAACTTGGTAGACGAACCCGCCACTTGAGGGTCTAGGTCCAGGCATGTTGGTCTGAGGGCATGCAGTAGCGCCTGCTGCTCAGCGTTTGGTGCCGTCCTTTGCTGCAGCGCCTGCTGCTCAGCATTTGGTGCTGACATTTAGTTTTTGCTAATAAAATTGATGCGCTATCAATTACTCATAAAAGACGGAGAGTTAGGAGAGTAACTAAAAGGCTTTTATTAGCAAAGAACAGAGCATGCCTCTCGTGGTTGACTGGTTTCCAAGAAGGCAGGGGGCTGCAGAGCAGTCACCTTTATACCTGGGCATGTGGGTGGAGCCAGGGGTGGAGCCAGCTGAGGCATGCATAGATACAACAGTGTGCAACAACAACAATGGTGAACAACAATAACAGTGGTTTACCACACAGTCCCAGGTAAGTTTTAACTCAGCCACATTGGTAGGAGCAGGGGCGTCCTGCAGTGCGTGTACCTTCTCCTTGAGTGGATGGAGCCCGGTGGCGTCCACTCTGTGTCCCAGGAACACTGCCTCATTCCCCAGGAAAGTGCACTTACTCCTCTTGAGTCGTAACCCTGCCCTCTCCAATCTCTGTAGTACCTCTCTCAGAGTGCTCAGATGCTCCTGGTCGGTTCTTCCCGTCACCAGAATGTCATCCAGATAGATGGAAACATGTGGAATCCCTTGCAGTACACCTTTGATTGTCCTCTGGAAGATAGCTGGACTAGATGAGACACTAAACGGTAAGCGGTTATATGTAAACAAGCCCTTGTGTGTATTTATGGTAACATACTTCTTTGATTCGTCATCCAGTGTAATCTGCAAGTAGGCATGACTCATATCCAACTTTGTGAATTTCTTTCCTCCAGCCAGGTTTGCAAAGAGATCCTCTGTTTTGGGAATAGGATACTGCTCTAGTTTGGACAACCAATTGACTGTCAATTTATAATCTCCACAGAGTCTTACCGAATTGTCCGGTTTTAAAACAGGTACTATGGGAGCTGCCCATTCTGAACATTTCACTGGCTCCAGTATGTTTTCTCTCAATAGAGGGTCAAGCTCAGCCTCTACCTTTCGCTTCATGGCATAAGGCACAGGTCATTGTTTAAAAAACCTTGGCGGTGCCTCCTTGTCTACATAAATCTTAGCTGGGGGGCCATTAAATGTGCCAAGTTCCTCCTTGAACACATTCTCATGTTCACTCAACACTTCTTGCAAAGTCAACTGTTTGCCCTCATCTATTTGATTTACTGCTCCCCAGTCTAATTTAAGTTCTTTTATCCAGCCCCGACCTAACAGGTTTGGTCCGGTACCCGATACTATAACTACAGGTAGCTGTTCCACTGTGTCCCTGTGTTGCACAGTTACATTAGCTGTACCTAATGTCGCTACTCGTTCACCTATATATGTTTTAAGATGCAGAGAGCAAGACTGTAACTCTGGAACTTTTGCACGGTTCCACAATTTTGAGTACTCTGCTTTGTTCATTATGGTTACACCACACCCTGTATCGACTTCAAAGTTCACCTTAGAGTCATTTACTGTCAGTTGCAATGTGATAGGAGCCACTTTTGGAATGTTCTCTAACATGCTATACATTATGTACGTGTCCTCTTCTTCCTCAGCTTCCCCGCTGATGTGGTGTGCTCCATGTTTTTTCACTTCTCTTCCTTGGTTTTGCTTTCCTCCCCCTTTTGGTTTGGATTCCTCCACAGGTGATTTTGTCACATTAAATGGTAGGACACTGAATAGTATAGAGGAGCAAAGGGTCCTTGGAGTGCATGTCTACAGATCCCTGAAGGTAGCAGGCCAGGTAGATAAGATGGTTAAGAAGGCATACGGAATGCTTGCCTTTATTAGCCGTGGCATAGAATACAAGAGCAGCGGGTTATGCTTCAACTGTATAAAACACTAGTTAGGCCTCAGCTAGAGAACAGCATGCAGTTCTGGTCACCACATTACAGGAAAGATGTGATTGCACTAGAGAGGAGATTTACAATGATGATGTTGGGAGTAGAGAATCTCAGCTATGAGGAAAGACTGGATAGGCAGGTTTTGTTTTCCTTGTAACTGTGGAGGCTGAGGGGAGACCTTATTGAGATGTACAAATTTATGAGGAGCATAGATAAAGTGGATAGAAAGGACCTATTTCCCTTAGCAGAGGGGTCAAAAACCAGGGGGCACAGATTTAAAGTAATTGGGGGAAGGTTTAGAGGGGATTTGAGGGGAAATTTCTTCACCCAGAGGGTTGTGGGGGTCTGGAACTCACTGCCTGAAAGGGTGGTAGAGGCAGGAACCCTAACCACATTTAAAAAGTAGTTGGATGTGCACTTGGGATGCTGTAACCTGCAGGGCTACAGACCAAGAGCTGGGAAGTGGGATTAGGCTGGATAGCTCTTTGTTGGCCGGCGCGGACACGATGGGCCGAAATGGCCTCCTTCCGTGCTGTAGCTTTCTATGATTCTATGAAACGGCCCTCAACAAAAGTCACGAATTACATCCTTCGCGGCTGTAACCGATGGGCTATCTCTCTTCATCCTTCTCGACGTGTCTGCAAGCTTCACCACGGTTGATCACACCATCCTCCTCCAACACCTCTCCTCCATTGTTCAGCCCAGTGGGACTTGTTGGTGGAATTACAGGATAGTTGCTGAGCCAGACCCCCGAAACAAGCTCGTGGAACAGGAAACATTGAGACGTCTGATTGATACACTTTATTTCACAAATCAATGGTAACAGTGGCAGAAGGTGGGTGGTGGTGTTCCACAAGGATCAGTGCTGGGTCCACTGTTGCTCACAAGTTATATTAACGATTTAGGCTTTGGAATCAAAAACACAATTTCTAAATTTGCGGATGACACCAACTTAGGGGAATAGTCAACACTGATGAGGACTGCAACAAATTACAGGAGGACATTAATAAACTTGCAGAATGGGCCTATAATTGGCAAATGAATTTCAACACAGATAAATGTGAGGTATTACATTTTGGTATGAAGAATAGGGAGGTCACTTATCACTTGGAGGGTGTGAGCCTAGGTGGGGTAGATGAACAAAGGGATCTCGGAGTACAAATACACAAATTACTAAAAGTTGCGACACAGGTTAGCAAGGCCATAAAAAAGCAAACCAAGCACTAGGGTTTATTTCTCGAGGCATAGAATTGAAAAGTAGTGAAGGTATGCTAAACCTGTATCGAACCTTGGTTAGACCACACAGTTCTGATGAAGGATTCCACAGCTGAAACGTTAACTCTGTTTCTCTCTCCATGGATGCTGCCCTGGCCTGCTGAGTATTTCCAGCATTTTCTTGTTAGTTCAGATTTCCAGCATCCACAGTATTTTGCTATTGAATTTAAGGGGAGGCTGGACAAGCATATGAGGGAGAATGGAATAGAGGGTTATGCTGATAGATTTAGATGAGGAATGACGGGAGGAGGCTCGAGTGGAGCTTGGACTGGTTGGGCCCAATGGCCTGTTTCTGTGCCGTATGTCCTATGTAATCCAATGTAACATAGTAAAAACGTCCCAATCAGTTCACAGGAGCACCATCAGACCAAATTTAACACTGACTCTTATATATAAGGAGAATATTAGGACAGGTGACCAAAAGCTTGGTGAAAGAGGTAGGGGGTTGGGAACCTGTGCAGGGAGACAGAGGAAAGGGAAGCAAGGATATAAACAAAAGACAGGAAGGAGAAAAGCAAAAGTGGAAGTCAGAGAAATCAAGGGTGTAAATCAAATAGGGCCACAGTAAATTATAATTCTAAAAGGACTAAGAGTGTTAAAAAATCAAGCCTGAAGGCTTTGTGTCTTAATGCGAGGAGCACTCATAATAAGGTGGATGAATTAGCTGCACAAATCGATGTAAACGGATATGATATAATTGGGATTATGGAGACATGGCTCCAGGATGACCAAGTCTGGGAATTCAATATCCAGGGGTATTCAATATTCAGGAAGGACAAGAGTAAAGGAAAAGGAGATAGGGTAGCATTGCTGGTTAAAGAGGAGATTAACACAATAGTAAGGAAGGATATTAGCTCTGATGATGTGGAATCTGTATGGGCAGAGCTGAGAAATACCAAGGGGCAGAAAACGTTAGTGGGAGTTGTATACAGACCCCCAAACAGTAATGCTGAGGTTGGGGATGGTATTAAACGGGAAATTAGAGATGCGTGCAATAAGGGCACAGCAGTTATCATGGGTGACTTTAATCGACATATAGTTTGGGCTAATCAAATTTGTAACAATACTGTGGAGGAGGAATTCCTAGAGTGTATACGGGATGGTTTCCTGGACCAATATGTCGAGGAACCAACTAGAGATCAGGCCACCTTAGATTGGGTATTATGTAATGAGAAAGGATTAATTAGCAATCTTGTTGTGCGAGGCCCCTTGGGGAGGAGCGAACATAATATGATAGAATTCTTAATTAAAATGGAGAGTGAAGTAGTTGACTCAGAGACTAGGGTCCTGAATTTAAATAAAGGAAACTACGATGGTATGAGGCATGAGTTGGCTAGGATGGATTGTGGAATGTTACTTAAAGGGTTGATGGTGGATAGGCAATGGCAAACATTTAAAGATCGCATGGATGATCTACAGAATTTGTTCATCCCTGTTTGGGATAAAAATAAAACAAAACAGGTGACTCAACCGTGGCTAACAAGGGAAATTAGGGATAGCATAAGATTCAAGGAGAGGACATATAATTAAGCCAGAAAAAGCAGGAAACCTGAGGATTGGGAGCAGTTTAGGATTCAGCAAAGGAGGACAAAGGGATTAATTAAGAGGAGGAAAATAGATTATGAGAGTAAGCTTGCAGGGAACATAAAAACTGACTGCAAAAGCTTCTATAGATATGTGAAGAGAAAAAGGTAGGTGAAGTAAAGCATAGGTCCCTTGCAGTCAGAATCAGGGGAATTTAATATGGGGAACAAAGAAATGGCAGAACAATTAAATACGTACTTTGGTTCTGTCTTAAAAAGGACGACACAAATAACCTCCCAGAGATGCCGGGGAACATAGGGTCTAATGAGAGGGAGGAATGAATGAAATCAGTATTGTTAGGGAAATTGATGACATTGAAGGCCGATAAATCCCCAGGGCTTGATAATCTACATCCTAGGGTACGTAAGGAAGTGGCCCTAGAAATAGTAGATGCATTGCTGATCATCTTCCAAAATTTGATAGACTCTGGAACAGTTCCCATGGATCGGAGGGTAGCTAATGTTACCCCACTATTTAAAAAAGGTGGTAGAGGGAAAACGGGGAATTATAGACCAGTAAGTCTGACATCGGTAGTGGGGAAAATGCTGGAGTTCATTACAAAGATGTAATAGCAGAGCACTTGGAAAACAGTGACAGGATCGGACAAAGTCAACATGGATTTACAAAAGTTAAATCATGCTTGACTAATCTACTGGAATTTTTTGAGGATGTAACTGGTAGAATAGATAAGGGAGAACCAGTGGATGTGGTGTATTTGGACTTTCAGAAGGCTTTTGATAAGGTCCCGCATAAGAGATTAGCGTGCAATGTAAAAGCCCACGGGATTGGGGGTAAGGTACTGTCTTGGATAGAGAACTGGCTGGCATACAGGAAGCAAAGAGTTGGAATAAACGGGTCTTTTTCCAAGTGGCAGGCAGTGACTAGTGGGGTACCGCAGGGATCGGTGCTAGGACGCCAGCTATTCACACTATATATAAATGATCTAGATGAGGGAACTCGATGTAATATCTCCAAGTTTGCAGATGACACAAAGCTTGGTGGGCATGTGTGGTGTGAGGAGGATTCAGAGAAACTCCAGTATGATTTGGACAGGTTGAGTGATTGGGCAGATGCATGGCAGCTGCAGTATAATGTGGATAAATGCGAGGTTATCCACTTTGGTGGCAAAAACAGGAAGACAGATTATTATCTGAATGGCAATAGATTGGGAGATGGGGAAGGGCAACGAGACCTGGGTATCCTTGTGCACCAGTCGCTGAAGGTAAGCATGCAGGTGCAGCAGGCGGTTAAGAAGGCAAATAGTATGGCACCTCTGACAGAGCAGCTCTCCCTCAGTACTGCCCTGGAGTGTCAGCCTAGATTACGTGCTCTAGTCTCCAGAGTGGGACTCAAACCCACGACCTTCTGACTCTAGAGGTGAGAGTGTCACCCACTGAGCCGAGGCTGACCCCTCTTAAACTCCAGCCTAGTTACTAGGGTTATTATCAGCATCTTCAAATGGCCCCACCGCCCCCCAAACCCATAATTGCCATTATTAACACAGAATAGTCCTTCATGTGATTAACAGCAGAATGGGACCAGTGCGCTCAGGTGTGAACTCGCTGGTGTCTCAGCAGGTGAGTTGAACTGGTGAATCCCTTTTCACACACTGAGCAGGGGAACGGCCTCTTCCCGGTGTGGGTGAACTGGTGATTCCGAAGATTGGATGAGTGCGTAAACCTCTTCCCGCAGTGAGAGCAGCTGAACGGCCTCTCCCCGGTGTGGATGCGTCGATGCTTCTTCAGGTCCTTGGAGCATTTGAAACTCTTGTCGCAGTCGGAACATTTAAACGGCCTCTCGTCAGTGTGAACCAGCTGGTGTTCCCGCAGATAGGCAAGATGAGTGAATCCTTTCCCGCACTCGGAGCAGGAGAATGGCTTCTCATCAGTGTGACCCAGCTGGTGTTCCCGCAGAGTGGAGGGACGAGCGAATCCTTTCCCGCACTCAGAGCAGGTGAACGGACTCTCGTCAGTGTGAACCAGCTGGTGTATCAGCAGGGCGGAGGAGTGAATCCCTTCCCACACACGGAGCAGGTGAACGGCCTCTCCCCGGTGTGAACTCGCTTGTACAGTATCAGGTCGCTGGATCTTCTGAAGCCCTTCTCGCAGTTGGAGCACTGAAAAGGTCTCTCATCGGTGTGAACACGCTCGTGTATCAATAGGTTGAAAGACTGGGTAAACCTCTTCTCACAGTGAGAGCAGGCGAACGGCTTCTCCCCGGTGTGAACTCGCCGGTGTCTCAGCAGGGCGGATTGTTGAGTGAATCCCTTCCCGCACACGGAGCAGGTGAACGGCCTCTCCCCGGTGTGAACTCGCTGGTGTGTCTGCAGATGGAATGAATGACTGAATCCCTTCCCACACACGGAGCAGGTGAATGGCCTCTCCCCGGTGTGTACTCGCAGTTGTGCCTGCAGGGAGCCTGAATGAGTGAATCCCTTCCCACACACGGAGCAGGTGAACGGCCATTTCACAGAGTGACTGCGTTGATGAGTCTCCAGCTCGGAAAGGCAACTGAAGCCCTTCCCGCATTCCCAACATTTGCACAGACTCTCCTCGCTTTGCTTACACTTGTGCCTCCCCAGACTGCACCTTCGATTGAATCCACGTCCACACACAAGACACGTGTGCAGTTTGCCCGCATTCTGATTGCTGCTTTCCGCTTCCATATGTCGATGATATTCAGGTCCTGATGAATCGAGTGACTCTGTCAGATCTTCATGTGAAGTTTGCGTTAAGCTGCCCATCTGCAATTCCTGCCCTTGCAAGAGACAGTAAAAGAGGTTTATATAAGTAATTAATGTAAATACAGGAGAGAAAATAAAGAAAGACTGGCCTTTATACAGCACCTTTCACGACCAATGGTTTTACAGCCAATGAATTACTTTTTGAAGTGTAGTTGCTGTTGTAATGTGGGAAACACTGCAGCCAATTTGCATGATAAATAAAGGCCAGGACACCGGGGATAACACTCCTGCCCTTCTTCGAAATAATGGGATATTTTATGTCCACCTGAACGTATCTTCCGAATGACGGCCCTCCGACAGTGCGGCGCTCCCTCAGTACTGCCCCGCCGACAGTGCGGCGCTCCCTCAGTACTGCCCCTCCGACAGTGCGGCGCTCCCTCAGTACTGCCCCTCCGACAGTGCGGCGCTCCCTCAGTACTGCCCCTCCGACAGTGCGGCGCTCCCTCAGCACTGCCCCTCCGACAGTGCGGCGCTACCTCAGTACTGCCCCTCCGACAGTGCGGTGCTCCCTCAGTACTGCCCCTCCGACAGCGCAGAGCTCCCTCAGTACTGTCCCTCCGACACTGCAGAGCTCCCTCAGTACTGTCCCTCTGACATGCGGCACTCCCTCAGTACTGCCCTTCCGACAGTGCATCGCTCCCTCAGTACTGTCCCTCCAACAGTGCAGCACTCCCTCAGTACTGTCCCTCCGACAGTACGGCACTCCCTCAGTACTGCCCCTCCGACAGTGCGGCGCTCCCTCAGTATCGCCCCTCCGACAGTGCGGCGCTCCCTCAGTACTGCCCCTCCGACAGTGCTGCGCTCCCTCAGTACTGCTCCTCCGACAGTGCAGCGCTCCCTCAGTACTGACCCTCCCACAATGCGCCGCTCCCTCAGTACTGCCCCACCGACAGGGCACCGCCCCTCCGACAGTGCGGCGCTCCTTCGGCAGTGCCCCAGAGCATCAGCCTAGGTTTATGTGCTCGAGTCCCTGGAGAGCGGACTTTCAAGCCACAACTTTCTGACTCAGAGACGAGGGTGCTCCCAACTGAGCCACTGACTGGCTCTCAAGGTCTTTCACATCCTTCCTAAACTGCAGTGGCTGGGGGAATTGTCACAGTCCCTTTAATCAGAAGAACACACGAGAGGGGGGAGGGAGGCCCTTTAAATATGGAGGGGGTGGGTGTCCCTTTAAATGTGGAGGGGGCGGGTGTCCCTTTAAATGTGGAGGGGGCGGGTGTCCCTATAAATGTGGAGGGGGCGGGTGTCCCTTTAAATGTGGAAGGGGTGAGTGTCCCTTTAAATGTGGAGGTGGTGGGTGTCCCTTTGAATGTGGCGGGGGAGGGGGTCCCTTTGAATGTGGTGGGGTTGGGTGACCCTTTAAATGTGGAGGGGCTGGGTGTCCCTTTACAATACAATAATACAATACAAATCGCTTTATTGGCATGATAAGGTACATCTTATGTTGCCAAAGCATCAAAATACATTTATGGTTGAACACATAAACGCGGTTCCATTCATACAGTGTATAAACAGGTATATCCCTGAGTTTATAAATATATTTTCGCCTTGTTTATATATACTCTTGTCTTAGTTTACTGGTTGTCCCTCTGTTCATGGCAAGCTGTAACATAGTGTGCCGCCAGTGTTACACAGCTTCTCTCCTCCCCCAGTAGGAATGGGAGTTTTTGGTTGTAAGTCAGATTTCTGAATTCAGGGCATATTTGTGAGAATTTTTGATAGAAATTCTCTCTGATGCCCTGATATTTTCCACAGGCTGTGAGGAAGTGCATCTCTGTCTCAACTACTCCCTGACTGCAGTGAGAGCATATCCTGTCTTCTCTTGGCAGCCTGGTCTGCCTGTGTCTGCCTTTTTCGATCGCTAGGCTATGTTCGCTAAGTCTGTACCTTGTCAAGGTTCTTCTCAGTTTGTTTAAATGTGGAGGGGGGGTTGGGTGTCCGTTTAAACGTGGAGGGGGGGTTGGGTGTCCCTTTAAATGTGATGGGGGGGTTGGGTGTCTCTTTAAATGTGGAGAGGCGGGGCCGCGCATGCCCATTCGGCCTCTCACCACAGAAGCAGGCTGCCAGTGCGCCTGCGCGGGGCCTCCGGGGAGCGGCCGGAAGGCCGGGCCCGGGGAAGTGTTTGGGAAGCGATTTAAATCGAGGTGAGGGGGGACCGGAGAGCGAGATTATAATAAAGTAAAATACGAGAAAAACAAATCCTGAGAGTCGGGCGGGCGGGACCTCCGCGGACGCCGAACGGAGCGCATTGAGCCGCGCGGGGGTGCGGAGTGAGCTGGAGAAATGTCATTCTGACTGACGGGAGCGCGGCCCAATAGGAAGAGGGCTGAGCTGGGAGGACTGAACTGGGCGGCCTGGTCCTCCAACCAATGGCGGCGCGGCAAGGGGGCGGGCCCTGGGCCTCCAGCTCAGGTGCGCTGGGGCCGATTGTGACGCACTGTCCCCAGGTGAGAGCAGCACAAGGCTGGGGCTGGAATCTGGGAGAGGGGCCGCAGTCAGCACAAGGCTGGGGCTGGAATCTGGGAGAGGGGCCGCAGGCAGTGGGC
This sequence comes from Somniosus microcephalus, assembly GCF_052327205.1. Taxonomy (NCBI): domain Eukaryota; kingdom Metazoa; phylum Chordata; class Chondrichthyes; order Squaliformes; family Somniosidae; genus Somniosus; species Somniosus microcephalus. The sequence continues at coordinate 573,784 of NC_140993.1, forward strand.
CTGGCAAAGGGACACAAGCTTCACAATACAAGCTTCTTTCAAATGCACAATTGTTTCCTACACACAGCCTTGGTCACTGCAAAAAAAACTGTTTAACAATTCATCATAACTCCCCTACTTTAGGAGAGGGGTAGAGTGCAAAAAGCAAGGAAGTTATGATGAAACTGTGTAAAAGACTGGAGTCAGCTGTGGCTCAGTGGATAGCAGAGTCAGAAGGTTGTGGGTTCAAATCCCGCTCCAGGGACTTGAGCACATAAAGCGAGGCTGACACTCCAGTGCGGTGCTGAGGGAGCGCCGCACTGTCAGAGGAGCGGCGCTGAGGGAGCACCGCGCTGTCGGAGGAGCAGTGCTGAGGGAGCGCCGCACTGTCGGAGGGGGCAGTACTGAGGGAGCGCCGTGCTGTCGGAGGGTCAGTACTGAGGGAGTGCTGCACTGTCGGAGGGGCAGTACCGAGGGAGCGCTGCTCCATCGGAGGGGCTGTACTGTGGGAGCGCCGCACTGTTGGAGGGGCAGTACTGAGGGACCGCCGCACTGTCGGAGGGTCAGTACTGTGGGAGTGTCGCACTGTCGGAGGGGCAGTACTGCGGGAGCACCGCACTGTCTGGGGAAGCAATGCTGTGGGAGAGCCGCATTGTCGGAGGGGCATTAATGAAGGAGCGCTGCAGTTTCGGATAAGCGGCCTTACGGATGAGACGTTAAACCGAGGCCCCCGTCTGCCCACTCAGGTGGACGTAAAAGATCCTGTGGTGCTATTTGGAAGACGTTATTCCCGGTGTTTTGAGCCCAATATTTTTCCCTCAATCAAAATGATGAAAAAACAGATTATCTGGCCATTTTCACATTGCTGTTTGTGGGAGCTTGCTGTGCACAAATTGGCTGCCGCGTTTCCCACATTACAGCAGTGACTACACTTCAAAAGTACTTCGTTGGTTGTAAAGCACTTTGGGACGTCCGGTGGTCATGAAAGGCGGTTAAGAAGGCAAATGGTATGCTGGCCTTCATTACAAGAGGATTTGAGTACAGGGGTAAAGAAGTCTTACTCCAATTATATCTTCTTAGGCAGTCCCTCGGAACCAAGGATAACTTGCTCACACATTAAAAATGAGTTCTCAGGTGACTGATGAGTTCACACAGGTGGGGCAGACGGTAGTTGAAGGGGTGGGTGGGTGGGGTGCTTCGGTTGATGTGCGCTCCTTGCGCTTGGCTTCCGCTTGCTCCCGGCGAAGAGACTCGAGGTGTTCGGCGCCTTCCTGGATGCTTCTTCTCCACTTTGTGCGGTCTTGGGCCAGGGATTCCCAGGAGTCAGTGAGGATATTGCACCTTTTCAAGGAGGCTTTGAGGGTGTCCTTGAAGTGTTTCCTCTGCCCACCTGGGGTCTCTTGCTGTGCCGGAGCTCCGAGTAGAGCGCTTGTTTTGGGAGTCTCGTATCGGGCATGCGGACAATGTGACCCATCCATCGGAGCTGATCGAGCATAGTCAAAGCTTCGATGCTGGGGATGTTGGCCTGAGCCAGAACACTGACGTTGGTGCGTCTATCCTGCCAATTAATTTGCAGGATCTTGCGGAGGCAGCGTTGGTGGTACCTCTCCAGTGCACCTCAAAGCACTGGAGAGGTAGCACCAACGCTGCCTCCAATTATATAGGGCCTTGGTGAGGCCACACCTGGAGTACTGTGCACAATTGTGGTCTCCTTACCTAAGGAAGGATATACTTCGGGACCAGCGGGAGCAGTGAGTCAGAGCCCGGTATAAAAACCGGAGAGAGGCGAGGCCCGAGACCAGTCGGGACCAGCGGGAGCAGTGAGTCGGAGCCCGGTATAAAAACCGGAGAGAGGTGAGGCTCGAGACCAGTCGGGACCAGCGGGAGCAGTGAGTCGGAGCCCGGTATAAAAACCGGAGAGAGGCGAGGCCCGAGACCAGTCGGGACCAGCGGGAGCAGTGAGTCGGAGCCCGGTATAAAAACCGGAGAGAGGCGAGGCCCGAGACCAGTCGGGACCAGCGGGAGCAGTGAGTCGGAGCCCGGTATAAAAACCGGAGAGAGGCGAGGCCCGAGACCAGTCGGGACCAGCGGGAGCAGTGAGTCGGAGCCCGGTATAAAAACCGGAGAGAGGCGAGGCCCGAGACCAGTCGGGACCAGCGGGAGCAGTGAGTCGGAGCCCGGTATAAAAACCGGAGAGAGGTGAGGCCCGAGACCAGTCGGGACCAGCGGGAGCAGTGAGTCGGAGCCCGGTATAAAAACCGGAGAGCGGCGAGGCCCGAGACCAGTCGGGACCAGCGGGAGCAGTGAGTCGGAGCCCGGTATAAAAACCGGAGAGAGGCGAGGCCCGAGACCTGTCGGGACCAGCGGGAGTAGTGAGTCGGAGCCCGGTATAAAAACCGGAGAGAGGCGAGGCCCGAGACCAGTCGGGACCAGCGGGAGCAGTGAGTCGGAGCCCGGTATAAAAACCGGAGAGAGGCGAGGCCCGAGACCAGTCGGGACCAGCGGGAGCAGTGAGTTGCAGCCCGGTATAAAAACCGGAGAGCGGCGAGGCCCGAGACCAGTCGGGACCAGCGGGAGCAGTGAGTCGGAGCCCGGTATAAAAACCGGAGAGAGGCGAGGCCCGAGACCAGTCGGGACCAGCGGGAGCAGTGAGTCGGAGCCCGGTATAAAAACCGGAGAGAGGCGAGGCCCACCAACTCAGCAGCGGGGAGAGAGGTAAAAAGTAATCAGAGTGTGACGTCACCAGGGAGCAGGTAAGTGATTGGTTGGTGAGTATTTCTCTTTTTTAAACTTTAACTCTGTAGTTTATAGTTACCAGGGTCTTTCTGGTGTAGCAGGGACTGTTGGTAGACTATACAAGCGCCTTAGAGATATTTTTAATTGGTGATAGTAAATTAATTTAAATTAAGTAAAGGGAAGGTCATGCCAGGTGAGCCCAGCCCCGTGATATGCTCCTCTTGCTCTATGTGGGAATTCAGGGAACCCGGTGCCCCTGATGACCACGTGTGCCAGAGATGCATCCATCTGCAGCTACTAGCAGACCGGATTGAGGCGCTGGAGCTGCGGGTGGATGGGTTGTTGAGCATTCACGATGCTGAGAGGTTCGTGGATAGCACATTTAGTGAGTTGGTCACACCGCAGGGAAGGGCTGCACAGGAAGACAGGAAATGGGTGACCAGCAGGCAGAGCAATAGAAGCAGGCAGGTAGTGCAGGAGATCCCTGTGACCATTCCCCTCTCAAACAAGTATACTGCTTTGGATACTGTTGGGGGGGATGACTCACCAGGGGAAGGCAGCAGCAGCCAACTTCCTGGCACTGGGGGTGCTCCTGCTGCCCAGGAAGGGGGGAAAAAGAGTGGGAGAGCAATATTGGTAGGGGATTCTATAGTAAGGGGAACAGATAGGCGTTTCTGTGGCCGTAGACGTAAATCCAGGATGGTTTGTTGCCTCCCTGGTGCCAGGGTCAAGGATATCACTGAGCGGCTGCAGGGCATTCTGGAGGGGGAGGGGGAGGGTGAACAGCCAGAGGTCATGGTCCACATTGGTACCAATGACATAGGTAAAAAGAGGGATGAGGTCCTGCAGCAAGAATTTAGGGAGTTAGGTGAAGGATTAAAGAGCAGGACCTCAAAGGTTGTAATCTCTGGATTACTCCCGGTGCCATGTGCTAGTGGGTATAGGAATAGGAAGATAGAACAGATGAATGCGTGGCTAAAGGAATGGTGCAGGGGGGAGGGCTTTAGTTTCCTGGATCACTGGGTCTGCTTCTGGGAAAGGTGGGACTTGTACAAGTCGGACGGTTTACACCTGAACCAGAGGGGAACCAATATCCTTGCGGGGAGGTTTGCTAGCACTGCTGTGGGGGGGTTAAACTAACTTGGCAGGGGGATGGGGTACAGAGTGGAGCTATAGTAGGGGATGATTTACAGCCAAATACAGAGGAAAAAACAAGTCAGCTGGGAAGGCAGAGCAAATATGTGAAGGCAAAAGGGAATATGGCAGGGCTGGAAGGCATTTATTTTAATGCAAGGAGTCTTGCAAATAAGGTGGATGAACTGAAGTTGTTGTTGAGCACATGGGAGTACGATATTGTTGCTATCACGGAGACATGGTTGAGGGAGGGTCAGGACTGGCAGCTCAATATTCCGGGGTATAGAATCTTCAGGCGAGACAGAGGGGGGTGTAAAAGGGGAGGGGGTGTTGCAATATTAATTAAGGAGTCAATTACTGCTGTAAGGAGGGATGATATATTAGCGGGTTCCTCTAATGAGGCCTTATGGGTAGAACTTAAAAACAAAAAGGGGGCAAGCACGTTGCTGGGAGTGTACTATAGGCCCCCAAACAGTCAGGGGGAGATAGAGGAACAGATATGTAGGCAAATCTCAGAGAAGTGTGAAAATAATAGGGTAATAATAGTGGGGGATTTCAACTTCCCCAATATAAATTGGGATAGTCAGAGTGTGAAAGGCTTAGAGGGTGCAGAACTCTTGAAGTGCATCCAGGAGAGCTTTTTGAGCCAACATGTAGAAAGTCCTACAAGAGAGGGGGCGGTACTGGACCTAATTCTGGGGAATGTAGCCGGGCAAGTGGTGGAAGTATCAGTAGGAGAGCATTTTGGCGACAGTGACCATAATTCGGTGAGATTTAAGGTGGTCATGGAAAAAGACAAAGACGGCCCGGAAATAAGGGTTCTAAATTGGGGGAAGGCCAATTTTAATATGATAAGGCAGGATCTGGCCAAAGTGGACTGGGAGCAGCTACTTATAGGAAAATCCACATCAAAACAGTGGGAGACTTTCAGAAGGGAAATAGAGAGAGTACAACGCCAACATGTTCCTGTAAAGGTCAAGGGTGGGACCAACAAGCAAAGGGAACCTTGGATGACAAGGGATATACAAAAATGCATTAGAAATAAAAGGGGGGCTTTTGGCAGTTACAAAAGACGGAAGAAGCCCTAGAGGAGTATAAAAAGTGCAGGGGCATACTTAAAAAAGAAATTAGGAGGGCGAGGAGGGGCCATGAAATAACACTGGCGAGCAAAATAAAGGAAAATCCTAAGATGTTTTATAAGTATATTAAGGGCAAGAGGATAATCAGGGAAAGGGTAGGGCCCATTAGGGACCAAAGTGGCAATCTGTGTGTAGAGCCAGATGATGTAGGCGGGGTTTTAAATGAATTTTTTGCATCTGTGTTCACTATGGAGAAAGACGATGCGGACATAGAAATCGGGCAAGGGGACTGTGACATACTTGAACATATTAGCATCGAGAGGGAGGAGGTGCTAGCAGTTTTAGCAGGCCAAAAAGTGGATAAATCCCCAGGCCCGGACGAGATGTATCCCAGGCTGCTGTGGGAGGCAAAGGAGGAGATTGCAGGGGCTCTGACACAAATTTTCAGAACTTCTCTGGCCACAGGGGATGTACCAGAGGACTGGAGAACAGCTAATGTAGTACCATTATACAAGAAGGGAAGCAGGGATAAACCAGGGAATTACAGGCCAGGGAGCCTAACATCTGTGGTAGGGAAATTATTGGAAAAAATTCTGAGGGACAAAATTAGTCTCCACTTGGAGAGGCAAGGATTAATCGGGGATAGTCAGCATGGCTTTGTCAAGGGTCATAGAGTCATAGAGTCATAGAGTAATACAGCACGGATAGAGGCCCTTCGGCCCATCGTGTCCATGCCGGCCATCAAGCCCTGTCTAATCTAATCCCATATTCCAGCATTTGGCCCGTAGCCTTGTATGCTATGGCATTTCAAATGCTCATCCAAATGCTTCTTAAATGTTGTGAGGGTTTCTGCCTCCACAACCCTTTCAGGCAGTGAGTTCCAGACTCCAACCACCCTCTGGGTGAAAAAGTTCTTTCTCAAATCCCCTCTAAACCTCCCGCCCTTTACCTTGAATCTATGCCCCCTAGTTATTGACCCCTCTACTAAGGGGAAAAGCTCCTCAGCATCCATCCTATCTATGCCCCTCACAATTTTGTACACCTCAATCATGTCCCCCCTCAGCCTCCTCTGCTCCAAGGAAAACAAACCCAATCTGCCCAGTCTCTCTTCATAGCTGAAGCGCTCCAGCCCTGGTAACATCCTGGTGAACCTCCTCTGCACCCTCTCTAACGCGATCACATCTTTCCTGTAGTGTGGCGACCAGAACTGCACACAGTATTCCAGCTGTGGCCTAACCAGTGTTTTATACAGCTCCATCATAACCTCCTTGCTCTTATATTCTATGCCTCGGCTAATGAAGGCAAGTATCCCATATGCCTTTTTTACCACCTTATCCACCTGTTCCGCCGCCTTCAGGGATCTGTGTACCTGCACACCCAGATCCCTCTGACCCTCCGTCTTGCCTAGGGTCTTTCCCTTCATTGTGTATTCCCTTGCCTTGTTAGACCCCCCAAAGTGCATCACCTCGCACTTTTCCGGGTTAAATTCCATTTGCCACTGTTCCGCCCATCTGACCAACCCATCTATATCATTCTGCAGACTGAGGCTACCCTCCTCGCTATTTACCACCCTACCAATTTTAGTATCATCCGCGAATTTACTGATCATACCCTTTACATTCATATCCAAGTCATTAATGTAGACCACAAACAGCAAGGGACCCAGCACCGATCCCTGTGGTACCCCACTGGCCACAGGTTTCCAGTCACAAAAACAACCTTCGACCATCACCCTCTGCCTTCTGCCACTAAGCCAGTTTTGTATCCAATGTGCCAAGGCACCCTGGATTCCATGGGCTCTTACCTTCTTGACCAGTCTCCTGTGCGGGACTTTATCGAAGGCCTTACTGAAATCCATGTATACCACATCCACTGCGTTACCCTCATCCACACACCTAGTCACCCCCTCAAAAAATTCAATCAAATTAGTCAGACATGATCTTCCCTTGACAAAGCCATGTTGACTATCCATGATTAATCCTTGCCTCTCCAAGTGGAGACAAATTTTGTCCCTCAGGATTTTTTCCAGTAATTTTCCTACCACTGATGTTAGGCTCACTGGCCTGTAGTTCCCCGGTTTTTCCCTACTACCCTTCTTGAATAATGGAATAATGGGTAAATCATGTCTGACAAATCTGATTGAATTTTTCGAGGGGGTGACTAGGGGGGTGGATGAGAGAAATGCTGTGGATGTGGTTTACATGGACTTCAGTAAAGCTTTTGACAAAGTCCCGCATAGGAGACTGGTCAAGAAGGTAAGAGCCCATGGGATCCAGGGTGCCTTGGCGCATTGGATCCTAAACTGGCTGAGTGGCAGGAGGCAGAGGGTGATGGTCGAAGGTTGATTTTGTGACTGGAAGCCTGTGTCCAGTGGGGTACCTCAGGGATCGGTGCTGGGTCCCTTGTTGTTTGTGATCTACATAAATGATTTGGATGAGAATGTAAAAGGTATGATCAGTAAGTTCGCAGATGACACGAAAATTGGTGGGGTGGTAAATTGTGAGGAGGAAAGCCTCAGGCTACAGGACGATATAAACGGGTTGGTCAGATGGGCGGAAAAGTGGCAAATGGAATTTAACCCTGAAAAGTGCGAGGTGATGCATTTTGGACGGACAAATAAGGCAAGGGAATACACAATGAGTGGTAGGACCCTAGGAAGTACAGAGGGTCAGAGGGACCTTGGTGTACATGTACATAGATCCCTGAAGGCAGTGGAACAGGTAGATAAGGTGGTGAAAAAGGCATATGGGACACTTGCCTTCATTAGCCGAGGCATAGAATATAAGAGCAGGGAGGTTATGATGGAGCTGTACAAAATGCTGGTGAGGCCACAGCTGGAGTACTGTGTGCAGTTCTGGTCGCCTCACTATAGGAAGGATGTGATTGCTTGGAGAGGGTGCAGAGAAGATTCACCAGGATGTTACCTGGGATGGAGCGCCTCAGCTATGAAGAGAGGCTGGACAGGCTGGAGTTGTTTTCCTTGGAGCAGAGAAGGCTGAGGGGGGACCTGATTGAGGTGTACAAAATAATGATAGAATTCTTCATTAAGATGGAGAATAAAGTTGTTGAATCACAGACTAGTGTGCTTAATTTAAATAAAGGGAACTACGATGGTCTGAGGTGCGAGTTGGGTAGGATTGATTGGGGAATGTCACTCAAAGGGTTGACGGTGGATAGGCAATCGCAAACATTCAAAGACTGCATGGATGAACTACAGCATTTGTTCATCCCAGTTTGGCATAAAAATAAAACAAAACAGGTGACTCAATCGTGGCTAACGAGGGAAATTAGGGATAGCATAAGATCCAAGGAGAGGACATATAAATTGGCCAGAAAAAGCAGTAATCCAGAGGATTGGGAACAGTTTAGGATTCAACAAAGGAGGACAAAGCGATTAATTAAGAAAGGGAAAATAGAATACGAGAGTAACCTTACAGGGAACATAAAAACTGACTGTAAAAGCTTCTATAGATATGTGAAGAGAAAAAGATTGGTGAAGCCAAGCGTAGGTCCCCTGCAGTCAGAATCAGGGGCATTTATAATGGGGAACAAAGAAATGACAGAGCAACTAAATACATATTTTGGTTCTGTCTTCTCAAATGAGGACAGAAATAACCTCCCAGAGATGCCGGGGAACATAGGGTCTGATGAAAGGGAGGAACTGAAAGAAATCAGTATTTGTAGGGAAATGGTGTTAGGGAAATTGATGGGATTGAAGGCCGATAAATCCCCAGGGCCTGATAATCTACATCCTAGGGTACTTAAGGAAGTGGCCCTAGAAATAGTAGATGCATTGCTGATCATCTTCCAACATTCGATGGAATCTGGAACAGTATCCATGAATTGGAGGGTAGCTGATGTTACCCCACTATTCAAAAAAGGTGGTAGAGAGAAAACGGGGAATTACAGACCGGTAAGCCTGACATCATTAGTGGGGAAAATGCTAGTGTCCATTATAAAAGATGTAATAGCAGAGCACTTGGAAAACAGTGACAGGATCGGACAAAGTCAACATGGATTCACAGATGGTAAATCGTGCTTGACTAATCTACTGGAATTTTTTGAGGGTGTACCTATAAAATAGGTAAGGGAGAACCAGTGGATGTGGTGTATCTGGAATTTCAGAAGGCCTTCGATAAGGTCCCACATAAGAGATTAGCATGTAAAGTTAAGGCACATGGGATTGGGGGCAAGGTATTTACTTGGATAGAGAACTGGTTGGCAGACAGAAAGCAAAGAGTTGGAATAAACGGGTCCTTTTCCGAGTGGCAGGCAGTGACTAGTGGGGTACCGCAAGGATTGGTCCTAGGACCCCAGCTATTCACAATATATATTAATGATCTAGACAAGGGAACTAGATGTAATATCTCCAAATTTGCAGACGACACAAAGCTGGGTGGGCGTGTGTGTTGTGAGGAGGATGTCGAGAAACTCCAGGATGATTTGGACATGTTGGGTGATTGGGCAGAAACATGGCAGCTGCAATATAACGTGGATAAATGTGAGGTTGTCCACTTTGGTGGCAAAAACAGGAAGGCAGATTATTATCTAAATGGCAATAGATTGGGAGAAGGGGGCTTGATAGGGTGGATGCTGGGAGAATGTTTCCCTTGGCTGGGGAGTCTAGAACCAGGGGCCACAGCCTCAGGATAAAAGGTAGGCCATTCAGGACTGAGATGAGAAGACATTTCTTCACACAGAGGGTGGTGAATCTTTGGAATTCTCTACCCCAGAGGGCTGTGGAGGCTTAGTCATTGGGTATATTCAAAACAGAAGTCGATAGATTTCTGACTAGTAAGGGCACCAAGGGATATGGTGATAGGGCCGGTGAATGGAGTTGAGGCAGAAGATAGCCATGATCTCATTAAATGGTGGAGCAGGCTCGTAGGGCCGAATGGCTGACTCCTGCTCCTATTTCTTATGTTCTTATAAATACAAGTCTTTCTTTCTTATTGTGTTCAATTCTGGGCACTGCACTTTAGGAAGGATGTAAAGGCCTTAGAGAGGCTGCAGAAAAGATTTACCAGAATGGTTCCAGGAATGAGGGACTTCAGTTATGTGGAGAGACTGGAGAAGCTGGGATTGTTCTCCTTAGAGCAGAGGTTAAGGGGAGATTGACCAGAATGGTACCAGGGATGAGGGACTTCAGTTATGTGGAGAGACTGGAGAAGTTGGGGTTGTTCTCCTTAGAGCAGAGAAGGTTCAGAGGAGATTTGATGGAGGTGTTCAAAATTGTGAGGGGATCTGGACAGAGCAGATAGAGAGAAACTGTTCCCATTGGCGGAAGGCTTGATTTAAGGTGATTGGCAGAAGGTCCAAAGGCGACATAGAAACATAGAAGATAGGAGCAGGAGTAGGCCATTTGGCCCCTCGAGCCCGCTCCGCCATTCAATGAGATGATGGCTGATCATCCAAGTTCAGTACCCTGTTCCTGCCTTCTCTCCATATCCCTTGATCCGTTTAGCCTTAAGAAATATATCCAACTCCTTCTTCAATATATTTAATGAACTGGCCTCCACTGCTGTAGTGTCCGTGTGTTGATAAAGACACTGAAGACAGGAGTTGGTTCATAGGTATTTACCAAGCAAAGTCTGGGGGGGGGTTCTAACGGATATACAAAATACACAGGCTTATATAACCCGAGTGGCAATCACCGGCACCACAGCACACCTGGGGCTCTTAAAGGCACATACACTACAATTCCTCCCCTTTTAGCTAACCAGTACATCATATTTTAAGTAATTATTAATTTACATGTTATAAGCAAAATAATATACATTGCTGTAGTTAATTAATTATAAGTCAGTCTCTCAGGAGGCTTCCTGACTCGGTCCGGATAACGCCTTGGGGGTGTAGTAGTTTCTGGTGGTGTAGTAGGTTCTTCTGGCAAGGCTGATTCGGCTTGAATGCCTGTGTCGGGTTCATCGGGTTCCTGTATCACCGGATCGGAGGTAGATATGGGTATCTCTACTTCATCGTTAGATGTATAGAGTTGTGGTGTAGGTTGTCCCTTTTCGGATGACTTTATGATTTGGTCAGCATGGCGCCTTATTATGCTTTCTCCAATGTCCACAGTATACATCAGTGGTCCTAGTCGTGTGCAGATAGTTCCAGGCTGCCATTTCTCGGTACGGTAGACCCGAGCCAAAACTTGTTGACATATCTGGAAGGTTCTAGTTGGACTTTCATTCATGCCTTGAAATTGCCGGTTCTCCACGTCCCTTCTGATGTTGGGCTTGACCAAATCCAGCCGGCATCTTAGGTTTCTATTGAAGAACATCATGGCGGGAGTTTGGTTGGTAACCATATGTGTTGCATTCCTGTATGCGAATAAGAAGTTATCCACCTTGTGCTGAAGTTTTATGTCTTCATTACCCATGGCCTTTATGGCCTTCTTGAAGGTCTGGACAAACCTTTCAGCCAATCCATTGGTGGCGGGATGGTATGGGGCGGACGTGTAGTGCTTAACCCGATTGTTTTTTAAGAACTTTCTGAATTCTTCGGACACAAATTGCGGTCCATTATCAGAACAGATCTGTTCCGGCAGCCCATTCCTGGCAAATATGGTCCTTAATACTGTGATGGTTTTTTCCGTGGTTGTGGAGGACATCTTTATTACCTCCGGCCACTTGGAGTGTGCATCAACCGCGATTAAGAACACTGAGTCCATAAATGGACCAGCAAAGTCGATGTGTACCCTTTGCCAGGGAGATGAGGGCCACTCCCATGGATGTAGAGGGGCTTGTGGTGGAGCGTTTTGGACCTTCTGGCATCCTAGGAAGCTCTTGGTCATTTCTTCGATGTCTGCATCGATACCTGGCCACCATACTAATGCCCTGGCTAGGTTCTTCATTTTCACTCCACCCAGATGCCCCTCGTGAAGCTCCTTTAGAACTTTATCCTGGAGTTTGGGTGGAATCACCACTCTGGATCCACACATCAAGGTTCCTCGGCACACTGACAGCTGTTCTCTTCTTTGCGAGAATGCTGGCAACAGTGGTTCGCCATGTGCTGGCCATCCCTTCACTGTTAAATCGTAGACCCGTGAAAGAGTCGGGTCATTTCTCGTTTCCCTTTCAATGGCAGAATTTGTTACTGGTATACATTCCAGTATGGTAGAGTGGAACATCTCCATTGGGTCTACTGTAGGTGCCTCTTCTACCATTGGCAACGGTAGGCGCGATAAACCGTCAGCATTCCCATGCTGTTTTGACCCTTTGTATTCTATGTTGTATTGGTGTGCCCCTAGAAAAAGGGACCACCTCTGTAGCCTTTGCGCTGTCATAATGGGAACACCCTTTTTAGGGTTGAATATGGAGATGAGGGGTTGATGGTCAGTCAACAAGGTAAATTTTTGTCCGTGTAGGTAATGGTTGAATTTCTTTACTCCCCATACGAGGCTGAGTGCTTCCCTGTCGATTTGGGCATAGTTACGCTCAGCTGAGTTCAATGAGCGTGACGCAAAAGCTATCGGCCATTCCGAGCCATCAGGGAATTTATGCGATAATACTGCTCCTATGCCATAAGGGGATGCATCGCATGCCAGTCTGATTGGCAGTGATGGGTTGTAATGAGCCAAAACTTCTTTGGATGTGATTAAATCTTTGCATTTATGGAAGGCACGTTTGCAGTCTTCGTTCCATTTCCAAATTACTCCTGTTTGTAGCAGTTCATTAAGAGGGTGTAGAAGAGTTGATAAGTTCGGTAAAAATTTATGATAGTAATTTATTAATCCCAGGAACGACCTTAATTGTGAAACATTTTCAGGTGCTGGGGCTTTTATGACTGCCTCAATTTTTTCAGGTGACTTATGCAACCCTTCCTTATTTATTATGTGGCCACAATATGATATTTAATTTCGGAAAAATTCGCACTTGGGGCGATTTTCTCGTAGGCCCCGTTCTCTCAGCCTAGTGAGCACCTGCTCTAAATTGGCAAGGTGCTCGTTGTCGTTTTCTCCTGTTACAAGGATGTCGTCTAGGTAGCATTGAGTCCCCGGAATCCCTTGGAGGACTTGCTCCATAGCTCTTTGCCAGATAGCTGGAGTGGGTGCTACTCCGAAAACCAGTCGATTGTACTGGTACAGACCTTTGTGTGTGATATTTTTTAGAGGCCTCTTCAACCTCCATCTGTAGATGTGCCTGTGCCAAGTCAATTTTGGTGAAACATTTCCCTCCGGATAGTGAGGCGAAAATATCTTCTATCCTCGGAAGAGGATACTGTACCGTGTGAAGGACCGGGTTTACAGTCACCTTGAAGTCTCCACAGATGCGAATTTTTCTCTGTTCTTCAGATTTATCATTCTTCAAGGCTTTCTTCATGACTGGGGCGATGGGTGTTGCCCACTCGCTCCAATCTATTTTAGATAATACGCCTGCCTTTTCCAAATTCTCCAGCTCTGCCTCGACTGCTGGACGAATTGCGTATGGCACCGGTCTTGCCTTAAAAAACTTGGGAATTGCTGCATCTTCCACTTTTATTGAGGCAGTGATGCCTTTTAAGGTTCCTAGTTTCTCTTGAAACACTTCCTTGGCGTTGGCCAAGATGTCTTTTAATCGTTCAGGTATGACGTCATCATCATCTTTTTCCTTACTGGTCACCGTCAGTGCCTGAATGGAGTGCCAGTCTAAACGTATTTTTCTGATCCATTCACATCCCAACAGCGGTGGACCACCATCTTGTAGAACGTATAAATACAACTTCTGTATTTCCTTGCCGTTGTATTCAACAGGCACCCTTATTTTTCCTTAGGGGTATACTTTCTGCCCCGTATATGTTTTCAAGATAATGGATGTGTCTTTTAAAGGTATATGCGGAAATAGCCGCTCGTAATCCCGTCGATTTATGACGGTCAGAGCTGATCCTGTATCTCGCTCCATTTTAACTGGGGACCCTGCTATTGTGAGGGTAACCCAAATGGTCTGGTAATCTTCTTTGGCAATTACATTATGTAATTTGAGAGAGCTTAGTCTCTTGTTCCCGGAGTCGCTATCGCTCTTCTGGTCTTCAGAGCTACTGTCCGTCATCATTTGTACCTTTCTGTGCTTTTCCTTATTGATTCTTTTCCTGTTAGTGGATTTTTTGTTTTCAGATCGGCACACATGTGGAATGTGTCCCATCTTTCCGCATCGCCTGCATGCTTTGTCCTTGAACCAGCAGTCCCTCTGTTCATGGGTGGATCTGCCGCAGCGATAACATCTCTCGAAACCCCGTGTCATTTCATGGGTGCCGAAGTCCTGTGGCCTTTACTGTATCTCTGCAGCTCCTATTGCACTGAAAGCCTTATCCAGTGTTAAATTTTTCTCAGAAGATAGCTTTTTTTGTGTTTCTACACTTAGGGGATCGCAGACGAATTTGTCTCACAGAGAATCTGCCAGTCCTGCCTCGAATTGGCAGTGTAGGGTATCAACAATCTCCTTAAAATTCTTGTCCATCGGTTTGGCTGGAGTGATTAAGTTTCGTAACAGCTTGTATGTCTTTGCGCCCATTAGATCCAGAAGTACTGAAGCTTTTTTTTCATCTTCTATTCCATTTGCGGTGCAATATACCTCCACTCTTCCCACATATGTGGTCCAATCCTCTGTCTCGTTATCAAAAACATAAATATTGCCAAAATTAGGCATTTTAGAAAAGATATGGCGCTTCCCGTGCTTTTCTTTCTTGCGGGTTAGGTTGATTGGCTATGATAAATTGACCCTTCGTGTTAGGGGGATTAAATACGTGGGGTTACGGGGATAGGGTGGGATATGTGTTGGTGCAGGGGTTACGGGGATCGGGTGAAATGGCCTCTATCTGCACTGTGGGGTTTCTGTGATTCTGTAGAAAAGATATGGCGCTTCCCGCGCTTTCCCGCCACTGCTGCCAATGACAACGCTGTTTACTGCGGTTTCCGTTTGTTTTATTTTTTTATTTATTGTTGGAGACTCGTTCCCGCCGGTGTTTCTCTCCAGGTCTGAACGCTGACCTGCTTGCCGTGTCGGCCGTCTCCCGAGTGCTCCCTCCCAGTCCGTTATTGCTTGCCTCCGATTTCGCTGCCTGTCTCAGCTGCAGAGCCAGCCGCTGGAGCCCCAGCCTGACGTCCAGGAAGGATTAGCGCAGTATCTGCCACCAGCTTGGCCAGCTGGTGAAACCACAGCTTCTCTCACTTCCTTGAGTCTTCAGGACGCCCGAGGAATCGATGTCCTTGAGGTGCTGCCGAATTGTAGGTAAGTCCGTTTCCACTTCGTCGCCACTGTAGTGTCCGTATGTTGATAAAGACACTGAAGACAGGAGTTGGTTCATAGGTATTTACTAAGCAAAGTCTGGGGAGGGGTTCTAACGGATATACACAATACACAGGCCTATATAGCCCGAGTGGCAATCACCGGCACCACAGCACACCTGGGGCTCTTAAAGGCACATACACTACAACCGCCTTCTGTGGTAGAGAGTTCCACAGGTTCGCCACTCTCTGGGTGAAGAACCTCCTCCTCATTTCTGTCCTAAATGGCCTACCCTTTATCCTTAGACTGTGTCCCCTGGTTCTGGACTCGCTGACCATCAGGAACATCCTTCCTGCATCTAGTCTGTCCAGTCCTGTCAGAATTTTATAAGTTGCAATGAGATCACCTCTCATTCTTCTAAACTCTATCGAGTACAAGCCCAATCGACCCAATCTCTCCACATATGTCATTCCTGCCATCCCAGGTATCAGCCTGGTGAATCTTCGCTGAACTCCTTCCATGGCAAGAACATCCTTCCTCAGATAAGGCGACCAAAACTGCACACAATACTCAAGATGTGGTCTCATCAAGGCCCTGTACAACTGCAGCAAGACATCCTTGTTCCTGTACTCAAACCCTCTCGCTACAAAGGCCAACATACCATTTGCCTTCTTAACTGCCTGCTGCACCTGCATGCTTACCTTCAGCGACTGGTGCAAAAGGACGCTCAGGTCTC
The DNA here is from genome assembly GCF_052327205.1 of Somniosus microcephalus. NCBI lineage: Eukaryota > Metazoa > Chordata > Chondrichthyes > Squaliformes > Somniosidae > Somniosus > Somniosus microcephalus. The sequence continues at coordinate 589,650 of NC_140993.1, forward strand.
GTTGCACTTCTCCATCTCCCAATCTAATGCTGTTCAGATAATAATCTGTCTTCCCGTTTTCGCCACCAAAGTGGATAACCTCGCATTTAACCACATTATACTGCATCTGCCATGCATCTGCCCAATCACCCAACCTGTCCAAATCATACTGGAGTTTCTCTGAATCCTCCGCACAGCACACACGCCCACCCAGATTTGTGTCATCTGCAAACTTGGAGATATTACACCTCGTCTAGATCATTTATATATATTGTGAATAGCTGGGGTCCTAGCACCGATCACTGCCTGCCACTCGGAAAAAGACCCGTTTATTCCAACTCTTTGCTTCCTGTCTGCCAGCCAGTTCTCTATCCAAGTCAGTACCTTGCCCCCAATCCCGTGGTCTTTTACTTTGCACGCTAATCTCATTTGCGGGACCTTATCGAAAGCCTTCTGAAAGTCCAAATACACCACATCCACTGGTTCTCCCTTATCCCTACCAGTTACATCTTCAGAAAATTCCAGTAGATTAGTCAAGCATGATTTACCTTTTGTAAATCCATGTTGACTTTGTCCGATCCTGTCACTGTTTTCCAAGTGCTCTGCTATTACATCTTTTATAATGGACTCTAGCATTTTCCCCACTACCGATGTCAGACTTACCGGTCTATAATTCCCCATTTTCTCTCTACCACCTTTATTAAATAGTGGGGTTACATTAGCTACCCACCAATCCATAGGAACTGTTCCAGAGTCTATAGAATTTTGGAAGACAACCAGCAATGCATCCACTATTTCTAGGGCCACTTCCTTAAGTACCCTAGGATGTAGATTATCAGGCCCTGGGGATTTATCGGCCTCCAATGCCGTCAATTTCCCTAACACCATTTCCCTACAAACACTGATTTCATTCAATTCCTCCCTCTCATTAGACCCTATGTTCCCTGACATCTCTGGGAGGTTATTTGTGTCCTTTTTAAGACAGAACCAAAGTATGTATTTAATTGGTCTTAAAAACTTTAAAAGACAGCAAAAAATAACAAAAAGATTGATTAAGAAAGGGAAGATAGATTATGAAAGTAAATTAGCAAAAAATATTAAAACAGATAGTAAGAGTTTTTATAGATATATAAAAAGAAAAAGGGTGGCTAAAGTAAATGTTGGTCCCTTAGAGGATGAGACCGGGAAATTAATGGTGGGAAATATGGAGATGGCAAAAACACTGAATGAATATTTTATATCAGTCTTTACAGTAGAAGACACTAAGAATATCCCAACACTGAACAAACAGGGGGCTAAAGGGGGGAGGAGCTGAACACGATCAAAATCACTAAGGAAGGGGTACTCGGTAAAATAATGGGACTCAAGGCGGACAAATCACCTGGACCTGATGGCTTACATCCTAGGGTCTTGAGGGAAGTGGCGGTAGGGATTGTGGATGCATTGGGAATAATTTTCCAAAACTCCCTGGACTCGGCAAAGGTCCCGGCAGACTGGAAAACTGCTAATGTAACACCCTTATTTAAAAAGGGCAGTAGACAGAAGGCTGGAAACTATAGACCGGTTAGCCTAACATCTGTGGTAGGTAAAATTTTGGAGTCCATTATTAAGGAGACCGTAATAGGACATTTGGATAATCATAATTTAATAGGACAAAGTCAGCATGGTTTTATGAAGGGGAAGTCATGTTTGACAAATTTGTTGGAGTTCTTTGAGGAAGTAACATATAGGGTGGATAAAGGGGAACCAGTGGACGTAGTGTATTTAGACTTCCAAAAGGCATTTGACAAGGTGCCACACGAAAGATTATTGCTTAAGATAAAAAATCACGGGATTGGGGGTAATATTCTGGCATGGATAGAGGATTGGCTATCTAACAGAAGGCAGAGAGTTGGGATAAATGGTTCATTCTCAGACTGGCAATCAGTAACTAGTGATGTTCCGCAGGGGTCAGTGCTGGGTCCCCAACTCTTTACAATCTATATTAACGATTTGGAGGAGGGGACCGAGTGTAACATATCAAAGTTTGCAGATGATACTAAATGGGAGGGAAAGTAGTGAGTGAGGAGGACATAAAAAACCTGCAAGGGGACATAGACAGGCTAAGTAAGTGGGCAGAGATTTGGCAGATGGAATAGAATACTGGAAAGTGTGAGGTTATGCACTTTGGCAGGAAAAATCGTAGAGCAAGTTATTATCTTAATGGCAAGAAACTGGAAAGTACTGAAGTACAAAGGGATCTGGGGGTCCTGGTGCATGAAACTCAAAAGGTTAGTATGCAGGTGCAGCAAGTGATTAAGAAGGCCAATGGAATGTTGGCTTTCATTGCTTGGGGGATAGAATATAAAAATAGGGAGGTATTGCTTCAGTTGTACAAGGTATTGGTGAGACCGCACCTGGAATACAGCGTACAGTTTTGGTGTCCATACTTAAGAAAGGACATACTTGCTCTCGAGTCAGTACAAAGAAGGTTCACTCGGTTAATCCCGGGGATGAGGGGATGGACATATGAGGAGAGGTTGAGGAGATTGGGACTCTACTCATTGGAGTTCAGAAGAATGAGAGGCGATCTTATTGAAACATATAAGATTGTGAAGGGGTTGGATCGGGTGGATGCGAGGAGGATGTTCCCGATGATGGGTGAAACTAGAACTAGGGGGCATAGTCTTAGAATAAGGGGCTGCTCTTTCAAAACTGAGATGAGGAGGAACTACTTCACTCAGAGGGTGGTAGGTCCATGGAATATGCTGCCCCAAAAAGCTGTAGAAGCTACATCATTACATAAATTTAAAACAGAAATAGACAGTTTCCTAGAAGTAAAGGGAATTAAGGGTTATGGGGAGCGAGCAGGAATTTGGACATGAGTCTAGGTTCAGTACCCTGTCCCTGCCTTTTCCACATATCCCTTGATCCCTTTAGCCTCAAGAAATATATCCAACTCCTTCTTGAATATATTTAATGAACTAGCCTCCACCGCCCTCTGTGGCAGAGAATTCCACAGGTTCACCACTCTCTGGGTGAAGAAATTCCTCCTCATTTCAGTCCTAAATGGCTTACCCCTTATCCTCAGACTATGACCCCTGGTTCTGGACTCTCCGGCCATCAGAAACATCCTTTCTGCATCTAGTCTGTCCAGGCCTGACAGAATTTTATAGGTTTCGATGAGATCCCCTCTCAATCTTCTAAATTCCAGTGAGTATAAGCCCAATCGACACAATCTCTCATCATACGTCATTCCTGCCATCCCAGGTATCAGCCTGGTGAATCTTCGCTGCACTCCCTCCATGGCAAGAACGTCCTTCCTCAGGTAAGGTGACCAAAACTGTACACAATACTCAAGGTGCAGTCTCACCAAGGCCCTGTACAACTGTAGCAAAACATCCTTGTTCCTGTACTCGACCCCTCTTGCTACGAAAGCCAACATATCATTTGCCTTCTTAACCGCCTGCTGCACCTGCATGCTTTCCTTCAGCGACTGGTGCACAAGGACACTCAGGTCTCTTTGCACTTCCCCTTCTCCCAATCTATTGCCATCTATTGCCATTCAAATACTAATCTGCCTTCCTGTTTTTGCCACCAAAGTGGATAACCTCACATTTATCCACATTATAGTGCATTTGCCATGTTTCTGCCCAATCACCCAACCTGTCCAAATCGTACTGGAGTTTCCCGACATCCTCCTCACAGCTTAACCTCCCGCCCAGCTTTGTGTCATCTGCAAATTTGGAGATATTACATCCAATTCCCTCGTCCAGATCATTAATATATATTGTGAACAGCTGGGGTCCTGGGACTGATCCTTGCGGTACTCCACTAGTCATTGATTGCCACTCAGAAAACGACCCGTTTATTCCAACTTTTTGCTTTCTGTCCGCCAACCAGTTCTCTATCCAAGTCAATACCTTGCCCCCAATCCCATGTGCCTTAATTTTGCATGCTAATCTCTTATGTGGGACCTTATCGAAAGCCTTCTGAATGTCCAAATACACCACATCCACTGGTTCTCCCTTATCTATTTTACCAGTTACATCCTCAAAAAATTCCAGTAGATTAGTCAAGCATGATTTACCTTTTGTAAATCCATGTTGACTTTGTCCGATCCTGTCACTGCTTTCCAAGTGCTCTGCTATTACATCTTTTATAATAGACTCTAGCATTTTCCCCACTACCGATGTCAGGCTTACTGGTATAATTCCCCGCTTTTTCTCTACCACCTTTTTTGAATAGTGGGGTAACATTAGCTACCCTCCAATCCATGGGTACCGTTCCAGAGTCTATCGAGTTCTGGAAGATGACCAGCAATGCATCTACTATCTCTAGGGCCACTTCCTTAAGTACCCTGGGATGTAGACCATCAGGCCCTGGGGATTTATCAGACTTCAGTCCCATCAATTTTCCTAACACCATTTTCCCACAAATACTGATTTCTTTCAGTTCCTCTCTTTCATCAGACTCTATGTTCCCCGGCATCTCTGAGAGGTTATTTGTGTCCTCCTTTGTGAAGACAGAACCAAAGTATGTATTTAGTTGGCCTGCCATTTCCTTGTTTCCCATTATAAATTCCCCTGATTCTGACTGTAAGGGACCTACGCTTGACTTCACCAATCTTTTTCTCTTCACATATCTATAAAAGCTTTTACAGTCAATTTTTATGTTCCCTGCTAGCTTACTCTCATATTCTATTTTCCCTTTCTTAATTAATCCCTTTGTCCTCCTTTGTTGACTCCTAAATTGCTCCCAATCCTCAGGATTATTGCTTTTTCTGGCCAATTTATATGTCCTCTCCTTGGATCTTATGCTGTCCCTAATTTCCCTTGTTAGCCACGGTTGAGTCACCTTTTTTGTTTTATTTTTATGCCAAACTGGGATGAACAAATTCTGTAGCTCATCCATTCGGTCTTTGAATGTTTGCCATTGCCTATCCACCGTCAACCCTTTGAGCGCCATTCCCCACTCAATCCTACCCAACTCGCTCTTAGACCATCGTAGTTTCCTTTATTTAAATTGAGGACCCTTGTCTCTGAGTCAACTACTTCTTTCTCCATCTTAATGAAGAATTCGATCATATTATGATCGCTCCGACCCAAGGGGCCTCGTACAACAAGATTCCTAATTAATCCTTTCTCGTTACATAATACCCAGTCTAAGATGGCCTGATCTCTGGTTGGTTCCTTGACATATTGGTCCAGGAAACCATCCTGTAAACACGCCAGGAATTCCTCCTCCACAGTATTGTTACTAATTTGGTTGGCCCAATCTATATATAGATAAAGTCACCCATGATGACTGCTGTGCCCTTATTGCACGCTTCTTTAATTTCCCTTTTAATGCCATCCCCAACCTCCACCTTACTGGTTGGAGGTCCATATACCACTCCCACGAATGTTTTTTTCCCCTTAGTATTTCTCAATTCTACCCATAATGATTCTACATCATCAGAGCTAATATCCTTCATTACAATTGTATTAATCCCTTCTTTAACCAGTAATGCTACCCCACCTCCCTTTCCTTTTTGCTTATCTTTCCTGAATATCGAATACCCCTGGATGTTGAGTTCCCAGTCTTGGCCATCCTTGAGCCACGTTTCTGTAATCCCAACCAAATCGTATTCGTTTACCTCTATTTGCGCAGCCAATTCATCCACCTTATTACAAATGTTCCTCGCATTAAGACACAAAGCCTTCAGGCTTGTTTTTTTAATGCTCTTAGACCTATTAGAATTATTATTTACTGTGGCCACGTTTGATTTAAACCGTTGATTTCTCTGACTGCCACTTTTGTTTTTCTCCTTCCTATCTTTTGCTTTTATCCCTGTTTTCCTTTCCTCTGTCTCCCTGCTCAGGTTCCCAACCCCCTGCCATTTTAGTTTAAACCCCCCCGAACAGTGCTCGCAAACCTCCCCGCAAGGATATTTGTCCCGCTCTGGTTCAGGTGCAACCCGTCCAACTTGTACAAGTCCCACCTTTCCCAGAAGCAGGCCCAGTGATCCAGGAAACTAAAGCTCTCCCTCCTGCACCAACTCTTTAGCCACGCATTCATCTGCTCTATCCTCCTATTCCGATACTCACTAGCACGTGGCACCAGGAGTAATCCAGAGATTACAACCTTTGAGGTCCTACTCTTTAATCTGCTACCTAGCTCCCTAAATTCTTGTTGCAGGACCTCATCCCTGGTTCTTCCTACCTATGTCGTTGGTCCCAATGTGAACCACGACCTCTGCCTGTTCACCCTCCCCCTTCAGAATGCCCTGCAGCCGTTCAGTGACATCCTTGACCCTGGCACCAGGGAGACAACAAACCATCCTGGAGTCATGTCTACAGCCACAGAACCGTCTATCTGTTCCCCTTACGATAGAATCCCCTACCACTATTGCTCTCCCACTCTTTTTCCTCCCTCCTGAGCAGCAGAAGTGTCCCTGGTGCCAGGAAGTTGGCTGCTGCTGCCTTCCTCTGGTGAGTCATCCCCCTCAACAGTATCCAAATTGGTATACCTGTTTGAAAGGGGGATGGCCACAGGGGTCCCCTGCACTACCTGCCTGCTTCTACTGCTCCGCCTGGTGGTCACCCATTCCCCTTCTGCCTGTGCAGCCCTACCCTGCGGTGTGACCAACTCATCATATGTGTAATCCACGACCCTCTCAGCATCGTGAATGCTCCACAACCCATCCATCCGCAGCTCCAGCACCTCAATACGGCCTGTTAGTAGCTGCAGCTGGATGCATTTCTGGCACACGTGGTCATCAGGGACACTGGCAGCGTTCCTGAATTCCCACATAGAGCAAGAGGAGCATAACACGGGGCTGGGCTCTCCTGGCATGACTTACCCCTTTAATTAATTTAAATTAATTCAATACCGCCAGTTAAAGATATACTCTAGGGTGCTTATTTACCAACTGTCCCCACTACACCACAGGGACCCAAGAAATTATAAACCGCAGAATTTAATCTTGTAATAAAAGAAATACTCACCTACCAATCACTTACCTGCTTCTTGGTGACGTCACACTTGGATTACTTTTTACCTCTCTCCTCTGCTGTTGAATTGGTATGCCTCGTTCACTGCCGCCGGTTTTATCTGCCGCCGGTCGCGCCTCTGCTCTCCCCCAGGTCCAAGCTCTCTGGTCGGGCCTCGTTCGCTGCCGCCGCTTTTATCTGCTGCCGGTCGCGCCTCTGCACTCCCCCAGGTCCAAGCTCTCTGGTCGGGCCTCGTTCGCTGCCGCCGCTTTTATCTGCCGCCAGTCGCGCCTCTGCGTACAAAGGGATCTGGGGGTCCTGGTGCACGAAACTCAAAAGGTTAGTATGCAGGTGCAGCAAGTGATTAAGAAGGCCAATGGAATGTTGGCTTTCATTGCTAGGGCGATAGAATATAAAAATAGGGAGGTATTGCTTCAGTTGTACAAGGTATTGGTGAGACCGCACCTGGAATACTGCATACAGTTTTGGCGTCCATACTTAAGAAAAGACATACTTGCTCTCGAGTCAGTACAAAGAAGGTTCACTCGGTTAATCCCGGGGATGAGAGGATGGACATATGAGGAGAGGTTGAGTAGATTGTGACTCATTGGAGTTCAGAAGAATGAGAGGCGATCTTATTGAAACATTTAAGATTGTGAAGGGGTTAGATTGGGTGGATGCGGGGAGGATGTTCCCGATGATGGGTGAAACTAGAACTAGGGGGCATAGTCTTAGAATAAGGGGCTGCTCTTTCAAAGCTGAGATGAGGAGGAACTACTTCACTCAGAGGGTGGTAGGTCCATGGAATATGCTGCCCCAAAAAGCTGTAGAATCTACATCATTGCATAAATTTAAAACAGAAATAGACAGTTTCCTGGAAGTAAAGGGAATAAAGGGTTATGGGGAGCGGGCAGGAATTTGGACATGAGTCTAGGTTCAGACCGGTCATGGCCCTGTGGGTAGCGGAGCGGGCCCAGGGGCCGTGTAGCCTGATCCTGCTCCTATTTCGTGTGTCTAATTCTGTTAGATTCAGGAGATGGTTCTGTGATAGTAGATTGGCGGTTAGGATCAGATCAGCCATGATCTTATTGAATGGCGGAGCAGGCTCGAGGGGCCGATTGGCCTACTCCTGCTCCTATTTCTTATGTTCTTATGTTCTTCCTTTCCCTGGATCAGGAGAAGGCATTCGACAGGGTGGATCAGGAGTATTTCTTCGGGACTCTGCGCGCATTCCGGTTCGGGATGCATTTCGTCAGCCGGATCCGACTTTTGTACGCCGCCGCGGAGTGTCTGATTAAAGTTAACGGGTCTTTGACGACGCCCCTTCACTTCGGGGGAGGAGCTGCATCAGGGATGCCCCATGTCCGGTCAGTTATATGCAGTCTGCGTGGAGCCTTTCATGCGCCTCTTGCGGAAGAGGTTGACGGGACTGGCTCTGCAAGGGCTGGGCATGGAGGTCGTCCTCTCGGCTTACGCCGATGACGTGCTCCTCATGGTCACGGATCCCGCTGACTTGCGCAGGATGCGAGAATGCCAGCAGATTTACTCGGACACATCCTCCTCCAGGATCAACTGGGAGAAATGCTCCGGATTCCGGGTGGGTCAGTGGCGGGTGGACTCCCTGCTGGAGGTGTTCAGGCCCTTTGCCTGGAGCACCACGCACCTCCTCTACTTGGGAGTCTACCTGGCCGGCGAACTGGCAAGAGCTGGAGGCCAAAGTCAGCGCTCGCCTAGGACGCTGGACAGGACTGCTCAGAGTGTTGTCCTTACAGGGGTTGAGCACTGGTCATAAACCAGCTGGTGGCCGCCATGTTGTGGTACCAGTTGGTCACTTTGATCCCGCCCCCTGCATTTGTTGCCAAGATGCAGAAGAAGCTCATCGACTTCTTCTGGGACAAAGGGAAGCACTGGGTCTCTGCCGCAGTTCTGAGTCTCCCGCTTAGGGAGGGCGGTCAGGCGCTGGTGTGCCTTCATACCCAGGGTGCGTCTTTCCGTCTTCAGATGCTGCAGAGATACCTGTATGTCGAGAATCCTCCGAGGTGGTGTGCGCTGGCAACGTATTTCTTCCGCCAGCTGCACGGTCTCAATTACAACACGCAGCTCCTGTTTGTGGAATTGGGCCGTACGCGTGCCTGCCTGCGGGAGCTGCCTGTCTTTTACCAGGAACTGCTATGGGTCTGGAACAGCGTCGCCTCCAGGTGGAGTTCTCCCCCGTTAGGAGTGGCAGCTCTCCTTTGGAAGCCGCTGCTCAGGAATCCGCACCTCCACGACCGCGGGTTCGGGCGGCTGGTGGAGGGCAGGGCTGTGCCTGGTAAGGTGACCAGGGTCGGGGACCTGCTCGATGGTGGAGGAGTGGGCTGGATGGTGCCGGAGGAGCTGGTGCAGCGCCTGTCTTGGGCCAACGTCCGGCTCGCGGCCAAAGCCATCGAGACGCTGAAAGCGGCACTGGGCCCTGACTCCACTAGGTGTATCGAGGAGGCTCAAGCACATGGGGCGATCCCGTCCGAACTGACCCCCGTTTGGACGGAATTCCTCATCGACGCGCGGCCCCAAAACCCCTCAGGAACCGGCGCCTCACAGCTTGAGCCGTCTCGGGGAAATGCCCTCCGTGCCTTTTAGTTTTGCACGGAGGGGTTTCCTGTACGGGCTGCTCCTGCACACTCTCCACTTTAAATCTTCACCTGCCATCCGGACACGCCTTGCCGTGCCATCTTGCCATCCAGCAGAGGCAGAGGGCCCCAATGGGGGGCTCTCTATGCGGGAGTCCTCCCTTTATCCATTGGGGACTTGGCCTGGAGGGTGTTGCATGGAGCAGTCCCGTGCAATAAGATTTTGGATAAGTTCCCGGACTCCCAGGCTGCTTGCTATTTCTGCGGCCTGGAGGAGTCCGTGTTCCATATTTATGTGGAATGTGAGAGGTTGCAGCCCCTCTTTCACTATTTGAAGGGGCTGCTCCTCGATTTTTGGTTGCACTTCAGTCCCACGCTCTTGATCTACGGCCACCCAGTGCGGAGGGGAGCAGACAGATCGGAGGACCTCCTCGTGGGACTGCTCCTGGGCCTGGTGAAAGTGGCCATTAATAGGTCCAGGCAGCGGGTGGTCGAGGGGGTCGTTCGGCCCGATTGCCTGCCTCTCTTCCACGGCTATGTTCACACCAGGGTGGCCCTGGAGATGGAGCACGCGGGATTGGCAGGACTGGACAGACTTGATGCAGGAAGGATGTTCCCGATGGCGGGGGAGTCCAGAACCAGGGGTCACAGTCTAAGGATAGGGGGTAAGCCTTTTAGGACTGAGATGAGGAGGAATTTCTTCACCCAGAGAGTGGTGAACCTGTGGAATTCTCTACCACAGAAGGCAGTAGAGGCTAATTCACTAAATATATTCAAGAAGGAGTTGGATGTATTTCTTAAGGCTAAAGGGATCAAGGGGTATGGGGAGAAAGCAGGGACAGGGTACTGAATTTGGATGATCAGCCATGATCGCATTGAATGGCGGAGCAGGCTCGAGGGGCCGAATGGCCTACTCCTGCTCCTATCTGCTATGTTTCTATGTGTCCACCAGCACACTTGAGGCCTTCCGAGACCGGTGGGTGCCGCGAGGACTGGAGTGCATTGTCACCCTGGCCGGGGTGAATTTAATTTAATTTGATAAGTTAAAAAAAATTATTTAAGTTTTTAAGTTTCTTTACAGTCCACTTGTTCGGCCGGGAGAGCGAGAGGCCCTGCTCGGCGATGCAGAGAGCCCTGCAGATGGAAAAGAATGTCAACCAGGGTCTGCTGGATCTGCACAAACTCTCCACTGTGAGCACCGACCCTCATCTGTGTGAATTCCTGGAGACCCATTATCTGGATGAACAAGTGAAGACGACCAAGAAGTTTGTAGAGACTGGGACCCCTGCCTTGTAGGCATGAGGGCTTGTGACTTTGTACAAAGAGCTGAGACCTGAGCTCTGTAAATGTCACTTACTGTAAATAAAATGTTCAATCTTAAATTAAAAAAAAAAATTTTTTAAGATTATTTAAAGACAAATTTCCTCCAGTTTCACAGACAGCCTTTGTCACTGCAATAATTTCTTAAATGTTTAATCATTAAATCAAAAGCATCAAAAAGGAAGAGAGTAGCAAAAGTAAAGAAAGACTTGCATTTCTATAGCGCCATTCAAGACCACTGGACGTCTCAAAGCGCTTTACTTTTTGAAGTGCAGTCACTGTTGTAATGTGGGAAGTGCAGCAGCCAATTTTTACTCAGCAAGCTCCCACAAACAGCAACGTGATAATGACCAGATAATCTGTTTTTGTTATGTTGGTTGAGGGATAAATATTGGCCATGACAACGGGGATAACTCCCCTGCTCTTCTTCAAAATACTGCCATGGGAGCTTTTACATCCACCCGAGAGAGCAGACGGGGCCTCGGTTTAACGTCTCATCTGAAAGACGACACCTCTGACAGTGCAGCACTCCCTCGGCACTGCACTGGAGTGTCAGCCTAGGTTTATGTGCTCGAGTCTCTGGAGTTTTATAAGTATATTAAGGGCAAGAGGATAACCAGGGAAAGGGTAGGGCCCATTAGGGACCAAAGTGGCAATCTGTGTGTAGAGCCAGATGATGTAGGCGGGGTTTTAAATGAATTTTTTGCCTCTGTGTTCACTATGGAGAAAGACGATGCAGACATAGAAATCGGGCAAGGGGACTGTGACATACTTGAACATATTAGCATCGAGAGGGAGGAGGTGCTAGCGGTTTTAGCAGGCCAAAAATGGGATAAATCCCCAGGCCCGGACGAGATGTATCCCAGGCTGCTGTGGGAGGCAAAGGAGGAGATTGTAGGGGCTCTGACACAAATTTTCAGAACCTCTCTGGCCACAGGGGATGTACCAGAGGACTGGAGAACAGCTAATGTAGTACCATTATACAAGAAGGGTAGCAGGGATAAACCAGGGAATTACAGGCCAGTGAGCCTAACATTTGTGGTAGGGAAATTATTGGAAAAAATTCTGAGGGACAAAATTAGTCTCCACTTGGAGAGGCAAGGATTAATCGGGGATAGTCAGCATGGCTTTGTCAAGGGTAAATCATGTCTGACAAATCTGATTGAATTTTTCGAGGGGGTGACTAGGGAGGTGGATGAGGGAAATGCTGTGGATGTGGTTTACATGGACTTCAGTAAAGCTTTTGACAAAGTCCCGCATAGGAGACTGGTCAAGAAGGTAAGAGCCCATGGGATCCAGGGTGCCTTGGCGCGTTGGATCCTAAACTGGCTGAGTGGCAGGAGGCAGAGGGTGATGGTCGAAGGTTGCTTTTGTGACTGGAAGCCTGTGTCCAGTGGGGTACCTCAGGGATCGGTGCTGGGTCCCTTGTTGTTTGTGATCTACATAAATGATTTGGATGAGAATGTAAAAGGGATGATCAGTAAGTTTGCAGATGACACGAAAATTGGTGGGGTGGTAAATTGCAAGGAGGAAAGCCTCAGGCTACAGGACGATATAGACGGGTTGGTCAGTTGGGCGCAAAAGTGGCAAATGGAATTTAACCCTGAAAAGTGCGAGGTGATGCATTTTGGACGGACAAATAAGGCAAGGGAATACACAATGAGTGGTAGGACCCTAGGGAGTACAGAGGGTCAGAGGGACCTTGGTGTACATGTACATAGATCTCTGAAGGCAGTGGAACAGGTAGATAAGGTGGTTAAAAAGGCATATGGGATACTTGCCTTCATTAGCCGAGGCATAGAATATAAGAGCAGGGAGGTTATGATGGAGCTGTACAAAACGCTGGTGAGGCCACAGCTGGAGTACTGTGTGCAGTTCTGGTCGCCTCACTATAGGAAGGATGTGATTGCTTTGGAGAGGGTGCAGAGAAGATTCACCAGGATGTTACCTGGGATGGAGCGCCTCAGCTATGAAGAAAGACTAAACAGGCTGGGGTTGTTTTCCTTGGAGCAAAGAAGGCTGAGGGGGGACCTGATTGAGGTGTACAAAATGATGAGGGGCATAGGTAGGGTAGACAAAGAGGAACTTTTCCCCTTAGTAGGGGGGTCAATAACAAGGGGGCATAGATTCAGAGTAAGGGGCAGGAGATTTAGAGGGGATTTGAGGAGGAACTTTTTCACCCAGAGGGTGGTTGGAATGTGGAACTCAATGCCTAAAAGGGTGGTAGAGGCAGGAACCCTCACAACATTCAAGAAGCATTTGGATGAGCACTTGAAATGCCATTGCATACAAGGCTATGGACCAAATGCTGGAAAATGGGATTAGACAGGACAGGGATGGATGGGCGGCGCAGACACGATGGGCCGAAGGGCCTCTTTCTGTGCTGTAAAACTCTATGACTCTATGACTGGGACTTGAACCCACCACCCTTTGACCCAGAGGCGAGTGTGCTGCCCACTAAGCCACAGATGACAACTTTGGCCCCTTAGAGGTAGAGACAGGAGAAATTATTATGGGGAATAAGGAAATGGCAGAAACGTTAAAACAAATATTTTGTATCTGTCTTCACAGTAGAAGACACAAAAGCATACCAAAGATGGTGGGGAACCGAGGGTTTAATGAGGGTGAGGAACTTAATGTAAAGTACTAGAGAAACTAATGGGACTAAAAGCCGACAAATCCCCTGGACCCGACGGCCTACATCCTAGGGTTCTAAAAGAGGTGGCTGAAGAGATAGTGGATACATTAGTTTTGATCTTCCAAAATTCCCAAGATTCTAGAACGGTCCCAGCAGATTGGAAGGTCGCAAATGTAACACCGCTATTCAAGAAAGGAGGGAGAGAAAAAACAGGGAACGACAGGCCAGTTAGCCTGACATCAGTCGTTGGGAAAATGCTGGAATCCATTGTTACGGAAGTTGTATCAGGGCACTTAGAAAATCATAACATGGTTAGGCTGAGTCAACGTGGTTTTATGAAAGGGAAATCGTGTTTGATAAATTATTAGAGTTATTTGAGGATGTAACTAGCAGGGTATATAAAGGGGAACCAGTGGATGTAGTATATTTGGATTTCCAAAAGGCATTCGATAAGGTGCCACATAAAATATTATTACACAAGATTAGGGCTCACGGGGTTGGGGGTAATACAGTAGCATGGACAGAGGACTGGTTAACAGACATTAAACAGAGAGTAGGGATAAACGGATCTTTTTCAGGTTGGCAGGCTGTAACTAGTGGGGTGCCGCAAGGATCAGTGTTGGGGCCTCAGCTATTTACAATCTATATTAATGACCTAGATAAAGGGACCGACTGGAATCACAGAATCCCCACAGTGCAGATAGAGGCCATTTCGGCCCATCGAGCCTGCACCGACACATATCCCACCCGATCCCCGTAACCCCTACATCAACACATATCCCACCCTATCCCCGTAACCCCACGTATTTAATCCCCCTAACACTAAGGGTCAATTTATCATAGCCAATCAACCTAACCCGCACATCTTTGGACTGTGGGAGGAAACCGGAGCACCCGGAGGAAACCCACGCAAACACGGGGAGAATGTGCAAACTCCACACAGACAGTAAGTGAGTGAGCAGTAAGGTGGCAGATGGAGTATAATGTAGGGAAATGTGAGGTTATTCACTTTGGTAGGAAGAATAGAAAAACAATATTTTTTAAATGGCGAGAAACTTTCAAATGTTGGTGTTCAGAGAGATTTGGGTGTCCTCGTGCAAGAAACACAGAAAGCTAGCATGCAGGTACAGCAAGCAATAAGGAAGGCAAATGGCATGTTGGCCTTTATTGCAAGGGGGTTGGAGTATAAGAGTAAGGAAGTCTTGCTCCAATTGTACAGGGCCTTGGTGAGACCACACCTGGAGTACTGTGCACAGTTTTGGTCTCCTTATCTAAGGAAGGATATACTTGCCTTGGAGGTGGTGCAACGAAGGTTCACTAGATTGATTCCTGGGATGAGAGGGCTGTCCTATGAGGAGAGATTGTGTAGAATGGGCCTATACTCTCTGGAGTTTAGAAGAATGAGAGGTGATCTCATTGAAACATACAAGATTCTGAAGGGGATTGACAGGGTAGATGCTGAGCGGTTGTTTCCCCTGGCTGGAGAGTCTAGAACTAGGGGGCATAGTCTCAGGATAAGGGGTAGGCCATTTAAGGCCGAGATGAGGAGGAATGTCTTCACTCAGAGGGTTGTGAATCTTTGGAATTCTTTGCCCCAAAGGGCTGTGAATGCTGAGTCTTTGAGTACATTCAAGGCTGAGATCGATAGATTTTTGGACTCTAGGGGAATCAAGGGATATGGAGATCAGGTGGGAAAGTGGAGTTGAGGTCGATGATCAGCCATGATCTTACTGAATGGTGGAACAGGCTGGAGGGGCCGTATGGCCGACTCCTGCTCCTATTTCTTATGTTCTTATGGACTTTCAAAAAGCATTTGATAAAGTACCACATAAGAGACTTACTCGGAAAAGAGAAGCACATGGTATTAAAGGGCTGATGGTAATTTGGGTATATAATTGACTGAGGGATAGGAGACAGTGAGCAGTGCTGAGGGATGTTTTTCTGACAGGAGGGAAGTATGCAGTGGGTCGGGATTAGGACGATTGCTTTTCTTGTTATATATAACTGACCTGGACTTGGGTATAAGTGTACAAGTTTGAAGTTTACAGATGAAACAAAACTTGGCAACGTAGTAAATAGTGAGCATAGTAGTAGCAGACTTCAGAAGGACAGAGACAGACTGAAATGAGCAGACACAAGTCAGATTTAATTAAATGAGGATAAGTGTGAAGTGATGCACTTTGGGAGAAACAACAGGGAGAGGCCGTATAATCTAAATGGGACTATTTTGAGGGGGTGCAAGAGCAGAGGGACCTGGGGGTCCATATTCACAAATCTTTGAAAGTGCCACGGCAAGTTGGTGAGGCGGTTCAGAAAGTGTGTGGGATACTTGGCTTTGTAAATAGTGCCATTGAATACAAAAACAAGGAAGTTACACTAAACCTTTACAAATCACTAGTTAGGAACATAGGAACAGGAGGAGGCCATTCAGCCCCTCGAGCCTGTTCCGCCATTCAATGAGATCATGGCTGATCTGTGACCTAACTCCATACACCCGCCTTTGGCCCATATCCCTTAATACCTTTGGTTAACAAAAACCTATCAATCTCAGAATTAAAATTAACAATTGACCTCGCATCAATTGCCGTTTGCAGAAGGAAGTTCCAAACTTCTACCACCCTTTGTGTGTAGATGTGTCTTCTAATTTCACTCCTGAAAGGTCTGGCTCTAATTTTTAGACTATGCCCCTAATCCTAGACTGCCCAACCAGCAGAAACAGTTTCTCTCTATCGACCCTATCTGTTCTTCTTAATATCCTGAAAACTTCAATCAGATCACCCCTTAACCTTCTAAATTCTAGGGACTACAACCCTAATTTGTATAATCGCTCCTCGTAATTTAACCCTTGAAGTCCGGGTATCATTCTGGTAAACCTACGCTGCACTCCCTCCAAGGCCAATATATCCTTCCTAAGGTGTGGTGCCCAGAACTGCTCACAGTGCTCCAGGTGTGGTCTAACCAGGGTTTTGTACAGCTGCAGGGTTTTGGCCTCAGCTGGAGTCTTGTGTACAGTTCTGGGCACCACACTTTAGGAAGGATGTCAAGGCCTTGGAGAGGGTGCAGAGGACGTTGACCAGGATGGTACCATGGATGAGGGACTTCAGTTATGTGGAGAAATTGGAGAAGCTGGGATTGTTCCCCTTAGAGCAGAGAAGGTTAAGAGGAGACCTAATAGAGGTGTTCAAAATGATGAGGGGTTTTGATCGAGCAAGTAGGGAGAAACTTCACTCTGGCAAGTGGGTCGGTAACCAAAGGTCACAGATTTAAAATAGTTGCTAAAAGAACTAGAGGGGAAATGAGGAGAATTGTTTTCACACAGAGGGTTGTTAAGATCTGGAACACACCATCTGAAAGGATGCTGGAATCAGGTTCCACAGGAACTTTCAAACAGTAATTGGACATGTCCTTGAAGAGGACGAGTTTGCAGAGTTCTGGGGATAAAGCTGGGGTTTGGGACTAAATTGGACAGCTCTTTCAAAGAGCCGGCACAGACACGATGGGCCGAATCACCTCCTTCTGTGCTGTTAGATTCTATGATCAGTGTGAAGATGCTGGTGTCCCTTAAGGTTCTTAGAGCTTTTAAAGCTCTTCCCACAGTCAGAACATTTAAAGGGTCTCTCGTCAGTGTGAGCAATCTGGTGTGACAGGAGGGTGGATGACTGAGTGAATCCCTTCCCACACACGGAGCAGGTGAATGGCCTCTCACCAGTGTGGAGGAGCCGATGTCTCTTCAGCTCCCCGGAGCTTTTAAAGATCTTTCCACAGTCAGAACATTTAAAGGGTCTCTCGTCAGTGTGAGCAATCTGGTGTGACAGGAGGGTAGATGACTGAGTGAATCCCTTCCCACACACGGAGCAGGTGAATGGCCTCTCACCAGTGTGGAGGAGCCGATGTCTCTTCAGCTCCCTGGAGCTTTTAAAGATCTTTCCACAGTCAGAACATTTAAAGGGTCTCTCGTCAGTGTGAACTCGCTGATGTGCCAGCAGGTTGGATGACTGAGTGAATCCCTTCCCACACACAGAGCAGGTGAACGGCCTCTCCCCAGTGTATAGGTGTTGGTGTCTCTTCAGCTCCCCGGAGCTTTTAAAGATCTTCCCAGTCAGAACATTTAAAGGGGTTCTCTCCAGTGTGAACTCGCTGATGTTCCAGCAGGTGGGATGACTCAGTGAATCCCTTCCCACACATGGAGCAGGTGATCAACCTCTCACCAGTGTGAACTCGCTGGTGTCTCTTCAGCTCCCCGGAGCTTTTAAAGCTTTTCCCACAGTCAGAACAGTTAAATGGTCTCTCATCAGTGTGAACAAGCTGGTGTCTCAGCAGGGTGGAGGACTTCAGGAATCCCTTCCCACATACAGAGCATGTGAACAGACTTTCCACAGTGTGAACAAGCTGGTGTCCCTTCAGATCCCCAGAGCTTTTAAAGCTCTTCCCACAATCAGGACAGTTAAACGGCCTCTCATCAGTGTGAATAAGTTGGTGTCTCTTCAGCTCCCCGGAGCTTTTAAAGCTCTTTCCACAGTTAGAACATTTAAAGGCTCGGTCTTCAGTGTGAACAAGCTGGTGTGTCTGCAGGTTGGATGACTCAGTGAATCCCTTCCCACACACAGAGCAGGGAAATGGCCTCTCCCCAGTGTGGAGGCGCTGGTGTTGCTTGAGCTCCCGGCGGCTTTTAAAACTCTTCCCACACTCAGAACATTTAAAGGGTCTTTCGTTAGTGTGAACTCGCTGGTGTTGCTTCAGATACTGGGGGCTTTTAAAGCTCTTTCCACAGTTAGGACACTGAGATGGTCTCTCATCAGTGTGAACAAGCTGGTGTCCCTTCAGCTCCCCGGGGCTTTTAAAGCTCTTTCCACAGTTAGGACACTGAAATGGTCTCGCATCAGTGTGAACAAGCTGGTGTCTCTTCAGTTCCCCGGGGCTTTTAAAGCTCTTCCCACAGTCAGAACATTTAAATGACCTCTCCCCAGTGTGAACAAGCTGGTGTCCCTTCAGTTCCCCGGAGCTTTTAAAGCTCTTCCCACAGTCAGGACAGTTAAACGGCCTCTCATCAGTGTGAACTCGCTGGTGTCGCAGCAGATCCCCGGGGCTTTTAAAGCTCTTGCCACAGTCAGGACAGTTAAACGGCCTCTCATCTGTGTGAGCTCGCTGGTGTCCCTTCAGATCCTGGGAGCTTTTAAAGCTCTTTCCACAGTTAGGACACTGAAATGGTCTCTCATCAGTGTGAACAAGCTGGTGTCCCTTCAGATCCTGGGGGCTTTTAAAGCTCTTTCCACAGTTAGGACACTGAAATGGTCTCTCATCAGTGTGAACAAGCTGGTGTCCCTTCAGCTCCTGGGGGCTTTTAAAGCTCTTTCCACAGTCAGAACACTGAAATGGTCTCTCATCAGTGTGAACAAGCTGGTGTCCCTTCAGTTCCCCGGGGCTTTTAAAGCTCTTACCACAGTCAGGACAGTTAAAGGGTCTCTCGTCAGTGTGAACTCGCTGGTGTCCCTTCAGATCCCCAGGGCTTTTAAAGCTCTTCCCGCAGTTAGGACAGTTAAAGGGTCTCTCGTCAGTGTGAACTCGCCGGTGTCCCTTCAGATCCCCGGGGCTGTTAAAGCTTTTCCCACAGTCAGAACACTGAAATGGTCTCTCCCCAGTGTGAAGTCGCTGGTGTGTTTGCAGGTGGGATGAACAAACAAATCCCTTTCCACACACGGAGCAGGTGAACGGACTGTCCCCAGGGTGACTGTGCGGATGAACTTCTGACGCAGACGGGGAACTGAATCCATTCCCCCCGTCCCCACCTTTACCAGGTTTCTCCCCGGTGTGACGGTGCACGTGTCTCACCAGGTCAGGCAATTGGCTGAATCTGCGTCCACACACCGAACACGTGTGCGGTTTGTCTGCACTGCGATCGTTGCTTTCTCCTTCCATATGCAAAGGCCAATGATATTCAGGTCCTGATGAATCGAGCGACTCTGTCTGATCTTGACGTGATGTTTGGTCTGCGCTTCCCGCCTGTAACTGCTCCACTTCTATAACCCTGTAAATTGAGATCAGAAAAGGATCAGAGGCAAACTGTTGTTTAATTTTCCCCTTTCCGAACCTAGGGGCAGTGAAGCTGATTTTCAGGCTCCAGCTGCTGCACAGGTTGGTTGAAAGGATCAGCAGTAATGGCGGCTGTAATACCCACAAGCCCCCGAGCTGCAGAAAGCGCTCTGTTGACTCTGAGTCCCGCGCATGCACCTCATGGCCCCCGCACTTTCCCTCCTGCTCCACAATCGCCCATCCCAATCGGTCCACAACGCACATCTCAGCACACAAAACCCCACGGTGCATAGGCAATGGGAAACATTTAAAGGTCGCATGAATGAACTACAGAATTTGTTCATCCCTGTTTGGCATAAAAATATAACAAAAAAGTTGACTCAATCGTGGCTAACAAGGGAAATTAGGGATAGCATAAGATCCAAGGAGAGGACATATAAATTGGCCGGAAAAAGCAGTAAACCTGAGGATTGGGAGCAGTTTAGGATTCAGCAAAGGAGGACCAAGGGATTAATTAAGAGGGGGAAAATAGAGTATGAGAGTAAGCTTGCAGGGAACATAAAAACTGACTGTAAAAGCTTCTATAGATATGTGAAGAGAAAAAGATTGGTGAAGTCAAGCGTAGGTGCCTTGCAATCAGAATCAGGGGAATTTATAATGGGGAACAAAGAAATGGCAGACCAACTAAATACATACTTTGGTTCTGTCTTCACAAAGGAGGATGCAAATAACCTCCCGGAGATGTCCAGGAACATAGGTTCTAATGAGAGGGCGGAACAGAATGAAATCAGTATTTGTAGGAAAATGGTGTTAGGGAAATTGACGGGATTGAAGGCCGATAAATCCCCTGGGCCTGATAATCTACATCCTAGGGTACTTAAGGAAGTGGCCCTAGAAATAGTAGATAAATTGCTGGTCATCTTCCAAAATTCGATAGACCCTGGAACAGTTCCCATGGATTGGAGGGTAGCTAATGTTGCCCCACTATTCAAAAAAGGTGGTAGAGAGAAAACGAGGAATTATAGACCGGTAAGCTTGACATCGCTAGTGGGGAAAATGCTGGAGTCCATTATCAAAGATGTAATAGCAGAGCACTTGGAAAACAGTGACAGGATCGGACAAAGTCAACATGGATTTACAAAAGGTAAATCATGCTTGACTAATCTACTGGAATTTTTTGAGGATGTAACTGGTATAGATAAGGGAGAACCAGTGGATGTGGTATATTTTGACTTTCAGAAGGCCTTCGATAAGGTCCCGCATAAGAGATTAGCGTGTAAAGTTAAGGCACATTGGGTTGGGGGCAAGGTACTGACTTGGATAGAGAACTGGTTGGCAGACAGGAAGCAAAGTGTTGGAATAAACGGGTCTTTTTCCGAGTGGCAGGCAGTGACTAGTGGGGTACCGCAGGGATTGGTCCTAGGACCCCAGCTATTCACAATATATATAAATGATCTAGACGAGGGAACTAGATGTAATATCTCCAAGTTTGCAGATGACACGAAGCTGGGTTGGCGTGTGTGCTGTGAGGAGGATGCCGAGAAACTCCAGTATGATTTGGACAGGTTGGGTGATTGGGCAGATGCATGGCAGATGCAGTATAATGTGGATAAATGCGAGGTTATTCACTTTGGTGGCAAAAACAGGAAGGCAGATTATTATCTGAATGGAAATAGATTGGGAGAAGGGGAAGTGCAACGAGACCTGGGTGTCCTTGTGCACCAGTCGCTGAAGGTAAGCATGCAGGTGCAGCAGGCGGTTAAGAAGGCAAATGGTATGTTGGCCTTCATAATGAGAGGGTTCGAGTACAGCAACAAGAATGTGTTGCTGCAGTTGTACAGGGCCTTGGTGAGACCACACCTTGAGTATTGTGTGCAGTTTTGGTCGCCTTATCTGAGGAAGGATGTTCTTGCCATGGAGGGAGTGCAGCGAAGATTCACCAGGCTGATACCTGGGATGGCAGGAATGACGTACGCGGGGAGATTGGGTCGCTTGGGCTTATACTCGCTGGAGTTTAGAAGAATGAGAGGGGATCTCATTGAAACATATAAAATTCTAACAGGACTAGACAGACTAGATGCAGGAAGGATGTTCCCGATGGTCAGGGAGTCCAGAACCAGGGGTCACAGTCTAAGGATAAGGGGTAAGCCATTTAGGACAGAGATGAGGAGGAATTACTTCACCCAGAGAGTGGTGAATCTGTGGAATTCTCTACCACAGAAGGCTGTTGAGGCCAATTCATTAAATATATTCAAGAAGTAGTTAGATATATTTCTTAAGGCTAAAGGGATCAAGGGATATGGGAAGAAGGCAGGGACAGGGTACTGAATTTGGATGATCAGTCATGATCTCATTGAATGGCGGAGCAGGCTCGAGGGGCCGAATGGCCTACTTCTGCTCCTATCTTCTATGTTTCTATGAACATCGGGCGCGCATGCGGAGCCGCAACATCTGGTACGCGTGAGCGGCTCAGGTGGGGGCGAATCGGTGTTTCGCCTCAGCCGCCAGGGAGGTGCGCATGCGCAGGACGACCCAACATTCTTCCTGTCAGCAATCACTCCCTCGTTTCTTTAATAAAAACAGAAAATGCTGGAAATACTCAGCAGGTCAGGCAGCATCTGTGGAGAGAGAAACAGAGTTAATGTTTCAGGTCGATGACCCTTCGTCAGAACAGCTTGTTCTTTTGTGTCAGCTGTGGCTCAGTGGGTAGCATTCTCTAGGTGGGAGGGGCTATGAGTGAGCCAGGTGTTACTGGTTGCCTGATTGCAGCTGGGAGTTGGAGGGAGTTTTGTAAAAAGTTGGTGGTGGGTTTTGGGGTTTTGTTTTTAGGTTTTAGGGCCTTTTTGGCCCACTAAAAACAGCCAGATGGCTGCTGAGGGGTCCGGAGTACCGGGCCCCTCAGAGGACAGTGTTCCCGAGAGGAATTTAATTTGGGAAGAAACTGTGGTGGGAAAGGAAAAAAGAAGGCCCAAAGATTTGGGCCGGGACCCCAGGAGGTTTGGTAAAGAAAACACGGTGGTGGTGCAGTGTGAGGATAAGAAGATTCGAGCTTGGGATATTATCCAGGCGGTTCATGAGGACTGTGGCGAGGGAAGCTGCTTTGCCTGCCGACCAAAGCCGAATGTGGGATTTGAGGTGACGGTCAGTGGCCGTGAGGAGGTAGAAAAACAGCTACTCAGTCTGAAAGTTGGTGAGAAATTCTTGGAGGTGACTCTGCTATATTCAGGGGAGGTGGTGGTTTCATTTTTGAACTTGCCACTTTACATCGAAGACGAAGTGCTGAGCAAAAAGTTGGAGTCGTGGGACATTAAAATCTGTTCTGAAATAAAGAGGAGGTACTATCCGGGAACACGGGTAGCAGACGGAACCCGGTATGTAAAGGTGCGGTTCCCAGAGGGGGTGAGGTCTTTGCCGTACAGTATGAAGTTCGAGATACTGGAAGGAGTGCAGTACTTTCGTGTGCTGCACGATAACCAAGTAAAGGTGTGCTATTATTGTCTGGGACATGACCATCTCGTAAGAAACTGTCCAGATTTGTATTGTTACAATTGCGGTGAGTCGGGACATATTGCTCGGAGCTGCAAGGCGGAGAGCTGTGGGGTGTGTCACAAAGGCCCCACCCGCTGTGAGTGTGTGGCAGAAGGGAGCGATATGAGTGATGAGGAAATGGGAGAAGGAGAAGGAGATGAGAGTGGAACAGCCGGAGGAGCGGTGCAGTCGGAGGACACAGCTGGTAAAATAAAGGAGAAAGGACCACAGGAAGAGGCAGAGGATGGCGGAGCGGAGGACGGGATGGAGATGGCGGAAAACACGCCGAGTGCTGTGGAGGGGAACAAAGACAGCAGCGGGCAGCGAGGGTCGAGTGCAGACTTGAGCCTTAGTGTGGTTCGGCTTCCCCTGGGGAGTCTGGTGGCTGCGGGGGGAGAGGAGGCGGGAGCGGGGTGTGTGGTGGATGTGGGTGCTCCGGGGAGAGGCGGGGAGTCGGATATCTTGGTAAGCGGGAGGGGGCAGGACGGGGAGAGGGAGCAAGAGGCAGGAGCCTTAAAGGGACAGCAGGATGGGATCGGCGAGATAGAGACGTCAGAAGGGAACAATTTAGGTGCACCATTGTCCCATGGAGAGGGAACAGGGTGCAAGGGTCAGAGGTGGAGATGTGGTCGAAGGGAGCGGCACAGTGGGAGAAACTGCGACAGCAGGAAGACTCTCTATGGGAGATGAAGTATCTGACGGGGAGCAGGATTATGTATCTGACGGGGAGCAGGCACAGGGGGTTGCAGAAGAGCTTGAGTGTGAGGAATTAGAGGGGAACAGAGACATGGAAGTCGGGGGTGGGGTGGCATCATGTGGAAAGGGAAAGGTTAGTGAGGGGCAGAAGGAGGGAGGAAGGGCAGCTCCTGGGCCCAAACTTAATGCAAGGAAGAGGCTGAAACAGCAAGGAAAGTTTAAACATGAGGGGAAAAAGAGTCGGAGGCTGCAGGAAAAAGCAACAGCTGCCCGAGAAGTTGGGAAGGAGCATGTGAGGAGGGAAGAGCCAGAGATTAAATGATGGGGAGATTATCAGGCATACTTCCCTTCTTTGGAGCCATGATTACATTGGTCTCGATTAATGTGAACGGACTGAGGGGTGAGAAGAAATTGCAGCAGTTGTTGCAGGTTTTAAAGGTACGGACTTGTGTCTTCAAGAAACCTTTTGGGATGAGGATATCCTAGAAAGAGTTCAGAAGGTTTGGAAAGGAGAGGTATTTGCAAGTTGTGCAAACAATAACCGTAGAGGGGTGGCTGTTTTGGTGAGTCTGTCCATAAAAGAGAACGTTGCCTTGATGGATAAGGACGCTGAGGGGAGATTTTTACGGCTAAGGGTAAAAATGGAGGGTTTTAATTGCGATCTCTTTAATATCTATGCACCGAACGACCATTGCAAGCATCGCAAGTTTTTTCGGGGGTTATTCACTGAAGCGGCAGAGGTGGAAAATCCTTGTATAGTGGGGGATTTTAATGTATTTTTATCTTGGATGGACATTTCAGCCCAGATGACCTTTAAGGATGATAACTCCAGAGGGATGATTGTAAAAATGATGGCAAATTTAAATTTGAGAGACTTATGGAGGGACCAGAAGCCCATAAAAAGGGAGTTCTCCAGATCAGGTTGGGTGGGTGATGTTTTAAAACAGAGCCGAATAGATTTTGTGTTAATGCGGGAAGGGTTAAGTTCGGAGGTGATGGAGATTTATTATAAAAAAGTATTTTTTAGTGATCACTCGGCTTTGGTTCTTAGAATTAGGAACAACAGAGTTAAGATTGGTTCAGGGGTGTGGATTTTAAACAATCAATACCTGAAAGAAATTGCTTATAAAGAAGGGATTATAAATATAATAAAGAATGCTCGGAAGGAACCTTTGCTCTTGAAAGAAAGAAGAGTTTGGTGGGATAATTTCAAATATGAGGTAAAAGATTTTTCGGTACGTTATGGGAAAAAGAGGGCGGCAGCTAACCGGCATCGAGAAGAGAATATAAACAAAAAGTTTACGGATGTCTGTAAAGCAGTTGACGGAGGAGATAAGGGAGCAGAGACTAAGTTCCGGGTGCTAAAGGAAGAGTGGGAATTATTGCAAGCTGAAATAACTTTTCAAGAAAAATATATTCCACTGAGGAAAAATGGGAGTAAAAGAAAAGACAGCCATCCGTGGATAAGTAAAGTAATAAAGGATAGTATCCGACTGAAAACAAGGGCATACAAAGTAGCCAAATCTACTTGGAGGATAGAAGATTGGGAAGCATTTAAAAGCCAACAAAGAATAACTAAAAGATTAATTAAGAAGGGGAAGATAGATTATGAAAGTAAACTAGCAAAAAATATAAAAACAGATAGCAAGAGTTTCTACAGCTATATAAAAAGAAAAAGGGTGGCTAAAGTGAACGTTGGTCCCTTAGAGGATGAGACCGGGAAACTAGTGGTGGGGAACATGGAGATGGCAAAGACGCTGAACAAATATTTTGTATCAGTCTTTACAGTAGAGGACACTAAAAATATCCCAACACTGGACAAACAGGGGGCAATGGGGGGGGGGGGGGGAGGAGCTGAACACGATTAAAATCACTAAGGAGGTGGTACTCGGTAAAATAATGGGACTTAAGACGGATAAATCCCTCGGACCTGATGGCCTACATCCTAGGGTCTTGAGAGAAGTAGCGGTAGGGATTGTGGATGCATTGGAGATTATTTTCCAAAACTCCCTGGACTCAGGAAAGGTCCCGGCAGATTGGAAAACTGCTAATGTAACACCCTTATTTAAGAAGGGAAGTAGAGAAAAAGCTGGAAACTATAGGCCAGTTAGCCTAACATCTGTGGTAGGTAAAATGTTGGAGTCCATTATTAAGGAAACAGTAACAGAGCATTTAAGGTTTTGAGATTTAAGGTGGTCATGGAAAAAGACAAAGACGGCCCGGAAATAAGGGTTCTAAATTGGGGGAAGGCCGATTTTAATATGATAAGGCAGGATCTGGCCAAAGTGGACTGGGAGCAGCTGCTTGTAGGAAAATCCACATCAAAACAGTGGGAGACTTTCAGAAGGGAAATAGAGAGAGTACAACGCCAACATGTTCCTGTAAAGGTCAAGGGTGGGACCAACAAGCAAAGGGAACCTTGGATGACAAGGGATATACAAAAATGCATCAGAAATAAAAGGGGGGCTTTTGGCAGTTACAAAAGACTAAAGATGGAAGAAGCCCTAGAGGAGTATAAAAAGTGCAGGGGCATACTTAAAAAATAAATTAGGAGGGCGAGGAGGGGCCATGAAATAACACTGGCGAGCAAAATAAAGGAAAATCCTAAGATGTTTTATAAGTATATTAAGGGCAAGAGGATAACCAGGGATAGGGTAGGGCCCATTAGGGACCAAAGTGGCAGTCTGTGTGTAGAGCCAGAGGATGTAGGCGGGGTTTTAAATGAATTTTTTGCATCTGTGTTCACTATGGAGAAAGACGATGCAGACATAGAAATCGGGCAAGGGGACTGTGACATACTTGAACATATTAGCATCGAGAAGGAGGAGGTGCTAGCGGTTTTAGCAGGCCAAAAAGTGGATAAATCCCCAGGCCCGGACGAGATGTATCCCAGGCTGCTGTGGGAGGCAAAGGAGGAGATTGCAGGGGCTCTGACACAAATTTTCAGAACCTCTCTGGCCACAGGGGATGTACCAGAGGACTGGAGAACAGCTAATGTAGTACCATTATTCAAGAAGGGTAGCAGGGATAAACCAGGGAATTACAGGCCAGTGAGTCTAACATCTGTGGTGGGGAAATTATTGGAAAAAATTCTGAGGGACAAAATTAATCTCCACTTGGAGAGGCAAGGATTAATCGGGGATAGTCAGCATGGCTTTGTCAAGGGTAAATCATGTCTGACAAATCTGATTGAATTTTTCGAGGGGGTGACTACGGGGGTGGATGAGGGAAATGCTGTGGATGTGGTTTACATGGACTTCAGTAAAGCTTTTGACAAAGTCCCGCATAGGAGACTGGTCAAGAAGGTAAGAGCCCATGGGATCCAGGGTGCCTTGGCGCGTTGGATCCTAAACTGGCTGAGTGGCAGGAGGCAGAGGGTGATGGTCGAAGGTTGCTTTTGTGACTGGAAGCCTGTGTCCAGTGGGGTACCTCAGGGATCGGTGCTGGGTCCCTTGTTGTTTGTGATCTACATAAATGATTTGGATGAGAATGTAAAAGGTATGATCAGTAAGTTCGCAGATGACACGAAAATTGGTGGGGTGGTAAATTGCGAGGAGGAAAGCCTCAGGCTACAGGACGATATAAACGGGTTGGTCAGATGGGCGGAAAAGTGGCAAATGGAATTTAACCCTAAAAAGTGCGAGGTGATGCATTTTGGACGGACAAATAAGGCAAGGGAATACACAATGAGTGGTAGGACCCTAGGAAGTACAGAGGGTCAGGGGGACCTTGGTGTACATGTACATAGATCCCTGAAGGCAGCGGAGCAGGTAGATAAGGTGGTTAAAAAGGCATATGGGATACTTGCCTTCATTAGCCGAGGCATAGAATATAAGAGCAGGGAGGTTATGATGGAGCTGTACAAAACGCTGGTGAGGCCACAGCTGGAGTACTGTGTGCAGTTCTGGTCGCCTCACTATAGGAAGGATGTGATTGCTTTGGAGTGGGTGCAGAGAAGGTTCACCAGGATGTTACCTGGGATGGAGCGCCTCAGCTATGAAGAGAGGCGGGACAGGCTGGGGTTGTTTTCCTTGGAGCAGAGAAGGCTGAGGGGGGACCTGATTGAGGTGTACAAAATGATGAGGGGCATAGATAGGGTAGATAAAGAGGAACTTTTCCCCTTAGTGGGGGGGTCAATAACTAGGGGGCATAGATTCAGGGTAAGGGGCAGGAGATTTAGAGGGGATTTGAGGAGGAACTTCTTCACCCAGAGGGTGGTTGGAATGTGGAATTCAATGCCTGAAAGGGTGGTAGAGGCAGGAACCCTCACAACATTCAAGAAGCATTTGGATGAGCACTTGAAATGCCATTGCATACAAGGCTATGGACCAAATGCTGGAAAATGGGATTAGACTGGACAGGGATGGATGGGCGGCGCAGACACGATGGGCCGAAGGGCCTCTTTCTGTGCTGTAAAACTCTATGACTCTATGACTATGACTCATTTGGATAAACATAATGGCCCAGAAATTGGTGTCGGGGGCTTCCCGCGGGTACAAGCCCCCGACCTACACTTACCTAGCACGCCAGCAGTTCAGGCCTGGGCCTGCGTGGATTTCCTGTCAGTGGCCCGGTCCAGCTCCCGGCGCGCTGTGCTTGTGTGTCCCAGGGGCGTAGTTAGTGCGATGCGTTGGCTGGGATCACGTGAGCCATGGGCAGCCAATCGGAGGAGGGAAAAGCCCATTCATGAGATTGACAGAAAGACCTGTCAAACTCATGAAAACTCCGGCCCCCAAAACAGTACTTAACCTTCAAATAGTTTTTTTTTTAAATAACACTTTTTAAATAAACTATAAATAACATTAAATAACTATTTTAAACAATAATTTAAATTTTTGAAAAAAATAATTTTATAAAAAAACGGGGCTAAAAATACACTTACCTTACTTTAAAGTATTTCAAAATAATAAACCTGTGGAAAAAATGTTCTATTTTAATTAATTGACCTCTTACCTTTTAAAATGAAGTCCTTACACCTGGTTTTTAAATGTGTAAAATGTTGAGGCCTTCACGCACGGAAAAACCTGTAAAAAAAAGGAAGTTCAACGCGCCGCGCAGACTCCCGCGCGCACGCATTCGACCTCTGAACCCCTTCGTTCAGAGGATCGGAAATGCCGGTTTCCCGCGCATGCAAGAAACCGGCACTTCCATCGGGTCTACGCGTGAGTACTCTGTGCGTACTCACGCGTTGGGACCCGAATTTCTGGGCCATTTTAATAGGACAGAGTCAGCATGGTTTTATGAAGGGGAAGTCATGTTTGACTAAATTGCTCGAATTCTTTGAGGACGTAACAAACAGGGTGGATAAAGGGGAACCAGTGGATGTGGTGTATTTGGACTTCCAAAAGGCATTTGACAAGGTGCCACACAAAAGATTACTGATCAAGATAAAAAATCATGGGATTGGGGGTAATATACTGGCATGGGTGGAAGATTGGCTATCTAACAGAAAACAAAGAGTTGGGATAAATGGTTCATTCTCAGACTGGCAATCAGTAACTAGTGGTGTTCCACAGGAGTCAGTGCTGGGACCCCAACTCTTTACAATCTATATTAATGATTTGGGGGAAGGGACCGAGTGCAACATATCCAAGTTTGCCGACGATACAAAGATGGGAGGGAAAGCAGTGAGTGAGGAGGACATAAAAAACCTGCAAAAGGACATAGACAGGCTAAGTGAGTGGGCAGAGATTTGGCAGATGGAATATAATATTGGAAAGTGTGAGGTTATGCACTTTGGCAGAAAAAATCAAAGAGCAAGTTATTATCTAAATAGAGGGAAACTGCAAAGTGCTACAGTACAAAGGGATCTGGGGGTCCTGGTGCATGAAACACAAAAAGTTAGTATGCAGGTGCAGCAGGTGATCAGGAAGGCCAATGGAATCTTGGCTTTTATTGCAAGGGGGATGGAGTATAAAAACAGGGAAGTCTTGCTGCAGTTATACAGGGTACTGGTGAGGCCACACCTGGAATACTGTGTGCAGTTTTGGTTTCCATATTTAAGAAAAGATATACAGGAAACTTTGTGCTATCCGGAGGTTGTATGTCCGGCAACTTCGAGCTAACGGCAGAAATCAGCAGCCGTTTTTGTTAGTTTTTTTTTCTTCCCCTAGCATTTTTTTTTAACAGCCAGGCTCTGGAAAGAGTCTCTGTAACTTAGCAACAGCTTCAGAGATGCTTCCAAGGTACGGGCCGAGTGTTGACAAGCTGTTGCTAAGCAACAGTCTTTGTTGTCAGATACTGAGATGAAAAGCTCCGTATCTGATAACATTGACGCTGGTCTATCCGGAAGTTTTGAGGCAACGGCAGCAGCTCGGTCCCGTGGGTGCCGGATAGCACAAAGTTTCCTGTACTTGCTCTCGAGGTGGTTCAGACAAGGTTCACTCGGTTGATTCTGGAGATGAGGGGGTTGACGTATGAGGAAAGGTTGAGTAGATTGGGCCTCTACTCATTGGAGTTTAGAAGAATGAGAGGCGATCTTATCGAAACATATAAGGTTGTGAGGGGGCTTGATCGGGTGGATGCGGTGAGGATGTTTCCACTGATGGATGAGACTAGAACTAGGGGGCATAATCTTAGAATAAGGGGCTGCCCTTTCAAAACTGAGATGAGGAGAAACTTCTTCACTCAGAGGGTGGTGAATCTATGGAATTTGCTACCCCAGAGAGCTGTGGAAGCTGCAACATTAAATAGATTTAAAACAGAGATAGACAGTTTCCTAGCAGATAAGGGAATTAGGGGTTACGGGGAGCGGGCAGGGAAGTGGACGTGAGTCTAGGTTCAGATCAGCCATGATCCTATTGAATGGCGGAGCAGGCCCGAGGGGCCGTATGGCTGCTCCTGCTCCTACTTCTTATGTTCTTATGTTCTTATAAATGCAAGGGGGCCATTCTCCGTGCAAAGGCTAGAGATGCATTGGAGGGCGAAAGATGCACTAAATATTTTCTAGAGCAAGAAAAGCTGCGACAGAGATTATCGTTAATTGAAGAGTTGAAGATCATTCATGAAAGTGGGGAGATTTTAGAGGCGGCTAGCAGCTTTTATCAAGAGTTATATACTAAAGAAGACATTTCCAATTTGGCGATGGAGAAGGTTACTGCTTTTATTGAAGAGGGTTTAAAGGAGGGTGAGAGAAGCATGTGTGACAAAGAAGTAGGATTAGCGGAAATAAAAGTAGCAATAAGTGGAATGAAGTGGGGGGGGGGAAAGCCCAGGGTCCGATGGACTAAGTGCAGAATTTTATAAAGAATTTTGTGAGATTTTAACTCTTAGAAGTTTTTAAGGAAATTAAAATTGAGGGAAGCCTGGCCCCATCTATGAGGAAAGGGATCATAAGCTTAGCTTATATAAAAATAAAGGGGATAGACGGGATCTGAAGAATTGGAGGCCCATCACATTATTAAATGTGGATTATAAGATCTTGGCGAAGGTTATGGCAAATCATTTGAAGGAGGTGTTACCGCAGATAGTTTGGCCTCTCAGTCCTATGGAGTCATAGGCCGGGACATCGCAGACTCTGTGGTCTCAATCCGAGATGCGATAGAGCTCATGGAAGAGAGTGGGAGGGAGGCTTATGTATTAAAGATAGATCAAGAGAAAGCCTTTGATAGGGTCTCTCATGAGTTTTTATTGAAGGTTTTGGAAGCATTTGGTTTCAAGGAAAATTTAATTCAGTGGATAAGGATTTTTTATTCAAACATATTTAGCTGTGTTAAATGTAATGGTTTTTTATCCAAGTATTTTCCGATACAGAGATCAGTGAGACAGGGTTGTCCCCTGTCCCCATTGTTGTACACATTGGTAGCAGAACCATTAGGTTACATGATGCGAAAGAAACAAGGTGTAGTTGGGATTGTGGTTCCCAGTTCTGGGCTGGTGTCGGTGATACACCAATATGCAGATGACACAACCTTAACATTGAGAAATGGGGAGTCAGTGAGGAAAGCTATGGATGTCGTGGAGGAATATTGTAGAGCTTCAGGAGCCAGAGTGAATCATTGTAAGTCCCAATGCCTGGTTGCAGGGAGGGGTAGGGGGAAATGGTTGGGGGAATGTCCCTTTAAGGTGGTGGAGGTTTTGGAAGTTCTGGGGGTGTATATGGGGTGCAAGAAAGACAGGGATGAAGTGGATCGATTAAATTGGGAACCGAAGGTTATGAAAATTAAAAAGATTTTGGGAAGATGGGAAAGAAGGTGGTTGAAAGTGCAAGGAAGAGCGACAGTGGTGTCTGCCCTCCTGCTATCTAAGCTATGATACTTATTGACGGTGGAGGATATTCCTGAGTGGGCGGAAAAGTCCATCTGAGAGGCTTGTGTGAGGTTTTTATGTGAAGGGAAACCAGCCTTGGTGGATTACAATACCATCACTGGACGGAGAAATCAGGGAGGACTCAATTTCCCAGATATTGATTTGAAGAAAAAATCCTTCAGAATCAAATGGGTGAAGAGATTTCTTCAGAAGTCAAATACAAGTTTTTGGAAGAGTTGTTTTGAGCATTTTTTTAAATGAAGTGGGATAGGAGGGCAGGGGATATTGTATATGGAATACAATAATATGTTTTTGAAATCGATTAAACTTCTCCCTAGGTTTTATAAGGGGGTTGTAGAGACTTGGGCCCAATTTTTTAAAAATTGTGCAGTTTATGCCCAAGGGGGCTGAGGAATTTTTAGAACAGCCTTTATTTTTGAATAGGTGGGTCAACATCGAAGGAGAGGTTTTATTTAATCAAGCTTTTATAAAAGCTGGGATTATATCTGTGAAAGATGTATTATACGAGGTGATTCCATGTTGGTTGCCGGAAGCGATAGTGAGGGACATGGTGTGGGAGGAGGATCAGGAGGTAGAGGAAAAGCAATAGGAATTATGTATGAGAAGATTGTAAGGGCAATGCCACAGGATTAGATGGAAGAAATAAATGTGGAAATCTCCAAAGGAAGTAAAATGCATCCTGCTTTTCCAAGCTTTGTACTGGAGAAAGGGGGAGAGTTGGTCCAATTTGACAACTGTAATACTCGAGATTTCTATGAGGTATTCAGAGAATGGAGATTCAAGACACCTGCTGGTCAGGAGTTTTGGCAGAGTATATACCCACAGCTGGACTTCAAAAGGATTTGGAAGGGAGTGTGGGCAAATTTTAAATGTCCAGAGTGGATTGAACTGGATTTCAAATTGGCTCATAACCGGATTTTTACCATAACGGTCTTGTGCAAGATTGGGCGAGTGGAGGCGGCAACATGCCCTGTGTGTGGGACACGGGATGAGACTCTGTCCCATTTACTGGTGTTATGTCCGCAGTTAAATGACTTTAAGTACTATGTTCGACAGTTGTGTGAAGCTTTTTTGCTGGGTGGGGACCGAACAGCGAGAATGGGAATCCCGTGGGACTCAATTTTGAGATGGGGATGGCAGGAGAGTCTGCCCGAGTCTAGCGGAGCGGCAATTAATTTAATGTTCAGTTTGGCTAGATTCGTGATTGTGCAAAGAAGGAATGCTCTGCTTTTTAAGGGGAGGAGAATCAATCTAAAAGTATTTTAAATATAAGCTAAAAGATCATTATAAGGCTCTGTGGATGTTTTATTCAGAAAGGAATTTAAGGATAGTATTTTACAACCAATTTTTAAAGTACAATCGATTAATATATGTTACAGATGTTAAAATGTGGTGGCGGAATGGCTGTGCAGAGCGGCGGAATTGATTTGTATCATACAATGAAATGATCACGATGTTGTAAATGTTCTTAATGTTCAATAAAGTATATTTATAAAAGAAAAGTGGGTAGCACTCTCGCCTCTGAGTCAGAAGATTGTGGGTTCAAGTCCCACTCCAGAGACTTGAGCACCAAAATCCAGGCTGACACTCCAGTCAGTGCTGTGGGAGTGCTGCACTGTCGGAGGCGCCGTCTTTCGGATGAGACATTAAACTGAGGTCCCGTCTGCTCTCTCAGGTGGATGTAAAAGATCCCATGGCACTATTTCAAGAAAGAAAGACTTGCATTTGTATAGTGCTTTCATGACCACCAAATGTCTTGAAGTGCTTTACAGCCAATGAAGTACTACAATGATGAGGTCACTGTTGTAATGTTGGAAAGAGCAGGGCAGTTATCCCCAGTCTCCTAGCCAATGTTTATCTCTCAATCAACATAAAAAGATAGATTATCTGGTCATTATCACATTGCTGTTTGTGGGAGCTTGCTGTGCGCTAATTGACTGCCGTGTTTCTTACATTACAACAGTGACTACACTTCAAAAGTACTTCATTGACTGTAAAACACTTTGGGATGTCCGGTGGTGGTGAAAGGTGCTATATAAATGCAAGTCTTTGTTTCTTCACTGATCTCACCAGCGACCTCTTCTAGCTGATGGTTGACATTACAAGAGGATTTGAGTACAGGACTAAAGAAGTCTTACTCCAATTGTACAGGGCCTTGGTGAGACCACAGCTGGAGTACTGGGTACAATTTTGGTCTCCTTACCTAAGGAAGGATATATTTGCCATAGAGGGAGTGCAACGAAGGTTCACGAGATCGATTCCTGGGATAGCGGGACTGTCGTATGAGGAGAGATTGAGTAAACTAGGCCTGTACTCTCTTGAATTCAGAAGAATGAGAGGGGATCTTATTGAAGCATACACAATTATTACAGGGCTTGATAGGGTGGATGCTGGGAGAATGTTTCCCTTGGCCGGGGAGTCTAGAACCAGGGGCCACAGCCTCAGGATAAAGGGTAGGCCATTCAGGACTGAGATGAGGAGGAATTTCTTCACTCAGAGGGTGGTGAACCTTTGGAATTCTCTACCCCAGAGGACTGTAGAGGCTGAGTCTTTCAGTATATTCAAGGCTGAGATCGATTTTTGGACTCTAGGGGAATCAGGGGATGTGGGGATCGGGCCGGTGAATGGAGTTGAGGTGGATGATCAGCTATGTTCTCACTGAATGGTGGAGCAGGCTTGAGGGGCCGAATGGCCACTCCTGCTCCAACTGGGGACAGCCGAGAGTCCGCGCGTGCGCACGCGGGACAGCGGTTTGGGCCGAGTCCGGCACAGCGACCCCTCCCGGTCACCAAGGGTAATAACCGCGCATGCCCAGAGGAGACCAACCCCCTCCCCCACTCGGAGCTGCGCCTGCGCGGTCGGATACTGCCGGAGTTGGCGCAGGGCATTCCGGGGAAAGGCCTTAGTGTCGGGTCCAGAGTCGCGATCGGTGACGCAAAGTGAGTTTTCTCCGCTCCGATTGGGTGGAGAATCGCGCAGGGTGGGGGGGGGAGAGAATAAAGAGAAATAGAAAAACCTGAGAGTCCGCGAGGCCCCGGACCGAGCAGCATCAGTTGGACGGTGCACGGGATCTCCTCAGGGACACGTGACCCAGGCCCACGGGCTGAGTGACGGGAGCTTCCGACCAATAGGGAACGAGCGGGGCGGGGCTGGAGGAGCGAGCCGGCGGCGGGTCCTCTGACCAATCGGGGAGCCCGAGGGGCGGGACTAGCGCTGGCTGATTGTCTGATCTGCAGGGCAGCGAATTTCTCCAGTCCCTTGTTCAGGGCCCGGGGCCAGGGGAGGCTCTGGGCCTTTATTCCCCGCATTGGACACAAGGCTCTTTGGCTCACAACACACTGGCTCAGGTTTTAATAGAGACTTTTTAAATTCATCAATAAAAGCAGATAAAACCCGTGCTTCTGTGGAACAAACTTTCTAATATTTTATAGAATCAGAGAATGGTTACAGCACAGGAGGCCATTCGGCCCGTCGAGCCCGTGCCGGCTCTCTGCAAGAGCACTTCAGCTAGTCCCACTCCCCGCCCTTTCCCCGTAACCCTGCAAATTTCTTTACTTCAGGTACGCGAGGGGGCGAATGGCCAGCTCCTGCTGCTATCTTCTATGTATCTATTATCCGAGGCGCAGGTAGGCCCCACAGCGGGGGCGGACCTTTGTGGGGCGAGGCGGCGGTGATATAAAGAGCGAGGCGGCGGAGCAGGTAGGCCCCACAGCGGCGGCGGACCTGTGAGGAGCGGCGGCGGTGATATAAAGAGCGAGGCGGCGGAGCAGGTAGGCCCCACAGCGGGGGCGGACCTGTGTGGAGCGAGGCGGTAGTGGTATAAAGCGAGGCGGCGGAGCAGGTAGGCCCCACAGCGGGGGCAGACCTGTGAGGAGTGGCGGCGGTGATATAAAGAGCGAGGCGGCGGAGCAGGTAGGCCCCACAGTGGGGGCGGACCTGTGTGGAGCGAGGCGGCAGTGATATAAAGCGAGGCGGCGGAGCAGGTAGGCCCCACAGCGGGGGCGGACCTGTGTGGAGCGAGGCGGCAGTGATATAAAGCGAGGCGGCAGAGCAGGTAGGCCCCACAGCGGGGGCAGACCTGTGAGGAGCGGCGGCGGTGATATAAAGAGCGAGGCGGCGGAGCAGGTAGGCCCCACCAATCTCAGAGCTCCGAGAGCGTGAGAGAGAAGTAAAAAGTAATCGAACTGTAACGTCACCAGAAAGCAGGTAAGTGATTGGTTGGTGAGTATTTCTCTCTTTCTCCTTTTTTCCAAACTTAAATTTTGTGGTTTTTAGTTTATCGGGTGTCTGTGGTGTAGCGGGGACTGCTGGTAAACAAGGGCCCTTGAGTATATCATGTAATTGTTGTGTAATTGGTGGGATTGATTTGATTTAATTTAATTTGAATTAATTAAAGGGTAAGTCATGGCAGGACAGCTCGGCCCCATGGTATGCTCCTCCTGCGCTATGTGGGAAATCTGGGACACTTCCTGTTTCCCTGACGACCATGTGTGTGGGAAGTGTATCCAGCTGCAGCTACTGACAGACCGCATTGCGGCGCTGGAGCTGCGAGTGGATACATACTGGAGCATTTGAGATGCTGAGGAGGCCGTGGATAACACGTTTAGGGAGTTGGTCACACTGCAGGTAAAGGCTGCACAGGCAGGAAGAGAATGGGTGACCACCAGGCAGAGTGGTAGGCGCAGGCAGGTAGTGCAGGAGTCCCCTGTGGCCATCCCCCTCTCAAACAGATATACCGCTTTGGATATTGGTGAGGGAGATGGCTTATTGGAGGAAGGCAGCAGCAGCCAACTTTCTGGCACCAGGGGTGGTTCTGCTGCACAGGACGGGAGGAAAAAGAGGGGTGGAGCTATAGTAATAGGGGATTCTATTGTAAGGGGAATAGATAGGCATTTCTGCGGCCGCAAACGAGACTCCAGGATGGTATGTTGCCTCCCTGGTGCAAGGGTCAAGGATGCCTCAGAATGGCTGCAGAACATTTTGGAAGGGGAGGGTAAACAGCCAGTTGTCGTGGTGCATATAGGTACCAACGATATAGGTAAAAAACGGGATGAGGTCCTAAAAGCTGAATATAGGGAGTTAGGAGGTAAATTAAAAAATAGGACCTCAAAGGTAGTAATCTCAGGATTGCTACCAGTGCCACGTGCTAGTCAGAGTAGAAATAGAAGGACATTTCAGATGAATACGTGGCTAGAGGAATGGTGTAAGGGGGAGGGATTCAAATTCCTGGAACATTGGAAACGGTTCTGGGGGAGGTGAGACCAGTACAGACTGGACGGTTTGCACCTGGGCAGGACTGGGACTGCTGTGCTAGGGGGAGAGTTTGCTAGTGCTCTGGGGGAGGGATAAAACTAAAATGGCAGGGGGTTGGGAACCTCAGCAAGGAGACAGAGGAAAGGGAAACCAGGATAAAAGCAAAAGAAAGGAAGGAGAAAAACAAAGGTGGCAGTCAGAGAAATCAAGGGTTTAAATCAAACATGGCCACAGTAAATAATAATTCTAAAAGGTGTAAGAGTGTTAAAAAAAACAAGCCTGAAGGCCTTGTGTCTTAATGCGAGGAGCATTCGTAATAAGGTGGATGAATTATCTGCGCAAATAGAGGTAAACGGATATGATATGATTGGGATTACGGAAACATGGCTCCAGGGTGACCAAGGCTGGGAACTCAACATCCAGGGGTATTCAATATTCAGGAAGGATAGGCAAAAAGGAAAAGGAGGTGGGGTAGCATTGCTGGTTAAAGAGGGGATTAACACAATTGAAAGGAAGGATATTAGCTCCGATGATGTGGAATCTGTATGGGTAGAACTGAGAAATACCAAGGGGCAGAAAACGTTAGTGGGAGTGGTATGCAGACCTCCAAACAGTAATGCGGAGGTTGGGGATGGCATTAAACGGGAAATTAGAGACGCATGCAATAAGGGCACAGCAGTTATCATGGGTGACTTTAATCTACATATAGATTGGGCTAACCAAATTAGTAACAATACTGTGGAGGAGGAATTCCTGGAGTGTATACGGGATGGTTTCCTGGACCAATATCAAATCAAAATCAAATCAAATCAACTTTTATTGTCATTGTAGTGCACAAGTGCAGTACAACGAAATGTAGGCTTGTGGCTCCCGAGAGTGTACATTTGGATTAAGACATTTAAACATTCAACATACATTTGGCTTGTAGTATATTAACATAAATATAACCATAATAAAGTGCATTGGCAGATGTGCAGGCTTTAGGGTTTATTTGTGGAGTTTAGTAGGATGACAGCCCTGGGAAAGAAGCTGTTCCTAAATCTGGTCGTATGGGTGCGAATGCATCTGTAGCGTCTCCCAGATGGCAGGAGGGCGAACAGACTGTGGCTGGGGTGGGTAGGGTCTTTGATGATGGGCCGTGACCTCCGGAGACAGCGTTTCTGGTATATGTGCTCTATGGTCGGTAGCCGGGTGCCGGTAATGCGTTGGGCAGTTTTGACTACCCGCTGCAGGGCTTTCCAATCATAGTAGCTACAGCTGCCATACCATACTGTGATACAGTTTGTCAGGATGTTCTCTATAGTGCAGCGGTAAAAGTTAGAGAGGATCAGGGGTGACAGATTACATCCCTTCAGCCTCCTTAGGAAATATAGGCGCTGCTGGGCCTTCTTCACCAGAGAGGAGGTATTGACGGACCAGGAGAGGTCTTCCGTGATGTGGACTCCGAGGAACTTAAAGCTGTCCACCCTTTCCACCACAGCCCCATTGATGTGGATGGGGGTGTGACTTCCGCCATTGGACTTCCTGAAGTCCACAATGATTTCTTTTGTTTTCTTGGTGTTAAGGGCCAGGTTGTTATCGGCGCACCACTTCACGAGATGCTGGACCTCCTCCCTGTAGGCTGACTCATCATTGGTGGTGATCTGGCCTACTACCGTGGTGTCATCCGCAAACTTGATGATGGTGTTGGAACCATTAACAGCCACACAGTCGTGGGTGAAGAGGGAGTAGAGGAGGGGGCTCAGCACACATCCTTGTGGGGCCCCCGTGTTCAGGGTCAGGAATATGTCGAGGAACCAACTAGA
The DNA here is from genome assembly GCF_052327205.1 of Somniosus microcephalus. Taxonomy (NCBI): domain Eukaryota; kingdom Metazoa; phylum Chordata; class Chondrichthyes; order Squaliformes; family Somniosidae; genus Somniosus; species Somniosus microcephalus. The sequence goes on from NC_140993.1 coordinate 628,729, forward strand.
GATCAGGCCATCTTAGACTGGGTATTATGTAATGAGAAAGGATTAATTAGCAATCTTGTAGTGCGAGGCCCCTCGGGTCGGAGCGATCATAATATGATAGAATTCTTCATTAAAATGGAGAGTAAAGTAGTTGACTCAGAGACTAGGGTCCTGAATTTAAATAAAGGAAACTACGATGGTATGAGGCGCGAGTTCGGTAGGATTGATAGGGGATTGTCACTCAAAGGGTTGACAGTGGATAGGCAATGGCAAACATTCAAAGATCGCATGGAGGAACTACAGAATTTGTTCATCCCAGTTTGGCATAAACACCAGTCGCTGAAAGTAAGCATGCAGGTGCAGCAGGTGGTTAAGAAGGCAAAAGGCAGTAGAGACCAATTCATTAAATATATTCAAGAAGGAGTTGGATATATTTCTTAACGCTAAAGGGATCAAGGGATATGGGGAGAAGGCAGGGACAGGGTACTGAATTTGGACGATCAACCATGATCTCATTGAATGGCGGAGCAGGCTCGAGGGGCCGAATGGCCTACTCCTGCTCCTATCTTCTATGTTTCTATGTCATGGAGAGTGCGGTGAAGATTCACCAGACTGATACCTGGGATGGCAGGAATGACGTATGAGGAGAGATTGGGTCGACTGGGCTTATACTCGCTGGAGTTTAGAAGAATGAGAGGGGATCTCATTGAAAAGTATATAATTCTAACAGGACTACACAAACTAGATGCAGGAAGCATGTTCCCGATGGTCATGGATTCCAGAACCAGGGGTCGCATAGAAACATAGAAGATAGGAGCAGGAGTAGGCCATTCGGCCACTCGAGCCTACTCCGCCATTCAATGAGATCATGGCTGATCATCCAAATTCAGTACCCTGTCCCTGTCTTCTCCCCATATCCCTTGATCCCTTTAGCCTTAAGAAATATATGTAACTCCTTCTTGAATACATTTAATGAATCGGCCTCAACTGCCTTGTGTGGTAGAGAATTCCACAGGTTCAACACTCTCTGGGTGAAGAAATTCCTCCTCATCTCTAAGTCTAAGGATAAGGGGTAAGCCATTTAGGACAGAGGCCATAGGCAGTAGGCCAATTCATTAAATATATTCAAGAAGGAGTTAGATATATTTCTTAAGGCTAAAGGGATCAAGGGATATGGGGAGACAGCAGGGATAGAGTACTGAATTTGGATGATCAGCCACGATCTCAATGAATGGCGGAGCAGGCTCGAGGGGCCGAATGGCCGACTCCTCTTCCTATCTTCTATGTTTCTTCTTTGTTTAATCTGAAGAACACATGAGAGAGGGGGAGAGAGTCCCTTTAAATTTGGAGGTGGGTGTCCCTTTAAATGTGGAGGGGGTGGTTGTCCCTTTAAATGTGGAGGGGGTGGGTGTCCCTTTAAATGTGGAGGGGTGGGTGTCCCTTTAAATGTGGAGGGGTGGGTGTCCCTTTAAACGTGGAGGGGGAGGAGGACCCTTTAAATGTGGAGTGGGTGGGTGTCTCTTTAAATGTGGAGGGGCTGGGTGTCCCTTTAAATGTGGAGGGGGTGGGTGTCCCTTTAAATGTGGCGAGACGAGGCCGCGCATGCTCATTCGGCCCCCTCACCACAACACCAGGCTTCCAGTGCGCCTGCGCGGGGCCTCCGGGGAGCAGCCGGAAGGTCGGGCCCGGGGAATAGGCGGAATCAGCGGCCGGGGTAAAGTCAAGTGTTGGGGAATCGATTTAAATCGAAGTGAGGGGGGAGCGGAGAGCGAGATTATAAAGTAAAATACGAGAAAACCAAACCTGAGATTCGGACGGGCGGGACCTCAGCGGACGCCGGAAGAGCGGATTCAGCTGCGCGGGGGGGCGGCGAGGGCCAGAGCAATGTGATTCTGACTGACGGGAGCGCTGACCATTAGGAAGAGGGCTGAGCTGGGAGGACTGAACTGGGCGGCCTGGTCCTCCAACCAATGGCGGCGCGGCTAGGGGGCGGGACCTTCCCCCCGGGCGCTGAGGCTGGGGCCCGATTGTGACGTCATCAGAGGAAGAGGCCCATTCAGTTGGATGGAGGCCCGACCCGGCCTGTGATTGACGGTAGCTCTGACCAATAGGACAAGGGCTGAGGTGGGTGGACTGAACTGGGCGGCCTGGTCCTCCAACCAATGGAGGCGCGGTAAGGGGGCGGGGCCTCCTCTCCAGCTCAGGTGCGCTGGGGCCGATTGTGACGCGCTGTCCCCAGGTGAGAGCAGCTCAGTCAGCACAGAGCCGGGGCTGGAATCTGGGAGACGGGCCGCAGGCAGCACAGAGCTGGGGCTGGAATCTGGGAGAGGGGCCACAAGCAGCACAGAGCTGGGGCTGGAATCTGGGAGAGGGGCCGCAGGCAGCACAGAGCTGGGGCTGGAATCTGGGAGAGGGGCCGCAGGCAGCGGGCCTGGCAAAGGGGCAGAAGCTTCACAATACAAGCTTCTTTCAAATGCAAAATTGTTTCCGACACACAGCCTTGGTCACTTTGCAAAAAAAAACTGTTTAACAATTCATCGTAACTTCCCTGCTTTAGGAGAGGCGTAGAGTGCAAAAAGCAAGGAAGTTATGATGAAACTGTGTAAAAGACTGGAGTCAGCTGTGGCTCAGTGGATAGCAGAGTCAGAAGGTTGTGGGTTCAAATCCCGCTCCAGGGACTTGAGCACATGAAGCGAGGCTGACACTCCAGTGCGGTGCTGAGGGAGCGCCGCCCTGTCGGAGGGGCAGTGCTGAGGGAGCGCCGCACTGTCGGAGGGGCAGTACTGAGGGAGCGCCGCACTGTCGGAGGGGCAGTACTGCGGGAGCGCCGCACTGTCGGAGGTGCAGTACTGAGGGAGCGCCGCACTGTCGCAGGGGCAGTACTGAGGGAGCGCTGCACTGTCGGAGGTGCAGTACTGAGGGAGCGCCGCACTGTCGGAGGGGCAGTACTGAGGGAGCGCCGCACTGTCGGAGGTGCAGTACTGAGGGAGCGCCGCACTGTCGGAGGGGCAGTGCTGAGGGAGCGCCGCACTGTCGGAGGGGCAGTACTGAGGGAGCGCCGCACTGTCGGAGGTGCAGTACTGAGGGAGCGCCGCACTGTCGGAGGTGCAGTACTGAGGGAGCGCCGCACTGTCGGAGGGGCAGTACTGAGGGAGCGCCGCACTGTCGCAGGGGCAGTACTGAGGGAGTGCTGCAGTGCCGGCGGTACCGTCCTACGGATGAGACGTTAAACCGAGGCCCCCGTCTGCCCCCTCGGGTGGACGTAAAAGGTCCCGTGGTGCTCTTTCGAAGAAGTTATCCCCGGTGTTTTGAGCCCAATATTTATCCCTCAATCAACATGATGAAAACACAGATTATCTGGTCATTATCACATTGCTGTTTGTGGGAGCTTGCTGTGCGCAATTTGGCTGCCGCGTTTCCCACATTACAGCAGTGACTACACTTCAGAAGTACTTCATTGGCTGTGAAACGCTTCGGGACATCCAGTGGTCATGAAAGGTGGTTAAGAAGGCAAATGGTATGCTGGTCTTCGTTACAAGAGGATTTGAGTACAGGAGTAAAGAAGTCTTACTCCAATTATATCTTCTTCTTAGGCAGTCCCTCGGAACTGAGGATGACTTGCTTACATATTAAAAATGAGTTCTCAGGTGACTGATGAGTCCAATGCGGGACCTACAGTCTCTGTCACAGGTTGGGCAGACGGTGGTTGAAGGGGCGGGTGGGTGGGGTGCTTGAGTTGACGTTCGCTCCTTGCGCTTGGCTTCCGCTTGCTCTTGGTGAAGAGACTCGAGGTGTTCGGCGCCTTCCCGGATGCTTCTCCACTTTGTGTGGTCTTGGGTCAGGGATTCCCAGGTGTCACTGGGGATGTTACACCTTTTCAAGGAGGCTTTGAGAGTGTCCTTGAAGAGTTTTCTCTGCCCACCTGGGGCTATCTTGCCGTGCCGGAGCTCCGAGTAGAGCGCTTGTTCTGGGAGTCTCGTATCGGGTATGCGGACAATGTCACAGAGTCATAGAGTCATAGAGTTTTACAGCACAGAAAGAGGCCCTTCGGCCCATCGTGTCTGCGCCGCCCATCCATCCCTGTCCAGTCTAATCCCATTTTCCAGCATTTGGTCCATAGCCTTGTATGCAATGGCATTTCAAGTGCTCATCCAAATGCTTCTTGAATGTTGTGAGGGTTCCTGCCTCTACCACCCTTTCAGGCATTGAGTTCCACATTCCAACCACCCTCTGGGTGAAAAAGTTCCTCCTCAAATCCCCTCTAAATCTCCTGCCCCTTACCCTGAATCTACGCCCCCTTGTTATTGACCCCCCTACTAAGGGGAAAAGTTCCTCTTTGTCGACCCTATCTATGCCCCTCATCATTTTGTACACCTCAATCAGGTCCCCCCTCAGCCTTCTTTGCTCCAAGGAAAACAACCCCAGCCTGTCCAGCCTCTCTTCATAGCTGAGGCGCTCCATCCCAGGTAACATCCTGGTGAATCTTCTCTGCACCCTCTCCAAAGCAATCACATCCTTCCTATAGTGAGGCGACCAGAACTGCACACAGTACTCCAGCTGTGGCCTCACCAGCGTTTTGTACAGTTCCATCATAACCTCCCTGCTCTTATATTCTATGCCTCGGCTAATGAAGACAAGTATCCCATATGCCTTTTTAACCACCTTATCTACCTGTTCCGCTGCCTTCAGGGATCTATGTACATGTACACCAAGGTCCCTCTGACCCTCTGTACTTCCTAGGGTCCTACCACTCATTGTGTATTCCCTTGCCTTATTTGTCCGTCCAAAATGCATCACCTCGCACTTTTCAGGGTTAAATTCCATTTGCCACTTTTCCGCCCATCTGACCAACCCGTTTATATCGTCCTGTAGCCTGAGGCTTTCCTCCTCACAATTTACCACCCCACCAATTTTCGTGTCATCTGCGAACTTACTGATCATACCTTTTACATTCTCATCCAAATCATTTATGTAGATCACAAACAACAAGGGACCCAGCACCGATCCCTGAGGTACCCCACTGGACACAGGCTTCCAGTCACAAAAGCAACCTTCGACCATCACCCTCTGCCTCCTGCCACTCAGCCAGTTTAGGATCCAACGCGCCAAGGCACCCTGGATCCCATGGGCTCTTACCTTCTTGACCAGTCTCCTATGCGGGACTTTGTCAAAAGCTTTACTGAAGTCCATGTAAACCACATCCACAGCATTTCCCCAATCCACCCCCCTAGTCACCCCCTCGAAAAATTCAATCAGATTTGTCAGACATGATTTACCCTTGACAAAGCCATGCTGACTATCCCCGATTAATCCTTGCCTCTCCAAGTGGAGACTAATTTTGTCCCTCAGAATTTTTTCCAATAATTTCCCTACCACAGATGTTAGGCTCACTGGCCTGTAATTTCCTGGTTTATCCCTGCTACCCTTCTTGAATAATGGTACTACGTTAGCTGTTCTGCAGTCCTCTGGTACATCCCCTGTGGCCAGAGAGGTTCTGAAAATTTGTGTCAGAGCCCCTGCAATCTCCTCCTTTGCCTCCCACAGCAGCCTGGGATACATCTCGTCTGGGCCTGGGGATTTATCCACTTTTTGGCCTGCTAAAACCGCTAGCACCTCCTCCCTCTCGATGCTAATATGTTCAAGTATGTCACAGCCCCCTTGCCCGATTTCTATGTCTGCATCGTCTTTCTCCATAGTGAACACAGAGGCAAAAAATTCATTTAAAACCCCGCCTACATCATCTGGCTCTACACACAGATTGCCACTTTGGTCCCTAATGGGCCCTACCCTTTCCCTGGTTATCCTCTTGCCCTTAATATATTTATAAAACATCTTAGGACTTTCCTTTATTTTGCTCGCCAGTGTTATTTCATGGCCCCTCCTCGCCCTCCTAATTTCTTTTTTAAGTATGCCCCTGCATTTTTTATACTCCTCTAGGGCTTCTTCCGTCTTTAGTCTTTTGTAACTGCCAAAAGCCCCCCTTTTATTTCTAATGCATTTTTGTATATCCCTTGTCATCCAAGGTTCCCTTTGCTTGTTGGTCCCACCCTTGACCTTTACAGGAACATGTTGGCGTTGTACTCTCTCTATTTCCCTTCTGAAAGTCTCCCACTGTTTTGATGCGGATTTTCCTATAAGTAGCTGCTCCCAGTCCAATTTGGCCAGATCCTGCCTTATCATATTAAAATCGGCCTTCCCCCAATTTAGAACCCTTATTTCCGGGCCGTCTTTGTCTTTTTCCATGACCACCTTAAATCTCACCGAATTGTGGTCACTGTCGCCAAAATGCTCTCCTACTGACACTTCCACCACTTGCCCGGCTACATTCCCCAGAATTAGGTCCAGTACCGCCCCCTCTCTTGTAGGACTTTCTACATGTTGGCTCAAAAAGCTCTCCTGGATGCACTTTAAGAATTCTGCACCCTCTAAGCCTTTCACACTCTGACTATCCCAATTTATATTGGGGAAGTTGAAATCCCCCACTATTATTACCCTATTATTTTCGCACTTTTCTGAGATTTGCCTACATATCTGTTCCTCTATCTCCCCCTGACTGTTTGGGGGCCTATAGTACACTCCCAGCAAAGTGCTTGCCCCCTTTTTGTTTTTAAGTTCTACCCATATGGCCTCATTAGAGGAACCTGCTAATATATCATCCCTCCTTACAGCAGTAATTGACTCCTTAATTAATATTGCAACACCCCCTCCCCTTTTACACCCCCCTCTGTCTCGCCTGAAGATTCTATACCCCGGAATATTGAGCTGCCAGTCCTGACCCTCCCTCAACCATGTCTCCGTGATAGCAACAATATCGTACTCCCATGTGTTCAACAACAACTTCAGTTCATCCACCTTATTTGCAAGACTCCTTGCATTAAAATAAATGCCTTCCAGCCCTGCCATATTCTCTTTTGCCTTCACATATTTGCTTTGCCTTCCCAGCTGACTTGTTTTTCCCTCTGTATTTGGCTGTAAATCACCCCCTACTATAGCTCCACTCTGTACCCCATCCCCCTGCCAAGTTAGTTTAAACCCCCCCCAGCAGTGCTAGCAAACCTCCCCGCAAGGATATTGGTTCCCCTCTGGTTCAGGTGTAAACCGTCCGACTTGTACAAGTCCCACCTTTCCCAGAAGCAGACCCAGTGATCCAGGAAACTAAAGCCCTCCCCCCTGCACCATCCCTTTAGCCACGCATTCATCTGTTCTATCTTCCTATTTCTATACTTACTAGCACGTGGCACCGGGAGTAATCCAGAGATTACAACCCTTGAGGTCCTGCTCTTTAATCCTTCACCTAGCTCCCTAAATTCTTGCTGCAGGACCTCATCCCTCTTTTTACCTATGTCGTTGGTACCAATGTGGACCACGACCACTGGCTGTTCACCCTCCCCCTCCAGAATGCCCTGCAGCCGCTCAGTGACATCCTTGACCCTGGCACCAGGGAGGCAACAAACCATCCTGGATTCACGTCTACGGCCACAGAAACGCCTATCTGTTCCCCTTACTATAGAATGTGACCCCTCCTTCGGAGCTGATCGAGCGTGGTCAAAGCTTCGATGCTGGGGATGTTGGCCTGAGCGAGAACACTGATGTTGGTGCGTCTATCCTGCCAATGAATGTGCAGGATCTTGCGGAGGCAGCGTTGGCGATACCTCTCCAGTGCTTTGAGGTGCACTGGAGAGGTACCACCAACGCTGCCTCCAATTATATAGGGCCTTGGTGAGACCACACCTGGAGTACTGTGTACAATTTTGGTCTCCTTACCTGAGGAAGGATATACTTGCCATAGAGGGAGTGCAACAAAGGTTCACAAGATTGATTCCTGGGATGGCGGGACTGTCGTATGAGAAGGTTGAGAGGAGATTTGATGGAGGTGTTCAAAATCATGAGGGGGTCTGGACAGAGTAGAATGAGGGAAACAGTTCCCATTGGCGGAAGGCTCGAGAACCAGAGGACACATTTAAGGTGATTGTCAGAAGGTCCAAAGGCTCCTCATAGTTTACTGTCCCACCTAGCTTTGTATCATCAGCAAACTTGGATACATTACACTCGGTCTCTTCATCTAGGTCATTAATATAGATTGTAAATAGCTGAGGCCCCAACACTGATCCACGCGGCACCCCACTAGATACAGCCTGCCAACCTGAAAAAGATCTGTTTATCCCTGCTCTCTGTTTTCTGTCCATTAACCAATCCTCTATCCATGCTACTATATTACCCCCAACCCCATGAGCCCTAATCTTGTGTAATAACCTTTTATGTGGCACCTTATCGAATGCCTTTTGGAAATCCAAATATACTACATCCACTGGTTCCACTCTATCTACCCTGCTAGTTACATCCTCAAAAAACTCTAATAAATTTGTCAAACACGATTTCCCTTTCATAAAACCATGTTGACTCTGCCTAATCATGTTATGATTTTCTAAGTGACTTGATACCACTTCCTTAACAATGGATTCCAGCATTTTCCTGATGACTGATGTAGCTTGCAAAGGCTCTTTTATAATAATGTGTCCGTGACTACACAAACCACCCTGGGTACAGGTATACTGTGTATCAGTAAAACAGGTTGTGGTGATTATTCCTTGATTAGTAAAAGTATTGTGATTCGTTGTTTGTTAACTGCCTTGGGATATGTGTTGTAATCTCATTGGTAGTTGATGATCACATGATGTGTTGTGGCTACCTTAAATTCAGTCCTTTTCTAGCTTTAGTTGGGACTGGATGTAGAAAGATATGCTGCCGATTTTAAAGTTAATAAAGCCTAACTTTGGAAGGCAAATCTATTCTTTATTTCAATTTATTAACTTTATGTTAGAATGGAGTGATATCTTCAACCAGAACGATTCAAGGCTGACCCCAATTCTGCTGGAGTGGATGCTAAATGGAAACATTGGTATTGTACATTTAAAAACTTTTTGGGCGTGTTGGATCAAGAGGCTCTAAATAAGCTGAATATGCTGATCAACTACATTGACCCGGATGTATATAAATATATTTTGCACTGTAAAACTTATGAAGAGGCTATTTCTACATTGGAAAAGATTTTTGTTAAACCAAAGAATGAGGTATTTGCACGTCATCTTCTATCTGCCCGTAGGCAGCAGGTGGGAGAATCTTTGGATACTTATTTACAAGCACTTCGGTGCCTTAGTGTTGACTGTAATTATAAGGCTGTGACGGCTGAAGAATATAAGGACGAATCGGTACGGGATGCTTTTATTAATGGATTACTGTCTAGATCAATTCGTCAGCGGTTGTTAGAAAATAAGACTCTGGATCTTAAAAGTGCTTTTGAGCAAGCTTCTACATTGGATATGGCTCAGAGAAGTTCGGATTCTTATGCTCTTTTTAATCGGCCTGCGACTATGGTTTCGGCAGTTTCGGATGAAAAGGAATTATGTGGACTTAATGGGAGTGGTTTACTAGATTTTGAAACAGTTTCTACTTCGGCAGCCGTTGCCTCTAGGATTCAGAAGTGTTATTTTTGTGGGAATATCCGGCACCCTCGTCTGAAGTGTCCTGCTCGGGATGCTGTGTGTAGTAAATGCGGCAAGAGAGGTCATTATGCACGTGTGTGCAAATCATCAGGTTCAATTACCTTCCCTTCTCCTGGTGTGGGAGGGTCTTCCTCCACTACCTCTTCTGTGACTATTCAGCCTTTAGATAGGGCGTTTATTGCATCAATTTCTGCTGCATTTGCTCATGGCCTAAACAAAGCTATAGTTACGGCTCAAGTTAATGGGTTGGAAGTGAAGGCCCTTATAGATACGGGCAGTACTGAGAGTTTTATAAGTCTTCAGTTTGCGAAGGAGAAGCATTTGAAAATTTCGCCTGTTACGTATCAGGTGTGTATGGCTCAGCTGACCCTCACTCGGAGCAGCAGAGAGCAGCGAGGAGGAGCCCGGCTTAAAAACCGGCGGCAGTTGCGAGGCCCGACCACTCGGAGCAGCAGGGAGCAGCGAGGAGGAGCCCGGCTTAAAAACCGGCGGCAGTTGCGAGGCCCGACCACTCGGAGCAGCAGGGAGCAGCGAGGAGGAGCCCGGCTTAAAAACTGGCGGCAGTTGCGAGGCCCGACCACTCGGAGCAGCAGGGAGCAGCGAGGAGGAGCCCGGCTTAAAAAGCGGCGGCAGTTGCGAGGCGTACCAAATCAACAGCAGAGGAGAGGGGTAAATAGTAATCAGTGTGTGATGTCACCAGGGAGCAGCTGGTGCAGTCGGGAGAGCAGGAGGCCAGTAACTCTTATATAGGTGGAGCTGTTGCTAAACTCGAAACACTACAGTGTAGTGTCTCCCACCCTTCCACCTCCTCTAACCTTTTAGGGGTTAGGGGAAGTTGAAAAGGTAGGTTCAATTTATTTTATTTCAGGAGCCTAACCTAGGTGGAAAAGGTTCCAGGACAGGAGGCGGCAGTGAAAATACAACACCAGAAAACAGGTAGGTGACTGGTTGGTGAGTACTTTCACAAACTTATTCTAAGTAGAATTCAATAATTAAGCTAAATCGTAGTAAATAAAAAGGTATTGTAAGGGTTAAGTCATGGAAGGGCAGCTCAGACCCGTGTCATGCTCCTCCTGTGCCATGTGGGAAATCAGGGACACTGTCCCTGACAACTATGTGTGCAGGAAGTGTGTCCAGCTGCAGCTCCTAGCGGACAGCATGGCGGCGCTGGAGCTGCGAATGGACTCACTCTGGAGCATACGCGATGCTGAGGATCTTGTGGATAGCACATTCAGTGAGTTGGTCACACCGCAGGTAAAGGCTAGCTCAGACAGTAAATGGGTGACCAAAAGGCAGGGTAAAGGCAGGAAGGTAGTGCAGGAGTCACCTGCGGTCATCTCCCTCCAAAACAGGTTTACCGTTTTGGGTACTGTTGGGGGAGATGACTTATCAGGGGAAGGCACCAGCAGCCAGGTTCAGGGCACCATGACTGGCTCTGCTGCACAGAAGGGCGGGAAAAAGAGGGATAGGGCTATAGTGATAGGGGATTCAATTGTAAGGGGGATAGATAGGAGTTTCTGTGGCCGAGACCGAGACTCCAAGATGGTATGTTGCCTCCCTGGTGCAAGGGTCAAGGATGTCTCGGAGCGGGTGCAGAGCATTCTGAAGGGGGAGGGGGATCAGCCAGTTGTCGTGGTACATGTAGGTACCAACGATGTAGGTAAAAAGAGGGATGAGGTCCTACAAGCTGAATTTAGGGAGTTAGGAGCTAAATTGAAAAGTAGGACCTCAAAGGTAGTAATCTCTGGATTGCTACCAGTGCCACGAGCAAATAAGTTTAGAGAGAGTAAGATAGATAAGCTAAATACGTGGCTTGAGCAGTGGTGCAAGGGAGAGGGATTTAAATTCTTGAGGCATTGGAACCAGTTCTTGGGGAGGAGTGACCTGTACCAAGGGGACGGTCTACACCTGAACTGTGAGGGAGCCGATGTCCTCGGGGTAATATTTTCTAGGGCGGTTCGGGAGGATTTAAACTAATTTGGCAGGGGGATGGGAACCTAGGTAGTGGAAAAGAGGGAAGTCATATGAAGTCAGAAATAGATGGTAGAAAGGTGAGAAGCAATAAGCAAAGGAGAGAAACACAAAGGGCCAAACTAATTCATAATGAGAGTGTGAAAAAAGCAAGCCTGAAGGCTTTGTATCTTAATGTTAGAAGCATTAGGAACAAGGTGGATGAATTAGTTGTGGAAATAGAGGTAAACAAGTATGATTTGATTGGGATTACAGAAACGTGGCTGCAGGGTGGGCAAGGCTGGGAACTTAACATCCAGGGATATACAATATTTAGGAAGGATCGGCAAAAAGGTAGGGGAGGTGGGGTAGCATTGCTGGTAAAGGAGGGGATTAATGCAATGGAAAGGAAGGATATTAACTCGGATGAAACGGAATCTGTATGGGTAGAAATGAGAAATAGCAAGGGGAGGAAAACGTTAGTGGGTGTGATATATAGGCCTCCAAATAGTAATATGGAGGTGAGGGAAGGCATAAAAAGGGAAATTAGAGAAGCGTGCGATAAGAGCACAGCTGTCATCATGGGTGACTTTAATTTACGTATTGATTGGACTACCCAAATTAGTAAAAATTCTGAGGAGGAGGAATTCCTGGAATGTTTTCGGGACGGTTATCTGGACCAATATGTCGAGGAGCTGACTCGAGATCAGGCCATTTTAGGCTGGGTATTGTGCAATGAGAAGGGACTTATCAGCAATCTTCTTGTACGAGGCCCCTTGGGTCAGAGCGATCATAATATGATCGAGCTTTCAGTCGAGATGGAGAGTGAGGAAATTGAATCAGAGACTAAGGTCCAGAACTTAAATAAAGGGAATTACGAGGGTATGAGACGGGAATTGGGTAAGATTGATTGGGTGGTGTTTCTGGGGGGATTGACAGTGGAGAGACAATGGCAAGCATTCAAAGATAGAATGGAAGAATTCCAGAACATGTTTATACCGGTTTGGCATAAAAATAAACCTAAAAAGGTGACTCAACCGTGGATAACGAGGGAAATTAGGGACAGCATAAAATCAAAAAAAAGGGCATATCAACTGGCAAAAAAAAGCACCAGACCGGAAGATTGGGGGCAGTACAGGATACAGCAAAGGAGGACAAAGGGATTAATCAGGAAGGGGAAAATAGAATACGAAAGTAAACTTGCAGCAAACATAAAGACAGACTGCAAAAGCTTTTATCGGTATATCAGGAGGAAAAGACTGGTAAAATCCCAAGTCGGTCCCTTGCAGTCCGATTCGGGAGAATATATAATGGAGAATAAGGAAATGGCAGACCAATTAAACTCATACTTTGGTTCTGTATTCACAAAGGAGGACACAAATAACCTCCCAGGAATATCGGCAAACATAGGGACTAATGAGAGGGAGGAGCTGACAGAAATTAGTATCTCGAGGGATATGGTGTTGGGTAAGTTGAGGGGACTGAAGGCCGACAAATCCCCGGGGCCTGATAAACTACATCCTAGGGTACTTAAGGAGGTGGCCCTGGAGATAGCAGATGCTCTAAGGATCATCTTCCGGAACTCCATTGACTCGGGAACAGTACCCGTGGATTGGAGGGTAGCTAATGTTACCCCAATATTTAAAAAGGGGGGTAGAGAGAAAGCAGGGAATTATAGACCAGTAAGCCTTACATCGGTTGTGGGCAAAATGCTAGAGTCCATTATTAAGGATAAAATAGCGGAGCACTTGACAAATGGGGAAAGGATCGGACAGAGTCAACATGGATTTACAAAGGGTAAATCGTGTTTGACTAATCTGCTGGAATTTTTTGAGGAAGTAACTGGTAAAATAGATGGGGGAGAGCCAGTGGATGTGGTGTACCTTGACTTCCAGAAAGCCTTCGATAAGGTTCCACACAAAAGATTATCATGCAAAATTAAGGCTCATGGAATTGGGGGCAAAGTATTAACGTGGATAGAGAACTGGCTGGCGGATAGAAAACAGAGAGTTGGAATAAACGGCTCGTTTTCGGAGTGGCAGGCAGTGACCAGCGGGGTGCCGCAAGGATCTGTCCTGGGACCCCAGCTGTTCACAATATATATAAATGATCTGGATCAGGGAATTGGATGCAATATTTCCAAATTCGCTGACGACACTAAACTAGGAGGAGGGGTGGGCTCTGATGAGGATGTCAGGAGGCTACAGTGCGATTTGGACAGGTTGGGGGAATGGGCGGATACGTGGCAGATGCACTATAATGTGGATAAATGCGAGGTTATCCACTTTGGGGGTAAAAACAGGAGGGTAGATTATTATCTAAATGGCAGTAGATTGGGAGATGGGGAAGTGCAGAGGGACCTGGGTGTTCTTGTGCACCAGTCACTGAAGGAGAGCATGCAGGTGCAACAGGCGATTAAGAAGGCAAATGGTATGTTGGCCTTCATATCAAGGGGGTTCGAGTATAGGAATAGGGATACCTTACTACAGCTGTACAAGGTGCTGGTGAGACCGCATCTGGAGTATTGTGTACAGTTTTGGTCGCCCCATCTGCGGAAGGATGTTCTTGCCATGGAAAGAGTGCAACGGCGATTCACCAGGCTGATACCTGGAATGGCAGGAATGACCTACGAAGAGAGATTAAATAGTTTGGGCTTGTACTCACTGGAGTTTAGAAGATTGAGAGGGGATCTCATCGAAACATATAAAATTATGGCAGGCCTGGACAGGCTGAATTCAGAGAGAATGTTTCCAATGGCCGGGGAGCACAGAACCAGGGGCCACAGTCTAAAAATAGCGGGCAAATCATTTAAAACAGAGATGAGGAAGAATTTCTTCACTCAAAGAGTGGTGAGCCTGTGGAATTCCCTGCCACAGAGGGCTGTGGAGGCTAATTCAATAAATATTTTCAAGAGAGAATTGGATATATTTCTGAAGGCTAAGGGGATTAAGGGTTACGGAGAAAAGGCGGGGACGGGGTACTGAACTGGTAAGATCAGCTATGATCTCAGACGAAGATCAGCCATGATCTCATTGAATGGCGGAGCAGGCTCGAAGGGCCGAATGGCCTACTCCTGTTCCTATCTCTATGTTACTATGTTACTTCATAAATAGCTGGTTGTTGCTTTGTGAAAATGGTTCTTCTAGGTAATACGTATACTGATATATGCCTATCTGTTTTGCCTAATCTCTGTGCGGATATTTTGATTGGACATGATGTGCTTCAGTTACACGAGTCTCTTAGTCTTTCATTTGGAGGGACTAAGCCACCTTTATCTATTTGTGGATTAACCTCTTTATCTATTCCTCCATTATCACTTTTTTCCAATTTGATGTCGGATTGTAAGCCAATTGCTACCAAGTCAAGAAGATATAGTAGTCAGGATAGAGAATTTATTAATTCTAAAGTTCAACGTCTCTTATTGGAAGGAATCATTGAACCTAGTTGTTCGCCTTGGCGAGCACAGGTAGTTGTCATGACTAACGAGAGACACAAGAAACGAATGGTGATAGACTATTCCCAAACTATTAATAGGTATACTCAATTAGATGCGTACCCTTTGCCTAAGATTGATGAGCTTTTCAATAAAGTATCTCAGTATAAAGTTTTTAGCACTATTGACTTAAAGAGTGCTTATCATCAGATTCCTATTGCTAAGAAGGATCAACCATATACGGCCTTTGAGGCTGGTGGAAAGCTATCAGTTTTGCCGAATACCATTTTGTGTTTCTAATGGTGTTGCTTGTTTTCAACGGGCAATGGATGCTTTTATAAGTGATAACTCCCTCTCTGACACCTTTTCACACTTAGATGACATCACAGTGTGTGGCAAATCAAGGGTGGAGCATGATTCTAATTTAAAAAGATTCCTTCAAGCTGCGGAAAAAGTTGGTTTAACTTTTAACAAAGAGAAATGTGTCTTTTCGACTACTGAGGTAAATCTATTGGGGTATATTATTTCGGGAAATAAGATTAAACCAGATCCAGAACGTCTGCGACCATTGATCGAATTACCTTGTCCTACTAATTCTAAGGCTTTGCAACGAGTTGTTGGACTGTTTTCTTATTATTCTAATTGGATTGCAAATTTTTCACGGAAGATCCGGCCTCTTATTCGGGTTACGACATATCCTCTATCATGGGAGGCCAGGACATGTTTTGAGAATTTTAAAAAGGATATTTTAGGAGCAGTTGTGCATTCCATTGATGAGCAGGTTCCCTTTGTGATTGAGACGGATGCTTCGGATTTTGCAATTGGGGCTACTTTGAACCAAAATGGAAGACCTGTGGCCTTTTTCTCACGTACTTTGAATAATAGTGAAAAAAGACATTCCTCAATAGAAAAAGAGGCATACGCAATAGTAGAAGCATTGCATAAATGGAGACATTATTTATCGGGGCGACATTTCACGTTGGTAACTGACCAAAAATCTGTGTCCTTTATGTTTGATGTTAAACATTTTGGAAAGATTAAAAATGATAAAATAATGAGATGGAGGATTGAGTTGGCATGTTACCATTTTGACATAGTTAATCATCCGGGGAAGGATAATGTTGCTGCTGATGCACTGTCGAGGGCTTATTGTTCGGTGATTCACGGAGATACGCTTATTAATCTTCACAATGCCTTATGTCACCCTGGGGTTACGAGGATGATACACTTTGTACGCAGTAAGAACTTGCCTTTTTCAGTTGAAGACGTCAAGCGTATGACTTCATCATGTTCTATCTGTGCTCGGTGTAAACCGAATTTCTTTAAGCCTCAACGAGCTCATCTTATAAAGGCTACTTCTCCTTTTGAACGTTTGAGTGTTGATTTTAAGGGACCTCTTCCTTCAACTACTCAAAACCGATATATATTTACTGTTGTGGATTAGTTTTCAAGTTTCCCTTTTGCTTTTCCTTGTGCAGATGTATCAGCTGCTACAGTTATTAAATGTTTGACTCAACTTTTTGTCATCTTTTGGGATGCCTGCGTATATCCATTCGGATCAGGGAAGTTCTTTTATGTCTTCCCAGTTGAAGGAATACCTTCAGAGTTGGGGAATTTCTACTAGCCGAACTACCCCGTATAATCCCCAGGGTAATGGACAGTGCGAACGATACAATGGGGTGATCTGGAAGGCAGTTATGTTGGCGTTGACATCCCGGAACCTTAAGAATACACAGTGGGAAATGGTACTGCCTGATGCCCTGCATTCCATTAGATCATTGCTTTCAACGGCTACTAATGTGACCCCCCATGAAAGGCTCTTTAACTATCCACGGAGATCTACTACGGGATATTCGGTACCTTCATGGCTTACTATGCAGGGACCTGTGTTGCTTCGACGCCATGTTAGATTGTCAAAATATGACCCCTTGGTGGAGGAGGTGGAGGAGGTGGAGCTGTTAGAGGCAAATTCCCAATATGCTCATATTCGATTTCAAGATGGGAAAGAAAGTACTGTTTCAATTAAAGACTTGGCTCCTTGTGGGGGCCAGCCCTCTTCTGAGGATAATAATAATGGTCATGATTCGGATAATGTGGATGCTGTTACAGATACTACGAATATTTCCAATCCGATTGCAGATAATCATACTTCTATTAGTCAGCCTTTGATAGATGTTTATGACCGTCCCAGTGCATCTTCTGATGGGATTTCTAATCCGGAAACCGTTGAGAATCGGGATATGGATAGCCTTCCTGTTGAAGATACTTCTGTGCCTTCTGGCGTGGGAGGGCAAGGAATTTCACCAAGGTTAAGAAGGTCGACACGAACAAGATATCCGGTCGACCGATTGAAAATGGACTTTTAAATTGATAGTAATGTTTTAAAAATTGTTGAAATATATTATATTGTTTTAGTTGAGAGATACTTAATACTTATGCGTAATGTTATTATTTGTTGTTGTTCATTTAGTATTGTGTTATGTAAATAGTTTTATTCTCGTGCATAGTTTAGTTGTAAATAATTAATTGTAAATTGTAAAAGTTATTAGGTTAGCATATATTTTAAAGGAGGGGTGAATGTGGTGATTATTCCTTGATTAGTAAAAGTATTGTGATTCGTTGTTTGTTAACTGCCTTGGGATATGTGTTGTAATCTCATTGGTAGTTGATGATCACATGATGTGTTGTGGCTACCTTAAATTCAGTCCTTTTCTAGCTTTAGTTGGGACTGGATGTAGAAAGATATGCTGCCGATTTTAAAGTTAATAAAGCCTAACTTTGGAAGGCAAATCTATTCTTTATTTCACAGGTTTATTAAGCATTAAACATCCGGTACAAAGAAGTAGTACTTAACAAGAAGATAGTCACAGTTTGTTCGTTCAAACCCCGGCGTTCCTTCCGAGAAGCGCGGCGCAAGTCTCCTGATGTATCTTGCTGTGTTCTGTTGACCCATGCGCGCTTCCTTGGGATCTTGCTGTGTTCTGTTGACTGAAGCTCCTATCAATCTCTGGTTACACGGTGCGTTGCTTTCGATGTTCAAAACCTGTATCTTTATACCCTTTTCCCTCTCGTTTTGCCTACGTGGCAGTAATTAACCCTCTAACACCTGGTAAAAAGTCTTGCTCCCTCGTTAGCCATCTTATGACCTTGTTTGATCCTTCTGACTTTTTCTCCATGCATAACAAAGTCCCCTTATCTCAGATCTTCACTTTTCACAGAACACTTCCTAGAATGTTGAAGAAACAGTCGGTCCATCCGATAGCTGGGCCAATGAAGGACGTCTCCAACTCTTATCTACCTCTCTAGTTTTTATCTCTTTAAGCATAATATTGCTGAATTCCTCGTCTCCATAAAGTTAACACAACATTCCATTACTTCAGTAATTTTAAACACAGGTTTTTAGTCAGGTTGGCATAATCCCATCCTGCTTTGTTCTCAGCCATTCTCCATTTTATACAGGCTTTTAGGATCTTAACATACAATTTCACGTATTATAGTTATATAAAAATGGTTATAGGATCTTAATAATGTTTATTAAATCCTACAGGTACACCCTATCCTACACTGATGTCAAGCTAACTGGCCTGTAGTTCCCTGTTTTTCTCTCTCCCACCTTCCTTGAATAGCCCTGTTACTTTTGCGACCTTCCAATCCGCTGGGACCATTCTACAATCTAGGGAATTTTCGAAGATCAAAACCAATGCATCCACTATCTCTTAGCCACCTCTTTTACAACCCTAGGATGTAGGCCGTCAGGTCCAGGGGATTTGTCGGCTTTTAGTCCCATTAGTTTTCCTAGTATCTTTTCTCTACTTATATTAATTACGTTAAGTTCCTCACCCTCATTACACCCTTGGTTCCCCACCATTTTTGGTATGCTTTTTGTGTCTTCTACTGTGAAGACATTTTTTTAACGTTTCTGCTATTTTCTTATTCCCCATAATAATTTCTCCGCCTCTGAGGGACTAATGTTTACTTTTGCTACTCTTTTCCTTTTTACATACTTGTAGAAACTCTTACAATCTGCTTTTATATTTCTTACTAGTTTTCTCTCATTCTACTTTTTCCCTTTTTATCAATTTTTTGGTCAACCTTTACTGGTTTCTGAAACTCCCAATCCTCAGGCTTACTATTATTCTTTGCAACATTATAAGCTTCTTCTATCAATCTAATGCTATCCTTAACTTCTTCAGTTAGCCACGGTTGGATCACTTTTCCTGTGGAGTTTTTATTTCTCAATGGAATATATTTTTGTTGAGAATTATGAAATATTTCTTTAAATGCTAGCCACTGCTTATCTACTGCTATACCTTTTAATCTATTTTTCCTATCTACCATAGCCAACTCACACCTCATACCTGTGCAATAGGCTTTATTTGAGTTTAAGTCTCTAGTTTTGGACTGAGGCAAGTCGCTTTCAAAATTAACGTAAAATTCTATCATATTATGATCACTCTGCCCCAGAGGATCCTTTACTATGAGATTGCTAATTAACCCTGTCTCATTACACAACACATGATCTAAAATAGCCTGTTCCCAGGTTGGTTCCATGACATGTTGTTTTAGGAAACTTTCCCAAATGCATCCCATGAACTCATCCTCCAAACTGCCTTTGCCAATTTGATTTGTCCGTTCTATAGAAACATAGAAGATAGGAGCAGGAGTAGGCCATTCGGCCCCTCGTGCCTGCTCCGCCATTCAATGAGATCATGGCTGATCATCCAAATTCAATACCCTGTCCCTGCCTTCTCCCCATATCCCTTGATCCCTTTAGCCTTAAGAAATATATCTAACTCCTTCTTGAATATATTTAATGAATTGGCCTCCACTGCCTTCTGTGGTAGAGAATTCCACAGGTTCACCACTCTCTGGGTGAAGAAATTCCTCCTCATCTCAGTCCTAAATGGCTTACCCCTTATCCTTAAACTGTGACCCCTGGTCCTGGACTCCCCCGCCATCGGGAACATCCTTCCTGCATCTAGTCTGTCTAGTCCTGTTAGAATTTTTTATATGAAGATTAAAGTCCCCCAAGATTATTGCATTACTTTTGTTGCAAGCTCCTACTATTTCTTGATTAATATTCTTTCTAACGGTTTAGCTACAGTTAGGGGGCCTATATACTACTCCTACCAGTGTTTTCTGCCCCTTGTTATACCTTCGCTCCTTATTCTACTTTCTGAACTTTCAAGTCGAGATCCTTTCTCCCTTCTGTTTTTCAAAATGACGGCCACAGGATCTTTAACGCCCACCTGAGAGGGCAGACGGGGCCTCGGTTTAATGTCGCATGCGAAAGATGGCACCTCTGACAGAGCAGCTCTCCCTCAGTACTGCCCTGGAGTGTCAGCCTAGATTACGTGCTCAAATCTCCAGAGTGGGACTCAAACCCACGACCTTCTGACACTAGAGGTGAGAGTGTCACGAATGAGCCAAGGCTGACCCCTCTTAAACTCCAGCCTAGTTACTGGGGTTATTATCAGCATCTTCAAACCGCCCCCCGCCACCCCGTAATTGCCATTATTAACACAGAACAGTCCTTCATGTGATTAACAGCAGAATGGGACCAGTGCGCTCAGGTGTGAACTCGCTGGTGTCTCAGCAGGTGAGTTGAACTGGTGAATCCCTTTTCACACACTGAGCAGGGAGACGGCCTCTCCCTGGTGTGGGTGAACTGGTGTTTCCGGAGATTGGATGAGTGCGTAAACCTCTTCCCGCAGTGAGAGCAGCTGAACGGCCTCTCCCCGGTGTGGATGCGTCGATGCATCTTCAGGCCGTTGGAGCATTTGAAACTCTTGTCGCAGTCGGAACATTTAAACGGCCTCTCGCCAGTGTGAACCAGCTGGTGTTCCCGCAGAGAGGTGTGATTGGTGAATCCTTTCCCGCACTTGGAGCAGGTGAATGGCTTCTTGTCAGTGTGAACCAGCTGGTGTTCCCGCAGAGAGAAGGGACGAGCGAATCCTTTCCCGCACTCGTAGCAGGTGAACGGCCTCTCGTCAGTGTGGAGCAGCTGGTCTCTCAGCAGGGTGGAGGAGAGAGTGAATCCCTTCCCACACACGGAGCAGGTGAACGGCCTCTCCCTGGTGTGAACTCGCTGGTGCTGTATCAGGTCGCTGGATCTTCTGAAGCCCTTCTCGCAGTCAGAGCACTGAAAAGGTCTCATCAGTGTGAACGCGCTCGTGTATCAACGGGTGGCAAGACTAGTTAAACCTCTTTTTACAGTGAGAGCAGGTGAACGTCTTCTCCCCGGTGTGAACTCGCCAGTGTCTCAGCAGAGCGGATTGTTGAGTAAATCCCTTCCCACACACTGAGCAGGTGAACTGCCTCTCCCCGGTGTGAACTCGCTGGTGATTCTGCAGGACGAATGAAAAACTGAATCCCTTCCCGCACACGGAACAGGTGAACGGCCTCTCCCCGTTGTGTACTCGCTGGTGTGCCTGCCGGGAGCCTGAATGAGTGAATCCCTTCCCACACACGGAGCAGGTGAATGGCCATTTCACAGAGTGACTGCGTTGATGAGTCTCCAGCTCGGAGAGGCAACTGAATCCCTTCCCGCATTCCTGACATTTGCACAGACTCTCCTCGCTTTGGTTACATTTGTGCCTCCCAGGCTGCACCTTCGGTTGAATCCACGTCCACACACAAAACACATGTGCAGTTTGCCCGCACTCTGATTGCTGCTTTCCGCTTCTATATGTCAATGATATTCAGGTCCTGATGAATCGAGTGACTCTGTCAGATCTTCGTGTGAAGTTTGCGTTAAGCTGCCCGTCTGCAATTCCTCCCCTTGCAAGAGACAGTAAAAGAGGTTTATATAAGTAATTAATGTAAATACAGGAGAGAAAATAAAGAAAGACTGGCCTTTATACAGCGCCTTTCACGACCAATGGTTTTACAGCCAATGAATTACTTTTTGAAGTGTAGTCGCTGTTGTAATGTGGGAAACACTGCAGCCAATTTGCATGATAAATAATGGCCAGGACACCGGGGATAACTCTCCTGCCCTTCTTCGAAATAATGGGATCTTTTATGTCCACCTGAACGTCTCATCCGAAAGACAGCCCTCCGACACTGCGGCGCTCCCTCAGTACTGCCCCTCCGACAGTGCGGCGCTCCCTCAGTACTGCCCCTCTGACAGTGCGGCGCTACCTCAGTACTGCCCCTCCCACAGTGCGGCGCTCCCTCAGTACCGCCCCTCCGACAGTTCAGCGCTCCCTCAGTAGCGCCCCTCTGATGCTGTGGCGCTCCCTCAGTACTGACCCTCCGACACTGCAGAGCTCACTCAGTATTGTCCCTCTGACAGTGCGGCGCTCCTTCAGTACTGCCCCGCCGACTGTGCAGCGCCCTCTCAGTACCGCCTCTCCGACAGGGCCGCGCCCCCTAAGCACTGCCCCTCCAACAGTGCGGTGCTCCTTCGGCACTGCCCCGGAGCGTCAGCCTAGGTTTATGTGCTCGAGTCCCTGGAGTGGGGCCTTTGAACCCACAACTTTCTGACTGAGAGTCGAGGGTGCTCCCAACTGAGCCACTGGCTGGGTCTCAAGGTCTTTCACATCCTTGCTAAAGTGCGGTGGCTGGGGGAATTGTCACCAACCCTTTAATCAGAAGAACACACGAGAGGGGGGAGGGAGTCCCTTTAAATGTGGAGGGGGTGGGTCTCCCTTTAAATGTGATGGGGGAGGGTGTCCATATAAATGTGGAGGGGGTGGGTGTCCCTTTAAATGTGGAGGGGGCGGGCATCCCTTTAAATGTGGAGGGGGTGGGTGTCCCTTTAAACGTGGAGAGGTGGGGCCGCGCATGCTCATTCAGCCCCTCACCACAAAACGAGGGTGCCAGTGTGCCTGCGCGGGGCCACCGGGGAGCAGACAGAAGGCCGGGCCTGGGGAAGAGGCTGAATCAGCGGCCGGGGTAAAGTAAAGTGTTGGGGAATCGATTTAAATCGAGATGAGGGGGGTGGAGCGGAGAGCGAGATTATAAAGTAAAAGAGGAGAAAAACCAAACCTGAGAGTTGGGCAGGCGGGCCCTCCGCGGATACCGAACGGAACGGATTGATCCACGCGGGGGGGCGGAGTGAGCCGGAGCAATGTGATTCTGACTGACGGGAGTGCTGACCAATAGGAAGAGGACTGAACTGGGCGGCCTGGTCCTCCAACCAATGGCGGCGCGGCAAGGGGGCATGCCCTGCGTCTCCAGCTCATGTGCGCTGGGGCCGATTGTGACGCGCTGTCCCCAGGTGAGAGCAGCTCAGTCAGCACAGAGCTGGGGCTGGAATCTGGGAGAGGGGCCGCAGGCAGCACAGAGCTGGGGCTGGAATCTGGGAGAGGGGCCACAGGCAGCACAGAGCTGGGGCTGGAATCTGGGAGAGGGGCCGCAGGCAGTGGGCCTGGCAAAGGGGCAGAAGCTTCACAATACAAGCTTCTTTCAAATGCACAATTGTTTCACAGAAATCACAGAAATCCCACAGTGCAGATAAAGGCCATTTCAGCCCATCGAGCCTGCACCGACACATATCCCACCCTATCCCCACGTATTTAATCCCCCTAACACTAAGGGTCAATTTTTATCATAGCCAATCAACCTAACCCACACATCTTTTGGACTGTGGGAGGAAACCGGACCACCCGGAGGAAACCCACGCAAACACGGGGAGAATGTGCAAACTCCACACAGACAGTCACCTGAGGTCGGATTTGAACCCGGGTCCCTGGCGCTTTGAGGCAACAGTGCTAACCACTATGCCACCGTGCTACACACAGCCTGGGTCACTCTGCAAAAAAAACAGTTTAACAATTCATCATAACTTCCCTTGCTTTTGGAGAGGCATAGAGTGCAAAAAGCAAGGAAGTTATGATGAAACTGTGTAAAAGACTGGAGTCAGCTGTGGCTCAGTGGATAGCAGAGTCAGAAGGTTGTGGGTTCAAATCCCGCTCCAGGGACTTGAGCATATAAAGCGAGGCTGACACTCCAGTGTGTCAGAAGGGCAGTACTGAGGGAGCACCGCACTGTCGGGGGGGCAGTACTGAGAGAGCGCTGCACTGTCAGGGGGGCAGTACTGAGGGAGCGCTGCACTGTCAGGGGGGCAGTACTGAGGGAGCGGCGCACTGTCGGAGGGGCGGTACTGAGGGAGCGCCGCACTGTCGGAGGGGCAGTACTGAGGGAGCGCCGCACTGTCGGAGGCGCGGTACTGAGGGAGCGCCGGACTTTCGGAGGGGCAGTACTGAGGGAGCGCCACACTGTCAGAGGGGCAGTACTGAGGGAGCTTCACACTGTCGGAGGAGCAGTACTGAGGGAGCACCGCACTGCCGGAGGGGCAGTACTGAGGGAGCGCCCCACTGTCGGAGGCGCAGTACTGAGGGAGCGCCGCACTGTAGGCAGGGCAGTACTGAGGGAGCTCCGCATTGTCGGTGGGGCAGTACTGAGGAAGCACCGCACTGTCGGAGGGACAGTACTGAGATAACACTGCCGTGTTGGAGGTGCCGTTCTACGAATGAGACGTTAAACCGAGGCCCCCGTCTGCCCCCTCAGGTGGACGTAAAAGATCCCGTCTTTTGAAGAAGTTATCCCTGGTGTTTTGAGCCCAATATTTATCCCTCAATCAACATGATGAAAAAACATTATCTGGTCAATATCACATTGCTGTTTGTGGGAGCTTGCTGTGTGCAAATTGGCTGCTGTGTTTCCCACATTACAACAGTGAATACACTTCAAAAGTACTTAATTGGATGTAAAGCGCTTTGGGACATCCGGTGGTCGTGAAAAGCAGTTAAGAAGGCAAATGGTATGCTGGCCTTCATTACAAGAGGATTTGAGTACAGGCGTAAAGAAGTCTTACTCCAATTATATCTTCCTTCTTAGGCAGTCCCTCGGAACCGAGGATGACTTGCTTCCACATTAAAAATGCATTCTCAGGTGTAAGGGTAAACCAGGAGAGCTTCTTCTCCCCGAGACGGACCCTCTGATATGAAGGGTCGACTGGATCCATGCTTACCTGTAATTTAAACAGAGGTCTGGTCATCTTCCGCGCTCTTTCCCCTAGAGGAGAGGGTAGAATGGGGGTCTTTTGTGTTAAATGGTTTCACCTGGGTCCATTGCTTCCATCGCATACCCATCGGTTCTTGAAGACAAACACATGTATCACTTGTCATTATTACAGTATATGGCCCCATCCAACGGGCCCCATTCCCTTTCTTCCGATAACTTGCGTCATTACTTGTTGATCTATTCTGGGCAACTCATCTGGTTTAAGTCCAGCATTCTGCCTTTCTAGATTTTTAATCTGTTGTTGGTTCCTTACTACTTTATTTAGTGCTTGTACCTCCTGATTTAGTTATACTAAGTATCGCCTTAATCTATCTTGCACTGGTCCTGATCTTAAACACATACTTTGGTTCTGTCTTCACCCGGGAGGACTCAAATAACCTCCCAGAGATGTCGGGGAACATAGGGTCTGATGAAAGGGAGGAACTGAAAGAAATCAATATTTGTAGGGAAATGGTGTTTGGGAAATTGATGGGATTGAAGGCCGATAAATCCCCAGGGCCTGATAATCTACATCCTAGGGTACTTAAGGAAGTGGCCCTAGAAATAGTAGATGCATTGCTGGTCATCTTCCAACATTCGATGGAATCTGGAACAGTACCCATGGATTGGCGGGTAGCTAGTGTTACCCCACTATTCAAAAAAGGTGGTAGAGAGAAAATGGCGAGTTACAGACCGGTAAGCCTGACATCGGTAGTGGGGAAAATGCTAGAGTCCATTATAAAAGATCTAATAGCAGAGCACTTGGAAAAAAGTGACTGGATCGGACAAAGTCAACATGGATTTACAAAAGGTAAATCATGCTTGACTAATCTACTGGAATTCTTTGAGGATGTAACTGGTAGAATAGATAAGGGAGAACCAGTGGATGTGGTGTATTTGGACTTTCAAAAGGCTTTCGATAAGGTCCCGCATAAGAGATTAGCGTGTAAAGTTAAGGCACATGAGATTAGAACATAAGAAGTAGGAGCAGGAGTAGGCCATACGGCCCCTCGGGCCTGCGCCGCCATTCAAAAGGATCATGGCTGATCCAAACCTAGACTCACGTCCACTTCCCTGCCCGCTCCCCATAACCCTTAATTCCCTTATCATCTAGGGAACTGTCTATGTCCCTTTTAAATTTATTTAATGTCGCAGCTTCCACAGCTCTCTGAGGTAGCAAATTCCATAGATTTACTACCCTCTGAGTGAAGAAGTTTCTCCTCATCTCAGTTTTGAAACGGCAGCCCCTTATTCTAAGATTATGCCCCCTAGTTCTAGTCTCACCCATCAGTGGAAACATTCTCCCCGCATCCACCCGATCAAGCCCCCTCACAATCTTATATGTTTCGATAAGATCGCCTCTCATTCTTCGGAACTCCAATGAGTAGAGGCCCAACCTTCTCAACCTTTCCTCATAAGTCAAACCCCTCATCTCCGGAATCAACCGAGTGAAGCTTCTCTGAACTGCCTCGAGAGCAAGTATATCTTTCCTTAAATATGGAAACCAAAACTGTACGCAATATTCCAGGTGTGGCCTCACCAGTACCCTGTATAACTGACGCAAGACGTCCCTGCTTTTATACTCCATCCCCCTTGCAATAAAAGCCAAGATTCCATTGGCCTTCCTGATCACCTGCTGGAACTGCATACTAACCTTCTGTGTTTCATGCACCAGGACCCCCAGATCCCTTTGTACTGTAGCACTTTGCAGTTTCTCTCCATTTAGATAATAACTTGCTCTTTGATTTTTTCTGCCAAAGTGCATAACCTCACACTTTCCAACATGATATTCCATCTGCCAAATTTCTGCCCACTCACTTAGCCTGTCTATGTCCTTTTGCAGGTTTTTTATGTCCTCCTCACTCACTGCTTTCCCTCCCATCTTTGTATTGTCGGCAAACTTGGATATGTGGCACTCGGTCCCTTCCCCCAAATCATTAATATAGATTGTAAAGAGTTGGGGTCCCAGCGCTGACCCGTGCAGAACACCCCTAGTTACTGATTGCCAGCCCGAGAACGAACCATTTATCCCAACTCTCTGTTTTCTGTTAGATAGCCAATCTTCCACCCATGCCAGTACATTACCCCCAATCCCGTGATTTTTTATCTTGTGCAGTAATCATTTGTGTGGCACCTTGTCAAATGCCTTTTGGAAGTCCAAATACACCACATCCACTGGTTCCCCTTTATCCACCCTGTTTGCTAAATCCTCAAAGAATTCAAGCAAATTTGTCAAACATGACTTCCCCTTTATAAAACCATGCTGACTCTGTCCGATTAAATTATGCTTATCCAAATGTCCTGTTACTGCTTCCTTAATAATGGACTCCAACATTTTACCAACCACAGATGTTAGGCTAACTGGTCAATAGTTTCCAGCCTTTTGTCTATCTCCCTTTTAAAATAAGGGCGTTACATTAGCAGTTTTCCAATCTGCTGGGACCTTGCCTGAATCCAGGGAGTTTTGGAAAATTACCAGCAATGCATCCGCAATCCCCACCGCTACCTCTCTCAAGACCCTAGGATGTAAGCCATCAGGTGAAAACAGAACTAGAGGACATAATTTAAGGATAAGGGCTAAACCATTTAGGACAGAGATGAGGGGGAATTTCTTCACTCAGAGAGTGGTGAACCTGTGGAACTCATTGCCACAGAGGGCAGTGTACGCCAGCTCATTAAATATATTTAAGAGGGAATTAGATATATTTCTACGGGCAAAAGGGGTTAAGGGTTACGGAGAGAAGGCGGGGACGGGATACTGAATTAAAGGATCAGCCATGATCTCATTAAATGGCGGAGCAGGCACGAAGGGCCGAATGGCCTACTCCTGCTCCTATCTTCATCTTCTATGTAGGTCCAGGGGATTTGTTCACCTTAAGTCCCATTATCTTACCAAGTACCATCTCCTTAGTGATTTTAATCATGTTCAGCTCCTCCCCCCCTATAGCCCCCTGTTTGTCCAGTGCTGGATATTTTTAGTGTCCTCTAATGTAAAGACTGATACAAAATATTTGTTCAGTGTTTTGGCCATCTCCATGTTCCCCACTACTAATTTCCCGGTCTCATCCTCTAAGGGACCAACATTCACTTTAGCCACCCTTTTTCTTTTTATATAGCTGTAGAAACTCTTGCTATCTGTTTTTATATCATTTACTAGTTTACTTTCATAATCTATCTTCCCTTTCTTAATTAATCTTTTAGTTATTCTTTGCTGACTTTTAAATGCTTCCCAATCTTCTATCCTCCCACTAGATTTGGCTACTTTATATGCCCTTGTTTTCAGTCAGATGCTATCCTTTATTACTTTACTTAGCCATGGATGGCTGTCTTTTACGCCCCTTTTTCCTCAGTGGAATATATTTTTCTTGAAAGTTGTGAAATATCTCCTTGAATGTACACCACTGCTCATGTACCGTCTTACACAATCTATTTTCCCAGTCAACTTTAGTCAACTCTGCTCTCATACCTTCATAGTCTCCTTTATTTAAGCTTAGTACGCTGGTTTGAGATCCAACTCTCTCACCTTCTAACTGGATTTGGAATTCAACCATGTTATGGTCACTCATTCCAAGGACATTTTTTATTAATCCTGTCTCATTACACAGGACCAGATCTAAGATTGCCTGCCCCCTGGTTGGTTCAGTAACATACTGCTCAAGGAACCCATCCCTAATGCACTCTATGAACTCTTCCTCAAGGCTGCCCTGCCCAATTTGATTTGTCCAGTCAATATGAAAGTTAAAATCTCCCATGATTATAGCTGTTCCCTTATTACAAGCCCCAACTATTTCCTGATTTATACTCCAACCAATAGATTTGCAACGGTTAGGAGGCCTATAGACTACGCCCACTAGTGACTTTTTCCCCTTATTATTCCTTATTTCCACCCAAACCGTTTCACTATCCTGATCCTTTGACCCAATATGATTTCTCACTACTGCAGTGATTCCATCCTTTATTAACACAGCCACCCCACCTCCTTTTCCTTCCTGTCTGTCCTTGCTAATAGTCAAATACCCCTGGATGTTTAGTTCCCGGTCATGGTCACCCTGCAGCCATGTCTCCGTAATGGCCACCAGATCATACCCATGTGTAGTTATTTGTACCGTCAACTCGTCCATTTTGTTACGAATGCTGCGTGCATTAAGATAAAGAACTTTTAAATATGTTTTGTGACAATTTATTCCTGCTTTTACCCCCTTTACTACTTTACCTTTATCTATTCTGTCCCTTCCTGACACGCTCTGGTTTTTAATTCCCCCACTGCTACCTTGCTCTATTGCCTTCTCCGCTGACATTTTTATTTTTCGCTCTTTTGAAACCTCCCCCCCACTAATTAGTTTAAAGCCCTCTCTACAGCCCTAGTTATTCGATTCGCCAGGATTCTAGTCCCAGCACTGGCCAAGTGAAGTCCGTCCCAACGGAACAGCTCTCTCCTGTCCTAGTACCCCAAGAAGCAAAACCCATTTCTCCCACACCAGTCTTTGAGCCACGCATTTAACTCTCTGATTTTATTTACCCTAGCCAAATTTGCTCGTGAGGGCAGGTACAGCACGGGTTAGATACAGAGTAAGGCTCCCTTTACACTGTCCCATCAAACACTCCCAGGGCAGGTACAGCACGGGTTAGATACAGAGTAAAGCTCCCTCTACACTGTCCCATCAAACACTCCCAGGGCAGATACAGCATGGGTTAGATACAGAGTAAAGCTTCCTCTGCACTGTCCCATCAAACACTCCCAGGGCAGGTACAGCACGGGTTAGATACAGAGTAAAGCTCCCTCTACACTGTCCCATCAAACACTCCCAGGGCGGGTACAGCACGGGTTAGATACAGAGTAAAGCTCCCTCTACACTGTCCCATCAAACACTCTCAGGGCAGGTACAGCACGGGTTAGATACAGAGTAAAGATCCCTCTACACTGTCCCATCAAACACTCCCAGGGCAGGTACAGCACGGGTTAGATACAGAGTAAAGCTCCCTCTACACTGTCCCATCAAACACTCCCAGGGCAGGTACAGCACGGGTTAGATTCAGAGTGTCAGCCGTATCTCAGGCGGTAGCACTCTCTCCTCTGAGTCAGAAGGTTGTGGGTTGAAGTCCCACTCCAGAGACTGGAGTCTAAAACTCTGTGCTGCCCCTCCAGTGCAGTGCTGAGGGAGTAAAGCCCAGTGCAGAGTAAAGTTCCCTCTGCACTGCTCCACTAACAGGCCTGAGCCCCAAACTCAGAAGAGCGCCCTCTGCTGCATTCCACTTGTCTCAGCAGCGGGAGAAGCAGGCGGCAGAAGTCCCGCCCCTCGGGAACCCCGATTGGTTGAGGAGAGATAGTTTAGCTTTGTCACAGTCACAAAGGATGTCATTTGATGAGACTTGATTTAACTTCAGGGCCAAGTCAGTGAGGTGGATTGGGCTGTTTCTGGCCCGTTGGTTATTGTAGGCACGGCTGGACACCAGTGGGACCGGCACTACCCTGTTTGTTCTTTGAGGCAAAATTAGCCCAAAAAAACCCTGCTTCCCCCCCTTACCCTTTCTACACTCCTTTTACAGGGTTTTAGAAGTGGAGCATTTACAGACAGGAAGCTCAAACCAAACATCACCTCAAATTCTGACAGAGTTACACGATTCCTCAGTACCTGATTCAATCGCTCCTTGAATCTGCTGGCACACCCGTGAGTTCACACTGGGGAGAGAACTTTTAAATGTCCTGAAAGAGCTTCAAAATCTACAAATACCTGAAGCAACACCAGTGGCCACACACTGGGGGAAACCCGGGCCCCATGTGTAGGAAGGGATTCACTCAGCCATCCGCTCCAATGATACACCAGCAAATTCACATGAGGGAGGGAACTTTAACCCACTCCGTGTGTGGGAAGGGATTAATTGCACCATCCGTGCTGCTGAGACACCAGCTTGTCCACTCCGATGAGAGACCGGTGCCCTGCTCCGTGTTTTTGAAGTGATTCTCTCATTCTGCCACCCTCCTGAGACACCATCTTGTTCATAGTGATGAGAGACCGATTAAATGTTCTGACTGTGGGAAGAGATTTAAAAGGTCCCAGGATCTGAAGAGACACCAGCTCGAGAGAGCAGGAGAGATTCTGTTCACCTGCTCCGTGTGTGGGAAGAGATTCACTCGGTCCTCGAATCTGCTGGCACACCAGTGAGTTCACACTGGGGAGAGGCCGGTGAAACATTCTGACTGTGAGAAAAGCTCTCAAATGTCCCAGGAGCTGAAGAGACACCAGCTGGAGAGAGCAGGAAAGAGGCCGTTCACCTGCTCCGTGTGTGGGAAGGGATTCACTCAGTCATCCCACCTACTGACACACCAGCGAGTTCACACTGGGGAGAGGCCGTTCACCTGCTCCATGTGTGGGAAGGGATTTACTCAGTCATCCCAACTGTTGAAACACCAGCAAGTTCACACTGATGAGAGACCATTTAAATGTTCTGACTGTGGGAAGAGCTTTAAAACCTCTGAGGATCTGAAGCAACACCAGTGAGTTCACACCGATGAGAGACCATTTACATGTTCTGTTTGTGGGAAGAGCTTTAAAACCTCTAGGGAGCTGAAGGTACACCAGCTTGTTCACACTGATGAGAGACCATTTACAAGTTCTGTCTGTGGGATGAACTTTAAAAGCGCTGGGGATCTGAGCGGACACCAGCGAGTTCACACTGGGGAGAGGCCGTTCACCTGCTCCATGTGTGGGAAGGGATTCATTCGGTCAGCCCACCTGCTGACACACCAGGAGGTTTACACTGATGAGAGACCATTTAAATGTTCTGACTGTGGGAAGAGCTTTAAAAGCTTCAAGGAGCTGAAGAGACACCAGCTGGCTAGAGAAGGAAAGAGACCGCTTACCTGCTCCGTGTGTGGCAAAGGACTCACTCAGTCATCCCACCTGCTGACACACCAGCAATTTCACATTCTTCTGCAGCCGCAGGGCCCTGGAGACAGCTGGGGTGACATGAGAATGGAACGGATGAATGTTTTATAAATTATTGTACTATTGTTTAATCTTTAAGACTGTTGTGCTGAGGATTCCCTTCTTTTGACAGTTCATGGTGTTACATAGAATGTACAGCACAGAAACAGGCCATTCAGCCCAACTGGTCCATGCCAGTGTTTATGTCATAGAGTCATAGAGTAATACAGCACAGAAAGAGGCCCTTCGGCCCATCGTGTCTGCGCCGTCCATCAAGCCCTGTCCAATCTAATCCCGTTTTCCAGCATTTGGTCCATAGCCTTGGATGCAATGGCATTTCAAGTGCTCATCCAAATGCTTCTTGAATGTTGTGAGGGTTCCTGCCTCTACCACCCTTTCAGGCAGTGAGTTCCAGACTCCAACCACCCTCTGGGTGAAAAAGTTCCTCCTCAAATCCCCTCTAA
The DNA here is from genome assembly GCF_052327205.1 of Somniosus microcephalus. Taxonomy (NCBI): domain Eukaryota; kingdom Metazoa; phylum Chordata; class Chondrichthyes; order Squaliformes; family Somniosidae; genus Somniosus; species Somniosus microcephalus. The sequence goes on from NC_140993.1 coordinate 660,995, forward strand.
ACCTCCTGCCCCTTACCTTGAATCTATGCCCCCTTGTTATTGACCCCCCTACTAAGGGGAAAAGTTCCTCTTTATCTACCCTATCTATGCCCCTCATCATTTTGTACACCTCAATCAGGTCCCCCCTCAGCCTTCTTTGCTCCAAGGAGAACAACCCCAGCCTGTTTAGTCTTTCTTCATAGCTGAGGCGCTCCATCCCAGGTAACATCCTGGTGAATCTTCTCTGCAACCTCTCCAAAGCAATCACATCCTTCCTATAGTGAGGCAACCGGAACTGCGCACAGTACTCCAGCTGTGGCCTTAGCAGCGTTTTGTACAGCTCCATCATAACCTCCCTGCTCTTATATTCTATGCCTCGGCTAATGAAGGCAAGTATCCCATATGCCTTTTTACCCACCTTATCTACCTGTTCCGCTGCCTTCAGGGATCTCTGTACATGTACACCAAGGTCCCTCTGACCCTCTGTACTTCCTAGGGTCCTACCACACATTGTGTATTCCCTTGCCTTATTTGTCCGTCCAAAATGCATCACCTCGCACTTTTCAGGGTTAAATTCCATTTGCCACTTTTCCGCCCATCTGACCAACCCGTTTATATCGTCCTGTAGCCTGAGGCTTTCCTCCTCGCAATTTACCACCCCACCAATTTTCGTGTCATCTGCGAACTTACTGATCATACCTTTTACATTCTCATCCAAATAATTTATGTAGATCACAAACAGCAAGGGACCCAGCACCGATCCCTGAGGTAACCCACTGGACACAGGCTTCCAGTCACAAAAGCAACCTTCGACCATCACCCTCTGCCTCCTGCCACTCAGCCAGTTTAGGATCCAATGTGCCAAGGCACCCTGGATACCATGGGCTCTTACCTTCTTGACCAGTCTCCTATGCGGGACTTTGTCAAAAGCCTTACTGAAGTCCATGTATACCACATCCACAGCATTTCCCTCATCCGCACACCTAGTCAACCCCTCGAAAAATTCAATCAGATTGGTCAGACATGATTTACCCTTGACAAAGCCATGCGGACTATCCCCGATTAATCCTTGCCTCTCCAAGTGGAGACTAATTTTGTCCCTCAGAATTTTTTCCAATAATTTCCCTACCACAGATGTTAGGCTCACTGGCCTGTAATTCCCTGGTTTATTCCTGCTACCCTTCTTGAATAATGGTACTACATTAGCTGTTCTCCAGTCCTCTGGTACATCCCCTGTGGCCAGAGAGGTTCTGAAAATTTGTGTCAGAGCCCCTGCAATCTCCTCCTTTGCCTCACAAAGCAGCCTGGGATACATCTCGTCCGGGCCTGGGGATTTATCCACTTTTTGGACTGCTAAAACCGCTAGTACCTCCTCCCTCTCGATGCTAATATGTTCAAGTATATCACAGTCCCCTTGCCCGATTTCTATGTCTACATCGTCTTTCTCCATAGTGAACACAGATGCAACAAATTCATTTAAAACCCAGCCTACATCATCTGGCTCTACACACAGATTGCCACTTTGGTCCCTAATGGGCCCTACCCTTTCCCTGGTTATCTTCTTGCCCTTAATATACTTATAAAACATCTTAGGATTTTCCTTTATTTTGCTCACCAGTGTTATTTCATGGCCCCTCCTCGCTCTCCTAATTTCCTTTTTAAGTATGCCCCTGCAGTTTTTATACTCCTCTAGGGCTTCCTCCGTCTTTAGTCTTTAGTAACTGCCAAAAGCCCCCCTTTTTTTCCTTATGCATTTTTGTATATCCCTTGTCATCCAAGGTTCCCTTTGCTTGTTGGTCCCACCCTTGACCTTTACAGGAACATGTTGGCATTGTACTCTCTCTATTTCCCTTCTGAAAGTCTCCCACTGCTTTGATGTGGATTTTCCTATAAGTAGCTGCTCCCAGTCCACTTTGGCCAGACCCTGCCTTATCATATTAAAATCGGCCTTCCCCCAATTTAGAACCCTTATTTCCGGGCCGTCTTTGTCTTTTTCCATGACCACCTTAAATCTCACCGAATTATGGTCACTGTCGCCAAAATGCTCTCCTACTGACACTTCCACCACTTGCCCGGCTACATTCCCTAGAATTAGGTCCAGTACCGCCCCCTCTCTTGTAGGACTTTCTACATGTTGGCTCAAAAAGCTCTCCTGGATGCACTTTAAGAATTCTGCACCCTCTAAGCCTTTCACACTCTGACTATCCCAATTAATATTGGGGAAGTTGAAATCCCCCACTATTATTACCCTATTTTTTCCACACTTCTCTGAGATTTGCCTACATATCTGTTCCTCTATCTCCCCCTGACTGTTTGGGGGCCTATAGTACACTCCCAGCAAAGTGCTTGCCCCCTTTTTGTTTTTAAGTTCTACCCATATGGCCTCATTAGAGGAACCCGCTAATATATCATCCCTCCTCACAGCAGTAATTGACTCCTTAATTAATATTGCAACACCCCCTCCCCTTTTACACACCCCTCTGTCTCGCCTGAAGATTCTATACCCTGGAATATTGAGCTGCCAGTCCTGACCCTCCCTCAACCATGTCTCCGTGATAGCAACACTATCATACTCCCATGTGTTCAACAACAACTTCAGTTCATCCACCTTATTTGCAAGACTCCTTGCATTAAAATAATTGCCTTCCAGCCTTGCCATATTCCCTTTTGCCTTCACATATTTGCTCTGCCTTCCCAGCTGACTTGTTTTTTCCTCCGTATTTGGCTGTAAATCACCCCCTACTATAGCTACACTCTGTATCCCATCCCCATGCCAAGTTAGTTTAAACCCCCCCCAACAGTGCTAGCAAACCTCCCCGCAAGGATACTGGTCCCCCTCTGGTTCAGGTGTAAACCGTCCAACTTGTACAAGTCCCACCTTTCCCAGAAGCAGACCCAGTGATCCAGGAAACTAAAGCCCTCCCTCCTGCACCATCCCTTTAGCCATGCATTCATCTGTTCTATCTTCCTATTCCTATACTCACTAGCACGTGGCACCGGGAGTAAGCCAGAGATTACAACCTTTGAGGTCCTGCTCTTTAATCTTCTACCTAGCTCCCTAAATTCTTGCTGCAGGACCTCATCCCTCTTTTTACCTATGTCGTTGGTACCAATGTGGACCACGACCTCTGGCTGTTCGCCCTCCCCCTCCAGAATGCCCTGCAGCCGCTCAGTGACATCCTTGACCCTGGCACCAGGGAGGCAACAAACCATCCTGGATTCACGTCTACGGCCACAGAAACGCTTATCTGTTCCCCTTACTATAGAATCCCCTACCACTATTGCTCTCACACTCTTTTTCCTCCCTTCCTGTGCAGCAGGAGCACCCCCAGTGCCAGGAAGTTCGCTGCTGCCACCTTCCCCTGGTAAGTCATCCCCCCCAACAATATCCAAAGCGGTATACCTGGTTGAAAGGGGGATGGCCACAGGGGTCCCCTGCACTACCTGCCTGCTTCTATTGTTCCGCCTGGTGGTCACCCATTTCCCTTCTGCCTGTGCAGCCCTTCCCTGCGGTGTGACCAACTGATTGTACGAGTAATTCGCGACCATCTCAGCATCGTGAATGCTCCACAACCCATCCACCTGCAGCTCCAGCGCACCAAGACGGCCCGTTAGTAGCTGCAGCTGGATGCATTTCTGGCACACGTGGTCATCAGGGACACTGGCAGCATCCCTGAATTCCCACATAGATCAAGAGGAGCATATCACGGGGCTGGGCTCTCCTGGCATGACCTACCCCTTTAATCAAGCTAAATTAAATTAATTCAATACCACCAGTAAAGTAAGCCTTACCTGGTCTCTGGAGCGCTTTGTAGGCCCGCTCTACTGCTGAAGCACCCGCCAAAGCTCTGAGGCCTTGCCTCACCTAACTCCCTGACTCACCCAACTCTCAGCACTCTGTTGAAAACCGCACTCAGTGAAAAATCGCACTTCAAAGCCTGTTTTTATAGGCCCTGAAACAAAGATTTGCTGAGCCCAGCTACAGAAGAACCAGGTTAACCAGATTACTCCAGTTTCCCTTGTTAACTGCCTTCAGCTGCTCTGAGTTGTAGGACTTGTTTATTCCTTTTTAACCCTGCTTAAAGCTGGGAAATTTAGATTTTAAACAGTAAACAGTACACAGTAAATGTGAAACAAACAAAAGTTTGATTTCAGCAACCAGTTAAGACTCCCTGACTCACCCAACTCATAGTTTCATAGAGATAGGAACAGGAGTAGGCCATTCGGCCCTTCGAGCCTGCTCCGCCATTCAATGAGATCATGGCTGATCTTCGTCTGAGATCATAGCTGATCTTACCAGTTCAGTACCCCGTCCCCGCCTTTCCTCCGTAACCCTTAATCCCCTTAGCCTTCAGAAATATATCCAATTCTCTCTTGAAAATATTTATTGAATTAGCCTTCACAGCCCTCTGTGGCAGGGAATTCCACAGGCCCACCACTCTTTGAGTGAAGAAATTTTTCCTCATCTCTGTTTTAAATGATTTGCCCGCTATTTTTAGACTGTGGCCCCTGGCTCTGTGCTCCCCGGCCATTGGAAACATTCTCTCTGAATTCAGCCTGTCCAGGCCTGCCATAATTTTATATGTTTCGATGAGATCCCCTCTCAATCTTCTAAACTCCAGTGAGTACAAGCCCAAACTATTTAATCTCTCTTCGTAGGTCATTCCCGCCATTCCAGGTATCAGCCTGGTGAATCGCCGTTGCACTCTTTCCATGGCAAGAACATCCTTCCGCAGATGGGGCGACCAAAACTGTACACAATACTCCAGATGCGGTCTCACCAGCACCTTGTACAGCTGTAGTAAGGTATCCCTATTCCTATACTCGAACCCCCTTGATATGAAGGCCAACATACCATTTGCCTTCTTAATCGCCTGTTGCACCTGCATGCTCTACTTCAGTGGCTGGTGCACAAGAACACCCAGGTCCCTCTGCACTTCCCCATCTCCCAATCTATTGCCATTTAGATAATAATCTACCCTCCTGTTTTTACCCCCAAAGTGGATAACCTCGCATTTATCCACATTATAGTGCATCTGCCACGTATCCGCCCATTCCCCCAACCTGTCCAAATCGCACTGTAGCCTCCTGACATCCTCATCAGAGCCCACCCCTCCTCCTAGTTTAGTGTCGTCAGCGAATTTGGAAATATTGCATCCAATTCCCTGATCCAGATCATTTATATATATTGTGAACAGCTGGGGTCCCAGGACAGATCCTTGCAGCACCCCGCTGGTCACTGCCTGCCACTCCGAAAACGAGCCGTTTATTCCAACTCTCTGTTTTCTATCCGCCAGCCAGTTCTCTATCCACATTAATACTTTGCCCCCAATCCCATGAGCCTTAATTTTGCATGATAATCTTTTGTGTGGGACCTTATCGAAGGCTTTCTGGAAGTCAAGGTACACCACATCCACTGGCTCTCCCCCATCTATTTTACCAGTTACTTCCTCAAAAAATTCCAGCAGATTAGTCAAACACGATTTACCCTTTGTAAATCCATGTTGACTCTGTCCGATCCTTTCCCCATTTGTCAAGTGCTCCGCTATTTTATCCTTAATAATGGACTCTAGCATTTTGCCCACAACCGATGTAAGGCTTACTGGTCTATAATTCCCTGCTTTCTCTCTACCCCCCTTTTTAAATATTGGGGTAACATTAGCTACCCTCCAATCCACGGGTACTGTTCCCGAGTCAATGGAGTTCCGGAAGATGATCCTTAGAGCATCTGCTATCTCCAGGGCCACCTCCTTAAGTACCCTAGGATGTAGTTTATCAGGCCCCGGGGATTTGTCGGCCTTCAGTCCCCTCAACTTACCCAACACCATATCCCTAGAGATACTAATTTCTGTCAGCTCCTCCCTCTCATTAGTCCCTATGTTTGCCGATATTCCTGGGAGGTTATTTGTGTCCTCCTTTGTGAATACAGAACCAAAGTATGAGTTTAATTGGTCTGCCATTTCCTTATTCTCCATTATATATTCTCCCGAATCGGACTGCAAGGGACCGACTTGGGATTTTACCAGTCTTTTCCTCCTGATATACCGATAAAAGCTTTTGCAGTCTGTCTTTATGTTTGCTGCAAGTTTACTTTCGTATTCTATTTTCCCCTTCCTGATTAATCCCTTTGTCCTCTTTGGTGTATCCTGTACTGCCCCCAATCTTCCGGTCTGGTGCTTTTTTTTGCCAGTTGATATGCCCTTTTTTTTGATTTTATGCTGTCCCTAATTTCCCTCGTTATCCACGGTTGAGTCACCTTTTTAGGTTTATTTTTATGCCAAACCGGTATAAACATGTTCTGGAATTCTTCCATTCTATCTTTGAATGCTTGCCATTGTCTATCCACTGTCAATCCCCCCAGAAACACCACCCAATCAATCTTACCCAATTCCCGTCTCATACCCTCGTAATTCCCTTTATTTAAGTTCTGGACCTTAGTCTCTGATTCAATTTCCTCACTCTCCATCTCGACTGAGAGCTCGATCATATTATGATCGCTCTGACCCAAGGGGCCTCGTACAAGAAGATTGTTGATAAGTCCCTTCTCATTGCACAATACCCAGTCTAAAATGGCCTGATCTCGAGTCGGCTCCTCGACATATTGGTCCAGATAACCGTCCCGAAAACATTCCAGGAATTCCTCCTCCTCAGCACTCTGTTGAAAACCGCACTCATGCCCCACACCCACCCTACTTCAATTAACCCGATCAACACATCCTCCAATTCCTTTCTCCCTCATGTGGCTTCCTCATAAATGTATCTATGCTGGTCACCTCAACCACGCCTTGTGGTAGCGAGTTCCCCATTCTACCACTCGCTGGGTATAGAAGTTTCTCCTGAATTCCCTCCTGGATTTGTTAGTGACTTTTATATTTAAAGCCCCATAAATATGATGAGATTCTGTTAAGCTGACCAGAATGTTGTTGTACTTTGTCTTTTTCTGATGAATGAAACATTTCTGAGCCCCTGTACCCATGTTATGGGATGAAGTGCCAGACAAGTAAAGACACAACGTCTGGGTGTGAACCTGATAATAACCTCACGGACCGTATAGGTGTGATAACCAGACGGGCTTGTGATTATAGTCTGGTCACAGATGGACTAAATTCCCTGAATTAGCAGGAGTTCAGGAGGCGGTCAACAAACGGGTCCAAACAATCCCATTTCCTGAGCGGTAACCAAGCTTGTGTATAAGAACAGGCCACTTAAGCTGTTGTCAGTTGGAACAGACTCGAGAAGGTCACGTGCAAATCCACTGTACTTCTATTCTCCAGATTGAGGGAATTATCACCCGATCTGTGTTAAGCAGTGATCTTAATAAAGTCTGGAGAGACAATTTGTGTTCTTGTGAGCATGATTATCTGGAATCCGAAACCCTAGCACCCCTGATCATTAGAGTCAACCTCAGTGTGTGGAAAGTGATTCCCTGGTGTATCCCACCCGCTGACACACCAGAGTGTCCACAGTGTGACTGTGGTGGGTCGATTCCACTGTTTCCGATGCCTTTAATCACATCCAGGACTGAACCATGTTAATTCAGGCAAGTGGGGCTTGTTAATGTTAAGAGCTCCCAATAACTGGGCTGGATTTAAAGATTATTCCCTGTTCTCTCAGTACTAGTGAGCAGAGAGAAGCAGATGTTATAGAATCATAGAGCACAGTAGGATGCCTTTCGGCCCATCGTGCTGGTGCCGGCTCTCTGAAAGAGCGATGCAATTAGTCCCACTGCCCTGCTCTTTCCCCACAGCCCTGCAAATTTCTGCTTTTAGTAGATATCCAATTCCCTTTTGACAGTTACTATTGAATCTGCTTCCACCTCCCTTTCAGGCAGTGCATTCCAGATCATCACAATTCGCTGTGTAAAAAAAGTCTCCTCATTTCCTCTCTAGATTCTTTTGCCAATGATCTGAAATCTGTGTCCTATCATTACCGACCCTCCTGCCAGTGACAACAGCTTCTCCTTGTTTGCTCAATCAAAACCCCTCATAATTTTGAGCACCTCAATCACAGCTCCACTTAACCGTCTCTGTTCCAAGTTATATTGCCATTGTTTTGTGAATTGTCGCTGTGATTGAGGTGCTGGATGTCCGTGCCTGGGGAATGGGACATTCTATCCTTGTGAGCACCGAGTGTCAGCATCCAGCAATCTCTGGTCAGGGACTGTCTTTTTAAACTGCCTCACCTGAGCTTTTTGACTCCCTGATTTCATTATTAAACATTTCAGAGTTTTTGCAGATTGACCAAAGCTGAACAGATAAATGTGAGGTATTACATTTTAGTAGGATGAATGGGGTGGTCACTTATCACTTGGAGGGTGCGAGTCTAGGTGGCATAGAGGAGCAAAGGAATCTCGGAGTACAAATACACAAATCACTAAAAGTTGTGACACAGGTTAGCAAGGCCATAAAAAAAGCAAACCAAGCACTAGGGTTTATTTCTAGAGGGATAGAATTGAAAAGTAGTGAAGTTATGCTAAACCTGTATCGAACCTTAGTTAGACCACACTTCGAATACTGCGTACAGTTCTGGTCGCCATATTATAAAAAGGATATAGAGGCACTGGAGAGGGTGCAGAGAAGATTTACAAGGATGATACCAGAAATGCGAGGGTATACATATCAGGAAAGGATGAACAGGCTGGGTCTCTTTTCTCTTGAAAAAAGAAGGCTGAGGGGTGACCTAATAGAGGTCTTTAAAATTATGAAAATTTTTGATAGAGTGGATACAGAGAGAATGTTTCCACTTGTGGGGAAGAGCATAACTAGAGGCCTCAATATAAGATAGTCACCAAGAAATCCAATAGGGAATTCAGAAGAAACTTCTTTACCCAAAGAGTGGTGAGAATGTGGAACTCGCTGCCACAGGGAGTGGTTGAAGCGAATAGTATAGATGCATTTAAGGGGAGGCTAGACAGGCATATGAGGGAGAAGGGAATAGAGGGTTATGCTGATAGAGTGAGATGAGGAAAGATGGGAGGAGGCTCGAGTGGAGCATAAACACCGGCATGGACTGGTTGGGCTGAATGGCCTGTTTCTGTGCCATATATCCGATGTAATCCTATGTCAAGTATCCCAGCTGGCTTAGCTCCAGGCACTTTAGCTCAGTGGGCAGCACTCTCACCTCTGAGTCAGAAGGTCATGGGTTCAAGTCCCAGTCCAGAGACTTGAGCATAAAATCTAGGCCGACACTCCAGAACTGAGAGAGTGCTGCACTGTCAGAGGTGCTGTCTTTCGGATGAGATGTTAAACCGAGGCCCCTGTCTGCTCTTTCAGGTGGACGTAAAAGATCCCGTGGCACTACATTGAAGAAGAGCAGGGGAGTTCTCCCTGGTGTCCTGGGGCCAATATTTATCCCTCAATCAACATCACTGAAATAGATTATCTGGTCATTGTCACATTGCCGTTTGTGGGAGCTTGCTGTGCACCAATTGGCTGCCGCATTTCCTATATTACAACAGTGACTACACTTCAGTAGTTCTTCATTGGCTGTAAAGCGCTCTGGGACGTCCTGAGGTTGTGAAAGGCGCTATATAAATGCAAGCCTTTCTTTCTCAGCAAGAGGGCGAGTGTCAGTGGTTGGAGGGAGTAGCTCAGTGTTGTCACTGGGTGGACACAGACAGATTGAAGCTAAAAGACAGAGAATGCTGAAGTTTGGAATGATAACACCCAAAGTAAGGAGATGAGCCCTTTGCCTAGGTAAGGGAGGTGGTTGCTAAGACACCTACAGACCTAATAACACTGGAAACTGCTCAGGCAGCAGACTTGTTGGCAATATGTGAGGTCACGAGTGAGTTGGTGCACAGACAACAGAGCCTTGTGCATTCCTGAGAGAGACAAACTGGTTCTGTAACCGGGAGAACAGGTTGAGGGAGTCACCCTACGTGGGATGGCTCGTCTGAGGTATTAACACAGAGTCAGCTTGGGAATGGGATGATCAATGAATCATAGAATCATAGAAATTTACAGCACAGAAGGAGGCCATTTGTAGGTTACGGCACTTCAAGTGCATATCCAAGTACTTTTTAAATGTGATGAGGGTCTCTGCCTCTACCAGCCTTTCAGGCAGTGAGTTCCAGACCCCCACCAACCTCTGGGTGAAAGAATTTCTCCTCAAATCCCCGCTAAATTTCCGACCAATTACTTTAAATCTATGCCCCCTGGTTACTGACCTCCCTGCTAAGGGATATAGGTCCTTCCTATCCTCTCTATCTAGGCCCCTCATAATTTTGTACACCTCAATTAGGTCTCCCCTCAGCCTCCTCTGTTGCAAAGAAAACAACCCCAGCCTATCCAATCTTTCCTCATAGCTAAAATTCCCGAGACCAGGCAACATCCTCGTAAATCTCCTCTGCACCCCCTCTAGTGCAATTACATCCTTCCTGTAATGTGGTGACCAGAACTGCACGCAGTATTCTAGCTGCGGCCTAACTAGTGTTTTATACAGTTCAAGCATAACCTACCTGCTCTTATATTCTGTGCCTCAGCTAATAAAGGCAAGTATCCCGTGTGCCTTCTTAACCACCTTATCTACCTGTCCTGCTACCTTCAGGGATCTGTGGACATGTACTCCAAGGTCCCTCTGATCTTCTGCACTTCTCAGTGTCCTACCATTTATTGTGTATTCCCTTTCCTTGTTAGCCCTCCCCAAATGCATTACCTCACACTTCTCCGGATTGAATTCCATTTGCCACTCTTCTGCCCACCTGACCAGTCCATTGATATCTTCCTGCAGTCTGCAGCTTTCTTCTTCATTATCAACCACACGGCCAAATTTTGCATCATCTGCAAACTTCTTAATCATACTTCCTACATTCAAGCCCAAATCATTGATTTATACCAGAAAAAGCAAAGGACCCAGTACTGAGCCCTGTGGACCCCCACTGGAAACAGCCTTCCAGTCACAAAAACACCCTTCAACCTTTACCCTTTGTTTCCTGCCTCTGAGCCAATTTTGGACCCAACTTGCCACTTTGCCTTGTGTCCCATTGGCTTTTACTTTTATGACCAGTCTGTCATGTGGGACCTTATTAAAAGCCTTGCTAAAATCCCTATAGACAACATCAGATGCACTACCCTCATCGGCCTCCTCAAATAATGCAATCAAATTAGTCAGACATGACCTTCCCTTAACAATCCATGCTGTCTCTCCCTGATTAATCTAAATGAAGATTTATCTGTCCCTCAAAATTTTTCCCAATAATTTTCCCACCACCGAGGTTAGGCTGACTGGCCTGTAATTACTCAGTCTATCCCTTTCTCCCTTTTTAATCAATGGTACCATGTTAGCAGTCCTCCAGTTCTCTGGCACCACACCTGTAGCCAGAGAGGATTGGAAAATGATGGTCAGAGCCTCTGCTATTTCCTCTCTTACTTCTCTTAAAAGTCTAGGATATATTTAATCCAGGCCTGGGGATTGAACCACCTTAGACTGGGTATTATTTAATGAGAAATGATTAATTAGCAATCTTGTTGTGTGAGGCCCCTTGGGGAGGAGCGATCATAATATGATAGAATTCTTCATTAAGATGGAGAGTGAAGTAGTTGATTCAGAGACTTGGGTACTGAAGTTAAACAAAGGAAACTATGATGGTATGAGGCACGAGTTGGCAAGGATGGATTGGGGAATATTACTTAAAGGGCTAATGGTGAATAGGCAAAGGCAAACATTTAAAGATCGCATGGATGAACTACAGAAATTGTTCATCCCTGTTTGGCATAAAAATAAAACAAAAAAGGTGACTCAACATTGGCTAACAAAGGAAATTAGGGATAGCATAAGATCCAAGGAGAGGACATACAAATTGGCCAGAAAAAGCAGCAAACCTGAGGTTTGGGAGCAGTTTAGGATTCAGCAAAGGAGGACAAAGGGATTAATTAAGAGGGGGAAAATAGAGTATGAGAGTAAGCTTTCAGGGAACATAAAAACTGACTGTAAAAGCTTCTATAGATATGTGAAGAGAAAAAGATTGGTAAAGTCAAGCGTAGGTCCCTTGCAGTCAGAATCAGGGGAATTTATAATGGGGAACAAAGACATGGCAGATCAATTAAATACATACTTTGGTTCTGTCTTCACAAAGGAAGACACAAATAAACTCCCAGAGATGTCGGGGAACATAGGGTCTAATGAGAGGGAGGAACTGAATGAAATCCGTATTTGTAGGGAAATGGTGTTAGGGAAATTGACGGGATTGAAGGCCGATAAATCCCCAGGGCCTGATAATCTACATCCTAGGGTACTTAAGGTAGTGGCCCTAGAAATAGTAGATGTATTGCTGATCATCTTCCAAAATTCTATAGACTCTGGAATAGTTCCCATGGATTGGAGGGTAGCTAATGTAACCCCACTAATTAAAAAAGGTGGTAGAGAAAAAATGGGGAATTATAGACCGGTAAGCCTGACATCGGTTGTGGGGAAAATGCTAGAGTCCATTATAAAAGATGTAATAGCAGAGCACTTGGAAAACAGTGACAGGATCGGACAAAGTCAACATGGATTTGCAAAAGGTAAATCATGCTTGACTAATCTGGAATTTTTTGAGGATGTAACTGGTAGAATAGATAAGGGAGAACCAGTGGATGTGGTGTATTTGGACTTTCAGAAGGCTTTCGATAAGGTCCCGCATAAGAGACTAGCGTGCAAAGTTAAAGCACATGGGATTGGGGGTAAGGTGCTGATTGGATAGAAAACTGGTTGGCAGACAGGAAGCAAAGAGTTGGAATAAACGGGTCTTTTTCTGAGTGGAAGGCAGTGACTAGTGGAGTACCACAGGAATCGGTGCTAGGACCCCAGTTATTCACAATATATATTAATGATCTAGACAAGGGAACTAGATGTAATATCTCCAAATTTGCAGACGACACAAAGCTGGGTGGGCGTGTGTGCTGTGAGGAGGATGCCGAGAAACTCCAGGATGAGTTGGACAGGTTGGGTGATTGGGCAAAAGCATAGCAGATGCAATATAACGTGGATAAATGTGAGGTTATCCACTTTGGTGGCAAAAACAGGAAGGCAGATTATTATCTGAATGGCAGTAGATTGGGAGAAGGGGAAGTGCAACGAGACCTGGGTGTCCTTGTGCACCAGTCGCTGAAGGTAAGCATGCAGGTGCAGCAGGCAGTTAAGAAGGCAAATGGTATGTTGGCCTTCGTAGCGAGAGGGTTTGAGTACAGGAAAAAGGTTGTGTTGCTGCAGTTGTACAGGGCCTTGGTGAGACCACACCTTGAGTAATGTGTGCAGTTTTGGTCGCCTTTTCTGAGGAAGGATGTTCTTGCCATGGAGGGAGTGCAGCAAAGATTCACCACACTGATACCTGGGATGGCAGGAATGACGTATGAGGAGAAATTGGGTCGATTGGGCTTGTACTCGCTGGAGTTTAGAAGAATGAGAGGGGATCTCATTGAAACTTACAAAATTCTGACAGGACTGGACAGACCAGATGCAGGAAGGATGTTCCCGATGGTCGGGGCGTCCAGAACCAGGGGTCACAGTCTAAGGATAAGGGGTAGGCCATTTAGGACAGAAATGAGGAGGAATTTCTTCACCCAGAGAGTGGTGAACCTGTCGAATTCTCTACCACAGAAGGCGGTAGAGGCCAATTCATTAAATATATTCAAGGAGTTGGATATATTTCTTAAGGCTAAATGGATCAAGGGATATGGGGAGAAAGCAGGGACAGGGTACTGAATTTGGATGATCAGCCATGATCGCATTGAATGGCGGAGCGGGCTCGAGGGGCCGAATGGCCTACTCCAGCTCCTATCTTCTATGTTTCTATGTTTCTCTGCACATAACTGAAGTCCCCAATAAGAATATACGAATTAGGAGCAGGAGTCGGCCATGCAGCCCCTCGAGCCTGCTCCGCTATTCAATAGGATCATGGCTGGTCTTTGAACTCAACTCCGCTTTCTCTCCCAATCTCCATATTCCTTGATTCCCCTGGAGTCCAAAAATCTATCTATCTCAGCCTTGACTATACTCAACAGTTCCCGCATCCCTGGTACCATTCTAGTAAATCTCCTCTTAACCATCTCTGCTCCAAGGAGAACAACCCCAGCTTCTCCAGTCTCTCCACATCACTGAAGTCCCTCATCCCTGGTCCCATTCTCGTAAATCTCCTCTGCACCCTCTCCAAGGCCTTGACATCTTTCCTAAAGTGCGGTGCCCAGAATTGAACACAATACTCCAGTTGGGGCCTAACCAGTGTTTTAGAAAGGCTTAGCATAACTTGCTTGCTGTTGTTCTCTATTCCTCTATTAATAAAGTCAAGGATCCTGTTTGCTTTTTAACAGCCTTCTCAACTTGTCCTGCCACCTTCTAAGATTTGTGTACATACACCCCGAGGCCTCTCTGTTCCTGCACCCTCTTTAAAATTGGACCATTCAGTTTATATTGCCTCTCCTCACACTTCCCACCAGAATGTCTCACTTCACACTCCTGTGTGTTAAGTGCCACCTGCCCGGTGTCGGCCCATTTCACCATTTTCACTGATTGTTGCTCATTCTGGGGATGTGGGCTCCACTGGCAGGGCCGGCGTTCATTGCCCATTTCCAGTTGTCCTGAGCCGGTGCTGGTGGGCCTTCTGTCTGATACAACTGAGGGGAGGGGGTTGGGGCTTTCTGGGCCACTTCCGAGGGTGGTTCAGGGCCAATCACGCTGGGCGGGTGGGGGACGGGAGTCACGTGTAGGCCCAGACGTGGGAAGGGCGGCAGGTTTCCTCCCTCTCGAAGGGACGTCAGTGAACCAGTCGGGTTTTTGGACCACAATCCGACTGCTTTGCGTTCACTTTCACCGAGGCTTTGATTTCAGATTCTTCATTTTGTTTTTTTTAAAATGGGGTTGATGGTGAGATTTGAACTGACGGTGTCTGGATTACTGGTCCAGTAACAGAAGCACTCCACTACCTACCGCACCCTGTTGTGGTCAGTTAAATCAGAACACACGGGAGGGGGCTGGAACATACTACCTTGTCTCTCCAGCAGAGGGAGTGTGAGCAGGGAGCAGGCTCCGAATCAGAGAATCTTACAGCACAGGAGGAGGCCAATCGGCCCGTCGAGCCCGTGCTGGCTCCTAGAGAGTGCCGTCCAATTTAGTCCCACAGCCCAGCTCTTTCCCCATAACCCTGCAAACTAGTCCTCTTCCAGCACCTGTCCAATACAATGTTACACTGAATTTGTATTTTGAGGTGCGCGGTCCCTTTAAGGGGCTGGGTGACCCATTTAAAACATGGCCCAGGCCTGATTTTTCACCTTTAAAAGCCGGTGAGCCGGCTGCACGGCCTCGCGTCTTAAAGGAAACAGAGGTATGATATGAACGTAGGAGGGATGATCAGTAAGTTCGCAGGTGACAGGAAAATTGGTGGGGTGGTAAATAGCGAGGAGGGAAGCCTCAGGCTACAGGACGATACAGACGGGTTGGTCAAATGGGCAGAACAGTGGCAAATGGAACTTAACCCTGAAAAGTGTGAGGTGATGCATTTTGGGAGGACGAACAAGGCAAGGGAATACACAATGAATGGTAGGACCCTAGGAAGGACAGAGGATCAGGGGGACTTTGGTGTGAATGTACATAGATCCCTGAAGGCAGCAGGACAGGTAGATAAGGTGGTTATGAAGGCATATGGGATACTTGCCTTTATTAGGCAAGGCATAGAATATAAGAGCAGGGAGGTTATGATGGGGCTGTACAAAATGCTAGTTAGGCCACAGCTGGAATACTGTGTGTGTAGTGTATGTACCTTTAAGAGGAACTATGTTTTTGAAGCCCTTGTATACTGTAGTACCAGTAGTGACCACTCGGGTATATAAGCCTGTGTAGCATCTTGTGTTGTTAGTTCACCTCCAGACTTTGTTCAGTAAACACTTGTTAAATCAACTCCTGCATTCCGTGTCTCCATTAACACACGGATCTAACAGTGGCGACGAGGATGGGATTAGTAAATTATTAATTTAGAAACGAACTTACCTGCAATTCGGCAGCACCTCAAGGGGATCGATTCCTCAGACGAAGGTCGAAGCCAGAAGCAAGAAAAAAAATAATAACTCGAAGAAACTCGAAAACGAGGGCCAGGCTTGGTCTCCAGTCTGTGGTTTCCCCAGCTAAACGGGCTGGTAGCAGGTAGTGCACTGATCCTTCCTGGGCTGCGGCGGGCTAGAGCTCGATCGGGTGGCTCTGCAACGGGGCCGGGCAGCGAGTCGGGAAGCAGAAGCAAAGAGAGAGAGAGGGTGGAGCACTCAGGGCATGGCCGGTGCTGCAAAGCAGGTCGGCGTTCGGACCGAGCAGAGGGAGGGGAAAGTCCCAGAGGGTCCGCTCCACGACGGGAACGGTTCTCCAAGTAACGGAGAAACTATTGAAGCGATATATAAAAAAAATAGAAATACCGCGAAAAGCTGCAGGTCGCAACAGGAACCGTGGAGAACAGCATTGGCAGCAGCGGCAGCGGCGGGAAAGCACGGGAGGCACCATCTTGACTCGGCGGGGAAGAAGGAAAAGCGCGGGAGGCGCCATTTTTGATTTTCAGGATGCCGAAGACTGGCGATATTACTGCTTTCGATAGGGATATACAGGATTGGACCACATATGTGGAAAGAGTGGAGGTATATTGCAAGGCGAATGAAGTAGCGGATGATAAAAAGGCATCGGTACTTCTAAATCTGATGGGTGCAAGGACATACGGGCTGTTACGAAACTTGATCACTCCAGCTAAACCGATGGACAAGAATTTTAAGGAGGTTGTTGATACCTTACAGGAACACTTAAGCCCAACACCGCTGCTGATAGCGGAACGATTCAAATTCTTCAGGAGGAATCAGCACAAGAATGAAAGTAACGCTGATTACCTCACTGAATTACGAAAACTGTCAAAACACTGCCAATTCGGGGCAGGACTGGCAGTTTCTCTACCAGACAAATTCGTCTGCGGTCTCCTAAGCGAAGGAACACAGAAAAGACTACTTTCTGAGAAAGATTTGACACTGGACAAGGCTTTCAGTTTGGCTGTATCACACGAAGCAGCAGCAAGAGGAGCTGCAGAGATAAAGCAAAAGCCACAGGACTTCGGCACCCATGAAATGACACGGGGTTTTGAGAGATGTTATCGCTGCGGCAGATCCACCCATGACCAGAGGGACTGCTGGTTCAAGGACAAATCATGCAGGCAATGCAGAAAGATGGGACACATTGCACGTGTATGCAGATCTGGAAAAAAATCCGCTGACTGTAAAAAGGTCAATAAGGAAAAGTACAGAAAGGTATAAATGATGACGGACAGTAGCTCCGAAGACCAGAAGAGCGATAGCGACTCTGGAAACAAGAGACTAAGCTGTCTCAAATTACATAATGTAATTGCCAAAGAAGATTACCAGACCATTTGGGTTACCCTCACGATAGCGGGGTCCCCAGTCAAAATGGAGCTAGATACAGGATCAGCTCTGACCGTCATGAGTCGACGGGATTATGAGCGGCTATTTCCGCATATACCTTTGAAAGACACATCCATTATCTTGAAGACATATACGGGGCAGAAAGTATACACCAGAGGGAAAATAAGGGTGCCTGTTGTATACAACGGCAAGGAAATACAGAAGTTGTATTTATACGTTCTGCAAGATGGTGGTCCACCATTGTTGGGACGTGAATGGATCAGAAAGATACGTTTAGACTGGCACTCCATTCAGGCACTGACGGTGACCAGTAAGAAAATAAATGATGATGATGTCATACCTGGACGATTAAAAGAAATCTTGGCTAACGCCAAAGAAGTCTTTCAACAGGAACTAGGAACCCTGAAAGGCGCCACCGCCTCAATAAAAGTGGAAGATGCGGCAATTCCCAAGTTTTTTAAGGCAAGGCCGGTGCCATACGCAATTCGTCCAGCCATCGAGGCAGAGCTGGAGAATTTGGAAAAAGCAGGCGTGTTATCCAAGGTAGATTGGAGCGAGTGGGCAACACCCATCGTCCCAGTCATGAAGAAAACGTTGAATAATGATAAATCTGAAGAACAGAGAAAAATTTGCATCTGTGGTGACTTCAAGGTGACTGTAAACCCGGTTCTTCACACGGTACAGTATCCTCTTCTGAGGATAGAAGATATTTTCGCCTCACTATCCGGAGGGAAAAGTTTCACCAAAATTGACTTAGCACAGGCATATCTACAGATGGAGGTTGAGGAGGCCTCTAAAAAGTATCTCACGATAAACACACACAAAGGCCTGTACCAGTACAATCGACTGGTTTTCTGAGTGGCATCAGCTCCGGCTATCTGGCAAAGAGCTATGGAGCAAGTCCTGCAAGGGATTCCGGGGACTCAATGCTACCTAGACAACATCCTTGTAACAGGAGAAAATGACAACGAGCACCTTGCCAACTTGGAGCAGGTGCTCACGGGGCTGAGAGAACGGGGCCTACGAGCAAACCGCCCCAAGTGCGAATTTTTCCAGAAACAAATATCATATTGTGGCCATGTCATTAACGAAGAAGGGTTGCATAAGTCACCTGAAAAAATTGAAGCGGTCGTAAAAGCCCCCGTGCCTGAAAATGTCTCACAATTAATGTCGTTCCTGGGATTAATAAATTACTATCATAAATTTTTACCGAACTTGTCAACGGTTCTGCACACTCTTAACGCACTGCTACAAATGGGAGTAATTTGGAAATGGAGCAAAGAATGTAAACGTGCCTTCCATAAATGCAAAGGCTTGATCACGTCCAGGGAAGTGTTGGCTCATTACAACCCATCACTGCCAATCAGACTGGCG
Source organism: Somniosus microcephalus (assembly GCF_052327205.1). NCBI lineage: Eukaryota > Metazoa > Chordata > Chondrichthyes > Squaliformes > Somniosidae > Somniosus > Somniosus microcephalus. Next base: position 679,726 of record NC_140993.1, read on the forward strand.
TGCGATGCATCCCCTTACGGCGTGGGAGCGGTATTATCGCATAGATTCCCTGATGGCTAGGAGCGGCCAATAGCTCTTGCGTCACGCTCATTGAACTCAGCTGAGCATAACTATGCCCAGATCGACAGGGAGGCACTCAGCCTGGTGTGGGGGGTAAAGAAATTCAACCATTACCTACATGGACAAAAATTTACCTTGTTGACTGACCATCAACCCCTCATCTCCATATACAACCTTAAAAAGGGCGTTCCCATTATGACAGTGCAAAGGCTACAGAGGTGGTCCCTTTTCCTAGGGGCACACCAATATGACATAGCATACAAAGGAACAAAACAGCATGGGAATGCTGACGGGTAACCGCGCCTACCATTGCCAATGGTAGAAGAGGCGCCTACAGTGGACCCAGTGGAGATGTTCCACTCGACCATAGTGGAATGTCTACCGGTGACAAATTCTACCATTGAAAAGGAAACGAGAAATGACCCGACTCTCTCACGAGTCTACGATTTAACGGTGAAGGGATGGCCAGCACATGGCGAACCACTGTTGCCAGCATTCTCGCAAAGAAGAGAACAACTGTCAGTGTGCCGAGGAACCTTGATGTGTGGATCCAGAGTGGTGATTCCACCCAAACTCAAGGATAAATTGCTAAAGGAGCTTCACGAGGGGCATCTGGGTGGAGTGAAAATGAAGAACTTAGCCAGAGCATTTGTGTGGTGGCCAGGTATCGATGGAGACATTGAAGAAATGACCAAGAGCTGTCTAGGATGCCAGAAGGTTCAAAACGCCCCACCACAAGCCCCTCTACATCCATGGGAGTGGCCCTCATCTCCATGGCAAAGGGTACATATCGACTTTGCTGGTCCATTTATGGACTCAATTTTCTTAATCACGGTGGATGCACACTCCAAGTGGCCGGAGGTAATAAAGATGTCCTCCACCACCACGGAAAAAACCATCACAGTATTAAGGACCATATTCACCAGGAATGGGCTGCCTGAACAGATCTATAAAGATAATGGACTGCAATTTGTATCCGAAGAATTCAGGAAGTTCTTAAAAAACAATGGGGTTAAGCACTACACGTCCGCCCCATACCATCCCACCACCAATGGATTGGCTGAAAGGTTTGTCCAGACCTTCAAGAAGGCCATAAAGGCCATGGGTAATGAAGACATAAATCTACAACATAAGGTAGATAACTTCTTGTTTGCGTACAGGAATGCAACACATGTGGTTACAAACCACACCCCCGCCATGATGTTTTTCAATAGAAGACTAAGATGCCAGCTGGATTTGGTCAAGCCAAATGTCAGAAGGGACATAGAGAACAGGCAATTTCAAAGCATGAATGAAAGGCCAACTAGAACCTTCCAGATAGGTCAACCAATTTTGGCCCGGGACTACCGTACCGAGAAATGGCAGCCTGGAACTATTTGCACATGACTAGGACCGCTGATGTATACCATGGACATTGGAGAAAGCATAATAAGGCGCCATGCTGACCAGATCATAGAGTCATCCGAAAAAGGACAACCTACACCACAACTCTATATGCCTAGTGATGAAGCAGAGATACCCATAGTATCTACCTCCAATCCGGTGATACTGGAACCAGATGAACCCGACACTGGCATTGATGCCGAATCGACCTTGCCAAAAGAACCTACTCCACCACCGAAACCTACTACACCACCGAGGCGTTATCCGGACCGAGTCAGGAAGCCTCCAGAGAGACTGAATTTGTAATTGATTAACTTCAGCAAATGTGTAGATTATTGTTCTTGTAAAAATGTTATTTAATGATTACTTAAAATGTTATGTACTATTTATCTAAAAAGGGAGGAATTGTAGTGTATGTACCTTTAAGAGGAACTATGTTTTTGAAGCCCCTGTGTACTGTAGTACCAGTAGTGACCACTCGGGTATATAAGCCTGTATAGCATCTTGTGTAGTTACAGAATCACAGAATCACAGAAATCACACAGTGCAGATAGAGGCCATTTCGGCCCATCGAGCCTGCACCGACACATATCCCAACCAATCCCCGTAACCCCTACACCAACACATATCCCACCCTATCCCCGTAACCCCATGTATTGAATCCCCCTAACACTAAGGGTCAATTTATCATAGCCATAGCCAATCAACCTAACCCGCACATTTTTGGACTGTGGGAGGAAACCGGAGCACCCGGAGAAAATCCACGCAAACACGGGGAGAATGTACAAACTCCACACAGACAGTCACCCGAGGCCGGATTCGAACCCGGGTCCCTGGCGCTGTGAGGTAACAGTGCTAACCACTATGCCACCGTGCTACCCTCCAGTTCACCTCCAGACTTTGTTCAGTAAACACTTGTTAAATCAACTCCTGCATTCCGTGTCTCCATTAACACATGGATCTAACAGGCTGGGTGCGTCGATTCACCAAGTTGTGTAGCATGCAGCAGCAGCCAACAACGATGTGTCCCAATTGCTGCGGCGAGTACTGCAGGGATCCCCCGAATGTTCCAGACATCGGAAACGCTTTTTGAGAACACCAATAGTGTGGGAGGCCAGCCAGGAGTGCGTTGGAATAGTCAAGTCTAGAGGTAACAAAGGCCCGGGTGAGGGTTTCAGCAGTGGATGAGCTGAGGCAGGGGTGGAGACGGGCGATGTTACCGAGGTGGAAGTAGGCGGTCTTAGTTATGCTGCGGATATGTGTTCGGAAGCTCATTTCAGGTTCAGATATGACACCAAGGTTGTGAACAGTGTGGTTCAGCCTCAGACAGATGTTAGGGAGAGGGATGGAGTCAGTGGCTAGGGACCAAAAACAATTGCTTCAGTGTTCCCAATATTTACTTGGAGAAAATTTCTGCTCACCCAGAACCGGATTAGAGATTGTGGAGGGGTTGAGAGAAGTGGTAGTGATGTCGACCTGGGTGTCGTCAGCGTACATGTGGAAACTGAGGCTGTGATTTCAGATGATGTCACCAAGGGGCAGTATTTAGAAGAGAAATAGGAGGGGCCCAAGGATAGATCCTTGGGGCATACCAGAGGTAATGATGCGGGAGCAGGAAGAGAACCCGTTGCAGGTGATTCTGTAGCTACGATTAGATAGAGAAGAATGGAACCAGGCGAGTGCAGTCCCACCCAGCTGGACGACAGTGGAGAGGTGTTGTAGAAGGGTGGAGTGGTCAACCGTGTCAAAGGCTGCAGACAAGTCAGGAAGGACGAGGAGGGATAGTTTACCTTTGTCACAGTCACAAAGGATGTCATTTGATGAGACTTTGATGAGACTTGATTTGACTTCAGGGCCAAGTCAGTGAGGTGGATTGGGCTGTTTCTGGCCCGCTGGTTATTGTGGGCACGGCTGGACGTCAGTGGGACCGGCTCTACCCTGTTTGTTCTTTGAGGCAAAATAAGCCAAAAAAAACCCTGCTTCCCCCCTTACCCTTTCGACACTCCTGTTACAGGGTTTTAGAAGTGGAGCATTGTGGTGATTATGCTTTATGTTTAATAAGAAGTATTGTGATTAGTTGTTTGTTTCCTGCCTTGGGATATATGCTGTAATCTCATTGGTAGTTGATGTCATGTGATTTGTGGTGGCCATCTTAAATTCAGTTCTTTCCAGCCTTTAGTTGGGACTGGGTGTTGAAGATGTGCTACCGGATTTTTAAGTTAATAAAGCCTAGATTAGAAAGGCAAATCTATTCTTTATTTCAATTTATTAACTTTATGTCAGAATGGAGCGATATCTTCAACCAGAACGATTCAATGCTGACCCTAATTCTGCAGGAGTGGATGATAAATGGAAACATTGGTGTTGTACATTTAAAAACTTTTTGGGCGTGTTGGATCAAGAGTCTCTAAATAAGCTGAATATGCTGATCAACTACATTGCTCCGGATGTGTATAAGTGTATTTTGGACTGTAAAACTTAAGAAGTGGCTATTTCTACATTGGAAAAGATTTTTGTTAAACCAAAGAATGAGGTATTTGCACGGCACCTTCTATCTGCCCGTAGGCAGCAGGTGGGAGAATCTTTGGATACTTATTTACAAGCACTTCGGTGCCTTAGTGTTAACTGTAATTATAAGGCCGTGACGGCTGAAGAATATAAGGAAGAATCGGTACGGGATGCTTTTATTAATGGATTACTGTCTAGATCAATTCGTCAGTGGTTGTTAGAAAATAAGACTTTGGATCTTAAGAGTGCTTTTGAGCAAGCTTCTACATTGGATGTGGCTCAGAGAAGTTCGGATTCTTATGCTCTTTTTAATCAGCCTGTGACTGTGGTTTCGGCAGTTCCGGATGAAAAGGAATTATGTGGACTTAATAGGAGTGGTTTACTAGATTCTGAAACAGTTTCTACTTCAGCGGCTGTTGCCTCTAGGATTCAGAAGTGTTATTTTTGTGGGAACGTCCGGCACCCTCGTCTGAAGTGTGCTGCTCAGGAGGCTGTGTGTAGTAAATGCGGCAAGAAAGGTCATTACGCACGTGTGTGTAAATCATCAGGTTCAATTACCTCCTCTGTGACTATTCAGCCTTTAGATAGGGCGTTTATTGCATCAATTTCTGCTGCATTTGCTCATGCCCTAAACAAAGCTATAGTTACGGCCCAAGTTAATGGGTTGGAAGTGAAGGCCCTTATAGATACAGGCAGTACCGAGAGTTTTATAAGTCTTCAGTTTGCAAAGGAGAAGCATTTGAAAATTTCGCCTGTTTCCTATCAGGTGTGTATGGCTCAGACGACTCTCACTTCACAAGTAGCTGGTTGTTGCCTTGTGAAATTGATTCTTCTAGGTAATACGTATACTGATATACACCTATCTGTTTTGCCTAATCTCTGTGCGGATATTTTAATTGGTCATGATGTGCTTCAGTTACACGAGAGTCTCAGACTTTCATTTGGAGGGACTAAGCCACCTTTATCTATTTGTGGATTAACCTCTTTATCCATTTCTCCATTATCACTTTTTTCCAATTTGATGCCAGATTGTAAGCCAATTGCTACCAAGTCAAGAAGGTATAGCAGTCAGGATAGAGAATTTATTAATTCTGAAGTTCAACGTCTCTTATTGGAAGGAATCATTGAACCTAGTTGTTCGCCTTGGCGGGCACAGGTAGTTGTCACGACTAACGAGAGACATAAGAAACGAATGGTGATAGATTATTCCCAAACTATTAATAGGTATACTCAATTGGATGCGTACCCTTTGCCTAAGATTGATGAGCTTATCAATAAAGTATCTCAGTGTAAGGTTTTTAGCACTATTGACCTAAAGAGTGCTTATCATCAGATTCCTATTGTTAAGAAGGATCAACCATATACGGCCTTTGAGGCTGGTGGAAAGCTGTATCAGTTTTGCCAAATACCATTTGGTGTTACTAATGGTGTTGCTTGTTTTCAACGGGCAATGGATGCTTTTAAAAGTGATAACTCTCTCTCTGGCACCTTTTCATATTTAGATGACATCACGGTGTGTGGCAAATCAAGGGTGGAGCATGATTCTAATTTAGAAAGATTCCTTCAAGCTGCGGAAAAAGTTGGTTTAACTTTCAATAAAGAGAAGTGTACCTTTTCGACCACTGAGGTAAATCTACTGGGGTACATTATCTCGGGTAACAAGATTAAACCAGACCCAGAACGTCTGCGACCATTGATTGATTTACCTTGTCCTACTAATTCTAAGGCTTTGCAACGAGTTGTTGGACTGTTTTCTTACTATTCTAATTGGATTGCAAATTTTTCACAGAAGATCCGGCCTCTTATTCGGGTTACGACATATCCTCTATCATGGGAGGCCAGGACGTGTTTTGATAATTTTAAAAAGGATATCCTTGGAGCAGTTGTGCATTCTATTGATGAGCAGGTTCCTTTTGTGATTGAGACGAGCGCTTCTGATTTTGCAATTGGGGCTACTCTGAACCAAAATGGAAGACCTGTGGCCTTTTTCTCACGTACCTTGAACAATAGTGAAAAAAGGCATTCTTCAATAGAGAAAGAGGCGTATGCAATAGTAGAAGCACTGCGTAAATGGAGACATTATTTATCGGGGCGACATTTTACGTTGGTAACTGATCAAAAGTCTGTGTCCTTTATGTTTGATGTCAAACATTTTGGAAAGATTAAGAATGATAAAATAATGAGGTGGAGGATTGAGTTGGCATGTTACCATTTTGATATAGTTTATCGTCCGGGGAAGGATAATGTTGCTGCTGATGCGCTGTTGAGGGCTAATTGTTCTGTGATTCACGGAGATACGCGTATTAATCTTCACAATGCCTTATGCCATCCTGGGGTTATGAGGATGATACACTTTGTACGCAGTAAGAATTTGCCCTTTTCAGTTGAAGACGTCAAGCGGATGGCTTCATCATGTTCTATCTGTGCTCGGTGTAAACCGAATTTCTTTATGCCTCAACGAGCTCATCTTATAAAGGCTACTTCTCCTTTTGAACGTTTGAGCGTTGATTTCAAGGGGCCTCTTCCTTCAACTACTCAAAACCGATATATATTTACTGTTGTGGATGAGTTTTCAAGGTTCCCTTTTGCTTTTCCTTGCGCAGATGTATCAGCTGCTACAGTTATCAAATGTCTGACTCAACTTTTTGTCATCTTTGGGATGCCTGCGTATATCCATTCGGATCAGGGAAGTTCTTTTATGTCTTCCCAGTTGAAGGAATACCTTCAGAGTCGGGCAATTTCTACTAGCAGAACTACCCTGTATAATCCTCAGGGTAATGGACAGTGCGAACGATACAATGGGGTGATCTGGAAGGCAGTTATGTTGGCTTTGACATCCCGGAACCTTAAGAATACACAGTGGGAAATGGTACTGCCTGATGCCCTGCATTCCATTAGATCATTGCTATCAACGGCTACTAATGTGACCCCCCATGAAAGGCTCTTTAACTATCCACGGAGATCTACTACAGGATATTCGGTACCTTCATGGCTTACTATGCAGGGACCTGTGCTGCTTCGACGCCATGTTAGATTGTCAAAATATGATCCTTTAGTGGAGGAGGTGGAGCTGTTGGAGGCAAATTCCCAATATGCTCATATTCGATTCCAAGATGGGAAAGAAAGTACCGTTTCAATTAAAGACTTGGCTCCTTGTGGTGGCCAGCCCTCTTCTGAGGATATTAACAATAGTCATGATTCTGATAATGTGGATGCTGTTACAGATACTACGAATATTTCCAACCCGACTGCAGATAATTATACTTCTATTAGTCAGCCCTCGATGGATGTTCATGACCGTTCCAGTTTACCTCCTGATGGGATTTCTAATCCGGAAACCGTTGAAAATCGGGATATGGATAGCCTTCCTGCAGAAGATACTTCTGTGTCTCCTGGTATGGGAGGGCAAGGAATTTCACCAAGGTTAAGAAGGTCGACATGAACAAGATATCTGGTCGACCAATTGAAAGTGGACTTTTAAATTGATAGTAATGTTTTAAAATTGTTGAAATATTATATTATACTGTTTTAGCTGAGAGATACTTAATACCTTTGTGCAATGTTACTATTTGTTGTTGCTCACTTAGTATTGTGTCATGTTGAATAGTTTTATTTTGTCTGTGCATAATTTTAGTTGTAAATAATTAATTATAAATTGTAAAGGTTATTTAGGTTGGAGTATATTTTAAAAGGAGGGGTGAATGTGGTGATTATTCTTTATGTTTAGTAAGAAGTATTGTGATTGGTTGTTTGTTTCCTGCCTTGGGATATATGCTGTAATCTCATTGGTAGTTGATGTCATGTGATTTGTGGTGGCCATCTTTAAATTCAGTTCTTTCCAGCCTTTAGTTGGGACTTGGTGTTGACGATGTGCTACCGGATTTTTAAGTTAATAAAGCCTAGATTAGAAAGGCAAATCTATTCATTATTTCAAGCATTTACAGACAGGAAGCTCAAACCAAACATCACATCAAATTCTGACAGAGTTACGTGATTCATCAGGACCTGATTCAGCCGCTCCTCCAATCTGCTGGCACAGCCGTGAGTTCACACTGGGGAGAGAAATTTTAAATGTTCTGAAAGAGCTTCAAAATCTACAAATACCTGAAGCAGCACCAGTGGCCACACATTGGTGGAAACCCGGGCCCCATGTGTGGGAAGGGATTCACTCAGTCATCCGCTCCAATGATACACCAGCAAATTCACATGAGGGAGAAACCTTTAACCCGCTCCATGTGTGGGCAGGGATTAATTGCACCCTCTGTGCTGCTGAGACACCAGCTTGTCCACACCAATGAGAGACCATTGACCTGCTCCGTGTTTTTGAAGCGATTCTCTCATTCTGCCACCCTCCTGAGACACCAGCTTGTTCACAGTGATGAGAGACCGATTAAATGTTCTGACTGTGGGAAGAGATTTAAAAGGTCCCAGGATCTGAAGTGACACCAGCTGGAGAGAGCAGGAGAGATTCTGTTCACCTGCTCCGTGTGTGGGAAGAGATTCACTCAGCCCTCAAATCTGCTGGCACACCAGCGAGTTCACACTGGAGAGAGGCCAGTGAAACATTCCGACTGTGGGAAAAGCTTTCAAATGTTCCAGGAGCTGAAGGGACACCAGCTGGAGAGAGCAGGAAACAGGCCATTCACTTGCTCCATGTGTGGGAAGGGATTCACGCAGTCAGCCCACCTGCTGATACACCAGCGAGTTCACACTGGGGAGAGACCATTTAAATGTTCTGACTGTGGGAAGAGCTTTAAAACCTCTGGGGATCTGAAGCAACACCAGCGAGTTCACTCCAATGAGAGACTATTTACATGTTCTGTTTGTGGGAAGAGCTTTAAAAGCTCTGGGGATCTGAAGGTACACCAGCGAGTTCACACTGGGGAGAGACCATTCACCTGCTCCGTGTGTGGGAAGGGATTCACTTGGTCATCCCACCTACTGACACACCAGCGATATCACAATGATGAGAGACCATTTAAATGTTCTGTCTGTGGGATGAGCTTTAAAACCTCTGGGGATCTGAAGCAACACCAGCGAGTTCACACTGTTGAGAGACCATTTACATGTTCTGTCTGTGGGATGAGCTTTAAAAGCGCTGGGATTCTGGGCAGACACCAGCGAGTTCACACTGGGGAGAGGGCATTCACCTGCTCCGTGTGTGGTAAGGGATTCATTCGGTCCTCGAATCTGCTGGCACACCAGCGAGTTCACACTGGGGAGAGGCCGGTGAAACATTCCAACTGTGGGAAAAGCTTTCAAATGTTCCAGGAGCTGAAGGGACACCAGCTGGAGAGAGCAGGAAAGAGGCCATTCGCCTGCTCCTTGTGTGGGAAGGGATTCACTTGGTCATCCCACCTACTGACACACCAGCGATATCACACTGATGAGAGACCATTTAAATGTTCTGTCTGTGGGAAGAGCTTTAAAAGCGCTGGGATTCTGAGCGGACACCAGCGAGTTCACACTGGGGAGAGGCCGTTCACCTGCTCCGTGTGTGGGAAGGGATTCACTCGGTCGTCCAACCTGCTGACACACCAGCAAGTTCACACTGATGAGAGACCATTTAAATGTTCTGACTGTGGGAAGACATTTAACTGTTCGAAGGGCCTGAAGAGACACCAGCTGGAGAGAGAAGGAAAGAGATCGTTCTCCTGCTCCGTGTGTGGCAAGGGATTCACTCGGTCATCCCACCTACTGACACACCAGCGAGTTCACACAGTTCCGTAGCACAGGACTCTGTAGACAACTGGGGTGACATGAACATGGAATGGATGAATGTTTTATAAATTATTGTACTGCTGTTTAATCTTTAAGACTGTTGTGCTGATGATTCCCTTCTTTTGACAGTTCATGGTGTTACATAGAATGTACAGCACAGAAACAGGCCATTCGGCCCAACTGGTCGATGCCAGTGTTTATGCTCCACACCCACCCTACTTCAATTAACCCGATCAACACATCCTCCCATTCCTTTCTCCCTTGTGTGGCTTCCCCATAAATCCATCTGTGCTGTTCACCTCAACCACTCCTTGTGGTAGCAAGTTCCCCATTCTCACCATTCTCTGGGTAAAGAAGTTTCTCCTGAATTACCTCCTGGATTTGTTAGTGACTTTAATATTTATAGCCACATAAATATGATGAGATTCGGTTAAGATGACCAGCTGTGAGGCGGATATCGTGAAACTCCAGTACGATTTGGACAGGTTGGGTGATTGAGCAGAAACATGGCAAATGCACTATAATGTGGATAAATGTGAGGTTATCCACTTTGGTGGCCAAAACAGGAAGGCAGATTATTTTTGAATGGCAATAGATTGGGAGAAGGGGAAGTGCAAAGAGACCTGGGTGTTCTTGTGCACCAGTCGCTGAAGGTAAGCATGCAGGTGCAGCAGGCGGTTAAGAAGGCAAATGGTATTTTGGCCTTCGTAGCAAGACGGTTCGAGTACAGGAACAAAGATGTCTTGCTACAGTTGTACAGGGCCTTGGTGAGACCACACCTTGAATATTGTGTGCAGTTTTAGTCACCTTACCTGAGGAAGGACGTTCCTGCCATGGAGGGAGTGCAGCGAATATTCACCAGGCTGATACCTGGGACAGCAGGAATGATGTATGAGGAGAGATTGTGTCGATTGGGCTTATACTCACTGGAGTTTAGAAGATTGAGAGGTGATCTCATTGAAACCTATAAAATTCTGTCAGGCCTGGACGGACTAGATGCAGGAAGGATGTTCCTTATGGCCGGGGAGTCCAGAACCAGGGGTCATAGTCTAAGGATAAGGGGTAAGCCATTTAGGACTAAAATGAGGAGGAATTTCTTCACCCAGAGAGTGGTGAACCTGTGGACTTCTCTGCCACAGAGGGCGGTGGAGGCCAGTTCATTAAATATATTCAAGAAAGAGTTTGATATATTTCTTAAGGCTAAAGGGATCAAGGGATATGGGGAGAAGGCAGGGACCGGGTACTGAATTTGGATGATCAGCCATGATCTCATTGAATGGTGGAGCAGGCTCGAAGGGCCGAATGGCCTACTCCTGCTCTTATCTTCTATGTTTCTATGTACTTTGTCTTTTTCTGATGAATGAAACATTACTGAGCCCCTGTACCCGTGTTATGGGATGAAGTGCCAGACAAGTAAAGACACAACGTCTGGGTGTGAATCTGATAATAACCTCATGGACAGTATAGGCGTGATTCTTCCTACCAAAATGTAATACCTCACATTTATCTGTTCAGCTTTGGTCAGTCTGCAAAAACTCTGAAATGTTTAATAATGAAATCAGGGAGTCAAAAAGCTCAGGTGAGGCAGTTTAAAAAGACAGTCCATGACCAGAGATTGCTGGATGCTGACACTCGGTGCTCATGAGGATAGAATGTCCCATTCCCCAGGCATGGTCATCCAGCACCTCGATCAGAGCAACAATTCACAAAACAATGGCAATATAACTTGGAGCAGAGACGGTTAAGTGGAGCTGTGATCGAGGTGCTCTAAATTAGGAGGGGTTTTGATCGAGCAAACAAGGAGAAGCTGTTGTCACTGGCAGGAGGGTCGGTAACAAGAGGACACAGATTTCAGATCATTGGCAAAAGAATCTAGAGAGGAAGTGAGGAGACTTTGTTTTACACAGCGAATTGTGATGATCTGGAATGTGCTGCCTGAATGGGAGGTGGAAGCAGATTCAGTAGTAACTTTCAAAAGGGAATTGGATATCTACTAAAAGCAGAAATTTGCAGTGCTGTGGGGAAAGAGCAGGGCAGTGGGACTAATTGCATCGCTCTTTCAGAGAGCCAGCACCAGCACGATGGGCTGAAAGACATCCTACTGTGCTCTATGATTCTATACCATCAGCTTCTCTCTGCTCACGAGTACTGAGAGAACAGGGAATAACCTTTAAATCCAGCCCAGTTATTGGGGGCTCTTAACATTAACAAGCGCCAGTTGCCTGAATTAACATGGTCCAGTCCTGGATGTGATTAAAGGCATCGGAAACAGTGGAATCTGTTGTATCCGTGTGTTAATGGAGACACAGAATGCAGGAGTTGGTTTAACAGGTGTTTACTGAACAAAGTCTGGAGGTGTACTAAAAGATACAAGATGCTATACAGGCTTATATACCCGAGTGGCCACTACCAGTATTACAGTACACAGGGGCTCTTAAAGGTACATACACTACAATTCCTCCCCTTTTAGATAATTAGTACATATCATTTAAGTAATCATTAATTAACATGTTTACAAGAACAATAATTACACATTTGCTGCAGTTAATCAATTATAAGTCAGTCTCTCTGGAGGCTTCCTGACTCGGTCCGGATAATGCCTCGGTGGTGTAATAGTTTTCGGTGGTGTAGTAGGTTCTTTTGGCAAGGTCGATTTGGCTTGAATGCCGGTGTCGGGTTCATCTGGTTCCAGTATCACCGGATCGGAGGTAGATACTATGGGTATGTCTGCTTCATCATTAGGCGTATAGAGTTGTGGTGTAAGTTGTCCCTTATCCGATGACTCTATGATCTGGTCAGCATGGCACCTTATTATGCTTTCTCCAATGTCCACGGTATACATCAGTGGTCGTAGTCGTGTGCAAATAGTTCCAGGCTGCCATTTCTCAGTACGGTAGTCCCGGGCCAAAACTTGTGGACCGATCTGGAAGGTTCTAGTTGGCCTTTCATTCATGCCTTGAAATTGCCAGTTCTCTACGTCCCTTCTGATGTTTGGCTTGATCAAATCCAGCCGGCATCTTAGTCTTCTATTGAAAAACATCATGGCGGGAGTTTGGTTTGTAACCACATGTGTTGCATTCCTGTACGCAAACAAGAAGTTATCTACCTTATGTTGTAGATTTATGTCTTCATTACCCATGGCCTTTATGGCCTTCTTGAAGGTCTGGACAAACCTTTCAACTAATCCATTGGTGGTGGGATGGTATGGGGCGGACGTGTAGTGCTTAACCCCATTGTTTTTTAAGAACTTCCTGAATTCTTCGGACACAAATTGCGGTCCATTATCAGAACAGATCTGCTCAGGCAGCCCATTCCTGGCAAATATGGTCCTTAATACTGTGATGGATTTTTCCGTGGTGGTGGAGGACATCTTTATTACCTCCGGCCACTTGGAGTGTGCATCAACCGCGATTAAGAACATTGTGTCCATAAAAGGACCAGCAAAGTCGATATGTACCCTTTGCCATGCAGATGAGGGCCACTCCCATGGATGTAGAGGGGCTTGTGGTGGGGTGTTTTGGACCTTCTGGCATCCTAGACAGCTCTTGGTCATTTATTCGATGTCTCCATCGATACCTGGCCACCACACAAACGCTCTGGCTAAGTTCTTCATTTTCACTCCACCCAGATGCCCCTCGTGAAGCTCCTTTAGCACTTTATCCTGGAGTTTGGGTGGAATCACCACTCTGGATCCACACATCACGGTTCCTCAGCACACTGACAGCTGCTCTCTTCTTTGCGAGAATGTTGGCAACAGTGGTTCGCCATGTGCTGGCCATCCCTTCACCGTTAAATCGTAGACTCGTGAGAGAGTCGGGTCATTTCTCATTTCCTTTTCAATGGTAGAATTTGTTACTGGTAGACATTCTACTATGGTTGAGTGGAACATCTCCACTGGTTCCACTGTAGGTGCCTCTCCTACCGTTGGCAACGGTAGGTGCGATAAACCGTCAGCATTCCCATGCTGTTTTGATCCTTTGTATTCGATGTCATATTGGTGAGCCCCTAGGAAAAGGGACCACCTCTGTAACCTTTGCGCTGTCATAATGGGAACGCCCTTTTTAGGGTTGAATATGGAGATGAGGGGTTGATGGTCAGTCAACAAGGTAAATTTTTGTCCATGTAGGTAATGGTTGAATTTCTTCACTCCCCACACCAGGCTGAGTGCTTCCCTGTCGATCTGGGCATAGTTACGCTCAGCTGAGTTCAATGAGCGTGGTGCAAAAGCTATCAGCCGCTCCGAGCCATCAGGGAATCTATGTGATAATACCGTTCCTATGCCATAAGGGGATGCATCGCACGCCAGTCTGATTGGCAGTGATGGGTTGTAATGAGCCAACACTTCCTTGGACGTGATCAAGCCTTTGCATTTATGGAAGGCACGTTTACAGTCTTCACTCCATTTCCAAATTACTCCCGTTTGTATCAGTGCATTAAGAGGGTGCAGAACAGTTGATAAGTTCAGTAAAAATTTATGATACTGATTTATCAATCCCAGGAACGACCTTAATTGTGAGACATTTTCAGGTGCTGGGGCTTTTATGACCGCTTCAAATTTTTCAGGTGACTTATGCAACCCTTCTTCGTTAATTATATGGCCACAATATGATATTTGTTCCTGGAAAAATTGGCACTTGGGCCGATTTGCTCGTAGGCCCCGTTCTCTCAGTCTAGTGAGCACCTGCTCCAAATTGGCAAGGTGCTCATTGTCGTTTTCTCCTGTTACAAGGATGTCGTCTAGGTAGCATTGAGTCCCCGGAATCACTTGCAGGACTTGCTCCATAGCTCTTTGCCAGATAGCTGGAGCTGATGCTACTCCGAAAACCAGTCGATTGTTCTGGTACAGGCCTTTGTGTGTGTTTATCGTGAGATACTTTTTAGAGGCCTCCTCAACGTCCATCTGTAGATATGCCTGTGCCAAGTCAATTTTGGTGAAACGTTCCCCTCTGGATAGTGAGGCGAAAATATCTTCTATCCTTGGAAGAGGATACTGTATCGTGTGAAGGACCGGGTTTACAGTCACCTTGAAGTCCCCACAGATGCGAATTTTTCTCTGTTCTTCAGATTTATCATTATTCAATGTTTTCTTCATGACCGGGACGATGGGTGTTGCCCACTCGCTCCAATCTACCTTGGATAACACGCCTGCTTTTTCCAAACTCTCCAGCTCTGCCTCGACTGCTGGATGAATTGCGTATGGCACCGGCCTTGCCTTAAAAAACTTTGGAATTGCCGCATCTTCCACTTTTATTGAGGCGGTGACGCCTTTCAAGGTTCCTAGTTCCTGTTGAAACACTTCTTTGGCATTAGCCAAGATGTCTTTTAATCATTCAGGTATGACGTCATCATCATTTATTTTCTTACTGGTCACCGTCAGTGCCTGAATGGAGTGCCAGTCGAAACGTTTCTTCCTGATCCATTCACGTCCCAACAACGGTGGACCACCATCTTGCAGAATGTATAAATACAACTTCTGTATTTCCTTGCTGTTGTATACAACAGGCACTCATATTTTCCCTCTGGGGTATACTTTCTGCCCCGTATATGTCTTCAAGATACTGGATGTGTCTTTCAAAGGTATATGCGGAAATAGCCCTCGTAATCCCGTCGACTTATGATGGTCAGAGCTGATCCTGTATCTAGCTCCATTTTAACTGGGGACCCCGCTATCGTGAGGGTAACCCAAATGGTCTGGTAATCTTCTTTGGCAATTACATTATGTAATTTGAGACAGCTTAGTCTCTTGTTTCCGGAGTCGCTATCGCTCTTCTGGTCTTCGGAGCTACTGTCCGTCATCATTTGTACCTTTCTGTACTTTTCCTTATTGATGTTTTTTCAGTCAGTGGATTTTTTGTTTCCAGATCGGCATACACGTGCAATGTGTCCCATCTTTCCGCATTGCCTGCATGCTTTGTCCTTGAACCAGCAGTCCCTCTGGTCATGGGTGGATCTGCCGCAGCGATAACATCTCTCAAAACCCCATGTCATTTCATAGGTGCCGAAGTCTTGTATCTCTGCAGCTCCTCTTGCTGCTGCTTCGTATGATACAGCCGCACTGAAAGCCTTGTCCAGTGTCAAATCTTTCCCAGAAAGTAGCCTTTTCTGTGTTCCTTCACTTAGGAGACCGCAGACGAATTTGTCTTGTCGAAAATCTGCCAGTCCTGCCCCGAATTGGCAGCGCTTTGACAGCTTTCTTAATTCGGTGCGGTAATCAGCGTTACTTTCATTCTTGTGCTGATTCCTCCTGAAGAATTTGAATCGTTCCGCTATCAGCAGTGGTGTTGGGTTTAAGCGCTCCTGTAGGGTGTCAACAATCTCCTTAAAATTCTTGTCCATCGGTTTGGCTGGAATGATTAAGTTTCATAACAGCCCGTATGTCCTTGCGCCCATCAGATTTAGAAGTACCGGTGCCTTTTTATCATCCTCTACTTCATTCGCTGTGCAATATACCTCCACTCTTTCCACATATGTGGTCCAATCCTCTATATCACTATCGAAAGCAATAATATTGCCAGTCTTAGGCATCCTGAAAATCAAAAATGGCGCATCCCGCACTTTCCTTTCTTCCCTGCTGAGAAAAAATGGCGCCTCCCGTGCTTTCCCGCCGCTGCCGCTGCTGACAATGCTGTTCTCCGTGGTTTTTATTTAAATAGATATTTTTAATAGTTGGAGACTCATTCCCGCCGGACTCTCTGGGGCTTTTCCCTCCCTCTGCTTGGTCCGAACGCTGACCTGCTTTGCAGCACCAGCCGTCTCCCGAGTGCTCCACCCTCCTCTCTGTTTGCCTCCGCCTTCCGACTCACTGCTCGGCCCCGCTGCAGAGCCACCCGATCGAGCCCCAGCCCGCTGCCCAGGAAGGATTAGTGAAGTACCTGCCACCAGCCCGGCTAGCTGGTGAAACCACAGTTTTTTTTTTTCGTTTTTTTTTTCTTCGACCTTCGTCTGAGGAATCGATCTCCTTGAGGTGCTGCCGAATTGCAGGTAAGTCCATTTCCAATTCATTGCCACTGTTGTATCCGTGTGTAAATGGAGATACGGAATGCAGGAGTTGGTTTAACAGGTGTTTACTGAACAAAGTCTGGAGGTGAACTAAAAGATACAAGACGCTATACAGGCTTATATACCTGAGTGGTCACTACCGGTATTACAGTACACAGGGGCTCTTAAAGGTACATACACTACAGAATCGACCCACCGCAGTCACACTGTGGACACTCTGGTGTGTCAGCGGGTGGGATACACCAGGAATCCCTTTCCACACACTGAGCAGGTGAACAGCTTCTCCCCATTGTGCGTACGCTGGTGTCCCTTCAGATCTCCGGACCTTTTAAACCTCTTCCCACAGTCAGAACATTTAAACGGCATCTCCCCAGTGTAAACTTGCCGGTGTGCCAACAGGTTGGATGACTGAGTGAATCCCTTCCCACACTCGGAGCAGGTGAAAGGCCTTTCATTGGCGTGAACTCGTTGGTGTCTCAGCAGGTTGGATGAGCAGGTGAATCGCATCCCACACACGGAGCAGGTGAATGGCCTCTCCCCAGTGTGAACTCGCTGGTGTTCAAGCAGAGTTGAGGAATGAGCGAATCCCTTCCCACACACAGAGCAGGTGAACGGCCTCTCCCCAGTGTGAACTCGCTAGTGTTCGAGCAGAGTTGAGGACTGAGTGAATCCCTTACCATACACGGACCAGGTGAACGGCCTCTCTCCAGTGTGAACTCGCTGGTGTGTTCGCAGGATGGATGTCTTGGTGAATCCCTTCCCACACACGGAGCAGGTGAATGCCCTCTCCCCAGTGTGAACTCGTTGGTGTGTCATCTGATTCTGAGAGCTTTTAAAGCTCTTCCCACAGTCAGAACACGTAAACGGCCTCTCGTCGGTGTAAATTAGCTGGTGTTCCTTCAGAGTACCAGAGCGTTTAAAGCTCTTCCGGTGTGAACAAGCTGGTGTCTCAGCAGGTGGGATGGATAAACAAATCTCTTTCCACACACGGAGCAGCTGAACGCACTGTCCCCAGTGTGACTGTGCCGATGAACTTCCAACGCAGATGGGGAACTGAATCCCTTTCCGCCGTCCCCACCTTTACTCGGTTTCTCCCCGGTGTGACGGTGCACGTGTCTTGCCAGGTCAGGCGATCGGCTGAAGGTGAGTCCACACACGGAACACGTGTGCGGTTTGTCAGCGCTACGATCGCTGCTCATTCCTTCCATTTTTAAAAAATTCATTGATGGGATGTGAGCGTTGCTGGCTGGCTAGGCCTGCATTTAGTGTCCATCCCTAATTGCCCTTGAGAAGATGGTGGTGAGCCGCCTTCTTGAACCGCTGCAGCCCATACGGTGTAGGTACACCCACAATGCTGTTAGGAAGGGAGTTCCAGGATTTTTGCCCAGCGACAGTGAAGGAACGGCGATACAGGTCCAAGTCAGGATGTTGTGTGGCTTGGAGGGGAACTTGTAGGTGGCGATGTTCCCATGCGTCTGCTGCCCTTGTCCTTCTAAGTGGTAGAGGTCGCGGGTTTGGAAGGTGCTGTTGAAGGAGCTTTGGCGAGTTGCTGCAGTGCATCTTGTAGATGGTACACTCTGCAGCCACAGTGCGCCGGTGGTGGAGGGAGTGAATGTTGAAGGTGGTGGATGGAGTGCCAATCAAGCGGGCTGGTTTATCCTGAATGGTGTCAAGCTTCTTGAGTGTTGTTGGAGCTGCACTCATCCAGGAAAGTGGAGAGTATTCCATCACACTCCTGACTTGTGCCTTGTAGATGGTGGAAAGGCTTTGGGGAGTCAAGAGGTGAGACACTCGCCACAGAATTCCCAGCCTCTGGCCCGCTCTTGTAGCCATAGTATTTATATGGCTGGTCCAGTTCAGTTTCTGATCAATGGTAACCCCCAGGATGTTGATAGTGGGAGATTCAGCGATGGCAATGCCATTGAATGTCAAGGGGAGATGGTTAGAGTCTCGCTTGTTGGAGATGGTCATTGCCTGGCACTTGCGTGGTGCGAATGTTACTGTTTCCATGTGCAAAGGCCGATGATATTCAGGTCCTGATCAATCGAGTGACTCTGTCTGATCCTGACATGATGTTTGGTTTGAGCTTCCTGTCTATAAATGCTCCACTTCTAAAACCGTGTAAAAGGAGTTTAGAAAGGAGTAAGAGGGAGAATGTTGCCTCATGTCCCCCTTTCCCAGCCCAGGGGCAGTGAAGCTGATTTTCAGGCCCCAGCTGCTGCACAGGTTGGTTGAAAGAATCAACAGTAATGGCGGCTGCAATCCCCACAAGACTCCGCACTCCAGAAAGCGCTCCGGCCGCCGCGCTGAGTTGTGGCTGACACCGCGCATGCGCCCCATGGCCCCGCCCTCTCCTGCTCCACAGGCGCCCGGCCCACACCGCGCATGCTCAGCACACACCCTGGGCCTCTGTCAATCATCCTCCCCCGTGCCTGTGCGCTGGGCCCCTGAGCTCCAGGCTGCCGCGCGGGACTTTCTTTGTAAAGTCGGTGTTGGTGAAGAGCCGCAATCAGTGAGGGAAAGTAAGTTTTCCCCCAGATCCGATTGAGATCAGAGGAGGGGAGAGAATAAAGGGGAATCCAAAACTGAGAGTCCGAGGGCTCTGCAGGCACCGAATGGAGCGACTTCACTTGGGCGGAGCCGGAGAGCGCCTCAGGGGCACGTGACCATGGGTAGCCGTGATTGACGTGTCTGCCGACCAATAGGGAGAGAGATCGCGGGAACAGTGGGTGGGCGGCAGGTGACGCGCACTGGGATGTCTTGATGCCATAAAAGGTGCAGACGTCATGACGTCATGCACAACTTGGTTTTCTGTGTGGTCGAGAGCAATGATTTGGGCTTGAATGTAGGGGGTATGATTAAGAAGTTTGCAGATGATGCAAAAGTTGTCCGTGTGGTTGATAATGAAGAAGAAAGTTGCAGACTGCAGGAAGATATCAATGGACTGGTCAGGTGGGCAGAACAGTGGCAAATGGAATTCCACCTGGAGAAGTGTGAGGTAATGCATTTGGGGAGGGCTAACAAGACAAGGAATACACAATAAATGGTCGGACACTGAGAAGTGCAGTGGATCAGAGGGACCTTGGAGCGCATGTCCACAGATCCCTGAAGGTAGCAGGACAGGTAGATAAGGTGGTTAAGAAGGCACACGGGGTACTTGCCTTTATTAGCTGAGGCATAGAATATAAGAGCAGGGAGGTTATGCTTGAACTGTATAAAACACTAGTTAGGCCACAGCTAGAATATTGCGTGCAGTTCTGGTCACCACATTACAGGAAGGATGTGATTGCTCTAGAGGGGGTGCAGAGGAGATTTATGAGTATATTGCCTGGTCTGGGGAATTTTAGCTATGAGCAAAGATTGGATAGGCTGGGGTTGTTTTCTTTGGTACAGAGGAGGCTGAGGGGAGACCTAATTGAGGTGTATAAAATTATGAGGGACCTAGATAGAGTGGTAGGAAGGACCTATTTCCCTTAGCAGAAGGGTCAATAACCAGGGGGCATAGACTTAATGTAATTGGTCAGAAGTTTAGAGGGGATTTGAGGAGAAATGTTTTTCACCCAGAGGGTGGTGGGGGTCTGGAACTCACTGCCTGAAATGGTGGCAGAGGCAGAGACCATCATCACATTTAAAAACTACTTGGATATACACTTGAAGTGCCATAACCTACAAGGCTACGGATCAAGTGCTGGACAGTGGGATTAGGGTGGATAGCTCTTTGTCGGTCGGCACGGACAAGATGGGCCAAATGGCCTCCTTCTGTGCTGCTAATTTCTATGATTCTATCAGTGAGGGAGTCTGGGGGTCAATGTTGACTGACATTCTGTGCTGACCCTTGACCTCCCTTTCCCCCACTCCCCAGGATAGGTTGCACATTCCAGCTGCCCACTGTGGGGGTGCTCAGCTGATCCCAGCCTGGGATGCAGTTGGGGAGACTGCAGTTAGCCTCAGTGCCCTGGGCTCCTGCTACTGATCACTGTCCAGTCACCCCGGCAGTAAAGGCCGAGTCTGCAAAGGGAGCTTTATTTTGTCTGTGATGCCCCCAAGGTTGAATAGGCTGCCAACAATCCCTGCACACCCTCACACATTGGTCACTCGGAGGGGCATTGGAAGGCAACCAGTGACTGTGGGACTGTATCCCAGCGGATACCCGCCCTTCACAATAGAGGGAGGGAAACTTGAATGACAGTTTAAAAAACTAAAAAGGGCAGGGGGAGTTCTCCCTGTGTCCTGGGGCCAATGTTTATCGCTCACCCAACATCACCAATACAGCTTATCTGGTCATTATCACACTGCTATCTGTGCGAGCTTGGTGTGAGTGAATTCATTGCCACGTTTCCTGCCTGAAACCCTCATCCAAACCTTCCTATTGAATGACGGAGCAGGCCCAAGGGGCCGTATGGCCTACTTCTGCTCCTACTTCTTATGTTCTTTTTCTCTTCACACATATCTATAAAAGCTTTTACAGTCAGTTTTTATGTTCCCTGAAAGCTTACTCTCATATTCTATTTTCCCCTTCTTAATTAATCCCTTTGTCCTCCTTTGTTGAATCCTAAACTGCTCCCAATCCTCAGGTTTACTGCTTTTTCTGGCCAATTTATATGTCCTCTCCTTGGATCTTATGCTATCCCTAATTTGCCTTGTTAGCCATGGTTGAGTCACCTTTTTTGTTTTATTTTTATGCCAAACTGGGATGAACAAATTTTGTAGTTCATCCATGCGGTCTTTGAATGTTTGCCATTGCCTATCCACCGTCAACCCTTTGAGTGACATTCCCCAATCAATCCTACCCAACTCACTCCTCAGACCATCGTAGTTTCCTTTATTTAAATTTAGGACCCTAGTCTCTGAGTCAACAACTTCATTCTCCATCTTAATGAAGAATTCGATCATATTAAGATCACTCCGACCCAAGGGGCCTCGTACAACAAGATTGCTAATTAATCCTTTCTCGTTACATAATACCCAGTCTAAGATGGCCTGATCTCCAGTTGGTTCCTCGACAGATTGGTCCAGGAAACCATCCCGTAAACACTCCAGGAATTCCTCCTCCACAATATTGTTGCTAATTTGGTTAGCCCAAATTAATGTATAATTTTGTATGCTTCAATGAGATCCCCTCTCATTCTTCTGAATTCAAGAGAATACAGGTCTAGTTTACTCAATCTCTTCTAATACGACAGTCCCGCCATCCCAGGAATCAATCTCGTGAACCTTTGTTGCACTCCCTCTATGGCAAGTATAGCCTTCCTTAGGTAAGGAGACCAAAATTGTACACAGTACTCCAGGTGTGGTCTCACCAAGGCCCTATATAATTGGAGGCAGCGTTGGTGCTACCTCTCCAGTGCTTTCAGGTGCACTGGAGAGGTACCACCAATGCTGCCTCCGCAAGATCCTGCAAATGCATTGGCAGGATAGATGCACCAACGTCAGTGTTCTGGCTCAGGCCAACAACCCCAGCATCGAAGCTTTGACCATGCTCGATCAGCTCCGATGGACGGGTCACATTGTCCGCATGCCCGATGCGAGGCTCCCAAAACAAGTGCTCTACTCGGAGCTCCGGCACGGCAAGAGAGCCCCAGGTGGGCAGAGGAAACGCTTCAAGGACACCCTCAAAGACTCCTTGAAAAAGTGTAACATCCCCACCAATACCTGGGAATCCCTGGCCCAAGACCGCACAAAGTGGAGGAGAAGCATCCGGGAAGGCGACGAACACCTCGAGTCTCTTCGCCGGGAGCAAGCGGAAGCCAAGCGCAAGGAGCGCACGTCAACCCAAGCACCCCACCCACCCACCCCTTCAACTACCATCTGCCCCACCTATGTGAACTCATCAGTCACCTGAGAAATCATTTTTAATGTGTAAGCAAGTTATCCTCGGTTCCGAGGAACTGCCTAAGAAGAAGATATAATTGGAGTAAGACTTCTTTACTCTTGTAATCAAATCATTTTGTAATGAAGGCCAGCATACCATTTGCCGTCTTAACCACCTTTCGTGACCACCGGACATCCAGAAGTGCTTTACAGCCAATGAAGTACTTTTGAAGTGTAGTCACTGTTGTAATGTGGGAAACGCGGCAGCCAATTTGCGCACAGCAAGCTCCCACAAACAGCAATGTGAAAATGGCCAGATAATCTGTTTTTTCCTCATTTTGATTGAGGGATAAATATTGGGCTCAAAACACCGGGGATAACGTCTTCCAAATAGCACCACAGGATCTTTTACATCCACCTGAGGGGGCAGACGGGGGCCTCGGTTTAACATCTCATCTGTAAGACTGCTTATCCGACACTGCAGCGCTCCTTCATTACTGCCCCTCCGATAATGCGGCTCTCCCACAGCATTGCTTCCCCCGACAGTGTGGCGCTCCCGCAGTACTGCCCCTCCGACAGTGTGATGCTCCCTCAGTACTGCCCCTCCGACAGTGTGATGCTCCCTCAGTACTGCCCCTCCGACAGTGCTGCGCTCCCACAGTACAGCCCCTCCGATGGAGCAGCGCTCCCTCAGTACTGCCCCTCCGACAGTGCAGCACTCCCTCAGTGCTGACCCTCCGACAGCGCGGCGCTCCCTCAGTACTGCCGCTCTGACAGCACGGCACTCCCTCAATACTGCCCGTCCGACAGTGCGGCGCTCCCTCAGTACTGCCCCTCTGACAGTGCGGCGCTCCCTCAGTACTGCCATCCGACAGTGCAACACTCCCTCAGCACTGCACTGGAGTGTCAGCCTCGCTTTATGTGCTCAAGTCCCTGGAGCGGGATTTGAACCCACAACCTTCTGACTCTGCTATCCACTGAGCCACAGCTGACTCCAGTCTTTTACACAGTTTCATCATAACAGCCTTGCTTTTTGCACTCTACCCCTCTCCTAAAGCAGGGGAGTTATGATGAATTGTTAAACAGTTTTTTTTGCAGAGTGACCAAGGCTGTGTGTGGGAAACAATTTTGCATTTGAAAGAAGCTTGTATTGTGAAGCTTCTGCCCCTTTGCCAGGCCCGCTGACTGCGGCCCCTCTCCCAGATTCCAGCCCCAGCTCTGTGCTGACTGTGGCCCCTCTCCCAGATTCCAGCCCTAACTCTGTGCTGCCTGCGGCCCCTCTCCCAGATTCCAGCCCCAGCTCTGTGCTGACTGTGGCCCCTCTCCCAGATTCCAGCCCCAGCTGTGTGCTGCCTGCGGTCCCTCTCCCAGGTTCCAGCCCCAGCTCTGTGCTGACTGAGCTGCTCTCACCTGGGGACAGCGCGTCACAATCGGCCCCAGCGCACCTGAGCTGGAGAGGAGGCCCCGCCCCCTTGCCGCACCGCCATTGGTTGGAGGACCAGGCCGCCCAGTTCAGTCCTACCAGCTCAGCCCTCTTCCTATTGGTCAGCACACCCATCAGTCAGAATCGCATTGCTCCGGCTCACTCCGCCCCCACCGCGCGGCTCAATCAACTCCATTCGGCGTCCGTGGAGGTCCCGCCCACCCGCCCGACTCTCAGGTTTGGTTTTCTCGTATTTTATTTTATAATCTCGCTCTCCGCTCCCCCCCCTCACCTCGATTTAAATCGATTCCCCAACACTTGTGTTGTGTCCGTGTGTTAATAGAGACACTGAAGACAGGAGTTGGTTTCACAGGTGTTTACTGAACAAAGTCTGGAGGGGAACTAAAAGATACAAGACACTATACAGGCTTATATAACCCAAGTGGCCATTACCGGCATTACAGTACACAGGGGCTCTTAAAGGCACATACACCACAATTCCTCCCCTTTTAGACAACCAGTACATAACATTTTAAGTAATCATTAATTAACATGTTTACAAGAACAATAATCTGCACATTTGCTGCAGTTAATCAATTATAAGTCAGTCTCTCTGGAGGCTTCCTGACACGGTCCGGATAACGCCTCGGTGGTGTAGTAGTTTTCGGTGGTGTAGTAGTTTCTTTTGGCAAGATCGTTTCGGCTTGAATGCCAGTGTCGGGTTCATCTGGTTCCAGTATCACCGGATCGGAAGTAGATACTATGGGTATCTCTGCTTCATCATTAGGCGTATACAGTTGTGGTGTAGGTTGTCCCTTTTCGGATGACTCTATGATCTGGTCAGCATGGCTCCTTATTATGCTTTCTCCAATGCCCACGGTATACATCAGCAGTCCTAGTCGTGTGCAAATAGTTCCAGGCTGCCATTTCTCGGTACGGTAGTCCCGGGCCAAAACTTGTTGACCTATCTGGATGGTTCTAGTTGGCCTTTCATTCATGCCTTGAAATTGCCAGTTCTCTACGTCCCTTCTGATGTTTGGCTGGATCAAATCCAGCCGGCATCTTAGTCTTCTATTGAAGAACATCATGGCGGGAGTTTGGTTTGTAACCATATGTGTTGCATTCCTGTATGCAAACAAGAAGTTATCCACCTTATGCTGAAGTTTTATGCCTTCATTACCCATGGCCTTTATGGCCTTCTTGAAGGTCTGGACAAACCTTTCAGCCAATCCATTGGTGGCGGGATGGAATGGGGCGGACGTGTAGTGCTTTACCCCATTATTTTTTAAGAACTTCCTGAATTCTTCGGACACAAATTGCGGTCCATTATCAGAACAGATCTGTTCAGGCAGCCCAGTCCTGGCAAATATGGTCCTTAATACTGTAAAGATTTTTTCCGTGGTGGTGGAGGACATCTTTATTACCTCCGGCCACTTGGAGTGTGCATCAACCTCGATTAAGAACATTGAGTCCATAAATGGACCAGCAAAGTCGATGTGTACCCTTTGCCAGGGAGATGAGGGCCACTCCCATGGATGTAGAGGGGCTTCTGGTGGAGCGTTTTGGACCTTCTGGCATCCTAGGCAGCTCTTTGTCATTTCTTCGATGTCTCCATCGATACCTGGCCACCATACAAACGCCCTGGCTAGGTTCTTCATTTTCACTCCACCCAGATGCCCCTCGTGAAGCTCCTTTAGAACTTTATCCTGGAGTTTGGGTGGAATCACCACTTTGGATCCACACATCAAGGTTCCTCGGCACACTGACAGCTGTTCTCTTCTTTGCGAGAATGCTGGCAACAGTGGCTCGCCATGTGCTGGCCGTCCCTCCACTGTTAAATCGTAGACTCATGAGAGAGTCGGGTCATTTCTTGTTTCCCCTTCAATGGCAGAATTTGTTACTGGTAGACATTCGCCTATGGTAGACTGGAAAATCTCCACTTGGTCTACGGTAGGTGCCTCTTCTACCATTGGCAATGGTAGGCACAATAAACTGTCAGCATTCCCATGCTGTTTTGATCCTTTGTATTCTATGATATATTGGTGTGTCCCTAAAAAAAGGGACCACCTCTGTAGCCTTTGCGCTGTCATAATGGGAACACCCTTTTTAGGGTTGAATATGGAGATGAGGGGTTGATGGTCAGTCAACAAGGTACATTTTTGTCCGTGTAGGTAATGGTTGTATTTCTTCACTCCCCATACCAGGCTGAGTGCTTCCCTGGCGATTTGGGCATTGTTAAGCTCAGCTGAGTTCAATGATCGTGACGCAAAAGCTATCGGCCGTTCCGAGCCATCAGGGAATTTATGTGATAATAACGCTCCTAGACCATAAGGGGATGCATCGCACGCCAGTCTGATTGGCAGTGATGGGTTGTAATGAGCCAAAACTTCTTTGGACGTGATTAAGTCTTTGCATTTATGGAAGGCACGTTTACAGTCTTCGCTCCATTTCCAAATTACTCCTGTTTGTAGCAGTTCCTTAAGAGGGTGCAGAAGAGTTGATAAGTTCGATAAAAATATATGATAGTAATTTATTAATCCCAGGCACGACCTTAATTGTGAAACATTTTCAGGCGCTGGGGCTTTTATGACCGCTTCAATTTTTTCAGGTGACTTATGCAACCCTTCCTTATTAATTATTTGGCACAATATGATATTTGATTCTGGAAAAATTGGCACTTGGAGCGATTTGCTCGTAGGCCCCGTTCTCTCAGCCTAGTGAGCACCTGCTCCAAATTGGCAAGGTGCTCGTTGTCATTTTCTCCTGTTACAAGGATGTCGTCTAGGTAGCATTGAGTCCCCGGAATCCCTTGGAGGACTTGCTCCATAGCTCTTTGCCAGATAGCTGGATCGGATGCTACTCCGAAAACCAGTCGATTGTACTGGTACAGGCCTTTGTGTGTATTTATCGTGAGATACTTTTTAGAGGCCTCTTCAACCTCCATCTGTAGATATGCCTGTGCCAAGTCAATTTTGGTGAAACGTTTCCCTCCGGATAGTGAGGCGAAAATATCTTCTATCCTCGGAAGAGGATACTATACTGTGTGAAGGATTGGGTTTACAGTCACCTTGAAGCCTCCACAGATGCGAATTTTTCTCTGTTCTTCAGATTTATAATTATTCAACGTTTTCTTCATGACTGGGATGATGGGTGTTGCCCACTCGCTCCAATCTATTTTGGATAATACGCCTGCCTTTTCCAAATTCTCCAGCTCTGCCTCGACTGCTGGACGAATTGCGTATGGCACCGGTCTTGCCTTAAAAAACTTGGGAATTGCCGCATCTTCCACTTTTATTGAGGCGGTGATGCCTTTCAAGGTTCCTAGTTTCTCTTGAAACACTTCTTTGGCGTTGGCCAAGATGCCTTTTAATCGTTCAGGTATGACATCATCATCATTTTTTTCCTTACTGGTCACCGTCAGTGCCTGAATGGAGTGCCAGTCTAAACGTATTTTCCTGATCCATTCACGTCGCAACAGCGGTGGACCACCACCTTGTAGAATGTATAAATACAACTTTTGTATTTCCTTGCCGTTGTATACAACAGGCACCCTTATTTTTCCTTTGGGGTATACTTTCTGCCCCGTAAATGTTTTCAAATGATGGATGTGTCTTTTAAAGGTATATGCGGAAATAGCCGCTCGTAATCCCGTCGACTTATGACGGTCAGAGCTGATCCTGTATCTAGCTCCATTTTAACTGGGGACCCTGCTATCGTGAGGGTAACCCAAATGGTCTGGTAATCTTCTTTGGCAATTACATTATGTAATTTGAGACAGCTTAGTCTCTTGTTTTCGGAGTCGCTATCGCTCTTCTGGTCTTCGGAGCTACGGTCCGTCATCATTTGTACCTTTCTGTACTTTTCTATATTGATTTTTTTTTCCTGTCCGTGGATTTTTTTTGTCCAGATCGGCATACCCATGCAATTTGTCCAATCTTTCCGCATTGCCTGCATGCTTTGTCCTTGAACCAGCAGTCCCTCTGGTCATGGGTGGATCTGCCGCAGCGATAACATCTTTGGAAACCTTGTGTCATTTCATGGGTGCCGAAGTCCTGTGTCTTTTGTTGTATCTCTGCAGCTCCTCTTGCGGCTGCTTCGTATGATACAGCCATACTGAAAGCCTTGTCCAGTGTTAAATCTTTCTCAGAAAGCAGCCTTTTCTGTGTTCCTTCACTTAGGAGACCGCAGACGAATTTGTCTCGAAGATAATCTGCTAGTCCTGCCCCGAATTGGCAGTGCTTTGATAGCTTTCTTAATTCGGTGAGGTAATCAGCGTTACTTTCATTCTTGTGTTGATTCCTCTTGAATAATTTGAATCAATCCGCTATCAGCAGTGGTGTTGGGTTTAAGTGCTCCTGTAGGGTATCAACAATTTCTTTAAAATTCTTGTCCTTTGGTTTGGCTGGAGTGATTAAGTTTCGTAACAGCCCGTATGTCTTTGCGCCCATTAGATTTAGAAGTACTGACGCTTTTTTTTCATTTTCTATTCCATTTGCGGTGCAATATACCTCCACTCTTTCCACATATGTGGTCCAATCCTCTATATCGTTATCAAAAGCATCAATATTGCCAGCCTTAGGCATCCTGGAAAAAAAATGGCGCTTCCCGCGCTTTTCTTTCTTTTCTGCAGAAAAGATATGGCACTTCCCGTGCTTCCCCACCGCTGCTGCCGATGACAACGCTGTTTTCCGCGGGATTCCCTTCTTTTTATTTATTTATTTACAGGTGGCGACTCGTTCCCGCCGGACTCTCTCTGCTAGGTCTGAACGCCGACCTGCTTGCAGCGCCTGCCGTCTCCCGAGTGTTCCCTTCCCATCTGTTACTGCTTGCCTCCACCTTCGCTGCTTGGCCTCGCTGCAGAGCCAGCCGCTGGAGCCCCAGCCCGATGCCCAGGAAGGATTATTGCAGTACCTGCCACCAGCTCAGCCAGCTGGTGATACCACAGCTTTTTTTTTTTCTTGATTTTCTTCGACTTTGGACGCCAGAGGAATCGATGTCCTTGAGGTGCTGCCGAATTGCAGGTAAGTCCGTTTCCAATTCGTCGCCACTGTTGTGTCCGTGTGTTAATAGAGACACTGAAGACAGGAGTTGGTTTCACAGCTGTTTACAGAGCAAAGTCTGGAGGGGAACTAAAAGACACAAGGCACTATACAGGCTTATATAGCCCAAGTGGCCATTACCAGCATTACAGTACACAGGGGCTCTTAAAGGCACATACACCACAACTTGACTTTACTCGGGCCGCTGAGTCCGCCTCTTCCCCGGGCCCGGACTTCCGTCTTCTACCCGGCGGCCCCACGCAGGCGCACTGGTAGCCTGGTGTTGTGGTGAGGGGCCACATTTAAAGGGACACCCACCCCCTCCACATTTAAAGGGACACCCACCCCTCCACATTTAAAGGGACACCCACCCCCTCCACATTTAAAGGGACACCCAGCCCCTCCACATTTAAAGGGACACCCACCCCATCCACATTTAAAGGGATACCCACCCCCTCCATATTTAAAGGGACTCCCTCCCCCTCCACATTTAAAGGGACTCACTCACCCTCCACATTTAAAGGGACTCCCTCCCCTTCACATTTAAAGGGACACCCTCCCCTCCACATTTAAAGGGACACCCAACCACTCCACATTTAAAGGGACTCCCTCCCCATCACATTTAAAGGGACTCCCTCCCCCATCTCACGTGTTCTTTTGATGAAAGGGTCTGTGACAATTCCCCCGGCCACCGCACTTTAGCAAGGATTTGAAAGACCTTGAGAGCCAACTAGTGGCGCAGTTTGGAGCACCCTCATCTGTGAGTCAGAAAGTTGTGGGTTCAAAGTCCCCACTCCCGGGATCGAGCACATAAACCTAGGTTGATGCTCCGGGGCAGTGCTGAAGGAGCGCCGCACTGTCGGAGGGGCGGTGCCCTGTCAGAGGGGCGGTACTGAGGGAGTGCTCCACTGTGGGAGGGGCAGTACTGAGGGAGCGCTGCACTGTCGGAGGGACATTACAGACGAGTGCTGCACTATGGCAGGGGTAGTATTGAGGGAGCACTGCACTGCCGGAGGGGCAGTACTGAGGGAGCGCTGCACTGTCGGAGGGACAGTACTGAGGGAGCACTGCACTGTCAGAGGGGCAATACTGAGGGAGCGCCGCATTGTCGGAGGGGCAGTTCTGAGGGAGCGCTGCACTGTCGGAGGGGCAGTACTTACTTAGAAACATAGAAGATAGGAGCAGGAGTAGGCCATTCGGCCCCTCGAGCCTGCTCCGCCATTCAATGCGATCATGGCTGATCATCCAAATTCAGTACCCGGTCCCTGCTTTCTCCCCATATCCCTTGATCCCTTTAGCCTTAAGAAATATATCCAACTCCTTCTTGAATATATTTAATGAACTGGCCTCTACTGCCTTCTGTGGCAGACAATTCCACAGGTTCACCACTCTCTGGGTGAAAAAATTCCTCCTCATCTCAGCCCTAAATGGCTTACCCCTTATCCTTAGACTGTGACACCTGGTTCTGGACTCCCCCGTCATTGGGAGCATCCTTCCTGCATCTAGTCTGTCCAGGCCTGACAGAATTTTATAGGTTTCGATGAGATCCCCTCTCAATCTTCTAAACTCCAGTGAGTATAAGCCCAATCAACACAATCTCTCCTCATACGTTATTCCTGCCATCCCAGGTATCAGCCTGGTGAATCTTCGCTGCACTCCTTCCATGGCAATATCATCCTTCCTCAGATAAGGCGACCAAAACTGCACACAATACTCAAGCTGCGGTCTCACCAAGGCCCTGTACAACTGCAGCAAGACATCCTTGTCCCTGTACTCGAACCCTCTTGCTACGAAGGCCAACATACCATTTGCCTTCTTAACCGCCTGCTGCACCTGCATGCTTACCTTCAGCGACTGGTGCACAAGAAAACCCAGGTCTCTTTGCACTTCCCCTTCTCCCAATCTATTGCCATTCAAATAATAATCTGCCTTCCTGTTTTTGCCACCAAAGTGGATAACCTCACATTTATCCACATTATAGTGCATCTGCCATGTTTCTGCCCAATCACCCAACCTGTCCAAATCGTACTGGAGTTTCACGACATCCTCCTCACAGCATACCCTCCCACCCAGCTTTGTGTCGTCTGCAAATTTGGAGATATTACATCCAATTCCCTCATCCAGATCATTAATATATATCGTGAACAGCTGGGGTCGTAGGACTGATCCCTGCGGTACCCCACTAGTCACTGCCTGCCACTCGGAAAACAACCCGTTTATTCCAACTCTTTGCTTTCTATCTGCCAACCAGTTCTCTATCCAAGTCAATACCTTGCCCCCAATCCCATGTGCCTTAATTTTGCACGCTAATCTCTTATGCGGGACCTTATCAAAAACCTTCTGAAAGTCCAAATACACCACATCCACTGGTTCTCCCTTATCTATTTTACCAGTTACATCCTCAAAAAATTCCAGTAGATTAGTCAAGCATGATTTTCCTTTTGTAACTCCATGTTGACTTTGTCCGATCCTGTCACTGCTTTCCAAGTGCTCTGCTATTACATCTTTTATGATGGACTCTAGCATTTTCCCCACGACTGATGTCAGGCTGACTGGTCTATAATTCCCTGCTTTTTCTCTGCCACCTTTTTTGAATAGTGGGGTAACATTTGCTACACTCCAATCCATGGGTACTGTTCCAGAGTCGATCGAGTTCTGGAAGATGACCAGCAATGCATCTACTATCTCCAGGGCCACTTCCTTAAGTACCCTAGGACATAGATTATCAGGCCCTGGGGATTTATCGGCCTTCAATCCCGTCAACTTCCCCAACACTATTTCCCTACAAATACTGATTTCTTTCAGTTCCTCCCTCTCATTAGTCCCTATGTTCACTGACATCTCTGGGAGGTTATTTGTGTCCTCCTTTGTGAAGACAGAACCAAAGTATGTATTTAATTGATCTGCCATTTCTTTGTTCCCCATTATAAATTCCCCTGATTCTGACTGTAAGGGACCTACACTTGACT
Source organism: Somniosus microcephalus (assembly GCF_052327205.1). Taxonomy (NCBI): domain Eukaryota; kingdom Metazoa; phylum Chordata; class Chondrichthyes; order Squaliformes; family Somniosidae; genus Somniosus; species Somniosus microcephalus. Next base: position 711,639 of record NC_140993.1, read on the forward strand.
TCACCAATCATTTTCTCTTCACATATCTATAAAAGCTTTTACAGTCAGTTTTTATGTTCCCAGCAAGCTTACTTTCATAATCTATTTCCCCCCCTTAATTAATCCCTTTGTCCTCATTTGCTGAATCGTAAACTGCTCCCAATCCTCAGGTTTGCTGCTTTTTTGGCCAATTTATATGTCCTCTCTTTGGATCTTATGTTATCCCTAATTTCCCTTATTAGCCACGGTTCAGTCACTTTTTTGATTTATTTCTATGCCAAACTGGGATAAACAAATTCTGTAGTTCATCCATGCGATCTTTGAATGTTTGCCACTGCCTATCCACCGTCAACCCTTTGAGTGACATTCCCCAATCAATCCTACCCAACTCACGTCTCATACCATCATAGTTCCCTTTATTTAAATTCAGGACTTTAGTCTCTGAGTCAACTACTTCACTCTCCATCTTAATGCAGAATTCTATCATATTATGATCGCTCTGACCCAACGGGCCTCGCACAAAAAGATAGCTAATTAATCCTTTCCCATTGCATAATACCCAGTCGAAGTTGGCCTTATAGTAATCTGGGATGTTATGATTAAGGTTATCCACCAGGCGGTGCTGTAGCCATGCTGCTGCTAAGGTCAGATGTTTGCTTCCTTTTAAGGTCAGAGGTTTGCCTCCTGTCAAGGTCAGCAAAGGTGAAATGCCAGGATGCAGGCATGAAGGTCGAGAGCTGGAGTGACAGTTTGAAGGTCGAGAGCTGGAGAGACAGTTTGAAGGTCGAGAGCTGGAGAGACAGTTTGAAGGATGGGAGCTGGAGAGACAGTTTGAAGGTCGAGAGCTGGAGAGACAGTTTGAAGGGCGAGAGCTGGAGTAACAGTTTGAAGGTCGAGAGCTGGAGAGACAGTTTGAAAGTTGAGAGCTGGAGAGACAGTTATAAGGTCGAGAGCTGGAGAGACAGTTTGAAGGTGGAGAGCTGGAGGGTCAGTTTGAAGGTCGAGAGCTGAAGAGACAGTTTGAAGGTCGAGAGCTGGAGTGACAGTTTGAAGGTCGAGAGCTGGAGAGACAGTTTGAAGGTCGGGAGCTGGGGTGACAGTTTGAAGGTCGAGAGCTGGAGAGACAGTTTGAAGGTCGAGAGCTGGAGAGACAGTTTAAAGGTCGAGAGCTGGAGAGACAGTTTGAAGGTCGAGAGCTGGAGTGACAGTTTGAAGGTCGAGAGCTGGAGAGACAGTTTGAAGGAGCACAGCTGGAGAGACAGTTTGAAGGTCGAGAGCTGGAGAGACAGTTTGAAGGTCGAGAGCTGGAGTGACAGTTTGAAGGTCGAGAGCTTGAGAGACAGTTTGAAGGAGCAAGAGCTGGAGTGACAGTTTGAAAGACGAGAGCTGGAGAGACAATTTGAAGGTCGAGAGCTGGAGTGACAGTTTGAAGGTCGAGAGCTGGAGAGACAATTTGAAGTTCGAGAGCTGGAGAGACAGTTTGAAGGAGTGAGAGCTGGAGAGACAGTTTGAAGGATGCGAGCTGGAGTGACAGTTTGAAGGAGCAGAGCTGGAGGGCGAGTTTGAAGGTCGAGAGCTGGAGAGACACTTTGAAGGATGAGAGCTGGAGAGACATTTTGAAGGAGCGAGAGCAGGAGCGACAGTTTGAAGGAGCAAGAGCTGGAGAGACATTTTGATGATCGAGAGCTGGAGAGACAGTTTGAAGGAGCGAGAGCTGGAGAGACAGTTTGAAGGAGCGAGAGCTGGAGAGACAGATTGAAGGATGTGAGCTGGAGTGACAGTTTGAAGGAGCAGTGCTGGAGGGCGAGTTTGAAGGTCGAGAGCTGGAGAGACGCTTTGAAGGATGAGAGCTGGAGAGACAGTTTGAAGGAGCGAGAGCTGGAGCGACAGTTTGAAGGAGCAAGACCTGGAGAGACATTTTGAAGATCGAGAGCTGGAGAGACAGTTTGAAGGAGCGAGAGCTGGAGAGACAGTTTGAAGGAGCGCGAGCAGGAGAGACAGTTTGAAGGTTGAGAGCTGGAGAGACAGTTTGAAGTTTGAGAGCTCGAGAGACAGTTTGAATGTTGAGAGCTGGAGAGACAGTTTGAAGGTCGAGAGCTGGAGAGACAGTTTGAAGGTCGAGAGCTGGAGAGACAGTTTGAAGGAGCGAGAGCTGGAGAGACAGTTTGAAGGATGAGAGCTGGAGAGACAGTTTGAAGGTCGAGAGCTGGAGAGACAGTTGGAAGGAGCGAGAGCTGGAGAGACAGTTTGAAGGATGAGAGCTGGAGAGACAGTTTGAAGGTCGAGAGCTTGAGAGACAGTTTGAAGGAGCAAGAGCTGGAGTGACAGTTTGAAAGACGAGAGCTGGAGAGACAATTTGAAGGTCGAGAGCTGGAGTGACAGTTTGAAGGTCGAGAGCTGGAGAGACAGTTTGAAGGTCGAGAGCTGGAGAGACAGTTTGAAGAAGCGAGAGCTGGAGAGACAGTTTGAAGGATGCGAGCTGGAGTGACAGTTTGAAGGAGCAGAGCTGGAGAGCGAGTTTGAAAGTCGAGAGCTGGAGAGACACTTTGAAGGATGAGAGCTGGAGAGAAAGTTTGAAGGAGCGAGAGCTGGAGCGACAGTTTGAAGGAGCAAGAGCTGGAGAGACATTTTGAAGATCGAGAGCTGGAGAGACAGTTTGAAGGAGCGAGAGCTGGAGAGACAGTTTGAAGGAGCGCGAGCAGGAGAGACAGTTTGAAGGTTGAGAGCTGGAGAGACAGTTTGAAGTTTGAGAGCTCGAGAGACAGTTTGAATGTTGAGAGCTGGAGAGACAGTTTGAAGGTCGAGAGCTGGAGAGACAGTTTGAAGGTCGAGAGCTGGAGAGACAGTTTGAAGGAGCGAGAGCTGGAGAGACAGTTTGAAGGATGAGAGCTGGAGAGACAGTTTGAAGGTCGAGAGCTGGAGAGACAGTTGGAAGGAGCGAGAGCTGGAGAGACAGTTTGAAGGATGAGAGCTGGAGAGACAGTTTGAAGGTCGAGAGCTTGAGAGACAGTTTGAAGGAGCAAGAGCTGGAGTGACAGTTTGAAAGACGAGAGCTGGAGAGACAATTTGAAGGTCGAGAGCTGGAGTGACAGTTTGAAGGTCGAGAGCTGGAGAGACAGTTTGAAGGTCGAGAGCTGGAGAGACAGTTTGAAGAAGCGAGAGCTGGAGAGACAGTTTGAAGGATGCGAGCTGGAGTGACAGTTTGAAGGAGCAGAGCTGGAGAGCGAGTTTGAAAGTCGAGAGCTGGAGAGACACTTTGAAGGATGAGAGCTGGAGAGAAAGTTTGAAGGAGCGAGAGCTGGAGCGACAGTTTGAAGGAGCAAGAGCTGGAGAGACATTTTGAAGATCGAGAGCTGGAGAGACAGTTTGAAGGAGCGAGAGCTGGAGAGACAGTTTGAAGGAGCGCGAGCTGGAGAGACAGTTTGAAGGTTGAGAGCTGGAGCGACAGTTTGAAGGTTGAGAGCTGGAGGGACAGTTTGAAGTTTGAGAGCTCGAGAGACAGTTTGAATGTTGAGAGCTGGAGAGACTGTTTGAAGGTCGAGAGCTGGAGGGACAGTTTGCAAGACGAGAGCTAGAGAGACAGTTTGAAGGTCGAGAGCTGGAGAGACAGTTTGAAGGAGCGAGAGCTGGAGAGACAGTTTGAAGGAGCGAGAGCTGGAGAGACAGTTTGAAGGTCGAGAGCTGGAGAGACAGTTTGAAGGAGCGAGAGCTGGACTGACATTTTGAAAGACAAGAGCTGGAGAGACAGTTTGAAGTTCGAGAGCTGGAGAGACAGTTTGAAGGTCGAGAGCTGGAGAGACAGTTTGAAGGAGCGAGAGCTGGAGAGACAGTTTGAAGGATGAGAGCTGGAGTGACAGTTTGAAGGTCGAGAGCTGGAGAGACAGTTGGAAGGAGCGAGAGCTGGAGAGACAGTTTGAAGGTCAAGAGCTGGAGTGACAGTTTGAAGGTCGAGAGCCGGAGAGACTGTTGGAAGGAGCGAGAGCTGGAGAGACAGTTTGAAGGATGAGAGCTGGAGAGACAGTTTGAAGGTCAAGAGCTGGAGAGACAGTTTGAAGGTCGAGAGCTGGAGTGACAGTTTGAAGGTCGAGAGCTGGAGTCACAGTTTGAAGGTCGAGAGCTGGAGAGACAGTTTGAAAGTCGAGAGCTGGAGAGACAGTTTGAAGGTTGAGAGCTGGAGAGACAGTTTGAAGGTCGAGAGCTGGAGAGACAGTTTGAAGGAGCGAGAGCTGGAGAGACAGTTTGAAGGATGAGAGCTGGAGAGACAGTTTGAAGGTCAAGAGCTGGAGAGACAGTTTGAAGGTCGAGAGCTGGAGTGACAGTTTGAAGGTCGAGAGCTGGAGAGACAGTTGGAAGGAGCGAGAGCTGGAGAGACAGTTTGAAGGATGAGAGCTGGAGAGACAGTTTGAAGGTCAAGAGCTGGAGAGATAGTTTGAAGGTCGAGAGCTGGAGTGACAGTTTGAAAGTCGAGAGCTGGAGTGACAGTTTGAAGGTCGAGAGCTGGAGAGACAGTTTGAAAGACAAGAGCTGGAGAGACAATTTGAAGTTCGAGAGCTGGAGAAACAGTTTGAAAGTCGAGAGCTGGAGAGACAGTTTGAAGGTTGAGAGCTGGAGAGACAGTTCGAAGGTCGAGAGCCGGAGTGACACTTTGAAGGTCGAGAGCTGGAGTGACAGTTTGAATGTCGAGAGATGGAGAGACAGTTTGAAGGTCGAGAGCCGGAGTGACAGTTTGAAGGTCGAGAGCCGGAGTGACAATTTGAAGCTCGAGAGCTGGAGAGACAGTTTGAAGGTCGAGAGGTGGAGAGACAGTTTGAAGGTCGAGAGCTGGAGAGTCAGTTTGAAGGAGCAGAGCTGGAGAGACAGTTTGAAGGTCGAGAGCTGGAGAGACAGTTTGAAGGTCGAGAGCTGGAGTGACAGTTTGAAGGTCGAGAGCTGGAGAGACAGTTTGAAGGAGCATAGCTGGAGAGACAGTTTGAAGGTCGAGAGCTGGAGAGACAGTTTGAAGGTCGAGAGCTGGAGTGACAGTTTGAAGGTCGAGAGATTGAGAGACAGTTTGAAGGAGCAAGAGCTGGAGTGACAGTTTGAAAGACGAGAGCTGGAGAGACAATTTGAAGGTCGAGAGCTGGAGTGACAGTTTGAAGGTCGAGAGCTGGAGAGACAATTTGAAGGTCGAGAGCTGGAGAGACAGTTTGAAGGAGCGAGAGCTGGAGAGACAGTTTGAAGGAGCGAGAGCTGGAGAGACAGTTTGAAGGATGTGAGCTGGAGTGACAGTTTGAAGGAGCAGAGCTGGAGGGCGAGTTTGAAGCTCGAGAGCTGGAGAGACACTTTGAAGGATGAGAGCTGGAGAGACAGTTTGAAGGAGCGAGAGCTGGAGCGACAGTTTGAAGGAGCAAGAGCTGGAGAGACATTTTGAAGATCGAGAGCTGGAGATACATTTTGAAGGAGCGAGAGCTGGAGAGACAGTTTGAAGGAGCGCGAGCTGGAGAGACAGTTTGAAGGTTGAGAGCTGGAGAGACAGTTTGAAGTTTGAGAGCTCGAGAGACAGTTTGAATGTTGAGAGCTGGAGAGACAGTTTGAAGGTCGAGAGCTGGAGAGACAGTTTGAAGGATGAGAGCTGGAGAGACAGTTTGAAGGTCGAGAGCTGGAGAGACAGTTGGAAGGAGCGAGAGATGGAGAGACAGTTTGAAGGATGAGAGCTGGAGAGACAGTTTGAAGGTCGAGAGCTCGAGAGACAGTTTGAAGGAGCAAGAGCTGGAGTGACAGTTTGAAAGACGAGAGCTGGAGAGACAATTTGAAGGTCGAGAGCTGGAGTGACAGTTTGAAGGTCGAGAGCTGGAGAGACAGTTTGAAGGTCGAGAGCTGGAGAGACAGTTTGAAGAAGCGAGAGCTGGAGAGACAGTTTGAAGGATGCGAGCTGGAGTGACAGTTTGAAGGAGCAGAGCTGGAGAGCGAGTTTGAAGGTCGAGAGCTCGAGAGACACTTTGAAGGATGAGAGCTGGAGAGAAAGTTTGAAGGAGCGAGAGCTGGAGCGACAGTTTGAAGGAGCAAGAGCTGGAGAGACATTTTGAAGATCGAGAGCTGGAGAGACAGTTTGAAGGAGCGAGAGCTGGAGAGACAGTTTGAAGGAGCGCGAGCTGGAGAGACAGTTTGAAGGTTGAGAGCTGGAGCGACAGTTTGAAGGTTGAGAGCTGGAGGGACAGTTTGAAGTTTGAGAGCTCGAGAGACAGTTTGAATGTTGAGAGCTGGAGAGACAGTTTGAAGGTCGAGAGCTGGAGGGACAGTTTGCAAGACGAGAGCTGGAGAGACAGTTTGAAGGTCGAGAGCTGGAGAGACAGTTTGAAGGAGCGAGAGCTGGAGAGACAGTTTGAAGGAGCGAGAGCTGGAGAGACAGTTTGAAGGTCGAGAGCTGGAGAGACAGTTTGAAGGAGCGAGAGCTGGAGAGACAGTTTGAAGGATGAGAGCTGGAGAGATAGTTTGAAGGTCAAGAGCTGGAGTGACAGTTTGAAAGTCGAGAGCTGGAGAGACAGTTGGAAGGAGCGAGAGCTGGAGAGACAGTTTGAAGGATGAGAGCTGGAGTGAGAGTTTGAAGGTCAAGAGCTGGAGTGACAGTTTGAAGGTCAAGAGCTGGAGAGACAGTTTGAAGGTCGAGAGCTGGAGTGACAGTTTGAAGGTCGAGAGCTGGAGTGACAGTTTGAAGGTCGAGAGCTGGAGAGACAGTTTGAAAGTCGAGAGCTGGAGAGACAGTTGGAAGGTTGAGAGCTGGAGAGACAGTTTGAAGGTCGAGAGCTGGAGAGACAGTTTGAAGGAGCGAGAGCTGGAGAAACAGTTTGACGGATGAGAGCTGGAGAGACAGTTTGAAGGTCAAGAGCTGGAGAGACAGTTTGAAGGTCGAGAGCTGGAGTGACAGTTTGAAGGTCGAGAGCTGGAGAGGCAGTTGGAAGGAGCGAGAGCTGGAGAGACAGTTTGAAGGATGAGAGCTGGAGAGACAGTTTGAATGTCAAGAGCTGGAGAGACAGTTTGAAGGTCGAGAGCTGGAGTGACAGTTTGAAAGTCGAGAGCTGGAGTGACAGTTTGAAGGTCGAGAGCTGGAGAGACAGTTTGAAAGACAAGAGCTGGAGAGACAGTTTGAAGGTCGAGAGCTGGAGAGACAGTTTGAAAGTCGAGAGCTGGAGAGACAGATTGAAGGTCGAGAGCCGGAGTGACACTTTGAAAGTCGAGAGCTGGAGTGACAGTTTCAAGGTCGAGAGCTGGAGAGACAGTTTGAAGGAGCGAGAGCTGGAGAGACAGTTTGAATGTCGAGAGCTGAAGAGACAGTTTGAAGGTCGAGAGCCGGAGTGACAGTTTGAAGGTCGAGAGCCGGAGTGACAGTTTGAAGCTCGAGGGCTGGAGAGACAGTTTGAAGGTCGAGAGGTGGAGAGACAGTTTGAAGGTCGAGAGCTGGAGAGTCAGTTTGAAGGAGCAGAGCTGGAGAGACAGTTTGAAGGTCGAGAGCTGGAGAGACAGTTTGAAGGTCGAGAGCTGGAGTGACAGTTTGAAGGTCGAGAGCTGGAGAGACAGTTTGAAGGAGCATAGCTGGAGAGACAGTTTGAAGGTCGAGAGCTGGAGAGACAGTTTGAATGTCGAGAGCTGGAGTGACAGTTTGAATGTCGAGAGCTTGAGAGACAGTTTGAAGGAGCAAGAGCTGGAGTGACAGTTTGAATGACGAGAGCTGGAGAGACAATTTGAAGGTCGAGAGCTGGAGTGACAGTTTGAAGGTCGAGAGCTGGAGAGACAATTTGAAGGTCGAGAGCTGGAGAGACAGTTTGAAGGAGCGAGAGCTGGAGAGACAGTTTGAAGGAGCGAGAGCTGGAGAGACAGATTGAAGGATGTGAGCTGGAGTGACAGTTTGAAGGAGCAGAGCTGGAGGGCGAGTTTGAAGGTCGAGAGCTGGAGAGACGCTTTGAAGGATGAGAGCTGGAGAGACAGTTTGAAGGAGCGAGAGCTGGAGCGACAGTTTGAAGGAGCAAGACCTGGAGAGACATTTTGAAGATCGAGAGCTGGAGAGACAGTTTGAAGGAGCGAGAGCTGGAGAGACAGTTTGAAGGAGCGCGAGCTGGAGAGACAGTTTGAAGGTTGAGAGCTGGAGAGACAGTTTGAAGTTTGAGAGCTGGAGAGACAGTTTGAAGGTCGAGAGCTGGAGAGACAGTTTGAAGGTCGAGAGCTGGAGAGACAGTTTGAAGGAGCGAGAGCTGGAGAGACAGTTTGAAGGATGAGAGCTGGAGAGACAGTTTGAAGGTCGAGAGCTGGAGAGACAGTTGGAAGGAGCGAGAGCTGGAGAGACAGTTTGAAGGATGAGAGCTGGAGAGACAGTTTGAAGGTCGAGAGCTTGAGAGACAGTTTGAAGGAGCAAGAGCTGGAGTGACAGTTTGAAAGACGAGAGCTGGAGAGACAATTTGAAGGTCGAGAGCTGGAGTGACAGTTTGAAGGTCGAGAGCTGGAGAGACAGTTTGAAGGTCGAGAGCTGGAGAGACAGTTTGAAGAAGCGAGAGCTGGAGAGACAGTTTGAAGGATGCGAGCTGGAGTGACAGTTTGAAGGAGCAGAGCTGGAGAGCGAGTTTGAAGGTCGAGAGGTGGAGAGACACTTTGAAGGATCAGAGCTGGAGAGAAAGTTTGAAGGAGCGAGAGCTGGAGCGACAGTTTGAAGGAGCAAGAGCTGGAGAGACATTTTGAAGATCGAGAGCTGGAGAGACAGTTTGAAGGAGCGAGAGCTGGAGAGACAGTTTGAAGGAGCGCGAGCTGGAGAGACAGTTTGAAGGTTGAGAGCTGGAGCGACAGTTTGAAGGTTGAGAGCTGGAGGGACAGTTTGAAGTTTGAGAGCTCGAGAGACAGTTTGAATGTTGAGAGCTGGAGAGACTGTTTGAAGGTCGAGAGCTGGAGGGACAGTTTGCAAGACGAGAGCTAGAGAGACAGTTTGAAGGTCGAGAGCTGGAGAGACAGTTTGAAGGAGCGAGAGCTGGAGAGACAGTTTGAAGGAGCGAGAGCTGGAGAGACAGTTTGAAGGTCGAGAGCTGGAGAGACAGTTTGAAGGAGCGAGAGCTGGACTGACATTTTGAAAGACAAGAGCTGGAGAGACAGTTTGAAGTTCGAGAGCTGGAGAGACAGTTTGAAGGTCGAGAGCTGGAGAGACAGTTTGAAGGATGAGAGCTGGAGTGACAGTTTGAAGGTCGAGAGCTGGAGAGACAGTTGGAAGGAGCGAGAGCTGGAGAGACAGTTTGAAGGTCAAGAGCTGGAGTGACAGTTTGAAGGTCGAGAGCCGGAGAGACTGTTGGAAGGAGCGAGAGCTGGAGAGACAGTTTGAAGGATGAGAGCTGGAGAGACAGTTTGAAGGTCAAGAGCTGGAGAGACAGTTTGAAGGTCGAGAGCTGTAGTGACAGTTTGAAGGTCGAGAGCTGGAGTCACAGTTTGAAGGTCGAGAGCTGGAGAGACAGTTTGAAAGTCGAGAGCTGGAGAGACAGTTTGAAGGTTGAGAGCTGGAGAGACAGTTTGAAGGTCGAGAGCTGGAGAGACAGTTTGAAGGAGCGAGAGCTGGAGAGACAGTTTGAAGGATGAGAGCTGGAGAGACAGTTTGAAGGTCAAGAGCTGGAGAGACAGTTTGAAGGTCGAGAGCTGGAGTGACAGTTTGAAGGTCGAGAGCTGGAGAGACAGTTGGAAGGAGCGAGAGCTGGAGAGACAGTTTGAAGGATGAGAGCTGGAGAGACAGTTTGAATGTCAAGAGCTGGAGAGATAGTTTGAAGGTCGAGAGCTGGAGTGACAGTTTGAAAGTCGAGAGCTGGAGTGACAGTTTGAAGGTCGAGAGCTGGAGAGACAGTTTGAAAGACAAGAGCTGGAGAGACAATTTGAAGTTCGAGAGCTGGAGAAACAGTTTGAAAGTCGAGAGCTGGAGAGACAGTTTGAAGGTTGAGAGCTGGAGAGACAGTTCGAAGGTCGAGAGCCGGAGTGACACTTTGAAGGTCGAGAGCTGGAGTGACAGTTTCAATGTCGAGAGCTGGAGAGACAGTTTGAAGGTCGAGAGCTGGAGAGACAGTTTGAAGGTCGAGAGCCGGAGTGACAGTTTGAAGGTCGAGAGCCGGAGTGACAGTTTGAAGCTCGAGAGCTGGAGAGACAGTTTGAAGGTCGAGAGCTGGAGTGACAGTTTGAAGGTCGAGAGCTGGAGAGTCAGTTTGAAGGTCGGGAGCTGGAGAGACAGTTTGAAGGTCGAGAGCTGGAGAGACAGTTTGAAGGAGCGAGAGCTGGAGCGGGCAGTTTGAAGGTCGAGAGCTGGAGAGACAGTTTGAAGGTCGAGAGCTGGAGAGACAGTTTGAAAGTCGAGAGCTGGAGAGAAAGTTTGAGCTGGAGGCGGAGCAGCGCGGCAAAGCGACTGCAAGAGGCCCCAGAGGCTCAGGTAGGCCCCAGTGCGGCATCGGCAGCGGGTGGAGGCGGAGCAGTGCGGCAGAGCGACTACAAGAGGCCCCAAAGGCTCAGGTAGGCCTCACCAATCTCCAATCTCAGGGAAGGAGAGAGGTAAAAAGTATTCAAGGTGTGACGTCACCACAAAGCGGGTAAGTGATTGATTAGTAAGTATTTCTCCCTTTTTAAGCTTAAATCTCCTTGGTTTATAGTTTCTAAGGTATGATATTCACCATCTAGAATCGAGGCAGAGGGTATTTAAGATTAATATTCATAAATTTAATTAATTACATAGAATGGGAGATCAGGTGATGTGGTGCTGCTGCAATATGTGGGAGCTGGTGGACACCATTGATGCTCACGGTGATCACATTTGCAGTAAGTGTTGGCTGCTCGAGGCATTCCGGCTCCGTGTTGAAGAGCTGGAGTCCGAGCTTCAAACACTGAGACACATCAGGGAGGGGGAGAGCTACCTGGACTCTGTGTATCAGGAGGTAGTCACACCAATTAGATTAATTAATTCAGATGTAGTCCGTGGCCAGGGTCAGGATGGTGTGACTAGAAGTGAGGCAGGTACGGGGATCCAGGAGGTAGTGTAGGAGGAGCCGTAGCCCTTGCACTTGACCAACAGGTTCGAGGCTCTTACTCCCTGTGAGGATGGGAACAGGCACTGCGGGGAGGATGAGCAACCTGGCCACAGCACCGTGGAGCGGGGGGCCATTCAAGTGTGGGGAGTTAAAAGAAATGTTGTAGTGGTAGGGGATCGTATTGTTAGGGGGATAGATTAGAGTTCTCTGCAGCCGAGAGCGAGAGTCCCGAAGGCTGTGTTGCCTGCCCGGTGCCAGGGTTAAGGACATCTCCCCTGGACTGGAGAGAAACTTGGAGTGGGAGGGGGAGGATCCAGTTGTCGTGGTCCATGTTGGTACCAACGACATAGATCGGACAAGGAAGGAGGTTCTGCTGAGGGAGTTTGAGCAGCTAGGGGCCAAATTAAAAAGCAGAACCACAAGGGTAATAGTCTCTGGATTATTACCTGAGCCACGAGCGAATTTGGCTAGGACAAATAAAATTAGAGAGTTAAATGCGTGGCTCAAAGTCTTGTGTGGGAGAAATGGGTTTTGCTTCCTGGAACACTGGCACCAGTACTGGGGCAGGAGGGAGCTGTTCCATTGGGACGGGCTTCACTTGGCCAGTGCTGGGACTAGAGTCCTGGCGGATCATATAGCTAGGGCTGTAGAGAGGGCTTTAAACTAACTAGTGGGGGGGAGGTTCCTAGAGAGCAAATAATACAAATGACAACAGAGAAGGTCATAGACTTAGGTAGCAGTGGGGAAATTAAAAACCAGAGCATGTCAGGAAGGGGCAGAAGGTGTGGAGTAAAAGGTAAAGTAATAAAAAGGGCAAAAGCAGGAAGTAAGTGTCACAAAACATCTTTGAAAGTTCTCTATCTGAATGCACGTAGCATTCGTAACAAAATAGATGAGTTAATGGCACAAATAACTACATATGGGTATGATCTTGTGGCCATTACAGAAACATGGCTGCAGGGTGACAATGCCTGGGAATGAAACATACCAGGTTATTTAACGATCAGGAAGGACAGGCAGGAAGGAAGGGGAGGTGGGGTGGCTATGTTAATAAGGGAAGGAATCACTGTAATACAGAGAAATGATATTGGGTCAAAAGATCAGGACAATGAAACAGTTTGGGTGGAGGTAAGGAATAGAGTCATAGAGTCATAGAGTTTTACAGCACAGAAAGAGGCCCTTCGGCCCATCGTGTCCGCGCCGCCCATCCATCCCTGTCCAGTCTAATCCCATTTTCCAGCATTTGGTCCATAGCCTTGTATGCAATGGCATTTCAAGTGCTCATCCAAATGTTTCTTGAATGTTGTGAGGGTTCCTGCCTCTACCACCCTTTCAGGCATTGAGTTCCACATTCCAACCACCCTCTGGGTGAAAAAGTTCCTCCTCAAATCCCCTCTAAATCTCCTGCCCCTTACCCTGAATCTATGCCCCCTTGTTATTGACCCCCCTACTAAGGGGAAAAGTTCCTCTTTATCTACCCTATCTATGCCCCTCATCATTTTGTACACCTCAATCAGGTCCCCCCTCAGCCTTCTTTGCTCCAAGGAAAACAACACCAGCCTGTCCAGCCTGTCTTCATAGCTGAGGCACTCCATCCCAGGAAACATCCTGGTGAATCTTCTCTGCACCCTCTCCAAAGCAATCACATCCTTCCAATAGTGAGGCGACCAGAACTGCACACAGTACTCCAGCTGTGGCCTCACCAGCGTTTTGTACAGCTCCATCATAACCTCCCTGCTCTTATATTCCATGCCTCGGCTAATGAAGGCAAGTATCCCATATGCCTTTTTAACCACCCTATCTACCTGTTCCGCTGCCTTCAGGGATCTATGTACATGTACACCAAGGTCCCTCTGACCCTTTGTACTTCCTAGGGTCTTACCACTCATTGTGTATTCCCTTGCCTTATTTGTCCGTCCAAAATGCATCACCTCGCACTTTTCAGGGTTAAATTCCATTTGCCACTTTTCCGCCCATCTGACCAACCCGTTTATATCGTCCTGTAGCCTGAGGCTTTCCTCCTCGCAATGTACCACCCCACCAATTTTCGTGTCATCTGCGAACTTACTGATCATACCTTTTACGTTCTCATCCAAGTCATTTATGTAGATCACAAACAACAAGGGACCCAGCACCGATCCCTGAGGTACCCCACTTGACACAGGCTTCCAGTCACAAAAGCAACCTTCGACCATCACCCTCTGCCTCCTGCCACTCAGCCAGTTTATGATCCAAGGCACCCTGGATCCCATGGGCTCTTACCTTCTTGACCAGTCTCCTATGCGGGACTTTGTCAAAAGCTTTACTGAAGTCCATGTAAACCACATCCACAGCATTTCCCTCATCCACCCCCCTCGTCACCCCCTCGAAAAATTCAATCAGATTTGTCAGACATAATTTACCCTTGACAAAGCCATGCTGACTAACCCCGATTAATCCTTGCCTCTCCAAGTGGAGACTAATTTTGTCCCTCAGAATTTTTTCCAATAATTTCCCTACCACAGATGTTAGGCTCACTGGCCTGTAATTCCCTGGTTTATCCCTGCTACCCTTCTTGAATAATGGTACTACGTTAGCTTTTCTCCAGTCCTCTGGTACATCCCCTGTGGCCAGAGAGGCTCTGAAAATTTGTGTCAGAGCCCCTGCAATCTCCTCCTTTGCCTCCCACAGCAGCCTGGGATACATCTCGTCCGGGCCTGGGGATTTATCCACTTTTTGGCCTGCTAAAACCGCTAGCACCTCCTCCCTCTCGATGCTAATATGTTCAAGTATGTCACAGTCCCCTTGCCCGATTTCTATGTCTGCATCGTCTTTCTCCAGAGTGAACACAGATGCAAAAAATTCATTTAAAACCCTGCCTACATCATCTGGCTCTACACACAGATTGCCACTTTGGTCCCTAATGGGCCCTACCCTTTCCCTGGTTATCCTCTTGCCCTTAATATACTTATAAAACATCTTAGGATTTTCCTTTATTTTGCTCACCAGTGTTATTTCATGGCCCCTCCTCGCCCTCCTAATTTCTTTTTTAAGTATGCCCCTGCACTTTTTATACTCCTCTAGGGCTTCTTCCGTCTTTAGTCTTTTGTAACTGCCAAAAGCCCCCCTTTTATTTCTAATGCATTTTTGTATATCCCTTGTCATCCAAGGTTCCCTTTGCTTGTTGGTCCCACCCTTGACCTTTACAGGAACATGTTGGCGTTGTACTCTCTCTATTTCCCTTCTGAAAGTCTCCCACTGTTTTGATGTGGATTTTCCTATAAGTAGCTGCTCCCAGTCCACTTTGGCCAGATCCTGCCTTATCATATTAAAATCGGCCCTCCCCCAATTTAGAACCCTTATTTCCGGGCCGTCTTTGTCTTTGTCCATGACCGCCTTAAATCTCACCGAATTATGGTCACTGTCGCCAAAATGCTCTCCTACTGACACTTCCATCACTTGCCCGGCTACATTCCCCAGAATTAGGTCCAGTACCGCCCCCTCTCTTGTAGGACTTTCTACATGTTGGCTCAAAAAGCTCTCCTGGATGCACTTTAAGAATTCTGCACCCTCTAAGCCTTTCATATTCTGACTATCCCAATTTATATTGGGGAAGTTGAAATCCCCCACTATTATTACCCTATTATTTTTGCACTTTTCTGAGATTTGCCTACATATCTGTAATAAGGGGAAAAAAACACTAGTGGACGTAGGGCTAGATTTTCAGTAGCTTGCGCCAGAAGTTAGCGCCTTAAGAGAAGTGATTTCCGGGCGCTATGCGTGTAGCGCCCGGGCGCAGCGCAGTTTGCGCTCCGCCCCAAATTAAGTTGCCCGTTAGCGCCGGCGCAAAGTTTAGCGCCCGCCCGGATGCGCGCGCAGAAAATGACGTCACATCCTCGTGCAACGCCCTTTGGCCGCCCCGATTGCAAACTTCAGTCGGACCGCCCCATTGTGCGGCGGGCGGCCGGAGCGTTTGGAAAAAGGAACGCAACACAACCAGCGCGGGCCCCGGGGGGCGCTAATTAAAGGGAACGTCCTCTCCAGTAGAAAGGCCATCCTTTTTTCAGAAAACAGTCTTGTGCAACGCATTTCTGGAGACACAACAAGGAGGATAGCTAACTGGTTTCAAGCAGCAAGAGGCAGGTATTTTTGGACTCAGGCAATAGCGCTGCAAGTGGCCATTTGGAAATTAGACTGTTTGCCAGGATTTGATGGGGGCTGCATGGGGTGCCAACGCACAGCTGCAGCGCCATATCTGTAGGGCTCGCAGACGCATTGTGAGAGGGGCAGCCCTGGCTAGAAGCAGAGGGGGCTACAGGCGTCGGCCACGTAGGCCTTACCCAGTCAGGCTATACCGCCAGCAGCGCTCCTACCTAAACATGAGTGCCGCGCGATGTGTTAGAAGGCTCCGATTCCGAAAGGAGGTGATTGCAGAGATCTGCCACCTGCTTCGCCGAGATCTGCGGCCAAAGCTCAGGTGCAGGACGTCTCTGTCGGTGGAAGTGAAGGTGACGGTGGCATTGAACTTCTATGCCACCGGCTCCTTCCAATACGCTGCTGGGGACATAGCAAACATCTCCCAGTATGGCACGCATCGCTGCATCCGCCACGTGACCGAAGCACTGTTCAGAAGGAGAAGCCAATTCATCTCCTTCCCCATGGCCCTCGAGAGCCAGCATCAGCGCGCATTGGGATTTGCCAGACTCGGGGAATTCCCCTTGGTGCAGGGCGCCATTGATTGTACGCATGTGGCTTTGCGGGCCCCTCTGGAGCATGGCGAGCAGTATCGCAACAGGAAGGGCTACCATTCTCTGAATGTGCAGCTGGTCTGTGACCACAAGCAGCGCATCATGGCAGTCAATGCCAGCTTCCCAGGCAGCAGCCACGATGCCTTTATCCTGTGGCAGAGTACTGTGCATGACATGTTCCAGGCACAGCCTTCCCCAAGAGGATGGCTCATCGGGGACAAAGGCTATCCTTTGTGCACCTGGCTCATGACCCCGCTTCGCGCGCCCAGGACCGCTGCTGAAGAGGCCTACAACGAGAGCCATCAAACCACCCGCAACATCATCGAGCTAACTATTGGGGTCCTCAAGCAGCAGTTCCGCTGCCTTGATCTCTCCGGAGGAGCTCTCCAGTATTCGCCGGACCGGGTCTCCCAATTTGTGGTGGTTTGCTGCATGCTACACAACCTGGCTATCCGCAGGACTCAGGCACTGCCACCTGACGTTGGACCAGCACCTCAGGAGGAGGAGCAGGAGGAGCATGAGGAGGAGGAGGAGGAGCAGGAGTACGTTCCCAGGAGGGAGCGACCAGGGCCAAGGGCCGCACGACGCCACCTTATTACACGGTACTTCTAAGCCCCCTGTCAGGGAATGGCCAGGGGCCATGAGGGAAGATGAATGCAGCCGCTCCGCAAGCCCTCAGCCGGCGAAGCCAACAAACACTAAGAAGAACAACCATGGAGACTGCATGAATAAAGATAATTTTTTATTGCACAAAAATGAAAAGCCCTTCCCACATGAATCCCCAAAAACAATAAACGGGCCCCACAAAAAGCCCAACAAACGACTCACTCGCACAAACTGGGGAGGAGCCACTCCACCTTTATTGAAACCGGGCCTCAACGTCGGCTTAACGCAAAAAATAAGCCCTCCAAAAGCACAACCATGGGCAAAATAAAGATGGCCACCGCCATATTAAAGGAAAGCTGCCCACACCCTCTACTGAGTGGCCCACGAGGGCGAGACCTTGGCCAGCATTTTGCCTCCCCTGCCCTGCCTGCTGCTCCTTCGCAAGCTCTGCCCAGTGGCTGCTGCGAGGCTGGGGGAAGGCGCCTGAGGCTCAGATGCTCTTCCGCCAGATGCCGCTGGGGGGCGGCCTACACGGCGTTTGGGCCTCGAGGGGCCGTCTGCTGAGTGGCGCACCTGAGCCTGGCCACCATCAGCTGCAGCCGCTTGCCGTTGACGCCCCAGAGGGGGAATGGCGGCGACGGGTGGCGCAATGTGGGCCAGCTGGCCTCTGGGATGCGCTGGCTGGTGCTGTGGCGCGGTGGCACTCGGCCGGGCCCGCACTGCAGGATCCGCAGCAATCAGCCGACGGGCAGCTTGCTGGGATGGTCCAGCGCGGCGCCTGCCCTGGCGATGCCTGCCTGAGACAGCGCGTGTGGCAGCAGTGAGTGGCCCTGTGGTCCTGGTGTGCGCGCGCATCACATCCGCCAGGGTCTTGACGGCATCAGTCAGCATGCGGCAGTCGCGGCAGTTGCTGCCCCGAACTCACGCACACTGGTCGCCAGCGACTCGATGGCCTCAGGCATGCGCCCCACCACGCTCATGAGCTCCGTGTGGCGCTGGTCCGAGTCGTCGGCCATCTTATCCAGCTTCCGCACCTCCTCCGAAGTGAAGGTGTCCGGACTGGAGTCGCGACTCTCCCGCTGGGGAGGAGGGGGCCGAACTAGGGGACCCTTGCCGCGTTGGTGACGGCGAGTGTGCCGAGCAGCAGCACTCCCCTCTGATCCTTCCCCCCTTTGGAGGGAAGGCCGCGGGCCACGCGCACGGCTGCTGGGTGGCTGGCCGCCACTGGTCCCAGAAGCTGCATTGCCCTCCGACAGTTCCTCCAGGCAGTCGTCCAGTGAGGAGGTGTCAAGCATTTCCTCCTCTCCTGCGGGACGTGACTGTTCCCCCGAAGGTCCGGCTTGCTCCTCCTCCTCCTCCTGGTCGGAGGTGCTGTCACTGGCAGCCTCAGGGTCCTGGTCGTCACCAGCTGAAAGCAGGAATGCACAAGAGTAGCTTCAGAGTAAGGAGACGGCGTCAGCGAGGGAGTTAGGACTGGTGGGATTCAGCGCATTGGTGGGACAGTGGCAAAGGAGGTAGCTCGGATGGGCCAGTGCGACGCGAGAGGGCCAAAAGGCGAGGTCCTTACCATTGCCGGGCAGTGGAGGGTCGGATACACCGCTCGCTGTGGGGACAATCACACGGGCTCCCATGAGCACACACACGTGCTCCTCCAGCCGAGTGAGCTTCTGCAGCTTGGCGCGGCCACCCCTGGCACGGGCCTGGCGATTAAACGCTACTTTAGCCTGCAAGAGAAAGGACGGGCTGTAAGTGCGCAGTGAAGCCCTGATGTAGTGTGCACTGCCTCCCATGGTGGAATAGCTTGGACAGAGTGAAGCCCTGATGTAGTGTGCACTGCCTCCCATGGTGGAATAGCTTGGACAGAGTGAAGCCCTGATGTAGTGTGCACAGCCTCCCATGGTGGAATAGCTTGGACAGAGTGAAGCCCTGATGTAGTGTGCACTGCCTCCCATGGTGGAATAGCTTGGACAGAGTGAAGCCCTGATG
This sequence comes from Somniosus microcephalus, assembly GCF_052327205.1. Classification (NCBI taxonomy): domain Eukaryota; kingdom Metazoa; phylum Chordata; class Chondrichthyes; order Squaliformes; family Somniosidae; genus Somniosus; species Somniosus microcephalus. Next base: position 729,946 of record NC_140993.1, read on the forward strand.
TAGTGTGCACTGCCTCCCATGGTGGAATAGCTTGGACAGAGTGAAGCCCTGATGTAGTGTGCACTGCCTCCCATGGTGGAATAGCTTGGACAGAGTGAAGCCCTGATGTACTGTGCACTGCCTCCCATGGTGGAATAGCTTGGCCAAAGTGTAGAGTGCCGAATGGCCATTTGATGCTCATGACTGTCCCAATGCTGCTGGCTGAGGGCTGGCCAATAGGACTTTCAGGTCCCTTTGCCCATCATGTCAGGTGTACATGCAAGAATGAGGAGGAGACTGGAAAGGCTACTCACCTTCACAATCCTGGTCAGATCGTTGTATTTCTTACGGCATTGTTTGTGGGTCCTGGGGGCCTCGCCGGTGAACGTCACCCTCTGGGCGATCTGCTTCCAGGCTTTGGTGTAGTCATGGTGGGTTGGATTCCTCCCACTCTCTGGAAACAAGATCTTGCGCCTCACCTCCAGAGCTGTGACCATTATGTCCAGATCACCCTCTGAGAAGCGCAGGGCACGCTGACGGGCCTTCTCTGGCGTTGCCATGACTCCCTGGGGCTGAGCAGCAGTGTTGAGGCCTCTTTGCAAGGCTGCAGTGTGCAGGGCGTGGCAGCAGACCAATTCGTCCCTTCCCCCTTTAAGAGCTGGTCGGCACCACGGGGTCTGCTGTCAGTGCAAAAATGACCGCACCCGTGCTGCGCCCCGCCTGGGCGCTATCCCTCTGGACCGCCGGCTTAGCGCCTAAAGGTAGGACTGCAACGCCTCTTTTAGCGCTCCACCACTCTCTTAGGGCGAAGCCACTGAATTTCCGGCAACGAGGCGCTACTTTGGGGCGGGCGCTAACTTCGGGCGGGCGCTAAGGTTAGCACCCCAAAACTGTCTATACTGAAAATCTAGCCCTAAGGATATCCCAACAATGGACAAACAGGGGGCTAAAGAGGGGGAGGAGCTAAACATGATCAAAATCACTAAGGAAGTGGTACTCGGTAAAATAATGGGACTCAAGGCGCATAAATCACCTGGCCATGATGGCTTACATCCTAGGGTCTTGAGGGAGGTGGCGGTAGGGATTCTGGATGCATTGGTAATAATTTTCCAAAACTCCCTGGACTCGGCAATGGTCCCGGCAGACTGGAAAACTGCTAATGTAACACCCTTATTTAAAAAGGGCAGTAGACAGAAGGCTGGAAACTATAGACCGGTTAGCCTAACATCTGTGGTAGGTAAAATTTTGCAGTCCATTATTAAGGAGACAGTAACAGGACATTTGGATAATCATAATTTAATAGGACAAAGTCAGCATGGTTTTATGAAGGGGCAGTCATGTTTGACAAATTTGCTGGAGTTCTTTGAGGAAGTAACATATAGGGTGGATAAAGGGGAACCAGTGGCCGTAGGGTATTTAGACTTCCAAAAGGCATTTGACAAGGTGCCACACAAAAGATTATTGCTTAAGATAAAAAATCACGGGATTGGGGGTAATATTCAGGCATGGATAAAGGATTGGCTATCTAACAGAAGGCAGAGAGATGGGATAAATGGTTCATTCTCAGACTGACAATCAGTAACTAGTGGTGTGCAGCAGGGGTCAGTGCTGGGTCCCCAAATCTTTACAATCTATATTAACGATTTGGACGAGGGGACCTAGTGTAACATATCAAAGTTTGCAGATGATACTAAGATGGGGGGGAAAGTAGTGAGTGAGGAGGACATAAAAAACCTTCAAGGGGACAAAGACAGGCTAAGTAAGTGGGCAGAGATTTGGCAGATGGAATACAATACTGGAAAGTGCGAGGTTATGCACTTCGGCAGGAAAAATCGTAGAGCAACTTATCATTTTAATGGCAAGAAACTGGAAAGTACTGAAGTACAAAGGGATCTGGGAGTCCTGGTGCACGAAACTCAAAAGGTTAGTATGCAGGTGCAGCAAGTGATTAAGAAGGCCAATGGAATGTTGGCTTTCATTGCTAGGGGGATAGAATATAAAAATAGGGAGGTATTGCTTCAGTTGTACAAGGTATTGCTGAGACCGCACCTGGAATATTGCGTACAGTTTTGGTGTCCATACTTAAGAAAGGACATACTTGCTCTCGAGTCAGTACAAAGAAGGTTCACTCAGTTAATCCCGGGGATGAGCGGATGGACATATGAGGAGAGGTTGAGTAGATTGGGACTCTACTCATTGGAGTTCAGAAGAATGAGAGGCGATCTTATTGAAACATATAAGATTGTGAAGGGGTTGGATCAGGTGGATGCAGGGAAGATGTTCCAGATGATGGGTGAAACTAGAACTAGGGGGTATAGTCTTAGAATAAGGGGCTGCTCTTTCAAAACTGAGATGAGGAGGAACTACTTCACTCAGAGGGTGGTAGGTCCATGGAATATGCTGCCCCAAAAAACTGTGGAAGCTACATAATTACATAAATTTAAAACAGAAATAGACAGTTTCCTAGAAGTAAAGGGAATTAAGGGTTACGGGGTGCGGGCAGGAATTTGGAAATGAGTCTAGGTTCGGATCGGTAATGGCCCTGTGGGTAGCGGAGTGGGCCCAGGGGCCGTGTAGCCTGTTCCTGCTCCTATTTCGTGTGTCTAATTCTGTTAGATGCAGGAGATGGTTCTGTGAAAGTGGATTGGCAGTTAGGATCAGATCAGCCATGATCTTATTGAATGGCGGAGCAGGCTCGAGGGGCTGATTGGCCTACTCCTGCTCCTATGTCTTATGTTCTTTTGAAGGTTGAGAGCTGGAGAGAGCAGTTTGAAAGTCGAGAGCTGGAGAGACAGTTTGAAGGTCGAGAGCTGGAGAGACAGTTTGAAGGTCGAGAGCTGGAGAGACAGTTTGAAGGGTGAGAGCTGGAGAGACAGTTTGAAGGTCAAGAGCTGGAGCGACAGTTTGAAGGATGAGAGCTGGAGAGACAGTTTGAAGGCCGAGAGCTGGAGAGACAGCTTGAAAGACGAGAGGTGCAGAGACAGTTTGAAGGTCGAGAGCTATAATGACAGTTTGAAGGTCGAGAGCTGGAAAGACAGTTTGAAGGTCGAGAGCTGGAGAGACAGATTGAAGGTCGAGAGCTGGAGTGACAGTTTGAAGGTCGATAGCTGGAGAGACAGTTTGAAGGAGTGAGAGCTGGAGAGACAGCTTGAAGGAGCAGAGCTGGAGAGACAGTTTGAAGGTCGAGAGCTGGAGAGACAGTTTGAAGGTCGAGAGCTGGAGAGACAGTTTGAAGGAGCGAGAGCTGGAGAGACAGTTTGAAGGTCGAGAGCTCGAGAGACAGTTTGAAGGAGCGAGAGCTGGAGTGACAGTTTGAAGGTCGAGAGCTGGAGAGACAATTTGAAGGTCGAGAGCTGGAGTGACAGATTGAAGGTTGAGAGCTGGAGGGACAGTTTGAAGGTCGAGAGCTGGAGAGACAGTTTGAATGAGCAAGAGCCGGAGAGACAGTTTGAAGGATGAGAGCTGGAGAGACAGTTTGAAGTTCGAGAGCTGGAGAGACAGTTTGAAGGTCGAGAGCTGGAGCGACAGTTTGAAGGTCGAGAGCTGGAGAGGCAGATTTAAGGTCGGGAGCTGGAGTGACAGTTTGAAGGTCGAGAGCTGGAGAGATAGTTTGAAGTTCGAGAGCTGGAGACACACTTTGAAGGTCGAGAGCTGGAGTGACAGTTTGAACATCAGGAGCTGGAGAGACAGATTGAAGGAGCAGAGCTGGAGAGAGAGTATGAAGGTCGAGAGCTGGAGAGACAGTTTGAGGGATGAGAGCTGGAGAGACAGTTTGAAGGAGCGAGAGCTGGAGCGACAGTTTGAAGGATGAGAGCTGGAGTGACAGTTTGAAGGTCGAGAGCTGGAGTGACAGTTCGAAGGTCGAGAGCTGGTGAGACAGTTTGCAAGACGAGAGCTGGAGAGAGTATTTGAAGGTCCAGAGCTGGAGTGACAGTTTGAAGGTCGAGAGCTGGAGAGACAGTTTGCAGGTCGAGATCTGCAGAGACAGTTTGAAGGTCGAGAGCTGGAAAGACAGTTTGAAGGAGCGAGAGCTGGAGAGACAGTTTGAAGGAACAGAGCTGGAGAGACAGTTTGAAGGTCGAGAGCTGGAGAGACAGTTTGAAGGAGTCATAGAGTAATACAGCACGGATAGAGGCCCTTCGGCCCATCGTGTCCAGACCGGCCATCAAGCCCTGTCTAATCTAATCCCATATTCCACCATTTGGCCCGTAGCCTTGTATGCTATGGCATTTCAAGTGCACATCCAAATGCTTCTTAAATGTTGTTAGGTTTTCTGCCTCCACAACTCTTTCAGGCAGTGAGTTCCAGACTCCAACCACCCTCTGGGTGAAAAAGTTCTTTCTCAAATCCCCTCTAAACCTCCTGCCCTTTACCTTGAATCTATGCCCCCTAGTTATTGACCCCTCTACTAAGGGAAAAAGCTCCTCAGCATCCATCCTATCTATGCCCCTCATAATTTTGTACACCTCAATCATGTCCCCCCTCAGCCTCCTCTGCTCCAAGGAAAACAAACCCAATCTGCCCAGTCTCTCTTCATAGCTGAAGCGCTCCAGCCCTGGTAACATCCTGGTGATCCTCCTCTGCACCCTCTCTAACGAGATCACATCCTTCCTGTAGTGTGGCGACCAGAACTGCACACAGTATTCCAGCTGTGGCCTAACCAGTGTTTTATACAGCTCCATCATAACCTCCTTGCTCTTATATTCAATGCCTCGGCTAATGAAGGCAAGTATCCCATATGCCTTTTTTACCAACTTATCCACCTGTTCCGCCGCCTTCAGGGATCTGTGTACTTGCACACCCTAATCCCTCTGACCCTCCGTCTTGCCTAGGGTCTATCCATTCATTGTGTATTCCTTTGCCTTGTTAGTCCCCCCAAAGTGCATCACCTCGCACTTTTCCGGGTTAAATTCCATTTGCCACTGTTCCGCCCATCTGACCAACCCATCTATATCGTCCTGCAGACTGAGGCTACCCTCCTCGCTATTTACCACCCTACCAATTTTTGTATCATCCGCGAACTTACTGATCATACCCTTTACATTCATATCCAAGTCATTAATGTAGACCACAAACAGCAAGGGACCCAGCACCGATCCCTGTGGTACCCCACTGGCCACAGGCTTCCAGTCACAAAAACAACCTTCGACCATCACCCTCTGCCTTCTGCCACTAAGCCAGTTTTGTATCCAATGTGCCAAGGCACCCTGGATTCCATGGGCTCTTACCTTCTTGACCAGTCTCCTGTGTGGGACTTTATCGAAGGTCTTACTGAAATCCATGTATACCACATCCACTGCGTTACCCTCATCCACACACCTAGTCATCCCCTCAAAAAATTCAATCAAATTAGTCAGACATGATCTTCCCTTGACAAAGCCATGTTGACTATCCCTGATTAATCCTTGCCTCTCCAAGTGGAGACAAATTTTGTCCCTCAGGATTTTTTCCAATAATTTTCCTACCACTGATGTTAGGCTCACTGGCCTGTAGTTCCCCGGCTTTTCCCTACTACCCTTCTTGAATAATGGTACAACATTAGCGGTTCTCCAGTCCTCTGGCACATCCCCTGTGGCCAGAGAGGTCCTGAATATATCTGTTAGAGCCCCTGCAATCTCCTCCTTTGCCTCACACAGCAGCCTGGGATACATTTCATTCAGGCCTGGGGATTTATCCATTTTTAGGCCAGCTAGAACCGCCAATACCTCCTCCCTCTCAATGTTAATATGTTCGAGCATATCACAGGCCCCCCGCCCTATTTCTATGTCTACATCGTCCTTCTCCATAGTGAAAACAGATGCAAAAAATTCATTTAGATCCCCTCCGACATCTTCCAGCTCCACACACAGATTGCCACTTTTGTCCCTAATAGGCCCTATTTTTTCCCTAGTTATCCTCTTACCCTTAATATACTTATAAAACATCTTCGGATTTTCCTTTATTTTGCTCGCCAGTGTTATTTCATGGCCCCTCCTTGACCTCCTAATTTCTTTTTTAAGTATCCCCCTGCACTTTTTGTACTCCTCTAGGGCTTCCTCCGTCTTTAGCCTTTTGTATCTGCCAAAAGCCCTCCTTTTTTTCCTAACCCATTCTCGTATATCCCCTGACATCCACGGTTCCCTGTGGTTTTTGGAACCACTCTTGACCTTTACGGGAACATGTTGCCATTGTATGATCTCAATCTCCCTTCTGAAAGCCTCCCATTGCTCCGATGCGGATTATCCTACAAGTAGCTGATCCCAGTCCATTTTGGCCAGATCCTGCCTTATCCTTTTAAAATCGGCCTTCCCCCAATTTAGAACCTTTATTTCTGGCCCATCCCTGTCCTTTTCCATGACCACCTTAAATCTTACCATATTATGGTCACTATCACCAAAGTGCTCACCTACTAGCACTTTTTCCACTTGGCCGGCCACATTCCCTAGAATTAGGTCCAGTACCACCCCCTCTCTTGTAGGACTTTCTACATGCTGGCTCAAAAAGCTCTCCTGGATGCACTTTAAGAATTCTACACCCTCTGAGCCTTTCACACTCTGACTATCCCAGTTAATATTGTGGAAGTTGAAATCCCCCATTATTATTACCCTATTATTTGCACATTTCTCTGAGATTTGCCTACATATCTGTTCCTTTATCTCCCCCTGACTGTTTGGAGGCCTATAGTACACTCCCAGCAAAGTGCTTGCCCCCTTTTTGTTTTTAAGCTCCACCCATATGGCCCCATTAGAGGAACCTGCTAATATATCATCCCTCCTTACTGCAGTAATTGACTCCTTAATTAATATTGCAACACCCCCTCCTCTTATACCTCCCCCTCTGTCTCGCCTGAAGATTCTGTACCCCAGAATGTTCAGCTGCCAGTCTTGCCCCTCCCTCAACCATGTCTCCGTGATAGCAACAATATCATACTCCCATGTGTTTATCAACACCTTCAGTTCATCCACCTTATTTGCAAGACTCCTTGCATTAAAATAGATGCCATCCAGCCTTGCCCTTATACATTTGCCCTGTCTACCAAGCTGACTTGTTTTTTTCTCTATAATTGGCAGCACATCCCCCCCTATTTCAGCTCCCCTCTGTATCCCATCCCCTGCCAAGTTAGTTTAAACCCCCCCCAACAGTGCTAGCAAACCTCCCCGCAAGGATATTTGTCCCGCTCTGGTTCAGGTGCAACCCGTCCGACTTGTACAAGTCCCACCTTTCCCAGAAGCAGGCCCAGTGATCCAGGAAAGTAAAACCCTCCCCCCTACACCAACTCTTTAGCCATGCATTCATCTGCTCTATCCTCCCATTCCTATACTTACTAGCACGTGGCACTGGGAGTAATCCAGAGATTACAACCTTTGAGGTCCTGCTCTTTAATCTGTTACCTAGCTCCCTAAATTCTTGATGCAGGACCTCATCCCTCTTTTTACCTATGTCGTTGGTACCAATGTGGACCACGACCACTGGCTGTTCACCCTCCCCCTCCAGAATGCCCTGCAGCCGCTCAGTGACATCCTTGACTCTGGCACCAGGGAGGCAACAAACCATCCTGGATTCACGTCTATGGCCACAGAAATGCCTATCTGTTCCCCTTACTATAGAATCCCCTACCACTATTGCTCTCCCACTCTTTTTCCCCCTTCCTGGGCAGCAGGAGCACCCCCAGTGCCAGGAAGTTGGCTGCTGCTGCCTTCCCCTGGTGAGTCATCCCCCTCAACAGTATCCAAAGCAGTATACTTGTTTGAAAGGGGGATGTCTGCAGGGGTTCCCTGCACTACCTGCCTGCCTTTGTTGCTCCGCCTGATGGTCACCCCCTGTGCTGCCCTACCCTGAGGCGTGAACAACTCGCTAAATGTGCTATCCACGAGCCTCTCAGCATCGCGCATGCTCCAAAATTCATCCACCCGCAGCTCGAGCGCCGCAATGCGGTCTACAAGTAGCTGCAGCTGGATGCATTTCCCGCACACATGGTCGTCAGGGACACTGGCAGCGTCCCTGATTTCCCACATGGAGCAAGAGGAGCAGAACACGGGTCTGAGCTCTCCTGCCATGACTTACTGCTTTAATTAATTAAAAAATTTATTCAATACCCCAGTTACAGGTATACTCTAGGGCGCTTTATTTACCAACTGTCCCCACTACACCAGAGACCCTAGAAATTTAACACCACAGAAGTCAAGCTTGTATTGAAAAGAGAGAAATACTCACCAACCAATCACTTACCTGCTCCCTGGTGACGTCACACTCTGATTACTTTTTACCTCTCTCCTCTGCTGTTGATTTGGTATGGCCTCTGCCTTCGCGCCGGTTTTTAAGCCGGGCTCCTCCTCCACTGCTGCTCTCCCCCGAACTGGTCGGGCCTCTGCCTTTGCGCCGGTTTTTAAGCCGGGCTCCTCCTCAGCTGCTGCTCTCCCCCGAACTGGTCGGGCCTCTGCCTTCGCGCTGGTTTTTAAGCTGGGCTCCTCCTCTGCTGCTGCTCTCCCCTGAACTGGTCGGGCCTCTGCCTTCGCACCGGTTTTTAAGCCGGGCTCCTCCTCCACTGCTGCTCTCCCCCGAACTGGTCGGGCCTCTGCCTTTGCGCCGGTTTTTAATCCGGGCTCCTCCTCAGCTGCTGCTCTCCCCCGAACTGGTCGGGCCTCTGCCTTCGCGCTGGTCTTTAAGCTGGGCTCCTCCTCAGCTGCTGCTCTCCCCCGAACTGGTCGGGCCTCTGCCTTCGCGCTGGTTTTTAAGCTGGGCTCCTCCTCTGCTGCTGCTCTCCCCCGAACTGGTCGGGCCTCTGCCTTCGCGCTGGTTTTTAAGCCGGGCTCCTCCTCCACTGCTGCTCTCCCCCGAACTGGTCGGGCCTCTGCCTTTGCGCCGGTTTTTAAGCCGGGCTCCTCCTCAGCTGCTGCTCTCCCCCGAACTGGTCGGGCCTCTGCCTTCGCGCTGGTTTTTAAGCTGGGCTCCTCCTCTGCTGCTGCTCTCCCCCGAACTGGTCGGGCCTCTGCCTTCGCGCTGGTTTTTAAGCCGGGCTCCTCCTCCACTGCTGCTCTCCCCCGAACTGGTCGGGCCTCTGCCTTCGCGCCGGTTTTTAAGCCGGGCTCCTCCTCCGCTGCTGCTCTCACCCGAACTGGTCGGGCCTCTGCCTTCGCGCTGGTTTTTAAGCCGGGCTCCTCCTCCGCTGCTGCTCTCCCCAAACTGGTCGGGCCTCTGCCTTCGCTCCAGTTTTAAGCCGGGCTCCTCCTCCGCTGCTGCTCTCCCCCGAACTGGTCGGGCCTCAGCGAGAGCTGGAGTGACAGTTTGCAAGATGAGAGCTGGAGAGACAGTTTGAAGGTCGAGAGCTGGAGTGACAATTTGAAGGTCGAGAGCTGGAGTGACAGTTTGAACGTCGAGAGCTGGAGAGACAGTTTGAAGGAGCGAGAGCTGGCGAGGCAATTTGAAGGATGTGATCTGGAGAGACAGATTGAAGGTCGAGAGCTGGAGTGAAAGTTTGAAGGTCGAGAGCTAGAGAGACATTTGGAAGGAGTGAGAGCTGGAGAGACAGTTTGAAGGATGAGAGCTGCAGTGACAGTTTGAAGGTCGACAGCTTGAGTGACAGTTTGAAGGTCGAGAGCTGGAGAGACAGTTTGAAGGTCGAGAGCTGGAGAGACAGTTTGAAAGTCGAGAGCTGGAGAGACAATTTGAAGGTCGGGAGCTGGAGTGACAGTTAGATCGTCGAGAGCTGGAGAGACAGTTTGAAGGAGCGAGAGCTGGAGAGGCAATTTGAAGGATGTGATCTGGAGAGACAGATTGAAGGTCAAGAGCTGAAGTGACAGTTTGAAGGTCGAGAGCTGGAGTGACAGTTTGAAGGTCGAGAGCTGGAGAGACAGTTTGAAGGTCGAGAGCTGGAGAGACAGTTTGAAAGTTGAGAGCTGGAGAGACAGTTTGAAGGTCGAGAGCTGCTGAGAGCAGTTTGAAAGTCGAGAGCTGGAGAGACAGTTTGAAGGTCGAGAGCTGGAGAGACAGTTTGAAGGTCGAGAGCTGGAGAGACAGTTTGAAGGATGAGAGCTGCAGAGACAGTTTGAAAGTCGAGAGCTGGAGAGACAGTTTGAAGGTTGAGAGCTGGAGACACAGTTTGAAGGTCGAGAGCTGGAGTGACTCTTTGAAGGTCGAGAGCTGGAGAGACAGTTTGAATGTCGAGAGCTGGAGAGACAGTTTGAAGGAGCGAGAGCTCGAGATACAGTTTGAAGGTCGAGAGCTGGAGTGACAGTTTGAAAGTAGAGAGCTGGAGAGACAGTTTGAAGGTCGAGAGCTGGAGAGACAGTTTGAGGGTCGAGAGCTGGAGTGACAGTTTGAAGGTCGAGAGCTGGAGAGACAGTTTGAAGGTAGAGAGCTCGAGAGAGAGGACAGCTTGAAAGTCGAGAGCTGGAGTGACAGTTTGTAGGATGAGAGCTGGAGAGAGGACAATTTGAAGGTCGAGAGCTGGAGAGACAGTTTGAAGGACGAGAGCTGGAGTGACATTTTGAAGGTCGAGAGCTGGAGAGACAGTTTGAAGGTCGAGAGCTGGAGAGACAGTTTGAAGGTCGAGAGCTGGAGAGACAGTTTGAAGGTCGAGAGCTGGAGAGACAGTTTGAAGGTCGAGAGCTGGAGAGACAGTTTGAAGGTCGAGAGCTGGAGTGACAGTTTGAAGGTCGAGAGCTGGAGAGACAGTTTGAATGTCGAGAGCTGGAGAGACAGTTTGAAGGAGCGAGAGCTCGAGATACAGTTTGAAGGTCGAGAGCTGGAGTGACAGTTTGAAAGTAGAGAGCTGGAGAGACAGTTTGAAGGTCGAGAGCTGGAGAGACAGTTTGAGGGTCGAGAGCTGGAGTGACAGTTTGAAGGTCGAGAGCTGGAGAGACAGTTTGAAGGTAGAGAGCTCGAGAGAGAGAACAGCTTGAAGGTCGAGAGCTGGAGTGACAGTTTGTAGGATGAGAGCTGGAGAGAGGACAATTTGAAGGACAAAAAAAAGCGCCAGAGCGGAAGATTGGGAACAGTTTAAGATAGAGCAAAGGAGGGCAAAGGGCATGATCAAGAGGGGCAAAATAGCTTACGAAAACAAGCTGGCGGAAAATATAAAAACTAACTCCAAAAGCTTTTATAAATATATCAAAAGGAAAAGACTGGTGAAAACCAAAGTTGGTCCATTGCAGTCAGATACGGGGGAATATATAATGGGAAATAAGGAAATGGCAGATCAACTAAATGCATACTTTGGGTCAGTCTTTACGAAGGAAGACACAAAAAACCTCCCTGGGATATCGGGAAAAATAGGGACATTGGCAAAGGAGGAACTGACGCAAATCAATATCTCTAAGGATATGGTGTTAAGGAAGCTAAAGGGATTGAAGGTGGACAAATCCCCAGGGCCTGATAACATGCATCCTAGGGTACTGAAGGAGGTGGCCCTAGAGATAGCGGATGCACTAAGGATGATTTTTCAGAATTCATTAGACTCGGGAACAGTGCCGATGGATTGGAGGGTAGCTAACGTTACCCCACTATTCAAAAAGGGGGGTAGGGAAAAAGCAGGTAATTACAGACCTGTAAGCCTTACATCAGTTGTGGGCAAAATGCTGGAGTCCATCATTAAGGATGAAATAGCGGAGCACTTAGCAAATGGGGACAGGATAGGACAGAGTCAACATGGATTTACAAAGGGTAAATCGTGCTTGACTAATCTATTGGAATTTTTTGAGGGAGTAACTGGTAGAATAGATGGGGGAGAGCCAGTAGATGTGGTGTACCTGGACTTCCAAAAGGCCTTCGATAAGGTCCCACATAAAAGATTAGCATGGAAAATTGAGGCTCATGGGATAAAGGGGAAAGTTTTGGCGTGGATAGGGAACTGGCTGTCAGATAGAAAACAGAGAGTTGGAATAAACGGCTCATTTTCTGAATGGCAGGCAGTAACAAGTGGGGTACCACAGGGATCTGTCCTGGGCCCCCAGCTGTTCACAATTTACATTAATGACCTGGATCAGGGAGTCGGATGCAGCATTTCCAAATTTGCAGACGACACTAAACTAGGAGGTGGGGTGGGCTCAGAGGAAGAGACCAGGAAGCTCCAGAGCGATTTGGACAGACTGGGCGATTGGGCGGATAAATGGCAGATGCACTATAATGTGGACAAGTGCGAAGTTATCCACCTTGGGTGCAGGAACGGGAGGGCAAATTATTATTTAAATGGCAATAGATTGGGAGAGGGGGAAGTACAGAGAGACCTGGGTGTTCTTGTACACCAGTCACTGAAGGCGAGCATGCAGGTGCAACAGGCGGTCAAGAAGGCAAACGGTATGCTGGCCTTCATAGCAAAAGGGTTAGAATACAGGAACAGGGATACCTTGCTGCAGCTGTACAGGGCACTGGTGAGACCACACCTCGAGTACTGTGTACAGTTTTGGTCGCCTCATCTGAGGAAGGATGTTCTTGCCATGGAGGGGGTGCAGCGGCGATTCACCAGGCTGATACCAGGAATGGCGGGAATGACCTATGAGGAGAGACTATGTAGTTTAGGGATGTACACACTGGAGTTTAGAAGATTGAGAGGGGACCTCATAGAAGTGTATAAAATTCTGACAGGTCTAGACAGACTGGATGCAGAAGGAATGTTTCCTTTGGCGGGTGAGAACAGAACTAGAGGACATAATTTAAGGATAAGGGCTAAACCATTTAGGACAGAGATGAGGGGGAATTTCTTCACTCAGAGAGTGGTGAACCTGTGGAACTCATTGCCACAGAGGGCAGTGTACGCCAGCTCATTAAATATATTTAAGAGGGAATTAGATATATTTCTACGGGCAAAAGGGGTTAAGGGTTACGGAGAGAAGGCGGGGACGGGATACTGAATTAAAGGATCAGCCATGATCTCATTAAATGGCGGAGCAGGCACGAAGGGCCGAATGGCCTACTCCTGCTCCTATCTTCTATGTATCTATGTATCTATGTAAGGTCGAGAGCTGGAGAGACAGTTTGAAGGTCGAGAGCTGGAGAGACAGTTTGAAGGTCGAGAGCTGGAGAGACAGTTTGAAGGTCGAGAGCTGGAGAGACAGTTTGATGGTCGAGAGCTGGAGAGACAGTTTGAAGGAGCGAGAGCTGGAGTGACAGTTTGAAAGACGAGAGCTTGAGAGACAGTTTGAAGGTCGAGAGCTGGAGATACAATTTGAAGGTCGAGAGCTGGAGTGTCAGTTTGAATGTCGAGAGCTGGTGCGACAATTTGAAGGTCGAGAGCTGGAGAGACAGTTTGAAGGAGCGAGAGCTGGAGAGACAGTTTGAAGGATGAGAGCTGGAGAGAGAGTTTGAAGGTCGAGAGCTGGAGTGACAGTTTGAAGGTCGAGAGCTGGGGAGACCTTTTAAAGGTCGAGAGCTGGGGAGACCTTTTGAAGGTCGAGAGCTGGAGAGACAGTTTGAAGGTCGAGAGCTGGAGAGACAGTTTGAAGGACGAGAGCTGGAGAAACAGTTTGAAGGTCGAGAGCTGGAGAGACAGTTTGAAGGTCGAGAGCTGGAGAGACAGTTTGAAGGTCGAGAGCTGGGAAGACAGTTTGAAGGCGCGAGAGCTGGAGTGACAGTATGAAAGACGAGAGCTGGAGAGACTGCTTGAATGTCGGGAGCTGGAGAGACAATTTGAAAGTTGAGAGCTGGAGAGACAGTTTGAAGGTCGAGAGCTGGAGAGACAGTTTGAAGGTAGAGAGCTCGAGAGAGACGACAGCTTGAAGGTCGAGAGCTGGAGTGACAGTTTGTAGGATGAGAGCTGGAGAGAGGACAATTTGAAGTTCGAGAGCTGGAGAGACAGTTTGAAGGTCGAGAGCTGCAGTGACATTTTGAAGGTCGAGAGCTGGAGAGACAGTTTGAAGGTCGAGAGCTGGAGAGGCAGTTTGAAGGTCGAGAGCTGGAGAGACAGTTGAAGGAGCGAGAGCTGCAGATACAGTTTTAAGGAGCAGAGCTGGAGAGACAGTTTGAAGGTCGTGAGCTGGAGAGACAGTTTGAAGGAGCGAGAGCTGGAGTGACAGTTTGAAAGACGAGAGCTGGAGTGACAGTTTGAAGGTCGAGAGCTGGAGAGACAGTTTGAAGGTCATGAGCTGGAGTGACAGTTTGAAGTCGAGAGCTGGAGAGACAGTTTGAATGTCGAGAGCTGGAGAGACAGTTTGAAGGAGCGAGAGCTGGAGTGACATTTTGAAGGTCGAGAGCTGGAGAGACAGTTTGAAGGTCGAGAGCTCGAGATACAGTTTGAAGGTCGAGAGCTGGAGTGACAGTTTGAAAGTCGAGAGCTGGAGAGACAGTTTGAAGGTCGAGAGCTGGAGAGACAGTTTGAAGGTAGAGAGCTCGAGAGAGACGACAGCTTGAAGGTCGAGAGCTGGAGTGACAGTTTGTAGGATGAGAGCTGGAGAGAGGACAATTTGAAGTTCGAGAGCTGGAGAGACAGTTTGAAGGTCGAGAGCTGCAGTGACATTTTGAAGGTCGAGAGCTGGAGAGACAGTTTGAAGGTCGAGAGCTGGAGAGGCAGCTTGAAGGTCGAAAGCTGGAGAGACAGTTTGAAGGTCGAGAGCTGGAGAGACAGTTTGAAGGAGCGAGATCTGGAGTGACAGTTTGAAAGACGAGAGCTGGAGAGACAGTTTGAAGGTCGAGAGCTGGAGATACAATTTGAAGGTCGAGAACTGGAGTGACAGTTTGAAGGTCGAGAGCTGGTGAGACAATTTGAAGGTCGAGAGCTGGAGAGACAGTTTGAAGGTCGAGAGCAGGAGAGACAGTTTGAAGGTCGAGAGCTGCAGAGACAGATTGAAGGTCGAGAACTGGAGAGACAGTTTGAAGGTCGAGAGCTGGAGAGACAGTTTGAAGGTCGAGAGCTGTCGAGACAGTTTGAAGGTCGAGAGCTGGAGGGACAGTTTGAAGGTTGAGAGCTAGGGAGACAGTTTGAAGGATGAGAGCTGGAGAGACAGTTTGAAGGTCGAGAGCTGGAGAGACAGTTTGAAGGAGCGAGAGCTGGAGAAACAGTTTGAAGGAGCAGAGCTGGAGAGACAGTTTGAATGTCGAGAGCTGGAGAGACTGTTTGAAGGAGCGAGAGCTGGAGAAACAGTTTGAAGGAGCAGAGCTGGAGAGACAGTTTGAAGGTCGAGAGCTGGAGAGACAATTTGAAGGTCGAGAGCTGGAGTGACAGTTTGAAGGTTGAGAGCTGGTGAGACAATTTGAAGGTCGAGAGCTGGAGAGACAGTTTGAAGGAGCGAGAGCTGGAGAGACAGTTTGAAGGTCGAGAGCTGGAGAGACCTTTTGAAGGTCGAGATCTGGGGAGACAGTTTGAAGGTCGAGAGCTGGAGAGACAGTTTGAAGGACGAGAGCTGGAGTGACAGTTTGAAGGTCGAGAGCTGGAGTGACAGTTTGAAGGTTGAGAGCTGGAGAGACAGTTTGAAGTTCGAGAGCTGGAGTGACAGTTTGAAGGTCGAGAGCAGGAGAGACAGTTTGAAGGTCGAGAGCTGAAGAGACAGTTTGAAAGTCGAGAGCTGGAGTGACAGTTTGAAGGTCGAGAGCTGGAGAGACAGTTTGAAGTTCGAGAGCTGGAGAGACAGTTTGAAGGTCGAGAGCTGGAGAGACAGTTTGAGGGTCGAGAGCTCGAGAGAGGACAGTTTGAAGGTGCAGAGCTGGAGTGACAGTTCGTAGGATGAGAGCTGGAGAGAAGACAGTTTGAAGGTCGAGAGCTGGAGAGACAATTTGAAGGTCGAGAGCTGGAGTGACATTTTGAAGGTCGAGAGCTGGAGAGACAGTTTGAAGGTCGAGAGCTGGAGAGATAGTTTGAAGGTCGAGAGCTGGAGAGACAGTTTGAAGGTCGAGAGCTGGACAGACAGTTTGAAGGTCGAGAGCTGGACAGACAGTTTGAAGGTCGAGAGCTGGAGAGACAGTTTGAAGGTCGAGAGCTGGAGAGACAGCTGGAAGGAGCGAGAGCTGGAGAAACAGTTTGAAGGAGCAGAGCTGGAGAGACAGTTTGAAGGTCGAGAGCTGGAGAGACAGTTTGAAGGAGCGAGAGCTGGAGTGACAGTTTGAAAGACGAGAGCTGGAGAGACAGTTTGAAGGTCGAGAGCTGGAGATACAATTTGAAGGTCGAGAGCTGGAGTGACAGTTTGAAGGTCGAGAGCTGGAGAGACAGTTTGAAGGTCGAGAGCTGGGGAGACAGTTTGAAGGCGCAAGAGCTGGAGTGACAGTATGAAAGACGAGAGCTGGAGAGACTGTTTGAATGTCGAGAGCTGGAGAGACAATTTGAAAGTTGAGAGCTGGAGAGACAGTTTGATGGTTGAGAGCTGGAGGGACATTTTTAAACTTGAGATCTGATGAGACAGTTTGAAGGTCGAGAGCTGGAGAGACAGTTTGAAGGTCGAGAGCTGGATAGACAGTTTGAAGGTCGAGAGCTGGAGAGACAGTTTGAAGGACCGAGAGCTGGAGAGACAGTTTTAAGGAGCAGAGCTGGAGAGACAGTTTTTAAAGTCGAGAGCTGGAGAGACAGTTTGAAGGAGCGAGAGCTGGAGTGACAGTTTGAAAGACGAGACCTGAAGTGACAGTTTGAAGGTCGAGAGCTGGAGAGACAGTTTGAAGGTCGAGAGCTGGAGTGACAGTTTGAAGGTCGAGAGCTGGAGAGACAGTTTGACTGTCGAGAGCTGGAGAGACAGTTTGAAGGAGCGAGAGCTCGAGATGCAGTTTGAAGGTCGAGAGCTGGAGTGACAGTTTGAAAGTAGAGAGCTGGAGAGACAGTTTGAAGGTCGAGTGCTGGAGAGACAGTTTGAGGGTCGGGAGCTGGAGTGACAGTTTGAAGGTCGAGAGCTGGAGAGACAGTTTGAAGGTAGAGAGCTCGAGAGAGAGGACAGCTTGAAGGTCGAGAGCTGGAGTGACAGTTTGTAGGATGAGAGCTGGAGAGAGGACAATTTGAAGGTGGAGAGCTGGAGAGACAGTTTGAAGGTCGAGAGCTGGAGTGACATTTTGAAGGTCGAGAGCTGGAGAGACAGTTTGAAGGTCGAGAGCTGGAGAGACAGTTTGAAGGTCGAGATCTGGAGAGACAGTTTGAAGGTCGAGAGCTGGAGAGACAGTTTGAAGGTCGAGAGCTGGAGAGACAGTTTGAAGGTCGAGAGCTGGAGAGACAGTTTGAAGGTCGAGAGCAGGAGAGACAGTTTGAAGGAGCGAGAGCTGGAGTGACAGTTTGAAAGACGAGAGCTTGAGAGACAGTTTGAAGGTCGAGAGCTGGAGATACAATATGAAGGTCTAGAGCTGGAGTGACAGTTTGAAGGTCGAGAGCTGGTGAGACAATTTGAAGGTCGAGAGCTGGAGAGACAGTTTGAAGGAGCGAGAGCTGGAGAGACAGTTTGAAGGATGAGAGCTGGAGAGAGAGTTTGAAGGTCGAGAGCTGGAGTGACAGTTTGAAGGTCGAGAGCTGGGGAGACTTTTGAAGGTCGAGAGCTGGGGAGACCTTTTGAAGGTCGAGAGCTGGAGATACAGTTTGAAGGTCGATAGCTGGAGAGACAGTTTGAAGGACGAGAGCTGGAGAAACAGTTTGAAGGTCGAGAGCTGGAGAGACAATTTGAAGGTCGAGAGCTGGAGAGACAGTTTGAAGGTCGAGAGCTGGAGAGATAGTTTGAAGGTCGAGAGCTGGAGAGACAGTTTGAAGGTCGAGAGCTGGAGAGACAGTTTGAAGGTCGAGAGCTGGACAGGCAGTTTGAAGGTCGAGAGCTGGAGAGACAGGTTGAAGGTCGAGAGCTAGGGAGACATTTTGAAGGAAGGGAGCTGGAGAGACAGTTTGAAGGTCGAGAGCTGGAGAGACAGTTTGAAGGACCGAGAGCTGGAGAAACAGTTTGAAGGAGCAGAGCTGGAGAGACAGTTTGAAGGTCGAGAGCTGGAGAGACAGTTTGAAGGAGCGAGAGCTGGAGTGACAGTTTGAAAGACGAGAGCTGGAGAGACAGTTTGACGGTCGAGAGCTTTTGATACAATTTGAAGGTCGAGAGCTGGAGTGACAGTTTGAAGGTCGAGAGCTGGAGAGACAGTTTGAAGGTCGAGAGCTGGGGAGACAGTTTGAAGGCGCAAGAGCTGGAGTGACAGTATGAAAGACGAGAGCTGGAGAGACTGTTTGAATGTCGAGAGCTGGAGAGACAATTTGAAAGTTGAGAGCTGGAGAGACAGTTTGAAGGTCGAGAGCTGGAGAGACAGTTTGAAGGTCGAGAGCTGGATAGACAGTTTGAAGGTCGAGAGCTGGAGAGACAGTTTGAAGGAGCGAGAGCTGGAGAGACAGTTTTAAGGAGCAGAGCTGGAGAGACAGTTTGAAGGTCGAGAGCTGGAGAGACAGTTTGAAGGAGCGAGAGCTGGAGTGACAGTTTGAAAGACGAGAGCTGAAGTGACAGTTTGAAGGTCGAGAGCTGGAGAGACAGTTTGAAGGTCGAGAGCTGGAGTGACAGTTTGAAGGTCGAGAGCTGGAGAGACAATTTGAATGTCGAGAGCTGGAGAGACAGTTTGAAGGAGCGAGAGCTCGAGATACAGTTTGAAGGTCGAGAGCTGGAGTGACAGTTTGAAAGTAGAGAGCTGGAGAGACAGTTTGAAGGTCGAGAGCTGGAGAGACAGTTTGAGGGTCGAGAGCTGGAGTGACAGTTTGAAGGTCGAGAGCTTGAGACACAGTTTGAAGGTAGAGAGCTCGAGAGAGAAGGCAGCTTGAAGGTCGAGAGCTGGAGTGACAGTTTGTAGGATGAGAGCTGGAGAGAGGACAATTTGAAGGTCGAGAGCTGGAGAGACAGTTTGAAGGTCGAGAGCTGGACAGACAGTTTGAAGGTCGAGAGCTGGAGGGACAGTTTGAAGGTCGAGAGCTGGAGAGACAGTTTGAAGGTCGAGAGCTGGAGAGACAGTTTGATGGTCGACAGCTGGAGAGACAGTTTGAACGAGCGAGAGCTGGAGTGACAGTTTGAAAGACGAGAGCTTGAGAGACAGTTTGAAGGTCGAGAGCTGGAGATACAATTTGAAGGTCGAGAGCTGGAGTGACAGTTTGAATGTCGAGAGCTGGTGAGACAATTTGAAGGTCGAGAGCTGGAGAGACAGTTTGAAGGAGCGAGAGCTGGAGTGACAGTTTGAAGGTCGAGAGCTGGGGAGACCTTTTGAAGGTCGAGAGCTGGGGAGACCTTTTGAAGGTCGAGAGCTGGAGAGACAGTTTGAAGGTCGAGAGCTGGAGAGACAGTTTGAAGGACGAGAGCTGGAGAAACAGTTTGACGGTCGAGAGCTGGAGAGACAGTTTGAAGGTCGAGAGCTGGAGAGACAGTTTGAAGGACGAGAGCTGGAGAAACAGTTTGACGGTCGAGAGCTGGAGAGACAGTTTGAAGGTCGAGAGCTGGAGAGACCTTTTGAAGGTCGAGATCTGGGGAGACAGTTTGAAGGTCGAGATCTGGGGAGACAGTTTGAAGGTCGAGAGCTGGAGAGACAGTTTGAAGGACGAGAGCTGGAGATACAGTTTGAATGTCGAGAGCTGGAGAGACAGTTTGAAGGAGCGAGAGCTGGAGTGACATTTTGAAGGTCGAGAGCTGGAGAGACAGTTTGAAGGTCGAGAGCTCGAGATACAGTTTGAAGGTCGAGAGCTGGAGTGACAGTTTGAAAGTCGAGAGCTGGAGAGACAGTTTGAAGGTCGAGAGCTGGAGAGACAGTTTGAAGGTAGAGAGCTCGAGAGAGACGACAGCTTGAAGGTCGAGAGCTGGAGTGACAGTTTGTAGGATGAGAGCTGGAGAGAGGACAATTTGAAGGTGGAGAGCTGGAGAGACAGTTTGAAGGTCGAGAGCTGCAGTGACATTTTGAAGGTCGAGAGCTGGAGAGACAGTTTGAAGGTCGAGAGCTGGAGAGGCAGCTTGAAGGTCGAGAGCTGGAGACACAGTTTGAAGGTCGAGAGCTGGAGAGACAGTTTGAAGGTCGAGAGCTGGAGAGACAGTTTGAAGGTCGAGAGCTGGAGAGACAGTTTGAAGGTCGAGAGCTGGAGAGACAGTTTGAAGGAGCGAGAGCTGGAGTGACAGTTTGAAAGACGAGAGCTGGAGAGACAGTTTGAAGGTCGAGAGCTGGAGATACAATTTGAAAGTCGAGAGCTGGAGTGACAGTTTGAAGGTCGAGAGCTGGAGAGACAGTTTGAAGGTCGCGAGCTGGAGAGACAGTTTGAAGGTCGAGAGCTGTAGAGACAGATTGAAGGTCGAGAACTGGAGAGACAGTTTGAAGGTCGAGAGCTGGAGAGACAGTTTGAAGGTCGAGAGCTGTCGAGACAGTTTGAAGGTCGAGAGCTGGAGGGACAGTTTGAAGGTTGAGAGCTGGGGAGACAGTTTGAAGGATGAGAGCTGGAGAGACAGTTTGAAGGTCGAGAGCTGGAGAGACAGTTTGAAGGAGCGAGAGCTGGAGAAACAGTTTGAAGGAGCAGAGCTGGAGAGACAGTTTGAATGTCGAGAGCTGGAGAGACTGTTTGAAGGAGCGAGAGCTGGAGAAACAGTTTGAAGGAGCAGAGCTGGAGAGACAGTTTGAAGGTCGAGAGCTGGAGAGACAATTTGAAGGTCGAGAGCTGGAGTGACAGTTTGAAGGTTGAGAGCTGGTGAGACAATTTGAAGGTCGAGAGCTGGAGAGACAGTTTGAAGGAGCGAGAGCTGGAGAGACAGTTTGAAGGTCGAGAGCTGGAGAGACCTTTTGAAGGTCGAGATCTGGGGAGACAGTTTGAAGGTCGAGAGCTGGAGAGACAGTTTGAAGGACGAGAGCTGGAGTGACAGTTTGAAGGTCGAGAGCTGGAGTGACAGTTTGAAGGTTGAGAGCTGGAGAGACAGTTTGAAGTTCGAGAGCTGGAGTGACATTTTGAAGGTCGAGAGCTGGAGAGACAGTTTGAAGGTCGCGAGCTGGAGAGACAGTTTGAAGGAGCGAGAGCTGGAGTGACAGTTTGAAGGTCGAGAGCAGGAGAGACAGTTTGAAGGTCGAGAGCTGAAGAGACAGTTTGAAAGTCGAGAGCTGGAGTGACAGTTTGAAGGTCGAGAGCTAGAGAGACAGTTTGAAGTTCGAGAGCTGGAGAGACAGTTTGAAGGTCGAGAGCTGGAGAGACAGTTTGAGGGTCGAGAGCTGGAGTGACAGTTTGAAAGTCGAGAGCTGGAGAGACGTTTTGAAGGTCGAGAGCTCGAGAGAGAGGACAGTTTGAAGTTGCAGAGCTGGAGTGACAGTTTGTAGGATGAGAGCTGGAGAGAGGACAGTTTGAAGGTCGAGAGCTGGAGAGACAATTTGAAGGTCGACAGCTGGAGTGACATTTTGAAGGTCGAGAGCTGGAGAGACAGTTTAAAGGTCGAGAGCTGGAGAGACAGTTTGAAGGTCGAGAGCTGGAGAGATAGTTTGAAGGTCGAGAGCTGGAGAGATAGTTTGATGGTCGAGAGCTGGAGAGACAGTTTGAAGGTCGAGAGCTGGA
This sequence comes from Somniosus microcephalus, assembly GCF_052327205.1. NCBI lineage: Eukaryota > Metazoa > Chordata > Chondrichthyes > Squaliformes > Somniosidae > Somniosus > Somniosus microcephalus. The sequence goes on from NC_140993.1 coordinate 751,322, forward strand.
CAGACAGTTTGAAGGTCGAGAGCTGGAGAGACAGTTTGAAGGTCGAGAGCTCGGGAGACATTTTGAAGGAAGGGAGCTGGAGAGACAGTTTGAAGGTCGAGAGCTGGAGAGACAGTTTGAAGGAGCGAGAGCTGGAGAAACAGTTTGAAGGAGCAGAGCTGGAGAGACAGTTTGAAGGTCGAGAGCTGGAGAGACAGTTTGAAGGAGCGGGAGCTGGAGTGACAGTTTGAAAGACGAGAGCTGGAGAGACAGTTTGAAGGTCGAGAGCTGGAGGGACAGTTTGAAGGTCGAGAGCTGGAGTGACAGTTTGAAGGTCGAGAGCTGGAGAGACAGTTTGAATGTCGAGAGCTGGAGAGACAGTTTGAAGGAGCGAGAGCTCGAGATACAGTTTGAAGGTCGAGAGCTGGAGTGACAGTTTGAAAGTAGAGAGCTGGAGAGACAGTTTGAAGGTCGAGAGCTGGAGAGACAGTTTGAGGGTCGAGAGCTGGAGTGACAGTTTGAAGGTCGAGAGCTGGAGAGACAGTTTGAAGGTAGAGAGCTCGAGAGAGAGAGAACAGCTTGAAGGTCGAGAGCTGGAGTGACAGTTTGTAGGATGAGAGCTGGAGAGAGGACAATTTGAAGGTCGAGAGCTGGAGAGACAGTTTGAAGGTCGAGAGCTGGAGAGACAGTTTGAAGGTCGAGAGCTGGAGAGACAGTTTGAAGGTCGAGAGCTGGAGAGACAGTTTGATGGTCGAGAGCTGGAGAGACAGTTTGAAGGAGCGAGAGCTGGAGTGACAGTTTGAAAGACGAGAGCTTGAGAGACAGTTTGAAGGTCGAGAGCTGGAGATACAATTTGAAGGTCGAGAGCTGGAGTGTCAGTTTGAATGTCGAGAGCTGGTGAGACAATTTGAAGGTCGAGAGCTGGAGAGACAGTTTGAAGGAGCGAGAGCTGGAGAGACAGTTTGAAGGATGAGAGCTGGAGAGAGAGTTTGAAGGTCGAGAGCTGGAGTGACAGTTTGAAGGTCGAGAGCTGGGGAGACCTTTTGAAGGTCGAGAGCTGGGGAGACCTTTTGAAGGTCGAGAGCTGGAGAGACAGTTTGAAGGTCGAGAGCTGGAGAGACAGTTTGAAGGACGAGAGCTGGAGAAACAGTTTGAAGGTCGAGAGCTGGAGAGACAGTTTGAAGGTCGAGAGCTGGAGAGACAGTTTGAAGGTCGAGAGCTGGGAAGACAGTTTGAAGGCGCGAGAGCTGGAGTGACAGTATGAAAGACGAGAGCTGGAGAGACTGCTTGAATGTCGGGAGCTGGAGAGACAATTTGAAAGTTGAGAGCTGGAGAGACAGTTTGAAGGTCGAGAGCTGGAGAGACAGTTTGAAGGTAGAGAGCTCGAGAGAGACGACAGCTTGAAGTTCGAGAGCTGGAGAGACAGTTTGAAGGTCGAGAGCTGCAGTGACATTTTGAAGGTCGAGAGCTGGAGAGACAGTTTGAAGGTCGAGAGCTGGAGAGGCAGTTTGAAGGTCGAGAGCTGGAGAGACAGTTTGAAGGAGCGAGAGCTGCAGAGACAGTTTTAAGGAGCAGAGCTGGAGAGACAGTTTGAAGGTCGTGAGCTGGAGAGACAGTTTGAAGGAACGAGAGCTGGAGTGACAGTTTGAAAGACGAGAGCTGGAGTGACAGTTTGAAGGTCGAGAGCTGGAGAGACAGTTTGAAGGTCATGAGCTGGAGTGACAGTTTGAAGTCGAGAGCTGGAGTGACATTTTGAAGGTCGAGAGCTGGAGAGACAGTTTGAAGGTCGAGAGCTCGAGATACAGTTTGAAGGTCGAGAGCTGGAGTGACAGTTTGAAAGTCGAGAGCTGGAGAGACAGTTTGAAGGTCGAGAGCTGGAGAGACAGTTTGAAGGTAGAGAGCTCGAGAGAGACGACAGCTTGAAGGTCGAGAGCTGGAGTGACAGTTTGTAGGATGAGAGCTGGAGAGAGGACAATTTGAAGTTCGAGAGCTGGAGAGACAGTTTGAAGGTCGAGAGCTGCAGTGACATTTTGAAGGTCGAGAGCTGGAGAGACAGTTTGAAGGTCGAGAGCTGGAGAGGCAGCTTGAAGGTCGAAAGCTGGAGAGACAGTTTGAAGGTCGAGAGCTGGAGAGACAGTTTGAAGGAGCGAGATCTGGAGTGACAGTTTGAAAGACGAGAGCTGGAGAGACAGTTTGAAGGTCGAGAGCTGGAGATACAATTTGAAGGTCGAGAACTGGAGTGACAGTTTGAAGGTCGAGAGCTGGTGAGACAATTTGAAGGTCGAGAGCTGGAGAGACAGTTTGAAGGTCGAGAGCAGGAGAGACAGTTTGAAGGTCGAGAGCTGCAGAGACAGATTGAAGGTCGAGAACTGGAGAGACAGTTTGAAGGTCGAGAGCTGGAGAGACAGTTTGAAGGTCGAGAGCTGTCGAGACAGTTTGAAGGTCGAGAGCTGGAGGGACAGTTTGAAGGTTGAGAGCTAGGGAGACAGTTTGAAGGATGAGAGCTGGAGAGACAGTTTGAAGGTCGAGAGCTGGAGAGACAGTTTGAAGGAGCGAGAGCTGGAGAAACAGTTTGAAGGAGCAGAGCTGGAGAGACAGTTTGAATGTCGAGAGCTGGAGAGACTGTTTGAAGGAGCGAGAGCTGGAGAAACAGTTTGAAGGAGCAGAGCTGGAGAGACAGTTTGAAGGTCGAGAGCTGGAGAGACAATTTGAAGGTCGAGAGCTGGAGTGACAGTTTGAAGGTTGAGAGCTGGTGAGACAATTTGAAGGTCGAGAGCTGGAGAGACAGTTTGAAGGAGCGAGAGCTGGAGAGACAGTTTGAAGGTCGAGAGCTGGGGAGACCTTTTGAAGGTCGAGATCTGGGGAGACAGTTTGAAGGTCGAGAGCTGGAGAGACAGTTTGAAGGACGAGAGCTGGAGTGACAGTTTGAAGGTCGAGAGCAGGAGAGACAGTTTGAAGGTCGAGAGCTGAAGAGACAGTTTGAAAGTCGAGAGCTGGAGTGACAGTTTGAAGGTCGAGAGCTAGAGAGACAGTTTGAAGTTCGAGAGCTGGAGAGACAGTTTGAAGGTCGAGAGCTGGAGAGACAGTTTGAGGGTCGAGAGCTGGAGTGACAGTTTGAAAGTCGAGAGCTGGAGAGACGTTTTGAAGGTCGAGAGCTCGAGAGAGAGGACAGTTTGAAGTTGCAGAGCTGGAGTGACAGTTTGTAGGATGAGAGCTGGAGAGAGGACAGTTTGAAGGTCGAGAGCTGGAGAGACAATTTGAAGGTCGAAAGCTGGAGTGACATTTTGAAGGTCGAGAGCTGGAGAGACAGTTTAAAGGTCGAGAGCTGGAGAGACAGTTTGAAGGTCGAGAGCTGGAGAGATAGTTTGAAGGTCGAGAGCTGGAGAGATAGTTTGAAGGTCGAGAGCTGGAGAGACAGTTTGAAGGTCGAGAGCTGGACAGACAGTTTGAAGGTCGAGAGCTGGAGAGACAGTTTGAAGGTCGAGAGCTCGGGAGACATTTTGAAGGAAGGGAGCTGGAGAGACAGTTTGAAGGTCGAGAGCTGGAGAGACAGTTTGAAGGAGCGAGAGCTGGAGAAACAGTTTGAAGGAGCAGAGCTGGAGAGACAGTTTGAAGGTCGAGAGCTGGAGAGACAGTTTGAAGGTCGAGAGCTGGAGAGACAGTTTGAAGGTCGAGAGCTGGAGTGACAGTTTGAAGGTCGAGAGCTGGAGAGACAGTTTGAATGTCGAGAGCTGGAGAGACAGTTTGAAGGAGCGAGAGCTCGAGATACAGTTTGAAGGTCGAGAGCTGGAGTGACAGTTTGAAAGTAGAGAGCTGGAGAGACAGTTTGAAGGTCGAGAGCTGGAGAGACAGTTTGAGGGTCGAGAGCTGGAGTGACAGTTTGAAGGTCGAGAGCTGGAGAGACAGTTTGAAGGTAGAGAGCTCGAGAGAGAGAACAGCTTGAAGGTCGAGAGCTGGAGTGACAGTTTGTAGGATGAGAGCTGGAGAGAGGACAATTTGAAGGTCGAGAGCTGGAGAGACAGTTTGAAGGTCGAGAGCTGGAGAGACAGTTTGAAGGTCGAGAGCTGGAGAGACAGTTTGAAGGTCGAGAGCTGGAGATACAATTTGAAGGTCGAGAGCTGGAGTGTCAGTTTGAATGTCGAGAGCTGGTGAGACAATTTGAAGGTCGAGAGCAGGAGAGACAGTTTGAAGGAGCGAGAGCTGGAGAGACAGTTTGAAGGATGAGAGCTGGAGAGAGAGTTTGAAGGTCGAGAGCTGGAGTGACAGTTTGAAGGTCGAGAGCTGGGGAGACCTTTTGAAGGTCGAGAGCTGGGGAGACCTTTTGAAGGTCGACAGCTGGAGAGACAGTTTGAAGGTCGAGAGCTGGAGAGACAGTTTGAAGGACGAGAGCTGGAGAAACAGTTTGAAGGTCGAGAGCTGGAGAGAGTTTGAAGGTCGAGAGCTGGAGAGACAGTTTGAAGGTCGAGAGCTGGGGAGACAGTTTGAAGGCGCGAGAGCTGGAGTGACAGTATGAAAGACGAGAGCTGGAGAGACTGCTTGAATGTTGGGAGCTGGAGAGACAATTTGAAAGTTGAGAGCTGGAGAGACAGTTTGAAGGTCGAGAGCTGGAGAGACAGTTTGAAGGTAGAGAGCTCGAGAGAGACGACAGCTTGAAGGTCGAGAGCTGGAGTGACAGTTTGTAGGATGAGAGCTGGAGAGAGGACAATTTGAAGTTCGAGAGCTGGAGAGACAGTTTGAAGGTCGAGAGCTGCAGTGACATTTTGAAGGTCGAGAGCTGGAGAGACAGTTTGAAGGTCGAGAGCTGGAGAGGCAGTTTGAAGGTCGAGAGCTGGAGAGACAGTTTGAAGGAGCGAGAGCTGCAGAGACAGTTTTAAGGAGCAGAGCTGGAGAGACAGTTTGAAGGTCGTGAGCTGGAGAGACAGTTTGAAGGAGCGAGAGCTGGAGGGACAGTTTGAAAGACGAGAGCTGGAGTGACAGTTTGAAGGTCGAGAGCTGGAGAGACAGTTTGAAGGTCATGAGCTGGAGTGACAGTTTGAAGTCGAGAGCTGGAGAGACAGTTTGAATGTCGAGAGCTGGAGAGACAGTTTGAAGGAGCGAGAGCTGGAGTGACATTTTGAAGGTCGAGAGCTGGAGAGACAGTTTGAAGGTCGAGAGCTGGAGATACAGTTTGAAGGTCGAGAGCTGGAGTGACAGTTTGAAAGTCGAGAGCTGGAGAGACAGTTTGAAGGTCGAGAGCTGGAGAGACAGTTTGAAGGTAGAGAGCTCGAGAGAGACGACAGCTTGAAGGTCGAGAGCTGGAGTGACAGTTTGTAGGATGAGAGCTGGAGAGAGGACAATTTGAAGTTCGAGAGCTGGAGAGACAGTTTGAAGGTCGAGAGCTGCAGTGACATTTTGAAGGTCGAGAGCTGGAGAGACAGTTTGAAGGTCGAGAGCTGGAGAGGCAGCTTGAAGGTCGAAAGCTGGAGAGACAGTTTGAAGGTCGAGAGCTGGAGAGACAGTTTGAAGGAGCGAGATCTGGAGTGACAGTTTGAAAGACGAGAGCTGGAGAGACAGTTTGAAGGTCGAGAGCTGGAGATACAATTTGGAGGTCGAGAACTGGAGTGACAGTTTGAAGGTCGAGAGCTGGTGAGACAATTTGAAGGTCGAGAGCTGGAGAGACAGTTTGAAGGTCGAGAGCAGGAGAGACAGTTTGAAGGTCGAGAGCTGCAGAGACAGATTGAAGGTCGAGAACTGGAGAGACAGTTTGAAGGTCGAGAGCTGGAGAGACAGTTTGAAGGTCGAGAGCTGTCGAGACAGTTTGAAGGTCGAGAGCTGGAGGGACAGTTTGAAGGTTGAGAGCTAGGGAGACAGTTTGAAGGATGAGAGCTGGAGAGACAGTTTGAAGGTCGAGAGCTGGAGAGACAGTTTGAAGGAGCGAGAGCTGGAGAAACAGTTTGAAGGAGCAGAGCTGGAGAGACAGTTTGAATGTCGAGAGCTGGAGAGACTGTTTGAAGGAGCGAGAGCTGGAGAAACAGTTTGAAGGAGCAGAGCTGGAGAGACAGTTTGAAGGTCGAGAGCTGGAGAGACAATTTGAAGGTCGAGAGCTGGAGTGACAGATTGAAGGTTGAGAGCTGGTGAGACAATTTGAAGGTCGAGAGCTGGAGAGACAGTTTGAAGGAGCGAGAGCTGGAGAGACAGTTTGAAGGTCGAGAGCTGGAGAGACCTTTTGAAGGTCGAGATCTGGGGAGACAGTTTGAAGGTTGAGAGCTGGAGAGACAGTTTGAAGTTCGAGAGCTGGAGTGACAGTTTGAAGGTCGAGAGCAGGAGAGACAGTTTGAAGGTCGAGAGCTGAAGAGACAGTTTGAAAGTCGAGAGCTGGAGTGACAGTTTGAAGGTCGAGAGCTGGAGAGACAGTTTGAAGTTCGAGAGCTGGAGAGACAGTTTGAAGGTCGAGAGCTGGAGAGACAGTTTGAGGGTCGAGAGCTCGAGAGAGGACAGTTTGAAGGTGCAGAGCTGGAGTGACAGTTCGTAGGATGAGAGCTGGAGAGAAGACAGTTTGAAGGTCGAGAGCTGGAGAGACAATTTGAAGGTCGAGAGCTGGAGTGACATTTTGAAGGTCGAGAGCTGGAGAGACAGTTTGAAGGTCGAGAGCTGGAGAGACAGTTTGAAGGTCGAGAGCTGGACAGACAGTTTGAAGGTCGAGAGCTGGACAGACAGTTTGAAGGTCGAGAGCTGGAGAGACAGTTTGAAGGTCGAGAGCTGGAGAAACAGCTGGAAGGAGCGAGAGCTGGAGAAACAGTTTGAAGGAGCAGAGCTGGAGAGACAGTTTGAAGGTCGAGAGCTGGAGAGACAGTTTGAAGGAGCGAGAGCTGGAGTGACAGTTTGAAAGACGAGAGCTGGAGAGACAGTTTGAAGGTCGAGAGCTGGAGATACAATTTGAAGGTCGAGAGCTGGAGTGACAGTTTGAAGGTCGAGAGCTGGAGAGACAGTTTGAAGGTCGAGAGCTGGGGAGACAGTTTGAAGGCGCAAGAGCTGGAGTGACAGTATGAAAGACGAGAGCTGGAGAGACTGTTTGAATGTCGAGAGCTGGAGAGACAATTTGAAAGTTGAGAGCTGGAGAGACAGTTTGATGGTTGAGAGCTGGAGGGACATTTTTAAACTTGAGATCTGATGAGACAGTTTGAAGGTCGAGAGCTGGAGAGACAGTTTGAAGGTCGAGAGCTGGATAGACAGTTTGAAGGTCGAGAGCTGGAGAGACAGTTTGAAGGACCGAGAGCTGGAGAGACAGTTTTAAGGAGCAGAGCTGGAGAGACAGTTTGAAGGTCGAGAGCTGGAGAGACAGTTTGAAGGAGCGAGAGCTGGAGTGACAGTTTGAAAGACGAGACCTGAAGTGACAGTTTGAAGGTCGAGAGCTGGAGAGACAGTTTGAAGGTCGAGAGCTGGAGTGACAGTTTGAAGGTCGAGAGCTGGAGAGACAGTTTGACTGTCGAGAGCTGGAGAGACAGTTTGAAGGAGCGAGAGCTCGAGATACAGTTTGAAGGTCGAGAGCTGGAGTGACAGTTTGAAAGTAGAGAGCTGGAGAGACAGTTTGAAGGTCGAGAGCTGGAGAGACAGTTTGAGGGTCGGGAGCTGGAGTGACAGTTTGAAGGTCGAGAGCTGGAGAGACAGTTTGAAGGTAGAGAGCTCGAGAGAGAGGACAGCTTGAAGGTCGAGAGCTGGAGTGACAGTTTGTAGGATGAGAGCTGGAGAGAGGACAATTTGAAGGTGGAGAGCTGGAGAGACAGTTTGAAGGTCGAGAGCTGGAGTGACATTTTGAAGGTCGAGAGCTGGAGAGACAGTTTGAAGGTCGAGAGCTGGAGAGACAGTTTGAAGGTCGAGATCTGGAGAGACAGTTTGAAGGTCGAGAGCTGGAGAGACAGTTTGAAGGTCGAGAGCTGGAGAGACAGTTTGAAGGTCGAGAGCTGGAGAGACAGTTTGAAGGTCGAGAGCAGGAGAGACAGTTTGAAGGAGCGAGAGCTGGAGTGACAGTTTGAAAGACGAGAGCTTGAGAGACAGTTTGAAGGTCGAGAGCTGGAGATACAATATGAAGGTCTAGAGCTGGAGTGACAGTTTGAAGGTCGAGAGCTGGTGAGACAATTTGAAGGTCGAGAGCTGGAGAGACAGTTTGAAGGAGCGAGAGCTGGAGAGACAGTTTGAAGGATGAGAGCTGGAGAGAGAGTTTGAAGGTCGAGAGCTGGAGTGACAGTTTGAAGGTCGAGAGCTGGGGAGACTTTTGAAGGTCGAGAGCTGTGGAGACCTTTTGAAGGTCGAGAGCTGGAGATACAGTTTGAAGGTCGATAGCTGGAGAGACAGTTTGAAGGACGAGAGCTGGAGAAACAGTTTGAAGGTCGAGAGCTGGAGAGACAGTTTGAAGGTCGAGAGCTGGAGAGACAGTTTGAAGGTCGAGAGCTGGAGAGATAGTTTGAAGGTCGAGAGCTGGAGAGACAGTTTGAAGGTCGAGAGCTGGAGAGACAGTTTGAAGGTCGAGAGCTGGACAGGCAGTTTGAAGGTCGAGAGCTGGAGAGACAGGTTGAAGGTCGAGAGCTAGGGAGACATTTTGAAGGAAGGGAGCTGGAGAGACAGTTTGAAGGTCGAGAGCTGGAGAGACAGTTTGAAGGACCGAGAGCTGGAGAAACAGTTTGAAGGAGCAGAGCTGGAGAGACAGTTTGAAGGTCGAGAGCTGGAGAGACAGTTTGAAGGAGCGAGAGCTGGAGTGACAGTTTGAAAGACGAGAGCTGGAGAGACAGTTTGACGGTCGAGAGCTTTTGATACAATTTGAAGGTCGAGAGCTGGAGTGACAGTTTGAAGGTGGAGAGCTGGAGAGACAGTTTGAAGGTCGAGAGCTGGGGAGACAGTTTGAAGGCGCAAGAGCTGGAGTGACAGTATGAAAGACGAGAGCTGGAGAGACTGTTTGAATGTCGAGAGCTGGAGAGACAATTTGAAAGTTGAGAGCTGGAGAGACAGTTTGAAGGTCGAGAGCTGGAGAGACAGTTTGAAGGTCGAGAGCTGGATAGACAGTTTGAAGGTCGAGAGCTGGAGAGACAGTTTGAAGGAGCGAGAGCTGGAGAGACAGTTTTAAGGAGCAGAGCTGGAGAGACAGTTTGAAGGTCGAGAGCTGGAGAGACAGTTTGAAGGAGCGAGAGCTGGAGTGACAGTTTGAAAGACGAGAGCTGAAGTGACAGTTTGAAGGTCGAGAGCTGGAGAGACAGTTTGAAGGTCGAGAGCTGGAGTGACAGTTTGAAGGTCGAGAGCTGGAGAGACAATTTGAATGTCGAGAGCTGGAGAGACAGTTTGAAGGAGCGAGAGCTCGAGATACAGTTTGAAGGTCGAGAGCTGGAGTGACAGTTTGAAAGTAGAGAGCTGGAGAGACAGTTTGAAGGTCGAGAGCTGGAGAGACAGTTTGAGGGTCGAGAGCTGGAGTGACAGTTTGAAGGTCGAGAGCTTGAGACACAGTTTGAAGGTAGAGAGCTCGAGAGAGAAGGCAGCTTGAAGGTCGAGAGCTGGAGTGACAGTTTGTAGGATGAGAGCTGGAGAGAGGACAATTTGAAGGTCGAGAGCTGGAGAGACAGTTTGAAGGTCGAGAGCTGGAGAGACAGTTTGAAGGTCGAGAGCTGGAGGGACAGTTTGAAGGTCGAGAGCTGGAGAGACAGTTTGAAGGTCGAGAGCTGGAGAGACAGTTTGATGGTCGACAGCTGGAGAGACAGTTTGAAGGAGCGAGAGCTGGAGTGACAGTTTGAAAGACGAGAGCTTGAGAGACAGTTTGAAGGTCGAGAGCTGGAGATACAATTTGAAGGTCGAGAGCTGGAGTGACAGTTTGAATGTCGAGAGCTGGTGAGACAATTTGAAGGTCGAGAGCTGGAGAGACAGTTTGAAGGAGCGAGAGCTGGAGTGACAGTTTGAAGGTCGAGAGCTGGGGAGACCTTTTGAAGGTCGAGAGCTGGGGAGACCTTTTGAAGGTCGAGAGCTGGAGAGACAGTTTGAAGGTCGAGAGCTGGAGAGACAGTTTGAAGGACGAGAGCTGGAGAAACAGTTTGACGGTCGAGAGCTGGAGAGACAGTTTGAAGGTCGAGAGCTGGAGAGACAGTTTGAAGGTCGAGAGCTGGGGAGACAGTTTGAAGGCGCGAGAGCTCGAGTGACAGTATGAAAGACGAGAGCTGGAGAGACTGCTTGAATGTCGAGAGCTGGAGAGACAATTTGAAAGTTGAGAGCTGGAGAGACAGTTTGATGGTTGAGAGCTGGAGAGACATTTTGAAAGTTGAGATCTGGAGAGACAGTTTGATGGTCGAGAGCTGGAGAGACAGTTTGAATGTCGAGAGCTGGATAGACAGTTTGAAGTTCGAGAGCTGGAGAGACAGTTTGAAGGAGCGAGAGCTGCAGAGACAGTTTTAAGGAGCAGAGCTGGAGAGACAGTTTGAAGGTCGTGAGCTGGAGAGACAGTTTGAAGGAGCGAGAGCTGGAGTGACAGTTTGAAAGATGAGAGCTGGAGTGACAGTTTGAAAGTCGAGATCTGGAGAGACAGTTTGAAGGTCGTGAGCTGGAGAGACAGTTTGAAGGAGCGAGAGCTGGAGTGGCATTTTGAAGGTCGAGAGCTGGAGAGACAGTTTGAAGGTCGAGAGCTCGAGATACAGTTTGAAGGTCGAGAGCTGGAGTGACAGTTTGAAAGTCGAGAGCTGGAGAGACAGTTTGAAGGTCGAGAGCTGGAGAGACAGTTTGAAGGTAGAGAGCTCGAGAGAGACGACAGCTTGAAGGTCGAGAGCTGGAGTGACAGTTTGAAGGATGAGAGCTGGAGAGAGGACAATTTGAAGGTGGAGAGCTGGAGAGACAGTTTGAAGGTCGAGAGCTGCAGTGACATTTTGAAGGTCGAGAGCTGGAGAGACAGTTTGAAGGTCGAGAGCTGGAGAGGCAGCTTGAAGGTCGAGAGCTGGAGACACAGTTTGAAGGTCGAGAGCTGGAGAGACAGTTTGAAGGTCGAGAGCTGGAGAGACAGTTTGAAGGTCGAGAGCTGGAGAGACAGTTTGAAGGTCGAGAGCTGGAGAGACAGTTTGAAGGAGCGAGAGCTGGAGTGACAGTTTGAAAGACGAGAGCTGGAGAGACAGTTTGAAGGTCGAGAGCTGGAGATACAATTTGAAAGTCGAGAGCTGGAGTGACAGTTTGAAGGTCGAGAGCTGGTGAGACAATTTGAAGGTCGAGAGCTGGAGAGACAGTTTGAAGGTCGCGAGCTGGAGAGACAGTTTGAAGGTCGAGAGCTGTAGAGACAGATTGAAGGTCGAGAACTGGAGAGACAGTTTGAAGGTCGAGAGCTGGAGAGACAGTTTGAAGGTCGAGAGCTGTCGAGACAGTTTGAAGGTCGAGAGCTGGAGGGACAGTTTGAAGGTTGAGAGCTGGGGAGGCAGTTTGAAGGATGAGAGCTGGAGAGACAGTTTGAAGGTCGAGAGCTGGAGAGACAGTTTGAAGGAGTGAGAGCTGGAGAAACAGTTTGAAGGAGCAGAGCTGGAGAGACAGTTTGAATGTCGAGAGCTGGAGAGACTGTTTGAAGGAGCGAGAGCTGGAGAAACAGTTTGAAGGAGCAGAGCTGGAGAGACAGTTTGAAGGTCGAGAGCTGGAGAGACCTTTTGAAGGTCGAGATCTGGGGAGACAGTTTGAAGGTCGAGAGCTGGAGAGACAGTTTGAAGGACGAGAGCTGGAGTGACAGTTTGAAGGTCGAGAGCTGGAGTGACAGTTTGAAGGTTGAGAGCTGGAGAGACAGTTTGAAGTTCGAGAGCTGGAGTGACATTTTGAAGGTCGAGAGCTGGAGAGACAGTTTGAAGGTCGCGAGCTGGAGAGACAGTTTGAAGGAGCGAGAGCTGGAGTGACAGTTTGAAGGTCGAGAGCAGGAGAGACAGTTTGAAGGTCGAGAGCTGAAGAGACAGTTTGAAAGTCGAGAGCTGGAGTGACAGTTTGAAGGTCGAGAGCTAGAGAGACAGTTTGAAGTTCGAGAGCTGGAGAGACAGTTTGAAGGTCGAGAGCTGGAGAGACAGTTTGAGGTTCGAGAGCTGGAGTGACAGTTTGAAAGTCGAGAGCTGGAGAGACGTTTTGAAGGTCGAGAGCTCGAGAGAGAGGACAGTTTGAAGTTGCAGAGCTGGAGTGACAGTTTGTAGGATGAGAGCTGGAGAGAGGACAGTTTGAAGGTCGAGAGCTGGAGAGACAATTTGAAGGTCGACAGCTGGAGTGACATTTTGAAGGTCGAGAGCTGGAGAGACAGTTTAAAGGTCGAGAGCTGGAGAGACAGTTTGAAGGTCGAGAGCTGGAGAGATAGTTTGAAGGTCGAGAGCTGGAGAGATAGTTTGAAGGTCGAGAGCTGGAGAGACAGTTTGAAGGTCGAGAGCTGGACAGACAGTTTGAAGGTCGAGAGCTGGAGAGACAGTTTGAAGGTCGAGAGCTCGGGAGACATTTTGAAGGAAGGGAGCTGGAGAGACAGTTTGAAGGTCGAGAGCTGGAGAGACAGTTTGAAGGAGCGAGAGCTGGAGAAACAGTTTGAAGGAGCAGAGCTGGAGAGACAGTTTGAAGGTCGAGAGCTGGAGAGACAGTTTGAAGGAGCGGGAGCTGGAGTGACAGTTTGAAAGACGAGAGCTGGAGAGACAGTTTGAAGGTCGAGAGCTGGAGATACAATTTGAAGGTCGAGAGCTGGAGTGACAGTTTGAAGGTCGAGAGCTGGAGAGACATTTTGAAGGTCGAGAGCTGGGGAGACAGTTTGAAGGTCGAGAGCTGGAGAGACAGTTTGAAGGTCGAGAGCTGGATAGACAGTTTGAAGGTCCAGAGCTGGAGAGACAGTTTGAAGGACCGAGAGCTGGAGAGACAGTTTTAAGGAGCAGAGCTGGAGAGACAGTTTGAAGGTCGAGAGCTGGAGAGACAGTTTGAAGGAGCGAGAGCTGAAGTGACAGTTTGAAAGACGAGAGCTGAAGTGACAGTTTGAAGGTCGAGAGCTGGAGTGACAGTTTGAAGGTCGAGAGCTGGAGAGACAGTTTGACTGTCGAGAGCTGGAGAGACAGTTTGAAGGAGCGAGAGCTCGAGATACAGTTTGAAGGTCGAGAGCTGGAGTGACAGTTTGAAAGTAGAGAGCTGGAGAGACAGTTTGAAGGTCGAGAGCTGGAGAGACAGTTTGAGGGTCGAGAGCTGGAGTGACAGTTTGAAGGTCGAGAGCTGGAGAGACAGTTTGAAGGTAGAGAGCTCGAGAGAGAGGACAGCTTGAAGGTCGAGAGCTGGAGTGACAGTTTGTAGGATGAGAGCTGGAGAGAGGACAATTTGAAGGTGGAGAGCTGGAGAGACAGTTTGAAGGTCGAGAGCTGGAGTGACATTTTGAAGGTCGAGAGCTGGAGAGACAGTTTGAAGGTCGAGAGCTGGAGAGACAGTTTGAAGGTCGAGAGCTGGAGAGACAGTTTGAAGGTCGAGAGCTGGAGAGACAGTTTGAAGGTCGAGAGCTGGAGAGACAGTTTGAAGGTCGAGAGCTGGAGAGACAGTTTGAAGCAGCGAGAGCTGGAGTGACAGTTTGAAAGACGAGAGCTTGAGAGACAGTTTGAAGGTCGAGAGCTGGAGATACAATTTGAAGATCTAGAGCTGGAGTGACAGTTTGAATGTCGAGAGCTGGTGAGACAATTTGAAGGTCGAGAGCTGGAGAGACAGTTTGAAGGAGCTAGAGAAGAAGAGACAGTTTGAAGGATGAGAGCTGGAGAGAGAGTTTGAAGGTCGAGTGCTGGAGTGACAGTTTGAAGGTCGAGAGCTGGGGAGACCTTTTGAAGGTCGAGAGCTGGGGAGACCTTTTGAAGGTCGAGAGCTGGAGAGACAGTTTGAAGGTCGATAGCTGGAGAGACAGTTTGAAGGACGAGAGCTGGAGAAACAGTTTGAAGGTCGAGAGCTGGAGAGACAGTTTGAAGGTCGAGAGCTGGAGAGACAGTTTGAAGGTCGAGAGCTGGGGAGACAGTTTGAAGGCGCGAGAGCTGGAGTGACAGTATGAAAGACGAGAGCTGGAGAGACTGCTTGAATGTCGAGAGCTGGAGAGACAATTTGAAAGTTGAGAGCTGGAGAGACAGTTTGATGGTTGAGAGCTGGAGAGACATTTTGAAAGTTGAGATCTGGAGAGACAGTTTGATGGTCGAGAGCTGGAGAGACAGTTTGAATGTCGAGAGCTGGATAGACAGTTTGAAGTTCGAGAGCTGGAGAGACAGTTTGAAGGAGCGAGAGCTGCAGAGACAGTTTTAAGGAGCAGAGCTGGAGAGACAGTTTGAAGGTCGTGAGCTGGAGAGACAGTTTGAAGGAGCGAGAGCTGGAGTGACAGTTTGAAAGATGAGAGCTGGAGTGACAGTTTGAAAGTCGAGATCTGGAGAGACAGTTTGAAGGTCGTGAGCTGGAGAGACAGTTTGAAGGAGCGAGAGCTGGAGTGGCATTTTGAAGGTCGAGAGCTGGAGAGACAGTTTGAAGGTCGAGAGCTCGAGATACAGTTTGAAGGTCGAGAGCTGGAGTGACAGTTTGAAAGTCGAGAGCTGGAGAGACAGTTTGAAGGTCGAGAGCTGGAGAGACAGTTTGAAGGTAGAGAGCTCGAGAGAGACGACAGCTTGAAGGTCGAGAGCTGGAGTGACAGTTTGAAGGATGAGAGCTGGAGAGAGGACAATTTGAAGGTGGAGAGCTGGAGAGACAGTTTGAAGGTCGAGAGCTGCAGTGACATTTTGAAGGTCGAGAGCTGGAGAGACAGTTTGAAGGTCGAGAGCTGGAGAGGCAGCTTGAAGGTCGAGAGCTGGAGACACAGTTTGAAGGTCGAGAGCTGGAGAGACAGTTTGAAGGTCGAGAGCTGGAGAGACAGTTTGAAGGTCGAGAGCTGGAGAGACAGTTTGAAGGTCGAGAGCTGGAGAGACAGTTTGAAGGAGCGAGAGCTGGAGTGACAGTTTGAAAGACGAGAGCTGGAGAGACAGTTTGAAGGTCGAGAGCTGGAGATACAATTTGAAAGTCGAGAGCTGGAGTGACAGTTTGAAGGTCGAGAGCTGGTGAGACAATTTGAAGGTCGAGAGCTGGAGAGACAGTTTGAAGGTCGCGAGCTGGAGAGACAGTTTGAAGGTCGAGAGCTGTAGAGACAGATTGAAGGTCGAGAACTGGAGAGACAGTTTGAAGGTCGAGAGCTGGAGAGACAGTTTGAAGGTCGAGAGCTGTCGAGACAGTTTGAAGGTCGAGAGCTGGAGGGACAGTTTGAAGGTTGAGAGCTGGGGAGGCAGTTTGAAGGATGAGAGCTGGAGAGACAGTTTGAAGGTCGAGAGCTGGAGAGACAGTTTGAAGGAGTGAGAGCTGGAGAAACAGTTTGAAGGAGCAGAGCTGGAGAGACAGTTTGAATGTCGAGAGCTGGAGAGACTGTTTGAAGGAGCGAGAGCTGGAGAAACAGTTTGAAGGAGCAGAGCTGGAGAGACAGTTTGAAGGTCGAGAGCTGGAGAGACCTTTTGAAGGTCGAGATCTGGGGAGACAGTTTGAAGGTCGAGAGCTGGAGAGACAGTTTGAAGGACGAGAGCTGGAGTGACAGTTTGAAGGTCGAGAGCTGGAGTGACAGTTTGAAGGTTGAGAGCTGGAGAGACAGTTTGAAGTTCGAGAGCTGGAGTGACATTTTGAAGGTCGAGAGCTGGAGAGACAGTTTGAAGGTCGCGAGCTGGAGAGACAGTTTGAAGGAGCGAGAGCTGGAGTGACAGTTTGAAGGTCGAGAGCAGGAGAGACAGTTTGAAGGTCGAGAGCTGAAGAGACAGTTTGAAAGTCGAGAGCTGGAGTGACAGTTTGAAGGTCGAGAGCTAGAGAGACAGTTTGAAGTTCGAGAGCTGGAGAGACAGTTTGAAGGTCGAGAGCTGGAGAGACAGTTTGAGGTTCGAGAGCTGGAGTGACAGTTTGAAAGTCGAGAGCTGGAGAGACGTTTTGAAGGTCGAGAGCTCGAGAGAGAGGACAGTTTGAAGTTGCAGAGCTGGAGTGACAGTTTGTAGGATGAGAGCTGGAGAGAGGACAGTTTGAAGGTCGAGAGCTGGAGAGACAATTTGAAGGTCGACAGCTGGAGTGACATTTTGAAGGTCGAGAGCTGGAGAGACAGTTTAAAGGTCGAGAGCTGGAGAGACAGTTTGAAGGTCGAGAGCTGGAGAGATAGTTTGAAGGTCGAGAGCTGGAGAGATAGTTTGAAGGTCGAGAGCTGGAGAGACAGTTTGAAGGTCGAGAGCTGGACAGACAGTTTGAAGGTCGAGAGCTGGAGAGACAGTTTGAAGGTCGAGAGCTCGGGAGACATTTTGAAGGAAGGGAGCTGGAGAGACAGTTTGAAGGTCGAGAGCTGGAGAGACAGTTTGAAGGAGCGAGAGCTGGAGAAACAGTTTGAAGGAGCAGAGCTGGAGAGACAGTTTGAAGGTCGAGAGCTGGAGAGACAGTTTGAAGGAGCGGGAGCTGGAGTGACAGTTTGAAAGACGAGAGCTGGAGAGACAGTTTGAAGGTCGAGAGCTGGAGATACAATTTGAAGGTCGAGAGCTGGAGTGACAGTTTGAAGGTCGAGAGCTGGAGAGACATTTTGAAGGTCGAGAGCTGGGGAGACAGTTTGAAGGTCCAGAGCTGGAGAGACAGTTTGAAGGACCGAGAGCTGGAGAGACAGTTTTAAGGAGCAGAGCTGGAGAGACAGTTTGAAGGTCGAGAGCTGGAGAGACAGTTTGAAGGAGCGAGAGCTGAAGTGACAGTTTGAAAGACGAGAGCTGAAGTGACAGTTTGAAGGTCGAGAGCTGGAGTGACAGTTTGAAGGTCGAGAGCTGGAGAGACAGTTTGACTGTCGAGAGCTGGAGAGACAGTTTGAAGGAGCGAGAGCTCGAGATACAGTTTGAAGGTCGAGAGCTGGAGTGACAGTTTGAAAGTAGAGAGCTGGAGAGACAGTTTGAGGGTCGAGAGCTGGAGTGACAGTTTGAAGGTCGAGAGCTGGAGAGACAGTTTGAAGGTAGAGAGCTCGAGAGAGAGGACAGCTTGAAGGTCGAGAGCTGGAGTGACAGTTTGTAGGATGAGAGCTGGAGAGAGGACAATTTGAAGGTGGAGAGCTGGAGAGACAGTTTGAAGGTCGAGAGCTGGAGTGACATTTTGAAGGTCGAGAGCTGGAGAGACAGTTTGAAGGTCGAGAGCTGGAGAGACAGTTTGAAGGTCGAGAGCTGGAGAGACAGTTTGAAGGTCGAGAGCTGGAGAGACAGTTTGAAGGTCGAGAGCTGGAGAGACAGTTTGAAGGTCGAGAGCTGGAGAGACAGTTTGAAGCAGCGAGAGCTGGAGTGACAGTTTGAAAGACGAGAGCTTGAGAGACAGTTTGAAGGTCGAGAGCTGGAGATACAATTTGAAGATCTAGAGCTGGAGTGACAGTTTGAATGTCGAGAGCTGGTGAGACAATTTGAAGGTCGAGAGCTGGAGAGACAGTTTGAAGGAGCTAGAGAAGAAGAGACAGTTTGAAGGATGAGAGCTGGAGAGAGAGTTTGAAGGTCGAGTGCTGGAGTGACAGTTTGAAGGTCGAGAGCTGGGGAGACCTTTTGAAGGTCGAGAGCTGGGGAGACCTTTTGAAGGTCGAGAGCTGGAGAGACAGTTTGAAGGTCGATAGCTGGAGAGACAGTTTGAAGGACGAGAGCTGGAGAAACAGTTTGAAGGTCGAGAGCTGGAGAGACAGTTTGAAGGTCGAGAGCTGGAGAGACAGTTTGAAGGTCGAGAGCTGGGGAGACAGTTTGAAGGCGCGAGAGCTGGAGTGACAGTATGAAAGACGAGAGCTGGAGAGACTGCTTGAATGTCGAGAGCTGGAGAGACAATTTGAAAGTTGAGAGCTGGAGAGACAGTTTGATGGTTGAGAGCTGGAGAGACATTTTGAAAGTTGAGATCTGGAGAGACAGTTTGAAGGTCGAGAGCTGGAGAGACAGTTGGAAGGTCGAGAGCTGGATAGACAGTTTGAAGTTCGAGAGCTGGAGAGACAGTTTGAAGGAGCGAGAGCTGCAGAGACAGTTTTAAGGAGCAGAGCTGGAGAGACAGTTTGAAGGTCGTGAGCTGGAGAGACAGTTTGAAGGAGCGAGAGCTGGAGTGACAGTTTGAAAGACGAGAGCTGGAGTGACAGTTTGAAGGTCGAGAGCTGGAGAGACAGTTTGAAGGTCGTGAGCTGGAGTGACAGTTTGAAGGTCGAGAGCTGGAGAGACAGTTTGAATGTCGAGAGCTGGAGAGACAGTTTGAAGGAGCGAGAGCTGGAGTGACAGTTTGAAAGTCGAGAGCTGGAGAGACAGTTTGAAGGTCGAGAGCTGGAGAGACAATTTGAGGGTCGAGAGCTGGAGTGACAGTTTGAAGGTCGAGAGCTGAAGAGACAGTTTGAAGGTAGAGAGCTCGAGAGAGAGGACAGCTTGAAGGTTGAGAGCTGGAGTGACAGTTTGTAGGATGAGAGCTGGAGAGAGGACAATTTGAAGTTCGAGAGCTGGAGAGACAGTTTGAAGGTCGAGAGCTGCAGTGACATTTTGAAGGTCGAGAGCTGGAGAGACAGTTTGAAGGTCGAGAGCTGGAGAGGCAGTTTGAAGGTCGAGAGCTGGAGAGACAGTTTGAAGGTCGAGAGCTGGAGAGACAGTTTGAAGGTCGAGAGCTGGAGAGACAGTTTGAAGGTCGAGAGCTGGAGAGACAGTTTGAAGGAGCGAGAGCTGGAGTGACAGTTTGAAAGATGAGAGCTGGAGAGACAGTTTGAAGGTCGAGAGCTGGAGATACAATTTGAAGGTCGAGAGCTGGAGAGACAGTTTGAAGGTAGAGAGCTCGAGAGAGAGGACAGCTTGAAGGTCGAGAGCTGGAGTGACAGTTTGTAGGATGAGAGCTGGAGAGAGGACAATTTGAAGGTGGAGAGCTGGAGAGACAGTTTGAAGGTCGAGAGCTGGAGTGACATTTTGAAGGTCGAGAGCTGGAGAGACAGTTTGAAGGTCGAGAGCTGGAGAGACAGTTTGAAGGTCGAGAGCTGGAGAGACAGTTTGAAGGTCGAGAGCTCGAGAGACAGTTTGAAGGAGCGAGAGCTGGAGTGACAGTTTGAAAGACGAGAGCTTGAGAGACAGTTTGAAGGTCGAGAGCTGGAGATACAATTTGAAGGTCTAGAGCTGGAGTGACAGTTTGAATGTCGAGAGCTGGTGAGACAATTTGAAGGTCGAGAGCTGGAGAGACAGTTTGAAGGAGCTAGAGAAGAAGAGACAGTTTGAAGGATGAGAGCTGGAGAGAGAGTTTGAAGGTCGAGAGCTGGAGTGACAGTTTGAAGGTCGAGAGCTGGGGAGAACTTTTGAAGGTCGAGAGCTGGGGAGACCTTTTGAAGGTCGAGAGCTGGAGAGACAGTTTGAAGGTCGATAGCTGGAGAGACAGTTTGAAGGACGAGAGCTGGAGAAACAGTTTGAACGTCGAGAGCTGGAGAGACAGTTTGAAGGTCGAGAGCTGGAGAGACAGTTTGAAGGTCGAGAGCTGGGGAGACAGTTTGAAGGCGCGAGAGCTGGAGTGACAGTATGAAAGACGAGAGCTGGAGAGACTGCTTGAATGTCGAGAGCTGGAGAGACAATTTGAAAGTTGAGAGCTGGAGAGACAGTTTGATGGTTGAGAGCTGGAGAGACATTTTGAAAGTTGAGATCTGGAGAGACAGTTTGAAGGTCGAGAGCTGGAGAGACAGTTGGAAGGTCGAGAGCTGGATAGACAGTTTGAAGTTCGAGAGCTGGATAGACAGTTTGAAGGTCGAGAGCTGGAGTGACAGTTTGAAGGTCGAGAGCTGGAGAGACAGTTTGACTGTCGAGAGCTGGAGAGACAGTTTGAAGGAGCGAGAGCTCGAGATACAGTTTGAAGGTCGAGAGCTGGAGTGACAGTTTGAAAGTAGAGAGCTGGAGAGACAGTTTGAAGGTCGAGAGCTGGAGAGACAGTTTGAGGGTCGAGAGCTGGAGTGACAGTTTGAAGGTCGAGAGCTGGAGAGACAGTTTGAAGGTAGAGAGCTCGAGAGAGAGGACAGCTTGAAGGTCGAGAGCTGGAGTGACAGTTTGTAGGATGAGAGCTGGAGAGAGGACAATTTGAAGGTGGAGAGCTGGAGAGACAGTTTGAAGGTCGAGAGCTGGAGTGACATTTTGAAGGTCGAGAGCTGGAGAGACAGTTTGAAGGTCGAGAGCTGGAGAGACAGTTTGAAGGTCGAGAGCTGGAGAGACAGTTTGAAGGTCGAGAGCTGGAGAGACAGTTTGAAGGTCGAGAGCTGGAGAGACAGTTTGAAGGTCGAGAGCTGGAGAGACAGTTTGAAGCAGCGAGAGCTGGAGTGACAGTTTGAAAGACGAGAGCTTGAGAGACAGTTTGAAGGTCGAGAGCTGGAGATACAATTTGAAGATCTAGAGCTGGAGTGACAGTTTGAATGTCGAGAGCTGGTGAGACAATTTGAAGGTCGAGAGCTGGAGAGACAGTTTGAAGGAGCTAGAGAAGAAGAGACAGTTTGAAGGATGAGAGCTGGAGAGAGAGTTTGAAGGTCGAGTGCTGGAGTGACAGTTTGAAGGTCGAGAGCTGGGGAGACCTTTTGAAGGTCGAGAGCTGGGGAGACCTTTTGAAGGTCGAGAGCTGGAGAGACAGTTTGAAGGTCGATAGCTGGAGAGACAGTTTGAAGGACGAGAGCTGGAGAAACAGTTTGAAGGTCGAGAGCTGGAGAGACAGTTTGAAGGTCGAGAGCTGGAGAGACAGTTTGAAGGTCGAGAGCTGGGGAGACAGTTTGAAGGCGCGAGAGCTGGAGTGACAGTATGAAAGACGAGAGCTGGAGAGACTGCTTGAATGTCGAGAGCTGGAGAGACAATTTGAAAGTTGAGAGCTGGAGAGACAGTTTGATGGTTGAGAGCTGGAGAGACATTTTGAAAGTTGAGATCTGGAGAGACAGTTTGATGGTCGAGAGCTGGAGAGACAGTTTGAATGTCGAGAGCTGGATAGACAGTTTGAAGTTCGAGAGCTGGAGAGACAGTTTGAAGGAGCGAGAGCTGCAGAGACAGTTTTAAGGAGCAGAGCTGGAGAGACAGTTTGAAGGTCGTGAGCTGGAGAGACAGTTTGAAGGAGCGAGAGCTGGAGTGACAGTTTGAAAGATGAGAGCTGGAGTGACAGTTTGAAAGTCGAGATCTGGAGAGACAGTTTGAAGGTCGTGAGCTGGAGAGACAGTTTGAAGGAGCGAGAGCTGGAGTGGCATTTTGAAGGTCGAGAGCTGGAGAGACAGTTTGAAGGTCGAGAGCTCGAGATACAGTTTGAAGGTCGAGAGCTGGAGTGACAGTTTGAAAGTCGAGAGCTGGAGAGACAGTTTGAAGGTCGAGAGCTGGAGAGACAGTTTGAAGGTAGAGAGCTCGAGAGAGATGACAGCTTGAAGGTCGAGAGCTGGAGTGACAGTTTGAAGGATGAGAGCTGGAGAGAGGACAATTTGAAGGTGGAGAGCTGGAGAGACAGTTTGAAGGTCGAGAGCTGCAGTGACATTTTGAAGGTCGAGAGCTGGAGAGACAGTTTGAAGGTCGAGAGCTGGAGAGGCAGCTTGAAGGTCGAGAGCTGGAGACACAGTTTGAAGGTCGAGAGCTGGAGAGACAGTTTGAAGGTCGAGAGCTGGAGAGACAGTTTGAAGGTCGAGAGCTGGAGAGACAGTTTGAAGGTCGAGAGCTGGAGAGACAGTTTGAAGGAGCGAGAGCTGGAGTGACAGTTTGAAAGACGAGAGCTGGAGAGACAGTTTGAAGGTCGAGAGCTGGAGATACAATTTGAAAGTCGAGAGCTGGAGTGACAGTTTGAAGGTCGAGAGCTGGTGAGACAATTTGAAGGTCGAGAGCTGGAGAGACAGTTTGAAGGTCGCGAGCTGGAGAGACAGTTTGAAGGTCGAGAGCTGTAGAGACAGATTGAAGGTCGAGAACTGGAGAGACAGTTTGAAGGTCGAGAGCTGGAGAGACAGTTTGAAGGTCGAGAGCTGTCGAGACAGTTTGAAGGTCGAGAGCTGGAGGGACAGTTTGAAGGTTGAGAGCTGGGGAGGCAGTTTGAAGGATGAGAGCTGGAGAGACAGTTTGAAGGTCGAGAGCTGGAGAGACAGTTTGAAGGAGTGAGAGCTGGAGAAACAGTTTGAAGGAGCAGAGCTGGAGAGACAGTTTGAATGTCGAGAGCTGGAGAGACTGTTTGAAGGAGCGAGAGCTGGAGAAACAGTTTGAAGGAGCAGAGCTGGAGAGACAGTTTGAAGGTCGAGAGCTGGAGAGACCTTTTGAAGGTCGAGATCTGGGGAGACAGTTTGAAGGTCGAGAGCTGGAGAGACAGTTTGAAGGACGAGAGCTGGAGTGACAGTTTGAAGGTCGAGAGCTGGAGTGACAGTTTGAAGGTTGAGAGCTGGAGAGACAGTTTGAAGTTCGAGAGCTGGAGTGACATTTTGAAGGTCGAGAGCTGGAGAGACAGTTTGAAGGTCGCGAGCTGGAGAGACAGTTTGAAGGAGCGAGAGCTGGAGTGACAGTTTGAAGGTCGAGAGCAGGAGAGACAGTTTGAAGGTCGAGAGCTGAAGAGACAGTTTGAAAGTCGAGAGCTGGAGTGACAGTTTGAAGGTCGAGAGCTAGAGAGACAGTTTGAAGTTCGAGAGCTGGAGAGACAGTTTGAAGGTCGAGAGCTGGAGAGACAGTTTGAGGTTCGAGAGCTGGAGTGACAGTTTGAAAGTCGAGAGCTGGAGAGACGTTTTGAAGGTCGAGAGCTCGAGAGAGAGGACAGTTTGAAGTTGCAGAGCTGGAGTGACAGTTTGTAGGATGAGAGCTGGAGAGAGGACAGTTTGAAGGTCGAGAGCTGGAGAGACAATTTGAAGGTCGACAGCTGGAGTGACATTTTGAAGGTCGAGAGCTGGAGAGACAGTTTAAAGGTCGAGAGCTGGAGAGACAGTTTGAAGGTCGAGAGCTGGAGAGATAGTTTGAAGGTCGAGAGCTGGAGAGATAGTTTGAAGGTCGAGAGCTGGAGAGACAGTTTGAAGGTCGAGAGCTGGACAGACAGTTTGAAGGTCGAGAGCTGGAGAGACAGTTTGAAGGTCGAGAGCTCGGGAGACATTTTGAAGGAAGGGAGCTGGAGAGACAGTTTGAAGGTCGAGAGCTGGAGAGACAGTTTGAAGGAGCGAGAGCTGGAGAAACAGTTTGAAGGAGCAGAGCTGGAGAGACAGTTTGAAGGTCGAGAGCTGGAGAGACAGTTTGAAGGAGCGGGAGCTGGAGTGACAGTTTGAAAGACGAGAGCTGGAGAGACAGTTTGAAGGTCGAGAGCTGGAGATACAATTTGAAGGTCGAGAGCTGGAGTGACAGTTTGAAGGTCGAGAGCTGGAGAGACATTTTGAAGGTCGAGAGCTGGGGAGACAGTTTGAAGGTCCAGAGCTGGAGAGACAGTTTGAAGGACCGAGAGCTGGAGAGACAGTTTTAAGGAGCAGAGCTGGAGAGACAGTTTGAAGGTCGAGAGCTGGAGAGACAGTTTGAAGGAGCGAGAGCTGAAGTGACAGTTTGAAAGACGAGAGCTGAAGTGACAGTTTGAAGGTCGAGAGCTGGAGTGACAGTTTGAAGGTCGAGAGCTGGAGAGACAGTTTGACTGTCGAGAGCTGGAGAGACAGTTTGAAGGAGCGAGAGCTCGAGATACAGTTTGAAGGTCGAGAGCTGGAGTGACAGTTTGAAAGTAGAGAGCTGGAGAGACAGTTTGAAGGTCGAGAGCTGGAGAGACAGTTTGAGGGTCGAGAGCTGGAGTGACAGTTTGAAGGTCGAGAGCTGGAGAGACAGTTTGAAGGTAGAGAGCTCGAGAGAGAGGACAGCTTGAAGGTCGAGAGCTGGAGTGACAGTTTGTAGGATGAGAGCTGGAGAGAGGACAATTTGAAGGTGGAGAGCTGGAGAGACAGTTTGAAGGTCGAGAGCTGGAGTGACATTTTGAAGGTCGAGAGCTGGAGAGACAGTTTGAAGGTCGAGAGCTGGAGAGACAGTTTGAAGGTCGAGAGCTGGAGAGACAGTTTGAAGGTCGAGAGCTGGAGAGACAGTTTGAAGGTCGAGAGCTGGAGAGACAGTTTGAAGGTCGAGAGCTGGAGAGACAGTTTGAAGCAGCGAGAGCTGGAGTGACAGTTTGAAAGACGAGAGCTTGAGAGACAGTTTGAAGGTCGAGAGCTGGAGATACAATTTGAAGATCTAGAGCTGGAGTGACAGTTTGAATGTCGAGAGCTGGTGAGACAATTTGAAGGTCGAGAGCTGGAGAGACAGTTTGAAGGAGCTAGAGAAGAAGAGACAGTTTGAAGGATGAGAGCTGGAGAGAGAGTTTGAAGGTCGAGTGCTGGAGTGACAGTTTGAAGGTCGAGAGCTGGGGAGACCTTTTGAAGGTCGAGAGCTGGGGAGACCTTTTGAAGGTCGAGAGCTGGAGAGACAGTTTGAAGGTCGATAGCTGGAGAGACAGTTTGAAGGACGAGAGCTGGAGAAACAGTTTGAAGGTCGAGAGCTGGAGAGACAGTTTGAAGGTCGAGAGCTGGAGAGACAGTTTGAAGGTCGAGAGCTGGGGAGACAGTTTGAAGGCGCGAGAGCTGGAGTGACAGTATGAAAGACGAGAGCTGGAGAGACTGCTTGAATGTCGAGAGCTGGAGAGACAATTTGAAAGTTGAGAGCTGGAGAGACAGTTTGATGGTTGAGAGCTGGAGAGACATTTTGAAAGTTGAGATCTGGAGAGACAGTTTGAAGGTCGAGAGCTGGAGAGACAGTTGGAAGGTCGAGAGCTGGATAGACAGTTTGAAGTTCGAGAGCTGGAGAGACAGTTTGAAGGAGCGAGAGCTGCAGAGACAGTTTTAAGGAGCAGAGCTGGAGAGACAGTTTGAAGGTCGTGAGCTGGAGAGACAGTTTGAAGGAGCGAGAGCTGGAGTGACAGTTTGAAAGACGAGAGCTGGAGTGACAGTTTGAAGGTCGAGAGCTGGAGAGACAGTTTGAAGGTCGTGAGCTGGAGTGACAGTTTGAAGGTCGAGAGCTGGAGAGACAGTTTGAATGTCGAGAGCTGGAGAGACAGTTTGAAGGAGCGAGAGCTGGAGTGACAGTTTGAAAGTCGAGAGCTGGAGAGACAGTTTGAAGGTCGAGAGCTGGAGAGACAATTTGAGGGTCGAGAGCTGGAGTGACAGTTTGAAGGTCGAGAGCTGAAGAGACAGTTTGAAGGTAGAGAGCTCGAGAGAGAGGACAGCTTGAAGGTTGAGAGCTGGAGTGACAGTTTGTAGGATGAGAGCTGGAGAGAGGACAATTTGAAGTTCGAGAGCTGGAGAGACAGTTTGAAGGTCGAGAGCTGCAGTGACATTTTGAAGGTCGAGAGCTGGAGAGACAGTTTGAAGGTCGAGAGCTGGAGAGGCAGTTTGAAGGTCGAGAGCTGGAGAGACAGTTTGAAGGTCGAGAGCTGGAGAGACAGTTTGAAGGTCGAGAGCTGGAGAGACAGTTTGAAGGTCGAGAGCTGGAGAGACAGTTTGAAGGAGCGAGAGCTGGAGTGACAGTTTGAAAGATGAGAGCTGGAGAGACAGTTTGAAGGTCGAGAGCTGGAGATACAATTTGAAGGTCGAGAGCTGGAGAGACAGTTTGAAGGTAGAGAGCTCGAGAGAGAGGACAGCTTGAAGGTCGAGAGCTGGAGTGACAGTTTGTAGGATGAGAGCTGGAGAGAGGACAATTTGAAGGTGGAGAGCTGGAGAGACAGTTTGAAGGTCGAGAGCTGGAGTGACATTTTGAAGGTCGAGAGCTGGAGAGACAGTTTGAAGGTCGAGAGCTGGAGAGACAGTTTGAAGGTCGAGAGCTGGAGAGACAGTTTGAAGGTCGAGAGCTCGAGAGACAGTTTGAAGGAGCGAGAGCTGGAGTGACAGTTTGAAAGACGAGAGCTTGAGAGACAGTTTGAAGGTCGAGAGCTGGAGATACAATTTGAAGGTCTAGAGCTGGAGTGACAGTTTGAATGTCGAGAGCTGGTGAGACAATTTGAAGGTCGAGAGCTGGAGAGACAGTTTGAAGGAGCTAGAGAAGAAGAGACAGTTTGAAGGATGAGAGCTGGAGAGAGAGTTTGAAGGTCGAGAGCTGGAGTGACAGTTTGAAGGTCGAGAGCTGGGGAGAACTTTTGAAGGTCGAGAGCTGGGGAGACCTTTTGAAGGTCGAGAGCTGGAGAGACAGTTTGAAGGTCGATAGCTGGAGAGACAGTTTGAAGGACGAGAGCTGGAGAAACAGTTTGAACGTCGAGAGCTGGAGAGACAGTTTGAAGGTCGAGAGCTGGAGAGACAGTTTGAAGGTCGAGAGCTGGGGAGACAGTTTGAAGGCGCGAGAGCTGGAGTGACAGTATGAAAGACGAGAGCTGGAGAGACTGCTTGAATGTCGAGAGCTGGAGAGACAATTTGAAAGTTGAGAGCTGGAGAGACAGTTTGATGGTTGAGAGCTGGAGAGACATTTTGAAAGTTGAGATCTGGAGAGACAGTTTGAAGGTCGAGAGCTGGAGAGACAGTTGGAAGGTCGAGAGCTGGATAGACAGTTTGAAGTTCGAGAGCTGGAGAGACAGTTTGAAGGAGCGAGAGCTGCAGAGACAGTTTTAAGGAGCAGAGCTGGAGAGACAGTTTGAAGGTCGTGAGCTGGAGAGACAGTTTGAAGGAGCGAGAGCTGGAGTGACAGTTTGAAAGACGAGAGCTGGAGTGACAGTTTGAAGGTCGAGAGCTGGAGAGACAGTTTGAATGTCGAGAGCTGGAGAGACAGTTTGAAGGAGCGAGAGCTGGAGTGACATTTTGAAGGTCGAGAGCTGGAGAGACAGTTTGAAGGTCGAGAGCTCGAGATTCAGTTTGAAGGTCGAGAGCTGGAGTGACAGTTTGAAAGTCGAGAGCTGGAGAGACAGTTTGAAGGTCGAGAGCTGGAGAGACAATTTGAGGGTCGAGAGCTGGAGTGACAGTTTGAAGGTCGAGAGCTGGAGAGACAGTTTGAAGGTAGAGAGCTCGAGAGAGAGGACAGCTTGAAGGTTGAGAGCTGGAGTGACAGTTTGTAGGATGAGAGCTGGAGAGAGGACAATTTGAAGTTCGAGAGCTGGAGAGACAGTTTGAAGGTCGAGAGCTGCAGTGACATTTTGAAGGTCGAGAGCTGGAGAGACAGTTTGAAGGTCGAGAGCTGGAGAGGCAGTTTGAAGGTCGAGAGCTGGAGAGACAGTTTGAAGGTCGAGAGCTGGAGAGACAGTTTGAAGGTCGAGAGCTGGAGAGACAGTTTGAAGGTCGAGAGCTGGAGAGACAGTTTGAAGGTCGAGAGCTGGAGAGACAGTTTGAAGGAGCGAGAGCTGGAGTGACAGTTTGAAAGACGAGAGCTGGAGAGACAGTTTGAAGGTCGAGAGCTGGAGATCCAATTTGAAGGTCGAGAGCTGGAGTGACAGTTTGAAGGTCGAGAGCTGGTGAGACAATTTGAAGGTCGAGAGCTGGAGAGACAGTTTCAAGGTCGAGAGCGGGAGAGACAGTTTGAAGGTCGAGAGCTGCAGAGACAGATTGAAGGTCGAGAGCTGGAGAGACAGTTTGAAGGTCGAGAGCTGGAGAGACAGTTTGAAGGTCGAGAGCTGTCGAGATAGTTTGAAGGTCGAGAGCTGGAGGGACATTTTGAAGGTTGAGAGCTAGGGAGACAGTTTGAAGGATGAGAGCTGGAGAGACAGTTTGAAGGTCGAGAGCTGGAGAGACAGTTTGAAGGAGCGAGAGCTGGAGAAACAGTTTGAAGGAGCAGAGCTGGAGAGACAGTTTGAATGTCGAGAGCTGGAGAGACTGTTTGAAGGAGCGAGAGCTGGAGAAACAGTTTGAAGGAGCAGAGCTGGAGAGACAATTTGAAGGTCGAGAGCTGGAGAGACAATTTGAAGGTCGAGAGCTGGAGTGACAGTTTGAAGGTTGAGAGCTGGTGAGACAATTTGAAGGAGCGAGAGCTGGAGAGACAGTTTGAAGGTCGAGAGCTGGAGAGACCTTTTGAAGGTCGAGATCTGGGGAGACAGTTTGAAGGTTGAGAGCTGGAGAGACAGTTTGAAGGACGAGAGCTGGAGAAACAGTTTGAAGGTCGAGAGCTGGAGAGACAGTTTGAAGTTCGAGAGCTGGAGGGACAGTTTGAAGGTCGAGAGCTGGCTAGACAGTTTCAAGGAGCGAGAGCTGGAGAGACAGTTTGAAGGAGCAGAGCTGGAGAGACAGTTTGAAGGTCGAGAGCTGGGGAGACAGTTTGAAGGCACGAGAGCAGGAGTGACAGTATGAAAGATGATAGCTGGAGAGACTGTTTGAATGTCGAGAGCTGGAGAGACAATTTGAAAGTTGAGAGCTGGAGAGACAGTTAGAAGGTTGAGAGCTGGAGAGACATTTTGAAAGTTGAGAGCTGGAGAGACAGCTTGAAGGTTGAGAGCTGGAGAGGCAGTTTGAAGGTCGAGAGCTGGATAGACAGTTTGAAGGTCGAGAGCTGGAGAGACAGTTTGAAGGAGCGAGAGCTGGAGTGACAGTTTGAAGGTCAAGAGCTGGGGAGACAGTTTGAAGTTCGAGAGCTGGAGAGACAGTTTGAAGGTCGAGAGCTGGAGAGACAGTTTGAAGGTCGAGAGCTGGAGAGACAGTTTGAATGAGCGAGAGCTGGAGTGACAGTTTGAAAGACGAGAGCTTGAGAGACAGTTTGAAGGTCGAGAGCTGTCGAGATAGTTTGAAGGTCGAGAGCTGGAGGGACAGTTTGAAGGTTGAGAGCTCGGGAGACAGTTTGAAGGATGAGAGCTGGAGAGACAGTTTGAAGGTCGAGAGCTGGAGAGACAGTTTGAAGGAGCGAGAGCTGGAGAAACAGTTTGAAGGAGCAGAGCTGGAGAGACAGTTTGAATGTCGAGAGCTGGAGAGACTGTTTGAAGGAGCGAGAGCTGGAGAAACAGTTTGAAGGAGCAGAGCTGGAGAGACAGTTTGAAGGTCGAGAGCTGGAGAGACAATTTGAAGGTCGAGAGCTGGAGTGACAGTTTGAAGGTTGAGAGCTGGTGATACAATTTGAAGGTCGAGAGCTGGAGAGACAGTTTGAAGGAGCGAGAGCTGGAGAGACAGTTTGAAGGTCGAGAGCTGGAGAGACAGTTTGAAGGACGAGAGCTGGAGAGACAGTTTTAAGGAGCAGAGCTGGAGAGGCAGTTTGAAGGTCGAGAGCTGGAGAGACAGTTTGAAGGAGCGAGAGCTGAAGTGACAGTTTGAAAGACGAGAGCTGAAGTGACAGTTTGCAGGTCGAGAGCTGGAGAGACAGTTTGAAGGTCGAGAGCTGGAGTGACAGTTTGAAGGTCGAGAGCTGGAGAGACAGTTTGACTGTCGAGAGCTGGAGAGACAGTTTGAAGGAGCGAGAGCTCGAGATACAGTTTGAAGGTCGAGAGCTGGAGTGACAGTTTGAAAGTAGAGAGCTGGAGAGACAGTTTGAATGTCGGGAGCTGGAGAGACAGTTTGAGGGTCGAGAGCTGGAGTGACAGTTTGAAGGTCGAGAGCTGGAGGGACAGTTTGAAGGTAGAGAGCTCGAGAGAGAGGACAGCTTGAAGGTCGAGAGCTGGAGTGACAGTTTGTAGGATGAGAGCTGGAGAGAGGACAATTTGAAGGTGGAGAGCTGGAGAGACAGTTTGAAGGTCGAGAGCTGGAGTGACATTTTGAAGGTCGAGAGCTGGAGAGACAGTTTGAAGGTCGAGAGCTGGAGAGACCGTTTGAAGGTCGAGAGCTGGAGAGACAGTTTGAAGGTCGAGAGCTGGAGAGACAGTTTGAAGGTCGAGAGCTGGAGAGACAGTTTGAAGGAGCGAGAGCTGGAGTGACAGTTTGAAAGACGAGAGCTTGAGAGACAGTTTGAAGGTCGAGAGCTGGAGATACAATTTGAAGGTCTAGAGCTGGAGTGACAGTTTGAATGTCGAGAGCTGGTGAGACAATTTGAAGGTCGAGAGCTGGAGAGACAGTTTGAAGGAGCTAGAGAAGAAGAGACAGTTTGAAGGATGAGAGCTGGAGAGAGAGTTTGAAGGTCGAGAGCTGGTGTGACAGTTTGAAGGTCGAGAGCTGGGGAGACCTTTTGAAGGTCGAGAGCTGGGGAGACCTTTTGAAGGTCGAGAGCTGGAGAGACAGTTTGAAGGTCGATAGCTGGAGAGACAGTTTGAAGGACGAGAGCTGGAGAAACAGTTTGAAGGTCGAGAGCTGGAGAGACAGTTTGAAGGTCGAGAGCTGGAGAGACAGTTTGAAGGTCGAGAGCTGGGGAGACAGTTTGAAGGCGCGAGAGCTGGAGTGACAGTATGAAAGACGAGAGCTGGAGAGACTGCTTGAATGTCGAGAGCTGGAGAGAAAATTTGAAAGTTGAGAGCTGGAGAGACAGTTTGATGGTTGAGAGCTGGAGAGACATTTTGAAAGTTGAGATCTGGAGAGACAGTTTGAAGGTCGAGAGCTGGAGAGTCAGTTGGAAGGTCGAGAGCTGGATAGACAGTTTGAAGTTAGAGAGCTGGAGAGACAGTTTGAAGGAGCGAGAGCTGCAGAGACAGTTTTAAGGAGCAGAGCTGGAGAGACAGTTTGAAGGTCGTGAGCTGGAGAGACAGTTTGAAGGAGCGAGAGCTGGAGTGACAGTTTGAAAGACGAGAGCTGGAGTGACAGTTTGAAGGTCGAGAGCTGGAGAGACAGTTTGAAGGTCGTGAGCTGGAGTGACAGTTTGAAGGTCGAGAGCTGGAGAGACAGTTTGAATGTCGAGAGCTGGAGAGACAGTTTGAAGGAGCGAGAGCTGGAGTGACATTTTGAAGGTCAAGAGCTGGAGAGACAGTTTGAAGGTCGAGAGCTCGAGATACAGTTTGAAGGTCGAGAGCTGGAGTGACAGTTTGAAAGTCGAGAGCTGGAGAGACAGTTTGAAGGTCGAGAGCTGGAGAGACAATTTGAGGGTCGAGAGCTGGAGTGACAGTTTGAAGGTCGAGAGCTGGAGAGACAGTTTGAAGGTAGAGAGCTCGAGAGAGAGGACAGCCTGAAGGTTGAGAGCTGGAGTGACAGTTTGTAGGATGAGAGCTGGAGAGAGGACAATTTGAAGTTCGAGAGCTGGAGAGACAGTTTGAAGGTCGAGAGCTGCAGTGACATTTTGAAGGTCGAGAGCTGGAGAGACAGTTTGAAGGTCGAGAGCTGGAGAGGCAGTTTGAAGGTCGAGAGCTGGAGAGACAGTTTGAAGGTCGAGAGCTGGAGAGACAGTTTGAAGGTCGAGAGCTGGAGAGACAGTTTGAAGGTCGAGAGCTGGAGAGACAGTTTGAAGGTCGAGAGCTGGAGAGACAGTTTGAAGGAGCGAGAGCTGGAGTGACAGTTTGAAAGACGAGAGCTGGAGAGACAGTTTGAAGGTCGAGAGCTGGAGATCCAATTTGAAGGTCGAGAGCTGGAGTGACAGTTTGAAGGTCGAGAGCTGGTGAGACAATTTGAAGGTCGAGAGCTGGAGAGACAGTTTCAAGGTCGAGAGCTGGAGAGACAGTTTGAAGGTCGAGAGCTGCAGAGACAGATTGAAGGTCGAGAGCTGGAGAGACAGTTTGAAGGTCGAGAGCTGGAGAGACAGTTTGAAGGTCGAGAGCTGGAGGGACATTTTGAAGGTTGAGAGCTAGGGAGACAGTTTGAAGGATGAGAGCTGGAGAGACAGTTTGAAGGTCGAGAGCTGGAGAGACAGTTTGAAGGAGCGAGAGCTGGAGAAACAGTTTGAAGGAGCAGAGCTGGAGAGACAGTTTGAATGTCGAGAGCTGGAGAGACTGTTTGAAGGAGCGAGAGCTGGAGAAACAGTTTGAAGGAGCAGAGCTGGAGAGACAGTTTGAAGGTCGAGAGCTGGAGAGACAATTTGAAGGTCGAGAGCTGGAGTGACAGTTTGAAGGTTGAGAGCTGGTGAGACAATTTGAAGGTCGAGAGCTGGAGAGACAGTTTGAAGGAGCGAGAGCTGGAGAGACAGTTTGAAGGTCGAGAGCTGGAGAGACCTTTTGAAGGTCGAGATCTGGGGAGACAGTTTGAAGGTTGAGAGCTGGAGAGACAGTTTGAAGGACGAGAGCTGGAGAAACAGTTTGAAGGTCGAGAGCTGGAGAGACAGTTTGATGTTCGAGAGCTGGAGGGACAGTTTGAAGGTCGAGAGCTGGCTAGACAGTTTCAAGGAGCGAGAGCTGGAGAGACAGTTTGAAGGAGCAGAGCTGGAGAGACAGTTTGAAGGTCGAGAGCTGGGGAGACAGTTTGAAGGCACGAGAGCAGGAGTGACAGTATTAAAGATGAGAGCTGGAGAGAGTGTTTGAATGTCGAGAGCTGGAGAGACAATTTGAAAGTTGAGAGCTGGAGAGACAGTTAGAAGGTTGAGAGCTGGAGAGACATTTTGAAAGTTGAGAGCTGGAGAGACAGCTTGAAGGTCGAGAGCTGGAGAGGCAGTTTGAAGGTCGAGAGCTGGATAGACAGTTTGAAGGTCGAGAGCTGGAGAGACAGTTTGAAGGAGCGAGAGCTGGAGTGACAGTTTGAAGGTCGAGAGCTGGGGAGACAGTTTGAAGTTCGAGAGCTGGAGAGACAGTTTGAAGGTCGAGAGCTGGAGAGACAGTTTGAAGGTCGAGAGCTGGAGAGACAGTTTGAATGAGCGAGAGCTGGAGTGACAGTTTGAAAGACGAGAGCTTGAGAGACAGTTTGAAGGTCGAGAGCTGTCGAGATAGTTTGAAGGTCGAGAGCTGGAGGGACAGTTTGAAGGTTGAGAGCTAGGGAGACAGTTTGAAGGATGAGAGCTGGAGAGACAGTTTGAAGGTCGAGAGCTGGAGAGACAGTTTGAAGGAGCGAGAGCTGGAGAAACAGTTTGAAGGAGCAGAGCTGGAGAGACAGTTTGAATGTCGAGAGCTGGAGAGACTGTTTGAAGGAGCGAGAGCTGGAGAAACAGTTTGAAGGAGCAGAGCTGGAGAGACAGTTTGAATGTCGAGAGCTGGAGAGACAATTTGAAGGTCGAGAGCTGGAGTGACAGTTTGAAGGTTGAGAGCTGGTGAGACAATTTGAAGGTCGAGAGCTGGAGAGACAGTTTGAAGGAGCGAGAGCTGGAGAGACAGTTTGAAGGTCGAGAGCTGGAGAGACAGTTTGAAGTTCGAGAGCTGGAGGGACAGTTTGAAGGTCGAGAGCTCGAGAGACAGTTTCAAGGAGCGAGAGCTGGAGAGACAGTTTGAAGGAGCAGAGCTGGAGAGACAGTTTGAAGGTCGAGAGCTGGGGAGACAGTTTGAAGGCGCGAGAGCAGGAGTGACAGTATGAAAGATGAGAGCTGGAGAGACTGTTTGAATGTCGAGAGCTGGAGAGACAATTTGAAAGTTGAGAGCTGGAGAGACAGTTAGAAGGTTGAGAGCTGGAGAGACATTTTGAAAGTTGAGAGCTGGAGAGACAGCTTGAAGGTCGAGAGCTGGAGAGACAGTTTGAAGGAGCGAGAGCTGGAGTGACAGTTTGAAGGTCGAGAGCTGGGGAGGCAGTTTGAAGTTCGAGAGCTGGAGAGACAGTTTGAAGGTCGAGAGCTGGAGAGAGAATTTGAAGGTCGAGAGCTGGAGAGACATTTTGAAGGTCGAGAGCTGGAGAGACAGTTTGAAGGTCGAGAGCTGGAGAGACAGTTTGAAGGTCGAGAGCTGGAGAGACAGTTTGAAGGTCAAGAGCTGGAGTGATAGTTTGAAGGTCGAGAGCTGGAGTTACAGTTTGAAAGACGAAAGCTGGAGAGACAGTTTGAAGGTCGAGAGCTGGAGAGACGGTTTGAAGTTTGAGAGCTGGAGAGACAGTTTGAAGGTCGAGAGCTTGAGTGACAGTTTGAAGGTCGAGAGCTGGAATGACAGTTTGAAAGATGAGAGGTAGAGAGACAGTTTGAAGGTCGACAGCTGGAGAGACAATTTGAAAGTCGAGAGCTGGAGAGACAGTTTGAAGGTTGAGAGCTGGAGTGACAGTTTGAAGGTCGAGAGCTGGAGAGAGAGTTTGAAGGTCGAGAGCTGGAGTGGCAGTATGAAATACGAGAGCTGGAGAGACTGGTTGAATGTCGAGAGCTGGAGAGACAATTTGAAAGTTGGGAGCTGGAGAGACAGTTTAATGGTTGAGAGCTGGAGAGACATTTTGAAAGTTGAGAGCTGGAGAGACAGTTTGAAGGTCGAGAGCTGGAGAGACAGTATGAAGGTCGAGAGCTGGATAGACAGTTTAAAGGTCGAGAGCTGGAGAGACAGTTTGAAGGAGCGAGAGCTGGAGAGACAGTTTTAAGGAGCAGAGCTGGAGAGACAGTTTGAAGGTCGAGAGCTGGAGAGACAGTTTGAAGGAGCGAGAGCTGGAGTCACATTTTGAAATACGAGAGCTGGAGTGACAGTTTGAAGGTCGAGAGCTGGTGAGACAGTTTGAAGGTCGAGAGCTGGAGTGAAAGTTTGAAGGTCGAGAGCTGGAGAGACAGTTTGAATGTCGAGAGCTGGAGAGACAGTTTGAAGGAGCGCGAGCTGGAGTGACATTTTGAAGGTCGAGAGCTGGAGAGACAGTTTGAAGGTCGAGAGCTCGAGATACAGTTTGAAGGTCGAGAGCTGGAGTGACAGTTTGAAAGTAGAGAGCTGGAGAGACAGTTTGAAGATCGAGAGCTGGAGAGACAGTTTGAAGGATGAGAGCTGGAGATACAATTTGAAGGTCGAGAGCTGGAGTGACAGTTTGAAGGTCGAGAGCTGGAGAGACAGTTTGAAGGATGAGAGCTGGAGATACAATTTGAAGGTCGAGAGCTGGAGTGACAGTTTGAAGGTCGAGAGCTGGTGAGACAATTTGAAGGTCGAGAGCTGGAGCGACAGTTTGAAGGAGCGAGAGCTGGAGAGACAGTTTGAAGGATGAGAGCTGGAGAGAGAGTTTGAAGGTCGAGAGCTGGAGTGACAGTTTGAAGTTCGAGAGCTGGGGAGACCTTTTGAAGGTCGAGAGCTGGAGAGAGTTTGAAGGTCGAGAGCTGGAGAGACAGTTTGAAGGACGAGAGCTGTAGAAACAGTTTGAAGGTCGAGAGCTGGAGAGACAATTAAAAGGAGCGAGAGCTGGAGAGACAGTTTGAAGGAGCAGAGCTGGAGAGACAGTTTGAATGTCGAGAGCTGGGGAGACAGTTTGAAGGCGCGAGAGCTGGAGCGGCAGAATGAAAGACGAGAGCTGGAGAGACTGGTTGAATGTCGAGAGCTGGTGAGACAATTTGAAGGTTGAGAGCTGGAGAGACAGTTTGAAGGTTGAGAGCTGGAGAGACATTTTGAAAGTTGAGAGCTGGAGAGACAGTTTGAAGGAGCAGAGCTGGAGAGACAGTTTGAAGGTCGAGAGCTGGGGAGACAGTTTGAAGGAGCGAGAGCTGGATTGACAGTTTGAAAGACGAGATCTGGAGAGACTGTTTGAAGGTCGAGAGCTGGTGAGACAATTTGAAGGTTGAGAGCTGGAGAGACAGTTTGAAGGTTGAGAGCTGGAGAGACATTTTGAAGGTCGAGAGCTGGACAGACAGTTTGAAGGTCGAGAGCTGGATAGACAGTTTGAAGGTCGAGAGGTGGAGAGAGGACAGTTTGAAGGTCGAGGGCTGGAGAGACAGATTGAAGGATGAGAGCTGGAGAGACAGTTTGAAGTTCGAGATCTGGAGTGACAGTTTGAAGGTTGAGAGCTGGAGAGACAGTTTCAAGGAGCGAGAGCTGGAGAGACAGATTGAAGGAGCAGAGCTGGAGAGACAGTTTGAAGGTCGAGAGCTGGGGAGACAATTTGAAGAAGCGAGAGCTGGAGTGACAGTTTGAAAGACGAGAGCTGGAGAGAGAGTTTGAAGGTCGAGAGCTGGAGTGACAATTTGAAGGTCAAGAGCTGGAGTGACAGTTTGAAGGTCGAGAGCTGGAGAGACAGTTTGAAGTATGAGAGCTGGAGAGACAGCTTGATGGTCGAGAGCTGGAGTGACAGTTTGATGGTCGAGAGCTGGAGAGACAGTTTGAAGGTCGAGAGCTGGAGAGACAGTTTGAAGGTCGAGAGCTGGAGAGACAGTTTGAAGGTCGAGAACTGGATAGACAGTTTGAAGGTCGAGAGGTGGAGTGACAGTTTGAAGGATGAGAGCTGGAGAGACAGTTTGAAGACGAGATCTGGAGCAACAGTTTGAAGATCGAGAGCTGGAGAGAGAGTTGGAAGTTCGAGAGCTGGAGAGAGAGTTTGAAGGTCGAGAGCTTGAGTGACAGTTTGAAGGTCGAGAGCTGGAATCACAGTTTGAAAGACGAGAGCTGGAGAGACAGTTTGAAGGTCGAGAGCTGGAGAGACAGTTTGAAAGTCGAGAGCGGGAGAGACAGTTTGAAGGGTGAGAGCTGGATTGACAGTTTGAAGGTCGAGAGCTGGAGAGAGAGTTTGAAGGTCGAGAGCTGGAGAGACAGTTTGAAGGTTGAGA
The DNA here is from genome assembly GCF_052327205.1 of Somniosus microcephalus. Taxonomy (NCBI): domain Eukaryota; kingdom Metazoa; phylum Chordata; class Chondrichthyes; order Squaliformes; family Somniosidae; genus Somniosus; species Somniosus microcephalus. Next base: position 787,636 of record NC_140993.1, read on the forward strand.
GCTGGAGAGACAGTTTGAAGGTCGAGAGATGGAGAGACAGTTTGAAGGTCGAGAGCTGGAGAGAGCTGTTTGAAAGTCGAGAGCTGGAGAGACAGTTTGAAGGTCGAGAGCTGGAGAGACAGTTTGAAGGTGCAGAGCTGGAGAGACAGTTTGAAGGTCGAGAGCTGGAGAGACAGTTTGAAGGTGGAGAGCTGGAGAGACAGTTTGAAGGTCGAGAGCTGGAGAGACAGTTTGAAGGTCGAGAGCTGGAGCGACTGTTTGAAGATCGAGAGCTGGAGAGACAGTTTGAAGGTCGAGGGCTGGAGTGACAGTTTGAAGGTCGAGAGCTGGAGAGACAGTTTGAAGGTCGAGAGCTGGAGAGACAGTTAGAAGGTCGAGAGATGGAGGGACAGTTTGAAGGTCGAGAGATGGAGAGAGCAGTTTGAAAGTCGAGACCTGGAGAGACAGTTTGAAGGTCGAGAGCTGGGGAGACAGTTTGAAGGTCGAGAGCTGGAGAGACAGTTTGAAGGTCGAGAGCTGGAGAGAGGACAGTTTGAAGGAGCAGAGCTGGAGAGACAGTTTGAAGGTCGAGAGCTGGAGAGAGAGTTTGAAGGTCGAGAGCTGGAGTGACAGTTTGAAGGTCGAGAGCTGGAGTGACAGTTTGAAGGTTGAGAGCTGGAGAGACAGTTTGAAGGATGAGAGCTGGAGAGACAGTTTGAAGGTCAAGAGCTGGAGTGACAGTTTGAAGGTCGAGAGCTGGAGAGACAGTTTGAAGTATGAGAGCTGGAGAGACAGTTTGAAGACGAGATCTGGAGCGACAGTTTGAAAATCGAGAGCTGGAGAGAGAGTTGGAAGTTCGAGAGCTGGAGAGAGAGTTTGAAGGTCGAGAGCTGGAATCACAGTTTGAAAGACGAGAGCTGGAGAGACAGTTTGAAGGTCGAGAGCTGGAGAGACAGTTTGAAAGTCGAGAGCGGGAGAGACAGTTTGAAGGGTGAGAGCTGGAGTGACAGTTTGAAGGTCGAGAGCTGGAGAGAGAGTTTGAAGGTCGAGAGCTGGAGAGACAGTTTGAAGGTTGAGAGCTGGAGAGACAGTTTGAAGGTCGAGAGATGGAGAGACAGTTTGAATGTCGAGAGCTGGAGAGAGCTGTTTGAAAGTCGAGAGCTGGAGAGACAGTTTGAAGGTCGAGAGCTGGGGAGACAGTTTGAAGGTCGAGAGCTGGAGAGACAGTTTGAAGGTCGAGAGCTGGAGAGACAGTTTCAAGGAGCGAGAGCTGGAGAGACAGTTTGAAGGAGCAGAGCTGGAGAGACAGTTTGAAGGTCGAGAGCTGGGGAGACAGTTTGAAGGAGCGAGAGCTGGAGTGACAGTTTGAAACACGAGAGCTGGAGAGACTGTTTGAAGGTCGAGAGCTGGTGAGACAATTTGAAGGTTGAGAGCTGGAGAGACAGTTTGAAGGTTGAGAGCTGGAGAGACATTTTGAAGGTCGAGAGCTGGAGAGACAGTTTGAAGGTCGAGAGCTGGATAGACAGTTTGAAGTTCGAGAGGTGGAGAGAGGACAGTTTGAAGGTCGAGGGCTGGAGAGACAGATTGAAGGATGAGAGCTGGAGAGACAGTTTGAAGTTCGAGATCTGGAGTGACAGTTTGAAGGTTGAGAGCTGGAGAGACAGTTTCAAGGAGCGAGAGCTGGAGAGACAGATTGAAGGAGCAGAGCTGGAGAGACAGTTTGAAGGTCGAGAGCTGGGGAGACAATTTGAAGGAGCGAGAGCTGGAGTGACAGTTTGAAAGACGAGAGCTGGAGAGACAGTTTGAAGGTCGAGAGCTGGAGTGACAATTTGAAGGTCAAGAGCTGGAGTGACAGTTTGAAGGTCGAGAGCTGGAGTGACAGTTTGATGGTCGAGAGCTGGAGAGACAGTTTGAAGGTCGAGATCTGGAGAGACAGTTTGAAGGTCGAGAGCTGGAGAGACAGTTTGAAGGTCGAGAGCTGGATAGACAGTTTGAAGGTCGAGAGGTGGAGTGACAGTTTGAAGGTCGAGAGCTGGAGAGACAATTTGAAGGTCGAGAGCTGGAGAGACAGTTTGAAGGTCGAGAGCTGGAGAGACAGTTTCAAGGAGCGAGAGCTGGAGAGACAGTTTGAAGGTCGAGAGCTGGGGAGACAGTTTGAAGGTCGAGAGCTGGAGAGACAGTTTGAAGGTCGAGAGCTGGAGAGACAGTTTCAAGGAGCGAGAGCTGGAGAGGCAGTTTGAAGGTCGAGAGCTGGAGAGACAGTTTCAAGGAGCGAGAGCTGGAGAGACAGTTTGAAGGAGCAGAGCTGGAGAGACAGTTTGAAGGTCGAGAGCTGGGGAGACAGTTTGAAGGAGCGAGAGCTGGAGTGACAGTTTGAAAGACGAGAGCTGGAGAGACTGTTTGAAGGTCGAGTGCTGGTGAGACAATTTGAAGGTTGAGAGCTGGAGAGATAGTTTGAAGGTTGAGAGCTGGAGAGACATTTTGAAGGTCGAGAGCTGGAGAGACAGTTTGAAGGTCGAGAGCTGTAGAGACAGTTTGAAGGTTGAGAGCTGGAGAGACAGTTTGAAGGTCGAGAGCTGGAGAGAGAATTTGAAGGTCGAGAGCTGGAGATACAGTTTGAAGGTCGAGAGCTGGAGAGACAGTTTGAAGGTCGAGAGCTGGAGAGAGAGTTTGAAGGTCGAGAGCTGGAGAGACAGTTTGAAGGTCGAGAGCTGGAGAGAGAATTTGAAGGTCGAGAGCTGGAGAGACAGGTTGAAGGTCGAGCGCTGGAGAGACAGTTTGAAGGTCGAGAGCTGGAGAGACAGTTTGAATGTCGAAAGCTGGAGAGACAGTTTGAAGGTCAAGAGCTGGAGTGATAGTTTGAAGGTCGAGAGCTGGAGTTACAGTTTGAAAGACGAGAGCTGGAGAGACAGTTTGAAGGTCGAGAGCTGGAGAGACAGTTTGAAATTCGAGAGCTGGAGAGACAGTTTGAAGGTCGAGAGCATGAGTGACAGTTTGAAGGTCGAGAGCTGCAATGACAGTTTGAAAGACGAGAGCTGGAGAGACAGTTTGAAGGTCGAGAGCTGGAGAGACAATTTGAAAGTCGAGAGCTGGAGAGACAGTTTGAAGGTTGAGAGCTGGAGTGACAGTTTGAAGGTCGAGAGCTGGAGAGAGATTTTGAAGGTCGAGAGCTGGAGAGACAGTTTGAAGGTCGAGAGATGGAGAGACAGTTTGAAAGTCGTGAGCTGGAGAGACAGCTTGAAGGTCGAGAGCTGGAGTGACAGATTGAAGGAGCGAGAGCTGGAGCGGACAGTTTGAAGGTCAAGAGCTGGACAGACAGTTTGAAGGTCGAGAGCTGGAGAGACAGTTTGAAGGTTGAGAGCTGGAGTGACAGTTTGAAGGTCGAGAGCTGGAGAGAGCAGTTTGAAAGTCGAGAGCTGGAGAGACAGTTTGAAGGATGAGAGCTGGAGAAACAGTTTGGAGGTCGAGAGCTGGAGAACCAGTTTGAAGGTCGCGAGCTGGAGAGACAGTTTGAAGGTCGAGACCTGGAGAGACAGTTTGAAGGTCGTGAGCTGAATAGACAGTTTGAAGGTCGAGAGCTGGAGTGACAGTTAGAAGGCCGTGAGCTGGAGTGACAGTTTGAAGGTCGAGAGCTGGAGAGACAGCTTGAAGGTCGAGAGCTGGAAAGACAGTTTGAAGGATGAGAGCGGGAGAGACAGTTTGAAGGTCGAGAGCTGGGGAGACAATTTGAAGGAGCGAGAGCTGGAGTGACAGTTTGAAAGACGAGAGCTGGAGAGACAGTTTGAAGGTCGAGAGCTGGAGTGACAATTTGAAGGTCAAGAGCTGGAGTGACAGTTTGAAGGTCGAGAGCTGGAGTGACAGTTTGAAGGTCGAGAGCTGGAGAGACAGTTTGAAGTATGAGAGCTGGAGTGACAGTTTGATGGTCGAGAGCTGGAGAGACAGTTTGAAGGTCGAGAGCTGGAGAGAAAGTTTGAAGGTCGAGAGCTGGAGAGACAGTTTGAAGGTCGAGAGCTGGATAGACAGTTTGAAGGTCGAGAGGTGGAGTGACAGTTTGAAGGTCGAGAGCTGGAGAGACAATTTGAAGGTCGAGAGCTGGAGAGACAGTTTGAAGGTCGTGAGATGGAGAGACAGTTTGAAAGTCGAGAGATGGAGAGAGCAGTTTGAAAGTCGAGACCTGGAGAGACAGTTTGAAGGTCGAGAGCTGGGGAGACAGTTTGAAGGTCGAGAGCTGGAGAGACAGTTTGAAGGTCGAGAGCTGGAGAGACAGTTTCAAGGAGCGAGAGCTGGAGAGGCAGTTTGAAGGAGCAGAGCTGGAGAGACAGTTTGAAGGTCAAGAGCTGGGGAGACAGTTTGAAGGTCGAGAGCTGGAGAGACAGTTTGAATGTCGAGAGCTGGAGAGACAGTTTCAAGGAGCGAGAGCTGGAGAGACAGTTTGAAGGAGCAGAGCTGGAGAGACAGTTTGAAGGTCGAGAGCTGGGGAGACAGTTTGAAGGAGCGAGAGCTGGAGTGACATTTTGAAAGACGAGAGCTGGAGAGACTGTTTGAAGGTCGAGAGCTGGTGAGACAATTTGAAGGTTGAGAGCTGGAGAGACAGTTTGAAGGTTGAGAGCTGGAGAGACATTTTGAAGGTCGAGAGCTGGAGAGACAGTTTGAAGGTCGAGAGCTGGAGAGACAGTTTGAAGGTTGAGAGCTGGAGAGACAGTTTGAAGGTCGAGAGCTGGAGAGAGAATTTGAAGGTCGAGAGCTGGAGAGACAGTTTGAAGGTCGAGAGCTGGAGAGACAGTTTGAAGGTCGAGAGCTGGAGAGAGAGTTTGAAGGTCGAGAGCTGGAGAGACAGTTTGAAGGTCGAGAGCTGGAGAGAGAATTTGAAGGTCGAGAGCTGGAGAGACAGGTTGAAGGTCGAGCGCTGGAGAGACAGTTTGAAGGTCGAGAGCTGGAGAGACAGTTTGAAGGTCGAGAGCTGGAGAGACAGTTTGAAGGTCAAGAGCTGGAGTGATAGTTTGAAGGTCGAGAGCTGGAGTTACAGTTTGAAAGACGAGAGCTGGAGAGACAGTTTGAAGGTCGAGAGCTTGAGTGACAATTTGAAGGTCGAGAGCTGCAATGACAGTTTGAAAGACGAGAGCTGGAGAGACAGTTTGAAGGTCGAGAGCTGGAGAGACAATTTGAAAGTCGAGAGCTGGAGAGACAGTTTGAAGGTTGAGAGATGGAGTGACAGTTTGAAGGTCAAGAGCTGGAGTGATAGTTTGAAGGTCGAGAGCTGGAGAGACAGTTTGAAATTCGAGAACTGGAGAGACAGTTTGAAGGTCGAGAGCTTTAGTGACAGTTTGAAGGTCGAGAGCTGCAATGACAGTTTGAAAGACGAGAGCTGGAGAGACAGTTTGAAGGTCGAGAGCTGGAGAGACAATTTGAAAGTCGAGAGCTGGAGAGACAGTTTGAAGGTTGAGAGCTGGAGTGACAGTTTGAAGGTCGAGAGCTGGAGAGAGAGTTTGAAGGTCGAGAGCTGGAGAGACAGTTTGAAGGTCGAGAGATGGAGAGACAGTTTGAAAGTCGTGAGCTGGAGAGACAGCTTGAAGGTCGAGAGCTGGAGTGACAGCTTGAAGGAGCGAGAGCTGGAGCGGACAGTTTGAAGGTCAAGAGCTGGACAGACAGTTTGAAGGTCGAGAGCTGGAGAGACAGTTTGAAGGTTGAGAGCTGGAGTGACAGTTTGAAGGTCGAGAGCTGGAGAGAGCAGTTTGAAAGTCGAGAGCTGGAGAGACAGTTTGAAGGATGAGAGCTGGAGAGACAGTTTGAAGGATGAGAGCTGGAGAAACAGTTTGAAGGTCGAGAGCTGTAGAGACAGTTTGAAGGTCGAGAGCTGGAGAGACAGTTTGAAGGTCGAGACCTGGAGAGACAGTTTGAAGGTCGAGAGCTGGATAGACAGTTTGAAGGTCGAGAGCTGGAGTGACAGTTAGAAGGTCGTGAGCTGGAGTGACAGTTTGAAGGTCGAGAGCTGGAGAGACAGCTTGAAGGTCGAGAGCTGGAGAGACAGTTTGAAGGATGAGAGCGGGAGAGACAGTTTGAAGGTCGAGAGCTAGAGAGACAGTTTGAAGGTCGAGAGCTGGAGAGAGGATAGTTTGAAGGTCGAGGGCTTGAGTGACAGTTTGAAGATCGGGAGCTGGAGAGACAGATTGAAGGATGAGAGCTGGAGAGACAGTTGGAAGTTCGAGAGCTGGAGTGACAGTTTGAAGGTTGAGAGCTGGAGAGACATTTTCAAGGAGCGAGAGCTGGAGAGACAGTTTGAAGGAGCAGAGCTGGAGAGACAGTTTGAAGGTCGAGAACTGGAGAGACAGTTTGAAGGAGCGAGAGCTGGAGTGACATTTTGAAAGACGAGAGCTGGAGAGACAGTTTGAAGGTCGAGAGCTGGAGTGAATGTTTGAAGGTCGAGAGCTGGAGAGACAGTTTGAAGTATGAGAGCTGGAGAGACAATTTGGAAGTCAAGAGCTGGAGTGACAGTTTGAAGGTCGAGAGCTGGAGAGACAGTTTGACGGATGAGAGCTGGAGAGACAGTTTGAAAGATGAGATCTGGAGAGACAGTTTCAAGATCGAGAGCTGGAGAGACAGTTTGAAGTTCGAGAGCTGGAGAGAGAGTTTGAAGTTCGAGAGCTGGAGAGACAGTTTGAAAGTCGAGAGCTGGAGAGACAGTTTGAATGTTGAGAGCTGGAGTGACAGTTTGAAGGTCGAGAGCTGGAATGAGAGTTTGAAGGTCGAGAGCTGGAGAGACAGTTTGAAGGTCGAGAGCTGGAGAGAGCAGTTTGAAAGTCGACAGCTGGAGAGACAGTTTGAAGGTCGAGAGCTGGAGAGACAGTTTGAAGGTCGAGAGCTGGAGAGACAGTTTGAAGGTCGAGAGCTGGAGAGACAGTTTGAAGGTCGAGAGCTGGAGACACAGTTTGAAGGCAGAGAGCTGGAGAGACAGTATGATGGTCGAGAGCTGGAGTGACAGTTTGAAGGTCGAGAGCTGGAGCGACTGTTTGAAGGTCGAGAGCTGGAGAGACAGTTTGAAGGTCGAGAGATGGAGAGACAGTTTGCAGGTCGAGAGCTGGAGAGAGCAGTTTGAAAGTCGAGAGCTGGAGAGACAGTTTGAAGGTCGAGAGCTGGACAGACAGTTTGAATATCGAGAGCTGGAGTGACAGTTGAAGGACCGAGAGCTGGAGCGGTCAGTTTGAAGGTCGAGACCTGGAGAGACAGTTTGAAAGTCGTGAGCTGGAGAGACAGTTTGAAGGTCGAGAGCTGGAGTGACAGCTTGAAGGAGCGAGAGCTGGAGCGGACAGTTTGGAGGTCAAGAGCTGGGCAGACAGTTTGAAGGTCGAGAGCTGGAGAGACAGTTTGAAGGTCGAGAGCTGGAGTGACAGTTTGAAGGTCGAGAGCTGGAGAGAGCAGTTTGAAAGTCGAGAGCTGGCGAGACAGTTTGAAGGATGAGAGCTGAAGAAACAGTTTGAAGGTCGAGAGCTGGAGAGACAGTTTGAAGGTCGAGAGCTGGAGAGACAGTTTGAAGTTCGAGAGCTGGAGAGACAGTTTGAAGGTCGAGAGCTGGATAGACAGTTTGAAGTTCGAGAGCTGGAGTGACAGTTTGAAGGTCGAGAGCTGGAGAGACAGTTTGAAGGTCGAGAGCTGGAGAGACAGTTTGAAGGTCGAGAGCTGGAGTGACAGTTTGAAGATCGAGAGCTGGAGTGACAGTTTGAAGGTCGAGAGCTGGAGAGACAGTTTGAAGGTCGAGAGCTGGAGAGACAGTTTGAAGGATGAGAGCGGGAGAGACAGTTTGAAGGTCGAGCGCTAGAGAGACAGTTTGAAGGTCGAGAGCTGGAGAGAGGACAGTTTGAAGTTCGAGGGCTGGAGAGACAGTTTGAAGTTCGAGAGCTGGAGTGACAGTTTGAAGTTTGAGAGCTGGAGAGACAGTTTCAAGGAGCAACAGCTGGAGAGACAATTTGAAGGAGCAGATCTGGAGAGACAGTTTCAAGGTCGAGAGCTGGAGAGACAATTTGAAGGAGCGAGAGCTGGAGAGACAGCTTGAAGTATGAGAGCTGGAGAGACAGTTTGAAGGTCGAGAGCTGGAGTGACAGTTTGAAGGTCGAGAGCTGGAGAAACAGTTTGAAGGTCGAGAGCTGGAGACAGTTTGAAGGTCGAGAGCTGGAGAGACAGTTTGAAGGTCGAGAGCTGGATAGACAGTTTGAAGGTCGAGAGCTGGAGTGACAGTTTGAAGGTCGAGAGCTGGAGTGACTGTTTGAAGGTCGAGATCTGGAGAGAGAGTTACAAGGTCGAGAGCTGGAGTGACAGTTTGAAGGTCGAGACCTGGAGAGACAGTTTGAAGGTCGAGAGCTGGAGAGACAGTTTGAAGGATGAGAGCGGGAGAGACAGTTTGAAGGTCGAGAGCTGGAGAGAGGACAGTTTGAAGGTCGAGGGCTGGAGTGACAGTTTGAAGGTCGAGAGCTGGAGAGACAGATTGAAGGATGAGAGCTGGAGAGACAGTTTGAAGTTCGAGAGCTGGAGTGACAGTTTGAAGGTTGAGAGCTGGAGAGACAGTTTCAAGGAGCGAGCGCTGGAGTGACAGTTTGAAAGACGACAGATGGAGAGACAGTTTGAAGGTCGAGAGCTGGAGTGACAATTTGAAGGTCAAGAGCTGGAGTGACAGTTTGAAGGTCGAGAGCTGGAGAGAAAGTTTGAAGGTCGAGAGCTGGAGTGACAGTTTGAAGGTCGAGAGCTGGAGAGACAATTTGAAGGTCGAGAGCTGGAGAGACAGTTTGAAGGTCGAGAGCTGGAGAGACAGTTTCAAGGAGCGAGAGCTGGAGAGACAGTTTGAAGGAGCAGAGCTGGAGAGACAGTTTGAAGGTCGAGAGCTGGGGAGACAGTTTGAAGGTCGAGAGCTGGAGAGACAGTTTGAAGGTCGAGAGCTGGAGAGACAGTTTCAAGGAGCGAGAGCTGGAGAGACAGTTTGAAGGAGCAGAGCTGGAGAGACAGTTTGAAGGTCGAGAGCTGGGGAGACAGTTTGAAGGAGCGAGAGCTGGAGTGACAGTTTGAAAGACGAGAGCTGGAGAGACTGTTTGAAGGTCGAGAGCTGGTGAGACAATTTGAAGGTTGAGAGCTGGAGAGATAGTTTGAAGGTTGAGAGCTGGAGAGACATTTTGAAGGTCGAGAGCTGGAGAGACAGTTTGAAGGTCGAGAGCTGTAGAGACAGTTTGAAGGTTGAGAGCTGGAGAGACAGTTTGAAGGTCGAGAGCTGGAGAGAGTATTTGAAGGTCGAGAGCTGGAGATACAGATTGAAGGTCGAGAGCTGGAGAGACAGTTTGAAGGTCGAGAGCTGGAGAGAGAGTTTGAAGGTCGAGAGCTGGAGAGACAGTTTGAAGGTCGAGAGCTGGAGAGAGAATTTGAAGGTCGAGAGCTGGAGAGACAGGTTGAAGGTCGAGCGCTGGAGAGACAGTTTGAAGGTCGAGAGCTGGAGAGACAGTTTGAATGTCGAAAGCTGGAGAGACAGTTTGAAGGTCAAGAGCTGGAGTGATAGTTTGAAGGTCGAGAGCTGGAGTTACAGTTTGAAAGACGAGAGCTGGAGAGACAGTTTGAAGGTCGAGAGCTGGAGAGACAGTTTGAAATTCGAGAGCTGGAGAGACAGTTTGAAGGTCGAGAGCTTTAGTGACAGTTTGAAGGTCGAGAGCTGCAATGACAGTTTGAAAGACGAGAGCTGGAGAGACAGTTTGAAGGTCGAGAGCTGGAGAGACAATTTGAAAGTCGAGAGCTGGAGAGACAGTTTGAAGGTTGAGAGCTGGAGTGACAGTTTGAAGGTCGAGAGCTGGAGAGAGATTTTGAAGGTCGAGAGCTGGAGAGACAGTTTGAAGGTCGAGAGATGGAGAGACAGTTTGAAAGTCGTGAGCTGGAGAGACAGCTTGAAGGAGCAGAGCTGGAGAGACAGTTTGAAGGTCGAGAGCTGGGGAGACAGTTTGAAGGAGCGAGAGCTGGAGTGACAGTTTGAAAGACGAGAGCTGGAGAGACTGTTTGAAGGTCGAGAGCTGGTGAGACAATTTGAAGGTTGAGAGCTGGAGAGATAGTTTGAAGGTTGAGAGCTGGAGAGACATTTTGAAGGTCGAGAGCTGGAGAGACAGTTTGAAGGTCGAGAGCTGTAGAGACAGTTTGAAGGTTGAGAGCTGGAGAGACAGTTTGAAGGTCGAGAGCTGGAGAGAGTATTTGAAGGTCGAGAGCTGGAGATACAGATTGAAGGTCGAGAGCTGGAGAGACAGTTTGAAGGTCGAGAGCTGGAGAGAGAGTTTGAAGGTCGAGAGCTGGAGAGACAGTTTGAAGGTCGAGAGCTGGAGAGAGAATTTGAAGGTCGAGAGCTGGAGAGACAGGTTGAAGGTCGAGCGCTGGAGAGACAGTTTGAAGGTCGAGAGCTGGAGAGACAGTTTGAATGTCGAAAGCTGGAGAGACAGTTTGAAGGTCAAGAGCTGGAGTGATAGTTTGAAGGTCGAGAGCTGGAGTTACAGTTTGAAAGACGAGAGCTGGAGAGACAGTTTGAAGGTCGAGAGCTGGAGAGACAGTTTGAAATTCGAGAGCTGGAGAGACAGTTTGAAGGTCGAGAGCTTTAGTGACAGTTTGAAGGTCGAGAGCTGCAATGACAGTTTGAAAGACGAGAGCTGGAGAGACAGTTTGAAGGTCGAGAGCTGGAGAGACAATTTGAAAGTCGAGAGCTGGAGAGACAGTTTGAAGGTTGAGAGCTGGAGTGACAGTTTGAAGGTCGAGAGCTGGAGAGAGATTTTGAAGGTCGAGAGCTGGAGAGACAGTTTGAAGGTCGAGAGATGGAGAGACAGTTTGAAAGTCGTGAGCTGGAGAGACAGCTTGAAGGTCGAGAGCTGGAGTGACAGATTGAAGGAGCGAGAGCTGGAGCGGACAGTTTGAAGGTCAAGAGCTGGACAGACAGTTTGAAGGTCGAGAGCTGGAGAGACAGTTTGAAGGTTGAGAGCTGGAGTGACTGTGTGAAGGTCGAGAGCTGGAGAGAGCAGTTTGAAAGTCGAGAGCTGGAGAGACAGTTTGAAGGATGAGAGCTGGAGAAACAGTTTGAAGGTCGAGAGCTGGAGAGCCAGTTTGAAGGTCGAGAGCTGGAGAGACAGTTTGAAGGTCGAGACCTGGAGAGACAGTTTGAAGGTCGAGAGCTGAATAGACAGTTTGAAGGTCGAGAGCTGGAGTGACAGTTAGAAGGCCGTGAGCTGGAGTGACAGTTTGAATTTCGAGAACTGGAGAGACAGCTTGAAGGTCGAGAGCTGGAAAGACAGTTTGAAGGATGAGAGCGGGAGAGACAGTTTGAAGGTCGAGAGCTGGGGAGACAATTTGAAGGAGCGAGAGCTGGAGTGACAGTTTGAAAGACGAGAGCTGGAGAGACAGTTTGAAGGTCGAGAGCTGGAGTGACAATTTGAAGGTCAAGAGCTGGAGTGACAGTTTGAAGATCGAGAGCTGGAGTGACAGTTTGAAGGTCGAGAGCTGGAGAGACAGCTTGATGGTCGAGAGCTGGAGTGACAGTTTGATGGTCGAGAGCTGGAGAGACAGTTTGAAGGTCGAGAGCTGGAGAGACAGTTTGAAGGTCGAGAGCTGGAGAGACAGTTTGAAGGTCGAGAGCTGGATAGACAGTTTGAAGGTCGAGAGGTGGAGTGACAGATTGAAGGTCGAGAGCTGGAGAGACAATTTGAAGGTCGAGAGCTGGAGAGACAGTTTGAAGGTCGTGAGATGGAGAGACAGTTTGAAGGTCGAGAGATGGAGAGAGCAGTTTGAAAGTCGAGACCTGGAGAGACAGTTTGAAGGTCGAGAGCTGGGGAGACAGTTTGAAGGTCGAGAGCTGGAGAGACAGTTTGAAGGTCGAGAGCTGGAGAGACAGTTTCAAGGAGCGAGAGCTGGAGAGACAGTTTGAAGGAGCAGAGCTGGAGAGACAGTTTGAAGGTCGAGAGCTGGGGAGACTGTTTGAAGGTCGAGAGCTGGAGAGACAGTTTGAAGGTCGAGAGCTGGAGAGACAGTTTCAAGGAGCGAGAGCAGGAGAGACAGTTTGAAGGAGCAGAGCTGGAGAGACAGTTTGAAGGTCGAGAGCTGGGGAGACAGTTTGAAGGAGCGAGAGCTCGAGTGACAGTTTGAAAGACGAGAGCTGGAGAGACTGTTTGAAGGTCGAGAGCTGGTGAGACAATTTGAAGGTTGAGAGCTGGAGAGACAGTTTGAAGGTGGAGAGCTGGAGAGACATTTTGAAGGTCGAGAGCTGGAGAGACAGTTTGAAGGTCGAGAGCTGGAGAGACAGTTTGAAGGTTGAGAGCTGGAGAGACAGTTTGAAGGTCGAGAGCTGGAGAGAGAATTTGAAGGTCGAGAGCTGGAGAGACAGTTTGAAGGTCGAGAGCTGGAGAGACAGTTTAAAGGTCGAGAGCTGGAGAGAGAGTTTGAAGGTCGAGAGCTGGAGAGACAGTTTGAAGGTCGAGAGCTGGAGAGAGAATTTGAAGGTCGAGAGCTGGAGAGACAGGTTGAAGGTCGAGCGCTGGAGAGACAGTTTGAAGGTCGAGAGCTGGAGAGACAGTTTGAAGGTCGAGAGCTGGAGAGACAGTTTGAAGGTCAAGAGCTGGAGTGATAGTTTGAAGGTCGAGAGCTGGAGTTACAGTTTGAAAGACGAGAGCTGGAGAGACAGTTTGAAGGTCGAGAGCTTTAGTGACAATTTGAAGGTCGAGAGCTGCAATGACAGTTTGAAAGACGAGAGCTGGAGAGACAGTTTGAAGGTCGAGAGCTGGAGAGACAATTTGAAAGTCGAGAGCTGGAGAGACAGTTTGAAGGTTGAGAGATGGAGTGACAGTTTGAAGGTCAAGAGCTGGAGTGATAGTTTGATGGTCGAGAGCTGGAGAGACAGTTTGAAATTCGAGAACTGGAGAGACAGTTTGAAGGTCGAGAGCTTTAGTGACAGTTTGAAGGTCGAGAGCTGCAATGACAGTTTGAAAGACGAGAGCTGGAGAGACAGTTTGAAGGTCGAGAGCTGGAGAGACAATTTGAAAGTCGAGAACTGGAGAGACAGTTTGAAGGTTGAGAGCTGGAGTGACAGTTTGAAGGTCGAGAGCTGGAGAGAGAGTTTGAAGGTCGAGAGTTGGAGAGACAGTTTGAAGGTCGAGAGATGGAGAGACAGTTTGAAAGTCGTGAGCTGGAGAGACAGCTTGAAGGTCGAGAGCTGGAGTGACAGCTTGAAGGAGCGAGAGCTGGAGCGGACAGTTTGAAGGTCAAGAGCTGGACAGACAGTTTGAAGGTCGAGAGCTGGAGAGACAGTTTGAAGGTTGAGAGCTGGAGTGACAGTTTGAAGGTCGAGAGCTGGAGAGAGCAGTTTGAAAGTCGAGAGCTGGAGAGACAGTTTGAAGGATGAGAGCTGGAGAGACAGTTTGAAGGATGAGAGCTGGAGAAACAGTTTGAAGGCCGAGAGCTGGAGAAACAGTTTGAAGGTCGTGAGCTGGAGAGACAGTTTGAAGGTCGAGAGCTGGATAGACAGTTTGAAGGTCGAGAGCTGGAGTGACAGTTAGAAGGTCGTGAGCTGGAGTGACAGTTTGAAGGTCGAGAGCTGGAGAGACAGCTTGAAGGTCGAGAGCTGGAGAGAGGATAGTTTGAAGGTCGAGGGCTTGAGTGACAGTTTGAAGATCGAGAGCTGGAGAGACAGATTGAAGGATGAGAGTGGGAGAGACAGTTTGAAGGTCGAGAGCTAGAGAGACAGTTTGAAGGTCGAGAGCTGGAGAGAGGATAGTTTGAAGGTCGAGGGCTTGAGTGACAGTTTGAAGATCGAGAGCTGGAGAGACAGATTGAAGGATGAGAGCTGGAGAGACAGTTTGAAGTTCGAGAGCTGGAGTGACAGTTTGAAGGTTGAGAGCTGGAGAGACATTTTCAAGGAGCGAGAGCTGGAGAGACAGTTTGAAGGAGCAGAGCTGGAGAGACAGTTTGAAGGTCGAGAGCTGGAGAGACAGTTTGAAGGAGCGAGAGCTGGAGTGACAGTTTGAATGACGAGAGCTGGAGAGACAGTTTGAAGGTCGAGAGCCGGAGTGACAATTTGAAGGTCAAGAGCTGGAGTGACAGTTTGAAGGTCGAGAGCTGGAGAGACAGTTTGAAGGTCGAGAGCTGGAGTGACTGTTTGAAGGTCGAGAGCTGGAGAGACAGTTTGAAGTATGAGAGCTGGAGAGACAGTTTGAAAGTCAAGAGCTGGAGTGACAGTTTGAAGGTCGAGAGCTGGAGAGACAGTTTGAAGGATGAGAGCTGGAGAGACAGTTTGAAAGACGAGATCTGGAGAGACAGTTTCAAGATCGAGAGCTGGAGAGACAGTTTGAAGTTCGAGAGCTGGAGAGAGAGTTTGAAGGTCGAGAGCTGGAGAGACAGTTTGAAAGTCGAGAGCTGGAGAGACAGTTTGAATGTTGAGAGCTGGAGTGACAGTTTGAAGGTCGAGAGCTGGAAAGAGAGTTTGAAGGTCGAGATCTGGAGAGACAGTTTGAAGGTCGAGAGCTGGAGAGAGCAGTTTGAAAGTCGAGAGCTGGAGAGACAGTTTGAAGGTCGAGAGCTGGAGAGACAGTTTGAAGGTCGAGAGCTGGAGAGACAGTTTGAAGGTCGAGAGCTGGAGAGACAGTTTGAAGGTCGAGAGCTGGAGACACAGTTTGAAGGCAGAGAGCTGGAGAGACAGTATGATGGTCGAGAGCTGGAGTGACAGTTTGAAGGTCGAGAGCTGGAGCGACTGTTTGAAGGTCGAGAGCTGGAGAGACAGTTTGAAGGTCGAGAGATGGAGAGACAGTTTGCAGGTCGAGAGCTGGAGAGAGCAGTTTGAAAGTCGAGAGCTGGAGAGACAGTTTGAAGGTCGAGAGCTGGACAGACAGTTTGAATATCGAGAGCTGGAGTGACAGTTGAAGGACCGAGAGCTGGAGCGGTCAGTTAGAAGGTCGAGACCTGGAGAGACAGTTTGAAAGTCGTGAGCTGGAGAGACAGTTTGAAGGTCGAGAGCTGGAGTGACAGCTTGAAGGAGCGAGAGCTGAAGCGGACAGTTTGGAGGTCAAGAGCTGGGCAGACAGTTTGAAGGTCGAGAGCTGGAGAGACAGTTTGAAGGTCGAGAGCTGGAGTGACAGTTTGAAGGTCGAGAGCTGGAGAGAGCAGTTTGAAAGTCGAGAGCTGGAGAGACAGTTTGAAGGATGAGAGCTGAAGAAACAGTTTGATGGTCGAGAGCTGGAGAGACAGTTTGAAGGTCGAGAGCTGGAGAGACAGTTTGAAGTTCGAGAGCTGGATAGACAGTTTGAAGGTCGAGAGCTGGACAGACAGTTTGAAGGTCGAGAGCTGGAGTGACAGTTTGAAGATCGAGAGCTGGAGTGACAGTTTGAAGGTCGAGAGCTGGAGAGACAGTTTGAAGGTCGAGAGCTGGAGTGACTGTTTGAAGGTCGAGATCTGGAGAGAGAGTTACAAGGTCGAGAGCTGGAGTGACAGTTTGAAGGTCGAGAGCTGGAGAGACAGTTTGAAGGTCGAGAGCTGGAGAGACAGTTTGAAGGATGAGAGCGGGAGAGACAGTTTGAAGGTCGAGAGCTGGAGAGAGGACAGTTTGAAGGTCGAGGGCTGGAGTGACAGTTTGAAGATCGAGAGCTTGAGTGACAGTTTGAAGGTCGAGAGCTGGAGAGACAGTTTGAAGGTCGAGAGCTGGAGAGACAGTTTGAAGGTCGAGAGCTGGAGTGACAGTTTGAAGATCGAGAGCTGGAGTGACAGTTTGAAGGTCGAGAGCTGGAGAGACAGTTTGAAGGTCGAGAGCTGGAGAGACAGTTTGAAGGATGAGAGCGGGAGAGACAGTTTGAAGGTCGAGCGCTAGAGAGACAGTTTGAAGGTCGAGAGCTGGAGAGAGGACAGTTTGAAGTTCGAGGGCTGGAGAGACAGTTTGAAGTTCGAGAGCTGGAGTGACAGTTTGAAGTTTGAGAGCTGGAGAGACAGTTTCAAGGAGCAAGAGCTGGAGAGACAGTTTGAAGGAGCAGATCTGGAGAGACAGTTTCAAGGTCGAGAGCTGGAGAGACAATTTGAAGGAGCGAGAGCTGGAGAGACAGCTTGAAGTATGAGAGCTGGAGAGACAGTTTGAAGGTCGAGAGCTGGAGTGACAGTTTGAAGGTCGAGAGCTGGAGAGACAGTTTGAAGGTCGAGAGCTGGAGAGACAGTTTGAAGGTCGAGAGCTGGAGAGACAGTTTGAAGGTCGAGAGCTGGATAGACAGTTTGAAGGTCGAGAGCTGGAGTGACAGTTTGAAGGTCGAGAGCTGGAGTGACTGTTTGAAGGTCGAGATCTGGAGAGAGAGTTACAAGGTCGAGAGCTGGAGTGACAGTTTGAAGGTCGAGAGCTGGAGAGACAGTTTGAAGGTTGAGAGCTGGAGAGACAGTTTGAAGGATGAGAGCGGAAGAGACAGTTTGAAGGTCGAGCGCTGGAGAGAGGACAGTTTGAAGGTCGAGGGCTGGAGTGACAGTTTGAAGGTCGAGAGCTGGAGAGACAGATTGAAGGATGAGAGCTGGAGAGACAGTTTGAAGTTCGAGAGCTGGAGAGACAGTTTGAAGGTTGAGAGCTGGAGAGACAGTTTGAAGGTTGAGAGCTGGAGAGACAGTTTCAAGGAGCGAGCGCTGGAGTGACAGTTTGAAGGTCGAGAGCTGGAGTGACAGTTTGAAGGTCGAGAGCTGGAGTGACAATTTGAAGGTCAAGAGCTGGAGTGACAGTTTGAAGGTCGAGAGCTGGAGAGAAAGTTTGAAGGTCGAGAGCTGGAGTGACAGTTTGAAGGTCGAGAGCTGGAGAGACAGTTTGAAGTATGAGAGCTGGAGAGACAGTTTGAAGGTCAAGAGCTGGAGTGACAGTTTGAAGGTCGAGATCTGGAGAGACAGTTTGAAGGATGAGAGCTGGAGAGACAGTTTGAAAGACGAGATCTGGAGAGACAGTTTGAAGGTCAAGAGCTGGAGAGACAGTTTGAAAGTCGAGAGCTGGAGAGACAGTTTGAAGGTTGAGAGCTGGAGTGACAGTTTGAAGGTCGAGAGCTGGAGAGAGAGTTTGAAGGTCGAGAGCTGGAGAGACAGTTTGAAGGTCGAGAGCTGGAGAGACAGTTTGAAGGTCGAGAGATGGAGAGACAGTTTGAAGGTCGAGAGCTGGAGAGAGCTGTTTGAAAGTCGAGAGCTGGGGAGACAGTTTGAAGGAAAGAGCTGCAGAGGCAGTTTGAAGGTCGAGAGCTGGATAGACAGTTTGAAGGTCGAGAGCTGGAGAGACAGTTTGAAGGTCGAGAGCTGGAGAGACAGTTTGAAGGTCGAGAGCTGGAGAGACAGTTTCAAGGTGGACAGCTGGAGTTACAGTTTGAAGGTCGATAGCTGGAGAGACAGTTTGAAGGTCGAGAGCTGGAGAGACAGTTTGAAGGTCGAGAGCTGGAGAGACAGTTTGAAGGTCGAGAGCTGGAGAGACAGTTTGATGGTCGAGAGCTGGAGTGACAGTTTGAAGGTCGAGAGCTGGAGCGACTGTTTGAAGGTCGAAAGCTGGAGAGACAGTTTGAAGGTCGAGAGCTGGAGAGAGCAGTTTGAATGTCGAGAGCTGGAGAGACAGTTTGAAGGTCGAGAGCTGGAGCGACTGTTTGAATGTCGAGAGCTGGAGAGACAGTTTGAAGGTAGAGAGCTGGAGTGACAGTTTGATGGTCGAGAGCTGGAGAGACAGTTTGAAGGTCGAGAGCTGGAGAGACAGTTTGAATGTCGAGTGATGGAGAGACAGTTTGAAGGTCGAGAGATGGAGAGAGCAGTTTGAAAGTCGAGAGCTGGAGAGACAGTTTGAAGGTCGAGAGCTGGGGAGACATTTTGAAGGGCGAGAGCTGGAGAGACAGTTTGAATGTCGAGAGCTGGAGAGACAGTTTCAAGGAGCGAGAGCTGGAGAGACAGTTTGAAGGAGCAGAGCTGGAGAGACAGTTTGAAGTTCGAGAGCTAGGAAGACAGTTTGAAGGAGCGAGAGCTGGAGTGACAGTATGAAAGACGAGAGCTGGAGAGACTGTTTGAAGGTCGAGAGCTGGAGTGACAATTTGAAGGTCGAGTGCTGGAGAGACAGTTTGAAGGTGGAGAACTGGAGAGAGGACAGTTTGAAGGTCGAGAGCTGGAGTGACAGTTTGTAGGATGAGAGCCGGAGAGAGGACAGTTTGAAGGTCGAGAGCTGGAGAGACAGTTTAAAGGTCGAGAGCTGGAGAGACTGTTTGAAGGTCGAGAGCTGGAGAGACAGTTTGAAGGTCGAGAGCTGGAGAGACAGTTTGAAGGTCGAGAGCTGGAGAGACAGTTTGAAGGATGAGAGATGGAGAGACAGTTTGAAGGTCGAGAGCTGGAGAGACAGTTTGAAGGTCGAAAGCTGGAGAGACAGTTTGAAGGAGCGAGAGCTGGAGAGACAGTTTGAAGGAGCAGAGCTGGAGAGACAGTTTGAAGGTCGAGAGCTGGAGTGACAGTTTGAAGGTCGAGCGCTGGAGAGACAGTTTGAATCTCGAAAGCTGGAGAGACAGTTTGAGGGTCGAGAGCTGGAGTGACAATTTGAAGGTCGAGTGCTGGAGAGACAGTTTGAAGGTCGAGAGCTGGAGAGAGGACAGTTTGAAGGTCGAGAGCTGGAGAGACAGTTTGAAGGTTGAGAGCTGGAGAGACAGTTTGAAGGTCAAGAGCTGGAGACACAGTTTGAAGGTCGAGAGCTGGAGAGACAGCTTGAAGGTCGAGAGCTGGAGAGACAATTTGAAGATCGAGAGCTGGAGAGACAGTTTGAAGGTCGCGAGCTAGAGAGACAGTTTGAAGGATGAGAGATGGAGAGACAGTTTGAAGTTCGAGAGCTGGAGAGACAGTTTGAAGGTCGAGAGCTGGAGAGACAGTTTGAAGGAGCGAGAGCTGGAGAGACAGTTTGAAGGAGCAGAGCTGGAGAGACAGTTTGAAGGTCGAGAGCTGGAGAGACAGTTTGAAGGATCAAGAGCTGGAGTGACAGTTTGAAAGATGAGAGCTGGAGAGACAGTTTGAAAGTCGAGAGCTGGATAGACAATTTGAAGGTCGAGATCTGGAGTGACAGCTTGAAGGTCGAGAGCTGGAGAGACAATTTGAAGGTCGAGAGCTGCAGAGACAGTTTGAAGGTCGACAGCTGGAGAGAGGACAGTTTGAAGGTCGAGAACT
Organism: Somniosus microcephalus; assembly: GCF_052327205.1. Classification (NCBI taxonomy): domain Eukaryota; kingdom Metazoa; phylum Chordata; class Chondrichthyes; order Squaliformes; family Somniosidae; genus Somniosus; species Somniosus microcephalus. The sequence continues at coordinate 806,779 of NC_140993.1, forward strand.
GGAGTGACAGTTTGAAGGTTGAGAGCTGGAGAGACAGTTTGAAGGTCGCGAGCTGGAGAGACAGTTTGAAGGATGAGAGCTGGAGAGAGGACAGTTTGAAGGTCGAGAGCTGGAGTGACAGTTTGAAGGTTGAGAGCTGGAGAGACATATTGAAGGTCGAGAGCTGGAGAGACAGTTTGAAGGTTGAGAGCTGGAGTGACAGTTTGAAGGTCGAGAGCTGGAGAGACAGTTTGAAGGAGCGAGAGCTGGAGAGACAGTTTGAAGGAGCAGAGCTGGAGAGACAGTTTGAAGGTTGAGAGCTGGAGAGACAGTTTGAAGGATCAAGAGCTGGAGTGACAGTTTGAAAGATGAGAGCTGGAGAGACAGTTTGAAAGTCGAGAGCTGGATAGACAATTTGAAGGTCGAGATCTGGAGTGACAGCTTGAAGGTCGAGAGCTGGAGAGACAATTTGAAGGTCGAGAGCTGCAGAGACAGTTTGAAGGTCGACAGCTGGAGAGAGGACAGTTTGAAGGTCGAGAACTGGAGTGACAGTTTGAAGGTTGAGAGCTGGAGAGACAGTTTGAAGGTCGCGAGCTGGAGAGACAGTTTGAAGGATGAGAGCTGGAGAGAGGACAGTTTGAAGGTCGAGAGCTGGAGTGACAGTTTGAAGGTTGAGAGCTGGAGAGACATATTGAAGGTCGAGAGCTGGAGAGACAGTTTGAAGGTTGAGAGCTGGAGTGACAGTTTGAAGGGCGAGAGCTGGAGAGACAGTTTCAAGGATCGAGAGCTGGAGAGACAGTTTGAAGGTCGAGAGCTGGAGAGACAGTTTGAAGGACCAGAGCGGGAGAGACAGTTTGAAGGTCCAGAGCTGGAGTGATAGTTTGGAGGTCGAGAGCTGGAGAGAGAGTTTGAAGAATGAGAGATGGAGAGACAGTTTGAAGGTCGAGAGCTGGAGAGACAGTTCGAAGGTCGAGGGCTGGAGTGACAGTTTGAAGGTCGAGAGCTGGAGTGACAGTTTGTAGGTTGAGATCTGGAGAGATATTTTGAAGGTCGAGAGAGGGAGAGACAGTTTGAAGGTCGAGGGCTGGAGTGGACAGTTTGGAAGTCGAGAGCTGGAGAGATAGTTTGAAGGTCGAGAGCTGGAGAGACAATTTTGAAGGTCGAGAGCTGGAGTGACTCTTTGAAGGTCGAGAGCTGGAGAGACAGTTTGAAGGTCGAGAGCTGGAGTGACAGTTTGAAGGTCGAGAGCTGGAGAGACAGTTTGAAGGATGAGAGCTGGAGAGACAGTTTGAAGGTCGAGAGCTGGAGAGATAGTTTGAAGGTCGAGAGTGGTAGTGACAGTCTCAAGGTCGAGAGCTGGAGTGACAGTTTGAAGGTCAGGAGCTGGAGAGACAGTTTGAAGGATGAAAGCTGGAGAGACAGTTTGAAGGTCAAGAGCTGGAGTGACAGTTTTAAGGTTGAGTGCTGGAGTGACAGTTTGAAGTTCGAGAGCTGGAGAGGCAGTTTGAAGGTCGAGAGCTGGAGAGACAGTTTGAAGGTCGAGAGCTGGAGAGACAGTTTGAAGGTCGAGAGCTGGAGAGACAGTTTGAAGGTCGAGAGCTGGAGAGACAGTTTCAAGGTGGAGAGCTGGAGTTACAGTTTGAAGGTCGATAGCTGGAGAGACAGTTTGAAGGTCGAGAGCTGGAGAGACAGTTTGAAGGTCGAGAGCTGGAGAGAGGGCAGTTTTAAGGAGCGAGAGCTGGAGAGACAGTTTGAAGGTCGAGAGCTGGAGAGACAGTTTGATGGTCGAGAGCTGGAGTGACAGTTTGAAGGTCGAGAGCTGGAGCGACTGTTTGAAGGTCGAAAGCTGGAGAGACAGTTTGAAGGCCGAGAGCTGGAGAGAGCAGTTTGAATGTCGAGAGCTGGAGAGACAGTTTGAAGGTCGAGAGCTGGAGCGACTGTTTGAATGTCGAGAGCTGGAGAGACAGTTTGAAGGTAGAGAGCTGGAGTGACAGTTTGAAGGTCGAGAGCTGGAGAGACAGTTTGAAGGTCGAGAGCTGGAGAGACAGTTTGAATGTCGAGTGATGGAGAGACAGTTTGAAGGTCGAGAGATGGAGAGAGCAGTTTGAAAGTCGAGAGCTGGAGAGACAGTTTGAAGGTCGAGAGCTGGGGAGACATTTTGAAGGGCGAGAGCTGGAGAGACAGTTTGAATGTCGAGAGCTGGAGAGACAGTTTCAAGGAGCGAGAGCTGGAGAGACAATTTGAAGGAGCAGAGCTGGAGAGACAGTTTGAAGTTCGAGAGCTGGGGAGACAGTTTGAAGGAGCGAGAGCTGGAGTGACAGTTTGAAAGATGAGAGCTGGAGAGACTGTTTGAAGGTCGAGAGCTGGAGTGACAATTTGAAGGTCGAGAGCTGGAGAGACATTTTGAAGGTCGAGTGCTGGAGAGACAGTTTGAAGGTCGAGAGCTGGAGAGAGGACAGTTTGAAGGTCGAGAGCTGGAGAGACAGTTTGAAGGTCGAGAGCTGGAGAGACAGTTTGAAGGTCAAGAGCTGGAGACACAGTTTGAAGGTCGAGAGCTGGAGAGACAGCTTGAAGGTCGAGAGCTGGAGAGACAGTTTGAAGATCGAGAGCTGGAGAGACAGTTTGAAGGATGAGAGATGGAGAGACAGTTTGAAGGAGCGAGAGCTGGAGAGACAGTTTGAAGGAGCAGAGCTGGAGAGACAGTTTGAAGGTCGAGAGCTGGAGAGACAGTTTGAAGGATCGAGAGCTGGAGTGACAGTTTGAAAGATGAGAGCTGGAGAGACAGTTTGAAAGTCGAGAGCAGGATAGACAATTTGAAGGTCGAGAGCTGGAGTGACAGCTTGAAGGTCGAGAGCTGGAGAGACAGTTTGAAGGTCGCGAGCTGGAGAGACAGCTTGAAGGATGAGAGCTGGAGAGAGGACAGTTTGAAGGTCGAGAGCTGGAGTGACAGTTTGAAGGTTGAGAGCTGGAGTGACAGTTTGAAGGTCGAGAGCTGGAGAGACAGTTTCAAGGATCGAGAGCTGGAGTGACAGTTTGAAGGTTGAGAGCTGGAGAGACAGTTTGAAGGTCGCGAGCTGGAGAGACAGCTTGAAGGATGAGAGCTGGAGAGAGGACAGTTTGAAGGTCGAGAGCTGGAGAGACAGTTTGAAGGTTGAGAGCTGGAGTGACAGTTTGAAGGTCGAGAGCTGGAGAGACAGTTTCAAGGATCGAGAGCTGGAGAGACAGTTTGAAGGTCGAGAGCTGGAGAGACAGTTTGAAGGACCAGAGCGGGAGAGACAGTTTGAATGTCCAGAGCTGGAGTGAAAGTTTGAAGGTCGAGAGCGGGAGAGAGAGTTTGAAGAATGAGAGATGGAGAGACAGTTTGAAGGTCGAGAGCTGGAGAGACAGTTCGAAGGTCGAGGGCTGGAGTGACAGTTTGAAGGTCGAGAGCTGGAGTGACAGCTTGAAGGTTGAGAGCTGGAGAGATATTTTGAAGGTCGAGAGCGGGAGAGACAGTTTGAAGGTCGAGGGCTGGAGTGGACAGTTTGAAAGTCGAGAGCTGGAGAGATAGTTTGAACGTCGAGAGCTGGAGAGACAGTTTGAAGGTCGAGAGCTGGAGTGACTCTTTGAAGGTCGAGAGCTGGAGAGACAGTTTGAAGGTCGAGAGCTGGAGTGACAGTTTGAAGGTCGAGAGTGGTAGTGACAGTCTCAAGGTCGAGAGCTGGAGTGACAGTTTGAAGGTCAGGAGATGGAGAGAAAGTTTGAAGGATGAAAGCTGGAGAGACAGTTTGAAGGTCAAGAGCTGGAGTGACAGTTTTAAGGTTGAGTGCTGGAGTGACAGTTTGAAGGTCGAGAGCTGGAGAGACAGTTTGAAGTTCGAGAGCAGAAGTGACAGTTTGAAGGTTGAGAGCTGGAGAGACAGTTTGAAGGTCGAGAGCTGGAGAGACAGTTTGAAGGACCGAGAGCTGAAGTGACAGTTTGAAGGTCAAGAGCTGGAGAGTTGGTTTGAAGGTCAAGAGTTGGAGAGACACTTTGTAGTTCGAGAGCTGGAGTGACAGTTTGAAGGTCGAGAGCTGGAGAGACAGTTTGAATGTCGAGAGCTGGAGAGACAGTTTGAGGGTCGAGAGCTGGAGTGACAATTTGAAGGTCGAGTGCTGGATAGACAGTTTGAAGGTCGAGAGCTGGAGAGAGGACAGTTTGAAGGTCGAGAGCTGGAGTGACAGTTCGTAGGATGAGAGCCGGAGAGAGGACATAGAAACATAGAAACATAGAGATAGGAACAGGAGTACGCCATTCGGCCCTTCGAGCCTGCTCCGCCATTCAATGATATCATGGCTGATCTTCGTCTGAGATCTTAGCTGATCTTACCAGTTCAGTACCCCGTCCCCGCCTTTTCTCCGTAACCCTTAATCCCCTTAGCCTTCAGAAATATATCCAATTCTCTCTTGAAAATATTTATTGAATTAGCCTTCACAGCCCTCTGTGGCAGGGAATTCCACAGGCTCACCACTCTTTGAGTGAAGAAATTCTTCCTCATCTCTGTTTTAAATGATTTGCCCGCTATTTTTAGACTGTGGCCACTGGTTCTGTGCTCCCCTGCCATTGGAAACATTCTCTCTGAATTCAGCCTGTCCAGGCCTGCCATAATTTTATATGTTTCGATGAGATCCCCTCTCAATCTTCTAAACTCCAGTGAGTACAAGCCCAAACTATTCAATCTCTCCTCGTAGGTCATTCCCGCCATTCCAGGTATCAGCCTGGTGAATCGCCGCTGCACTCTTTCCATGGCAAGAACATCCTTCCGCAGATGGGGCGACCAAAACTGTACACAATACTCCAGATGCGGTCTCACCAGCACCTTGTACAGCTGTAGTAAGGTATCCCTATTCCTATACTCGAACCCCCTTGATATGAAGGCCAACATACCATTTGCCTTCTTAATCGCCTGTTGCACCTGCATGCTCTCCTTCAGTGACTGGTGCACAAGAACACCCAGGTCCCTCTGCACTTCCCCATCTCCCAATCTATTGCCATTTAGATAATAATCTACCCTCCTGTTTTTACCCCCAAAGTGGATAACCTCGCATTTATCCACATTATAGTGCATCTGCCACGTATCCGCCCATTCCCCCAACCTGTCCAAATCGCACTGTAGCCTCCTGACAGTTTGAAGGTCGAGAGCTGGAGAGACAGTTTGAAGGTCGAGAGCTGGAGAGACAGCTTGAAGGTCGAGAGCTGGAGAGACAGTTTGAAGGTCGAGAGCTGGAGAGACAGTTTGAAGGTCGAGAGCTGGAGAGACAGTTTGAAGGATGAGAGATGGAGAGACAGTTTGAAGGTCGAGAGCTGGAGAGACAGTTTGAAGGTCGAGAGCTGGAGAGACAGTTTGAAGGAGCGAGAGCTGGAGAGACAGTTTGAAGGAGCAGAGCTGGAGAGACAGTTTGAAGGTCGAGAGCTTGAGTGACAGTTTGAAGGTCGACAGCTGGAGAGACAGTTTGAATGTCGAGAGCTGGAGAGACAGTTTGAGGGTCGAGAGCTGGAGTGACAATTTGAAGGTCGAGTGCTGGAGAGACAGTTTGAAGGTCAAGAGCTGGAGAGACAGTTTGAAGGTCGAGAGCTGGAGAGACAGTTTGAAGGTCGAGAGCTGGAGATACAGTTTGAAGATCGAGAGCTGGAGAGACAGTTTGAAGGTCGAGAGCTAGAGAGACAGTTTGAAGGATGAGAGATGGAGAGACAGTTTGAAGGTCGAGAGCCGGAGAGACAGTTTGAAGGTCGCGAGCTGGAGAGACAGTTTGAGGGACCGAGAGCTGAAGTGACAGTTTGAAGGTCAAGAGCTGGAGAGTTGGTTTGAAGGTCAAGAGCTGGAGAGACATTTTGTAGGTCGAGAGCTGGAGTGACAGTTTGAAGGTCGAGAGCTGGAGAGACAGTTTGAATGTCGAGAGCTAGAGAGACAGTTTGAGGGTCGAGAGCTGGAGTGACAATTTGAAGGTCGAGTGCTGGAGAGACAGTTTGAAGGTCGAGAGCTGGAGAGAGGACAGTTTGAATGTCGAGAGCTGGAGTGACAGTTTGTAGTATGAGAGCCGGAGAGAGGACAGTTTGAAGGTCGAGAGCTGGAGAGACAGTTTGAAGGTCGAGAGCTGGAGAGACAGTTTGAAGGTCGAGAGCTGGAGAGGCAGTTTGAAGTTCGAGAGCTGGAGAGACAGTTTGAAGGTCGAGAGCTGGAGAGACAGTTTGAAGGATGAGAGATGGAGAGACAGTTTGAAGGTCGAGAGCTGGAGGGACAGTTTGAAGGTCGAGAGCTGGAGAGACAGTTTGAAGGAGCGAGAGCTGGAGAGACAGTTTGAAGGAGCAGAGCTGGAGAGACAGTTTGAAGGTCGAGAGCTGGAGAGTCAGTTTGAATCTCGAGAGCTGGAGAGACAGTTTGAGGGTCGAGAGCTGGAGTGACAATTTGAAGTTCGAGTGCTGGAGAGACAGTTTGAAGGTCGAGAGCAGGAGAGAGGACAGTTTGTAGGACGAGAGCTGGAGAGACAGTTTGAAGGTCGAGAGCTGGAGAGACAGTTTGAAGGTCAAGAGCTGGAGAGACAGTTTGAAGGTCGAGAGCTGGAGAGACAGTTTGAAGGTCGAGAGCTGGAGAGATAGTTTGAAGATCGAGAGCTGGAGAGACAGTTTGAAGGTCGAGAGCTAGAGAGGCAGTTTGAAGGATGAGAGATGGAGAGACAGTTTGAAGGTCGAGAGCTGGAAAGACAGATTGAAGGTCGAGAGCTGGAGAGACAGTTTGAAGGTCGAGAGCTGGAGAGACAGTTTGAATGTCGAGAGCTGGAGAGACAGTTTGAGGGTCGAGAGCTGGAGTGACAATTTGAAGGTCGAGTACTGGAGAGACATTTTGAAGGTCGAGAGCCGGAGAGAGGACAGTTTGAAGGTCGAGAGCTGGAGAGACAGTTTGAAGGTCGAGAGCTGGAGAGACAGTTTGAAGGTCGAGAGCTGGAGAGACAGTTTGAAGGATGAGAGATGGAGAGACAGTTTGAAGGTCGAGAGCTGGAGAGACAGTTTGAAGGTCGAGAGCTGGAGAGACAGTTTGAAGGAGCGAGAGCTGGAGAGACAGTTTGAAGGAGCAGAGCTGGAGAGACAGTTTGAAGGTCGAGAGCTGGAGAGACAGTTTGAATCTCGAGAGCTGGAGAGACAGTTTGAGGGTCGAGAGCTGGAGTGACAATTTGAAGGTCGAGTGCTGGAGAGACAGTTTGAAGGTCGAGAGCTGGAGAGAGGACAGTTTGAAGGTCGAGAGCTGGAGAAACAGTTTGAAGGTCGAGAGCTGGAGAGACAGTTTGAAGGTCAAGAGCTGGAGAGACAGTTTGAAGGTCGAGAGCTGGAGAGACAGTTTGAAGGTCGAGAGCTGGAGAGATAGTTTGAAGATCGAGAGCTGCAGAGACAGTTTGAAGGTCGAGAGCAAGAGAGACAGTTTGAAGGATGAGAGATGGAGAGACAGTTTGAAGGTCGAGAGCTGGAGAGACAGTTTGAAGGTCGAGAGCTGGAGAGACAGTTTGAAGGAGCAAGAGCTGGAGAGACAGTTTGAAGGAGCAGAGCTGGAGAGACAGTTTGAAGGTCGAGAGCTGGAGAGACAGTTTGAAGGATCGAGAGCTGGAGTGACTGTTTGAAAGATGAGAGCTGGAGAGACAGTTTGAAAGTCGAGAGCTGGAGAGACAATTTGAAGGTCGAGAGCTGGAGAGACAGTTTGAAGGTCGAGAGCTGGAGAGACAGTTTGAGGGATGAAAGCTGGAGAGACAGTTTGAAGGTCAAGAGCTGGAGTGACAGTTTTAAGGTTGAGTGCTGGAGTAACAGTTTGAAGGTCGAGAGCTGGAGAGACAGTTTGAAGTTCGAGAGCTGAAGTGACAATTTGAAGGATAAGAGCTGGAGAGACATTTTGAAGGTCGAGAGCTGGAGAGACAATTTGAAGGTCGAGAGCTGGAGAGACAGTTTGAAGGTCGAGAGCTGGAGAGACAGTTTGAAAGTCGAGAGCTGGAGAGATAGTTTGAAGGTCGAGAGCTGGAGAGACAGTTTGAAGGTCGAGAGCTGGAGAGACAGTTTGAAGGATGAAAGCTGGAGAGACAGTTTGAAGGTCAAGAGCTGGAGTGACAGTTTTAAAGTTGAGTGCTGGAGTGACAGTTTGAAGGTCGAGAGCTGGAGAGACAGTTTGAAGTTAGAGAGCTGAAGTGACAGTTTGAAGGTTGAGAGCTGGAGAGACAGTTTGAAGGTCGAGAGCTGGAGAGACAGTTTGAAGGACCGAGAGCTGAAGTGAAAGTTTGAAGGTCAAGAGCTGGAGAGTTGCTTTGAAGGTCAAGAGCCGGAGAGACACTTTGTAGGTCGAGAGCTGGAGTGACAGTCTGATGGTCGATAGCTGGAGAGACAGTTTGAATGTCGAGTGCTGGAGAGACAGTTTGAGGGTCGAGAGCTGGAGAGAGGACAGTTTGAATGTCGAGAGCTGGAGTGACAGTTTGTAGGATGAGAGCCGGAGAGAGGACAGTTTGAAGGTCGAGAGCTGGAGAGACAGTTTGAAGGTCGAGAGCTGGAGAGACAGTTTGAAGGTCGAGAGCTGGAGAGACAGTTTGAAGGTCGAGAGCTGGAGAGACAGTTTGAAGGATGAGAGATGGAGAGACAGTTTGAAGGTCGAGAGCTGGAGAGACAGTTTGAAGGTCGAGAGCTGGAGAGACAGTTTGAAGGAGCGAGAGCTGGAGAGACAGCTTGAAGGAGCAGAGCTGGAGAGACAGTTTGAAGGTCGAGAGCTGGAGAGACAGTTTGAATCTCGAGAGCTGGAGAGACAGTTTGAGGGTCGAGAGCTGCAGTGACAATTTGAAGGTCGAGAGCTGGAGAGATAGTTTGAAGATCGAGAGCTGGAGAGACAGTTTGAAGGTCGAGAGCAGGAGAGAGGACAGTTTGAAGGTCGAGAGCTGGAGAGACAGTTTGAAGTTCTAGAGCTGGAGAGACAGTTTGAAGGTCAAGAGCTGGAGAGACAGTTTGAAGGTCGAGAGCTGGAGAGACAGTTTGAAGGTCGAGAGCTGGAGAGATAGTTTGAAGATCGAGAGCTGGAGAGACAGTTTGAAGGTCGAGAGCTAGAGAGACAGTTTGAAGGATGAGAGATGGAGAGACACTTTGAAGGTCGAGAGCTGGAGAGACAGTTTGAAGGTCGAGAGCTGGAGAGACAGTTTGAAGGTCGAGAGCTGGAGAGACAGGTTGAAGGATGAAAGCTGGAGAGACAGTTTGAAGGTCAAGAGCTGGAGTGACAGTTTTAAGGTTGAGTGCTGGAGTGACAGTTTGAAGGTCGAGAGCTGGAGAGACAGTTTGAAGTTCGAGAGCTGAAGTGACAGTTTGAAGGTTGAGAGCTGGAGAGGCAGTTTGAAGGTCGAGAGCTGGAGAGACAGTTTGAAGGACCGAGAGCTGAAGTGACAGTTTGAAGGTCAAGAGCTGGAGAGCTGGTTTGAAGGTCAAGAGCTGGAGAGACACTTTGTAGGTCGAGAGCTGGAGTGACAGTTTGAAGGTCGAGAGCTGGAGAGACAGTTTGAATGTCGAGTGCTGGAGAGACAGTTTGAGGGTCGAGAGCTGGAGAGAGGACAGTTTGAATGTCAAGAGCTGGAGTGACAGTTTGTAGGATGAGAGCCGGAGAGAGGACAGTTTGAAGGTCGAGAGCTGGAGAGACAGTTTGAAGGTCGAGAGCTGGAGAGACAGTTTGAAGGTCGAGAGCTGGAGAGACAGTTTGAAGGTCGAGAGCTGGAGAGACAGTTTGAAGGTCGAGAGCTGGAGAGACAGTTTGAAGGATGAGAGATGGAGAGACAGTTTGAAGGTCGAGAGCTGGAGAGACTGTTTGAAGGTCGAGAGCTGGAGAGACAGTTTGAAGGAGCGAGAGCTGGAGATACAGTTTGAAGGAGCAGAGCTGGAGAGACAGTTTGAAGGTCGAGAGCTGGAGAGACAGTTTGAATCTCGAGAGCTGGAGAGACAGTTTGAGGGTCGAGAGCTGGAGTGACAATTTGAAGGTCGAGTGCTGGAGAGACAGTTTGAAGTTCGAGAGCAGGAGAGAGGACAGTTTGAAGGTCGAGAGCTGGAGAGACAGTTTGAAGGTCGAGAGCTGGAGAGACAGTTTGAAGGTCAAGAGCTGGAGAGACAGTTTGAAGGTCGAGAGCTGCAGAGACAGTTTGAAGGTCGAGAGCTGGAGAGATATTTTGAAGATCGAGAGCTGGAGAGACAGTTTGAAGGTCGAGAGCTAGAGAGACAGTTTTAAGGATGAGAGATGGAGAGACAGTTTGAAGGTCGAGAGCTGGAGAGTCAGTTTGAAGGTCGAGAGCTGGAGAGACAGTTTGAAGGTCGAGAGCTGGAGAGACAGTTTGAATGTCGAGAGCTGGAGAGACAGTTTGAGGGTCGAGAGCTGGAGTGACAATTTGAAGGTCGAGTACTGGAGAGACAGTTTGAAGGTCGAGAGCCGGAGAGAGGACAGTTTGAAGATCGAGAGCTGGAGAGACAGTTTGAAGGACGAGAGCTGGAGAGACAGTTTGAAGGTCGAGAGCTGGAGAGACAGTTTGAAGGTCGAGAGCTGGAGAGACATTTTGAAGGTCGAGAGCTGGAGAGACAGTTTGAAGGATGAGAGATGGAGAGACAGTTTGAAGGTCGAGAGCTGGAGAGACAGTTTGAAGGTCGAGAGCTGGAGAGACAGTTTGAAGGAGCGAGAGCTGGAGAGACAGTTTGAAGGAGCAGAGCTGGAGAGACAGTTTGAAGGTCGAGAGCTGGAGAGACAGTTTGAAGGTCGAGAGCTGGAGAGACAGTTTGAAGGTCGAGAGCTGGAGAGACAGTTTGAAGGATGAGAGATGGAGAGACAGTTTGAAGGTCGAGAGCTGGAGAGACAGTTTGAAGGTCGAGAGCTGGAGAGACAGTTTGAAGGAGCGAGAGCTGGAGAGACAGCTTGAAGGAGCAGAGCTGGAGAGACAGTTTGAAGGTCGAGAGCTGGAGAGACAGTTTGAATCTCGAGAGCAGGAGAGACAGTTTGAGGGTCGAGAGCTGCAGTGACAATTTGAAGGTCGAGAGCTGGAGAGATAGTTTGAAGATCGAGAGCTGGAGAGACAGTTTGAAGGTCGAGAGCAGGAGAGAGGACAGTTTGAAGGTCGAGAGCTGGAGAGACAGTTTGAAGGTCCAGAGCTGGAGAGACAGTTTGAAGGTCAAGAGCTGGAGAGACAGTTTGAAGGTCGAGAGCTGGAGAGACAGTTTGAAGGTCGAGAGCTGGAGAGATAGTTTGAAGATCGAGAGCTGGAGAGTCAGTTTGAAGGTCGAGAGCTAGAGAGACAGTTTGAAGGATGAGAGATGGAGAGACAGTTTGAAGGTCGAGAGCTGGAGAGACAGTTTGAAGGTCGAGAGCTGGAGAGACAGTTTGAAGGTCGAGAGCTGGAGAGACAGGTTGAAGGATGAAAGCTGGAGAGACAGTTTGAAGGTCAAGAGCTGGAGTGACAGTTTTAAGGTTGAGTGCTGGAGTGACAGTTTGAAGGTCGAGAGCTGGAGAGACAGTTTGAAGTTCGAGAGCTGAAGTGACAGTTTGAAGGTTGAGAGCTGGAGAGGCAGTTTGAAGGTCGAGAGCTGGAGAGACAGTTTGAAGGACCGAGAGCTGAAGTGACAGTTTGAAGGTCAAGAGCTGGAGAGCTGGTTTGAAGGTCAAGAGCTGGAGAGACACTTTGTAGGTCGAGAGCTGGAGTGACAGTTTGAAGGTCGAGAGCTGGAGAGACAGTTTGAATGTCGAGTGCTGGAGAGACAGTTTGAGGGTCGAGAGCTGGAGAGAGGACAGTTTGAATGTCGAGAGCTGGAGTGACAGTTTGTAGGATGAGAGCCGGAGAGAGGACAGTTTGAAGGTCGAGAGCTGGAGAGACAGTTTGAAGGTCGAGAGCTGGAGAGACAGTTTGAAGGTCGAGAGCTGGAGAGACAGTTTGAAGGTCGAGAGCTGGAGAGACAGTTTGAAGGTCGAGAGCTGGAGAGACAGTTTGAAGGATGAGAGATGAAGAGACAGTTTGAAGGTCGAGAGCTGGAGAGACAGTTTGAAGGTCGAGAGCTGGAGAGACAGTTTGAAGGTCGAGAGCTGGAGAGACAGTTTGAATGTCGAGAGCTGGAGAGACAGTTTGAGGGTCGAGAGCTGGAGTGACAATTTGAAGGTCGAGTACTGGAGAGACAGTTTGAAGGTCGAGAGCCGGAGAGAGGACAGTTTGAAGATCGAGAGCTGGAGAGACAGTTTGAAGGACGAGAGCTGGAGAGGCAGTTTGAAGGTCGAGAGCTGGAGAGACAGTTTGAAGGTCGAGAGCTGGAGAGACATTTTGAAGGTCGAGAGCTGGAGAGACAGTTTGAAGGATGAGAGATGGAGAGACAGTTTGAAGGTCGAGAGCTGGAGAGACAGTTTGAAGGTCGAGAGCTGGAGAGACAGTTTGAAGGAGCGAGAGCTGGAGAGACAGTTTGAAGGAGCAGAGCTGGAGAGACAGTTTGAAGGTCGAGAGCTGGAGAGACAGTTTGAATCTCGAGAGCTGGAGAGACAGTTTGAGGGTCGAGAGCTGGAGTGACAATTTGAAGGTCGATTGCTGGAGAGACAGTTTGAAGGTCGAGAGCTGGAGAGAGGACAGTTTGAAGGTCGAGAGCTGGAGAGACAGTTTGAAGGTAGAGAGCTGGAGAGACAGTTTGAATGTCAGGAGCTGGAGAGACAGTTTGAAGGTCGAGAGCTGGAGAGATAGTTTGAAGATCGAGAGCTGGAGAGACAGTTTGAAGGTCGAGAGCAAGAGAGACAGTTTGAAGGATGAGAGATGGAGAGACAGTTTGAAGGTCGAGAGCTGGAGAGGCAGTTTGAGGGTCGAGAGCTGGAGAGAGGACAGTTTTAAGGTTGAGTGCTGGAGTGACAGTTTGAAGGTCGAGAGCTGGAGAGACAGTTTGAAGGTCGAGAGCTGGAGAGACAGTTTGAAGGACCGAGAGCTGAAGTGACAGTTTGAAGGTCAAGAGCTGGAGAGTTGGTTTGAAGGTCAAGAGCCGGAGAGACCCTTTGTAGGTCGAGAGCTGGAGTGACAGTTTGAAGGTCGATAGCTGGAGAGACAGTTTGAATGTCGAGTGCTGGAGAGACAGTTTGAGGGTCGAGAGCTGGAGAGAGGACAGTTTGAATGTCGAGAGCTGGAGTGACAGTTTGTAGGATGAGAGCCGGAGAGAGGACAGTTTGAAGGTCGAGAGCTGGAGAGACAGTTTGAAGGTCGAGAGCTGGAGAGACAGTTTGAAGGTCGAGAGCTGGAGAGACAGTTTGAAGGTCGAGAGCTGGAGAGACAGTTTGAAGGTCGAGAGCTGGAGAGACAGTTTGAAGGATGAGAGATGGAGAGACAGTTTGAAGGTCGAGAGCTGGAGAGACAGTTTGAAGGTCGAGAGCTGGAGAGACATTTTGAAGGAGCGAGAGCTGGAGAGACAGTTTGAAGGAGCAGAGCTGGAGAGACAGTTTGAAGGTCGAGAGCTGGAGAGACAGTTTGAATCTCGAGAGCTGGAGAGACAGTTTGAGGGTCGAGAGCTGCAGTGACAATTTGAAGGTCGAGTGCTGGAGAGACAGTTTGAAGATCGAGAGCAGGAGAGTGTACAGTTTGAAGGTCGAGAGCTGGAGAGACAGTTTGAAGGTCGAGAGCTGGAGAGACAGTTTGAAGGTCAAGAGCTGGAGAGACAGTTTGAAGGTCGAGAGCTGGAGAGACAGTTTCAAGGTCGAGAGCTGGAGAGATAGTTTGAAGATCGAGAGCTGGAGAGACAGTTTGAAGGTCGAGAGCTAGAGAGACAGTTTGAAGGATGAGAGCCGGAGTGAGGACAGTTTGAAGGTCGATAGCTGGAGAGACAGTTTGAAGGTCGAGAGCTGGAGAGACAGTTTGAAGGTCGAGAGCTGGAGAGACAGTTTGAAGTTCAAGAGCTGGAGAGACAGTTTGAAGGTCGAGAGCTGGAGAGACAGTTTGAAGGATGAGAGATGGAGAGACAGTTTGAAGGTCGAGAGCTGGAGGGACAGTTTGAAGGTCGAGAGCTGGAGAGACAGTTTGAAGGAGCGAGAGCTGGAGAGACAGTTTGAAGGAGCAGAGCTGGAGAGACAGTTTGAAGGTCGAGAGCTGGAGAGACAGTTTGAATCTCGAGAGCTGGAGAGACAGTTTGAGGGTCGAGAGATGGAGTGACAATTTGAAGGTCGAGTGCTGGAGAGACAGTTTGAAGGTCGAGAGCTGGAGTGACAGTTTGAAGGTCAAGAGCTGGAGAGACAGTTTGAAGGATGAGAGCTGGAGAGACAGTTTGAAGGTCGAGAGCTGGAGTGACAGTTTGAAGGTCGAGAGTGGTAGTGACAGTCTCAAGGTCGAGAGCTGGAGTGACAGTTTGAAGGTCAGGAGCTGGAGAGACAGTTTTAAGGATGAAAGCTGGAGAGACAGTTTGAAGGTCGAGAGCTGGAGAGACAGTTTGAAGTTCGAGAGCTGAAGTGACAATTTGAAGGATAAGAGCTGGAGAGACATTTTGAAGGTCGAGAGCTGGAGAGACAATTTGAAGGTCGAGAGCTGGAGAGACATTTTGAAGGTCGAGAGCTGGAGAGACAATTTGAAAGTCGAGAGCTGGAGAGATAGTTTGAAGGTCGAGAGCTGGAGAGACAGTTTGAAGGTCGAGAGCTGGAGAGACAGTTTGAAGGATGAAAGCTGGAGAGACAGTTTGAAGGTCAAGAGCTGGAGTGACAGTTTTAAGGTTGAGTGCTGGAGTGACAGTTTGAAGGTCGAGAGCTGGAGAGACAGTTTGAAGTTCGAGAGCTGAAGTGACAGTTTGAAGGTTGAGAGCTGGAGAGACAGTTTGAAGGTCGAGAGCTGGAGAGACAGTTTGAAGGACCGAGAGCTGAAGTGACAGTTTGAAGGTCAAGAGCTGGAGAGTTGGTTTGAAGGTCAAGAGCCGGAGAGACACTTTGTAGGTCGAGAGCTGGAGTGACAGTCTGAAGGTCGATAGCTGGAGAGACAGTTTGAATGTCGAGTGCTGGAGAGACAGTTTGAGGGTCGAGAGCTGGAGAGAGGACAGTTTGAATGTCGAGAGCTGGAGTGACAGTTTGTAGGATGAGAGCCGGAGAGAGGACAGTTTGAAGGTCGAGAGCTGGAGAGACAGTTTGAAGGTCGAGAGTTGGAGAGACAGTTTGAAGGTCGAGAGCTGGAGAGACAGTTTGAAGTTCGAGAGCTGGAGAGACAGTTTGAAGGTCGAGAGCTGGAGAGACAGTTTGAAGGATGAGAGATGGAGGGACAGTTTGAAGGTCGAGAGCTGGAGAGACAGTTTGAAGGTCGAGAGCTGGAGAGACAGTTTGAATCTCGAGAGCTGGAGAGACAGTTTGAGGGTCGAGAGATGGAGTGACAATTTGAAGGTCGAGTGCTGGAGAGACAGTTTGAAGGTCGAGAGCTGGAGTGACAGTTTGAAGGTCAAGAGCTGGAGAGACAGTTTGAAGGATGAGAGCTGGAGAGACAGTTTGAAGGTCGAGAGCTGGAGTGACAGTTTGAAGGTCGAGAGTGGTAGTGACAGTCTCAAGGTCGAGAGCTGGAGAGACAGTTTGAAGGTCGAGAGCTGGAGTGACAGTTTGAAGGTTGAGAGCTGGAGAGATATTTTGAAGGTCGAGAGCGGGAGAGACAGTTTGAAGGTCGATAGCTGGAGTGAACAGTTTGAAAGTCGAGAGCTGGAGAGATAGTTTGAAGGTCGAGAGCTGGAGAGACAGTTTGAAGGTCGAGAGCTGGAGTGACAGTTTGAAGGTCGAGAGCTGGAGTGACAGTTTGAAGGTCGAGAGCTGGAGAGACAGTTTGAAGGATGAGAGCTGGAGAGACAGTTTGAAGGTCGAGAGCTGGAGAGACAGTTTGAAGGTCGAGAGCTGGAGTGACAGTTTCAAGGTCGAGAGCTGGAGTGCCAGTTTGAAGGTCAAGAGCTGGAGAGACAGTTTGAAGGATGAAAGCTGGATTGACAGTTTGAAGGTCAAGAGCTGGAGTGACAGTTTTAAGGTTGAGTCCTGGAGTGACAGTTTGAAGGTCGAGAGCTGGAGAGACAGTTTGAAGTTCGATAGCTGAAGTGACAGTTTGAAGGTTGAGAGCTGGAGAGACAGTTTGAATGTCGAGAGCTGGAGAGACAGTTTGAGGGTCGAGAGCTGGAGTGACAATTTGAAGGTCGAGTGCTGGAGAGACAGTTTGAAGGTCGAGAGCTGGAGAGTTGGTTTGAAGGTCAAGAGCTGGAGAGACACTTTGTAGGTCGAGAGCTGGAGTGACAGTTTCAAGGTCGAGAGCTGGAGAGACAGTTTGAATGTCGAGAGCTGGAGAGACAGTTTGAGGGTCGAGAGCTGGAGTGACAATTTGAAGATCGAGTGCTGGAGAGACAGTTTGAAGGTCGAGAGCTGGAGAGAGGACAGTTTGAAGGTCGAGAGCTGGAGTGACAGTTTGAAGGTCGAGAGCTGGAGAGACAGTTTGAAGGTCGAGAGCTGGAGAGACAGTTTGAAGGTCGAGAGCTGGAGAGACAGTTTGAAGGTCGAGAGCTGGAGAGACAGTTTGAAGGATGAGAGATGGAGAGACAGTTTGAAGGTCGAGAGCTGGAGAGACAGTTTGAAGGTCGAGAGCTGAAGAGACAGTTTGAAGGAGCGAGAGCTGGAGAGACAGTTTGAAGGAGCAGAGCTGGAGAGACAGTTTGAAGGTCGAGAGCTGGAGTGACAGTTTGAAGGTCGAGAGCTGGAGAGACAGTTTGAATGTCGAGAGCTGGAGAGACAGTTTGAGGGTCGAGAGCTGGAGTGACAATTTGAAGGTCGAGTGCTGGAGAGACAGTTTGAAGGTCGAGAGCTGGAGAGAGGACAGTTTGAAGGTCGAGAGCTGGAGGGACAGATTGAAGGTCGAGAGCTGGAGAGACAGTTTGAAGGTCAAGAGCTGGAGAGACAGTTTGAAGGTCGAGAGCTGAAGAGACAGTATGAAGGTCGAGAGCTGGAGAGACAGTTTGAAGATCGAGAGCTGGAAAGACATTTTGAAGGTCGAGAGCTAGAGAGACAGTTTGAAGGATGAGAGATGGAGAGACAGTTTGAAGGTCGCGAGCTGGAGAGACAGTTTGAAGGTCGAGAGCTGGAGAGACAGTTTGAAGGAGCGAGAGCTGGAGAGACAGTTTGAAGGAGCAGAGCTGGAGAGACAGTTTGAAGGTCGAGAGCTGGAGAGACAGTTTGAAGGATCGAGAGCTGGAGTGACAGTTTGAAAGATGAGAGCTGAAGAGACAGTTTGAAAGTCGAGAGCTGGAGAGACAATTTGAAGGTCGAGAGCTGGAGTGACAGCTTGAAGGTCGAGAGCTGGAGAGACAATTTGAAGGTCGAGAGCTGGAGAGACAGTTTGAAGGTCGACAGCTGGAGAGAGGACAGTTTGAACGTCGAGAACTGGAGTGTCAGTTTGAAGGTTGAGAGCTGGAGAGACAGTTTGAAGGTCGCGAGCTGGAGAGACAGTTTGAAGGATGAGAGCTGGAGAGAGAACAGTTTGAAGGTCGAGAGCTGGAGTGACAGTTTGAAGGTTGAGAGCTGGAGAGACATTTTGAAGGTCGAGAGCTGGAGAGACAGTTTGAAGATCGAGAGCTGGAGAGACAGTTTGAAAGTCGAGAGCTGGAGAGATAGTTTGAAGGTCGAGAGCTGGAGAGACAGTTTGAAGGTCGTGAGCTGGAGTGACTCTTTGAAGGTCGAGAGCTGGAGAGACAGTTTGAAGGTCGAGAGCTGGAGTGACAGTTTGAAGGTCGAGAGCTGGAGGGACAGTTTGAAGGTCGAGAGCTGGAGAGACAGTTTCAAGGTCGAGAGCTGGAGTGACAGTTTGAAGGTCAAGAGCTGGAGTGACAGTTTGAAGGTTGAGAGCTGGAGAGATATTTTGACGGTCGAGAGCGGGAGAGACAGTTTGAAGGTCGAGAGCTGGAGTGGACAGTTTGAAGGTCGAGAGCTTGAGAGACAGTTTGAAGGTCGAGATCTCGAGTGACAGTTTGAAGGTCGAGAGCTGGAGAGACAGTTTGAAGGTCGAGAGCTGGAGAGACAGTTTGAGGGTCGAGAGCTGGAGTGACAGTTTCAAGGATGAGAGCTGGAGAGAGGACAGTTTGAAGGTCGAGAGCTGGAGAGACAGTTTGAAGGTCGAGAGCTGGAGAGACAGTTTGAAGGAGCGAGAGCTGAAGTGACAGTTTGAAGGTCGAGAGCTGGAGAGTTGGTTTGAAGGTCAAGAGCTGGAGAGACAGTTTGAAGGTCGAGAGCTGGAGTGACAGTTTGAAGGTCGAGAGCTGGAGAGACAGTTTGAATGTCGAGAGCTGGAGAGACAGTTTGAGGGTCGAGAGCTGGACTGACAATTTGAAGGTCGAGTGCTGGAGAGACAGTTTGAAGGTCGAGAGCTGGAGAGAGGACAGTTTGAAGGTCGAGAGCTGGAGTGACAGTTTGTAGGATGAGAGCTGGAGAGAGGACTGTTTGAAGGTCGAGAGCTGGAGAGACGGTTTGAAGGTTGAGAGCTGGAGAGACAGTTGAAGGTCGAGAGCTGGAGAGACAGTTTGAAGGTGGAGAGCTGGAGAGACAGTTTGAAGGTCGAGAGCTAGAGAGACAGTTTGAAGATCGCGAGCTGGAGAGACAGTTTGAAGGTCGAGAGCTAGAGAGACAGTTTGAAGGATGAGAGATGGAGAGACAGTTTGAAGGTCGAGGGCTGGAGAGACAGTTTGAAGGTCGAGAGCTGGAGAGACAGTTTGAAGGAGCGAGAGCTGGAGTGACAGTTTGAAGGAGCAGAGCTGGAGAGACAGTTTGAAGGTCGAGAGCTGGAGAGACAGTTTGAACGATCGAGAGCTGGAGTGACAGTTTGAAAGATGAGAGCTGGAGAGACAGTTTGAAGGTCGAGAGATGGAGACACAGTTTGAACGATCGAGAGCTGGAGTGACAGTTTGAAAGATGAGAGCTGGAGAGACAGTTTGAAGGTCAAGAGCTGGAGAGACGGTTTGAAGGTCAAGAGCTGGAGAGACAGTTTGAGGGTCGAGAGCTGGAGTGACAATTTGAAGGTCGAGTGCTGGAGAGACAGTTTGAAGGTCGAGAGCTGGAGAGAGGACAGTTTGAAGGTCGAGAGCTGGAGTGAGTGTTTGTAGGATGAGAGCCGGAGAGAGGACAGTTTGAAGGTCGAGAGCTGGAGAGACAGTTTGAAGATCGAGAGCTGGAGAGACAGTTTGAAGGTCGAGAGCTGGAGAAACAGTTTGAAGTTCGAGAGCTGGAGAGACAGTTTGAAGGTCGAGAGCTGGAGAGACAGTTTGAAGGATGAGAGATGGAGAGACAGTTTGAAGGTCGAGAGCTGGAGAGACAGTTTGAAGGTCGAGAGCTGGAGAGACAGTATGAAGGAGCGAGAGCTGGAGAGACAGTTTGAAGGAGCAGAGCTGGAGAGACAGTTTGAAGGTCGAGAGCTGGAGTGACAGTTTGAAGGTCGGGAGCTGGAGAGACAGTTTGAATGTCGAGAGCTGGAGAGACAGTTTGAGGGTCGAGAGCTGGAGTGACAATTTGAAGGTCGAGAGCTGCAGAGACAGTTTGAAGGTCGAGAGCTGGAGAGACAGCTTGAAGGTGAAGAGCTGGAGAGACAGTTTGAAGGTCGAGAGCTGGAGAGACATTTTGAAGGTCGAGAGCTGGAGAGACAGTTTGAAGATCGAGAGCTGGAGAGACAGTTTGAAGGTCGAGAGCTAGAGAAACATTTTGAAGGATGAGAGATGGAGAGACAGTTTGAAGATCGAGAGCTGGAGAGACAGTTTGAAGGTCGAGAGCTGGAGAGACAGTTTGAAGGAGCGAGAGCTGGAGAGACAGTTTGAAGGAGCAGAGCTGGAGAGACAGTTTGAAGGTCGAGAGCTGGAGAGACAGTTTGAAGGATCGAGAGCTGGAGTGACAGTTTGAAAGATGAGAGCTGGAGAGACAGTTTGAAAGTCGAGAGCTGGAGAGACAATTTGAAGGTCGAGAGCTGGAGTGACAGCTTGAAGGTCGAGAGCTGGAGAGACAATTTGAAGGTCGAGAGCTGGAGAGACAGTTTGAAGGTCGAGAGCTGGAGAGAGGACAGTTTGAAGGTCGAGAACTGGAGTGACATTTTGAAGGTTGAGAGCTGGAGAGACAATTTGAAGGTCTCGAGCTGGAGAGACAGTTTGAAGGATGAGAGCTGGAGAGAGGACAGTTTGAAGGTCGACAGCTGGAGTGACAGTTTGAAGGTAGAGAGCTGGAGAGACATTTTGAAGGTCGAGAGCTGGAGAGGCTGTTTGAAGGTCGAGAGCTGGAGTGACAGTTTGAAGGTCGAGAGCTGGAGAGACAGTTTCAAGGATCGAGAGCTGGAGAGACAGTTTGAAGGTCTAGAGCTGGAGAGACAGTTTGAAGGTCGAGAGCTGGAGAGACTGTTTGAAGGTCCACAGTGGGAGAGACAGTTTGAAGGTCGAGAGCTGGAGTGACAGTTTGAAGGTCGAGAGCTGGAGAGAGAGTTTGAAGAATGAGAGATGGAGAGACAGTTTGAAGGTCGAGAGCTGGAGAGACAGTTCGAAGGTCGAGAGCTGGAGTGACAGTTTGAAGGTCGAGAGCTGGAGTGACAGTTTGAAGGTTGAGAGCTGGAGAGATATTTTGAAGGTCGAGAGCGGGAGAGACAGTTTGAAGGTCGAGAGCTGGAGTGGACAGTTTGAAGGTCGAGAGCTGGAGAGACAGTTTGAAGGTCGAGATCTCGAGTGGCAGTTTGAAGGTCGAGAGCTGGAGAGACAGTTTGAAGGTCGAGAGCTGGAGAGAGAGTTTGAAGGTCGAGAGCTGGAGTGACAGTTTCAAGGATGAGAGCTGGAGAGAGGACAGTTTGAAGGTCGAGAGCTGGAGAGACAGTTTGAAGGTCGAGAGCTGGAGAGACAGTTTGAAGCAGCGAGAGCTGAAGTGACAGTTTGAAGGTCGAGAGCTGGAGAGTTGGTTTGAAGGTCAAGAGCTGGAGAGACAGTTTGAAGGTCGAGAGCTGGAGTGACAGTTTGATGGTCGAGAGCTGGAGAGACAGTTTGAATGTCGAGAGCTGGAGAGACAGTTTGAGGGTCGAGAGCTGGAGTGACAATTGGAAGGTCGAGTGCTGGAGAGACAGTTTGAAGGTTGAGAGCTGGAGAGAGGACAGTTTGAAGGTCGAGAGCAGGAGTGACAGTTTGTAGGATGAGAGCTGGAGAGAGGACAGTTTGAAGGTCGAGAGCTGGAGAGACGGTTTGAAGGTTGAGAGCTGGAGAGGCAGTTGAAGGTCGAGAGCTGGAGAGACAGTTTGAAGGTCGAGAGCTGGAGAGACAGTTTGAAGGAGCGAGAGCTGGAGAGCCAGTTTGAAGGAGCAGAGCTGGAGAGACAGTTTGAAGGTCGAGAGCTGGAGAGACAGTTTGATCGATCGAGAGCTGGAGTGACAGTTTGAAAGATGAGAGCTGGAGAGACAGTTTGAAGGTCGAGAGCTGGAGAGACAGTTTGAATGATTGAGAGCTGGAGTGACAGATTGAAAGATGAGAGCTGGGGAGACAGTTTGAAGGTCAAGAGCTGGAGAGACGGTTTGAAGGTCAAGAGCTGGAGAGACAGTTGGAGGGTCGAGAGCTGGAGTGACAATTTGAAGGTCGAGTGCTGGAGAGACATTTTCAAGGTCGAGAGCTGGAGAGAGGACACTGTGAAGGTCGAGAGCTGGAGTGACAGTTTGTAGGATGAGAGCCGGAGAGAGGACAGTTTGAAGGTCGAGAGCTGGAGGGACAGTTTGAAGGTCGAGAGCTGGAGAGACAGTTTGAAGGTCGAGAGCTGGAGAGCCAGTTTGAAGGTCGAGAGCTGGAGAGACAGTTTGAAGGTCGAGAGCTGGAGAGACAGTTTGAAGGATGAGAGATGGAGAGACAGTTTGAAGGTCGAGAGCTGGAGAGACAGTTTGAAGGTCGAGAGCTGGAGAGACAGTTTGAAGGAGCGAGAGCTGGAGAGACAGTTTGAAGGAGCAGAGCTGGAGAGACAGTTTGAAGATCGAGAGCTGGAGCGACAGTTTGAAGGTCGAGAGCTGGAGAGACAGTTTGAATGTCGAGAGCTGGAGAGACAGTTTGAGGGTCGAGAGCTGGAGTGACAATTTGAAGGTCGAGGGCTGGAGAGACATTTTGAAGGTCGAGAGCTTGGAGAGAGGACAGTTTGAAGGTCGAGAGCTGGAGAGAGACTTTGAAGAAGGAGAGATGGAGAGACAGTTTGAAGGTCGAGAGCTGGAGAGACAGTTCGAAGGTCGAGAGCTGGAGTGACAGTTTGAAGGTCGAGAGCTGGAGAGATATTTTAAAGGTCGAGAGCGGGAGAGACAGTTTGAAGGTCGAGAGCTGGAGTGGACAGTTTGAAAGTCGAGAGCTGGTGAGAGATAGTTTGAAGGTCGAGAGCTGGAGAGACAGTTTGAAGGTCAAGAGCTGGAGAGACAGTTTGAAGGATGAAAGCTGGAGAGACAGTTTGAAGGTCAAGAGCTGGAGTGACTGTTTTAAGGTTGAGTGCTGGAGTGACAGTTTGAAGGTCGAGAGCTGGAGAGACAGTTTGAAGTTCGAGAGCTGAAGTGACAGTTTGAAGGTTGAGAGCTGGAGAGACAGTTTGAATGTCGAGAGCTGGAGAGACAGTTTGAAGGACCGAGAGCTGAAGTGACAGTTTGAAGGTCAAGAGCTGGAGAGTTGGTTTGAAGGTCAAGAGCTGGAGAGACACTTTGTAGGTCGAGAGCTGGAGTGACAGTTTAAAGGTCGAGAGCTGGAGAGACAGTTTGAATGTCGAGAGCTGGAGAGACAGTTTGAGGGTCGAGAGCTGGAGTGACAATTTGAAGGTCGAGTGCTGGAGAGACAGTTTGAAGGTCGAGAGCTGGAGAGAGGACAGTTTGAAGGTCGAGAGCTGGAGTGACAGTTTGTAGGATGAGAGCCGGAGAGAGGTCAATTTGAAGGTCGAGAGCTGGAGAGACAGTTTGAAGGTCGAGAGCTGGAGAGACAGTTTGAAGGTCGAGAGCTGGAGAGACAGTTTGAAGGTCGAGAGCTGGAGAGACAGTTTGAAGGTCGAGAGCTGGAGAGACAGTTTGAAGGATGAGTGATGGAGAGACAGTTCGAAGGTCGAGAGCTGGAGAGACAGTTCGAAGGTCGAGAGCTGGAGAGACAGTTTGAAGGAGCGATAGCTGGAGAGACAGTTTGAAGGAGCAGAGCTGGAGAGACAGTTTGAAGGTCGAGAGCTGGAGTGACAGTTTGAAGGTCGAGAGCTGGAGAGACAGTTTGAATGTCGAGAGCTGGAGAGACAGTTTGAGGGTCGAGAGCTGGAGTGACAATTTGAAGGTCGAGTGCTGGAGAGACAGTTTGAAGGTCGAGAGCTGGAGAGAGGACAGTTTGAAGGTCGAGAGCTGGAGGGACAGTTTGAAGGTCGAGAGCTGGAGAGGCAGTTTGAAGGTCAAGAGCTGGAGAGACAGTTTGAAGGTCGAGAGCTGAAGAGACAGTATGAAGGTCGAGAGCTGGAGAGACAGTTTGAAGATCGAGAGCTGGAAAGACATTTTGAAGGTCGAGAGCTAGAGAGACAGTTTGAAGTATGAGAGATGGAGAGACAGTTTGAATGTCGCGAGCTGGAGAGACAGTTTGAAGGTCGAGAGCTGGAGAGACAGTTTGAAGGAGCGAGAGCTGGAGAGACAGTTTGAAGGAGCAGAGCTGGAGAGACAGTTTGAAGGTCGAGAGCTGGAGAGACAGTTTGAAGGATCGAGAGCTGGAGTGACAGTTTGAAAGATGAGAGCTGGAGAGACAGTTTGAAAGTCGAGAGCTGGAGAGACAATATGAAGGTCGAGAGCTCGAGTGACAGCTTGAAGGTCGAGAGCTGGAGAGACAATTTGAAGGTCGAGAGCTGGAGAGACAGTTTGAAGGTCGAGAGCTGGAGAGAGGACAGTTTGAACGTCGAGAACTGGAGTGTCAGTTTGAAGGTTGAGAGCTGGAGAGACAGTTTGAAGGTCGCGAGCTGGAGAGACAGTTTGAAGAATGAGAGCTGGAGAGAGGACAGTTTGAAGGTCGAGAGCTGGAGTGACAGTTTGAAGGTTGAGAGCTGGAGAGACATTTTGAAGGTCGAGAGCTGGAGAGACAGTTTGAAGGTCGAGAGCTGGAGAGACAGTTTGAAGGTCGAGAGCTGGAGAGACAGTTTGAAGGATGAGAGATGGAGAGACAGTTTGAAGGTCGAGAGCTGGAGAGACAGTTTGAAGGTCGAGAGCTGGAGAGACAGTTTGAAGGAGCGAGCGCTGGAGAGACAGTTTGAAGGAGCAGAGCTGGAGAGACAGTTTGAAGGTCGAGAGCTGGAGTGACAGTTTGAAGGTCGAGAGCTGGAGAGACAGTTTGAATGTCGAGAGCTGGAGAGACAGTTTGAGGGTCGAGAGCTGGAGTGACAATTTGAAGGTCGAGTGCTGGAGAGACATTTTGAAGGTCGAGAGCTGGAGAGAGGACAGTTTGAAGGTCGAGAGCTGGAGATAGACTTTGAAGAATGAGAGATGGAGAGACAGTTTGAAGGTCGAGAGCTGGAGAGACAGTTTGAAGGTCGAGAGCTGGAGAGACAGTTTGAAGGAGCGAGAGCTGGAAAGACAGTTTGAAGGAGCAGAGCTGGAGAGACAGTTTGAAGCTCGAGAGCTGGAGTGACAGTTTGAAGGTCGAGAGCTGGAGAGACATTTTGAATGTCGAGAGCTGGAGAGACAGTTTGAGGGTCGAGAGCTGGAGTGACAATTTGAAGGTCGAGTGCTGGAGAGACATTTTGAAGGTCGAGAGCTGGAGAGAGGACAGTTTGAATGTCGAGAGCTGGAGAGACAGTTTGAAGGTCGAGAGCTGGAGAGACAGTTTGAAGGAGCGAGAGCTGGAAAGACAGTTTGAAGGAGCAGAGCTGGAGAGACAGTTTGAAGCTCGAGAGCTGGAGTGACAGTTTGAAGGTCGAGAGCTGGAGAGACAGTTTGAAGGAGCGAGAGCTGGAGAGACAGTTTGAAGGAGCAGAGCTGGAGAGACAGTTTGAAGGTCGAGAGCTGGAGAGACAGTTTGAAGGATCGAGAGCTGGAGTGACAGTTTGAAAGATAAGAGCTGGAGAGACAGTTTGAAAGTCGAGAGCTGGAGAGACAATATGAAGGTCGAGAGCTCGAGTGACAGCTTGAAGGTCGAGAGCTGGAGAGACAATTTGAAGGTCGAGAGCTGGAGAGACAGTTTGAAGGTCGAGAGCTGGAGAGAGGACAGTTTGAACGTCGAGAACTGGAGTGTCAGTTTGAAGGTTGAGAGCTGGAGAGACAGTTTGAAGGTCGCGAGCTGGAGAGACAGTTTGAAGAATGAGAGCTGGAGAGAGGACAGTTTGAAGGTCGAGAGCTGGAGTGACAGTTTGAAGGTTGAGAGCTGGAGAGACATTTTGAAGGTCGAGAGCTGGAGAGACAGTTTGAAGGTCGAGAGCTGGAGAGACAGTTTGAAGGTCGAGAGCTGGAGAGACAGTTTGAAGGATGAGAGATGGAGAGACAGTTTGAAGGTCGAGAGCTGGAGAGACAGTTTGAAGGTCGAGAGCTGGAGAGACAGTTTGAAGGAGCGAGCGCTGGAGAGACAGTTTGAAGGAGCAGAGCTGGAGAGACAGTTTGAAGGTCGAGAGCTGGAGTGACAGTTTGAAGGTCGAGAGCTGGAGAGACAGTTTGAATGTCGAGAGCTGGAGAGACAGTTTGAGGGTCGAGAGCTGGAGTGACAATTTGAAGGTCGAGTGCTGGAGAGACATTTTGAAGGTCGAGAGCTGGAGAGAGGACAGTTTGAAGGTCGAGAGCTGGAGAGAGACTTTGAAGAATGAGAGATGGAGAGACAGTTTGAAGGTCGAGAGCTGGAGAGACAGTTTGAAGGTCGAGAGCTGGAGAGACAGTTTGAAGGAGCGAGAGCTGGAAAGACAGTTTGAAGGAGCAGAGCTGGAGAGACAGTTTGAAGCTCGAGAGCTGGAGTGACAGTTTGAAGGTCGAGAGCTGGAGAGACAGTTTGAATGTCGAGAGCTGGAGAGACAGTTTGAGGGTCGAGAGCTGGAGTGACAATTTGAAGGTCGAGTGCTGGAGAGACATTTTGAAGGTCGAGAGCTGGAGAGAGGACAGTTTGAATGTCGAGAGCTGGAGAGAGACTTTGAAGAATGAGAGATGGAGAGACAGTTTGAAGGTCGAGAGCTGGAGAGACAGTTCGAAGGTCGAGAGCTGGAGTGACAATTTGAAGGTCGAGAGCTGGAGTGACAGTTTGAAGGTTGAGAGCTGGAGAGATATTTTGAAGGTCGAGAGCGGGAGAGACAGTTTGAAGGTCGAGAGCTGGAGTGGACAGTTTGAAAGTCGAGAGCTGGAGAGATAGTTTGAAGGTCGAGAGCTGGAGAGACAGTTTGAAGGTCGAGAGCTGGAGTGACTCTTTGATGGTCGAGAGCTGGAGAGACAGTTTGAAGGTCGAGAGCTGGAGAGACAGTTTGAAAGTCGAGAGATGGAGAGATAGTTTGAAGGTCGAGAGCTGGAGAGACAGTTTGAAGGTCGAGAGCTGGAGTGATTCTTTGAAGGTCGAGAGCTGGAGAGACAGTTTGAAGGTCGAGAGCTGGAGAGACAGTTTGAAGGTCGACAGCTGGAGAGACAGTTTGAAGGATGAGAGATGGAGAGACAGTTTGAAGGTCGAGAGCTGGAGAGACAGTTTGAAGGTCGAGAGCTGGAGAGACAGTTTAAAGGAGCGAGAGCTGGAGAGACAGTTTGAAGGAGCAGAGCTGGAGAGACAGTTTGAAGGTCGAGAGCTGGAGTGACAGTTTGAAGGTCGAGAGCTGGAGAGACAGTTTGAATGTCGAGAGCTGGAGAGACAGTTTGAGGGTCGAGAGCAGGAGTGACAATTTGAAGGTCGAGTGCTGGAGAGACAGTTTGAAGGTCGAGAGCTGGAGAGAGGACAGTTTGAAGGTCGAGAGCTGGAGGGACAGTTTGAAGGTCGAGAACTGGAGAGACAGTTTGAAGGTCAAGAGCTGGAGAGACAGTTTGAAGGTCGAGAGCTGAAGAGACAGTATGAAGGTCGAGAGCTGGAGAGACAGTTTGAAGATCGAGAGCTGGAAAGACATTTTGAAGGTCGAGAGCTAGAGAGACAGTTTGAAGGATGAGAGATGGAGAGACAGTTTGAAGGTCGCGAGCTGGAGAGACAGTTTGAAGGTCGAGAGCTGGAGAGACAGTTTGAAGGAGCGAGAGCTGGAGAGACAGTTTGAAGGAGCAGAGCTGGAGAGACAGTTTGAAGGTCGAGAGCTGGAGAGACAGTTTGAAGGATCGAGAGCTGGAGTGACAGTTTGAAAGATGAGAGCTGGAGAGACAGTTTGAAAGTCGAGAGCTGGAGAGACAATTTGAAGGTCGAGAGCTGGAGTGACAGCTTGAAGGTCGAGAGCTGGAGAGACAATTTGAAGGTCGAGAGCTGGAGAGACAGTTTGAAGGTCGAGAGCTGGAGAGAGGACAGTTTGAACGTCGAGAACTGGAGTGTCAGTGTGAAGGTTGAGAGCTGGAAAGACAGTTTGAAGGTCGCGAGCTGGAGAGACAGTTTGAAGGATGAGAGCTGGAGAGAGAACAGTTTGAAGGTCGAGAGCTGGAGTGACAGTTTGAAGGTTGAGAGCTGGAGAGACATTTTGAAGGTCGAGAGCTGGAGAGACAGTTTGAAGGTCGAGAGCTGGAGAGACAGTTTGAAAGTCGAGAGCTGGAGATATAGTTTGAAGGTCGAGAGCTGGAGAGACAGTTTGAAGGTCGTGAGCTGGAGTGACTCTTTGAAGGTCGAGAGCTGGGGAGACAGTTTGAAGGTCGAGAGCTGGAGTGACAGTTTGAAGGTCGAGAGCTGGAGGGACAGTTTGAAGGTCGAGAGCTGGAGAGACAGTTTGAAGGTCGAGAGCTGGAGTGACAGTTTCAAGGTCGAGAGCTGGAGTGACAGTTTGAAGGTCAAGAGCTGGAGAGACAGTTTGAAGGCTGAAAGCTGGAGAGACACTTTGAAGGTCAAGAGCTGGAGTGACAGTTTAAAGGTTGAGTGCTGGAGTGACAGTTTGAAGGTCGAGAGCTGGAGAGACAGTTTGAAGTTCGAGAGCTGAAGTGACAGTTTGAAGGTTGAGAGCTGGAGAGACAGTTTCAAGGATCGAGAGGTGGAGAGACAGTTTGAAGGTCGAGAGCTGGAGAGACAGTTTGAAGGTCGAGAGCTGGAGAGACTGTTTGAAGGTCGAGAGCTGGAGAGACAGTTCGAAGGTCGAGAGCTGGAGAGACAGTTTGAAGGTCGAGAGCTGGAGTGACAGTTTGAAGGTTGAGAGCTGGAGAGATATTTTGAAGGTCGAGAGCGGGAGAGACAGTTTGAAGGTCGAGAGCTGGAGTGGACAGTTTGAAGGTCGAGAGCTGGAGAGACAGTTTGAAGGTCGAGATCTCGAGTGACAGTTTGAAGGTCGAGAGCTGGAGAGACAGTTTGAGGGTCGAGAGCTGGAGTGACAGTTTCAAGGATGAGAGCTGGAGAGAGGACAGTTTGAAGGTCGAGAGCTGGAGAGACAGTTTGAAGGTCGAGAGCTGGAGAGACAGTTTGAAGGAGCGAGAGCTGAAGTGACAGTTTGAAGGTCGAGAGCTGGAGAGTTGGTTTGAAGGTCAAGAGCTGGAGAGACAGTTTGAAGGTCGAGAGCTGGAGTGACAGTTTGAAGGTCGAGAGCTGGAGAGACAGTTTGAATGTCGAGAGCTGGAGAGACAGTTTGAGGGTCGAGAGCTGGACTGACAATTTGAAGGTCGAGTGCTGGAGAGACAGTTTGAAGGTCGAGAGCTGGAGAGAGGACAGTTTGAAGGTCGAGAGCTGGAGTGACAGTTTGTAGGATGAGAGCTGGAGAGAGGACAGTTTGAAGGTCGAGAGCTGGAGAGACGGTTTGAAGGTTGAGAGCTGGAGAGACAGTTTGAAGGTCGAGAGCTAGAGAGACAGTTTGAAGATCGCGAGCTGGAGAGACAGTTTGAAGGTCGAGTGCTAGAGAGACAGTTTGAAGGATGAGAGATGGAGAGACAGTTTGAAGGTCGAGCATGGAGAGACAGTTTGAAGGTCGAGAGCTGGAGAGACAGTTTGAAGGAGCGAGAGCTGGAGAGACAGTTTGAAGGAGCAGAGCTGGAGAGACAGTTTGAAGGTCGAGAGCTGGAGAGACAGTTTGAACGATCGAGAGCTGGAGTGACAGTTTGAAAGATGAGAGCTGGAGAGACAGTTTGAAGGTCGAGAGCTGGAGACACAGTTTGAACGATCGAGAGCTGGAGTGACAGTTTGAAAGATGAGAGCTGGAGAGACAGTTTGAAGGTCAAGAGCTGGAGAGACGGTTTGAAGGTCAAGAGCTGGAGAGACAGTATGAGGGTCGAGAGCTGGAGTGACAATTTGAAGGTCGAGTGCTGGAGAGACAGTTTGAAGGTCGAGAGCTGGAGAGAGGACAGTTTGAAGGTCGAGAGCTGGAGTGAGTGTTTGTAGGATGAGAGCCGGAGAGAGGACAGTTTGAAGGTCGAGAGCTGGAGAGACAGTTTGAAGATCGAGAGCTGGAGAGACAGTTTGAAGGTCGAGAGCTGGATAAAAAGTTTGAAGGTCGAGAGCTGGAGAGACAGTTTGAAGTTCGAGAGCTGGAGAGACAGTTTGAAGGATGAGAGATGGAGAGACAGTTTGAAGGTCGAGAGCTGGAGAGACAGTTTGAAGGTCGAGAGCTGGAGAGACAGTTTGAAGGAGCGAGAGCTGGAGAGACAGTTTGAAGGAGCAGAGCTGGAGAGACAGTTTGAAGGTCGAGAGCTGGAGTGACAGTTTGAAGGTCGGGAGCTGGAGAGACAGTTTGAATGTCGAGAGCTGGAGAGACAGTTTGAGGGTCGAGAGCTGGAGTGACAATTTGAAGGTCGAGTGCTGGAGAGACAGTTTGAAGGTCGAGAGCTGGAGAGATAGTTTGAAGATCGAGAGCTGGAGAGACAGTTTGAAGGTCGAGAGCTAGAGAGGCAGTTTGAAGGATGAGAGATGGAGAGACAGTTTAAGGTCGAGAGCTGGAAAGACAGATTGAAGGTCGAGAGCTGGAGAGACAGTTTGAAGGTCGAGAGCTGGAGAGACAGTTTGAAAGTCGAGAGCTGGAGATATAGTTTGAAGGTCGAGAGCTGGAGAGACAGTTTGAAGGTCGTGAGCTGGAGTGACTCTTTGAAGGTCGAGAGCTGGGGAGACAGTTTGAAGGTCGAGAGCTGGAGTGACAGTTTGAAGGTCGAGAGCTGGAGGGACAGTTTGAAGGTCGAGAGCTGGAGAGACAGTTTGAAGGTCGAGAGCTGGAGTGACAGTTTCAAGGTCGAGAGCTGGAGTGACAGTTTGAAGGTCAAGAGCTGGAGAGACAGTTTGAAGGCTGAAAGCTGGAGAGACACTTTGAAGGTCAAGAGCTGGAGTGACAGTTTAAAGGTTGAGTGCTGGAGTGACAGTTTGAAGGTCGAGAGCTGGAGAGACAGTTTGAAGTTCGAGAGCTGAAGTGACAGTTTGAAGGTTGAGAGCTGGAGAGACAGTTTCAAGGATCGAGAGGTGGAGAGACAGTTTGAAGGTCGAGAGCTGGAGAGACAGTTTGAAGGTCGAGAGCTGGAGAGACTGTTTGAAGGTCGAGAGCTGGAGAGACAGTTCGAAGGTCGAGAGCTGGAGAGACAGTTTGAAGGTGGAGAGCTGGAGTGACTCTTTGAAGGTCAAGAGCTGGAGAGACAGTTTGAAGGTCGAGAGCTGGAGTGACAGTTTGAATGTCGAGAGCTGGAGAGACAGTTTGAAGGAGCAGAGCTGGAGAGACAGTTTGAAGGTCGAGAGCTGGAGTGACAGTTTGAAGGTCGAGGGCTGGAGTGACAGTTTCAAGGTCGAGAGCTGGAGTGACAGTTTGAAGGTCAAGAGCTGGAGAGACAGTTTGAAGGATGAAAGGTGGAGAGACAGTTTGAAGGTCAAGAGCTGGAGAGACACTTTGTAGGTCGAGAGCTGGAGTGACAGTTTAAAGGTCGAGAGCTGGAGAGACAGTTTGAATGTCGAGAGCTGGAGAGACAGTTTGAAGGTCGAGAGCTGGAGAGACAGTTTGAAGTTCGAGAGCTGAAGTGACAGTTTGAAGGTTGAGAGCTGGAGAGACTGTTTGAATGTCGAGAGCTGGAGAGACAGTTTGAAGGACCGAGAGCTGAAGTGACAGTTTGAAGGTCAAGAGCTGGAGAGTTGGTTTGAAGGTCAAGAGCTGGAGAGACACTTTGTAGGTCGAGAGCTGGAGTGACAGTTTAAAGGTCGAGAGCTGGAGAGACAGTTTGAATGTCGAGAGCTGGAGAGACAGTTTGAGGGTCGAGAGCTGGAGTGACAATTTGAAGGTCGAGTGCTGGAGAGACAGTTTGAAGGTCGAGAGCTGGAGAGAGGACAGTTTGAAGGTCGAGAGCTGGAGTGACAGTTTGTAGGATGAGAGCCGGAGAGAGGTCAATTTGAAGGTCGAGAGCTGGAGAGACAGTTTGAAGGTCGAGAGCTGGAGAGACAGTTTGAAGGTCGAGAGCTGGAGAGACAGTTTGAAGGTCGAGAGCTGGAGAGACAGTTTGAAGGTCGAGAGCTGCAGAGACAGTTTGAAGGATGAGAGATGGAGAGACAGTTCGAAGGTCGAGAGCTGGAGAGACAGTTTGAAGTTCGAGAGCTGGAGAGACAGTTTGAAGGAGCGAGAGCTGGAGAGACAGTTTGAAGGAGCAGAGCTGGAGAGACAGTTTGAAGGTCGAGAGCTGGAGTGACAGTTTGAAGGTCGAGAGCTGGAGAGACAGTTTGAATGTCGAGAGCTGGAGAGACAGTTTGAGGGTCGAGAGCTGGAGTGACAATTTGAAGGTCGAGTGCTGGAGAGACAGTTTGAAGGTCGAGAGCTGGAGAGAGGACAGTTTGAAGGTCGAGAGCTGGAGGGACAGTTTGAAGGTCGAGAGCTGGAGAGGCAGTTTGAAGGTCAAGAGCTGGAGAGACAGTTTGAAGGTCGAGAGCTGAAGAGACAGTATGAAGGTCGAGAGCTGGAGAGACAGTTTGAAGATCGAGAGCTGGAAAGACATTTTGAAGGTCGAGAGCTAGAGAGACAGTTTGAAGTATGAGAGATGGAGAGACAGTTTGAATGTCGCGAGCTGGAGAGACAGTTTGAAAGTCGAGAGCTGGAGAGACAGTTTGAAGGAGCGAGAGCTGGAGAGACAGTTTGAAGGAGCAGAGCTGGAGAGACAGTTTGAAGGTCGAGAGCTGGAGAGACAGTTTGAAGGATCGAGAGCTGGAGTGACAGTTTGAAAGATGAGAGCTGGAGAGACAGTTTGAAAGTCGAGAGCTGGAGAGACAATTTGAAGGTCGAGAGCTGGAGTGACAGCTTGAAGGTCGAGAGCTGGAGAGACAATTTGAAGGTCGAGGGCTGGAGAGACAGTTTGAAGGTCGAGAGCTGGAGAGAGGACAGTTTGAACGTCGAGAACTGGAGTGTCAGTTTGAAGGTTGAGAGCTGGAGAGACAGTTTGAAGGTCGCGAGCTGGAGAGACAGTTTGAAGAATGAGAGCTGGAGAGAGGACAGTTTGAAGGTCGAGAGCTGGAGTGACAGTTTGAAGGTTGAGAGCTGGAGAGAAATTTTGAAGGTCGAGAGCTGGAGAGACAGTTTGAAGGTCGAGAGCTGGAGAGACAGTTTGAAGGTCGAGAGCTGGAGAGACAGTTTGAAGGATGAGAGATGGAGAGACAGTTTGAAGGTCGAGAGCTGGAGAGACAGTTTGAAGGTCGAGAGCTGGAGAGACAGTTTGAAGGAGCGAGAGCTGGAGAGACAGTTTGAAGGAGCAGAGCTGGAGAGACAGTTTGAAGGTCGAGAGCTGGAGTGACAGTTTGAAGGTCGAGAGCTGGAGAGACAGTTTGAATGTCGAGAGCTGGAGAGACAGTTTGAGGGTCGAGAGCTGGAGTGACAATTTGAAGGTCGAGTGCTGGAGAGACATTTTGAAGGTCGAGAGCTGGAGAGAGGACAGTTTGAAGGTCGAGAGCTGGAGAGAGACTTTGAAGAATGAGAGCTGGAGGGACAGTTTGAAGGTTGAGAGCTGGAGAGACAGTTTGAAGGATGAGAGATGGAGAGACAGTTTGAAGGTCGAGAGCTGGAGAGACAGTTTGAAGGTCGAGAGCTGGAGAGACAGTTTGAAGGAGCGAGAGCTGGAGAGACAGTTTGAAGGAGCAGAGCTGGAGAGACAGTTTGAAGCTCGAGAGCTGGAGTGACAGTTTGAAGGTCGAGAGCTGGAGAGACAGTTTGAATGTCGAGAGCTGGAGAGACAGTTTGAGGGTCGAGAGCTGGCGTGACAATTTGAAGGTCGAGTGCTGGAGAGACATTTTGAAGGTCGAGAGCTGGAGTGACAGTTTGAAGGTCAAGAGCTGGAGAGACAGTTTGAAGGAGCGAGAGCTGGAGAGACAGTTTGAAGGAGCAGAGCTGGAGAGACAGTTTGAAGCTCGAGAGCTGGAGTGACAGTTTGAAGGTCGAGAGCTGGAGAGACAGTTTGAATGTCGAGAGCTGGAGAGACAGTTTGAGGGTCGAGAGCTGGAGTGACAGTTTGAAGGTCGAGGGCTGGAGTGACAGTTTCAAGGTCGAGAGCTGGAGTGACAGTTTGAAGGTCAAGAGCTGGAGAGACAGTTTGAAGAATGAAAGCTGGAGAGACAGTTTGAAGGTCAAGAGCTGGAGAGACACTTTGTAGGTCGAGAGCTGGAGTGACAGTTTAAAGGTCGAGAGCTGGAGAGACAGTTTGAATGTCGAGAGCTGGAGAGACAGTTTGAAGGTCGAGAGCTGGAGAGACAGTTTGAAGTTCGAGAGCTGAAGTGACAGTTTGAAGGTTGAGAGCTGGAGAGACAGTTTGAATGTCGAGAGCTGGAGAGACAGTTTGAAGGACCGAGAGCTGAAGTGACAGTTTGAAGGTCAAGAGCTGGAGAGTTGGTTTGAAGGTCAAGAGCTGGAGAGACACTTTGTAGGTCGAGAGCTGGAGTGACAGTTTAAAGGTCGAGAGCTGGAGAGACAGTTTGAATGTCGAGAGCTGGAGAGACAGTTTGAGGGTCGAGAGCTGGAGTGACAATTTGAAGGTCGAGTGCTGGAGAGACAGTTTGAAGGTCGAGAGCT
Source organism: Somniosus microcephalus (assembly GCF_052327205.1). Taxonomy (NCBI): domain Eukaryota; kingdom Metazoa; phylum Chordata; class Chondrichthyes; order Squaliformes; family Somniosidae; genus Somniosus; species Somniosus microcephalus. Next base: position 840,806 of record NC_140993.1, read on the forward strand.
GGAGAGAGGACAGTTTGAAGGTCGAGAGCTGGAGTGACAGTTTGTAGGATGAGAGCCGGAGAGAGGTCAATTTGAAGGTCGAGAGCTGGAGAGACAGTTTGAAGGTCGAGAGCTGGAGAGACAGTTTGAAGGTCGAGAGCTGGAGAGACAGTTTGAAGGTCGAGAGCTGGAGAGACAGTTTGAAGGTCGAGAGCTGCAGAGACAGTTTGAAGGATGAGAGATGGAGAGACAGTTCGAAGGTCGAGAGCTGGAGAGACAGTTTGAAGTTCGAGAGCTGGAGAGACAGTTTGAAGGAGCGAGAGCTGGAGAGACAGTTTGAAGGAGCAGAGCTGGAGAGACAGTTTGAAGGTCGAGAGCTGGAGTGACAGTTTGAAGGTCGAGAGCTGGAGAGACAGTTTGAATGTCGAGAGCTGGAGAGACAGTTTGAGGGTCGAGAGCTGGAGTGACAATTTGAAGGTCGAGTGCTGGAGAGACAGTTTGAAGGTCGAGAGCTGGAGAGAGGACAGTTTGAAGGTCGAGAGCTGGAGGGACAGTTTGAAGGTCGAGAGCTGGAGAGGCAGTTTGAAGGTCAAGAGCTGGAGAGACAGTTTGAAGGTCGAGAGCTGAAGAGACAGTATGAAGGTCGAGAGCTGGAGAGACAGTTTGAAGATCGAGAGCTGGAAAGACATTTTGAAGGTCGAGAGCTAGAGAGACAGTTTGAAGTATGAGAGATGGAGAGACAGTTTGAATGTCGCGAGCTGGAGAGACAGTTTGAAAGTCGAGAGCTGGAGAGACAGTTTGAAGGAGCGAGAGCTGGAGAGACAGTTTGAAGGAGCAGAGCTGGAGAGACAGTTTGAAGGTCGAGAGCTGGAGAGACAGTTTGAAGGATCGAGAGCTGGAGTGACAGTTTGAAAGATGAGAGCTGGAGAGACAGTTTGAAAGTCGAGAGCTGGAGAGACAATTTTAAGGTCGAGAGCTGGAGAGACAGTTTGAAGGTCGAGAGCTGGAGAGATAGTTTGAAGATCGAGAGCTGGAGAGACAGTTTGAAGGTCGAGAGCTGGATAAAAAGTTTGAAGGTCGAGAGCTGGAGAGACAGTTTGAAGTTCGAGAGCTGGAGAGACAGTTTGAAGGATGAGAGATGGAGAGACAGTTTGAAGGTCGAGAGCTGGAGAGACAGTTTGAAGGTCGAGAGCTGGAGAGACAGTTTGAAGGAGCGAGAGCTGGAGAGACAGTTTGAAGGAGCAGAGCTGGAGAGACAGTTTGAAGGTCGAGAGCTGGAGTGACAGTTTGAAGGTCGGGAGCTGGAGAGACAGTTTGAATGTCGAGAGCTGGAGAGACAGTTTGAGGGTCGAGAGCTGGAGTGACAATTTGAAGGTCGAGTGCTGGAGAGACAGTTTGAAGGTCGAGAGCTGGAGAGATAGTTTGAAGATCGAGAGCTGGAGAGACAGTTTGAAGGTCGAGAGCTAGAGAGGCAGTTTGAAGGATGAGAGATGGAGAGACAGTTTAAGGTCGAGAGCTGGAAAGACAGATTGAAGGTCGAGAGCTGGAGAGACAGTTTGAAGGTCGAGAGCTGGAGAGACAGTTTGAAAGTCGAGAGCTGGAGATATAGTTTGAAGGTCGAGAGCTGGAGAGACAGTTTGAAGGTCGTGAGCTGGAGTGACTCTTTGAAGGTCGAGAGCTGGGGAGACAGTTTGAAGGTCGAGAGCTGGAGTGACAGTTTGAAGGTCGAGAGCTGGAGGGACAGTTTGAAGGTCGAGAGCTGGAGAGACAGTTTGAAGGTCGAGAGCTGGAGTGACAGTTTCAAGGTCGAGAGCTGGAGTGACAGTTTGAAGGTCAAGAGCTGGAGAGACAGTTTGAAGGCTGAAAGCTGGAGAGACACTTTGAAGGTCAAGAGCTGGAGTGACAGTTTAAAGGTTGAGTGCTGGAGTGACAGTTTGAAGGTCGAGAGCTGGAGAGACAGTTTGAAGTTCGAGAGCTGAAGTGACAGTTTGATGGTTGAGAGCTGGAGAGACAGTTTCAAGGATCGAGAGGTGGAGAGACAGTTTGAAGGTCGAGAGCTGGAGAGACAGTTTGAAGGTCGAGAGCTGGAGAGACTGTTTGAAGGTCGAGAGCTGGAGAGACAGTTCGAAGGTCGAGAGCTGGAGAGACAGTTTGAAGGTGGAGAGCTGGAGTGACTCTTTGAAGGTCAAGAGCTGGAGAGACAGTTTGAAGGTCGAGAGCTGGAGTGACAGTTTGAATGTCGAGAGCTGGAGAGACAGTTTGAAGGAGCAGAGCTGGAGAGACAGTTTGAAGGTCGAGAGCTGGAGTGACAGTTTGAAGGTCGAGGGCTGGAGTGACAGTTTCAAGGTCGAGAGCTGGAGTGACAGTTTGAAGGTCAAGAGCTGGAGAGACAGTTTGAAGGATGAAAGGTGGAGAGACAGTTTGAAGGTCAAGAGCTGGAGAGACACTTTGTAGGTCGAGAGCTGGAGTGACAGTTTAAAGGTCGAGAGCTGGAGAGACAGTTTGAATGTCGAGAGCTGGAGAGACAGTTTGAAGGTCGAGAGCTGGAGAGACAGTTTGAAGTTCGAGAGCTGAAGTGACAGTTTGAAGGTTGAGAGCTGGAGAGACTGTTTGAATGTCGAGAGCTGGAGAGACAGTTTGAAGGACCGAGAGCTGAAGTGACAGTTTGAAGGTCAAGAGCTGGAGAGTTGGTTTGAAGGTCAAGAGCTGGAGAGACACTTTGTAGGTCGAGAGCTGGAGTGACAGTTTAAAGGTCGAGAGCTGGAGAGACAGTTTGAATGTCGAGAGCTGGAGAGACAGTTTGAGGGTCGAGAGCTGGAGTGACAATTTGAAGGTCGAGTGCTGGAGAGACAGTTTGAAGGTCGAGAGCTGGAGAGAGGACAGTTTGAAGGTCGAGAGCTGGAGTGACAGTTTGTAGGATGAGAGCCGGAGAGAGGTCAATTTGAAGGTCGAGAGCTGGAGAGACAGTTTGAAGGTCGAGAGCTGGAGAGACAGTTTGAAGGTCGAGAGCTGGAGAGACAGTTTGAAGGTCGAGAGCTGGAGAGACAGTTTGAAGGTCGAGAGCTGCAGAGACAGTTTGAAGGATGAGAGATGGAGAGACAGTTCGAAGGTCGAGAGCTGGAGAGACAGTTTGAAGTTCGAGAGCTGGAGAGACAGTTTGAAGGAGCGAGAGCTGGAGAGACAGTTTGAAGGAGCAGAGCTGGAGAGACAGTTTGAAGGTCGAGAGCTGGAGTGACAGTTTGAAGGTCGAGAGCTGGAGAGACAGTTTGAATGTCGAGAGCTGGAGAGACAGTTTGAGGGTCGAGAGCTGGAGTGACAATTTGAAGGTCGAGTGCTGGAGAGACAGTTTGAAGGTCGAGAGCTGGAGAGAGGACAGTTTGAAGGTCGAGAGCTGGAGGGACAGTTTGAAGGTCGAGAGCTGGAGAGGCAGTTTGAAGGTCAAGAGCTGGAGAGACAGTTTGAAGGTCGAGAGCTGAAGAGACAGTATGAAGGTCGAGAGCTGGAGAGACAGTTTGAAGATCGAGAGCTGGAAAGACATTTTGAAGGTCGAGAGCTAGAGAGACAGTTTGAAGTATGAGAGATGGAGAGACAGTTTGAATGTCGCGAGCTGGAGAGACAGTTTGAAAGTCGAGAGCTGGAGAGACAGTTTGAAGGAGCGAGAGCTGGAGAGACAGTTTGAAGGAGCAGAGCTGGAGAGACAGTTTGAAGGTCGAGAGCTGGAGAGACAGTTTGAAGGATCGAGAGCTGGAGTGACAGTTTGAAAGATGAGAGCTGGAGAGACAGTTTGAAAGTCGAGAGCTGGAGAGACAATTTGAAGGTCGAGAGCTGGAGTGACAGCTTGAAGGTCGAGAGCTGGAGAGACAATTTGAAGGTCGAGGGCTGGAGAGACAGTTTGAAGGTCGAGAGCTGGAGAGAGGACAGTTTGAACGTCGAGAACTGGAGTGTCAGTTTGAAGGTTGAGAGCTGGAGAGACAGTTTGAAGGTCGCGAGCTGGAGAGACAGTTTGAAGAATGAGAGCTGGAGAGAGGACAGTTTGAAGGTCGAGAGCTGGAGTGACAGTTTGAAGGTTGAGAGCTGGAGAGAAATTTTGAAGGTCGAGAGCTGGAGAGACAGTTTGAAGGTCGAGAGCTGGAGAGACAGTTTGAAGGTCGAGAGCTGGAGAGACAGTTTGAAGGATGAGAGATGGAGAGACAGTTTGAAGGTCGAGAGCTGGAGAGACAGTTTGAAGGTCGAGAGCTGGAGAGACAGTTTGAAGGAGCGAGAGCTGGAGAGACAGTTTGAAGGAGCAGAGCTGGAGAGACAGTTTGAAGGTCGAGAGCTGGAGTGACAGTTTGAAGGTCGAGAGCTGGAGAGACAGTTTGAATGTCGAGAGCTGGAGAGACAGTTTGAGGGTCGAGAGCTGGAGTGACAATTTGAAGGTCGAGTGCTGGAGAGACATTTTGAAGGTCGAGAGCTGGAGAGAGGACAGTTTGAAGGTCGAGAGCTGGAGAGAGACTTTGAAGAATGAGAGCTGGAGAGACAGTTTGAAGGTTGAGAGCTGGAGAGACAGTTTGAAGGATGAGAGATGGAGAGACAGTTTGAAGGTCGAGAGCTGGAGAGACAGTTTGAAGGTCGAGAGCTGGAGAGACAGTTTGAAGGAGCGAGAGCTGGAGAGACAGTTTGAAGGAGCAGAGCTGGAGAGACAGTTTGAAGCTCGAGAGCTGGAGTGACAGTTTGAAGGTCGAGAGCTGGAGAGACAGTTTGAATGTCGAGAGCTGGAGAGACAGTTTGAGGGTCGAGAGCTGGAGTGACAATTTGAAGGTCGAGTGCTGGAGAGACATTTTGAAGGTCGAGAGCTGGAGTGACAGTTTGAAGGTCAAGAGCTGGAGAGACAGTTTGAAGGAGCGAGAGCTGGAGAGACAGTTTGAAGGAGCAGAGCTGGAGAGACAGTTTGAAGCTCGAGAGCTGGAGTGACAGTTTGAAGGTCGAGAGCTGGAGAGACAGTTTGAATGTCGAGAGCTGGAGAGACAGTTTGAGGGTCGAGAGCTGGAGTGACAGTTTGAAGGTCGAGGGCTGGAGTGACAGTTTCAAGGTCGAGAGCTGGAGTGACAGTTTGAAGGTCAAGAGCTGGAGAGACAGTTTGAAGGATGAAAGCTGGAGAGACAGTTTGAAGGTCAAGAGCTGGAGAGACACTTTGTAGGTCGAGAGCTGGAGTGACAGTTTAAAGGTCGAGAGCTGGAGAGACAGTTTGAATGTCGAGAGCTGGAGAGACAGTTTGAAGGTCGAGAGCTGGAGAGACAGTTTGAAGTTCGAGAGCTGAAGTGACAGTTTGAAGGTTGAGAGCTGGAGAGACAGTTTGAATGTCGAGAGCTGGAGAGACAGTTTGAAGGACCGAGAGCTGAAGTGACAGTTTGAAGGTCAAGAGCTGGAGAGTTGGTTTGAAGGTCAAGAGCTGGAGAGACACTTTGTAGGTCGAGAGCTGGAGTGACAGTTTAAAGGTCGAGAGCTGGAGAGACAGTTTGAATGTCGAGAGCTGGAGAGACAGTTTGAGGGTCGAGAGCTGGAGTGACAATTTGAAGGTCGAGTGCTGGAGAGACAGTTTGAAGGTCGAGAGCTGGAGAGAGGACAGTTTGAAGGTCGAGAGCTGGAGTGACAGTTTGTAGGATGAGAGCCGGAGAGAGGTCAATTTGAAGGTCGAGAGCTGGAGAGACAGTTTGAAGGTCGAGAGCTGGAGAGACAGTTTGAAGGTCGAGAGCTGGAGAGACAGTTTGAAGGTCGAGAGCTGGAGAGACAGTTTGAAGGTCGAGAGCTGCAGAGACAGTTTGAAGGATGAGAGATGGAGAGACAGTTCGAAGGTCGAGAGCTGGAGAGACAGTTTGAAGTTCGAGAGCTGGAGAGACAGTTTGAAGGAGCGAGAGCTGGAGAGACAGTTTGAAGGAGCAGAGCTGGAGAGACAGTTTGAAGGTCGAGAGCTGGAGTGACAGTTTGAAGGTCGAGAGCTGGAGAGACAGTTTGAATGTCGAGAGCTGGAGAGACAGTTTGAGGGTCGAGAGCTGGAGTGACAATTTGAAGGTCGAGTGCTGGAGAGACAGTTTGAAGGTCGAGAGCTGGAGAGAGGACAGTTTGAAGGTCGAGAGCTGGAGGGACAGTTTGAAGGTCGAGAGCTGGAGAGGCAGTTTGAAGGTCAAGAGCTGGAGAGACAGTTTGAAGGTCGAGAGCTGAAGAGACAGTATGAAGGTCGAGAGCTGGAGAGACAGTTTGAAGATCGAGAGCTGGAAAGACATTTTGAAGGTCGAGAGCTAGAGAGACAGTTTGAAGTATGAGAGATGGAGAGACAGTTTGAATGTCGCGAGCTGGAGAGACAGTTTGAAAGTCGAGAGCTGGAGAGACAGTTTGAAGGAGCGAGAGCTGGAGAGACAGTTTGAAGGAGCAGAGCTGGAGAGACAGTTTGAAGGTCGAGAGCTGGAGAGACAGTTTGAAGGATCGAGAGCTGGAGTGACAGTTTGAAAGATGAGAGCTGGAGAGACAGTTTGAAAGTCGAGAGCTGGAGAGACAATTTGAAGGTCGAGAGCTGGAGTGACAGCTTGAAGGTCGAGAGCTGGAGAGACAATTTGAAGGTCGAGAGCTGGAGAGACAGTTTGAAGGTCGAGAGCTGGAGAGAGGACAGTTTGAACGTCGAGAACTGGAGTGTCAGTTTGAAGGTTGAGAGCTGGAGAGACAGTTTGAAGGTCGCGAGCTGGAGAGACAGTTTGAAGAATGAGAGCTGGAGAGAGGACAGTTTGAAGGTCGAGAGCTGGAGTGACAGTTTGAAGGTTGAGAGCTGGAGAGACATTTTGAAGGTCGAGAGCTGGAGAGACAGTTTGAAGGTCGAGAGCTGGAGAGACAGTTTGAAGGTCGAGAGCTGGAGAGACAGTTTGAAGGATGAGAGATGGAGAGACAGTTTGAAGGTCGAGAGCTGGAGAGACAGTTTGAAGGTCGAGAGCTGGAGAGACAGTTTGAAGGAGCGAGAGCTGGAGAGACAGTTTGAAGGAGCAGAGCTGGAGAGACAGTTTGAAGGTCGAGAGCTGGAGTGACAGTTTGAAGGTCGAGAGCTGGAGAGACAGTTTGAATGTCGAGAGCTGGAGAGACAGTTTGAGGGTCGAGAGCTGGAGTGACAATTTGAAGGTCGAGTGCTGGAGAGACATTTTGAAGTTCGAGAGCTGGAGAGAGGACAGTTTGAAGGTCGAGAGCTGGAGAGAGACTTTGAAGAATGAGAGCTGGAGAGACAGTTTGAAGGTTGAGAGCTGGAGAGACAGTTTGAAGGATGAGAGATGGAGAGACAGTTTGAAGGTCGAGAGCTGGAGAGACAGTTTGAAAGTCGAGAGATGGAGAGACAGTTTGAAGGAGCGAGAGCTGGAGAGACAGTTTGAAGGAGCAGAGCTGGAGAGACAGTTTGAAGCTCGAGAGCTGGAGTGACAGTTTGAAGGTCGAGAGCTGGAGAGACAGTTTGAATGTCGAGAGCTGGAGAGACAGTTTGAGGGTCGAGAGCTGGAGTGACAATTTGAAGTTCGAGTGCTGGAGAGACATTTTGAAGGTCGAGAGCTGGAGAGAGGACAGTTTGAATGTCGAGAGCTGGAGAGAGACTTTGAAGAATGAGAGATGGAGAGACAGTTTGAAGGTCGAGAGCTGGAGAGACAGTTCGAAGGTCGAGAGCTGGAGTGACAGTTTGAAGGTCGAGAGCTGGAGTGACAGTTTGAAGGTTGAGAGCTGGAGAGATATTTTGAAGGTCGAGTGCGGGAGAGACAGTTTGAAGGTCGAGAGCTGGAGTGGACAGTTTGAAAGTCGAGAGCTGGAGAGACAGTTTGAGGGTCGAGAGCTGGAGTGACAATTTGAAGGTCGAGTGCTGGAGAGACAGTTTGAAGGTCGAGAGCTGGAGAGAGGACAGTTTGAAGGTCGAGAGCTGGAGGGACAGTTTGAATGTCGAGAGCTGGAGAGGCAGTTTGAAGGTCAAGAGCTGGAGAGACAGTTTGAAGGTCGAGAGCTGAAGAGACAGTATGAAGGTCGAGAGCTGGAGAGACAGTTTGAAGATCGAGAGCTGGAAAGACATTTTGAAGGTCGAGAGCTAGAGAGACAGTTTGAAGTATGAGAGATGGAGAGACAGTTTGAATGTCGCGAGCTGGAGAGACAGTTTGAAAGTCGAGAGCTGGAGAGACAGTTTGAAGGAGCGAGAGCTGGAGAGACAGTTTGAAGGAGCAGAGCTGGAGAGACAGTTTGAAGGTCGAGAGCTGGAGAGACAGTTTGAAGGATCGAGAGCTGGAGTGACAGTTTGAAAGATGAGAGCTGGAGAGACAGTTTGAAAGTCGAGAGCTGGAGAGACAATTTGAAGGTCGAGAGCTGGAGTGACAGCTTGAAGGTCGAGAGCTGGAGAGACAATTTGAAGGTCGAGAGCTGGAGAGACAGTTTGAAGGTCGAGAGCTGGAGAGAGGACAGTTTGAACGTCGAGAACTGGAGTGTCAGTTTGAAGGTTGAGAGCTGGAGAGACAGTTTGAAGGTCGCGAGCTGGAGAGACAGTTTGAAGAATGAGAGCTGGAGAGAGGACAGTTTGAAGGTCGAGAGCTGGAGTGACAGTTTGAAGGATGAGAGCTGGAGAGACATTTTGAAGGTCGAGAGCTGGAGAGACAGTTTGAAGGTCGAGAGCTGGAGAGACAGTTTGAAGGTCGAGAGCTGGAGAGACAGTTTGAAGGATGAGAGATGGAGAGACAGTTTGAAGGTCGAGAGCTGGAGAGACAGTTTGAAGGTCGAGAGCTGGAGAGACAGTTTGAAGGAGCGAGAGCTGGAGAGACAGTTTGAAGGAGCAGAGCTGGAGAGACAGTTTGAAGGTCGAGAGCTGGAGTGACAGTTTGAAGGTCGAGAGCTGGAGAGACAGTTTGAATGTCGAGAGCTGGAGAGACAGTTTGAAGGAGCAGAGCTGGAGAGACAGTTTGAAGGTCGAGAGCTGGAGTGACAGTTTGAAGGTCGAGGGCTGGAGTGACAGTTTCAAGGTCGAGAGCTGGAGTGACAGTTTGAAGGTCAAGAGCTGGAGAGACAGTTTGAAGGATGAAAGCTGGAGAGACAGTTTGAAGGTCAAGAGCTGGAGAGACACTTTGTAGGTCGAGAGCTGGAGTGACAGTTTAAAGGTCGAGAGCTGGAGAGACAGTTTGAATGTCGAGAGCTGGAGAGACAGTTTGAAGGTCGAGAGCTGGAGAGACAGTTTGAAGTTCGAGAGCTGAAGTGACAGTTTGAAGGTTGAGAGCTGGAGAGACAGTTTGAATGTCGAGAGCTGGAGAGACAGTTTGAAGGACCGAGAGCTGAAGTGACAGTTTGAAGGTCAAGAGCTGGAGAGTTGGTTTGAAGGTCAAGAGCTGGAGAGACACTTTGTAGGTCGAGAGCTGGAGTGACAGTTTAAAGGTCGAGAGCTGGAGAGACAGTTTGAATGTCGAGAGCTGGAGAGACAGTTTGAGGGTCGAGAGCTGGAGTGACAATTTGAAGGTCGAGTGCTGGAGAGACAGTTTGAAGGTCGAGAGCTGGAGAGACAGTTTGAAGGTCGAGAGCTGGAGAGACAGTTTGAAGGTCGAGAGCTGGAGAGACAGTTTGAAGGTCGAGAGCTGCAGAGACAGTTTGAAGGATGAGAGATGGAGAGACAGTTCGAAGGTCGAGAGCTGGAGAGACAGTTTGAAGTTCGAGAGCTGGAGAGACAGTTTGAAGGAGCGAGAGCTGGAGAGACAGTTTGAAGGTCGAGGGCTGGAGTGACAGTTTCAAGGTCGAGAGCTGGAGTGACAGTTTGAAGGTCAAGAGCTGGAGAGACACTTTGTAGGTCGAGAGCTGGAGTGACAGTTTAAAGGTCGAGAGCTGGAGAGACAGTTTGAATGTCGAGAGCTGGAGAGATAGTTTGAAGGTCGAGAGCTGGAGAGACAGTTTGAAGTTCGAGAGCTGAAGTGACAGTTTGAAGGTTGAGAGCTGGAGAGACAGTTTGAATGTCGAGAGCTGGAGAGACAGTTTGAAGGACCGAGAGCTGAAGTGACAGTTTGAAGGTCAAGAGCTGGAGAGTTGGTTTGAAGGTCAAGAGCTGGAGAGACACTTTGTAGGTCGAGAGCTGGAGTGACAGTTTAAAGGTCGAGAGCTGGAGAGACAGTTTGAATGTCGAGAGCTGGAGAGACAGTTTGAGGGTCGAGAGCTGGAGTGACAATTTGAAGGTCGAGTGCTGGAGAGACAGTTTGAAGGTCGAGAGCTGGAGAGAGGACAGTTTGAAGGTCGAGAGCTGGAGTGACAGTTTGTAGGATGAGAGCCGGAGAGAGGTCAATTTGAAGGTCGAGAGCTGGAGAGACAGTTTGAAGGTCGAGAGCTGGAGAGACAGTTTGAAGGTCGAGAGCTGGAGAGACAGTTTGAAGGTCGAGAGCTGGAGAGACAGTTTGAAGGTCGAGAGCTGCAGAGACAGTTTGAAGGATGAGAGATGGAGAGACAGTTCGAAGGTCGAGAGCTGGAGAGACAGTTTGAAGTTCGAGTGCTGGAGAGACATTTTGAAGGAGCGAGAGCTGGAGAGACAGTTTGAAGGAGCAGAGCTGGAGAGACAGTTTGAAGGTCGAGAGCTGGAGTGACAGTTTGAAGGTCGAGAGCTGGAGAGACAGTTTGGATGTCGAGAGCTGGAGAGACAGTTTGAGGGTCGAGAGCTGGAGTGACAATTTGAAGGTCGAGTGCTGGAGAGACAGTTTGAAGGTCGAGAGCTGGAGAGAGGACAGTTTGAAGGTCGAGAGCTGGAGGGACAGTTTGAAGGTCGAGAGCTGGAGAGGCAGTTTGAAGGTCAAGAGCTGGAGAGACAGTTTGAAGGTCGAGAGCTGAAGAGACAGTATGAAGGTCGAGAGCTGGAGAGACAGTTTGAAGATCGAGAGCTGGAAAGACATTTTGAAGGTCGAGAGCTAGAGAGACAGTTTGAAGTATGAGAGATGGAGAGACAGTTTGAATGTCGCGAGCTGGAGAGACAGTTTGAAAGTCGAGAGCTGGAGAGACAGTTTGAAGGAGCGAGAGCTGGAGAGACAGTTTGAAGGAGCAGAGCTGGAGAGACAGTTTGAAGGTCGAGAGCTGGAGAGACAGTTTGAAGGATCGAGAGCTGGAGTGACAGTTTGAAAGATGAGAGCTGGAGAGACAGTTTGAAAGTCGAGAGCTGGAGAGACAATTTGAAGGTCGAGAGCTGGAGTGACAGCTTGAAGGTCGAGAGCTGGAGAGACAATTTGAAGGTCGAGGGCTGGAGAGACAGTTTGAAGGTCGAGAGCTGGAGAGAGGACAGTTTGAACGTCGAGAACTGGAGTGTCAGTTTGAAGGTTGAGAGCTGGAGAGACAGTTTGAAGGTCGCGAGCTGGAGAGACAGTTTGAAGAATGAGAGCTGGAGTGAGGACAGTTTGAAGGTCGAGAGCTGGAGTGACAGTTTGAAGGTTGAGAGCTGGAGAGAAATTTTGAAGGTCGAGAGCTGGAGAGACAGTTTGAAGGTCGAGAGCTGGAGAGACAGTTTGAAGGTCGAGAGCTGGAGAGACAGTTTGAAGGATGAGAGATGGAGAGACAGTTTGAAGGTCGAGAGCTGGAGAGACAGTTTGAAGGTCGAGAGCTGGAGAGACAGTTTGAAGGAGCGAGAGCTGGAGAGACAGTTTGAAGGAGCAGAGCTGGAGAGACAGTTTGAAGGTCGAGAGCTGGAGTGACAGTTTGAAGGTCGAGAGCTGGAGAGACAGTTTGAATGTCGAGAGCTGGAGAGACAGTTTGAGGGTCGAGAGCTGGAGTGACAATTTGAAGGTCGAGTGCTGGAGAGACATTTTGAAGGTCGAGAGCTGGAGAGAGGACAGTTTGAAGGTCGAGAGCTGGAGAGAGACTTTGAAGAATGAGAGCTGGAGAGACAGTTTGAAGGTTGAGAGCTGGAGAGACAGTTTGAAGGATGAGAGATGGAGAGACAGTTTGAAGGTCGAGAGCTGGAGAGACAGTTTGAAGGTCGAGAGCTGGAGAGACAGTTTGAAGGAGCGAGAGCTGGAGAGACAGTTTGAAGGAGCAGAGCTGGAGAGACAGTTTGAAGCTCGAGAGCTGGAGTGACAGTTTGAAGGTCGAGAGCTGGAGAGACAGTTTGAATGTCGAGAGCTGGAGAGACAGTTTGAGGGTCGAGAGCTGGAGTGACAATTTGAAGGTCGAGTGCTGGAGAGACATTTTGAAGGTCGAGAGCTGGAGTGACAGTTTGAAGGTCAAGAGCTGGAGAGACTGTTTGAAGGAGCGAGAGCTGGAGAGACAGTTTGAAGGAGCAGAGCTGGAGAGACAGTTTGAAGCTCGAGAGCTGGAGTGACAGTTTGAAGGTCGAGAGCTGGAGAGACAGTTTGAATGTCGAGAGCTGGAGAGACAGTTTGAGGGTCGAGAGCTGGAGTGACAGTTTGAAGGTCGAGGGCTGGAGTGACAGTTTCAAGGTCGAGAGCTGGAGTGACAGTTTGAAGGTCAAGAGCTGGAGAGACAGTTTGAAGGATGAAAGCTGGAGAGACAGTTTGAAGGTCAAGAGCTGGAGAGACACTTTGTAGGTCGAGAGCTGGAGTGACAGTTTAAAGGTCGAGAGCTGGAGAGACAGTTTGAATGTCGAGAGCTGGAGAGACAGTTTGAAGGTCGAGAGCTGGAGAGACAGTTTGAAGTTCGAGAGCTGAAGTGACAGTTTGAAGGTTGAGAGCTGGAGAGACAGTTTGAATGTCGAGAGCTGGAGAGACAGTTTGAAGGACCGAGAGCTGAAGTGACAGTTTGAAGGTCAAGAGCTGGAGAGTTGGTTTGAAGGTCAAGAGCTGGAGAGACACTTTGTAGGTCGAGAGCTGGAGTGACAGTTTAAAGGTCGAGAGCTGGAGAGACAGTTTGAATGTCGAGAGCTGGAGAGACAGTTTGAGGGTCGAGAGCTGGAGTGACAATTTGAAGGTCGAGTGCTGGAGAGACAGTTTGAAGGTCGAGAGCTGGAGAGAGGACAGTTTGAAGGTCGAGAGCTGGAGAGACAGTTTGAAGGAGCGAGAGCTGGAGAGACAGTTTGAAGGAGCAGAGCTGGAGAGACAGTTTGAAGGTCGAGAGCTGGAGTGACAGTTTGAAGGTCGAGAGCTGGAGAGACAGTTTGAATGTCGAGAGCTGGAGAGACAGTTTGAGGGTCGAGAGCTGGAGTGACAATTTGAAGGTCGAGTGCTGGAGAGACATTTTGAAGGTCGAGAGCTGGAGAGAGGACAGTTTGAAGGTCGAGAGCTGGAGAGAGACTTTGAAGAATGAGAGCTGGAGAGACAGTTTGAAGGTTGAGAGCTGGAGAGACAGTTTGAAGGATGAGAGATGGAGAGACAGTTTGAAGGTCGAGAGCTGGAGAGACAGTTTGAAGGTCGAGAGCTGGAGAGACAGTTTGAAGGAGCGAGAGCTGGAGAGACAGTTTGAAGGAGCAGAGCTGGAGAGACAGTTTGAAGCTCGAGAGCTGGAGTGACAGTTTGAAGGTCGAGAGCTGGAGAGACAGTTTGAATGTCGAGAGCTGGAGAGACAGTTTGAGGGTCGAGAGCTGGAGTGACAATTTGAAGGTCGAGTGCTGGAGAGACATTTTGAAGGTCGAGAGCTGGAGTGACAGTTTGAAGGTCAAGAGCTGGAGAGACTGTTTGAAGGAGCGAGAGCTGGAGAGACAGTTTGAAGGAGCAGAGCTGGAGAGACAGTTTGAAGCTCGAGAGCTGGAGTGACAGTTTGAAGGTCGAGAGCTGGAGAGACAGTTTGAATGTCGAGAGCTGGAGAGACAGTTTGAGGGTCGAGAGCTGGAGTGACAGTTTGAAGGTCGAGGGCTGGAGTGACAGTTTCAAGGTCGAGAGCTGGAGTGACAGTTTGAAGGTCAAGAGCTGGAGAGACAGTTTGAAGGATGAAAGCTGGAGAGACAGTTTGAAGGTCAAGAGCTGGAGAGACACTTTGTAGGTCGAGAGCTGGAGTGACAGTTTAAAGGTCGAGAGCTGGAGAGACAGTTTGAATGTCGAGAGCTGGAGAGACAGTTTGAAGGTCGAGAGCTGGAGAGACAGTTTGAAGTTCGAGAGCTGAAGTGACAGTTTGAAGGTTGAGAGCTGGAGAGACAGTTTGAATGTCGAGAGCTGGAGAGACAGTTTGAAGGACCGAGAGCTGAAGTGACAGTTTGAAGGTCAAGAGCTGGAGAGTTGGTTTGAAGGTCAAGAGCTGGAGAGACACTTTGTAGGTCGAGAGCTGGAGTGACAGTTTAAAGGTCGAGAGCTGGAGAGACAGTTTGAATGTCGAGAGCTGGAGAGACAGTTTGAGGGTCGAGAGCTGGAGTGACAATTTGAAGGTCGAGTGCTGGAGAGACAGTTTGAAGGTCGAGAGCTGGAGAGAGGACAGTTTGAAGGTCGAGAGCTGGAGTGACAGTTTGTAGGATGAGAGCCGGAGAGAGGTCAATTTGAAGGTCGAGAGCTGGAGAGACAGTTTGAAGGTCGAGAGCTGGAGAGACAGTTTGAAGGTCGAGAGCTGGAGAGACAGTTTGAAGGTCGAGAGCTGGAGAGACAGTTTGAAGGTCGAGAGCTGCAGAGACAGTTTGAAGGATGAGAGATGGAGAGACAGTTCGAAGGTCGAGAGCTGGAGAGGCAGTTTGAAGTTCGAGAGCTGGAGAGACAGTTTGAAGGAGCGAGAGCTGGAGAGACAGTTTGAAGGAGCAGAGCTGGAGAGACAGTTTGAAGGTCGAGAGCTGGAGTGACAGTTTGAAGGTCGAGAGCTGGAGAGACAGTTTGAATGTCGAGAGCTGGAGAGACAGTTTGAGGGTCGAGAGCTGGAGTGACAATTTGAAGGTCGAGTGCTGGAGAGACAGTTTGAAGGTCGAGAGCTGGAGAGAGGACAGTTTGAAGGTCGAGAGCTGGAGGGACAGTTTGAAGGTCGAGAGCTGGAGAGGCAGTTTGAAGGTCAAGAGCTGGAGAGACAGTTTGAAGGTCGAGAGCTGAAGAGACAGTATGAAGGTCGAGAGCTGGAGAGACAGTTTGAAGATCGAGAGCTGGAAAGACATTTTGAAGGTCGAGAGCTAGAGAGACAGTTTGAAGTAAGAGAGATGGAGAGACAGTTTGAATGTCGCGAGCTGGAGAGACAGTTTGAAAGTCGAGAGCTGGAGAGACAGTTTGAAGGAGCGAGAGCTGGAGAGACAGTTTGAAGGAGCAGAGCTGGAGAGACAGTTTGAAGGTCGAGAGCTGGAGAGACAGTTTGAAGGATCGAGAGCTGGAGTGACAGTTTGAAAGATGAGAGCTGGAGAGACAGTTTGAAAGTCGAGAGCTGGAGAGACAATTTGAAGGTCGAGAGCTGGAGTGACAGCTTGAAGGTCGAGAGCTGGAGAGACAATTTGAAGGTCGAGGGCTGGAGAGGCAGTTTGAAGGTCGAGAGCTGGAGAGAGGACAGTTTGAACGTCGAGAACTGGAGTGTCAGTTTGAAGGTTGAGAGCTGGAGAGACAGTTTGAAGGTCGCGAGCTGGAGAGACAGTTTGAAGAATGAGAGCTGGAGAGAGGACAGTTTGAAGGTCGAGAGCTGGAGTGACAGTTTGAAGGTTGAGAGCTGGAGAGAAATTTTGAAGGTCGAGAGCTGGAGAGACAGTTTGAAGGTCGAGAGCTGGAGAGACAGTTTGAAGGTCGAGAGCTGGAGAGACAGTTTGAAGGATGAGAGATGGAGAGACAGTTTGAAGGTCGAGAGCTGGAGAGACAGTTTGAAGGTCGAGAGCTGGAGAGACAGTTTGAAGGAGCGAGAGCTGGAGAGACAGTTTGAAGGAGCAGAGCTGGAGAGACAGTTTGAAGGTCGAGAGCTGGAGTGACAGTTTGAAGGTCGAGAGCTGGAGAGACAGTTTGAATGTCGAGAGCTGGAGAGACAGTTTGAGGGTCGAGAGCTGGAGTGACAATTTGAAGGTCGAGTGCTGGAGAGACATTTTGAAGGTCGAGAGCTGGAGAGAGGACAGTTTGAAGGTCGAGAGCTGGAGAGAGACTTTGAAGAATGAGAGCTGGAGAGACAGTTTGAAGGTTGAGAGCTGGAGAGACAGTTTGAAGGATGAGAGATGGAGAGACAGTTTGAAGGTCGAGAGCTGGAGAGACAGTTTGAAGGTCGAGAGCTGGAGAGACAGTTTGAAGGAGCGAGAGCTGGAGAGACAGTTTGAAGGAGCAGAGCTGGAGAGACAGTTTGAAGCTCGAGAGCTGGAGTGACAGTTTGAAGGTCGAGAGCTGGAGAGACAGTTTGAATGTCGAGAGCTGGAGAGACAGTTTGAGGGTCGAGAGCTGGAGTGACAATTTGAAGGTCGAGTGCTGGAGAGACATTTTGAAGGTCGAGAGCTGGAGTGACAGTTTGAAGGTCAAGAGCTGGAGAGACAGTTTGAAGGAGCGAGAGCTGGAGAGACAGTTTGAAGGAGCAGAGCTGGAGAGACAGTTTGAAGCTCGAGAGCTGGAGTGACAGTTTGAAGGTCGAGAGCTGGAGAGACAGTTTGAATGTCGAGAGCTGGAGAGACAGTTTGAGGGTCGAGAGCTGGAGTGACAGTTTGAAGGTCGAGGGCTGGAGTGACAGTTTCAAGGTCGAGAGCTGGAGTGACAGTTTGAAGGTCAAGAGCTGGAGAGACAGTTTGAAGGATGAAAGCTGGAGAGACAGTTTGAAGGTCAAGAGCTGGAGAGACACTTTGTAGGTCGAGAGCTGGAGTGACAGTTTAAAGGTCGAGAGCTGGAGAGACAGTTTGAATGTCGAGAGCTGGAGAGACAGTTTGAAGGTCGAGAGCTGGAGAGACAGTTTGAAGTTCGAGAGCTGAAGTGACAGTTTGAAGGTTGAGAGCTGGAGAGACAGTTTGAATGTCGAGAGCTGGAGAGACAGTTTGAAGGACCGAGAGCTGAAGTGACAGTTTGAAGGTCAAGAGCTGGAGAGTTGGTTTGAAGGTCAAGAGCTGGAGAGACACTTTGTAGGTCGAGAGCTGGAGTGACAGTTTAAAGGTCGAGAGC
Source organism: Somniosus microcephalus (assembly GCF_052327205.1). Lineage (NCBI taxonomy): Eukaryota > Metazoa > Chordata > Chondrichthyes > Squaliformes > Somniosidae > Somniosus > Somniosus microcephalus. The sequence goes on from NC_140993.1 coordinate 857,740, forward strand.
TGGAGAGACAGTTTGAATGTCGAGAGCTGGAGAGACAGTTTGAGGGTCGAGAGCTGGAGTGACAATTTGAAGGTCGAGTGCTGGAGAGACAGTTTGAAGGTCGAGAGCTGGAGAGAGGACAGTTTGAAGGTCGAGAGCTGGAGTGACAGTTTGTAGGATGAGAGCCGGGAAGAGGTCAATTTGAAGGTCGAGAGCTGGAGAGACAGTTTGAAGGTCGAGAGCTGGAGAGACAGTTTGAAGGTCGAGAGCTGGAGAGACAGTTTGAAGGTCGAGAGCTGGAGAGACAGTTTGAAGGTCGAGAGCTGCAGAGACAGTTTGAAGGATGAGAGATGGAGAGACAGTTCGAAGGTCGAGAGCTGGAGAGACAGTTTGAAGTTCGAGAGCTGGAGAGACAGTTTGAAGGAGCGAGAGCTGGAGAGACAGTTTGAAGGAGCAGAGCTGGAGAGACAGTTTGAAGGTCGAGAGCTGGAGTGACAGTTTGAAGGTCGAGAGCTGGAGAGACAGTTTGAATGTCGAGAGCTGGAGAGACAGTTTGAGGTTCGAGAGCTGGAGTGACAATTTGAAGGTCGAGTGCTGGAGAGACAGTTTGAAGGTCGAGAGCTGGAGAGAGGACAGTTTGAAGGTCGAGAGCTGGAGGGACAGTTTGAAGGTCGAGAGCTGGAGAGGCAGTTTGAAGGTCAAGAGCTGGAGAGACAGTTTGAAGGTCGAGAGCTGAAGAGACAGTATGAAGGTCGAGAGCTGGAGAGACAGTTTGAAGATCGAGAGCTGGAAAGACATTTTGAAGGTCGAGAGCTAGAGAGACAGTTTGAAGTATGAGAGATGGAGAGACAGTTTGAATGTCGCGAGCTGGAGAGACAGTTTGAAAGTCGAGAGCTGGAGAGACAGTTTGAAGGAGCGAGAGCTGGAGAGACAGTTTGAAGGAGCAGAGCTGGAGAGACAGTTTGAAGGTCGAGAGCTGGAGAGACAGTTTGAAGGATCGAGAGCTGGAGTGACAGTTTGAAAGATGAGAGCTGGAGAGACAGTTTGAAAGTCGAGAGCTGGAGAGACAATTTGAAGGTCGAGAGCTGGAGTGACAGCTTGAAGGTCGAGAGCTGGAGAGACAATTTGAAGGTCGAGAGCTGGAGAGACAGTTTGAAGGTCGAGAGCTGGAGAGAGGACAGTTTGAACGTCGAGAACTGGAGTGTCAGTTTGAAGGTTGAGAGCTGGAGAGACAGTTTGAAGGATGAGAGATGGAGAGACAGTTTGAAGGTCGAGAGCTGGAGAGACAGTTTGAAGAATGAGAGCTGGAGAGAGGACAGTTTGAAGGTCGAGAGCTGGAGTGACAGTTTGAAGGTTGAGAGCTGGAGAGACATTTTGAAGGTCGAGAGCTGGAGAGACAGTTTGAAGGTCGAGAGCTGGAGAGACAGTTTGAAGGTCGAGAGCTGGAGAGACAGTTTGAAGGATGAGAGATGGAGAGACAGTTTGAAGGTCGAGAGCTGGAGAGACAGTTTGAAGGTCGAGAGCTGGAGAGACAGTTTGAAGGAGCGAGAGCTGGAGAGACAGTTTGAAGGAGCAGAGCTGGAGAGACAGTTTGAAGGTCGAGAGCTGGAGTGACAGTTTGAAGGTCGAGAGCTGGAGAGACAGTTTGAATGTCGAGAGCTGGAGAGACAGTTTGAGGGTCGAGAGCTGGAGTGACAATTTGAAGGTCGAGTGCTGGAGAGACATTTTGAAGGTCGAGAGCTGGAGAGAGGACAGTTTGAAGGTCGAGAGCTGGAGAGAGACTTTGAAGAATGAGAGCTGGAGAGACAGTTTGAAGGTTGAGAGCTGGAGAGACAGTTTGAAGGATGAGAGATGGAGAGACAGTTTGAAGGTCGAGAGCTGGAGAGACAGTTTGAAGGTCGAGAGCTGGAGAGACAGTTTGAAGGAGCGAGAGCTGGAGAGACAGTTTGAAGGAGCAGAGCTGGAGAGACAGTTTGAAGCTCGAGAGCTGGAGTGACAGTTTGAGGGTCGAGAGTTGGAGTGACAATTTGAAGGTCGAGTGCTGGAGAGACATTTTGAAGGTCGAGAGCTGGAGAGAGGACAGTTTGAATGTCGAGAGCTGGAGAGAGACTTTGAAGAATGAGAGATGGAGAGACAGTTTGAAGGTCGAGAGCTGGAGAGACAGTTCGAAGGTCGAGAGCTGGAGTGACAGTTTGAAGGTCGAGAGCTGGAGTGACAGTTTGAAGGTTGAGAGCTGGAGAGATATTTTGAAGGTCGAGTGCGGGAGAGACAGTTTGAAGGTCGAGAGCTGGAGTGGACAGTTTGAAAGTCGAGAGCTGGAGAGATAGTTTGAAGGTCGAGAGCTGGAGAGACAGTTTGAAGGTCGAGAGCTGGAGTGACTCTTTGAAGGTCGAGAGCTGGAGAGACAGTTTGAAGGTCGAGAGCTGGAGTGACAGTTTGAAGGTCGAGAGCTGGAGAGACAGTGTGTTGGCTGAGAGCTGGAGAGACAGTTTGAAGGTCGAGAGCTGGAGAGACAGTTTGAAGGTCGAGAGCTGGAGTGACAGTTTCAAGGTCGAGAGCTGGAGTGACAGTTTCAAGGTCAAGAGCTGGAGAGACAGTTTGAAGGATGAAAGCTGGAGAGACAGTTTGAAGGTCAAGAGCTGGAGTGACAGTTTTAAGGTAGAGTGCTGGAGTGACAGTTTGAAGGTCGAGAGCTGGAGAGACAGTTTGAAGTTCGAGAGCTGAAGTGACAGTTTGAAGGTTGAGAGCTGGAGAGACAGTTTGAATATCGAAAGCTGGAGAGACAGTTTGAAGGACCGAGAGCTGAAGTGACAGTTTGAAGGTCAAGAGCTGGAGAGTTGGTTTGAAGGTCAAGAGCTGGAGAGACACTTTGAAGGTCGAGTACTGGAGAGACAGTTGAAGGTCGAGAGCTGGAGAGACAGTTTGAATGTCGAGAGCTGGAGAGACAGTTTGAGGGTCGAGAGCTGGAGTGACAATTTGAAGGTCGAGTGCTGGAGAGACAGTTTGAAGGTCGAGAGCTGGAGAGAGGACAGTTTGAAGGTCGAGAGCTGGAGTGACAGTTTGTAGGATGAGAGCCGGAGAGAGGTCAATTTGAAGGTCGAGAGCTGGAGAGACAGTTTGAAGGTTGAGAGCTGGAGAGACCGTTTGAAGGTCGAGAGCTGGAGAGACAGTTTGAAGGTCGAGAGCTGGAGAGACAGTTTGAAGGTCGAGAGCTGGAGAGACAGTTTGAAGGATGAGAGATGGAGAGACAGTTTGAAGGTCGAGAGCTGGAGAGACAGTTTGAAGGTCGAGAGCTGGAGAGACAGTTTGAAGGAGCGAGAGCTGGAGAGACAGTGTGAAGGAGCAGAGCTGGAGAGACAGTTTGAAGGTCGAGAGCTGGAGTGACAGTTTGAAGGTCGAGAGCTGGAGAGAAAGTTTGAATGTCGAGAGCAGGAGAGACAGTTTGAGGGTCGAGAGCTGGAGTGACAATTTGAAGGTCGAGTGCTGGAGAGACAGTTTGAAGGTCGAGAGCTGGAGTGACAGTTTGTAGGATGAGAGCCGGAGAGAGGTCAATTTGAAGGTCGAGAGCTGGAGAGACAGTTTGAAGGTTGAGAGCTGGAGAGACCGTTTGAAGGTCGAGAGCTGGAGAGACAGTTTGAAGGTCGAGAGCTGGAGAGACAGTTTGAAGGTCGAGAGCTGGAGAGACAGTTTGAAGGATGAGAGATGGAGAGACAGTTTGAAGGTCGAGAGCTGGAGAGACAGTTTGAAGGTCGAGAGCTGGAGAGACAGTTTGAAGGAGCGAGAGCTGGAGAGACAGTGTGAAGGAGCAGAGCTGGAGAGACAGTTTGAAGGTCGAGAGCTGGAGTGACAGTTTGAAGGTCGAGAGCTGGAGAGAAAGTTTGAATGTCGAGAGCAGGAGAGACAGTTTGAGGGTCGAGAGCTGGAGTGACAATTTGAAGGTCGAGTGCTGGAGAGACAGTTTGAAGGTCGAGAGCTGGAGGGACAGTTTGAAGGTCGAGAGCTGGAGAGACAGTTTGAAGGTCAAGAGCTGGAGAGACAGTTTGAAGGTCGAGAGCTGAAGAGACAGTATGAAGGTCGAGAGCTGGAGAGACAGTTTGAAGATCGAGAGCTGGAAAGACTTTTTGAAGGTCGAGAGCTAGAGAGACAGTTTGAAGGATGAGAGATGGAGAGACAGTTTGAAGGTCACGAGCTGGAGAGACAGTTTGAAGGTCGAGAGCTGGAGAGACAGTTTGAAGGAGCGAGAGCTGGAGAGACAGTTTGAAGGAGCAGAGATGGAGAGACAGTTTGAAGGTCGAGAGCTGGAGAGACAGTTTGAAGGATCGAGAGCTGGAGTGACAGTTTGAAAGATGAGAGCTGAAGAGACAGTTTGAAAGTCGAGAGCTGGAGAGACAATTTGAAGGTCGAGAGCTGGAGAGACAGTTTGAAGGTCGAGAGCTTGTGAGAGGACAGTTTGAACGTCGAGAACTGGAGTGTCAGTTTGAAGGTTGAGAGCTGGAGAGACAGTTTGAAGGTCGCGAGCTGGAGAGACAGTTTGAAGGATGAGAGCTGGAGAGAGGACAGTTTGAAGGTCGAGAGCTGGAGTGACAGTTTGAAGGTTGAGAGCTGGAGAGACATTTTGAAGGTCGAGAGCTGGAGAGACAGTTTGAAGGTCGAGAGCTGGAGAGACAGTTTGAAAGTCGAGAGCTGGAGAGATAGTTTGAAGGTCAAGAGCTGGAGAGACAGTTTGAAGGTCGAGAGCTGGAGTGACTCTTTGAAGGTCGAGAGCTCGAGAGACAGTTTGAAGGTCGAGAGCTGGAGTGACAGTTTGAAGGTCGAGAGCTGGAGGGACAGTTTGAAGGGCGAGAGCTGGAGAGACAGTTTGAAGGTCGAGAGCTGGAGTGACAGTTTCAAGGTCGAGAGCTGTAGTGACAGTTTGAAGGTCAAGAGCTGGAGAGACAGTTTGAAGGATGAAAGCTGGAGAGACACTTTGAAGGTCAAGAGCTGGAGTGACAGTTTTAAGGTTGAGTGCTGGAGTGACAGTTTGAAGGTTGAGAGCTGGAGAGACAGTTTCAAGGATCGAGAGCTGGAGAGACAGTTTGAAGGTCGAGAGCTGGAGAGACAGTTTGAAGGTCGAGAGCTGGAGAGACGGTTTGAAGGTCCAGAGCGGGAGAGATAGTTTGAAGGTCGAGAGCTGCAGTGACAGTTTGAAGGTCGAGAGCTGGAGAGAGAGTTTGAAGAATGAGAAATGGAGAGACAGTTTGAAGGTCGAGAGCTGGAGAGACAGTTCGAAGGTCGAGAGCTGGAGTGACAGTTTGAAGGTCGAGAGCTGGAGTGACAGTTTGAAGGTTGAGAGCTGGAGAGATATTTTGAAGGTCGAGAGCGGGAGAGACATTTTGAAGGTAGAGAGCTGGAGTGGACAGTTTGAAGGTCGAGAGCTGGAGAGACAGTTTGATGGTCGAGGTCTCGAGTGACAGTTTGAAGGTCGAGAGCTGGAGAGACAGTTTGAAGGTCGAGAGCTGGAGAGACAGTTTGAAGGTCGAGAGCTGGAGTGACAGTTTCAAGGATGAGAGCTGGAGAGAGGACAGTTTGAAGGTCGAGAGCTGGAGAGACAGTTTGAAGGTCGAGAGCTGGAGAGACAGTTTAAAGGAGCGAGAGCTGAAGTGACAGTTTGAAGGTCGAGAGCTGGAGAGTTGGTTTGAAGGTCAAGAGCTGGAGAGACAGTTTGAAGGTCGAGAGCTGGAGTGACAGTTTGAAGGTCGAGAGCTGGAGAGACAGTTTGAATGTCGAGAGCTGGAGAGACATTTTGAGGGTCGAGAGCTGGAGTGACAATTTGAAGGTCGAGTGCTGGAGAGACAGTTTGAAGGTCGAGAGCTGGAGAGAGGACAGTTTGAAGGTCGAGAGCTGGAGTGACAGTTTGAAGGATGAGAGCTGGAGAGAGGACAGTTTGAAGTTCGAGAGCTGGTGAGACGGTTTGAAGGTTGAGAGCGGGAGAGACAGTTGAAGGTCGAGAGCTGGAGAGACAGTTTGAAGGAGCGAGAGCTGAAGTGACAGTTTGAAGGTCGAGAGCTGGAGAGTTGGTTTGAAGGTCAAGAGCTGGAGAGACAGTTTGAAGGTCGAGAGCTGGAGTGACAGTTTGAAGGTCGAGAGCTGGAGAGACAGTTTGAATGTCGAGAGCTGGAGAGACAGTTTGAGGGTCGAGAGCTGGAGTGACAATTTGAAGGTCGAGTGCTGGAGAGACAGTTTGAAGGTCGAGAGCTGGAGAGAGGACCGTTTGAAGGTCGAGAGCTGGAGTGACAGTTTGTAGGATGAGAGCTGGAGAGAGGACAGTTTGAAGGTCGAGAGCTGGAGAGACGGTTTGAAGGTTGAGAGCTGGAGAGACAGTTGAAGGTCGAGAGCTGGAGAGACAGTTTGAAGGTTGAGAGCTGGAGAGACAGTTTGAAGGTAGAGAGCGAGAGAGACAGTTTGAAGATCGTGAGCTGGAGAGACAGTTTGAAGGTCGAGAGCTACAGAGACAGTTTGAAGGATGAGAGATGGAGAGACAGTTTGAAGGTCGAGGGCTGGAGAGACAGTTTGAAGGTCGAGAGCTGGAGAGACAGTTTGAAGGAACGAGAGCTGAAGAGACAGTTTGAATGAGCAGAGCTGGAGAGACAGTTTGAAGGTCGAGAGCTGGAGAGACAGTTTGAACGATCGAGAGCTGGAGTGACAGTTTGAAAGATGAGAGCTGGAGAGACAGTTTGAAGGTCGAGAGCTGGAGAGACAGTTTGAACGATCGAGAGCTGGAGTGACAGTTTGAAAGATGAGAGCTGGAGAGACAGTTTGAAGGTCAAGAGCTAGAGAGACGGTTTGAAGGTCAAGAGCTGGAGAGACAGTTTGAGGGTCGAGAGCTGGAGTGACAATTTGAAGGTCGAGTGCTGGAGAGACAGTTTGAAGGTCGAGAGCTGGAGAGAGGACAGTTTGAAGGTCGAGAGCTGGAGAGACGGTTTGAAGGTTGAGAGCTGGAGAGACAGTTTGAAGGAGCAGAGCTGGAGAGACAGTTTGAAGGTCGAGAGCTGGAGAGACAATTTGAACGATCGAGAGCTGGAGTGACAGTTTGAAAGATGAGAGCTGGAGAGACAGTTTGAAGGTCGAGAGCTGGAGAGACAGTTTGAATGATTGAGAGCTGGAGTGACAGTGTTACAGTGAGGGGTGTGGGGTATATCAGTGTTACAGTGAGGGGTGTGGGGTATATCAGAGTGTTACAGTCGGGTTGTGGGGTTTTTCAGTGTTACAGTGAGGGGTGTGGTGTATATCAGTGACTGTTACAGTGAGGGTTGTGGGGTATATCAGTGTTACAGTGAGGGGTGTGGGGTATATCAGTGTTCCAGTGAGGGTTGTGGGGTATATCAGTGTTACAGTGAGGGGTGTGGGGTATATCAGTGTTCCAGTGAGGGGTGTGGGGTATATCAGAGACTGTTACATTCTGGGGTTACCCAGCGCATGTCAGTCCTGGTCTCGACAATCCCTTGTGTGTCCAGCTCTGATCACCAGATGGTGCTGTTCCCTCACACTGAGATTCAGGCACGGATTCACAGTCACTGTCTCTGTGAGAGAAGGAGACAGACCATACCTTGGGGCCAAATATGTAACAACATGTCACAACCTGAGGACTGTTTAAAATTAAGACTGTTTAAAATTAATATTGAACGTACCAAATGAAGTACAAAGACTGTTTAAAATTAATATTGTTTAAAAGTAATATTGTATGTACCCAACAAAAGTCAAATCGATTGACACCTACAGAATGTTAGAAAACTGTACCTTTTTGCAATGTAAGCTTTGGCAATATGGTTCTCTGTAAACTTTCATGCCAATAAAGCATTTGAATTGAATTGAATTGACAGTTTGAAAGATGAGAGCTGGAGAGACAGTTTGAAGGTCAAGAGCTGGAGAGACGGTTTGAAGGTCAAGAGCTGGAGAGACAGTTTGAGGGTCGAGAGCTGGAGTGACAATTTGAAGGTTGAGTGCTGGAGAGACATTTTGAAGGTCGAGAGCTGGAGAGAGGACAGTTTGAAGATCGAGAGCTGGAGAGACAGTTTCAAGGTCGAGAGCTGGAGAGACAGTTTGAAGGTCGAGAGCTGGAGAGACAGTTTGAAGGTCGAGAGCTGGAGAGACAGTTTGAAGGTCGAGAGCTGGAGAGACAGTTTGAAGGATGAGAGATGGAGAGACAGTTTGAAGGTCGAGAGCTGGAGAGACAGTTTGAAGGTCGAGAGCTGGAGAGACAGTTTGAAGGAGCGAGAGCTGGAGAGACAGTTTGAAGGAGCAGAGCTGGAGAGACAGTTTGAAGGTCGAGAGCTGGAGTGACAGTTTGAAGGTCGAGAGCTGGAGAGACAGTTTGAATGTCGAGAGCTGGAGAGACAGTTTGAGGGTCGAGAGCTGGAGTGACAATTTGAAGGTCGAGTGCTGGAGAGACATTTTGAAGGTTGAGAGCTGGAGAGAGGACAGTTTGAAGGTCGAGAGCTGGAGAGACAGTTTGAAGGTCGAGAGCTGGAGAGACAGTTTGAAGGTCAACAGCTGGAGAGACAGTTTGAAGGTCGAGAGCTGGAGAGACAGTTTGAAGGTCGAGAGCTGGAGAGACAGTTTGAAGATCGAGAGCTGGAGAGACAGTTTGAAGGTCGAGAGCTGGAGAGACAGTTTGAAGGATGAGAGATGAAGAGACAGTTTGAAGGTCGAGAGCTGGGGAGACAGTTTGAAGGTCGAGAGCTGGAGAGACAGTTTGAAGGAGCGAGAGCTGGAGAGACGGTTTGAAGGAGCAGAGCTGGAGAGACAGTTTGAAGGTCGAGAGCTGGAGAGACAGTTTGAAGGATCGAGAGCTGGAGTGACAGTTTGAAAGATGAGAGCTGGAGAGACAGTTTGAAAGTCGAGAGCTGGAGAGACAATTTGAAGGTCGAGAGCTGGAGTGTCAGCTTGAAGGTCGAGAGCTGGAGAGACAATTTGAAGGTCGAGAGCTGGAGAGACAGTTTGAAGGTCGAGAGCTGGAGAGACAGTTTGAAGGTCGAGAGCTGGAGAGAGGACAGTTTGAAGGTCGAGAACTGGAGTGACAGTTTGAAGGTTGAGAGCTGGAGAGACAGTTTGAAGGTCACGAGCTGGAGAGACAGTTTGAAGGATGAGAGCTGGAGAGAGGACAGTTTGAAGGTCGAGAGCTGGAGTGACAGTTTGAAGGTTGAGAGCTGGAGAGACATTTTGAAGGTAGAGAGCTGGAAAGACAGTTTGAAGGTCGAGAGCTGGAGTGACAGTTTGGAGGTCGAGAGCTGGAGAGACAGTTTCAAGGATCGAGAGCTGGAGAGACAGTTTGAAGGTCCAGAGCGGGAGAGACAGTTTGAAGGTCGAGAGCTGGAGTGACAGTTTGAAGGTCGAGAGCTGGAGAGAGAGTTTGAAGAATGAGAGATGGAGAGACAGTTTGAAGGTCGAGAGCTGGAGAGACAGTTCGAAGGTCGAAAGCTGGAGTGACAGTTTGAAGGTCGAGAGCTGGGGTGACAGTTTTAAGGTTGAGAGCTGGAGAGATATTTTGAAGGTCGAGAGCGGGAGAGACAGTTTCAAGGATGAGAGCTGGAGAGAGGACAGTTTGAAGGTCGAGAGCTGGAGAGACAGTTTGAAGGTCGAGAGCTGGAGAGACATTTTGAAGGAGCGAGAGCTGAAGTGACAGTTTGAAGGTCGAGAGCTGGAGAGTTGGTTTGAAGGTCAAGAGCTGGAGAGAGGACAGTTTGATGGTCGAGAACTGGAGTGAAAGTTTGAAGGTCGAGAGCTGGAGTGACAGTTTGAAGGTTGAGAGCTGCAGAGACATTTTGAAGGTCGAGAGCTGGAGAGACAGTTTGAAGGTCGAGAGCTGGAGTGACAGTTTGAAGGTCGAGAGCTGGAGAGACAGTTTGAAGGAGCGAGAGCTGGAGAGACAGTTTGAAGGTCGAGAGCTGGAGAGACAGTTTGAAGGTTGAGAGCTGGAGAGACAGTTTGAAGGTCCAGAGCGGGAGAGACAGTTTGAAGGTCGAGAGATGGAGAGGCAGTTTGAAGGTCGAGAGCTGGAGAGACAGTTTGAAGGTCGAGAACTGGAGTGACAGTTTGAAGGTCGAGAGCTGGAGTGACAGTTTGAAGGTCGAGAGCTGGAGAGACTTTTTGAAGGTCGAGAGCTGGAGAGACAGTTTGAAGGTCGAGAGCAGGAGAGACAGTTTGAAGGAGCGAGAGCTGGAGAGACAGTTTGAAGGACGAGAGCTGGAGTGACAGTTTGAAGGTCGAGAGCTGGAGTGACAGTTTGAAGGTTGAGAGCTGGAGAGACAGTTTGAAGGTCGAGATCTGGAGTGACATTTTGAAGGTCGAAAGCTGGAGAGACAGTTTGAAGGTCGAGAGCTGGAGAGACAGCTTGAAGGTCGAGAGCTGGAGTGACAGTTTGAAGGATGAGAGCTGGAGAGAGGACAGTTTGAAGGGCGAGAGCTGGAGAGACAGTTTGAAGGTCGAGTGTTGGAGAGGCAGTTTGAAAGTCGAGAGCTGGAGTGACAGTTTGAAGGTCGAGAGCTGGAGAGACAGTTTGAAGGTCGAGAGCTGGAGAGACAGCTTGGAGGTCGAGAGCTGGAGTGACAGTTTGAAGGATGAGAGCTGGAGAGAGGACAGTTTGAAGTTCGAGAGCTGGAGAGACAGTTTGAAGGTCGAGAGCTGGAGTGCCAGTTTGAAGGTCGAGAGCTGGAGAGACAATTTGAAGGTCGAGAGCTGGAGAGACAGTTTGAAGGTCGAGAGCTGGAGTGAAAGTTTGAAGGTCGAGAGCTGGAGAGACAGTTTGAAGGTCGAGAGCTGGAGTGTCAGTTTGAAGGGTGAGAGCTGGAGTGACAGTTTGAAGGTCGAGAGCTGGAGAGACAGTTTGAAGGAGCGAGAGCTGGAGAGACAGTTTAAAGGTCGAGAGCTGGAGAGACAGTTTGAAGGTCGAGAGCTGGAGAGAGAGTTTGAAGGTCGAGAGCTGGAGAGACAGTTTGAAGGTCGAGAGCTGGAGAGACAGTTTGAAGGTCGAGAGCTGGAGTGACAGTTTGAAGGATGAGAGCTGGAGCGGAACCCGGTTACCAGGACGCCAAGTTGGACGGCCAGGGGTAATGTGCAGGCTAGGTTTGTGGAAGAAACCGAGGGGAAACATCGAGATAAACTGAGAGGAAACATCGAGAAACACAGAGGAAACATCGAGAGAGAGAGAGAGGGGAAACATCGAGAGAGGCCAAGATGGAAACATCGAGAAAGACTGAGAGGGCACTTTATTTATTTAATTTTATTAATTAATTAATTAATTAATTGAATTCATTTAATTATAAGTTGTGTGTTACTCACGATGCTCTCCCAGTGCAGCCACCCTGTAACCAGAGATTATTCTAGAAGCCTGGGTAGAAATATCAATGTAATTACTGTAGAAATTACTTTTTTTACATTATTGCTTGTTCATTTTATGTGCTGTCTTTTTATGTCTTTTATTTATTTTATGTCTGCTTTATTTATATTTAAAATATGTATGCATGTATATGTCGGTATGTGTTATTTTGTGATGGCGCCGATGAAGATTGCTGCCGTCCTTGCGAGCTCTGTGCGTACCAGGCAGCTAAGTGTTCTTGCTGCTTGGTGCTCTCAGCTCGTCAAGAAAAAAGCATTTCACTGCCTAGATTACACTTCTTGTATTTAGTTATGTGACCAATAAAATTGAAATTGAAATTGTAATTGAATGATGTTTGTTACTCTGTTGTTAATAAAGTACTCGTGCTAATTCTACGATATCGCCTCTTCGAGTCCTTGTCTCACTACATGGATTTATCACATTTTAGCGACGAGGTAAAAAGGACCTTGGATTAAGAAGATAAATCTGCCAGGACGTTTTAAATAACAAAATCACAAGCTAAAGTTAGCTACCAGTTGGAAGAGAGCATGGCTGCCATGGTAGGAATGGTCTCCGCTTTTGATATTCAAGCACAAACCTGGGAGGAATACTGTGAAGTGTTGGGTTATTTTTTCGAAGCAAATGAAATAAATGATGCCAGAAAAAGGAAAGCCATTTTGCTTAGTTCAGTGGGAAGCCAAACCTACAGTTTGATGAGGAATCTGCTCAGTCCTGAAAAGCCTGGAGACAAATTATTTGTGGAATTAGTGGCTTTGCTAAAAGAACATTTCAACCCTAAGCCTAGTGAGATTGTACAGCGGTTCAAGTTTAATTCAAGGAACAGGAAAGAGGAAGAGAGCGTAATGGACTATGTAGCGGTGTTGCGTAAATTAGCACAAGATTGCAATTATGGGAACAACCTGAAGGAAATGCTGCGAGATAGGCTAGTTTGCGGAATTATGGACGACCGAATGCAGCGTAGATTATTATCTGAGACTGGGCTTACTTATGAAAAAGCATTGGAACTTGCTCAAGCCATAGAGACAGCGAACCGAGATGTAAAAGAAATACAGGGTTCAGACAGGGCTAATGCTACGCAAGTTGCAGGTCAGGTTGTTGTGCACAAGTTGAACATGCGTCAGAAACCACAACGTGAGCATGTGAAGGCATGTTATAGATGCAAGGGCGATCACCTGGCGAGTGAATGCCGGTTTCTGGAGGAAAAGTGCTACAAGTGTGGGAAACAAGGACACATAAAACGAGCTTGCAGGGCGAAATCACCTGTGGAGGAATCCAAACCAAAAGGGGGAGGACAACAAAACCAAGGGAGAGAAGTGAAAAAACATGGAGCACACCACATCAGCAGGGAAGCTGAGGAAGAAGAGGACATGTTCATAATGTATAGCATGTTAGAGAACATTCCAAAAGTGGCTCCTATCACATTGCAAATGACAGTAAATGACTCTAAGGTGAACTTTGAAGTGGATACAGGGTGCAGCGTGACCATAATGAACAAGGCAGAGTACTCAAAATTGTGGAACCGTGCAAAAGTTCCAGAGTTAAAGCCTTGCTCCCTGCATCTTAAAACATATACAGGTGAACGAGTAGCGATCTTAGGTACAGCTAATGTAACTGTACAACACAGGGACACAGTGGAACAGCTACCTGTAGTTATAGTAGCGGGTACCGGACCAAACCTGTTAGGTCGGGGCTGGATAAAAGAACTTAAATTAGACTGGGGAGCAGTACATCAAATAGATGCGGGCAAACAGTTGACTTTGCAAGAAGTGTTGAGTGAACATGAGAATGTGTTCAAGGAGGAACTTGGCACATTTAATGGCCCCCAGCTAAGATTTATGTAGACAAGGAGACACCGCCAAGGTTTTTTAAACAACAACCTGTGCCTTATGCCATGAAGCCAAAGGTAAAGCCTGAGCTTGACCGTCTATTGAGAGAACATACTGGAGCCAGTGAAATGTTCGGAATGGGCAGCTCCCATAGTACCTGTTTTAAGACCGGACAATTCGGTAAGACTCTGTGGAGACTATAAATTGACAGTCAATCGGGTGTCCAAACTAGAGCAGTATCTGATTCCCAAAACAGAGGATCTCTTTGCAAACCTGGCTGGAGGAAAGAAATTCACAAAGTTGGATATGAGTCATGCCTACTTGCAGATTACACTGGATGATGAATCAAAGAAATATGTCACCATAAATACACACAAGGGCTTGTTTACATATAACCGCTTACCGTTTGGTGTCTCATCTAGTCCAGCTATCTTCCAGAGGACAATCGAAGGTGTACTGCAAGGGATTCCACATGTTTCCATCTATCTGGATGACATTCTGGTGACGGGAAGAACCGACCAGGAGCATCTGAGCACTCTGAGAGAGGTACTACAGAGATTGGAAAGGGCAGGGTTCCGGCTCAAGAGGAGTAAGTGCACTTTCCTGGGGAATGAGGCAGTGTTCCTGGGACACAGAGTGGACACCACCAGGCTCCATCCACTCAAGGAGAAGGTACAAGCACTGCAGGACGCCCCTGCTCCTACAAATGTGGCTGAGTTAAAAGCTTACCTGGGGCTTCTGAACTATTATAACAGCTTTTTACCAAACTCGTCAACTGTGTTAGCACCTCTTCACAAACCACTGTGCAAGGAGACACAGTGGCAGTGGGGAGAGGAGCAGGGGGTTTCATTTGAACAGTCCAAGAAACTGATGCTGTCGTCGGAGGTGCTGGTTCACTACAATGCAGAGAAAGACATAATTCTCTCTTGTGACGCTTCACCTTACGGGGTGGGGGCAGTTCTTTCACACTGCATGGAAGATGGAACTGAAAGACCAATAGGATTTATGTCTCGAACTCTAACACCAGCGGAAAAAATCTATTCCCAGTTAGACAAAGAGGGGTTAGCAGTAATGTTTGGTTTACAGAGGTTCCACAAGTACATATATGGCAGGAAGTTCACAATATGCACCGATCATAAACCTCTTCTCTCTCTTTTCAATGAAATGAAAGCAGTTCCACAGATGGTGTCACCCCGGATCCAGAGGTGGGCCGTGGCGTTGAGGGAATATGAGTATGTCATCATCTACAAGGCAGGCAAGTACCATGGGAACGCAGATGCCTTGAGCCGTCTTCCACTGCCAGGCACACCTATCCGTGTAGCTCCAGAGGACAGAGTTTTGATGTTGGAGGACACTGACACGGCACTTGTGACTGCAGAGCAAATAAGAACATGGACAGGTAAAGATCCAGTACTGTCTAGAGTTCGAGAATATGTGGTGAGGGGCTGGCCACAGCATCCGGAAGGGGCTGACTTCACACCCTACAGTGTCAGGAAAACAGAGCTGAGTGTGCAGGATGGTTGCGTGTTGTGGGGAGCACGAGTGATTATTCCACAGCCAGCACGACAGTCTATTCTAGAGCAACTACATCAGTGTCATCCAGGGGTCTCGCGTATGAAAGCCTTAGCTAGGAGTTACTTGTGGTGGCCAAAGCTAGATGAAGAGATAGAAAATCTAGTCAAGACATGCAGCACTTGTCTGGAACACCGGAAGGCACCAGCAGCGGCTCCTCTCCACCCCTAGGATTGGGCGGATAAACCATGGAGAAGATTGCACTTAGATTATGCGGGTCCATTCATGGGGAAGATGTTCCTCATAATCATTGATGCACATTCCAAATGGATGGATGTTTATCCTGTAAATTCTGCTTCCGCCACTACTACTATAGACTGCCTGCGTCGGAGCTTCAGTAATCAAGGGCTACTGGAGATCGTGGTGAGTGACAATGCCACTTGTTTTATGAGTACAGAGACAAAAGAGTACTTGAGAAAAAATGGCATAGTGCAGGTGACCTCGGCTCCATATCATCCATCGTCGAATGGACTTGCGGAGAGAGCTGTACAAACATTTAAGGAGATGATGAAAAAAAGTGCAGAAGGGAGTGTGTTTGGTGTGTCTGTGTGTTGATAGAGACACTGAAGACAGGAGTTGGTTTCATAGGTGTTTACTAAACAAAGTCTGGAGGGGAACTAACTGATACAACACAATATACAGGCTTATATAGCCCGAGTGGCCATTACCGGCATTACAGTACACATGGGGCTCTTAAAGGCACATACACTACAATTCCTCCCCTTTTAGCCAACCAGTACATAATATTTTAAGTAATTATTATTTACATGTTACAAGAAAAATTATCTACACATTGCTGCAGTTAATTAATTATAAGTCAGTCTCTCTGGAGGCTTCCTGACTCGGTCCGGATAACGCCTCAGTGGTGTAGTAGTTTCTGGTGGTGTAGTAGGTTCTTTTGGCAAGGCTGATTCGGCTTGAATGCCAGTGTTGGGTTCATCGGGTTCCAGTATCCCCGGATCGTAGGTAGATATGGGTATCTCTACTTCATCGTTAGGCGTATAGAGTTGTTGTGTAGGTTGTCCCTTTTTGGATGACTCTATGATTTGGTCAGCATGGCGCCTTATTATGCCTTCTCCGATGTCCACGGTATACATCAGTGGTCCTAGTCGTGTGCAGATAGTTCCAGGCTGCCATTTCTCGGTACGGTAGTCCCGGGCCAAAACTTGTTGACCTATCTGGAAGGTTCTAGTTGGCCTTTCATTCATGCCTTGAAATTGCCGGTTCTCCACGTCCCTTCTGATGTTGGGCTTGATCAAATCCAGCCGGCATCTTAGGCTTCTATTGAAGAACATCATGGCGGGAGTTTGGTTTGTAATCATATGTGTTGCATTCCTGTATGCGAACAAGAAGTTATCCACCTTGTGCTGAAGTTTTATGTCTTCATTACCCATGGCCTTTATGGCCTTCTTGAAGGTCTGGACAAACCTTTCAGCCAATCCATTGGTGGCGGGATGGTATGGGGCGGACGTGTAGTGCTTAACCCCATTGTTTTTTAAGAACTTCCTGAATTCTTCGGACACAAATTGTAGCCCATTATCAGAACAGATCTGTTCCAGCAGCCCATTCCTGGCAAATATGGTCCTTAATACTGTGATGGTTTTTTCCGTGGTTGTGGAGGACATCTTTATTACCTCTGGCCACTTGGAGTGTGCATCAACCGCGATTAAGAACATTGAGTCCATAAATGGACCAGCAAAGTCAATGTGTACCCTTTGCCAGGGAGATGAGGGCCACTCCCATGGATGTAGAGGGGCTTGTGGTGGAGCGTTTTGGACCTTCTGGCATCCTAGGCAGCTCTTGGTCATTTCTTCGATGTCTCCATCGATACCTGGTCACCATACAAATGTCCTGGCTAGGTTCTTCATTTTCACTCCACCCAGATGCCCCTCGTGAAGCTCCTTTAGAACTTTATCCTGGAGTTTGGGTGGAATCACCACTCTGGATCCACACATCAAGGTTCCTCGGCATACTGACAGCTGTTCTCTTCTTTGCGAGAATGCTGGCAACAGTGGTTCGCCATGTGCTGGCCATCCCTTCACTGTTAAATCATAGACTCGTGAGAGAGTCAGGTCATTTCTAGTTTCCCTTTCAATGGCAGAATTTGTTACTGGTAGACATTCGACTATGGTAGAGTGGAAAATCTCCACTGGGTCTACGGTAGGTGCTTCTTCTACCGTTGGCAACGGTAGGCGCGATAACCCGTCAGCATTCCCATGCTGTTTTGATCCTTTGTATTCTATGTTGTATTGGTGTGCCCCTAGAAAAAGGGACCACCTCTGTAGCCTTTGCGCTGACATAATGGGAACACCCTTTTTAGGGTTGAATATGGAGATGAGGGGTTGATGGTCATTCAACAAGGTCAATTTTTGTCCGTGTAGGTAATGGTTGAATTTCTTCACTCCCCATACCAGACAGAGTGCTTCCCTGTCGATTTGGGCATAGTTACGCTCAGCTAAGTTCAATGAGCGTGATGCAAAAGCTATCGGCTGTTCCGAGCCATCAGGGAATTTATGCGATAATACTGCTCCCACGCCGTAAGGGGATGCATCGCACGCCAGTCTGATTGGCAGTGATGGGTTGTAATGAGCCAAAACTTCTTTGGATGTGATTAAGTCTTTGCATTTATGGAAGGCACGTTTACAGTCTTCGCTCCATTTCCAAATTACTCCTGTTTGTAGCAGTTCATTAAGAGGGTGTAGAAGAGTTGATAAGTTCGGTAAAAATTTATGATAGTAATTTATTAATCCCAGGAACGACCTTAATTGTGAAACATTTTCAGGTGCTGGGGCTTTTATGACCACTTCAATTTTTTCAGGTGACTTATGCAACCCTTCCTTATTAATTATGTGGCCACAATATGCTATTTGATTTTGGAAAAATTCGCACTTGGGGCGATTTGCTCATAGGCCCCGTTCTCTCAGCCTAGTGAGCACCTGCTCCAAATTGGCAAGATGCTCGTTGTCATTTTCTCCTGTTACAAGGATGTCATCTAGGTAGCATTGAGACTCCGATCCCTTGGAGGACTTGCTCCATAGCTCTTTGCCAGATAGCTGGAGCGGATGCTACTCCGAAAACCAGTCGAATCTACTGGTACAGACCTTTGTGTGTATTTATCGTGAGGTATTTTTTAGAGGCCTCTTCAACCTCCATCTGTAGATATGCCTGTGCCAAGTCAATTTTGGTGAAACGTTTCCCTCCGGATAGTGAGGCGAAAATATCTTCTATCCTCGGAAGAGGATACTGTACCGTGTGAAGGAGCGGGTTTACAGTCACCTTGAAGTCTCCACAGATGCGAATTTTTCTTTGTTCTTCAGATTTATCATTATTCAATGCTTTCTTCATGACTGGAACGATGGGTGTTGCCCACTCGCTCCAATCTATTTTGGATAATATGCCTGCCTTTTCCAAATTCTCCAGCTCTGCCTCGACTGCTGAACGAATTGCGTATGGCCCCGGTCTTGCCTTAAAAAACTTGGGAATTGCTGCATCTTCCACTTTTATTGAGGCGGTGATGCCTTTCAAGGTTCCTAGTTTCTCTTGAAACACTTCTTTGACGTTGGCCAAGATGTCTTTTAATCGTTCGTCATCATCGTTTTTTTTCTTACTGGTCACCGTCAGTGCCTGAATGGAGTGCCAGTCTAAACGTATTTTCCTGATCCATTCACGTCCCAACAGCGGTGGACCACCATCTTGTAGAATGTATAAATACAACTTTTGTATTTCCTTGCCGTTGTGTACAACAGGCACCCTTACTTTTCCTTTGGGGTATACATTCTGCCCCGTATATGTTTTCAAGATAATGGATGTGTCTTTTAAAGGTATATGCAGAAATAGCCGCTCGTAATCCCGTCGATTTATGACGGTCAGAGCTGATCCTGTATCAAGCTCCATTTTAACTGGGGACCCTGCTATCGTGAGGGTAACCCAAATGGTCTGGTAATCATCTTTGGCAATTACATTATGTAATTTGAGAGAGCTTAGTCTCTTGTTTTCGGACTCGCTACCACTCTTCTGGTCTTCGGAGCTACTGTCCGTCAACATTTGTACCTTTCTGTACTTTTCTTTATTGATTTTTTATTCCTGTCTGTGGATTTTTTTTGTCCAGATCGGCATACCCGTGCAATGTGTCCAATCTTTCCGCATTGCCTGCATGCTTTGTCCTTGAACCAGCAGTCCCTCTGGTCATGGGTGGATCTGCCGCAGCGATAACACCTCTCAAAACCCTGTGTCATTTCATGGGTGCAGAAGTCCTGTGTCTTTTGTTGTATCTCTGCAGCTCCTCTTGCGGCTGCTTCGTATGATACAGCCATACTGAAAGCCTTGTCCAGTGTTAAATCTTTTTCAGAAAGCAGCCTTTTTTGTGTTCCTTCACTTAAGAGACCGCAGACGAATTTGTCTCGAAGATAATCTACTAGTCCTGCCCCGAATTGGCAGTGTTTTGATAGCTTTCTTAATTCGGTGAGGTAATCAGCGTTACTTTCATTCTTGTGTTGATTTCTCTTGAAGAATTTGAATCGTTCCACGATCAGCAGTGGTGTTGGGTTTAAGTGCTCCTGTAGGGTATCAACAATTTCTTTAAAACTCTTGTCCTTTGGTTTGGCTGGAGTGATTAAATTTCGTAACAGCCCGTATGTCTTTGCGCCCATTAGATTTAGCAGTACTGAAGCTTTTTTTTCATCTTCTATTCCATTTGCGGTGCAATATACCTCCACTCTTTCCACATATGTGGTCCAATCCTCTATCTCGTTATCAAAAGCATCAATATTGCCAGACTTAGACATCCTAGAAATAAAACGGCGCTTCCCGCGCTTTTCTTTCTTTTCTGCAGAATAGATATGGCACTTCCCGTGCTTCCCCGCCGCTGCTGCCGATGACAACGCTGTTTCCCGCGGTTTCCGTTCTTTTTATTTATTTATTTACAGTTGGAGACTCGTTCCCGCCGGACTCTCTCTCTAGGTCTGAACGCCGACCTGCTTGCAGCGCCGGCCGTCTCCCGAGTGCTCCCTCCCCATCTGTTACTGCTTGCCTCTGCTTTTGCTCCTTGGCCTATCTGTAGAGCCAGCCACTGGAGCCCCAGCCCGATGCCCAGGAAGGATTATTGCAGTACCTGCCACCAGCTTGGCTAGCTGGTGAAACCACAGCTTTTTCTTTTTCTTGATTTTTCTTCAACTTTGGATGCCAGAGGAATCGATGTCCTTGAGGTGCTGCCGAATTGCAGGTAAGTCCGTTTCCAATTCATCGCCACTGTTGTGTCTGTGTGTTGATAGAGACACTGAAGACAGGAGTTGGTTTCATAGGTGTTTACTAAACAAAGTCTGGAGGGGAACTAACTGATACAACACAATATACAGGCTTATATAGCCCGAGTGGCCATTACCGGCATTACAGTACACATGGGGCTCTTAAAGGCACATACGCTACACTGTTCAGCTACAGAATAACACCTCAATGCACCACAGGACTCTCTCCTGCTGAGATGTTATTAGGTCATAGACTACGCTCCACTCTTGACCTTGTCCACCCAGACCTAAAAAGGAAAATGGAAAATAGACAAAACAAACAAAAAGAGAATCATGACAAAAGAACAAAGAGCTGAAGTTTTGGAGAAGGAGATGCGGTCCTTACCAGGAATTTCAGTTATGGACCAAAATGGATTCCTGGCTTCATAGACTCAATGACAGGTCCAGTATCATACAAGGTCATGTTGGGAGATGGTAGGGTAGTACGCAGACATGTAGATCAGATACTTCCCAGACAAGGGGAAATTGAAATGAAGGTTCCAGATGCAATGACTGAAGACAGGGTTGCCCCCAGTTATCCAAGTGCATCTGTGGTGCCACCACCATGGACAGAGACAATTCCACAGGAACCTATTCATCAAGAGGAAACCATCATTGCAGAGTCAGATACTCTGAGCACTGCTCAGGAGCAGCTGGTGGCTTCACCACAAACAAGCAGGGACTTTACTGTTAGACGTACACAAAGGACTCGCAAGCCACCAGAGAGATTGATACTGAACTGTTAGATTCATCAAGTATGGAACATGATGAATGGAGACTCCTTATGTGACCCTCAGGAATGGTTGTTTGTTAAGAAATTCATACTGAAATCTTAAGTGGGGAGGGATATAGTAATCTGGGATGTTATGATTAAGGTTATCCACCAGGTGGTGCTGTAGCCATGCTGCTGCTAAGCTCAGAGGTTTGCTTCCTGTTAAGTTCAGAGGTTTGCTTCCTGTCAAGGTCAGCAAAGGTGAAATGCCAGGATGCAGGCATAATGTTTGTTAGTCTGTTGTTAATAAAGTACTCGTGCTAATTCTACGATATCGCCTCTTCGAGTCCTTGTCTCACTACATCAATTTATCACAGCCTGATCCCTAGTTGGTTCCTCGACATATTGGTCCAGGAAACCATCCCGTATACACTCCAGGAATTCCTCCTCCACAGTATTATTACTAATTTGGTTAGCCCAATCTATATGTAGATTAAAGTCACCCATGATGACTACTGTGCCCTTATTGCACGCTTCTCTAATTTCCCTTTTAATGCCATCCCCAACCTCTGCATTACTGTTTGGGGGTCTATATACCACTCCCACTAACGTTTTCTGCCCCTTGGTATTTCTCAGTTCTACCCATACAGATTCCTTACAATTGTGTTAATCCCCTCTTTAACCAGCAATGCTACCCCACCTCCTTTTCCTTTTTGCCTATCTTTCCTGAATATTGAATACCCCTGGATTTTGAGTTCCCAGCCTTGGTCCCCCTGGAGCCATGTTTCCGTAATCCCAATCATATCATATTAATTTACCTCTATTTGCGCTGCTAATTCATCCACCTTATTACGAATGCGCCTTGCATTAAGACACAAAGCCTTCAGGTTTGTTTTCTTAACGCTCTTGGACCTTTAAGAATTATTATTTACTGTGGCCATGTTTGTTTTAAACCCTTGATTTCCCTGATTGCCACCTTTGTTTTTCTCCTTTATGTCTTTTGCTTCTATCCTTGTTTCCCTTTCCTTTGTCTCCCTGCTCAGGTTCCCAACCCGCCCCCTCCACATTTAAAGGGACACCCACCCCCACCACATTTATAGGGACACCCAGCCCCTCCACATTTAAAGGGACACCCACCCCACCACATCCAAAGGGACACCCACCCCCTCCACATTCAAAGGGATACCCAAACCCCTCCACATTTAAAGGGACACCCACCCCACTCCACATTTAAAGGGACACCCAACGCCCTCCACATTTAAAGGGACAGCCAACCCCCTCAATATTTAAAGGGACACCACCCCCTCCACATTTAAAGGGACACCCACCCCCTCCACATTTAAAGGGACTCCCTCCCCCCCCTCTCGTGTGTTCTTCTGATTAAAGGGTCGGTGACAATTCCCCCGGCCACCGCACTTTAGCAAGGATGTGAAAGACCTTGCGAGCCAGCCAATTTGTAGCACACTGAGTCAGAAAGTTGTGGGTTCAAAGTCCCCACTCCAGGGACTTGAGCACATAAACCTAGGCTGACGCTCCGGCGCAGTGCCGAAGGAGCGCCACACTGTCGGAGGGGCGGTACTGAGGGAGCGCTGCACTGACTGAGGGGCAGTACTGAGGGAGTGCTGCACTGTCGGAGGGTCAGTACTGAGGGAGCGCTGCACTGTCAGAGGGGCAGTACTGAGGGAGCACCGCACTGTCGGAGGGACAGTGCTGAGGGAGCACCGCACTGTTGGAGGGGCAGTACTGAGGGAGCGCCACACTGTCAGAGAGTCAGTACTGAGGGAGCACTGCACTGTCGGAGGGCCGTCTTTCGGGTGAGACGTCCAGGTGGATATAAAATATCCCACTATTTCGAAGAAGGGCAGGAGAGTTATCCCCGGTGTCCTGGCCATTATTTATCATGCTAATTGGCTGCAGTGTTTCCCACATTACAACAGTGACTACACTTCAAAAAGTACTTCATTGGCGGTAAAACCGTTGATTGTGAAAGGCGCTGTATAAAGACCAGTCTTTCTTTATTTTCTCTCCTGCATTTACATTAATTACTTCTATAAACCTGTTTTACCATCTCTTGCAAGGGGAGGAATTGTAGATGGGCAGCTTAACGCAAACTTCACATGAAGATCTGACAGAGTCACTCAATTCATCAGGACCTGAATATCATCGACATATGGAAGTGGAAAGCAACAATCAGAGTGCGGGCAAACTGCACACATGTCTTGTGTGTGGACGTGGATTCAACCGAAGGTGCAACCTGGGGAGGCACAAGTGTAACCAAAGTGAGGAGAGTCTGTGCCAATGTCGGGAATGTGGGATAGGATTCAGTTGCCTCTCCGAGCTGGAGACTCATCAAGGCAGTCACTCCATGAAATGGCCGTTCACCTGCTCCGTGTGTGGGAAGAGATTCACTCATTCAGGCTCCCTGCGGGCACACCAGCGAGTTCACACCGGGGAGAGACCATTCACCTGCTCCGTGTGTGGGAAGGGATTCAGCCATTCTTACTCTCTGCGGGTGCACCAGCAAGTTCACACTGACGAGAGACCCTGTAAGTGCCCTGACTGTGAGAAGAGCTTTAAAAGCGCCGAGGATGTAGCAAGGCATCAACACATTCACACCAGGGTGAGGCCGTTCACCTGCTCCATGTGCGGGAAGGGATTTGTCCAGTCCCACACTCTGCTGGTACACGAACGTGGGCACACTGACGAGAGGCCGTTCTCCTGTTCCGAGTGCGGGAAAGGATTCACTCGTCTCACCTCTCTGCGGGAACACCAGCTGGTTCACACTGACGAGAGGCCGTTCTCCTGCTCCGAGTGCGGGAAAGGATTCACTCGTCCCTCCTCTCTGCGGGAACACCAGCTGGTTCACACTGACGAGAGGCCATTCATCTGCTCCGAGTGCGGGAAAGGATTCACTCATCCCTCCTATCTGCAGGAACACCAGCTGGTTCACACTGACGAGTGGCCGATCACCTGCTCCGAGTGTGGGAAAGGATTCACTCGTCCCTCCTCTCTGCAGGAACACCAGCTGGGTCACACTGATGAGAGGCCGTTTAAATGTTCCGACTGCGACAAGAGTTTTAAATGCTCCAAGGGGCTGAAGAAGCATCAACGCATCCACACCCGGAAGAGGCTGTTCCCCTGCTCAGTGTGTGAAAAGGGATTCACCAGTTCATCTCACCTGCTGAGACACCAGCGAGTTCACACCTGAGCGCACTGGTCCCATTCTGCTGTTAATCACATGAAGGACTATTCTGTGTTAATAATGGCAATTATGGGGTTGGGGGGGCGGGGGGCAGTTTGAAGATGCTGATAATAACCCCAGTAACTAGGCTGGAGTTTAAGAGGGGTCAGCCTTGGCTCAGTGGGTGACACTCTCACCTCTAGAGTCAGAAGGTCGTGGGTTTGAGTCCCACTCTGGAGAGTAGAGCACGTAATCTAGGCTGACACGCCAGGGCAATACTGAGGGAGAGCTGCTCTTTCAGAGGTGCCATACTATTTGCCTTCTTAACCGCCTGCTGCACCTGCATGCTTACCTTCAGCGACTGGTGCACAAGGACACCCAGGTCTTGTTGCACTTCACCTTCTCCCAATCTATTGCCATTCAGATAATAATTTGGCTTCCTGTTTTTGCCACCAAAGTGGATGACCTCGCATTTATCCACATGATACTGCATCTGCCATGCATCTGCCCAATCACCCAACCTGTCCAAATCATACTGGAGTTTCTCTGAATCCTCCTCACAGCACACACGCCCACCCAGCTTTGTGCCATCTGCAAACTTGGAGATAATACATCTATTCCCTCATCTAGAACATTTATATATATTGTGAATAGCTGGGGTCCTAGCACCGATCCCTGCGGTCCCCCACTAGTCACTGCCTGTCACTCGGTAAAAGACCCGTTTATTCCAACTCTTTGCTTCCTGTCTGCCAGCCAGTTCTCTATCCGAGACAGTACCTTGCCCCCAATCCCATGTGCCTTAACTTTACACGCTAATCTCTTATGCGGGACCTTATCGAAAGCCTTCTGAAAGTCCAAATACACCACATCCACTGGTTCTCCCTTATCTATTCTACCAGTTACATCCTCAAAAAATTCCAGTAGTCAAGCATGATTTACCTTTTGTAAATCCATGTTGACTTTGTCCAATCCTGTCACTGTTTTCCAAGTGCTCTGCTATTACATCTTTTATAATGGACTCTAGCATTTTCCCCACTACCAATGTCAGGTTTACCGGTCTATAATTCCCTGTTTTCTCTCTACCACCTTTTTTAAATAGTGGGGTAACATTAGCTGCCCTCCGATCCATGGGAACTGTTCCAGAGTCTATCGAATTTTGGTAGATGATCAGCAATGTATCTACAATTTCTAGGGCCACTTCCTTAAGTACCCTAGGATGCAGATTATCAGGCCCTGGGGATTTATTGGCCTTCAATGCTGTCAATTTCCCTAACACCATTTCCCGACAAATACTGATTTCATTCATTCCTCCCTCTCATTAGACCCTATGTTCCCCAACACCTCTGGGAGGTTATTTGTGTCATCCTTTTTAAGACAGAACCAAAGTATGTATTTAATTGTTCTGCCATTTCTTTGTTCCCCATATTAAATTCCCCTGATTCTGACTGCAAGGGACCTACGCTTTACTTCCCCAACCTTTTTCTCTTCACATATGTATAGAAGCTTTTACAGTCAATTTTTATGTTCCCTGCAAGCTTACTCTCATCGTCTATTTTCCTCCTCTTAATTAATCCCTTTGTCCTCCTTTGCTGAATCCTAAACTGCTCCCAATCCTCAGGTTTGCTGCATTTTCTGGCTTAATTATATGTCCTCTCCTTGGATCTTATGCTATCCCTAATTTCCCTTGTTAGCCATGGTTGAGTCAACTTTTTTTTAATTTTTTATCCCAAACAGGGAGGAACAAATTCTGTAGATCATCCAGGAGATCTTTAAATGTTTGCCATTGCCTATCCACCATGAACCCTTTAAGTAATGTTCCACAATCCATCCTAGCCAACTGATGCCTCATACCATCGTAGTTTCCTTTATTTAAATTCAGGACCCTAGTCTCTGAGTCAACTACTTCACTCTCCATTTTAATGAAGAATTCTATCATATTATGATCGCTCCTCCCCAAGGGGCCTCGCACAACAAGATTGCTAATTAATCCTTTCTCATTACATAATACCCAATCTAAGGGGGCCTGATCTCTAGTTGGTTCCTCGACATATTGGTCCAGGAAACCATCCCATATACACTCTAGGAATTCCTCCTCCACAGTATTATTACTAATTTGGTTAGCCCAAACTATATGTAGATTAAAGTCACCCATGATAACTGCTGTGCCCTTATTGCACGCATCTCTAATTTCCCATTTAATACCATCCCCAACCTCAGCATTACTGTTTGGGGGTCTGTATACAACTCCCACTAACGTTTTCTGCCCCTTGGTATTTCTCAGCTCGGCCCATACAGATTCCACATCATCAGAGCTAATATCCTTCCTTACTTTTGTGTTAATTTCCTCTTTAACCAGCAATGCTACCCTACCTCCTTTTCCTTTTTTCCTGTCCTTCCTGATTATTGAATACCCCTGGATGTTGAATTCCCAGACTTGGTCATCCTGGAGGCATGTCTCCGTAATCCCAATTATATCATATGTGTTTACATCTATTTGCGTAGCTAATTCATCCACCTTATTACGAATGCTCCTCGCATTAAGACACAAAGCCTTCAGGCTTGATTTTTTAACACTCTTAGTCCTTTTAGAATTATTATTTACTGTGGCCCTGTTTGATTTACACCCTTGATTTCTCTGACTTCCACTTTTGCTTTTCTCCTTCCTGTCTTTTGCTTCTATCCTTGCTTCCCTTTCCTCTGTCTCCCTGCACAGGTTCCCAACCCCTACCTCTTTCACCAGGCTTTTGGTCACCTGTCCTAATATCTCTTATATGAGTCAGTGTTAAATTTGGTCTGATGGTGCTCCTGTGAACTGATTGGGATGTTTTTACTATGTTACATTGGATTACCTAGGACATACGGCACAGAAACAGGCCATTCGGCCCAACCAGTCCAAGCTCCACTCGAGCCTCCTCCCGTCATTCCTCATCTAAATCTATCAGCACAACCCTCTATTCCAGAACATTCTCCCTCATATGCTTGTCCAGCCTCCCCTTAAATTCAATAACAAAATACTGTGGATGCTGGAAATCTGAAATAACAACAGAAAATGCTGGAAATACTCAGCAGGCCAGGCAGCATCCATGGAGAGAGAAACAGAGTTAACGTTTCAGGTCTGGGACCCTTCATCAGAACTGATCAAGGGTCCCAGACCTGAAACGTTAACTCTGTTTCTCTCTCCATGGATGCTGCCTGGCCTGCTGAGTATTTCCAGCATTTTCTGTTGTAATCCCCTTAAATTCATCTGTGCTATTCACTTCAACCACTCGCTGTGGTAGTGAGTTCCACATTCTCACCACTTTGGGTAAAGAAGTTCCTTCTGAATTCCCTATTGGATTTCTTGGTGACTATCTTATATCGATGGCCTCTAGTTATACTCTTCCCCACAAGTGGGAACATTCTCTCATTGTCCACCTCTATTAGGTCACCCCACAGCCTTCTATTTTCAAGAGGAAAGAGACCAGCCTGCTGATCCTTTCCTGATATGTATACCCTCGCATTTCTGGTATCATCCTTGTAAATATTCTCTGCACCTTCTCCAGTGCCTCTATGTCCTTTTTATAATATGGCGACCAGAACTGTACGCAGTACTCTAAGTGTGGTCTAACCAAGGTTCGATACAGGTTTAGCATAACTTCACTACTTTTCAATTCTATCCCTCGAGAAATAAACCCAAGAGCTTGGTTTGCTTTTTTTATGGCCTTGCTAACCTGTGGTGCAACTTTTAGTAATTTGTGTATTTGTACTCCGAGATCCCTTTGCTCGTCTACCCCACCGAGACTCGCACCCTCCAAGTGATAAGTGACCTCCCTATTCTTCATACCAAAATGTAATACCTCACGTTTATGTGTTGAACTTCATTTGTCAATTATTTACCCATTCTGCAAGTTTATTAATGTCCTCCTGTAATTTGTAGCATTCCTCATCAGTATTGACTTTTCCCCAAAGTTGGTGTCATCCGCAAATTTAGAAATTGTGTTTTTGATTCCAAAGTCTAAATTGTTAATATAAATTGTGAACAACAGTGGACCCAGCACTGATCCTTGTGGAACACCACCACCCACCTTCTGCCACTGCTACCTTTGACCATTGATTTGTGAAATAAAGTCTATCAATCAGACGTCTCAATGTTTCCTGTTTCACGAGCTTGTTTCAGGGGTCTGGCTCAACGACTATCCTCAGCGACTATCCTGTAATCACACCAACAAGTCCCATTGGGCTGGACAATGGAGGAGAGGCATTGGAGGAGGATGGTGTGATCAACCGTGGTGAAGCTTGCAGACAGGTCGAGAAGGATGAAGCGAGATAATCCACCAGTTACAGCCACGGAGGATGTAATTCATGACTTTTGTTGAGGGCCGTTTCATAGAATCATAGAAAGCTACAGCACGGAAGGAGGCCATTTCAGCCCATCGTGTCCGTGCCGGCCAACAAAGAGCTATCCAGCCTATTCCCACTTCCCAGCCCTTGGTCTGTAGCCTTGCAGGTTCCTGCATCCCAAGTGCACATCCAACTACTTTTTAAATGTGGTTAGGGTTCCTGCCTCTACCACCCTTTCAGGCAGTGAGTTCCAGACCCCCACAACTCTCTGGGTGAAGACATTTCCCCTCAAATTCGCTCTAAACCTTCCACCAATTACTTTAAATCTGTGGCCCCTGGTTTTTGACCCCTCTGCTAAGGGAAATAGGTCCTTTCTGTCCACTTTATCTATGCCCCTCATAAATTTATACATCTCAATAAGGTCTCACCTCAGCCTCCTCTTTTCCAAGGAAAACATCCCAGCTGTTAGATCCGTGTGTTAATGGAGACACGGAATGCAGGAGTTGATTTAACAAGTGTTTACTGAACAAAGTCTGGAGGTGAACTAACTACACAAGACGCTATACAGGCTTATATACCCGAGTGGTTACTACCGGTACTACAGTACACAGGGGCCTCAAAAACATAGTTCCTCTTAATGGTACATACACTACAATTCCTCCCCTTTCAGATAAATAGCACATAACATTTTTACAAGAACAATAATCTACACATTTGCTGAAGTTAATCAATTACAAATTCAGTCTCTCTGGAAGCTTCCTGACTCAGTCCGGATAATGCCTCGGTGGTCTGGTAGGTTTTGGTGGTGTAGTAGGTTCTTTTGGCAAGGTTGATTCGGCTTCAATGCCAGTGTCGGGTTCATCTGGTTCCAGTATCACCGGATCGGAGGTAGATACTATGGGTATCTCTGCTTCATCACTAGGCGTATAGAGTTGTGGTGTAGGTTGTCCTTTTTCGGATGACTCTATGATCTGGTCAGCATGGCGCCTTATTATGCTTTCTCCAATGTCCATGGTATACATCAGCGGTCCTAGTCGTGTGCAAATAGTTCCAGGCTGCTATTTCTCGGTACGGTAGTCCCGGGCCGAAACTGGTTGACCTATCTGGAAGGTTCTCGTTGGCCTTTCATTCATGCTTTGAAATTGCCGGTTCTCTACGTCCCTTCTGACATTTGGCTTGAACAAGTCCAGCCGGCATCTTAGTCTTCTATTGAAAAACATCATGGCGGGGGTTTGGTTTGTAACCACATGTGTTGCATTCCTGTACGCAAACAAGAGGTTATCTACCTTATGTTGTAGATTTATGTCTTCATTACCCATGGCCTTTATGGCCTTCTTGAAGGTCTGGACAAACCTTTCAGCTAATCCATTGGTGGCGGGATGGTATGGGGCAGACGTGTAATGCATAACCCCATTGTTTTTTAAGAATTTCCTGAATTCTTCGGATACAAATTGCGGTCCATTATCGGAACAGATCTGTTCAGGCAGCCCATTCCTGGCGAATATGGTCCTTAATACTGTGATGGTTTTTTCCGTGGTGGTGGAGGACATCTTTATTAACTCTGGCCACTTGGAGTGTGCATCCACCGTGATTAAGAACATTGAGTCCATAAATGGACCAGCAAAGTCGATATGTCGATATATGAAGATCAGCCATGATCTCATTGAATGGCGGAGCAGGCTCGAAGGGCCGAATGGCCTACTCCTGTTCCTATCTCTATGTTTCTATGTACCCTTTGCCATGGAGATGAGGGCCACTCCCATGGATGTAGAGGGGCTTGTGGTGGGGCATTTTGGACCTTCTGGCATCCTAGACAGCTCTTGGTCATTTCTTTGATGTCTCCATCGATACCTGGCCACCACACAAACGCTCTGGCTAAGTTCTTCATTTTCACTCCACCCAGGTGCCCCTCGTGAAGCTCCTTTAGCACTTTATCCTTGAGTTTGGGTGGAATCACCACTCTGGATCCACACATCAAGGTTCCTCGACACACTGACAGCTGTTCTCTTCTTTGTGAGAATGCTGGCTACAGTTGTTCGCCATGTGCTGGCCATCCCTTCACCGTTAAATCGTAGACTCGTGAGAGAGTCGGGTCATTTCTCGTTTCCTTTTCAATGGTAGAATTTGGCACCGGTAGACATTCCACTATGGTCGAGTGGAACATCTCCACTGGGTCCACTGTGGGCGCCTCTTCTACCGTTGGCAATGGTAGGCGCGATAACCCGTCAGCATTCCCATGCTGTTTTGTTCCTTTGTATTCTATGTCATATTGATGTGCCCCTAGGAAAAGGGACCACCTCTGTAGCCTTTGCGCTGTCATAATGGGAACGCCCTTTTTAGGGTTGAATATGGAGACGAGCGGTTGATGGTCAGTCAGCAAGGTAAATTTTTGTCCGTGATGGTAATGGTTGAATTTCTTCACCCCCCCCCCCCCCCCCACACCAGGCTGAGTGCCTCCCTGTCGATCTGGGCATAGTTACGCTCAGCTGAGTTCAATGAGCGTGACGCAAATGCTATCGGCTGCTCCGAGCCATCAGGGAATCTATGCGATAATACCGCTCCCACGCCGTAAGGGGATGCATCGCACGCCAGTCTGATTGGCAGTGATGGGTTGTAATGAGCCAACAGTTCCCTGGACGTGATCAAGCCTTTGCATTTATGGAAGGCACTTTTACAGTCTTCGCTCCATTTCCAAATTACTCCCGTTCGTAGCAGTGCGTTAAGAGGGTGCAGAACCGTTGACAAGTTCGGTAAAAATTTATGATAGTAATTTATTAATCCCAGGAACGACCTTAATTGTGAGACATTTTCAGGCGCGGGGGCTTTTACGACCGCTTCAATTTTTTCAGGTGACTTATGCAACCCTTCTTCGTTAATGACATGGCCACAATATGATATTTGTTTCTGGAAAAATTCGCACTTGGGGCGATTTGCTCGTAGGCCCCGTTCTCTCAGCCTCGTGAGCACCTGCTCCAAGTTGGCAAGGTTCTCGTTGTCGTTTTCTCCTGTTAAAAGGATGTCATCTAGGTAGCATTGAGTCCCCGGAATCCCTTGCAGGACTTGCTCCATAGCTCTTTGCCAGATAGCCGGAGCTGATGCCACTCCGAAAACCAGTCAATTGTACTGGTACAGGCCTTTGTGTGTGTTTATCGCGACATACTTTTTAGAGGCCTCCTCAACCTCCATCTGTAGATATGCCTGTGCTAAGTCAATTTTGGTGAAACATTTCCCTCTGGATAGTGAGGCGAAAATATTTTCTATCCTCGGAAGGGGATACTGTACTGTGAAGAACCGGGTTTACAGTCACCTTGAAGTCCCCACAGATGCAAATTTTTCTCTGTTATTCAGATTTATCATTATTCAACGTTTTCTTCATGACCGGGATGATGGGTGTTGCCCACTCGCTCCAATCTACCTTGGATAACACGGCTGCTTTTTCCAAATTCTCCAGCTCTGCCTCGACGGCTGGACGAATTGCGTATGGCACCGGCCTTGCCTTAAAAAACTTGGGAATTGCCGCATCTTCCACTTTTATTGAGGCGGTGGCACCTTTCAGGGTTCCTAGTTCCTGTTGAAACACTTCTTTGGTGTTAGCCAAGATTTCTTTTAATCGTCCAGGTATAACGTCATCATCATTTTTTTTTTTTTTTACTGGTCACCGTCAGTGCCTGAATGGAGTGCCAGTCTAAACGTATCTTTCTGATCCATTCACGTCCCAACAACGGTGGACCACCATCTTGCAGAACGTATAAATACTACTTCTGTATTTCCTTGCCGTTGTATACAACAGGCAACCTTATTTTCCCTCTGGGGTATAGAAACATAGAAACATAGAAGATAGGAGCACGAGTAGGCCATTCGGCCCTTCGAACCTGCTCCACCGTTCAACGAGATCATGGCTGATCATCCAAACCCTAGCACCCGATCCCTACACCGACAGCCATCCCACCCAAGCCCTATCCCTGTAACCCCACGTATTTAATCCCCCCTAACACTAAGGGTCAATTTTTATCATGGCCAATCAACCTAACCCGCACATCTTTGGACTGTGGGAGGAAACCGGAGCACCCGGAGGAAACCCACGCAAACATGGGGAGAATGTGCAAACTCCACACAGACAGTCACCCGAGGCCGGATTTGAACCCGGGTCCCTGGCGCTGTGAGGCAACAGTGCTAACCACTATGTCCCCGTGCCACCATATAAGAACATAAGAACATAAGAAATAGGAGCAGGAGTAGGCCAATCGGCCCCTCGAGCCTGCTCCACCATTCAATAAGATCATGGCTGATCTGATCCTAACCTCAAATCTTCTATCACTCTGCATCCACCCGAACCCATATATGTCTTCAAGATAATGGATGTGTCTTTCAAAGGTATATGCAGAAATAGCCGCTCGTAATCCCGTCGACTTATGACGGTCAGAGCTGATCCTGTATCTAGCTCCATTTTGACTGGGGACCCCGCTATCGTGAGGGTAACCCAAATGGTCTGGTAATCTTCTTTGGCAATTACATTATGTAATTTGAGACAGCTTAGTCTCTTGTGTCCGGAGTCGCTATCGCTCTTCTGGTCTTTGGAGCTACTGTCCGTCATCATTTGTACCTTTCTGTACTTTTCCTTATTGACCTTTTTACTGTCAGCGGATTTTTTTCCAGATCTGCATACACGTGCAATGTGTCCCATCTTTCCGCATTGCCTGCAGGCTTTGTCCTTGAACCAGCAGTCCTTCTGGTCATGGGTGGATCTGCCGCAGCGATAACATCTCTCAAAACCCCGTGTCATTTCATGGATGCCGAAGTCCTGTGGCTTTTGCTGTATCTCTGCAGCTCCTCTTGCTGCTGCTTCGTATGATACAGCCACACTGAAAGCCTTGTCCAGTGTCAAATCTTTCTCAGAAAGTAGTCTTTTCTGTGTTCCTTCGCTTAGGAGACCGCAGACGAATTTGGCTCGTAGAGAATCTGCCAGTCCTGCCCCGAATTGGCAGTGCTTTGACAGCTTTCGTAATTTGGTGAGGTAATCAGCGTTATTTTCATTCTTGTGCTGATTTCTCCTGAAGAATTTGAATCGTTCCGCTATCAGCAGCGGTGTTGGGTTTAAGTGCTCCTGTAGGGTATCAAGAATCTCCTTAACATTCTTGTCCATCGGTTTGGCTGGAGTGATCAAGTTTCGTAACAGCCCGTATGTCCTTGCGCCCATCAGATTTAGAAGTACCGATGCCTTTTTATCATCCGCTACTTCATTCGCCTTGCAATATACCTCCACTCTTTCCACATATGTGGTCCAATCCTCTATATCACTATCGAAAGCAGTAATATTGCCAGTCTTTGGCATCCTGATAATCAAAAATGGCGCCTCCCACGCTTTTCCTTCTTCCCCGCCGAGTCAAGATGGCACCTCCCGCGCTTTCCCGCCGCTGCCGCTGCTGCCAACGCTGTTCTCCGTGGTTCCCGTTGCGACCTGCAGCTTTTCGCGGTATGTTTTTTTTATATATCTCTTTTAAACAGTTTCTCCGTTACTTGGAGAACCGTTCCCGTCGTGGAGCGGACCCTCTGGGACTTTCCCCTCCCTCTGCTCGGTCCGAACGCCAACCTGCTTTGCAGCACGGCCGCCTCCTGAGTGTTCCACCCTCTGTCTCTCTTTGCTTCTGCTTTCCGACTCACTGCCCGGCCCCACTGCAGAGCCACCCGATCGAGCCCCAGCCCGCCGCAGCCCAGGAAGGATCAGTGCACTACCTGCTACCAGCCCATTTAGCTGGTGAAACCACAGTTTTTTTTTCTTGCTTTGACCTCCGTCTGATGAATCGATCTCCTTGAGGTGCTGCCGAATTGCAGGTAAGTTCGCTTCTAACTCGTCGCCACGGTTAGATCCGTGTGTTAATGGAGACACAGAATGCAGGAGTTGATTTAACAAGTGTTTACTGAACAAAGTCTGGAGGTGAACTAACTACACAAGACGCTATACAGGCTTATATACCCGAGTGGTTACTACTGGTACTACAGTATACAGGGGCTTCAAAAACATAGTTCCTCTTAAAGGTACATACACTACACCAGCATATCCAGTCTTTCCTCATAGCTAAGAGTCTCCACTCCCAGCAACATTCTTTTAAATCTCCTCTGTACCCTCTCTAGTGCAATCACATCTTTCCTGTAATGTGGTGACCAGAACTGCAAGCTGTTCTCTAGCTGAGGCCTAACTAGTGTTTTATACAGTTGAAGCATAATCCCCCCTGCTCTTGTATTCTATGCCATGGCTAATAAAGGCAAGCATTCCATATGCCTTCCTAACCACCTTATGTGCCTGGCCTGCTACCCTCAGAGATCTGCGGACATGCACTCCAAGATCACTTTGCTCCTCTACACTACGCAGTGTCCTACCATTTAATGTGTATTCCCTTTCCTTGTTAGCCCTCCCCAAATGCATTACCTCACACTTCTCCTGATTGAATTCCATTTGCCACTGTTCTGCCCACCTGACCAATTTATTGATATCTTCCTGCAATCTACAGCTTCCTTCTTCAGTATCAGTGTGTTTGGTTCCCTCATCCTTACAAGGGTTCTTTGACTCTGGGTTTTACAGGAACAAAATTGTAGACGACACAAAGGTTTAGTTTCAACCCAAAACTGTTAGTTTATTACAACCAAGAAAACACAGGCAAAAACCTGTTGAGATTTGGCTGAAACTTCAAATCACCCATACAGCCGGTCGTTACCGCTGTGGATTGTAGGCCTGGATCAGAGATGACCCGTCCCCCTCTTCCTTTATCTGACTGCAGCTGCCTACACAGCGCAAACCCCTTGTCGGGTCAACTGATACGTACAATTACCCGTCCGGCTGGTCGTGGCCAACGTTGATTGCTGGCTGGGGCTGGAGATGACCGTCTTCCCCTCCTTACACCTGGCAGTTGCTGTAGTTAGAGCTAGCTTCCGAGAGAGCTTCCGAGCCAAAAGAGCGAGAGCTGAGGTGTGGTTCCTTCTTATAGTTCTTTTAGTCACCTGGCCCCATGCTGGGCCTCCCCCAACCAGTTTCGGTTGTCGGTTTGCTGAACTGTCCGACATTCACACCTCATCAACCTGTAATTCAATCACCGGAGGTGTACAGAGTTGTGAGATCGAAGATAACTCCTTATTTCATCTCCCACTTTATGTAACACATATTCAATGTGATTTCTATTACTGTTGATCAGCGGCTGGCTGATTGACTTGTGTATCTTCCATTGAAGCCAGGAAGTCCATAGTGACCCCCATTGTTTCAGTTAAACTCAGAGCGTTGTCCAGATGTTTGGTTTCGATGGGAATAACTTTCATGATTCAAGGCCTCACAGTTCAATGTCAATATCCTTTTCAGAGTTAATCATGAGTCAAAGCTTTCATTGTCCAGTATCAACGTGTTCTCCAAGAAACATAGAAGATAGGAGCAGGAGTAGGCCATTCAGCCCCTCGAGCCTGCTCCGCCATTCAGTGAGATCATGGCTGATCATCCAAATTCAGTACCCTGTCCCTGCTTTCTCCCAATATCCCTTGATACCTTTAGCCTTAAGAAATATATCAAACTCCTTCTTGAATATATTTAATGGCCTCAACTGCCTTCTGTGGTAGAGAATTCCACAGGTTCATTACTCTCTGGGTGAAGAAATTCCTCCTCATTTCTGTCCTAAATGGCTTACCCCTTATCCTTAGACTGTGACCACTGGTGCTGGACTCCCCCGCCATCGGGAACATCCTTCCTGCATCTAGTCTGTCTAGTCCTGTTAGAATTTTATAAGTTTCAATGAGATCTGTTGTAAGTGATTTGCAGACCAAGTGATATACAAGGTCGACGCTCACACCATCCCAGGAAAAGATGACAAACTCGGTGTTATGGTTCAAAACGGTCTTTACTCGCAGGCCCGGGGAGAACCTTTCAGATCGCTGTCTGAATCCGACTCCGCCGAGGCAGTATAAAACACACATATTAGTACATAGTCGTGGCTGCCATCCCTCTCCGGGAATCCAATCAGATCACAGTACATTTCATCCAATCAGATCACAATACATTTCATCCAATCAGATTACAATACATTTCATCCAATCAGATTACAATACATTTCATCCAATCAGATTACATTACATTTCTTCCTTATCCGGAAGTGTAGGCTAATGACGTCTCTTATAATTCTACTTTGCTCAATCTTTTCCCTTTAACCTTAGCAACATTACTAACTCAGATTAATTATGCAAGTTCACCTTCTCTTGGGTTCTGATTAGCACGTACATATATATATCAAGAGTTGCTGGCGTTAGCACTTTATAGCCCTATAGTGTGCATTACTGCACAGGCTTTTGTTCGATCCTTTTTAGGTCCAAAGTAGATGACCTCACATTTGCCTACATTGAAATCCATTTGCCAATCACTTAATCTGTTGATATCCCTTTGTAATTTTATGCTTTCATCCAAACTGCCTACAATGCTGCCTATCTTTGTGTCATCGGCAAATTTGGATAAATGACTTTCTATGACATCATCTAAGCCGTTAATAAATACAGTGAATAGTTGAGGCCCCAACACAGATCCCTGCGGGACACCACTAGTCACATCCTGCCAATTGGAGTACCGGCCCATTATCCCTACTCTTCGCCTCCTGGCACGCAGTCAATTTCCTAACCAGATCAATAATCTGCCTTCATTTCCGTGGGCTTCTACCTTAGATAACAGTCTCTTGTGTGGGACTTTATCAAATGTCTTCTGGAAGTACTTATAAATAAATTTACACCAAAACATCTTCCCTGGATCCCAAGGCTAGGAGAGGCACTCTGGAAGGTATGGGGAGCTGGGACTTATACCTTCAGTTATTCTCATGGACAAGAACTGAAATAATCTGGAATGAGAAAGGAAATCAATTCGTCTCCTCCTATCTTGTAGAAATAAAGAACACAACACAGGGTGTGGTTATCCAGAAACCAAAACTCCAGCCCAGTTATTGGGGTTATTAACATCAGCACAAACAAAGGATGTGATTAACATCAGAATTTAACCCCTCCAGTCACTTGTGAACTTTCTGGTGTCTCAGCAGGTGAGATGGTCGACTGAATCCCTTCTCACACACGGAGCAGGTGAACGGCCTCTCCCCAGTGTGAACTCGCTGGTGTCTCAGCAGGTCGGAGGACTGAGTGAATCCCGTCCCACACACGGAGCAGGTGAATAACTTCTCCCCAGTGTGAACTCGCAGGTGTCTCAGCAGGTTGGATGCAGAAGTGAATCCCTTCCCACACACGGAGCAGGTGAACGGCCTCTCTCCGGTGTGAACTCGCTGGTGTTGAATGAGGTGAGATGACTGTCTGAAACTCTTCTCACAGTGAGTGCAACTGAACGGTCTCTCGTCAGTGTGAACAAGCTGGTGTTTAATTAGATCGGCAGAGATTTTAAAGCAGTTCCCACAGTCACAGCATTTAAAAGGTCTCTCCCCAGTATGAACTCGCTGGTGTAAGTGGAGTCTGGACAACAGAGTAAATCCCTTCCCACACTCGGAGCAGGTGAATGGCCTCTCCCCGGTGTGACTGCGTCGATGAGATTCCAGCTGGGATGGACAATCGAATCCCTTCCCACAGTCCCCACATTTCCACCGTTTCTCCGTGGTGCGGGTGTCCTTGCGTTTCTCCAGGCTGGACGATCAGTTGAAGCCTCGTCCACACACAGAACACGTGTACGGTTTCTCCCCGCTGTGAATGGTGCGATGTTTTTTCAGGCTGTGTAACTGGTTAAACCTCTTTCCACAGTCAGTGCACTGGAACACTCTCACTCGGGCGAGTGTGTGTCGGTGCTTTTCCAGTCACACCGATGTTTGAAATCTTTTCCCACAGACAGAACAAACATTTCTCCTTCCACACTCAAAGGCCGATGAATGTCAGGTCCTGATGAATCGAGTAACTCTCTCAGATCTTGATATGAAGTTTGGTTTGAGTTTCCTGTCTGAAAATCATAAAAATAAGAACACATAGAAGAGATAGAAAGCAAAGAGTTGGAATAAACAGGTCTTTTTCCGAGTGGCAGGCAGTGACTAGTGGGGTACCGCAGGGATTGGTCCTTGGACCCCAGCTATTCACAATATATATTAATGATGATCTAGGCAAGGGAACTAGATGTAATATCTCCAAATTTGCAGACGACACAAAGCTGGGTGGGCGTGTGTGCTGTGAGGAGGATGATTTGGACAGGTTGGGTGATTGGGCAGAAGCATGGCAGATGCAATATAACGTGGATAAATGTGAGGTTATCCACTTTGGTGTCAAAAACAGGAAGGCAGATTATTATCTGAATGGCAATAGATTGGGAGAAGGGGAAGTGCAACGAGACCTGGGTGTCCTTGTGCACCAGTCGCTGGAGGTAAGCATGCAGGTGCAGCAGGCGGTTAAGGCGGCAAATGGTATGTTGGCCTTCATAGCGAGAGGGTTTGAGCACAAGAATGTCTTGCTGCAGTTGTACAGGGCCTTGATGAGACCACATCTTGAGTATTGTGTGCAGTTTTGGTCGCCTTATCTGAGGAAGGATGTTCTTGCCATGGAAGGAGTTCAGCGAAGATTCACCAGGCTGATACCTGGGATGGCAGGAATGACATACGAGGAGAAATTGGGTCGATTGGGCTTGTACTCGCTGGAGTTTAGAAGAATGAGAGGGGATCTCATTGAAACTTATAAAATTCTGGCAGGACTGGACAGACTAGATGCAGAGAGGATGTTCCCGATGGTCAGGGAATCCAGAACCAGGGGTCACAGTCTAAGGATAAGGGGTAGGCCTTTTAGGACAGAAAGGAGGAGGAATTTCTTCACCCAGAGAGTGGTGAACCTGTGTAATTCTCTACCACAGAAGACAGTAGAGACCAATTCATTAAATGTATTCAAGAAGGAGTTGGATATATTTCTTAAGGCTAAAGGGATCAAGGGGTATGGGGAGAAAGCAGGGACAGGGTACTGAATTTGGATGATCAGCCATCATCGCATTGAATGGCGGAGCAGGCTAGAGGGGCTGAATGGCCTACTCCTGCTCCTATCCTCTATGTTTCTATAAGGAATAGGAGCAGGAGTAGGCCATTCGCCTCCTCGAGCCCGCTCCGCCATTCAATAAGATCTTGGCTGATCTGATCTTGGCCTCAACTCCACTTTTCTGCCTGTTCCCCATGACCTTCGACTCCACTGTAGTTTAAACATCTGTCTATCTCCGCCTTGAATATATTCAATGACTCCGCCTCCACGGCTCTCTGGGGTAGAGAATTCCAAAGATTCACAACCTCAGAGAAGAAATTCCTCCTCATCTCCGTCTTAAATGGGCGACTCCTTATTCTGAAACTATGCCCCCGCGTTCTAGATTCCCCCACGAGGGGAAACATCCTCTCAGCATCTACCTTTCGAGCCCCCTCAGAATCTTATGTTTCAATAAGATCGCCTCTCATTCTTCTAAACTCCAATGAGTATAGGCCCAACCTGCTCAATCTTTCTTCATAAGACAACCCCTTCATCTCAGGAATCAACCTCGTGAACCTTCTCTGAACTGCCTCCAATGCAAGTATATCCCTCCTTAAATAAGGAGACCAAAACTGTACGCAGTACTCCAGGTGTGGTCTCACCAACGCCCTGTACAGTTGTAGCAAGACTTCCCTACTTTTATACTCCATCCCCCTTGCAATAAAGGCCAACATTCCATTTGCCTTCCTAATTAATTGCTGTACCTGCATGCTAACATTTTGTGTTTCATGTACGAGGACCCCCAGATCCCTCTGTACCGCAGCGATCTGTAGTCTCTCTCCATTTAAATAATATTTTGCTTTCCTATTCTTCCTACCAAAGTGGATAACCTCACATTTTCCCACATTATACTCCATCTGCCAAATTCTCACCCACTCACTGAGCCTGTCTATATCCCTTTGCAGACACTCTGTGTCCTCCTCACAACTTGCTTTCCCACCTATCTTTGTATCATCAGCAAATTTGGCTACAGTACACTCGGTCCCTTCATCTAAGTCATTAATATAGATTGTAAATAGTTGAGGCCCCAGCACTGATCCCTGTGGCACCCCACTAGTTAGTTTGCCAACCTGAAAATGACCCATTTATCCCGACTCTCTGTTTTCTGTAAGTTAGCCAATGTTATCCATGCTAATATATTACCCCCAACCCCGTGAGCTCTTATCTTGTGCAGTAACCTTTTATTTGGCACCTTATCGAATGCCTTCTGGAAATCCAAATACACTACATCTACTGGTTCCCCTTTATCCACCCTGCTCGTTACATCCTCAAAGAACTCCAGCAAATTTGTCAAACATGATTTCCCTTTCATAAAACCAGGCTGACTGTGCTTGACTATATTATGATTTTCTAAATGCCCTGCTATCACTTCCTTAATGGGACAAGTTAAGAAACAAAAGATGACACTAGATGAAGTGTAAATGGAAATGGCAGCTGCCATGTGAGAGAGAGAAAAAAAAGAGAGAGAGAGAGATCGGGGCCGAGGTTATGGTCTGAAATTGTTGAACTCGATGTTGAGTCCAGAAGGCTGTAAAGTGCCTAATCGAAAGATGAGGTGCTGTTCCTCGAGCTTACGTTGAGCTTCATTGGAGCAGTGCAAGAGGCCGAGGATGGAGAGGTCAGAGTGGGAGTGGAGCGGAGAATTAGTGACAGGTGACCGGAAGCTCGGGGTCACCCTTACGGACCGAATGGAGGTGATCTGCAAAGCGGTCGCCCAATCTGCGTTTGGTCTCCCCAATGTAGAGGAGAATTAAAGTGACAGACTAATGTAATTGAATTTTTTGATGAAGTAACAAGGAGGATTGATGAAGGGAATGCAATGGATGTTGTCTACATGGATTTTCGGAAGGCGTTTGACAAAGTACCACATAGAAGGCTGGTTAACAAAATTGAGGCTCATGGAATAGGTGGGTCAGTGGCAGCTTGGATAAGGAATTGGCTTAAGAACAGAAAACAGTGAGCTGTGGTAAATGGCTGTTTTTCAAACTGGAGGATTGTAGACAGTGGTGTTCCCCAAGGGTCAGTGCTGGGGCCACTGCTTTTTTTGATATATATAAAAATGACCTGGATATTGGAATACAGAATAGAATTTCAAAATATGCTGATGACACCAAACTTGGGGGTGTGGCAAACAGTGAGGATGATACCAGTCGACTGCAACAGGACATAGAAAGGCTAGCAGAATGGGCAGACAAGTGGCAGATGGGATTTAATACAGAGAAGTGTGAGGTGATGCATTTTGGCAGAATGAACAGGGAGAGGCAATATACACTTAATGGCACAGTTTTAAAGAGTGTGCAGGGACAGAGGGACCTGGGAGTTAATGTGCATAGGTCCCTGAAGGTGGCAGGACATATTTAGAGAGTGATTAGCAAAGCATATGGGATCTTGAGCTTCATAAATAGAGGAATTAAGTACAAAAGTAAAGAAGTTATGCTGAACCTTTATAAAGCGCTGGTTAGGCCACAACTGGAGTATTGCGTCCAGTTCTGGTCACCACACTTTAGGAAGGATGTGAAGGCCCTTGAGAGGGTGCAGAGGAGATTTACCAGAATAGTTCTGGGGAGGGGGGGATCTTAGCTACAAGGACAGGTTGGAGAAGCTGGATTGGTTTTCATTGGAGCAAAGGAAGTTGAGGGGTGATTTGATAGAGGTGTACAAGATTATGACGGGTTTGGATAGGCTAGACGGGGAAAGGCTGTTCCCACTAGTTGATGGTACAAGGACTAGGGGACACAGATTTAAGGTTTTGGGCAAGAGATACAGGGGGGATGTGAGGAAAAATCTTTTTTACGCAGCGACTGGTGAGGACCTGGAACTTGCTGCCGACGGAAGTGGTGGAAGCGGAGACTGTTTTCAAGACTGGATAGGCACTTGAGGGAAATAAACTTGCAGGGTTACGGGGATAGAGCGGGGGAATGGGACTGACTGGATTTCTCTACAGAGAGCCGGCACGGACTCGATGGGCCGAATGGCCTCCTTCTGTACCATTATGACTCTATGAGACCGCATCGTGAGCAGCGAATACAGTATACTAAATTGCAAGAAGTACAAGTAAATCGCTGTTTCACCTGGAAGGAGTGTTTGGGGCCCTGGCCAGTGGGAAGGGAGGAGGTAAAAGGGCAGGTGTTGCATCTCCTGCACTTGCACGTGAAGGTGCCGGGCAAAGGGGAAGGGGTGTTGGGGGTGATAGAGGAGTGGACCAGGGTGTTGCGGAGGGAGCGGTCCCTTCGGAATGCTGAAAGGGGAGGTGAGGGGAAGATGCGTTTGGTGGTGGGATCACGCTGGAGGTGGCGGAAATGGCGGAGGATGATCCGTTGAATGTGGAGGCTGGTGGGGTGAAAGGTGAGCACAAGGGGAACCCTATCGTGGTTCTGGAAGGGAGGGGAAGGGGTGAGAGCAGAAGTGAGGGAAATAGAACGGACTGCACTACATCTACTGGTTCCCCTTTATCCACCCTGCTCGTTATATCCTCAAAGAATTCTAATAAATTTGTCAAACACAATTTAACTTTCATAAAACCATGTTGACTCTGCTTGACTATATTATGATTTTCTAAATGACCTGCTACTACTTCCTTAATAATGGATTCCAGCATCTTCCCAATGACAGATGTTAGGCTAACTGGCCTATAGTTTCCTGCGATCTGTCTCCCTCCTTTCTTGAATATGGGCGTTACATTTGCAGTTTTCCAATCTGCTGGAACCTTTCCCGGGTCTAGGGAATTTGGAAGATTACAACCAATGTATCCACTATCTCTGCAGCCACTTCTTTTAAGACCCTGGGATGCTGGCCATCAGGTCCAGGGGACTTGTCAGCCTTTAGTCCCATTAGTTTGCCTAGTACTTTTTCTCTAGTGATAGTGATTGTTTTAAGTTCCTCCCTCCCTTTTGCCCCTTGATTTTCCACTATTATTGGGATGCTTTTAGTGTCTTCTCCCATGAAGACAGATACAAAATATTTGTTCAAAGTCTCTGCCATTTCCTTGTTTCCCATTATTAATTCCCCAGTCTCATCCTCTAAGGGACCAACATTTGCTTTAGCTACTCTCTTCCTTTTTGTATACTTGTAGAAGCTCTTACTGTCCGTTTTTATATTTCTTGCCAGTTTACTCTCATAATTCATCCTCTCTCTATTATTTTTTTAGTCATCCTTTGCAAGTTTCTAAAAATTTGCCAATCTTAGAGTCATAGAGTCATACAGCACAGAAAGAGGCCCTTCAGCCCATCGTGTCTGCGCCGTCCATCAAGCCCTGTCCAATCTAATCCCATTTTCCAGCATTTGGTCCATAGCCTTGTATGCACTGGCATTTCAAGTGCTCATCCAAATGCTTCTTGAATGTTGTGAGGGTTCCTTCCTCTACCACCCTTTCAGGCAGCGAGTTCCAGACTCCAACCACCCTCTGGGTGAAAAAGTTCCTCCTCAAATCCCCTCTAAACCTCCTGCCCCTTACCTTGAATCTATGCCCCCTTGTTATTGACCCCCCTACTAAGGGGAAAAGTTCCTCTTTATCTACCCTATCTATGCCCCTCATCATTTTGTACACCTCAATCAGGTCCCCCCTCAGC
This sequence comes from Somniosus microcephalus, assembly GCF_052327205.1. Taxonomy (NCBI): domain Eukaryota; kingdom Metazoa; phylum Chordata; class Chondrichthyes; order Squaliformes; family Somniosidae; genus Somniosus; species Somniosus microcephalus. Next base: position 901,552 of record NC_140993.1, read on the forward strand.
CTTCTTTGCTCCAAGGAAAACAACCCCAGCCTGTTTAGTCTTTCTTCATAGCTGAGGCGCTCCATCCCAGGTAACATCCTGGTGAATCTCCTCTGCACCCCCTCCAAAGCAATCACATCCTTCCTATAGTGAGGCGACCAGAACTGCACACAGTACTCCAGCTGTGGCCTTACCAGCGTTTTGTACAGCTCCATCATAACGTCCCTGCTCTTATACTCTATGCCTCGGCTAATGAAGGCAAGTATCCCATATGCCTTTTTAACCACCTTATCTACCTGTTCCGCTGCCTTCAGGGATCTATGTACATGTACACCAAGGTCCCTCTGACCCTCTGTACTTCCTAGGGTCCCACCACTCATTGTGTATTCCCTTGCCTTATTTGTCCGTCCAAAATGCATCACCTCGCACTTTTCAGGGTTAAATTCCATTTGCCACTTTTCCACCCATCTGACCAACCCGTTTATATCGTCCTGTAGCCTCTTTTTCGTGTCATCTGCGAACTTACTGATCATACCTTTTACATTCTCCTCCAAATCATTTATGTAGATCACAAACAGCAAGGGGCCCAGCACCAATCCCTGAGGTACCCCACTGGACACAGGCTTCCAGTCACAAAAGCAACCTTCGACCATCACCCTCTGCCTCCTGCCACTCAGCCAGTTTAGGATCCAACGTGCCAAGGCACCCTGGATCCCATGGGCTCTTACCTTCTTGACCAGTCTCCTATGCGGGACTTTGTCAAAAGCCTTACTGAAGCCCATGTATACCACATCTTCTGGCCTGCCACTAATTTTCACAACATTGTATGCCTTTTTGTTCAATTTGATACCCTCCTTAACTTCCTTAGTTCATCCTTCTCAGAGTCTTTCTCACTGGAATATATCTTTGCTGAGAGTAATGAAATATCTCCTTAAAAGTCTGCCACTGCTTATCTACCGTCTTAACTTTTAATCTATTTTCCCAGTCTACTTTAGCCAACTCTGTCTTCATACCCTTGTAATTGCCTTTATTTAAGTTTAAGACACTAGTTTCAGACCCAAATTTCTCACCCTCAAACTGAATGTGAAATTCTATCATGTTATGAGCAGTTTCCCTAGAGGATCCTTTACTATGAGATCATTAACTAATCCTGTCTCATTACCCATTACCAGATCTAAAATAGCCTGTTCCCTGTCCTGAATCTGTCCTGAATACACTCTATGAACTCATCCTCAAGGCTAACTTTGCCAATTTGATTTGTCCAATCTATATGAAGATTAAAATCGCCCATGATTATTGCAGTAGCTTTCTGACAAGCCCCCATTATTTCTTGATTTATACTCTGTCCCACAGTGTAGCTACTGTTAGGGAGCCTATAGACCACTCCCACCAGTGACTTCTTTCCCTTATTATTTCTTATCTCCACCCAAACTGATTCTACATCTTGATCTTCCGAGCCAAGATCATTGCTCGCCACTGTACTGATCTCATCCTTTATTAACAGAGCTACCCCACCTCCTTTCCCTTTCTGCCTATCCTTCCAAAATGTCAAATACTCTTGAATATTCAGTTCCCAGCTTTGGTCACCTTACAACCATGTCTTTGTAATGGCGATCAGATTACAACCATTTATTTCTATTTGTGCCGTCAACTCATCTATCTTGTTACGAATGTTGCGTGCATTCAGATAAAGAGCCTTTAATTTTGTCTTTTTACCATTTTTCCCTGCTCTGACCTTATTTGTTGGTACACTCTTATGCTTGTACGCTCTGTCCCTTCCTGTCACACTCTGGTTATCATTACCCCTATCGCTACCCTGTACTATTGCCTTGTCCTTTCTCTTTAACTTTCTAGGTTTCCCCTCACCTGAACACTCCCCCCCCGACTATTTAGTTTGAAGCCCTATCTACAGCCCTAGTTATTCAATTCGCCAGGACACTGGTCCCCGCACACTTCAAGTGAAGCCCGTCCCAACGGAACAGCTCCCTCTTTCCCCAGTACTGGTGCCAGTGCCCCATGAATTGAAACCCATTTCTCCCACACCAATCCTTGAGCCACGCATTCAACTCTCTGATCTTATTGACCCTATGCCAATTTACTCCTGGCTCACTTAGTAATCCAGAGATTACTTTGTGGTTCTGCTTTGTAATTTAGCCCCTAGCTGCTCATACTCCCTCAGTAGAACCTCTTTCTTAGTCCTACCTATGTCCTTGGTGCCTGTGTGGACCACGACAACTGGATCTTTCCCCTCCAAGTTCCTCTCCAGCCCAGAGGAGATGTCCTTAACCCTGGCACCGGGCAGGCAACACAGCCTTCAGGACTCAGGCTCTCGGCTGCAGAGAACAGTGTCTATCCCCCTAACTATACTGTCCCCTACCACTAGTCCATTCCTTTTTACACCCCCAACTTGAATGGCCCCCTGTACCACGGTACTGGGGTCAGTTTGCTCCCCCTCCCTGCAGTCCCTGCTCTCATCCACACAGGCTGCAAGAACCTCATACCTGTTGGACAAGTGCAAGGGCTGTGTAGTATATATACCTTTAAGTGGGGAACTATCTTTTACAGCTCATGCATACTGCAGTACCGGCAGTGACCACACCTGTATATAGCCCTGAGTAGTAATCTGTACAGATCAGTTGCAGTGTGAGCCACGTTGAGTAAACACCTATTGTACCATTCTCCGCAGTCTGTGTCTTATTATACACGGACGTAACATTGGCGACGAGGCAGGTTCGAACCTACCTGCAACTCTGCATCACCTCCCGGGGATTCGTTCCTGGAGATCAGTGGATTAGAGGTCAAGGCCAGAGACTCCGGCGTCGACCACGGGCAACCGCCCAGTCATCCAGCAGAGACTCGAGAATTGTGGGGGAGGATGTCGAGAGCCAGGCTTGGCTTTCCAGTCGAGGTGGTCCAGCGAAACGGGCTGGCAACAGGTAGTGTGCAGACCCTTCCCTGACAGCGGCGGGCTAGAGCCCGACCGAGCGGCACAGCAAAGGGCCGAGCAGCGTCGACGGGGGAGAGAGAGAGAGAGATGGCAGAGCGCACAGGGCGCAGCCGGTGTTCAGGGGCCGAACAGCGTCGGAGACAGGGAGAGAGAGACGCGCAGAAACCCGCGAGGCGCCGCCATTGCCACGAGGACCGCCGAGAGCGGCGTTGGCAGCAGCGCAGGAGAAGCGTGCGAAACCTACAGGGCGCCGCCATTGCCACGAGAACTGCCGGGAGCGGCGTCGGCAGCAGCAGGGGAGGAAGGAAAGCGCGGGAGACGCCATTTTAAGCCATTGGGAGACGCCATTTTAAACCACACCCAAAATGCCGAAGAGTGGCAGTATCACCGCATTTGACGATGAAGTCGAAGATTGGACTACATATGTTGAACGAATAGAGGTGTACTGCGAGGCAAATGAGGTGTCAGATGACAAGAAATCGTCGGTATTGTTAAATTTAATGGGTGCAAAGACGTATGGTTTATTACAAAATCTAGTAACCCCAACGAAGCCAATGGAAAAGAGTTTTGAAGACATAGTAACAATACTAAAGGAACATTTAAACCCCACACCGCTGCTGATAGCAGAAAGATTCAAGTTTCACAAACGGAAACAGCATAAGGATGAAAGCAATGCTGATTATTTAACAGAACTGTGCAAACTATCGAAACATTGCCAGTTTGGAGCGGGACTGGCAGATACCTTAAGGGACAAGTTTGTGTGTGGGCTTCAAAGTGAAGGAACCAAAAACGGCTTTTATCTGAAAAGGACCTTACGCTGGAAAAGGCTTTCAGCATTGCGGTATCATATGAAGCAGCAGCACGGGGCGCTGCAGAGATACAACAGAGACCGCAAGAATATGGCACAAACGAAATGTCATATGGAACAGAGAAGTGCTATCGCTGCGGCAGAACAACACACGACCAGAATGATTGCTGGTTCAAAGACAAAGTGTGCAGTGTGGAAAAGTAGGACACATAGCACGAGTCTGCAGGTCGGGAAAGAAAACCAGCAATAAGAAACCGACCAAAGGAAAGTACAAGAAGGTACATAAGATAACGGAGAATAGTTCAGACGAACAAAAGAGTGATAACGACTCCGAAAGCAGGGAACTGAGTTGTCTGAAACTACATAATGTGATCACAACGGAGGATCACCGTAACCATTTGGGTCACTCAAGGTAGCAGGAGTCCAGGTAAAGATGGAATTGGACACAGGATCAGCCCTAACAGTCATAAACCGACGGGACTATGAGCGGCTATTCTCACACATACCCTTGAGAGACACAAAAATTATTTTGAAGACGTACACGGGGCAAAAAGTCTACCCCAAAGGAAAAATAAGGGTGACCGTTATATATAACGGTAAGGAAACACCAAAACTAGACTTGTATGTATTACAAGATGGAGGACCACCATTACTGGGACGTGAATGGATCCGGAAAATACAACTGGATTGGCATTCCATACAGGCACTGACTGTGGCTGACAAAAAGGATGACGACGTCACACCTGGGCGACTGTCAAAGATCCTAACTGACGCGAAAGAAGTGTTCCAGCAAGGACTCGGAACACTAAAAGGCATGACAGCGACGATTAAAATTGAAGAAAACGCAAGCCCAAAATTTTTTACGGCCAGACCGGTACCTTATGCGATCCGCCCAGCCATCGAAGCAGAGCTGGAGAGTCTGGAACGTTCAGGTGTACTGTCCAAGGTAGACTGGAGCGAGTGGGTTACACCCATCGTCCCTGTGATGAAAAAGTCATTGAGCAGCACGCCTGGGGAACCAAGGAAGGTTCGCATCTGTGAGGACGAAGGTAACAGCGAACCCGGTCGTTCACACCGTACAATATCCACTTCCGCGGATTGAAGATATTTTTGCCTCGCTATCTGGAGGGAAACGCTTCACTAAGATTGATCTGGCCCAGGCGTATCTGCAAATGGAGGTAGAAGAAGCATCAAAAAAATACCTCACAATCAACACCCATAAAGGTCTCTACCAATACAACCGGCTGGTATTCGGGGTAGAACCAGCTCCGGCTATTTGGCAGAGGGCAATGGAACAAGTCCTGCAAGGGATCCCAGGGACCCAGTGTTATTTGGACGACATCCTGGTCACGGGCAAAAATGACAGTGATCACCTTGCCAACCTGGAGCAGGTGCTCACTAGATTGCAGGAATATGGGCTCCGAGCTAACCGCCCCAAATGCGAGTTTTTTAGAAAACAGATCTCGTACTGTGGCCACGTTATTGATAAAGAGGGGTTACATAAGTCCCCAGAGAAGATTGAGGCAGTAGTCAAGGCTCCAGCACCGGAAAATGTGTCACAACTGAGGTCGTTCCTCGGGCTGGTAAACTACTACCATAAGTTCTTGCCAAATTTGTCTACAATACTACACCCACTGAACACCCTACTGCAAACTAGGGTGCCATGGGAGTGGAGTGACGAATGTAGACGAGCTTTCCAGAAGAGCAAAACACTAATCACATCGAAAGAGGTATTGGCCCATTACAACCCAGCATTACCAATTCGGTTGGCATGTGATGCGTCACCCTACGGCATTGGAGCGGTGCTGTCGCACAAATTCTCGGACGGCTCAGAGAGGCCAATAGCCTTTGCGTCACGATCACTAACCTCAGCCGAGCGTAACTACGCCCAGATTGACAGGGAGGCCCTCAGCCTAGTGTGGGGAGTGAAAAAGTTCAATCACTATCTGCACGGGCAGAAATTCACCTTGCTGACAGATCACCAGCCTCTTGTCTCCATTTTTAATCCGAAAAAGGGCGTTCCGGTGATGACTACGCAACGACTACAAAGATGGTCACTTTTTCTAGGGGCGCACCACTATGAGATTGAATATAAGGGCACGAAACAGCATTGAAATGCTGATGGGCTATCACGCCTGCCACTGCCTACTGCGGAGGAAGCACCAGCAGTGGATCCTGTCGAAATATTCCATTCGACTATAGTTGAATACCTACCGGTAACTAACGCTTGTATCGAAAAGGAAACCCGAAATGACCCGACACTGTCTCGGGTATATGATTTGACGGTGAAGGGATGGCCAGCACATGGCGACTCACTGTTGCCAACATTCTCGACAAGGAGAGAACAGCTGTCAGTGTGCCGGGGGACCTTGATGTGTGGATCCCGAGTGGTAATTCCACCCAATTTAAGGGATAGAGTGCTCAATGAGCTTCATGAGGGTCATCTGGGAGGGGTAAAAATGAAAAGCCTAGCCAGGGCTTATGTGTGGTGGCCGGGAGTCGATAAACAAATCGAGGACCTGACCAAGAGTTGCTCAGGATGCCAGAAAGTCCAAAATGCACCACCACAGGCCCCTCTACACCCATGGGAGTGGCCCTCATCGCCATGGCAACGGGTGCATATTGATTTTGCTGATCCATTCATGGACTCAATGTTTTTAATAGCCGTGGACGTGCACTCGAAATGGCCTGAGGTCATCAAAATGTCCTCCACCACCACGGAGAAAACTATTGCAGTCCTACGGACCATTTTTGCCAGGAATGGCTTGCCAGAACAGATTTGCTCCGACAACGGACCACAGTTTGTGTCCGAAGAGTTCCGGAGGTTCTTGAAAAAGAATGGGGTAAGGCATTACACATCCGCCCCGTCTCATCCAGCCACAAATGGATTGGCTGAGAGGTTCGTACAAACCTTTAAGAAGGCAATAAAGGCTATGTACAATGACAACATTCCGCTGCAGCACAAGGTGGACAATTTCCTGTTCGCCTACTGGAATGCGACACATGCAGTCGCCAACCAGGCCCCAGCCATGATGTTCTTTAACCGAAGGTTAAGATCTCGCCTGGATTTGCTCAGACCAAATGTACGAAGAGATGTTGAGAGTAAGCAATTCCAGCACATCCATGAGAAGCCAACAAGGAGCTTCAATGTAGGGCAACCAGTCTTGGCCCGTGACTACCGAACAGAAAAATGGCAGCCAGGAACGATATGCACACGGCAGGGCCCACTAATGTACACAGTGGACGTTGGGGAGAGCATCGTGAGACGCCATGCTGACCAGATCCTAGAGTCACAGGAACAAGTCAACCCCATGCCTCGCCCATACGTACCTGGTGATGAACCCGACGTACAGGTTGCACCTACCCCAGAAACAGTAGCATCGGAAGCTGATGAACCAACCGACGACAGGGGGCCAGAATCGCCTCCGCACCAAGAGCAAGACACTCGGGAAAGGCGCTATCCAGAAAGGATCAGGAAGCCTCCCCAAAGACTGAATATATAAATAGACTATTTTCAGCTAATGTTGCATGTTAAAAGTGTTAATTGTAATTAGTTTGATACTTAATTGTTAAATGAGTGTTATGGTACTGTTAATCTAAGAGGGGAGGAATTGTAATGTATGTACCTTTAAGTGGGGAACTATCTTTTACAGCTCATGTATACTGCAGTACCGGCAGTGACCACACCTGTATATAGCCCTGAGTAGTAATCTGTACAGATCAGTTGCAGTGTGAGCCACGTTGAGTAAACACCTATTGTACCGTTCTTCGCAGTCTGTGTTTTATTATACACGGATGTAACAGGCTGAGGCTCCTCCAATGCTACCTTCTGGATCCCCATACCTGCCTCACTCGTAGTCACACCCTCCTGTCCCTGGCCACGGACCAAATCTGTGGTATTTAACCTGAGGGGTGTGACTGCCTCCTGGAACAAAGAGTCCAGGTAACTTTCTCCCTCCCTGAAGTATCGCAGTGTCCGAAGCTCGGACTCCAGCTCATCAACTCTGAGCCGAAGTTCATCGAGCTGCAGACACTTCTGGTCGCCACACTTTAGGAAGGATGTGAAGGCCCTTGAGAGGGTGCAGAGGAGATTTACCAGAATGGTTCCGGGGATGGGGGATCTTAGCTCCAAGGACAGGTTGGAGAAGCTGGATTTGTTTTCATTAGGGCAAAGGAGGTTGCGGGGTGATTTGATAGAGGTGTACAAGATTATGACGGGTTTGGATAGGCTAGACGGGGAAAGCCTGTTCTCACTAGTTGATGGTACAAGGACTAGGGGACACAGATTTAAGGTTTTGGGCAAGAGATACAGGGGGATGTGAGGGAAAACTTTTTTACACAGTGAGTGGTGAGGCCCTGGAACTCGCTGCCGATGGAAGTGGTGGAAGCGGAGACACTCAATGTTTTCAAGGGGAGTCTGGATAGGCACTTGAGGGAAATAAACTTGCAGGGTTACGGGGATAGAGCGGGGGAATGGGACTGACTGGATTGCTCTACAGAGAGCCGGCACGGACTCGATGGGCCGAATGTCCCCCTTCTGTGTCTCTATGACTCTATGTGGTTGCTGTGGATCACACGGGGTCCACCAGCTCCCACATGCTACAGCTGCAGCACATCACCTGCCCTGCCATCTCTATTGTATTGTATTTAAATAATTAGGTTTTCAAGTTTTGAAACACACAATTGTCTATTAATAGTTTTTAGTCTAGTTTTTAGTTTAGTTAATAACCTTGTTTAATTTATTAAATGCAGTTATATGCTTTAGGTCCTTACTGTAACTTAGCCCACAGTCCTAATTAAACCCTAGTTGTTTATTTTTTTTTTTTAACGTATCAAGCAGCACCTCTTACCCCCACCTCACCGAATTCGCTCACTCACCCAATTCCCGAGTTAAGTACTCTGTAGCAGTACTCCATAGAACTGGACTCCGTGCTACTTACCTCCCAAACATTTCTCCTTCCGCACTCAAAAGGCCGATGAATTTCAGGTCCTGATGAATGGAGTGACTCTCTGAGCTCTTGATGTGAAGTTTGGTTTGAGTTTCCCCGTCTGTCAATCCTGCCCTTCTCACAGCCTGTGAAAGGAGTTTACAAAAGCCATCACTGAGTGTCCAGGACATAAACTGACAACATTCTCTCCTCCTGCTCCCTGGCCCAAGGGGCCCGCACATGCGCCCCGCTGCACACTCGGTCTCTCAAGATGGTGGCCGTTGAGCCGGGCCTGTCACCGGGAGAAAGCCCCGCAGCCGCCGCCCCGCTCGGGGCAAACGCGGGACCCGGAGGTTCTTATTCGGGGGCTTGAGGCCTACACCGGGTGTTTATAAAGCCTCCCCGCCGGTTCCATTGCTCCCCTGCGCCTCCCCGCTCCGGAATCTTCTCTTCGCCTTCCGCTGCCATCACCCAACTGGCGGCACTGACTGCGCACGCGCGGGACCCACCCTGCCCCCACCCTGCGCCTGTGCACCAGGCCCCTGCAGCATTGATAGGGCCTATTCTAGCGCGCGGAGCATTCTGGGTAACAACCACCGCCATTGTCTCGGGCGGCCGAGGAGCGCAGAGATACATTTAGAACAAGCAACAGGAGGAGGAGGAGGAGAAAATCAATGAAAGTTGATTCCTGTGATTTCAGACACCGGGATGAGCCGCGCGGCGTCCATTGGAGCAATGCTCGGATACACTCAGCGCATGGGCAACTAGCACAATTTTGGAAGCATAGAAAGATAGAAGATAGGAGCAGGAGAAGGCCATTCGGCCCCTCGAGCCTGCTCCTCCATTCAATGAGATCATGGCTGATCATCCAAACTCAGTGCCCTGTCCCTGCCTTCTCCCCATATTCCTTGATCCCGTTAGCCTTAAGAAATATATCTAACTCCTGCTTGATCCTTCTTCGCGAGTTGGGTAGGATTAATTGGGGAATGTCACTCAAAGGGTTGACGGTGGATAGGCAATGGCAAACATTCAAAGACTGCATGGATGAACTACAGAATTTGTTCATCCCAGTTTGGCATAAAATTAAAACAAAAAAGGTGACTCACCCGTGGCTAACAAGGGAAATTAGAGATAGCATAAGATCCAAGGAGAGGACATATAAATTGGTCAGAAAATGCAGTAAACCTGAGGATTGGGAGCAGTTTAGGATTCAACAAAGGAGGACAAAGGGATTAATTAAGGGGAAAATAGAATATGAGAGTAAGCTTGCTGGGAACATAAAAACTGACTGTAAAAGCTTTTATAGATATGTGAAGAGGAAAAGATTGGTGAAGTCAAGCGTAGGTCCCTTACAGTCAGAATCAGGGGCATTTATAATGGGGAACAAAGAAATGGCAGCTCAATTAAATACATACTTTGGTTCTGTCTTCACAAAGGAGGACACAAATAACCTCCCAGAGATGTCGGGGAACTTAGGGTCTGATGAAAGGGAGGAACTGATAGAAATCAGTATTTCTAGGGAAATGGTGTTAGAGAAATTGACGGGATTGAAGGCCGATAAATCCCCAGGGCCTGATAAAAGGTACATACACAACACCTAGGATGTAGATTAAGAGAATAACTGGTCTCAGACTGCAGTACCGGCAGTGACCACCCCTGTATAAAAGGCGCTAGTAAGCCTCTGAAGTTTCAGTTTCCCGATTGACTCCTTTCAGTAAAGACTTGTTTTGTTCAACTCCTGCTGTCCGTGTCTCAATCACACACGGACATAATACTGGCGATGAGCAGATACGAACTTACCTGCAGTCTGCACCACCTCCTGGGATCCATTCCTGCAGCGAAGTGAGCAGAGGTCGAGGCCAGAAGGAAGACAGAAGCAGTAGAAACGGGCGTCGACCATGGGCATCCGCCCCTGTGTTAGCGGAGTTGAAGATTGCTGGAGAAGCTGTCGAAAGCGGGGCCTGGTTCCTGTCGATGGTGCTTCAGCTGATCGGGCTGGTGGCAGGTAGTACACTGATCCTTCCTGGGCTGCGGCGGTCGTGAACTCGAGCGGGTGGCTTGCAACGGGGCCGAGCAGCGTTGTCGGGAAGAGGAGAGAGGGTGGAGCACATAGGGCGCGGCCGGTGCTACGAAGCAGGGCTGCGTATAGACCCGAGAAGAGGGAGGCAAGAGTCCCACAGGGTTGTTCCACGATGGGAAGACTGGCTGTATCACTGCCTTTGATAATACAATAGAGGACTGGACCACATATGTGGAAAGAGTCGCGGTATATTGCGAGGCAAACGAAATAGCCGATGAGAAAAAGGCATCGGTATTGCTAAACTTAATGGGCGCTAGAACGTGCGGCCTATTGCGGGACCTGATTACTCCAGCCAAACCGAAGGCGAAGAGTTTTAACGAAATTGTTGCTGTCCTACAGGAACACCTAAACCCTGCACCGCTGTTGATAGCTGAAAGATTTAAATTCCACAGGAGAACTCAGCATAAAGATGCGAGCAATGCCGAATACCTTACGGAACTACGCAAGCTATCAAAGCACTGCCAGTTCGGAGCAGGACTGGCAGATACACTACGGGACAAATTTGTCTGTGGACTCCTGAGTGAAGGAACACAGAAGAAGTTACTCTCAGAGAAAGAGCTGACGCTAGATAAGGCTTTCAGCGTGGCAGTATCGTACGAAGCAGCAGCCAGGGGAGCTGCGGAAATTCAACAAAAGCCACAGGAATACGGCACCCACGAAATGACACGGGGTTTTGCAAAATGTTATCGCTGCGGCAGAACTAACCATGACCAGAAGGACTGCTGGTCCAAGGACAAAATATGCAGGCAATGCGGAAAGATGGGACACATTGCACGAGTTTGCAGGTCTGGGAAGAAGACCAGCGACAACAAAAAGGCTACTAAGGAACCGTACAAGAAAGTACAAAAGATGACGGACAGTAGTTCCGAAGACCAGATGAGTGATAGTGAATCCCGGAACAGGAGACTAAGCTGTCTCAAACTTCACAATGTAATCGCAAAAGAGGATCACCGAACCATTTGGGTCACCCTCACGATAGCAGGGTCCCAAGTTAAAATGGAATTGGATACAGGATCAGCGCTAACCGTCATGAATCGACGAGACTACGAGCGGCTATTCTCACACATACCCTTGAGAGAGACATCCATCGTCTTGACGACGTATACAGGGCAAAAAGTATACCCCAGAGGAAAAATAAGGGTGCCTGTCGAATACAATGGCAAGAAAATACGGAAATTGTATCTCTACATACTGCAAAATGGTGGACCACCGTTATTGGGACGTGAATGGATCAGGAAGATAAGCTTAGATTGGCACTCCATTCATGCAATGACGGTGGATGGTAAAAAAAATGAAGACGTCACTCCTGGACGATTGTCAACAATCTTAGCTAACGCCAAAGAGGTATTTCAACAAGAACTGGGCACTCTTAAAGGCGTAACCGCCTTGATAAAAATAGAAGAGAATGCAATTCCCAAGTTTTTCAAAGCAAGACCGGTACAATATGCAATTCGCCCAGCCGTCGAGGCAGAGCTGGAGAATCTGGAGAAGGCAGGCGTGTTGTCTAAGGTCGACTGGAGCGAGTGGGCAACACCCATCGTTCCTGTCATGAAGAAAACGTTAAGCAATAAGTCTGAGGAGCCAAGGAAGGTTCGCATCTGTGGGGATTTCAAGGTGACGGTGAACCCAGTCCTTCACACAGTACAATATCCTCTTCCAAGGATAGAAGACATCTTCACCTCACTGTCTGGAGGGAAGCGTTTTACAAAAATTGACCTAGCACAAGCATATTTGCAGATGGAGGTTGAAGAATCCTCTAGGAAGTATCTCACGATAAACACTCACAAAGGTCTTTACTAGTATCATCGATTGGTATTCAGAGTAGCATCGGCTCCGGCGATATGGCAAAGAACGATGGAACAAGTCCTGCAAGGGATTCCGGGGACTCAGTGTTACTTGGACGACATCCTTGTGACAGGTGAAGATGACAGTGAACACCTTAACAACCTAGAACAGGTGCTCACTAGACTACGGGAACATGGGCTACGAGCCAACCGCCCCAAGTGCGAGTTTTTTAAGAAACAGATATCGTATTGTGGCCACGTGATTGATGAAGAGGGGTTACATAAGTCCCCTGACAAAATTGAAGCGGTTGTTAAGGCCCCAGCGCCTGAAAATGTGTCGCAACTGAGGTCATTCCTCGGATTGGTGAATTACTACCATAAGTTTTTGCCGAATTTGTCGACAATCCTGCACCCACTGAACGCCCTGCTACGAACGGGAGTAGCATGGAAATGGAGCAATGACTGTAAGCGGGCCTTTCAGAAGAGTAAGGACTTAATCACTTCAAGAGAAGTATTGGCTCACTACAACCCAGCCCTGCCGATCAGATTGGCGTGTGATGCGTCTCCCTACGGCATTGGGGCGGTACTGTCACATAAATTCCTTGACGGTTTAGAGAGGCCGATAGCTTTTGCGTCACACTCGTTAACTTCTGCCGAGCGTAACTACGCCCAGATTGACAGAGAGGCCCTCAGCCTAGTGTGGGGGGTGAAGAAGTTCAATCACTACCTGCACGGTCAAAAATTTACTCTACTAACCGATCATCAATCTCGTCTCCATTTTCAACTCTCAGAAGGGCGTACCGATGATGACAGCGCAACGGCTGCAGAGGCGGTCCCTTTTCCTAGGGGCACACCAATATGACATTGAGTACAAAGGAACTAAACAGCATGGGAATGCTGATGGATTGTCACGCCTACCGTTGCTGATGGTGGAAGAAGACCTTGCAGTGGATCCAATGGAGTTATTCCACTCGACCATAGTCGAATGTCTCCCTGTGACGAATGCAAACATAGAAAAGGAAACACGGAATGACCCGACACTATCACGGGTCTATGATTTAACGGTGAAGGGATGGCCAGCACATGGCGAACCACTGCTGCCAGCATTCTCGCCGAGAAGAGAACAGCTGTCAGTGTGCAGAGGAACCTTGATGTGTGGATCCAGAGAAGTAATTCCACCTAAGTTGACGGATAGAGTGCTCAATGAGCTTCATGAGGGTCATCTGGGTGGGGTAAAAATGAAGAACTTAGGCAGAGCGTTTGTGTGGTGGCCGGGAATCGATAGAGAAATCGAAGAGATGACCAAGAGCTGTGCAGGATGCCAGAAGGTCCAAAACGCCCCACCACAAGCTCCTCTACATCCATGGGAGTGGCCCTCATCTCCATGGCAAAGGGTGCACATTGATTTTGCTGGTCCCTTCATGGACTCGATGTTTTTAATTGCGGTGGATGCACAAAGTGGCCAGAGGTAATAAAAATGTCCTCAACCACCACGGAAAAAACTATCACAGTTTTACGAACCATATTCGCCAGGGATGGGCTGCCTGAACAGATTTGCTCTGACAATGGACCACAGTTTGTGTCTGAAGAGTTCCGGAGGTTCTTAAAGAACATTGGTGTTAAGCATTACACATCTGCCCCATATCATCCAGCCACTGGCTGAGAGGTTTGTTCAAACATTCAAGAAGGCTATCAAGGCAATGTGTAATGAAGATATACCCCTACAACACAAGGTGGACAACTTCTTGTTTGCCTACCGGAATGCGACACATGCGGTTACCAACCAAACTCCAGCCATGATATTCTTCAATCGAAGACTACGATGCCGCTTGGATTTGGTTAAGCCAAACGTCCGAAGAGATGTGGAGAACAGGCAGTTTCAGAATATGAATGAAAGGCCGACCAGGAGTTTTAAGATAGGGCAACCAGTTTTGGCCCGGGACTACTGCACTGAGAAATGGCAGCCAGGAACGATTTGTACACGGCAAGGACCTCTCATGTATACCGTGGACGTTGGAGAGAGCATTGTAAGATGACATGCTGACCAGATTCTAGAGTCACTGGAAAACGTCAACTCCACACCACGATCTGAAACACCTGGTAATGAAGTCGACGTACCAATGGCAGCTACCGCAGAATCGGTGATATTGGAAGCAGATGAACCAAACAACGACATTGATCCCGACTCAACCTTGCCAGAGGAACCTGATACCCGAAAGAGGCGTTATCCAGACAGAATCAGGAAGCCTCCTCAAAGACTGAACTTATAATTGCTTAAACTTAACCAATGTATCTAGCAACAGTAATTGTGATTATAATTCGTTATCATTTAGTTGTTAGATGAATGTTATGTACTGTTTATCTAAAAGGGGAGGAATTGTTGTGTATGTACCTTTAAGAGAATAACTGGTCTCAGACTGCAGTACTGGCAGTGACCACCCCTGTATAAAAGGTGCTAGTAAGCCTCTGTAGTTTCAGTTTCCCGATTGACTCCTTTCAGTAAAGACTTGTTTTGTTCAACTCCTGCTGTCCGTGTCTCAATCATACACGGGCATAATACTAGGGTACTTAAGGAAGTGGCCCTAGAAATAGTGGATGCACTGCTGGTCATCTTCCAAAATTCTATAGACTCTCGAACAGTTCCCATGGATTGGAGGGTAGCTAATGTTACCCCACTGTTCAAAAAAGGTGGTAGAGAGAAAACGGGGAATTATAGACCGGTAAGCCTGACATCGGTAGTGGGGAAAGTGCTAGAGTCCATTATAAAAGATGTAATAGCAGAGCATTTGGAAAACAGTGACCGGATCGGATAAAGTCAACATGGATTTAAAAAAAGGTAAATCGTGCTTGACTAATCTACTAGAATTTATTGAGGATGTAACTGGTAAAATAGATAAGGGAGAACCAGTGGATGTGGTGTATTTGGACTTTCAGAAGGCTTTCGATAAGGTCCCACATAAGAGATTAGCGTGCAAAATTAAAGCACATGGGATTGGGGGCAAGGTATTGACTTGGATAGAGAACTGGTTGGCAGACAGGAAGCAAAGAATTGGAATAAACGGGTCTTTTTCCGAGTGGCAGGCAGTGACTCGTGGGGTACTGCAGGGATCGGCGCTAGGACCCCAGCTATTCACAATATATATAAATGATCTGGACAAGGGAACTAGATGTAAGAAGGCAAATGGTATGATGGCCTTCGTAGCGAGAGTGTTTGAGTACAGGAACAAGGATGTCTTGCTGCAGTTGTACAGGGCCTTGGTGAGGCCACATCTTGAGTATTGTGTGCAGTTTTAGTCACCTTATCTGAGGAAGGATTTTCTTGCCATGGAAGGAGTGCAGCGAAGATTCACCAGGCTGATACCTGGGATCGCAGGAATGTTGTATGAGGAGAGATTGGGTCGATTGGGCTTGTACTCGCTGGAGTTTAGAAGAATGAGAGGGGATCTCATTGAAACTTATAACATTCTAACAGGACTAGACAGGCTAGATGCAGGAAGGATGTTCCCGATGGTCGGGGAGTCCAGAACCAGGGATCACAGTCTAAGGATAAGGGGTAAGCCATTTAGGACAGAGATGAGGAGGAATTTCTTCACCCAGAGAGTGGTGAACCTGTGGAATTCTCTACCACAGAAGGCAGTGGAGGCCAATTCATTAAATATATTCAAGAAGGAGTTGGATATATTTCTTAAGGCTAAAGGGATCAAGGGATATGGGGAGAAGGCAGGGACCAGGTACTGAATTTGGATGATCAGCCATGATCTCATTGAATGGCGGAGCAGGCTCGAGGGGCCGAATGGCCTACTCCTGCTCCTATCTTCTATGTTTCTATGAACCCCAGGACCAGGCCCCTACGGGGAATAGGTATGCAGATCTAGCCGCAAAACTAGCTGCGGAAGAAATGCAACCAGAGGACGCGTTCAAAAACAAAATAAGTATGGTCAGGATAGTCAGTGGGGTACAGGAAGTGAATATAATGGAGCTACAAGAAAATACTAGTAAAGAGCAAAAGGAGAAATGGAGACAAGCTGGCGTGCAATTACAAGAGGGAATTTGGAAATGGGGCCCCCGTAACCAGGTGGTGGCACTGGAATGTTGTAGACAACTGATGGCGCTATACCATGGTGTAACACATACTGGCAGAAGTAACATGTTGCACCTACTGACACAGTACTGGTGGTGGCCAAAGATAGGTCGGAAAGTAGCGAAATATTGCCACCGCTGTATAATATGCGCAAGAATAATGTAGGACAGAGATGTTGAGTTAGAGTAGCAAACCAACCCAGGCCCCAAGGACCCTGGGAAAACTTACAAATTGACTTTACCGGCCCCTTAGCGCAGGACCGGGGGAAGAAATATTGCCTGGTAATAATTGACCAATTTACCAGGTGGGTGGAAGCCTTTGCCACCCGAGACTGCTCTGCAAAAACAGTTGCAGTAATATTGGCTACCGAGGTTATACCCCGTTGGGGAGTGCCTTTGCAAATTGACCCAGACAACGGCACTCATTTCACTGGCAAAATAATGAAAGAAATCTGTAAGCTGCTACATGTGACACAAAAATATCACGTACCATATCACCCCCAGAGCTCGGGGATGGTAGAAAGAATGAATAGGACACTGAAAAACGCGCTGACAAAAGTCATCCAAGAAACAGGGAGGGGATGGTGGAAATTATTACCCAGCATACTAATGAGGCTGCGAGCCACCCCGGGACGAACGACCGGACTGACCCCCTATGAATTAATGACAGGACGAGCTATGAGACTACCAGAGGATTTGGCTGGAGGGGTGGGAGAACCAGGACCAGTACAAGATAGATTAAGGCGATACTTAGTACAACTAAATCAGGAGGTACAAGCACTAAATAAAGAAGTGAGGAACCAACAACAGATTAAAGATCTAGAAAGGCAGAATGCTGGACTTAAGCCAGATGAGTTGCCCAGAATAGGTCAACAAGTAATGACGCAAGTTATCGGAAGAAAGGGAATGGGGCCCGTTGGATGGGGCCATGCACTGTATTAATGACAAGTGATACGTGTGTTTGTCTACAGGAACCAATGGGTATGTGATGGAAGCAATGGACCCAGGTGAAACCATTTAACACTAAAGACCCCCATTCTACCCTCTCCTCTAGGAGAAAGAGCTCGGAACACGACCAGACCTCAGTTTAAATTACAGATAAACATGGATCCAGTCGACCCTTTATATCAGAGGGTCTGTCTCGGGGAGAAGAAGCTCTCCCGGTTTACCCTTACACCTGAGAACTCATTTTTAATGCGGAAGCAAGTCATCCTCGGTTCCGAGGGACTGCCTAAGAAGAAAGAAGAAGATATAATTGGAGTAAGGCTTCTTTACTGCTGTACTCAAATCCTCTTGTAATGAAGGCCAGCATACCATTTGCTTTCTTAACTGCCTTTCACGACCACCGGACGTCCCAAAGCGCTTTACAGCCAATGAAGTACTTTTGAAGTGTAGTCACTGTTGTAATGTGGGAAACGCGGCAGCCAATTTGCGCACAGCAAGCTCCCACAAACAGCAATGTGATAATGACCAGATAATGTTTTTTCGTCATGTTGATTGAGGGATAAATATTGGGCTCAAAACACCGGGGATAACTTCTTCGAAATAGCACCACGGGATCTTTTACATCCACCTGAGGGGGCAGACGGGTGTAGTGTATGTGCCTTTAAGAGCCCCATGTGTACTGTAATGCCGGTAACGGCCACTCGGGCTATATAAGCCTGTATATTGTGTTGTATCAGTTAGTTCCCCTCCAGACTTTGTTTAGTAAACACCTATGAAACCAACTCCTGTCTTCAGTGTCTCTATCAACACACAGACACAACAGTGGCGACAAATTGGAAACGGACTTACCTGCAATTCGGCAGCACCTCAAGAACATCGATTCCTCTGGTGTCCAAAGTTGAAGAAAAATCAAGAAAAAGAAAAAGCTGTGGTTTCACCAGCTAGCCAAGCTGGTGGCAGGTACTGCAATAATCCTTCCTGGGCGTCGGGCTGGGGCTCCAGCGGCTGGCTCTACAGATAGGCCAAGCAGCGAAAGCGGAGGCAAGCAGTAACAGACGGGGAGGGAGCACTCGGGAGACGGCCGGCGCTGCAAGCAGGTTGGCGTTCAGACCTAGAGAGTCCGGCGGGAATGAGTCTCCAACTGTAAATAAATAAATAAAAAGAACGGAAACTGCGGGAAACAGCGTTGTCATCGGCAGCAGCGGCGGGGAAGCGCGGGAAGTGCCATATCTTTTCTGCAGAAAAGAAAGAAAAGCGCGGGAAGCGCCATTTTATTTCTAGGATGCCTAAGTCTGGCAATATTGATGCTTTTGATAACGAGATAGAGGATTGGACCACATATGTGGAAAGAGTGGAGGTATATTGCACCGCAAATGGAATAGAAGATGAAAAAAAAGCTTCAGTACTGCTAAATCTAATGGGCGCAAAGACATACGGGCTGTTACGAAATTTAATCACTCCAGCCAAACCAAAGGAGCACTTAAACCCAACACCGCTGCTGATAGCGGAACGATACAAATTCTTCAAGAGAAATCAACACAAGAATGAAAGTAACGCTGATTACCTTACCGAATTAAGAAAGCTATCAAAACACTGCCAATTCGGGGCAGGACTAGCAGATTATCTTAGAGACAAATTCGTCTGCGGTCTCTTAAGTGAAGGAACACAGAAAAGGCTGCTTTCTGAAAAAGATTTAACACTGGACAAGGCTTTCAGTATGGCTGTATCATACGAAGCAGCCGCAAGAGGAGCTGCAGAGATACAACAAAAGACACAGGACTTCGGCACCCATGAAATGACACAGGGTATCGAGAGATGTTATCGCTGCGGCAGATCCACTCATGACCAGAGGGACTGCTGGTTCAAGGACAAAGCATGCAGGCAATGCAGAAAGATTGGACACATCAAGACAGTGGGAGACTTTCAGAAGGGAAATAGAGAGAGTACAACGCCAACATGTTCCTGTAAAGGTCAAGGGTGGGACCAACAAGCAAAGGGAACCTTGGATGACAAGGGATATACAAAAATGCATTAGAAATAAAAGGGGGGCTTTTGGCAGTTACAAAAGACTAAAGACGGAAGAAGCCCGAGAGGAGTATAAAAAGTGCAGGGGCATACTTAAAAAAGAAATTAGGAGGGCGAGGAGGGGCCATGAAATAACACTGGCGAACAAAATAAAGGAAAATCCTAAGATGTTTTATAAGTATATTAAGGGCAGGAGGATAACCAGGGAAAGGGTAGGGCCCATTAGGGACCAAAGTGGCAATCTGTGTGTAGAGCCAGATGATGTAGGCGGGGTTTTAAATGAATTTTTTGCATCTGTGTTCACTATGGAGAGAGACGATGCAGACATAGAAATCGGGCAAGGGGACTGTGACATACTTGAACATATTAGCATCGAGAGGGAGGAGGTGCTAGCGGTTTTAGCAGGCCAAAAAGTGGATAAATCCCCAGGCCTGGACGAGATGTATCCCAGGCTGCTGTGGGAGGCAAAGGAGGAGATTGCAGGGGCTCTGACACAAATTTTCAGAACCTCTCTGGCCACAGGGGATGTACCAGAGGACTGGAGAACAGCTAATGTAGTACCATTATACAAGAAGGGTAGCAGGGATAAACCAGGGAATTACAGGCCAGTGAGCCTAACATCTGTGGTAGGGAAATTATTGGAAAAAATTCTGAGGGACAAAATTAGTCTCCACTTGGAGAGGCAAGGATTAATCGGGGATAGTCAGCATGGCTTTGTCAAGGGTAAATCATGTCTGACAAATCTGATTGAATTTTTCGAGGGGGTGACTACGGGGGTGGATGAGGGAAATGCTGTGGATGTGGTTTACATGGACTTCAGTAAAGCTTTTGACAAAGTCCCGCATAGGAGACTGGTCAAGAAGGTAAGAGCCCATGGGATCCAGGGTGCCTTGGCGCATTGGATCCTAAACTGGCTGAGTGGCAGGAGGCAGAGGGTGATGGTCGAAGGATGCTTTTGTGACTGGAAGCCTGTGTCCAGTGGGGTACCTCAGGGATCGGTGCTGGGTCCCTTGTTGTTTGTGATCTACATAAATGATTTGGATGAGAATGTAAAAGGTATGATCAGTAAGTTCGCAGATGACACGAAAATTGGTGGGGTGGTAAATTGCGAGGAGGAAAGCCTCAGGCTACAGGACGATATAAACGGGTTGGTCAGATGGGCGGAAAAGTGGCAAATGGAATTTAACCCTGAAAAGTGCGAGGTGATGCATTTTGGACGGACAAATAAGGCAAGGGAATACACAATGAGTGGTAGGACCCTAGGAAGTACAGAGGGTCAGAGGGACCTTGGTGTACATGTACATAGATCTCTGAAGGCAGCGGAACAGGTAGATAAGGTGGTTAAAAAGGCATATGGGATACTTGCCTTCATTAGCTGAGGCATAGAATATAAGAGCAGGGAGGTTATGATGGAGCTGTACAAGGCACTGGTGAGGCCACAGCTGGAGTACTGTGTGCAGTTCTGGTCGCCTCACTATAGGAAGGATGTGATTGCTTTGGAGAGGGTGCAGAGAAGATTCACCAGAATGTTACCTGGGATGGAGCGCCTCAGCTATGAAGAAAGACTAAACAGGCTGGGGTTGTTTTCCTTGGAGCAAAGAAGGCTGAGGGGGGACCTGATTGAGGTGTACAAAATGATGAGGGGCATAGATAGGGTAGATAAAGAGGAACTTTTCCCCTTAGTAGGGGGGTCAATAACAAGGGAGCATAGATTCAGGGTAAGGGGCAGGAGATTTAGAGGGGATTTGAGGAGGAACTTTTTCACCCAGAGGGTGGTTGGAATCTGGAACTCACTGCCTGAAAGGGTGGTAGAGGCAGGAACCCTCACAACATTCAAGAAGCATTTGGATGAGCACTTGAAATGCCATTGCATACAAGGCTATGGACCAAATGCTGGAAAATGGGATTAGACAGGACAGGGGTGGATGGGCGGCGCGGACACGATGGGCCGAAGGGCCTCTTTCTGTGCTGTAAAACTCTATGACTATGACTCTATGGCACGGGTATGCCGATCTGGACAAAACAAATCCACAGACAGGAAAAAAAAAAACAATAAAGAAAAGTACAGAAAGGTACAAATGATGACGGACAGTAGCTCCGAAGACCAGAAGAGCGATAGCGACTCCGAAAACAAGAGACTAAGCTGTCTCAAATTACATAATGTAATTGCCAAAGACGATTACCAGACCATTTGGGTTACCCTTACGATAGCAGGCTCCCCAGTTAAAATGGAGCTAGATACAGGATCAGCTCTGACCGTCATAAATCGACGGGATTACGAGCGGCTATTTCCGCATATACCTTTAAAAGACACATCCATTATCTTGAAAACATATACGGGGCAGAAAGTATACCCCAAAGGAAAAATAAGGGTGCCTGTTGTATACAACGGCAAGGAAATACAAAAGTTGTATTTATACATTCTACAAGATGGTGGTCCACCGCTGTTGGGACGTGAATGGATCAGGAAAATACGTTTAGACTGGCACTCCATTCAGGCACTGACGGTGACCAGTAAGAAAAAAAACGATGATGATGTCATACCTAAACGATTAAAAGACATCTTGGCCAACGTCAAAGAAGTGTTTCAAGAGAAACTCGGAACCTTGAAAGGCATCACCGCCTCAATAAAAGTGGAAGATGCAGCAATTCCCAAGTTTTTTAAGGCAAGACCGGTGCCATACGCAATTCGTCCAGCAGTCGAGGCAGAGCTGGAGAATTTGGAAAAGGCAGGCGTATTATCCAAAATAGATTGGAGCGAGTGGGCAACACCCATCGTTCCAGTCATGAAGAAAGCATTGAATAATGATAAATCTGAAGAACAGAGAAAAATTCGCATCTGTGGAGACTTCAAGGTGACTGTAAACCCGGTCCTTCACACGGTACAGTATCCTCTTCCGAGGATAGAAGATATTTTCGCCTCAATATCCGGAGGGAAACGTTTCACCAAAATTGACTTGGCACAGGCATATCTACAGATGGAGGTTGAAGAGGCCTCTAAAAAATCTCACGATAAATACACACAAAGGTCTGTACCAGTACAATCGACTGGTTTTCGGAGTAGCATCCGCTCCAGCTATCTGGCAAAGAGCTATGGAGCAAGTCCTCCAAGGGATTCCAGGGACTCAATGCTACCTAGACAACATCCTTGTAACAGGAGAAAACGACAACGAGCACCTTGCCAATTTGGAGCAGGTGCTCACTAGGCTCAGAGAACGGGGCCTACGAGCAAATCGCCCCAAGTGCGAATTTTTCCAAAATCAAATATCATATTGTGGCCACATAAATAATAATGAAGGGTTGCATAAGTCACCTGAAAAAATTGAAGCGGTCATAAAAGCCCCAGCACCTGAAAATGTTTCACAATTAAGGTTGTTCCTGGGATTAATAAATTACTATCATAAATTTTTACCAAACTTATCAACTCTTCTACACCCTCTTAATGAACTGCTATAAACAGGAGTAATTTGGAAATGGAGCGAAGACTGTAAACGTGCCTTCCATAAATGCAAAGACTTAATCACGTCCAAAGAAGTTTTGGCTCATTAGAGTCATAGAGTCATAGAGTAATACAGCACGGATAGAGGCCCTTCGGCCCATCGTCTCCATGCCGGCCATCAAGCCCTGTCTAATCTAATCCCATATTCCAGCATTTGGCCCGTAGCCTTGTATGCTATGGCATTTCAAATGCTCATCCAAATGCTTCTTAAATGTTGTGAGGGTTTCTGCCTCCACAACCCTTTCAGGCAGTGAGTTCCAGACTCCAACCACCCTCTGGGTGAAAAAGTTCTTTCTCAAATCCCCTCTAAACCTCCCGCCCTTTACCTTGAATCTATGCCCCCTAGTTATTGACCCCTCTACTAAGGGGAAAAGCTCCTCAGCATCCATCCTATCTATGCCCCTCACAATTTTGTACACCTCAATCATGTCCCCCCTCAGCCTCCTCTGCTCCAAGGAAAACAAACCCAATCTGCCCAGTCTCTCTTCATAGCTGAAGCGCTCCAGCCCTGGTAACATCCTGGTGAACCTCCTCTGCACCCTCTCTAACGCGATCACATCTTTCCTGTAGTGTGGCGACCAGAACTGCACACAGTATTCCAGCTGTGGCCTAACCAGTGTTTTATACAGCTCCATCATAACCTCCTTGCTCTTATATTCTATGCCTCGGCTAATGAAGGCAAGTATCCCATATGCCTTTTTTACCACCTTATCCACCTGTTCCGCCGCCTTCAGGGATCTGTGTACCTGCACACCCAGATCCCTCTGACCCTCCGTCTTGCCTAGGGTCTTACCATTCATTGTGTATTCCCTTGCCTTGTTAGACCCCCCAAAGTGCATCACCTCGCACTTTTCCGGGTTAAATTCCATTTGCCACTGTTCCGCCCATCTGACCAACCCATCTATATCGTTCTGCAGACTGAGGCTACCCTCCTCGCTATTTACCACCCTACCAATTTTAGTATCATCCGCGAATTTACTGATCATACCCTTTACATTCATATCCAAGTCATTAATGTAGACCACAAACAGCAAGGGACCCAGCACCGATCCC
This sequence comes from Somniosus microcephalus, assembly GCF_052327205.1. Lineage (NCBI taxonomy): Eukaryota > Metazoa > Chordata > Chondrichthyes > Squaliformes > Somniosidae > Somniosus > Somniosus microcephalus. Next base: position 925,680 of record NC_140993.1, read on the forward strand.
TGTGGTACCCCACTGGCCACAGGTTTCCAGTCACAAAAACAACCTTCGACCATCACCCTCTGCCTTCTGCCACTAAGCCAGTTTTGTATCCAATGTGCCAAGGCACCCTGGATTCCATGGGCTCTTACCTTCTTGACCAGTCTCCTGTGCGGGACTTTATCGAAGGCCTTACTGAAATCCATGTATACCACATCCACTGCGTTACCCTCATCCACACACCTAGTCACCCCCTCAAAAAATTCAATCAAATTAGTCAGACATGATCTTCCCTTGACAAAGCCATGTTGACTATCCCTGATTAATCCTTGCCTCTCCAAGTGGAGACAAATTTTGTCCCTCAGGATTTTTTCCAGTAATTTTCCTACCACTGATGTTAGGCTCACTGGCCTGTAGTTCCCCGGTTTTTCCCTACTACCCTTCTTGAATAATGGTACGACATTAGCGGTTCTCCAGTCCTCTGGCACATCCCCTGTGGCCAGAGAGGTCCTGAATATATGTGTTAGAGCCCCCGCAATCTCCTCCTTTGCCTCACACAGCAGCCTGGGGTACATTTCATCCGGGCCTGGGGATTTATCCATTTTTAGGCCAGCTAAAACCGCCAATACCTCCTCCCTCTCGATGTTAATATGTTCGAGCATATCACAGTCCCCCCGCCCTATTTCTATGTCTACATCGTCCTTCTCCATAGTGAAAACAGATGCAAAAAATTCATTTAGAACCCCTCCTACATCTTCCGGCTCCACACACAGATTGCCACTTTTGTCCCTAATGGGCCCTATTTTTTCCCTAGTTATCCTTTTACCCTTAATATACTTATAAAACATCTTCGGATTTTCCTTTATTTTGCTCGCCAGTGTTATTTCATGGCCCCTCCTTGATCTCCTAATTTCTTTTTTAAGTATCCCCCTGCACTTTTTGTACTCCTCTAGGGCTTCCTCCGTCTTTAGCCTTTTGTATCTACCAAAAGCCCTCCTTTTTTTCCTAATCCATTCCCGTATATCCCCTGACATCCACGGTTCCCTGTGGTTTTTGGAACCACTCTTGACATTTATGGGAACATGTTGCCCTTGTATGATCTCAATCTCCCTTCTGAAAGCCTCCCATTGCTCCGATGCGGATTTTCCTACAAGCTACAACCCATCACTGCCAATCAGACTGGCATGCGATGCATCCCCTTACGGCGTAGGAGCAGTATTATCGCATAAATTCCCTGATGGCTCAGAACGGCCGATAGCTTTTGCATCACGCTCATTGAACTCAGCTGAGCGTAACTATGCCCAAATCGACAGGGAAGCAGTCAGCCTGGTATGGGGAGTGAAGAAATTCAACCATTACCTACACGGACAAAAATTTACCTTGTTGACTGACCATCAACCCCTTATCTCCATATTCAACCCTAAAAAGGGTGTTCCCATTACGACAGCGCAAAGGCTACAGAGGTGGTCCCTTTTTCTAGGGGCACACCAATACAACATAGAATACAAAGGATCAAAACAGCATGGGAATGCTGACGGGTTATCGCGCCTACCGTTGCCAACAGTAGAAGAAGCACCTACCGTAGACCCAGTGGAGATTTTCCACTCTAACATAGTCGAATGTCTACCAGTAACAAATTCTGCCATTGAAAGGGAAACTAGAAATGACCCGACTCTCACGAGTCTACGATTTAACAGTGAAGGGATGGCCAGCACATTGCGAGAATGCTGGCAACAGTGGTTCGCCAAGAAGAGAACAGCTGTCAGTGTGCCGAGGAACCTTGATGTGTGGATCCAGAGTGGTGATTCCACCCAAACTCCAGGATAAAGTTCTAAAGGAGCTTCATGAGGGGCATCTGGGTGGAGTGAAAATGAAGAACCTAGCCAGGGCGTTTGTATGGTGGCCAGGTATCGATGGAGACATCGAAGAAATGACCAAGAGCTGCCTAGGATGCCAGAAGGTCCAAAACGCTCCACCCCAAGCCCCTCTACATCCATGGGAGTGGCCCTCATCTCCCTGGAAAAGGGTACACATCGACTTTGCTGGTCCATTTATGGACTCAATGTTCTTAATCGCGGTTGATGCACACTCCAAGTGGCCGGAGGTAATAAAGATGTCCTCCACCACCACGGAAAAAACCATCACAGTATTTGTTGTGTCCGTGTGTAGATAAAGACACTGAAGACAGGAGTTGGTTCATAGGTATTTACTAAGCAAGTCTGGGGGGGGGGGGTTTCTAAAGGATATACACAATACACAGGCTTATATAGCCCAAGTGGCAATTACCGGCATTACGCACACCTGGGGCTCTTAAAGGCACATACACCACAATTCCTCCCCTTCTAGCTAACTAGTACATCATATTTTAAGTAATTATTAATTACATGTTATATGCAAAATAATATATATTGCTGTATTAATTAATTATAAGTTAGTCTCTCAGGAGGCTTCCTGACTCGGTCCGGATAACGCCTCGGGGGTGTAGTAGTTTCTGGTGGTGTAGTAGGTTCTTCTGGCAAGGCTGATTCGGCTTGAAGGCCAGTGTCGGGTTCATCGGGCTCCAGTATCACCGGATCGGAGGTAGATATGGGTATCTCCACTTCATCGTTAGATGTATAGAGTGGTGGTGTAGGTTGTCCCTTTTCGGATGACTTGATGATTTGGTCAGCATGGCGCTTTATTATGCTGTCTCCGATGTCCACGGTATACATCAGTGGTCCTAATCGTGTGCAGATAGTTCCAGGCTGCCATTTCTCGGTACGGTAGTCCCGGGCCAAAACCGGTTGGCCTATCTGGAAGGCCCTAGTTGGCCTTTCATTCATGCCCTGAAACTGCCGGTTCTCCACGTCCCTTCGGATGTTGGGCTTGACCAAATCCAGCCGGCATCTTAGGTTTCTATTGTAGAACATCATGGCGGGAGTTTGGTTAGTAACCATATGCGTTGCATTCCTATATGCAAATAAGAAGTTATCCACCTTGTGCTGAAGTTTTATGTCTTCATTACCCATGGCGTTGATGGCCTTCTTGAAGGTCTGGACAAACCTTTCAGCCAATCCATTGGTGGCGGGATGGTATGGGGCGGACGTGTAGTGCTTTACCCCATTGTTCTTTAAGAACTTTCTGAATTCTTCGGACACAAATTGCGGTCCATTATCAGAACATATCTGCTCCGGCAGCCCATTCCTGGCAAATATGGTCCTTAATACTGTGATGGTTTTTTCCGTGGTGGTGGAGGACATCTTTATTACCTCCGGCCACTTGGAGTGTGCATCAACTGCGATTAAGAACATTGAGTCCATAAATGGACCAGCAAAGTCGATGTGCACCCTTTGCCAAGGAGATGAGGGCCACTCCCATGGATGTAGAGGGGCCTGTGGCGGAGCATTTTGGACCTTCTGGCATCCTAGGCAGCTCTTGGTCATGTCTTCGATGTCTCCATCGATACCTGGCCACCATACAAATGCCCTAGCTAGGTTCTTCATTTTCACTCCACCCAGATGCCCCTCGTGAAGCTCCTTTAGCACTTTATCCTGGAGTTTGGGTGGAATCACCACTCTGGATCCACACGTCAAGGTTCCTCGGCACACTGACAGCTGTTCTCTTCTTTGCGAGAATGCTGGCAACAGCGGTTCGCCCTTTCAATGGCAGAATTTGTCACCGGTAGACATTCCACTATGGTAGAGTGGAATATCTCTACTGGGTCTACTGTAGGTGCCTCTTCTATCGTTGGCAACGGTAGGCGTGATAAACCGTCAGCATTCCCATGCTGTTTTGACCCTTTGTATTCAATGTTGTATTGGTGTGCCCCATAGAAAAAGGGACCACCTCTGTAGTCTTTGTGCCGTCATAATGGGACACCTTTTTTAGGGTTGAACATGGAGATGAGGGGTTGATGGTCAGTCAGCAAGGTAAATTTTTGTCCGTGTAGGTAATGGTTGAATTTCTTCACTCCCCATACCAGGCTGAGTGCTTCCCTGTCTATCTGGGCATAGTTACGCTCAGCTGAGTTCAATGAGCGTGACGCAAAAGCTATCGGTCGTTCCGAGCCATCAGGGAATCTATGGGACAATACCGCTCCTATGCCGTAAGGGGATGCATCGCACGCCAGTCTGATTGGTAGTGATGGGTTGTAATGAGCCAAAATTTTCTCGGATGTGATTAAGTCTTTACATTTATGGAAGGCCCGTTTACAGTCTTCGTTCCATTTCCAAATCACTCCTGTCTGTAGAAGATCATTAAGAGGGTGTAGAATAGTTGATAAGTTCGGTAAAAATTTATGATAGTAATTTATTAATCCCAGGAATGACCTTAATTGTGAAACATTTTCAGGTGCTGGGGCTTTTATAACTGCTTCAATTTTTTCAGGTGACTTATGCAACCCTTCCTTATTAATTATGTGGCCACAATATGATATCTGATTTTGGAAAAATTCGCACTTGGGGCGATTTGCTCGTAGGCCCCGTTCTTTCAGGCTAGTGAGCACCTGCTCCAAATTGGCAAGGTGCTCGTTGTCGTTTTCTCCTGTTATAAGGATGTCGTCTAGGTAGCATTGAGTCCCCGGAATCCCTTGCAGGACTTGCTCCATAGCTCTTTGCCAGATAGCTGGAGCTGATGCTATTCCAAAAACCAGTCGATTGTACTGCTACAGGCCTTTGTGTGTGTTTATTGTGAGATACTTTTTAAGAGGTCTCTTCAACCTCCATCTGTAGATATGCCTGTGCCAAGTCAATTTTTGTGAAACGTTTCCCTCTGGATAGTGAGGCGAAAATATCTTCTATCCTCGGAAGAGGATACTGTACCGTGTGAAGGACCGGGTTTACAGTCACCTTAAAGTCCCCACAGATGCGAATTTTTTTCTGTTCCTCAGAGTTATTTTTCAATGTTTTTTTCATGACTGGAATGATGGGTGTTGCCCATTCGCTCCAATCTGTTTTGGATAATACGCCTGCCTTTTCCAAATTCTTCAGCTCTGCCTCGACTGCCGGACGTATTGCGTATGGCACCGGTCTTGCCTTAAAAATTTTTGGAATTGCTGTATCTTCCACTTTTATTGAGGCAGTGATGCCTTTCAAGGTTCCTAGTTTCTCTTGAAACACTTCTTTGGCGTTGGCCAAGATGTCTTTTAATCGTTCAGGTATGATGTCATCATTGTTTTTTTCCTTACTGGTCACCGTCAGTGCCAGTGCCAGTGCCTGAATGGAGTGCCAGTCTAAACGTATCTTCCTTATCCATTCACGTCCCAACAACGGTGGACCACCATCTTGTAGAATGTATAAATACAACTTTTGTATTTCTTTGCCGTTGTATACCACAGGCACCCTTATTTTTCCTTTGGGGTATACTTTCTGCCCCGTATATGTTTTTCAGATAATGGATGTGTCTTTTAGAGGTATATGCGAAAATAGCCTCTCGTAATCTCGTCGATTTATTACGGTTAGAGCTGATCCTGTATCTAGCTCCATTTTAACTGTGGACCCTGCTATTGTGAGGGTAACCCAAATGGTTTGGTAATCCTCTTTGGCAAGTACATTATGTAATTTGAGACAGCTTAGTCTCTTGTTTCCGGAGTCGCTATCGCTATTCTGGTCTTCGGAGCTATTGTCCGTCATCATTTGTACCTTCCTGTACTTTTCTTTATTGATTTTTTTTTTTCTGTCAGTGGATTTATTTTGCCCAGATTGGCATACCCGTGCAATGTGTCCAATCTTACCACATTGCCTGCATGCTTTGCCCTTGAACCAGCAGTCCCTCTGGTTATGGGTGGATCTGCCGCAGCGATAACATCTTCCGAACTCACAGTGTGTCATTTTATGGGTGCCGAAGTCCTGTGTCTCTTGTTGTATCTCTGCAGCTCCTTTTGCTGCTGCTTCGTATGATACAGCCATACTGAAAGCTTTGTCCAATGTTAAATCTTTTTCAGAAAGCAGTCATTTTTGTGTTCCTTCACTTAAGAGACCGCAAACAAATTTGTCTCGAAGATAACCCGATAGTCTTGCTCCGAATTGGCAGTACTTTGATAGCTTTCTTAATTCGGTTAGGTAATCAGCGTTACTTTCATTCTTGTGTTGATTTCTCTTGAAGAACTTGAATCGTTCCGCTATCAGCAGCGGTGTTGGGTTTAAATGCTCCTGCAGGGTATCAACAATTTCTTTAAAAGTCTTGTCCTTTGGTTTGGCTGGAGTGATTAAATTTCGTAACAGCCCGTATGTCTTCGCGCCCATTAAGTTCAGAAGTACTGAAGCTTTTTTTTCATCTGTTATTCCATTTGCAGTGCAATAAACCTCTACTCTTTCCACGTATGTGGTCCAATCTTCTATTTTGCCATCAAAAGCCTCAATATTACCAGATTTAGGCATTTCAGAAAAGATATGGCGCTTCCCGCGCTTTTTTTTTTCTCTGTAGCAACGATATGGCGCTTCCCGCGCTTTCCCGCCGCTGCTACCGATAACAACGCTGTTTTACTGTGGTTTCCGTTTATTCACTGTTGGAGACTCGTTCCCGACGGAGGTCTAAACGCTGGCCTGCTTGCCGCGCCGGCCGTCTCTCGAGTGCACCCTCCCAGTCCGTTATTGCTTGCCTCCGATTTCGCTGCCTGTCTCAGCTGTAGAGCCCGCCGCTGGAGCTCCAGCCTGACGCCCAGGAAGGATTAGCGCAGTACCTGTCACCAGCTTGGCCAGCTGGTGACACCACAGTTTCTCTTACTTCCTCGAGTCTTCTGGACGCTGGAGGAATCGATGTCCTTGAGGTGCTGCCGAATTGCAGGTAAGTCCGTTTCCACTTCGTCGCCACTGTTGTGTCCGTGTGTAGATAAAGACACTGAAGACAGGAGTTGGTTCATAGGTATTTACTAAGCAAGTCTGGGGGGGGGGGGGGGGGGGGGGGGTTTGTAAAGGATATACACAATACACAGGCTTATATAGCCCAAGTGGCAATTACCGGCATTACGCACACCTGGGGCTCTTAAAGGCACATACACCACAGCATTAAGGACCATATTTGCCAGGAATGGGCTGCCGGAACAGATCTGTTCTGATAATGGACCGCAATTTGTGTCCGAAGAATTCAGGAAGTTCTTAAAAAAACAATGGGGTTAAGCACTACACGTCCGCCCCATACCATCCCGCCACCAATGGATTGGCTGAAAGGTTTGTCCAGACCTTCAAGATGGCCATAAAGGCCATGGGTAATGAAGACATAAAACTTCAGCACAAGGTGGATAACTTCTTGTTCGCATACAGGAATGCAACACATATGGTTACAAACCAAACTCCCGCCATGATGTTCTTCAATAGAAGCCTAAGATGCCGGCTGGATTTGATCAAGCCCAACATCAGAAGGGACGTGGCGAACCGGCAATTTCAAGGCACGAATGAAAGGCCAACTAGAACCTTCCAGATAGGTCAACAAGCTTTGGCCCGGGACTACCGTACCGAGAAATGGCAGCCTGGAACTATCTGCACACGACTAGGACCGCTGATGTATACCGTGGACATCGGAGAAAGCATAATAAGGCGCCATGCTGACCAAATCATAGAGTCATCCGAAAAGGGACAACCTACACCACAACTCTATACGCCTAATGATGAAGTAGGGATACCCATACCTACCTCCGATCCGGTGATACTGGAACCCGATGAACCCGACACTGGCATTCAAGCCGAATCAGCCTTGCCAAAAGAACCTACTATACCACCAGAAACTACGACACCACTGAGGCGTTATCCGGACCGAGTCAGGAAGCCTCCAGAGAGACTGACTTATAATTAATTAACTGCAGCAATGTGTAGATTATTTTTCTTGTAACATGTAATTAATAATTACTTAAAATATTATGTACTGGTTGGCTAAAAGGGGAGGAATTGTAGTGTATGTGCCTTTAAGAGCCCCATGTGTACTATAATGCCGGTAATGGCCACTCGGGCTATATAAGCCTGTATATTGTGTTGTATCAGTTAGTTCCCCTCCAGACTTTGTTTAGTAAACACCTATGAAACCAACTCCTGTCTTCAGTGTCTCTATCAACACACAGACACAACGGGGGCCTTGGTTTAACGTCTCATCCGTAGGAGGGCACCTCCGACACTGCAGCACTTCTTCATTACTGCCCATCTGACAATGCGGCTCTCCCGCAGCACTGTCCCTCCGAAAGTGCGGCGCTTCCGCAGTACTGCCCCTCCGATGGAGCAGCGGTCCCTCAGCACTGCCCCTCCGACAGTGCAGCGCTCCCTCAGTAATGCCCCGACAGTGCGGCGCTCCCTCAGTACTGCCCCTCCGACAGTGCAGCGCTCCCTCAGCACCGCCCCTCCGACAGTGCAGCGCTCCCTCAGTAATGCCCCGACAGTGCGACGCTCCCTCAGTACTGCCCCTCCGACAGTGCGGCGCTCCCTCAGCACCGCCCCTCTGACAGTGCGGCGCTCCATCAGCACCGCCCCTCCGACAGTGCGGCGCTCCCTCAGCACCGCCCGTCCGACAGTGCGACGCTCCCTCAGCACCGCCCCTCCGACAGTGCGGCGCTCCCTCAGCACCGCCCCTCTGACAGTGCGGCGCTCCTTCAGCACCGCCCCTCCGACAGTGCGGCGCTCCCTCAACACTGCCCCTCCGACAGTGCGGCGCTCCCTCAGCACCGCCCCTCCGACAGTGCAGCGCTCCCTCAGTAATGCCCAGACAGTGCGGCGCTCCCTCAGCACTGCCCTTCCGACAGTGCGGCGCACCCTCAGCACCGCCCCTCCAACACTCCCTCAGCACTGCCCCTCTGCCTGCGGCCCCTCTCCCAGATTCCAGTCCCAGCCCTGTGCTGACTGAGCTGCTCTCACCTGGGGACAGCGCACCTGAGCTGGAGAGGAGGTCCCGCCCCCTTGCCGCGCCACCATTGCCCAGTTCAGTCCTCCCACCTCAGCCCTCTTCCTATTGGTCAGAGCTCCCGTCAGTCACAATCACATTGCTGCGGCTCAATCCGCTCCGTTCGGCGTCCGCGGAGGTCCCGCCCGACTCTCAAGTTTGGTTTCTCGTATTTTATTTTATTATCTCGGTCTCCGCTCCCCCCTCACCTCGATTTAAATCGATTCCCAACACTTTACTTTACCCCGGCCGCTGATTCCGCCTCTTCCCCGGGCCAGGCCTTCCTTCTGCTCCCCGGAGGCCCCGCGCAGGCGCACTGGCAGCCTGGTTTTGTGGTGAGGGGGCCGAATGAGCATGCGCGGCCCCGCCTCTCCCCCTTTAAAGGGACACCCACCCCCTCCACATTTAAAGGGACACCCACCCCCTGCACATTTAAAGGGACACCCACCCCCTGCACATTTAAAGGGACACCCACCCCCTCCACATTTAAAGGGACACCCACCCCCTCCACATTTAAAGGGACACCCACCCCCTCCGCATTTAAAGGGACACCCACCCCCTCCGCATTTAAAGGGACACCCACCCCCTCCACATTTAAAGGGACACCCACCGCCTCCACATTTAAAGGGACATCCACCCCCTCCACGTTTAAAGGGACACCCACCTCCTCCACATTTAAAGGGACTCCCTCCCCCCCTCTCATGTCCTCTACTGTGGAGGAGGAATTCCTGGAGTGTTTACGGGATGATTTCCTGGACCAATATGTCGAGGAACCAACCAGAGATCAGGCCATCTTAGACTGGGTATTATGCAACGAGAAAGGATTAATTAGCAATCTTGTTGTACAAGGCCCCTTGGGTCTGAGTGATCATAATATGATCAAATTCTTCATTAAGATGGAGAATGAAGTTGTTGACTCAGAGAGTAGGGTCCTAAATTTAAATAAAGGAAACTACGATGGTCTGAGGAGCGAGTTGGGTAGGATTGATTGGGGAATGTCACTCCAAGGGTTGACGGTGGATAGGCAATGGCAAACATTCAAAGACCGCATGGATGAACTACAGAATTTGTTCATCCCAGTTTGGCATAAAAATAAAACAAAAAAGGTGACTCAACCGTGGCTAACAAGGGAAATTAGGGACAGCATAAGATCCAAGGAGAGGACATATAATTTGGCCAGAAAAAGCAGTAAACCTGAGGATTGGGAGCAGTTTAGGATTCAACAAAGGAGGACAAAGGGATTAATTAAGAAGGGGAAAATAGAATATGAGAGTAAGCTTGCAGGGAACATAAAAACTGACTGTAAAAGCTTTTATAGATATGTGAAGAGAAAAAGAACATAAGAAGTAGGAGCAGAAGTAGGCCATACGGCCCCTCGGGCCTGCTCCGCCATTCAATAGGATCATGGCTGATCCGAACCTAGACTCACGTCCACTTCCCTGCCCGCTCCCCGTAACCCCTAATTCCCTTATCAGTTAGGAAACTGTCTATCTCCGTTTTAAATTTATTTAATGTCGCAGCTTCCACAGCTATCTGAGGTAGCAAATTCCATAGATTTACCACCCTCTGAGTGAAGAAGTTTCCCCTTGTGGAAATGTGAATAAAATGGACGATGAATTGGCTTACAAAAATGGCTTCGCACAAGGAAAGTCTGGATTAGATTAAAGAGCAGCCCCAGCTTTGCAAAGTGCAAAGCTAGCAGAAAAGAGAGACACCTGCCCCAGCCTGCGGCCAAGTGTTAACGAGCAATAAAGGTCACTGAAAGGGCTTAACTGCTAGCTAGAAGATGACTGACTAGCTATTGTGTGGTGCCCAATCACGATCCGGTACTTCAGGAAGGCATATGCAGCAGTGAGACAAGTCAGGACTTGCCCGCCAGACTGAAGGCCAGATCATGGCCAAACGGAAAGGGCTTAAGTGATCCCCATTGGAGAACGCTTGTTGCCAGGGAAGTGATGTAATGACCCTTGTCCCACTGTATAAAAGGGGCTTCCCTACCGGTATTCGCTCTTAGCCAGAAGACGTGTGGATCATCAAGAGAGTCAGACACCTCCCGGGGACGTAAATGCTGGCAACACGTGCCTAACCCGGTGTGACTCTCGGGACACGAATGTACTGTAAAAGACCTCAATATACTGTGTGACCACTGCGAACAGTTGGAAGTAATAAAATGTTGTTTTAACTCTCCGAACCCTCGAGCCTGAAATCATTCTTCGTACTACGGAACTCAAGACGAGGACCAGGAAAACCCGGTTCTAACACCCTCATCACAGTTTTGAAACGGCAGCCCCTTATTCTAAGATTATGCCCCCTAGTTCTAGTCTCACCCATCAGTGGAAACATCCTCCCCGCATCCACCCGATCAAGCCCCCTCACAATCTTATATGTTTCGATAAGATCGTCTCTCATTCTTCTGAATTCCAATGAGTAGAGGCCCAACCTACTCAACCTTTCCTCATAAGTCAACCCCCTCATCTCCAGAATCAACCGAGTGAACCTTCTCTGAACTGCCTCGAGAGCAAGTATATCTTTTCTTAAATATGGAAACCAAAACTGTACGCAATATTCCAGGTGTAGCCTCACCAGTATCCTGTATAACTGCAGCAAGACTTCCCTGCTTTTATACTCCATCCCCCTTGCAATAAAAGCCAAGATTCCATTGGCCTTCCTGATCACCTGCTGTACCTGCATACTAACCTTCTGTGTTTCATGCACCAGGACCCCCAGATCCCTGTGTACTGTAGCACTTTGCAGTTTCTCTCCATTTAGATAATAACTTGCTCTTTGATTTTTTCTGCCAAAGTGCATAACCTCACACTTTCCAACATGATATTCCATCTGCCAAATTTCTGCCCACTCACTTAGCCTGTCTATGTCCTTTTGCAGGTTTTTTATGTCCTCCTCACTCACTGCTTTCCCTCCCATCTTTGTATCGTCGGCAAACTTGGATATGTTGCACTCGGTCCCCTCCTCCAAATCGTTAATATAGATTGTAAAGAGTTGGGGTCCCAGCACTGACCCCTGCGGAACACCACTAGTCACTGATTGCCAACCCGAGAATGAACCATTTATCCCAACTCTCTGTTTTCTGTTAGATAGCCAATCTTCCACCCATGCCAGTCTATTACCCCCATCCCGTGATTTTTTATCTTGTGCAGTAATCTTTTGTGTGGCACCTTGTCAAATGTCTTTTGGAAGTCCAAATACACTACATCCACTGGTTCCCCTTTATCCACCCTGTTTGTTACATCCTCAAAGAATTCGAGCAAATTCGTCAAACATGACTTCCCCTTTATAAAACCATGCTGACTCTGTCCGATTAAATTATGCTTATCCAAATATCCTGTTACTGCTTCCTTAATAATGGACTCCAACATTTTACCAACCACAGATGTTAGGCTAACTGGTCATTCTGAAGGGGATTGACATACCTCCCGTCTTTCCTCATCTAACTCTATCAGCATAACTCTCCTATCCCTTCTCCCTCATATGCTTGTCTAGCCTCCCGTTAAATGCATCTATACTATTTGCTTCAACCACTCCCTGTGTCAGCGAGTTCCACATTCTCACCACTCTTTGGGTAAAGAAGTTTCTTCTGAATTCCCTATTGGGTTTCTTGGTGACTATCTTATATTGATGGCCTCTAGTTATGCTCTTCCCCACAAGTGGAAACACTCTCTCTGTATCCACTCAATCAAAACCTTTCATAATTTTAAAGACCTCTATTAGGTCCTGGGATGAGAGAGCTGTCCTATGAGGAGAGATTGTGTAGAATGGGCCTATACTCTCTGAAACATACAAGATTCTGAAGGGGATTGACAGGGTAGATGCTGAGAGGTTGTTTCCCCTGGCTGGAGTGTCTAGAACTAGGGGCCATAGTCTCAGGATAAGGGGTCGGCCATTTAAGACTGAGATGAGGAGGAATTTCTTCACTCAGAGGGTTGTGAATCTTTGGAATTCTCTGCCCCAGGGGGCTGTGGATGCTGAGTCTTTGAGTATATTCAAGGCTGAGATCGATAGATTTTTGGACTCTACGAGAATCAAGGGATATGGAGATTGGGTGGGAAAGTGGAGTTGAGGTCGATGATCAGCCATGATCTTATTGAATGGCGGAGCAGGCTCAAGGGGCCGTATGGCCCACTCCTGCTCCTAATTTTTATGTTCTTATAGGTCACCCCTCAGCCTTCTCTTTTCAAGAGTAAAGAAGTTTCTTCTGAATTCCCTATTGGACTTCTTGGTGACTATCTTATATTGATGGCTTCTAGTTATGCTCTTCCCCAGCTCGTTCATCCTTTCCTGACAGGTGTACCCTCGCATTTCTGGTATCATCCTTGTAAATATTTTTTGCACCCTCTTCAGTGCCTCTGTATCCTTTTTTTTTGAATAAGTCTGGTACGTGGTACTATTCATAAAGCGTTACGGTAGCATAGTGGTTATGTGACTGAACTAGTAATCCACTAGGCCTGGACTGAGAATCCAGAGACTTGAGTTCAAATCCCACCAGGGCAGCTGGGGAATTTAAATTCAGTGAATTAAATAAATCTGGAATAAAAAACTAGTATCAGTAATATAAAAACCCATCTGGTTCCTATAGGGAAGGCAATCTGCCATCCTAACCTGGTCTGGCCCACATGTGACTCCAGACACACAAGGTGGTTGACTCTCAACTGCCCTCTGCGGTTGAAGGCGGCTCACCGCCACCTTCTCGAGGGCAACTTGGGACACGCAATAAATAACGGCCTTGCCAGCGACGCCCACATCCCATGAACTAATGAAAAAAACGCCTTTTGAAAGTCCACATACACAACATCTACCGCACTACTCTCATCAACCCTCCACTACTTAATCAAAGAACACGATCAGGTTAATCGGACATGGTTTGCCTTTAACAGATCCCGTGCCGGCTGTCCCTTACCCAAGCTTCTCTTTTTTAAAAATGTGAATTTAATTAAAAATAATGCCCCACAAAAAGAAAGATTTGCGTTAATGTAGCGCCTTTCACGACCACTGGACTGTCCCAAAGCGTTTAACAGCCAAGAGTGCAGTCACTGTCTGTGGTAAACCACTGTTTGTATTCCACTGTGTACATGCCTGGACATGCCTCGGCTGACTCCTCCCACAAGTCCTAGTATAAAGGTGACTGCTCCCCAGCCCTTTGTATTTCTGGACCGGTCGACCACTCGAGGCAGACCTTCATTCTTTTGTTAATAAAAGCCTTTAGTTACTCTCTTAACTCTCAGTCTTTTATGAGTAATTGATAGCGCATCACTGTTGTAATGTCGGAACCACGGCAGCCAATTTGCGCACAGCAAGCTCCCACAAACAGCAATGTGATAAATGACCATCTGTTTTAGTGATCTTAATTGAGGGATAAATATTGGGCCCAAGACACCGTGGAGAACTCCCCTGCTCTTCGTCGAAATAGTGGCCACGGGATCTTTGACGTCGACCTCAGACAGCAGAGGGGCCTCGGTTCAACGTCTCATCCGAGAGACAGCCCCTCCGACAGGGCTGCACTCCCTCGGCACTGCAGTGGACTGTCAGCCTAGATTTTTGTGCTCAAGTCTCTGGAGTGGGACTTGAACCCACGACCTTCTGGCTCAAGAAAACGCCCACAAGTGAGAAATTGCACCAATGAACAGCCTCCCCTTTAACATCCCCCCCCCCTGCCCTTTAACATCCCCCTTTGCCCTTTAACATCCCCCTTCACACAATGAGGGACAATGGCCTGCGCCCACCTACCTCACCACGGCAGCTCCCGCCCCCTCCGCGCCCTGATTGGTTGGTGGACCGCCAACCCGAATGGTCCTCTCAGACCGCGCTCCCCCTTCTGATTGGTCCGACGCTCCCGTCAATCAGGCCGCGTCCAGCTGGCCGGGCGCCGAACCGCAAGGGAGGTCCGAGTGAATCACGGCCCTCACACTCGGCGGCCAAATGAAAAAAAAATTAACTTGATTTAATTCAATATTTTTAAAATGAATGAAATCAAGCGTACCGTTCACTGGAAAGGAGCATTTTGTTTCCGAGAAGCCGACTCACGGTGAGAGGTGAGCTGCGCCTGCGCAGCCCCGGGAGGGCGAAGTCGGCCCCGCGCTCGGTTATGCACATGCGCGTTGTTAGCGGGGGGGCGGGGCGAGTTTGATACGCGTAATCAGAGGGGCGGGGCACGTGATTGTTGCGTCATCACACCCCCAGTACTGCCCCTCCGACAGTGCGACGCTCCCTCAGTGCTGCCCCTCCGACAGTGCGGCGCTCCCTCGGTACTGCCCCTCCGACAGTGCGGCGCTCCCTCGGTACTGCCCCTCCGACAGTGCGGCGCTCCCTCGGTACTGCCCCTCCGACTGCGGCGCTCCCTCAGTACTGCCCCTCCGACACTGCGACGCTCCCTCAGTACTGCCCCTCCGACAGTGCGGCGCTCCCTCAGCACTGCCCCTCCGACTGTGCGGCGCTCCCTCAGTACTGCCCCTCCGACAGTGCGACGCTCCCTCAGTCTGCCCCTCCGACAGTGCGACGCTCCCTCAGTACTGGCCCTCCGACAGTGCGACGCTCCCTCAGTACTGCCCCTCCGACAGTGCGGCGCTCCCTCAGTACTGCCCCTCCGACTGTGCGGCGCTCCCTCAGTACTGCCCCTCTGACAGTGCAACACTCCCTCAGTACTGCCCCTCTGACAGTGCAGAACTCCCTCAATGCTGTCCCTCCGACAGTGCGGCGCTCCCTCAGTACTGCCCCTCCGACAGTGCGGCGCTCCCTCAGTGCTGCCCCTCCGACAGTGCAGCGCTCCCTCAGTACTGCCCCTCCGACAGTGCGGCGCTCCCTCAGTACTGCCCCTCCGACAGTGCGGCGCTCCCTCACTCCTGTCCCTCTGATAGTGCAGCGCTCCCTCAGTACTGCCCCTCCGACAGTGCGACGCTCCCTCAGTACTGCCCCTCTGACAGTGCGGCGCTCCCTCAGTACTGCCCCTCCGACAGTGCGGCGCTCCCTCAGTACTGCCCCTCCGACTGTGCGGCGCTCCCTCAGTACTGCCCCTCTGAAAGTACGGCGCTCCCTCAGTACTGACCCTCCGACACTGCGGCACTCCCTCAATACGGCCCTTCCGGCAGTGCGGCGCTCCCTCAGTAAGGCCCCACCGACAGTGCGGCGCTCCCTCAGCACTGCCCCTCCGACAGTGCGGAGCTTCCTCAGTGCTGCGTCTCTCACAGTGCGGAGCTCCCTCAGCACTGCCCCTCCGACAGTGCGGCGCTCCCTCAGTACTGCCCCGCCGACAGTGCGGCGCTCCCTCAGTGCTGCTCCTCCGACAGTACAGCGCTCCCTCAGTACTGCCCCTCGGACAGTGCGACGCTCCCTCAGTACTGCACCTCGGACAGTGCAGCGCTCCCTCAGTACTGACCCTCCGACAGTGCGGCGCTCCCTCAGTACGGCCCTTCCGACAGTGCGGCGCTCCCTCAGTAATGCCCCACCGACAGTGCGGCGCTCCCTCAGTACTGCCACTCCGACAGTGCGGAGCTTCCTCAGCACTGCCCCTCCGACAGTGCGGAGCTCCCTCAGGACTGCCCCTCCGACAGTGCGGAGATCCCTCACTACTGCCGCTCCGACAGTGCGGTGCTCCCTCAGTACTGACCTTCCAACAGTGCGGCGCTCCCTCAGTACGGCCCCTTCGACAGTGCGGCGCTCCCTCAGTACGGCCCTACCGACAGTGCGGCGCTCCCTCAATACTGCCCCACCGACAGTGCGGTGCTCCCTCAGTACTGCCCCTCCGACAGTACGGAGCTCCCTCCGTACAGCCCCTCCGACAGTGCGGCGCTCCCTCAGTACTGCCCCTCCGACAATGCGATGCTCCCTCAGTACTGCCCCTCCGACAGTGCGCAGCTCCCTCAGGACTGCCCCTCCGACAGTGCGGCGCTCCCGCAGTACTGCCCCTCCGACAGTGCAGCGCTCCCTCAGTACTGCCCCTCTGACAGTGCGGCGCTCCCTCAGTACTACCCCTCCGATAGTGCGGCGCTCCCTCGGTATTCCCCCTCCGACAGTGCGATGCTCCCTCAGTATTGCTCCTCCGACAGTGCGGAGCTCCCTCAGTTCTGACCCTCCGACAGTGCGGCGCTCCCTCAGTACTGCCCCCCGACAGTGCGGCGCTCCCTCAGTACTGCACGTCCGACAGTGCAGCACTCCCTCAGTGCTGTCCCTCTGACTGTGCGGCACTCCCTCAGTACTGCCCCTCCGACAGTGCGGCACTCCCTCAGTACTGCCCCTCCGACAGTGCAACGCTCATTCAGTACTGCCCCTCCGACAGTGCAGCACTCCCTCTGAACTGCCCCTCCGACAGCGCAGCGCTCCTTCAGTACTGACCCTCCGACAGTGCGGCGCTCCCTCAGTGCTGCTCCTCCGACAGTGCAGCGCTCCCTCAGTACTGCCCCCTGACAGTGCGGCCCTACCTCAGTACTGCCCCTCCGACACTGAGGCACTCCCTCAGTACTGCCCCTCCGACAGTGCAGCGCTCCCTCAGTACTGCCCCACCGACAGTGCGGCACTCCCTCAGTACTGCCGCACTGACAGTGCTGTACTCCCTCAGTACTGCCCCTCCGACAGTGCTGCACTCCCTCAGTACTGCCACTCCGACGGTGCGGTGCTCCCTCAGTACTGCCCCTCCGACAGTGCGGCGGTCCCACAGGACTACCCCTCCGACAGTGCGGCACTCCCTCAGTAGTGCCCGTCCGACAGTGCGGCGCTCCCTCAGTAAGGCCCCACCGACAGTGCGGCGCTCCCTCAGCACTGCCCCTCTGACAGTGCGGAGCTTCCTCAGTGCTGCGTCTCTCACAGTGCGGAGCTCCCTCAGCACTGCCCCTCCGACAGTGCGGCGCTCCCTCAGTACTGCCCCGCCGACAGTGCGGCGCTCCCTCAGTACTGCTCCTCCGACAGTACAGCGCTCCCTCAGTACTGCCCCTCGGACAGTGCGACGCTCCCTCAGTACTGCACCTCGGACAGTGCAGCGCTCCCTCAGTACTGACCCTCCGACAGTGCGGCGCTCCCTCAGTACGGCCCTTCCGACAGTGCGGCGCTCCCTCAGTAATGCCCCACCGACAGTGCGGCGCTCCCTCAGTACTGCCACTCCGACAGTGCGGAGCTTCCTCAGTGCTGCCCCTCTCACAGTGCGGAGCTCCCTCAGCACTGCCCCTCCGACAGTGCGGAGCTCCCTCAGGACTGCCCCTCCGACAGTGCGGAGATCCCTCAGTACTGACCTTCCAACAGTGCGGCGCTCCCTCAGTACGGCCCCTTCGACAGTGCGGAGCTCCCTCAGTACGGCCCTACCGACAGTGCGGCGCTCCCTCAGTACTGCCCCACCGACAGTACGGAGCTCCCTCCGTACAGCCCCTCCGACAGTGCGGCGCTTCCTCAGTACTGCCCCTCCGACAATGCGATGCTCCCTCAGTACTGCCCCTCCGACAGTGCGCAGCTCCTTCAGGACTGCCCCTCCGACAGTGCGGCGCTCCCGCAGTACTGCCCCTCTGACAGTGCGGCGCTCCCTCAGTACTACCCCTCCGATAGTGCGGCGCTCCCTCGGTATTCCCCCTCCGACAGTGCGATGCTCCCTCAGTATTGCTCCTCCGACAGTGCGGAGCTCCCTCAGTTCTGACCCTCCGACAGTGCGGCGCTCCCTCAGTACTGCCCCCCGACAGTGCGGCGCTCCCTCAGTACTGCACGTCCGACAGTGCAGCACTCCCTCAGTGCTGTCCCTCTGACTGTGCGGCACTCCCTCAGTACTGCCCCTCCGACAGTGCGGCACTCCCTCAGTACTGCCCCTCCGACAGTGCAACGCTCATTCAGTACTGCCCCTCCGACAGTGCAGCACTCCCTCTGAACTGCCCCTCCGACAGCGCAGCGCTCCTTCAGTACTGACCCTCCGACAGTGCGGCGCTCCCTCAGTGCTGCTCCTCCGACAGTGCAGCGCTCCCTCAGTACTGCCCCCTGACAGTGCGGCCCTACCTCAGTACTGCCCCTCCGACACTGAGGCACTCCCTCAGTACTGCCCCTCCGACAGTGCAGCGCTCCCTCAGTACTGCCCCACCGACAGTGCGGCACTCCCTCAGTACTGCCGCACTGACAGTGCTGTACTCCCTCAGTACTGCCCCTCCGACAGTGCTGCACTCCCTCAGTACTGCCCTTCCGATGGTGCGGCACTCCCTCAGTACTGCCCCTCCGACGGTGCGGCACTCCCTCAATACTGCCCCTCCGACGGTGCGGCACTCGCTCAGTACTGCCACTCCGACGGTGCGGTGCTCCCTCAGTACTGCCCGTCCGACAGTGCGGCGCTCCCTCATTACTGCCCCTCCGAAAGTGCGGCGCTTCTTCAGTACTGCTGCACCGACAGTGCGGCGCTCACTCAGTACTGCCCCCCCGACAGTGCAGCGCTCCCTCAGTCCTGCCCCACCGACAGTGCGGCGCTCCCTCAGTGCTGTACCTCCGACAGTGCGGCACTCCCTCAGTACTGCCCCTCCGACAATGCAGCACTCCCTCAGTACTGCCCCTCCGACAGTGCGGCGCTCTCGCAGTGCTGACCCTCCGAAAGTGCGGCGCTCCCTCGGTACTGCCCCTCCGACAGTGCGGGGCTCCCTCAGTACTGCCCCTCCGACAGTGCGGCACTCCCTCAGTACTGCCCCTCTGACAGTGCGGCGCTCCTTCAGTACGGCCCCTCTGACAGTGCGGAGCTCCCTCAGTACTGCCTCTCCGACAGTGCGACGCTCCCTCAGTTCTGCCCCTCCGACAGTGCAGTGCTCCCTCAGTACTGCCCCTCCGACAGTGCAGCGCTCCCTCAGTACTGACCCTCCGACAGTGCGGCGCTCCCTCAGTACTGCCCCTCCAACAGTGCGGCACTCCCTCAGTACTGCCCCTCCGACAGTGCAGCGCTCCCTCATTGCTGACCCTCCGACAGTGCGGCGCTCCCTCAGTACTGGCCCTCCGACAGTGCGGCGCTCCCTCAGTCCTGACCCTCCGTCAGTGCGGCACTCCCTCAGTACTGCCCCTCTGACAGTGCAGCACTCCCTCAATGCTGTCCCTCCGACAGTGCGGCGCTCCCTCAGTACTGCCCCTCCGACAGTGCGGAGCTCCCTCAGTACTGCCCCTCCGACAGTGCAGTGCTCCCTCAGTACTGCTTCTCCGACAGAGCGACGCTCCCTCAGTACTGCCCCTCCGACAGTGCAGCGCTCCCTCAGCACTGCCCCCCCAAAAATGCGGCGCTCCCACAGTACTGCCCCTCCCACAGTGCGGCGCTCCCTCAGTACTGCCCCTCCCACAGTGCGGCGCTCCCTCAGTACTGCCCCTCGGACGGTGCGGCGCTCCCTCAGTCCTGCCCCTCCCACGGTGCGATGCTCCCTTAGTACTGCTCCTCCGACGGTGCGGCGCTCCCTCAGTACTACCCCTCCGACGGTGCGGTGCTCCCTCAGTACTGCCCCTCCGACGGTGCGGCGCTCCCTCAGTACTGCCCCTCGGACAGTGTCGAGCTCCCTCAGTGCTGTCCCTCTGACCGTGCAGAGCTCCCTCAGTACTGCCCTTCCGACAGTGCGGTGCTCCCTCAGCACTGCCCCTCGGACAGTGTAGCGCTCCCTCGGTACTGCCCCTACGACATTGGGGCACTCCCTCAGTGCTGTCCCTCTGACACTGCGGCGCTCCCTCAGTACTGACCCATTCGACAGTGCGGCGCTCCCTCAGTACTGCCCCTCTGACAGTGCAGCACTCCCTCAATACTGTCCCTCTGACAGTGTGGCGCTCCCTCAGTACTGCCCCTCCGACAGTGCGGCGCTACCGCAGGACTGACCCTCCGACAGTGCGGCGCTCCCTCAGTTCTGCCCCTCCGACAGTGCGGAGCTCCCTCAGTACTGCCCCTCCGACAGTGCGGCGCTCCCTCAGTACTGCCCCTCCGACAGTGCAGCGCTCCCTCAGTACTGACCCTCCGACAGTGCGGCGCCCCCTCAGTACTGCCCCTCCGACAGTGCGGGGCTCCCTCAGTACTGCCCTTCCGACAGTGCGGCCCTCCTTCAGTACTGCCCCTCCGACTGTGCGGAGCTCCCTCAGTGCTGTCCCTCTGACAGTGCGGCGCTCCCTCAGTACTGCCCCTCCGACTGTGCGGAGCTCCCTCCGTGCTGCTCCTCTGACAGTTCAGCACTCCCTCAGTACTGCCCCTCGGACAGTGTAGCGCTCCCTCTGTACTGCTTCTACGACAGTGGGGCGCTCCCTCAGTACTGGCCCTCTGACAGTGCGGAGCTCCCTCAGTACTGCCCCTCTGACAGTTCAGCACTCCCTCAGTGCTGTCCCTCTGACAGTGCGGCGCTCCCTCAGTACTGCCCCTCCGACAGTGCGGCCCTCCTTCAGTACTGCCCCTCCGACTGTGCGGAGCTCCCTCAGTGCTGCCCCTCCGACAGTGCGGCGCTCCCTCAGTACTGACCCTCTGACAGTGCGACGCTCCCTCAGTACTGCCCCTCGGACAGTGTAGCGCTCCCTCGGTACTGCCTCTACGACAGTGGGGCGCTCCCTCAGTACAGCCCCTCTGACAGTGCAGCACTCCCTCAGTGCTGTCCCTTCAACGGTGCGGCACTCCCTCAGTACTGCCCCTCCGACAGTGCGGTGCTCCCTCAGTACTGCCCCGTGGACAGTGTAGCGCTCCCTCGGTACTGCCTCTACGACAGTGGGGCCCTCCGTCAGTGCGGCACTCCCTCAGTACTGCCCCTCTGACAGTGCAGCACTCCCTCAATGCTGTCCCTCCGACAGTGCGGCGCTCCCTCAGTACTGCCCCTCCGACAGTGCGGAGCTCCCTCAGTACTGCCCCTCCGACAGTGCAGTGCTCCCTCAGTACTGCCTCTCCGACAGAGCGACGCTCCCTCAGTACTGCCCCTCCGACAGTGCAGCGCTCCCTCAGTACTGCCCCTCCGACAGTGCGGCGCTCCCTCAGTACTGCCCCTCCAACAATGCGGCTCTCCCTCAGTACTACCCCTCCGACGGTGCGGTGCTCCCTCAGTACTGCCCCTCCGACGGTGCGGCGCTCCCTCAGTACTGCCCCTCGGACAGTGTAGAGCTCCCTCAGTGCTGTCCCTCTGACCGTGCAGAGCTCCCTCAGTACTGCCCTTCCGACAGTGCGGTGCTCCCTCAGTACTGCCCCTCCGACAGTGCAGCGCTCCCTCAGTACTGCCCCTCCAACAATGCGGCGCTCCCACAGTACTGCCCCTCCCACAGTGCGGCGCTCCCTCAGTACTGCCCCTCCCACAGTGCGGCGCTCCCTCAGTACTGCCCCTCGGACGGTGCGGCGCTCCCTCATTCCTGCCCCTCCCACGGTGCGATGCTCCCTTAGTACTGCTCCTCGGACACTGCGGCTCTCCCTCAGTACTACCCCTCCGACGGTGCGGTGCTCCCTCAGTACTGCCCCTCCGACGGTGCGGCGCTCCCTCAGTACTGCCCCTCGGACAGTGTAGAGCTCCCTCAGTGCTGTCCCTCTGACCGTGCAGAGCTCCCTCAGTACTGCCCTTCCGACAGTGCGGTGCTCCCTCAGTACTGCCCCTCGGACAGTGTAGCGCTCCCTCGGTACTGCCCCTACGACATTGGGGCACTCCCTCAGTACTGGCTCTCCGACAGTCCAGCACTCCCTGAGTGCGGTCCTTCTGACACTGCGGCGCTCCCTCAGTACTGACCCATTCGACAGTGCGGCGCTCCCTCAGTACTGCCCCTCTGACAGTGCAGCACTCCCTCAATACTGTCCCTCTGACAGTGTGGCGCTCCCTCAGTACTGCCCCTCCGACAGTGCGGCGCTACCGCAGGACTGACCCTCTGACAGTGCGGCGCTCCCTCAGTACTGCCCCTCCGACAGTGCGGCGCTCCCTCAGTACTGCCCCTCCGACAGTGCGGAGCTCCCTCAGTACTACCCCTCCGATAGTGCGGCGCTCCCTCGGTATTCCCCCTCCGACAGTGCGATGCTCCCTCAGTATTGCTCCTCCGACAGTGCGGAGCTCCCTCAGTTCTGACCCTCCAACAGTGCGGCGCTCCCTCAGTACTGCCCCCCGACAGTGCGGCGCTCCCTCAGTACTGCACGTCCGACAGTGCAGCACTCCCTCAGTACTGTCCCTCTGACTGTGCGGCACTCCCTCAGTACTGCCCCTCCGACAGTGCGGCACTCCCTCAGTACTGCCCCTCCGACAGTGCAACGCTCATTCAGTACTGCCCCTCCGACAGTGCAGCACTCCCTCTGAACTGCCCCTCCGACAGCGCAGCGCTCCTTCAGTACTGACCCTCCGACAGTGCAGCGCTCCCTCAGTACTGCCCCCTGACAGTGCGGCCCTACCTCAGTACTGCCCCTCCGACACTGAGGCACTCCCTCAGTACTGCCTCTCCGACAGTGCAGCGCTCCCTCAGTACTGCCCCACCGACAGTGCGGCACTCCCTCAGTACTGCCGCACTGACAGTGCTGTACTCCCTCAGTACTGCCCCTCCGACAGTGCTGCACTCCCTCAGTACTGCCCTTCCGATGGTGCGGCACTCCCTCAGTACTGCCCCTCCGACGGTGCGGCACTCCCTCAATACTGCCCCTCCGACGGTGCGGCACTCGCTCAGTACTGCCACTCCGACGGTGCGGTGCTCCCTCAGTACTGCCCCTCCGACAGTGCGGCGGTCCCACAGGACTACCCCTCCGACAGTGCGGCACTCCCTCAGTAGTGCCCGTCCGACAGTGCGGCGCTCCCTCAGTAAGGCCCCACCGACAGTGCGGCGCTCCCTCAGCACTGCCCCTCCGACAGTGCGGAGCTTCCTCAGTGCTGCGTCTCTCACAGTGCGGAGCTCCCTCAGCACTGCCCCTCCGACAGTGCGGCGCTCCCTCAGTACTGCCCCGCCGACAGTGCGGCGCTCCCTCAGTACTGCTCCTCCGACAGTACAGCGCTCCCTCAGTACTGCCCCTCGGACAGTGCGACGCTCCCTCAGTACTGCACCTCGGACAGTGCAGCGCTCCCTCAGTACTGACCCTCCGACAGTGCGGCGCTCCCTCAGTACTGCTTCTCCGACAGAGCGACGCTCCCTCAGTACTGCCCCTCCGACAGTGCAGCGCTCCCTCAGCACTGCCCCCCCAAAAATGCGGCGCTCCCACAGTACTGCCCCTCCCACAGTGCGGCGCTCCCTCAGTACTGCCCCTCCCACAGTGCGGCGCTCCCTCAGTACTGCCCCTCGGACGGTGCGGCGCTCCCTCAGTCCTGCCCCTCCCACGGTGCGATGCTCCCTTAGTACTGCTCCTCCGACGGTGCGGCGCTCCCTCAGTACTACCCCTCCGACGGTGCGGTGCTCCCTCAGTACTGCCCCTCCGACGGTGCGGCGCTCCCTCAGTACTGCCCCTCGGACAGTGTCGAGCTCCCTCAGTGCTGTCCCTCTGACCGTGCAGAGCTCCCTCAGTACTGCCCTTCCGACAGTGCGGTGCTCCCTCAGCACTGCCCCTCGGACAGTGTAGCGCTCCCTCGGTACTGCCCCTACGACATTGGGGCACTCCCTCAGTACTGGCTCTCCGACAGTGCAGCACTCCCTCAGTGCTGTCCCTCTGACACTGCGGCGCTCCCTCAGTACTGACCCATTCGACAGTGCGGCGCTCCCTCAGTACTGCCCCTCTGACAGTGCAGCACTCCCTCAATACTGTCCCTCTGACAGTGTGGCGCTCCCTCAGTACTGCCCCTCCGACAGTGCGGCGCTACCGCAGGACTGACCCTCCGACAGTGCGGCGCTCCCTCAGTTCTGCCCCTCCGACAGTGCGGAGCTCCCTCAGTACTGCCCCTCCGACAGTGCGGCGCTCCCTCAGTACTGCCCCTCCGACAGTGCAGCGCTCCCTCAGTACTGACCCTCCGACAGTGCGGCGCCCCCTCAGTACTGCCCCTCCGACAGTGCGGGGCTCCCTCAGTACTGCCCTTCCGACAGTGCGGCCCTCCTTCAGTACTGCCCCTCCGACTGTGCGGAGCTCCCTCAGTGCTGTCCCTCTGACAGTGCGGCGCTCCCTCAGTACTGCCCCTCCGACTGTGCGGAGCTCCCTCCGTGCTGCTCCTCTGACAGTTCAGCACTCCCTCAGTACTGCCCCTCGGACAGTGTAGCGCTCCCTCTGTACTGCTTCTACGACAGTGGGGCGCTCCCTCAGTACTGGCCCTCTGACAGTGCGGAGCTCCCTCAGTACTGCCCCTCTGACAGTTCAGCACTCCCTCAGTGCTGTCCCTCTGACAGTGCGGCGCTCCCTCAGTACTGCCCCTCCGACAGTGCGGCCCTCCTTCAGTACTGCCCCTCCGACTGTGCGGAGCTCCCTCAGTGCTGCCCCTCCGACAGTGCGGCGCTCCCTCAGTACTGACCCTCTGACAGTGCGACGCTCCCTCAGTACTGCCCCTCGGACAGTGTAGCGCTCCCTCGGTACTGCCTCTACGACAGTGGGGCGCTCCCTCAGTACAGCCCCTCTGACAGTGCAGCACTCCCTCAGTGCTGTCCCTTCAACGGTGCGGCACTCCCTCAGTACTGCCCCTCCGACAGTGCGGTGCTCCCTCAGTACTGCCCCGTGGACAGTGTAGCGCTCCCTCGGTACTGCCTCTACGACAGTGGGGCCCTCCGTCAGTGCGGCACTCCCTCAGTACTGCCCCTCTGACAGTGCAGCACTCCCTCAATGCTGTCCCTCCGACAGTGCGGCGCTCCCTCAGTACTGCCCCTCCGACAGTGCGGTGCTCCCTCAGTACTGCCCCTCCGACAGTGCAGTGCTCCCTCAGTACTGCCTCTCCGACAGAGCGACGCTCCCTCAGTACTGCCCCTCCGACAGTGCAGCGCTCCCTCAGTACTGCCCCTCCGACAGTGCGGCGCTCCCTCAGTACTGCCCCTCCAACAATGCGGCTCTCCCTCAGTACTACCCCTCCGACGGTGCGGTGCTCCCTCAGTACTGCCCCTCCGACGGTGCGGCGCTCCCTCAGTACTGCCCCTCGGACAGTGTAGAGCTCCCTCAGTGCTGTCCCTCTGACCGTGCAGAGCTCCCTCAGTACTGCCCTTCCGACAGTGCGGTGCTCCCTCAGTACTGCCCCTCCGACAGTGCAGCGCTCCCTCAGTACTGCCCCTCCAACAATGCGGCGCTCCCACAGTACTGCCCCTCCCACAGTGCGGCGCTCCCTCAGTACTGCCCCTCCCACAGTGCGGCGCTCCCTCAGTACTGCCCCTCGGACGGTGCGGCGCTCCCTCATTCCTGCCCCTCCCACGGTGCGATGCTCCCTTAGTACTGCTCCTCGGACACTGCGGCTCTCCCTCAGTACTACCCCTCCGACGGTGCGGTGCTCCCTCAGTACTGCCCCTCCGACGGTGCGGCGCTCCCTCAGTACTGCCCCTCGGACAGTGTAGAGCTCCCTCAGTGCTGTCCCTCTGACCGTGCAGAGCTCCCTCAGTACTGCCCTTCCGACAGTGCGGTGCTCCCTCAGTACTGCCCCTCGGACAGTGTAGCGCTCCCTCGGTACTGCCCCTACGACATTGGGGCACTCCCTCAGTACTGGCTCTCCGACAGTCCAGCACTCCCTGAGTGCGGTCCTTCTGACACTGCGGCGCTCCCTCAGTACTGACCCATTCGACAGTGCGGCGCTCCCTCAGTACTGCCCCTCTGACAGTGCAGCACTCCCTCAATACTGTCCCTCTGACAGTGTGGCGCTCCCTCAGTACTGCCCCTCCGACAGTGCGGCGCTACCGCAGGACTGACCCTCTGACAGTGCGGCGCTCCCTCAGTACTGCCCCTCCGACAGTGCGGCGCTCCCTCAGTACTGCCCCTCCGACAGTGCGGAGCTCCCTCAGTACTACCCCTCCGATAGTGCGGCGCTCCCTCGGTATTCCCCCTCCGACAGTGCGATGCTCCCTCAGTATTGCTCCTCCGACAGTGCGGAGCTCCCTCAGTTCTGACCCTCCAACAGTGCGGCGCTCCCTCAGTACTGCCCCCCGACAGTGCGGCGCTCCCTCAGTACTGCACGTCCGACAGTGCAGCACTCCCTCAGTACTGTCCCTCTGACTGTGCGGCACTCCCTCAGTACTGCCCCTCCGACAGTGCGGCACTCCCTCAGTACTGCCCCTCCGACAGTGCAACGCTCATTCAGTACTGCCCCTCCGACAGTGCAGCACTCCCTCTGAACTGCCCCTCCGACAGCGCAGCGCTCCTTCAGTACTGACCCTCCGACAGTGCGGCGCTCCCTCAGTGCTGCTCCTCCGACAGTGCAGCGCTCCCTCAGTACTGCCCCCTGACAGTGCGGCCCTACCTCAGTACTGCCCCTCCGACACTGAGGCACTCCCTCAGTACTGCCTCTCCGACAGTGCAGCGCTCCCTCAGTACTGCCCCACCGACAGTGCGGCACTCCCTCAGTACTGCCGCACTGACAGTGCTGTACTCCCTCAGTACTGCCCCTCCGACAGTGCTGCACTCCCTCAGTACTGCCCTTCCGATGGTGCGGCACTCCCTCAGTACTGCCCCTCCGACGGTGCGGCACTCCCTCAATACTGCCCCTCCGACGGTGCGGCACTCGCTCAGTACTGCCACTCCGACGGTGCGGTGCTCCCTCAGTACTGCCCCTCCGACAGTGCGGCGGTCCCACAGGACTACCCCTCCGACAGTGCGGCACTCCCTCAGTAGTGCCCGTCCGACAGTGCGGCGCTCCCTCAGTAAGGCCCCACCGACAGTGCGGCGCTCCCTCAGCACTGCCCCTCCGACAGTGCGGAGCTTCCTCAGTGCTGCGTCTCTCACAGTGCGGAGCTCCCTCAGCACTGCCCCTCCGACAGTGCGGCGCTCCCTCAGTACTGCCCCGCCGACAGTGCGGCGCTCCCTCAGTACTGCTCCTCCGACAGTACAGCGCTCCCTCAGTACTGCCCCTCGGACAGTGCGACGCTCCCTCAGTACTGCACCTCGGACAGTGCAGCGCTCCCTCAGTACTGACCCTCCGACAGTGCGGCGCTCCCTCAGTACGGCCCTTCCGACAGTGCGGCGCTCCCTCAGTAATGCCCCACCGACAGTGCGGCGCTCCCTCAGTACTGCCACTCCGACAGTGCGGAGCTTCCTCAGTGCTGCCCCTCTCACAGTGCGGAGCTCCCTCAGCACTGCCCCTCCGACAGTGCGGAGCTCCCTCAGGACTGCCCCTCCGACAGTGCGGAGATCCCTCACTACTGCCGCTCCGACAGTGCGGTGCTCCCTCAGTACTGACCTTCCAACAGTGCGGCGCTCCCTCAGTACGGCCCCTTCGACAGTGCGGAGCTCCCTCAGTACGGCCCTACCGACAGTGCGGCGCTCCCTCAGTACTGCCCCACCGACAGTGCGGTGCTCCCTCAGTACTGCCCCTCCGACAGTACGGAGCTCCCTCCGTACAGCCCCTCCGACAGTGCGGCGCTCCCTCAGTACTGCCCCTCCGACAATGCGATGCTCCCTCAGTACTGCCCCTCCGACAGTGCGCAGCTCCTTCAGGACTGCCCCTCCGACAGTGCGGCGCTCCCGCAGTACTGCCCCTCCGACAGTGCAGCGCTCCCTCAGTACTGCCCCTCTGACAGTGCGGCGCTCCCTCAGTACTACCCCTCCGATAGTGCGGCGCTCCCTCGGTATTCCCCCTCCGACAGTGCGATGCTCCCTCAGTATTGCTCCTCCGACAGTGCGGAGCTCCCTCAGTTCTGACCCTCCGACAGTGCGGCGCTCCCTCAGTACTGCCCCCCGACAGTGCGGCGCTCCCTCAGTACTGCACGTCCGACAGTGCAGCACTCCCTCAGTGCTGTCCCTCTGACTGTGCGGCACTCCCTCAGTACTGCCCCTCCGACAGTGCGGCACTCCCTCAGTACTGCCCCTCCGACAGTGCAACGCTCATTCAGTACTGCCCCTCCGACAGTGCAGCACTCCCTCTGAACTGCCCCTCCGACAGCGCAGCGCTCCTTCAGTACTGACCCTCCGACAGTGCGGCGCTCCCTCAGTGCTGCTCCTCCGACAGTGCAGCGCTCCCTCAGTACTGCCCCCTGACAGTGCGGCCCTACCTCAGTACTGCCCCTCCGACACTGAGGCACTCCCTCAGTACTGCCCCTCCGACAGTGCAGCGCTCCCTCAGTACTGCCCCACCGACAGTGCGGCACGCCCTCAGTACTGCCGCACTGACAGTGCTGTACTCCCTCAGTACTGCCCCTCCGACAGTGCTGCACTCCCTCAGTACTGCCCTTCCGATGGTGCGGCACTCCCTCAGTACTGCCCCTCCGACGGTGCGGCACTCCCTCAATACTGCCCCTCCGACGGTGCGGCACTCGCTCAGTACTGCCACTCCGACGGTGCGGTGCTCCCTCAGTACTGCCCGTCCGACAGTGCGGCGCTCCCTCATTACTGCCCCTCCGACAGTGCGGCGCTTCTTCAGTACTGCTGCACCGACAGTGCGGCGCTCACTCAGTACTGCCCCCCCGACAGTGCAGCGCTCCCTCAGTCCTGCCCCACCGACAGTGCGGCGCTCCCTCAGTGCTGTACCTCCGACAGTGCGGCACTCCCTCAGTACTGCCCCTCCGACAATGCAGCACTCCCTCAGTACTGCCCCTCCGACAGTGCGGCGCTCTCGCAGTGCTGACCCTCCGAAAGTGCGGCGCTCCCTCGGTACTGCCCCTCCGACAGTGCGGCGCTCCCTCAGTACTGCCCCTCCGACAGTGCGGCACTCCCTCAGTACTGCCCCTCTGACAGTGCGGCGCTCCTTCAGTACGGCCCCTCTGACAGTGCGGAGCTCCCTCAGTACTGCCTCTCCGACAGTGCGACGCTCCCTCAGTCCTGCCCCTCCGACAGTGCAGTGCTCCCTCAGTACTGCCCCTCCGACAGTGCAGCGCTCCCTCAGTACTGACCCTCCGCCCTCCGACAGTGCAGCACTCCCTCAGTACTGCCCCTCCGACAGTGCAGCACTCCGTCATTACTGCCCTCCGACAGTGCGGCACTCCCTCAGTACTGCCCCTCCGACAGTGCGGCACTCCCTCAGTACTGCCCCTCCGACAGTGCGGCGCTCCCTCAGTACTGCCCCTCCGACAGTGCGGCACTCCCTCAGTACTGCCCCTCCGACAGTGCGACGCTCCCTCAGTACTGCCCCTCCGACAGTGCGACGCTCCCTCAGTACTGCCCCTCCGACAGTGCGGCGCTCCCTCAGTACTGCCCCTCCGACAGTGCGGCACTCCCTCAGTACTGCCCCTCCGACAGTGCGACGCTCCCTCAGTACTGCCCCTCCGACAGTGCGACGCTCCCTCAGTACTGCCCCTCCGACAGTGCGGCACTCCCTCAGTACTGCCCCTCTGACAGTGCAGCACTCCCTCAGTACTGCCCCTCCGACAGTGCAGCACTCCCTCAGTACTGCCCCTCCGACAGTGCGACGCTCCCTCAGTACTGCCCCTCCGACAGTGCGGCACTCCCTCAGTACTGCCCCTCCGACAGTACGACGCTCCCTCAGTACTGCCCCTCCGACAGTGCAGCACTCCCTCAGTGCTGCCCCTCCGACAGTGCAGCGTTCCCTGCCCCACCGACAGTGCGGCGCTCCCTCAGTGCTGTACCTCCGACAGTGCGGCACTCCCTCAGTACTGCCCCTCCGACAATGCAGCACTCCCTCAGTACTGCCCCTCCGACAGTGCGGCGCTCTCGCAGTGCTGACCCTCCGAAAGTGCGGCGCTCCCTCGGTACTGCCCCTCCGACAGTGCGGCGCTCCCTCAGTACTGCCCCTCCGACAGTGCGGCACTCCCTCAGTACTGCCCCTCTGACAGTGCGGCGCTCCTTCAGTACGGCCCCTCTGACAGTGCGGAGCTCCCTCAGTACTGCCTCTCCGACAGTGCGACGCTCCCTCAGTTCTGCCCCTCCGACAGTGCAGTGCTCCCTCAGTACTGCCCCTCCGACAGTGCAGCGCTCCCTCAGTACTGACCCTCCGACAGTGCGGCGCTCCCTCAGTACTGCCCCTCCAACAGTGCGGCACTCCCTCAGTACTGCCCCTCCGACAGTGCAGCGCTCCCTCATTGCTGACCCTCCGACAGTGCGGCGCTCCCTCAGTACTGCCCCTCCAATAGTGCAGCACTTCCTCAGTACTGCCCCTCCGACAGTGCAGTGCTCCCTCAGTACTGCCCCACGACAGTGCGCCGCTCCCTCAGTACTGTCCCTCTGACAGTGCCACGCTCCCTCAGTGCTGTCCCTCTGACAGTGCGGCGCTCCCTCAGTTCTGCCCCTCCGACAGTGCTGCACTCCCTCAGTTCTGCCCCTCCGACAGTGCTGCACTCCCTCAGTACTGCCCCTCCGACAGTGCTGCACTCCCTCAGTACTGCCCTTCCGACACTGCATTGCTCCCTCAGTACTGCCCCTCCGACAGTGCGGCGCTCCCTCAGTACTGTCCCTCTGACAGTGCGGCGCTCCCTCAGTATTGCCCCACCGACAGTGCGGCGCTCCCTCAGTACTGGCTCTCCGACAGTGCACCACTCCCTCAGTACTGCCCCTCTGACAGTGCGGCACTCCCTCAGTCCTGCCCCTCCGACAGTGCGGTGCTCCCTCAGTACTGCCCCGCGGACAGTGTAGCGCTCCCTCGGTACTGCCTCGAGGACAGTGGGGCGCTCCCTCAGTACTGCCCCTCTGACAGTGCGGCGCTCCCTCAGTACTGACCCTCCGACAGTGCGGCACTCCCTCAGTACTTCCCCTCCGACGGTGCGGCGCGCCCTCAGTTCTGCCCCTCCGACAGTGCGGTGCTCCCACAGGACTACCCCTCCGACAGTGCGGCACTCCCTCAGTACTGCCCGTCCGACAGTGCAGCGCTCCCTCATTACTGTCCCTCCGACAATGCGGCGCTCCCTCAGTATTGCCCCACCGACAGTGCGGCGCTCCCTCAGTACTGCCCCCCCGACAGTGCGGCGCTCCCTCAGTTCTGCCCCCCCGACATTGCGGCGCTCCCTCAGTACTGCCCCTCCAACAGTGCGGCGCTCCCTCAGTACTGCCCCTCCAACAGTGCGGCGCTCCTTCAGTACTGCCCCTCTGACAGTTCAGCACTCCCTCAGTGCTGTCCCTCTGACAGTGCAGCGCTCCCTCAGTACTGCCCCTCCGACAGTGCGTTGCTCCCCCAGTTCTGCCCCTCCGACAGTGCAGCACTCCCTCAATGATGTCCCTCCGACAGTGCGGCGCTCCCTCAGTACTGCCCCTACGACAGTGGGGCGCTCCCTCAGTGCTGTCCCTCTGACCGTGCAGAGCTCCCTCAGTACTGCCCTTCCGACAGTGCGGTGCTCCCTCAGTACTGCCCCTCGGACAGTGTAGCGCTCCCTCGGTACTGCCCCTACGACATTGGGGCACTCCCTCAGTACTGGCTCTCCGACAGTGCAGCACTCCCTCAGTGCTGTCCCTCTGACACTGCGGCGCTCCCTCAGTACTGACCCATTCGACAGTGCGGCGCTCCCTCAGTACTGCCCCTCTGATAGTGCAGCACTCCCTCAATACTGTCCCTCTGACAGTGTGGCGCTCCCTCAGTACTGCCCCTCCGACAGTGCGGCGCTACCGCAGGACTGACCCTCCGACAGTGCGGCGCTCCCTCAGTACTGCCCCTCCGACAGTGCGGCGCTCCCTCAGTACTGCCCCTCCGACAGTGCGGAGCTCCCTCAGTACTGCCCCTCCGACAGTGCAGCGCTCCCTCAGTACTGCCCCTCCGACAGTGCAGCGCTCCCTCAGTACTGACCCTGCGACAGTGCGGCGCCTCCTCAGTACTGCCCCTCCGACAGTGCGGCGCTCCCTCAGTACTGCCCCTCCGACAGTGCGGCGCTCCCTCAGTGCTGTCCCTCCGACTGTGCGGAGCTCCCTCCGTGCTGCCCCTCTGACAGTTCAGCACTCCCTCAGTACTGCCCCTCGGACAGTGTAGCGCTCCCTCTGTACTGCTTCTACGACAGTGGGGCGCTCCCTCAGTACTGGCCCTCTGACAGTGCGGAGCTCCCTCAGTACTGCCCCTCTGACAGTTCAGCACTCCCTCAGTGCTGTCCCTCTGACAGTGCGGCGCTCCCTCAGTACTGCCCCTCCGACAGTGCGGCCCTCCTTCAGTACTGCCCCTCCGACTGTGCGGAGCTCCTTCAGTGCTGCCCCTCCGACAGTGCGGCGCTCCCTCAGTACTGACCCTCTGACAGTGCGACGCTCCCTCAGTACTGCCCCGTGGACAGTGTAGCGCTCCCTCGGTACTGCCTCTACGACAGTGGGGCGCTCCCTCAGTACTGCCCCTCTGACAGTGCGGCGCGCCCTCATTTCTGCCCCTCCGACAGTGCAGCACTCCCTCAATGCTGTCCCTCCGACAGTGCGGCGCTCCCTCAGTACTGCCCCTGCGACAGTGCGGCGCTCCCTCAGTACTGACCCTCCGTCAGTGCGGCACTCCCTCAGTACTGCCCCTCTGACAGTGCAGCACTCCCTCAATGCTGTCCCTCCGACAGTGCGGCGCTCCCTCAGTACTGCCCCTCCGACAGTGCGGAGCTCCCTCAGTACTGCCCCTCGGACGGTGCGGCGCTCCCTCAGTCCTGCGCCTCTCACGGTGCAGTGCTCCCTTAGTACTGCTCCTCGGACAGTGCGGCTCTCCCTCAGGAGTACCCCTCCGACGGTGCGGTGCTCCCTCAGTACTGCCCCTCCGACGGTGCGGCGCTCCCTCAGTACTGCCCCTCGGACAGTGTAGAGCTCCCTCAGTGCTGTCCCTCTGACCGTGCAGAGCTTCCTCAGTACTGCCCCTCCGACAGTGCAGCACTCCCTCAGTACTGCCACTGCAGCAGTGCGGCGCTTCCTCAGTACTGCCCCTCCGACAGTGCGGCGCTCCCTCAGTAATGCCCCTCCAACAGCGCAGCACTCCCTCAGTACTGCCCCTCCTCCGACAGTGCGGCGATCCCTCAGCACTGCCCTTCCGACAGTGCGGTGCTCCCTCAGTACTGCCCCGCGGACAGTGTAGCGCTCCCTCGGTACTGCCTCTACGACAGTGGGGCGCTCCCTCAGTACTGCCCCTCGGACAGTGTAGCGCTCCCTCAGTACTGCCGCTCCGACAGTGCTGCGCTCCCTCAGTACTGACCCTCCCAACAGTGCGGCGTTCCATCAGTACTGCCCCTCTGACAGTGCGGAGCTCCCTCAGTGCTGCCCCTCTGACAGTGCAGCACTCCCTCAATGCTGTCCCTCCGACAGTGCGGCACTCCCTCAGCACTGACCCTCCGACAGTGCGTTGCTCCCTCAGTACTGCCCCTCTGACAGTGCAGCACTCCCTCAATGCTGTCCCTCCGACAGTGCGGCGCTCCCTCAGTACTGCCCCTCCGACAGTGCGGAGCTCCCTCAGTACTGCCCCTCGGACGGTGCGGCGCTCCCTCAGTCCTGCGCCTCTCACGGTGCAGTGCTCCCTTAGTACTGCTCCTCGGACAGTGCGGCTCTCCCTCAGTACTACCCCTCCGACGGTGCGGTGCTCCCTCAGTACTGCCCCTCCGACGGTGCGGCGCTCCCTCAGTACTGCCCCTCGGACAGTGTAGAGCTCCCTCAGTGCTGTCCCTCTGACCGTGCAGAGCTTCCTCAGTACTGCCCCTCCGACAGTGCGGTGCTCCCTCAGTACTGCCCCTCGGACAGTGTAGCGCTCCCCCGGTACTGCCCCTACGACATTGGGGCACTCCCTCAGTACTGGCTCTCCGACAGTGCAGCACTCCCTCAGTGCTGTCCCTCTGACACTGCGGCGCTCCCTCAGTACTGACCCATTCGACAGTGCGGCGCTCCCTCAGTACTGCCCCTCTGACAGTGCAGCACTCCCTCAATGCTGTCCCTCTGAAAGTGCGGCGCTCCCTCAGTACTGCCCCTCCGACAGTGCGGCGCTCCTTCAGTACTGCCCCTCCGACAGTGCGGCGCTCCCTCAGTAATGCCCCTCCAACAGTGCGGCGCTTCCTCAGTACTGTCCCTCCGACAGTGCAGCACTCCCTCAGTACTGCCACTGCAGCAGTGCGGCGCTTCCTCAGTACTGCCGCTCCGACAGTGCGGCGCTCCCTCAGTACTGCCCCTCCAACAGCGCAGCACTCCCTCAGTACTGCCCCTCCTCCGACAGTGCGGCGATCCCTCAGCACTGCCCTTCCGACAGTGCGGTGCTCCCTCAGTACTGCCCCGCGGACAGTGTAGCGCTCCCTCGGTACTGCCTCTACGACAGTGGGGCGCTCCCTCAGTACTGCCACTCGGACAGTGTAGCGCTCCCTCAGTACTGCCCCTCTGACAGTGCGATGCTCCCTCAGTACTGCACCTCGGACAGTGTAGCGCTCCCTCGGTACTGCCTCTACGACAGTGGGGCGCTCCCTCAGTAC
Organism: Somniosus microcephalus; assembly: GCF_052327205.1. Classification (NCBI taxonomy): domain Eukaryota; kingdom Metazoa; phylum Chordata; class Chondrichthyes; order Squaliformes; family Somniosidae; genus Somniosus; species Somniosus microcephalus. The sequence continues at coordinate 960,786 of NC_140993.1, forward strand.
TGGCCCTCTGACAGTGCGGAGCTCCCTCAGTACTGCCCCTCCGACAGTGCGGCCCTCCTTCAGTGCTGCCCCTCCGACTGTGCGTAGCTCCCTCAGTGCTGCCCCTCCGACTGTGCGGCGCTCCCTCAGTACTGCCCCTCCGACAGTGCGGAGCTCCCTCAGGACTGCCCCTCCGACAGTGTTTCATTCCCTCACTACTGCCCCTCCGACAGTGCGATGCTCCCTCAGTACTGCCCCTCCTACAGTGCAGCGCTCCCTCAGTACTGTCCCTCTGACAGTGTGGCGCTCCCTCAGTACTGCCCCTCCGACAGTGCGGCACTCCCTCAGTACTGCCCCTCCGACAGTGCAGCGCTCCCTCAGTGCTGTCCCTCTGAGAGTGCCGGGCTCCCTCAGTACTGCCCTTCCGACAGTGCGGCCCTCCTTCAGTACTGCCCCTCCGACTGTGCGGAGCTCCCTCAGTGCTGTCCCTCTGACAGTGCGGCGCTCCCTCAGTACTGGCCCTCCGACAGTGCGGCCCTCCTTCAGTGCTGCCTCTCCGACTGTGCGGCGCTCCCTCAGCACTGCCCCTCCGACAGTGCGGCGCTCCTTCAGTACTGCCCCTCCGACTGTGCGGAGCTCCCTCCGTGCTGCCCCTCTGACAGTTCAGCACTCCCTCAGTACTGCCCCTCGGACAGTGTCGCGCTCCCTCTGTACTGCTTCTACGACAGTGGGGCGCTCCCTCAGTACTGGCCCTCTGACAGTGCGGAGCTCCCTCAGTACTGCCCCTCTGATAGTTCAGCACTCCCTCAGTGCTGTCCCTCTGACAGTGCGGCGCTCCCTCAGTACAGCCCCTCCGACAATGCGGCCCTCCTTCATTACTGCCCCTCCGACTGTGCGGAGCTCCCTCAGTGCTGCCCCTCTGACAGTGCGGCGCTCCCTCAGTACTGCCCCTCCGACAGTGCGGCGCTCCCTCAGTGCTGCCCCTCTGACAGTGTCGCACTCCCTCAATGCTGTCCCTCCGACAGTGCGGCACTCCCTCAGCACTGACCCTCCGACAGTGCGGAGCTCCCTCAGTGCTGCCCCTCTGACAGTGCGGCGCTCCCTCAGTACTGCCCCTCCGACAGTGCGGCGCTCCCTCAGTGCTGCCCCTCTGACAGTGTCGCACTCCCTCAATGCTGTCCCTCCGACAGTGCGGCACTCCCTCAGCACTGACCCTCCGACAGTGCGGCGCTCCCTCAGTACTGACCCATTCGACAGTGTCGCACTCCCTCAATGCTGTCCCTCCGACAGTGCGGCGCTAGCGCAGGACTGACCCTCCGACAGTGCGGCACTCCCTCAGTACTGCCCCTCTGACAGTGCGGCGCTCCCTCAGTACTGCCCCTCCGACAGTGCGGCGCTCCCTCAGTACTGCCCCTCCGACAGTGCGGAGCTCCCTCAGTACTGCCCCTCCGACAGTGCGGCGCTCCCTCAGTACTGCCCCTCCGACAGTGCAGCGCTCCCTCAGTACTGACCCTCCGACAGTGCGGCGCCCCCTCAGTACTGCCCCTCCGACAGTGCGGCGTTCCCTCAGTACTGCCCCTCCGACAGTGCGGCGCTCCCTCAGTACTGCCCCTCGGACAGTGTAGCGCTCCCTCAGTACTGCCCCTCCGACAGTGCTGCGCTCCCTCAGTACTGACCCTCCCAACAGTGCGGCGTTCCATCAGTACTGCCCCTCTGACAGTGCGGAGCTCCCTCAGTGCTGCCCCTCTGACAGTGTCGCACTCCCTCAATGCTGTCCCTCCGACAGTGCGGCACTCCCTCAGCACTGACCCTCCGACAGTGCGTTGCTCCCTCAGTACTGCCCCTCCGACAGTGCGGCGCTCCCTCAGTACTGCCCATCCGACAGTGCGGCGCTCCCTCAGTACTGCCCCTCCGACAGTGCGGAGCTCCCTCAGGACTTCCCCTCCGACAGTGCTGCGTTCCCTCACTACTGCCCCTCCGACAGTGCGACGCTCCCTCAGTACTGCCCCTCCTACAGTGCAGCGCTCCCTCAGTACTGTCCCTCTGACAGTGTAGCGCTCCCTCAGTACTGCCCCTCCGACATTGCGGCACTCCCTCAGTGCTGCCCCTGCGACAGTGCAGCGCTCCCTCAGTGCTGTCCCTCTTACAGTGCGGGGCTCCCTCAGTACTGCCCCTCCGACAGTGCTGCACTCCCTCAGTACTGCCCCTCTGACATTGCTGCACTCCCTCAGTACTGCCCCTCTGACAGTGCGATGCTCCCTCAGTACTGCCCCTCGGACAGTGTAGCGCTCCCTCGGTACTGCCTCTACGACAGTGGGGCGCTCCCTCAGTACTGGCCCTCTGACAGTGCGGAGCTCCCTCAGTACTGCCCCTCCGACAGTGCGGCCCTCCTTCAGTGCTGCCCCTCCGACTGTGCGTAGCTCCCTCAGTGCTGCCCCTCCGACTGTGCGGCGCTCCCTCAGTACTGCCCCTCCGACAGTGCGGAGCTCCCTCAGGACTGCCCCTCCGACAGTGTTTCATTCCCTCACTACTGCCCCTCCGACAGTGCGATGCTCCCTCAGTACTGCCCCTCCTGCAGTGCAGCGCTCCCTCAGTACTGTCCCTCTGACAGTGTAGCGCTCCCTCAGTACTGCCCCTCCGACAGTGCGGCACTCCCTCAGTACTGCCCCTCCGACAGTGCAGCGCTCCCTCAGTGCTGTCCCTCTGACAGTGCGGCGCTCCCTCAGTACTGGCCCTCCGACAGTGCGGCCCTCCTTCAGTGCTGCCTCTCCGACTGTGCGGCGCTCCCTCAGCACTGCCCCTCCGACAGTGCGGCGCTCCTTCAGTACTGCCCCTCCGACTGTGCGGAGCTCCCTCCGTGCTGCCCCTCTGACAGTTCAGCACTCCCTCAGTACTGCCCCTCGGACAGTGCAGCGCTCCCTCTGTACTGCTTCTACGACAGTGGGGCGCTCCCTCAGTACTGGCCCTCTGACAGTGCGGAGCTCCCTCAGTACTGCCCCTCTGATAGTTCAGCACTCCCTCAGTGCTGTCCCTCTGACAGTGCGGCGCTCCCTCAGTACAGCCCCTCCGACAATGCGGCCCTCCTTCAGTACTGCCCCTCCGACTGTGCGGAGCTCCCTCAGTGCTGCCCCTCTGACAGTGGGGCGCTCCCTCAGTACTGCCCCTCCGACAGTGCGGCGCTCCCTCAGTACTGACCCTCTGACAGTGCGACGCTCCCTCAGTACTGCCCCTCGGACAGTGTAGCGCTCCCTCGGTACTGCCTCTACGACAGTGGGGCGCTCCCTCAGTACAGCCCCTCTGACAGTGCAGCACTCCCTCAGTGCTGTCCCTTCAACGGTGCGGCACTCCCTCAGTACTGCCCCTCCGACAGTGCGGTGCTCCCTCAGTACTGCCCCGTGGACAGTGTAGCGCTCCCTCGGTACTGCCTCTACGACAGTGGGGCGCTCCCTCAGTACTGCCCCTCTGACAGTGCGGCACTCCCTCAGTACTGCCCGTCCGACAGTGCAGCGCTCCCTCATTACTGCCCCTCCGACAATGCGGCGCTCCCTCAGTATTGCCCCACCGACAGTGCGGCGCTCCCTCAGTACTGGCTCTCCGACAGTGCACCACTCCCTCAGTACTGCCCCTCTGACAGTGCGGCACTCCCTCAGTACTGCCCCTCCGACAGTGCGGTGCTCCCTCAGTACTGCCCCGCGGACAGTGTAGCGCTCCCTCGGTACTGCCTCTACGACAGTGGGGCGCTCCCTCAGTACTGCCCCTCTGACAGTGCGGCGCTCCCTCAGTACTGCCCCTCCGACAGTGCGGCGCTCCCTCAGTACTGCCCCTCCGACAGTGCGGCGCTCCCTCAGTACTGACCCTCCGACAGTGCGGCGCTCCCTCAGTACTTCCCCTCCGACGGTGCGGCGCGCCCTCAGTTCTGCCCCTCCGACAGTGCGGCGCTCCCACAGGCCTACCCCTCCGACAGTGCGGCACTCCCTCAGTACTGCCCGTCCGACTGTGCGGCGCTCCCTCATTACTGTCCCTCCGACAATGCGGCGCTCCCTCAGTATTGCCCCACCGACAGTGCGGCGCTCCCTCAGTACTGCCCCCCCGACAGTGCGGCGCTCCCTCAGTTCTGCTCCCCCGACATTGCGGCGCTCCCTCAGTACTGCCCCTCCAACAGTGCGGCGCTCCCTCAGTACTGCCCCTCCAACAGTGCGGCGCTCCTTCAGTACTGCCCCTCTGACAGTTCAGCACTCCCTCAGTGCTGTCCCTCTGACAGTGCAGCGCTCCCTCAGTACTGCCCCTCCGACAGTGCGTTGCTCCCTCAGTACTGCCCCTCCGACAGTGCAGCACTCCCTCAATGCTGTCCCTCCGACAGTGCGGCGCTCCCTCAGTACTGCCCCTGCGACAGTGCGGCGCTCCCTCAGTACTGGCCCTCCGACAGTGCGGCGCTCCCTCAGTACTGACCCTCCGTCAGTGCGGCACTCCCTCAGTACTGCCCCTCTGACAGTGCGGCGCTCCCTCAGTACTGCCCCTCCGACAGTGCGGAGCTCCCTCAGTACTGCCCCTCCGACAGTGCAGCGCTCCCTCAGTACTGCCTCTCCGACAGAGCGAGGCTCCCTCAGTACTGCCCCTCCGACAGTGCAGCGCTCCCTCAGTACTGACCCTCCGACAGTGCGGCGCTCCCTCAGTACTGCCCCTCCGACAGTGCGGAGCTCCCTCGGTCCTGCCCCTCCGACAGTGCAGCGCTCCCTCAGTACTGCCCCTCCGACAGTGCGGCACTCCCTCAGTACTGCCCCTCCGACAATGCGGCGCTCCCACAGTACTGCCCCTCCCACAGTGCGGCGCTCCCTCAGTACTGCCCCTCCCACAGTGCGGCGCTCCCTCAGTACTGCCCCTCGGACGGTGCGGCGCTCCCTCAGTCCTGCCCCTCCCACGGTGCGATGCTCCCTTCGTACTGCTCCTCGGACACTGCGGCTCTCCCTCAGTAAAACTCCTCCGACGGTGCGGTGCTCCCTCAGTACTGCCCCTCTGACGGTGCCGCGCTCCCTCAGTACTGCCCCTCGGACAGTGTAGAGCTCCCTCAGTGCTGTCCCTCTGACCGTGCAGAGCTCCCTCAGTACTGCCCTTCCGACAGTGCGGAGCTCCCTCAGGACTGCCCCTCCGACAGTGTTTCATTCCCTCACTACTGCCCCTCCGACAGTGCGATGCTCCCTCAGTACTGCCCCTCCTGCAGTGCAGCGCTCCCTCAGTACTGTCCCTCTGACAGTGTAGCGCTCCCTCAGTACTGCCCCTCCGACAGTGCGGCACTCCCTCAGTACTGCCCCTCCGACAGTGCAGCGCTCCCTCAGTGCTGTCCCTCTGACAGTGCGGCGCTCCCTCAGTACTGGCCCTCCGACAGTGCGGCCCTCCTTCAGTGCTGCCTCTCCGACTGTGCGGCGCTCCCTCAGCACTGCCCCTCCGACAGTGCGGCGCTCCTTCAGTACTGCCCCTCCGACTGTGCGGAGCTCCCTCCGTGCTGCCCCTCTGACAGTTCAGCACTCCCTCAGTACTGCCCCTCGGACAGTGCAGCGCTCCCTCTGTACTGCTTCTACGACAGTGGGGCGCTCCCTCAGTACTGGCCCTCTGACAGTGCGGAGCTCCCTCAGTACTGCCCCTCTGATAGTTCAGCACTCCCTCAGTGCTGTCCCTCTGACAGTGCGGCGCTCCCTCAGTACAGCCCCTCCGACAATGCGGCCCTCCTTCAGTACTGCCCCTCCGACTGTGCGGAGCTCCCTCAGTGCTGCCCCTCTGACAGTGGGGCGCTCCCTCAGTACTGCCCCTCCGACAGTGCGGCGCTCCCTCAGTACTGACCCTCTGACAGTGCGACGCTCCCTCAGTACTGCCCCTCGGACAGTGTAGCGCTCCCTCGGTACTGCCTCTACGACAGTGGGGCGCTCCCTCAGTACAGCCCCTCTGACAGTGCAGCACTCCCTCAGTGCTGTCCCTTCAACGGTGCGGCACTCCCTCAGTACTGCCCCTCCGACAGTGCGGTGCTCCCTCAGTACTGCCCCGTGGACAGTGTAGCGCTCCCTCGGTACTGCCTCTACGACAGTGGGGCGCTCCCTCAGTACTGCCCCTCTGACAGTGCGGCACTCCCTCAGTACTGCCCGTCCGACAGTGCAGCGCTCCCTCATTACTGCCCCTCCGACAATGCGGCGCTCCCTCAGTATTGCCCCACCGACAGTGCGGCGCTCCCTCAGTACTGGCTCTCCGACAGTGCACCACTCCCTCAGTACTGCCCCTCTGACAGTGCGGCACTCCCTCAGTACTGCCCCTCCGACAGTGCGGTGCTCCCTCAGTACTGCCCCGCGGACAGTGTAGCGCTCCCTCGGTACTGCCTCTACGACAGTGGGGCGCTCCCTCAGTACTGCCCCTCTGACAGTGCGGCGCTCCCTCAGTACTGCCCCTCCGACAGTGCGGCGCTCCCTCAGTACTGCCCCTCCGACAGTGCGGCGCTCCCTCAGTACTGACCCTCCGACAGTGCGGCGCTCCCTCAGTACTTCCCCTCCGACGGTGCGGCGCGCCCTCAGTTCTGCCCCTCCGACAGTGCGGCGCTCCCACAGGCCTACCCCTCCGACAGTGCGGCACTCCCTCAGTACTGCCCGTCCGACTGTGCGGCGCTCCCTCATTACTGTCCCTCCGACAATGCGGCGCTCCCTCAGTATTGCCCCACCGACAGTGCGGCGCTCCCTCAGTACTGCCCCCCCGACAGTGCGGCGCTCCCTCAGTTCTGCTCCCCCGACATTGCGGCGCTCCCTCAGTACTGCCCCTCCAACAGTGCGGCGCTCCCTCAGTACTGCCCCTCCAACAGTGCGGCGCTCCTTCAGTACTGCCCCTCTGACAGTTCAGCACTCCCTCAGTGCTGTCCCTCTGACAGTGCAGCGCTCCCTCAGTACTGCCCCTCCGACAGTGCGTTGCTCCCTCAGTACTGCCCCTCCGACAGTGCAGCACTCCCTCAATGCTGTCCCTCCGACAGTGCGGCGCTCCCTCAGTACTGCCCCTGCGACAGTGCGGCGCTCCCTCAGTACTGGCCCTCCGACAGTGCGGCGCTCCCTCAGTACTGACCCTCCGTCAGTGCGGCACTCCCTCAGTACTGCCCCTCTGACAGTGCGGCGCTCCCTCAGTACTGCCCCTCCGACAGTGCGGAGCTCCCTCAGTACTGCCCCTCCGACAGTGCAGCGCTCCCTCAGTACTGCCTCTCCGACAGAGCGAGGCTCCCTCAGTACTGCCCCTCCGACAGTGCAGCGCTCCCTCAGTACTGACCCTCCGACAGTGCGGCGCTCCCTCAGTACTGCCCCTCCGACAGTGCGGAGCTCCCTCGGTCCTGCCCCTCCGACAGTGCAGCGCTCCCTCAGTACTGCCCCTCCGACAGTGCGGCACTCCCTCAGTACTGCCCCTCCGACAATGCGGCGCTCCCACAGTACTGCCCCTCCCACAGTGCGGCGCTCCCTCAGTACTGCCCCTCCCACAGTGCGGCGCTCCCTCAGTACTGCCCCTCGGACGGTGCGGCGCTCCCTCAGTCCTGCCCCTCCCACGGTGCGATGCTCCCTTCGTACTGCTCCTCGGACACTGCGGCTCTCCCTCAGTAAAACTCCTCCGACGGTGCGGTGCTCCCTCAGTACTGCCCCTCTGACGGTGCCGCGCTCCCTCAGTACTGCCCCTCGGACAGTGTAGAGCTCCCTCAGTGCTGTCCCTCTGACCGTGCAGAGCTCCCTCAGTACTGCCCTTCCGACAGTGCGGTGCTCCCTCAGTACTGCCCCTCGGACAGTGTAGCGCTCCCTCGGTACTGCCCCTACGACATTGGGGCACTCCCTCAGTACTGGCTCTCCGACAGTGCAGCACTCCCTCAGTGCTGTCCCTCTGACACTGCGGCGCTCCCTCAGTACTGTCCCATTCGACAGTGCGGCGCTCCCTCAGTACTGCCCCTCTGACAGTGCAGCACTCCCTCAATGCTGTCCCTCTGACAGTGTGGCGCTCCCTCAGTACTGACCCTCCGACAGTGCGGCGCTCCCTCAGTACTGCCCCTCTGACAGTGCGGCGCTCCCTCAGTACTGCCCCTCCGACAGTGCGGCGCTCCCTCAGTACTGCCCCTCCGACAGTGAGGAGCTCCCTCAGTACTGCCCCTCCGACAGTGCAGCGCTCCCTCAGTACTGCCCCTCCGACAGTGCAGCGCTCCCTCAGTACTGACCCTCCGACAGTGCGGCGCCCCCTCAGTACTGCCCCTCCGACAGTGCGGCGTTCCCTCAGTACTGCCCCTCCGACAGTGCAGCGCTCCCTCAGTACTGCCCCTCCGACAGTGCGGAGCTCCCTCAGTACTGCCCCTCCGACAGTGCAGCGCTCCCTCGGTACTGCCCCTCCGACAGTGCAGCGCTCCCTCAGTACTGACCCTCCGACAGTGCGGCGCCCCCTCAGTACTGCCCCTCCGACAGTGCGGCGTTCCCTCAGTACTGCCCCTCCGACAGTGCGGCGCTCCCTCAGTACTGCCCCTCCGACAATGCGGCGCACCCACAGTACTGCCCCTCCCACAGTGCGGCGCTCCCTCAGTACTGCCCCTCCCACAGTGCGGCGCTCCCTCAGTACTGCCCCTCGGACGGTGCGGCGCTCCCTCAGTCCTGCGCCTCTCACGGTGCAGTGCTCCCTTAGTACTGCTCCTCGGACAGTGCGGCTCTCCCTCAGTACTACCCCTCCGACGGTGCGGCGCTCCCTCAGTACTGCCACTGCAGCAGTGCGGCGCTCCCTCAATGCTCCCCCTGCGACACTGCAGTGCTCCTTCAGTACTGCCCCTCCTCCTCCGACAGTGCGGCGATCCCTCAGCACTGCCCTTCTGACAGTGCGGTGCTCCCTCAGTACTGCCCCTCGGACAGTGTAGCGCTCCCTCAGTACTGCCCCTCCGACAGTACGGCACTCCCTCAGCACTGCCCCTCCGACAGTGCGGTGCTCCCTCAGCACTGCCCCTCCGACAGTGCGGCGCTCCCTCAGTACTGCCCCTCCGACAGTGCGGCACTCCCTCAGTACTGCCCCTCCGACAGTGTGCACTCCCTCTGTACTGCCCCTCCGACAGTGCGGCACTCACTCAGTGCTGTCCCTCTGACAGTGCGGCGCTCCCTCAGTAGTGCCCCTCCGACAGTGCTGCACTCCCTCAGTACTGCCCCTCCGACAGTGCTGCACTCCCTCAGTACTGCCCCTCCGACAGTGCTGCACTCCCTCAGTACTGTCCCTCCGACAGTGCAGCGCTCCCTCAGTACTGCCCCTCCGGCAGTGCGGCGCTCCCTCAGTACTGCCCCTCCGACAGTGCGGCATTCACTGAATACTGCCCCTCCGACAGTGCAGCACTCCCTCAGTACTGCCCCTCCGACAGTGCGGCGCTCGCTCAATACCGCCCCTCCGACAGTGCGGCACTCCCTCAGTACTGCCCTTCCGACAGTGCGGCGCTCCCTCAGTACTGCACTGAGAGTGTCCGCGCAGATTTTTGTGCTCAAGTTCCTTCTGACTCAGAGGCGAGGTTGCTTCCAACTGATCCACAGCTGGTACTGTTGAGACTCCACCGAGTTCACACTTGAGCACACTGGTCCGATTTCTGCTGTTAATCAGATCCAGGACTGAACCTTGTTAATTGGGGAGTGTGGAGGCTTGTTAGAATATTTTCTGAATCGGGTTCAAATCTAAGAGAAAAGGCAAGGGAATACACTATGAATGGTGGGACACTGAAAAGTACAGAGGGACCTTGGAGCGCATGTCCACAGATCCCTAAAGCAGGACAGGTGGATAAGGTGGTTAAGAAGGCACACGGAATGCTTGCCTTTATTAGCTGAGGCACAGAATATAAGAGCAGGGAGCTTATGCTTGAACTGTATCAAACACTAGTTAGGCCACAGCAAGAGTACTGCGTGCAGTTCTGGTCACCACATTACAGGAAGGATGTGATTGCACTCGAGAGGGTGCAGAGGAGATTTACCAGGATGTTGCCTGGACTGGGGAATTTTAACTATAAGGAAAGACTGGATAGGCTGGGGTTGTTTTCTTTGGAACAGAGGGGGCTGAGGGGAGACCTTATTGAGGTGTATAACATTTTGAGGGGCCTAGATAGAGTGGATAGGAAGGACCTATTTCCCTTAGCAGAAAGGTCAATAACCAGGCGCACAGATTTTAAGTAATTGGTCGGAAGTTTAGAGGGGAGTTGAGGAGAAATGTTTTCACCCAGAGGGTGGTGGGGGTCTGGAACTCACTGCCTGAAATGGTGGCAGAGGCAGAGACCATCATCACATTTAAAAAGTACTTGGATATGCGCTCGAAGTGCCGCAACCTACAGGGCTACGGACCAAGTGCTGGAAAGTGGGATTAGGCTGGAGAGCTCTTTTTCAGCTGGCACAGCACGATGGGACGAATGGCCTCTGTGCTGTAAATTTCTATGATTCTAAAAAGGCTAATGGAATGCTGGCCTTTATATCTCGAGGGCTAGAGTACAAGGGGGTAGAAGTTATGCTGCAGCTACACAAAGCCCTGGTTAGACCACACCTGGAGCACTGTGAGCAGTTCTGGGCACCACACCTTAGGAAGGATATATTGGTCTTGGAGGGAGTGCAGCGTAGGTTTACCAGAATGATACCCGGACTTCAAGGGGTAAATCACGAAGAGAGATTACACGAATTAGGGTTGAATTCCCTGGAATTTAGAAGGTTAAGGGGTGATCTGATAGAAGTTTTCAGGATATTAAGGGGAACAGATAGGGTAGGGAGAGAAACTGTTTCCGCTGGTCGGGGAGTCTAGGCTAGGAGGCATAGACTAAAAATTAGAGCCAGACCTTTCAGGAAACACTTCTACACACAAAGGGTGGTACAAGTTTGGAACTCTCTTCCTCAAATGGCAATTGATGCTCGATCAATTGTTAATATTAAATCTGAGATTGATAGATTTCATTAACCAAAGTTATTGGATATTAGGCAAAGGCAGGCATATGGAGTTAGGTCACAGATCATGATCTCATTGACTGGCAGAACAGGCTCGAGGGGCTAAATCGCCTACTCCTGTTCCTATGTTACTATGTTTGTATGTAGCCAATGCCCAGGTTCATTCCACAGAGCTGCCAGTTCCCAGAACCATCGCCCAGTACCTGCCCTGGGAGTGTTTGATGGGACAGTGCAGAGAGAGCTTTACTCTCTATCTAACGCGTGCTGTACCTGCCCTGGGAGTGTTTGATGGGACAGTGTAGAGGGAGCTTTATTCTGTATCTAACCCGTGCTGTACCTGGCCTGGGAGCGTTTGATGGGACAGTGTAGAGGGAGTTTTACTCTGTATCTAACCTGTGCTGTACCTGCCCTGGGAGTGTTTGATGGGATAATACAGAGGGAGCCTATTGCCCATGATGCACCCTGCAATTAATGCTCCGATGGTCCCAGCACTTGATCCCCCTGAAGATCCCTCCACTTATTGCCTCTGATGCCCTTCCTGTTACAGGGAATAGACTTGTTTCAGAGCACAAAGGAGGGAGAGGTAATATCCTTGCCGTATCCCAAACACCATTCCCACAAACCGTCTCTCTCTGCCAAAGCAGGAGGGAGACTCGCCGATATAAAGTGTCGGTGCAGGCTCGATGGGCCGAAATGGCCTCTATCTGCACTGTGGGGTTTCTGTGAATTCTGTGAAGGGGAGACTTTCTGGAGTGTAAAGCAAGAGGTAGAAATTGGGGTCTTTGAATAGTGGGACCTCACATTCAGAGGATGGGAGGGAGAATTTATCAGTGGTAATTTTGGGAGTCCGTGCTCCCTGTCTGGAGTCTCAGTACGTGGGAGCAGGGTTGGAGACGGGACTGATTGTACAACCTGCGTTCATGCCCAGTGAGACTGCACACCAGGAGCAGAGCCTGGTCATGTGACTCTGTAATAGCTAGAGTGGGAGGGGTTTGGGCTGCTTTGTGACATGGTCCCTGGCTCCTTTCTGATGTCAACTGGAGACGGTTTACGCCCCTGGTTACACAGCATCAGTGGGAGTCAGTGTGGGTGGAGCTGGCAGCTGACACTGCCGGTGAGTCTGGTCCATATAAATAGGGGAAAGGAAAGAACAATTTAATATTAAGGTAAGTAATTCAACCGAATGTCATTAATTACAAATATAGTCAAATTAAATCTAATCATAGTCACAAAAATTGTATTCCAATTACAGATTCTAGAATTAATATTAATCAGTTTTATGTTAAAGGATTCTTGGACTGAACAGTATCGGTGAAAAGTGGAGAGAGGAGTCGAATCATGGTCACATTAACTGGGACTGGATGGAGGTGGCTGGATTCACAGAGCCGATCAGGTGGGACTAAGACCCCTTTGAGTGCCTTGTGCATTGAGTGGTGCTGGAGTTTTGCTAAGTGGGAGAGAAATCATTTAAGTGTATTTTGTGAATTTTAGTGTGTTAAGAAGTCAATTATTTGAAGTAAGTTTAATTTTTCAAGGTTTTTTTAAACTCTTGGGCAGTTTAAACCGGAAGTAGAATCCGGGTATAAAAGGGGAGGGGCTAGTGCAGTGCACGGAGTGCTTTGTGCATTGAGTGGTGTTGGAGTTTTACTAAGTGGGAGAGTTCGGATAAGTGGGAGGTGAGGGTGTGTTTTCTGCTCTGTTTTGTTCCCCACTCCCAGGCTTAGACAGCACTGCGGAGGTGGAGCAGTGAGACAAGTCAACCAAACAGGCCCCACAGACAGTATTCAAGGAGGAGGTTGGTGATCAGCTGGTTGGTTGGTTTTCTTCCTTCTCTTCTCTTTTATACCTTTACGTTGGTAAGTCCTATTGAATAGTGGTGTGATATTATCATATATATCCGGCCAGGGTCTTCATAACTAATAATAAGAAATTTAATTAATTATATAGAATGGAGCAGGTGATGTTACTGTTGCGAGATGTGGGAGCCGGTGGTCCCCATTGAGGCTCACGGTGATTACATCTGCGACAAGTGTTTGCTGCTAGAGGAACTCAAGTTCCATGTTATGGAGCTTGAGACCGAGCTTCAGACACTGCGACACATCAGGGAGGGGGAGAAGTTCCTGGACTCTATGTTTCAGGAGATGGTCATACCTATGAAGTTAATTACTGCAGATGTAGTCCGTGGTCAGGGACAGGACGGTGTGACTACGAGTGAGGAAGGTACAGGGATCCAGGATGTAGTGTTGAAGGAGACGCAGACCTTGTTCTTGTCCAGCAGGATCGAGGTTCTTACTCCCTGTGAGGGCGGGAGCGGGGACTGCAGGGAGGATGAGCAACCTGGCCACAGCACCGTGGTACAGGGGGCCATTCAAGTGGAGGGAGTAAAAAGAAATGTTGTAGTGGTAGGGGATAGTATCATTAGGGGGATAGATAGGGTTCTCTGCAGTCAAGAGCGGGAGTCCCGAAGGCTGTGTTGCCTGCCCGGTGCCAGGGTTAAGGACATCTCTTCTGGGCTGGAAAGAAACTTGGAGTGGGAGGGGGAGGATCCAGTTGTCGTGGTCCATGTTGGTACAAACGACGTAGATAGGACAAGGAAGACGGTTCTGTTAAAGGAGTATGAGCAGCTAGGGGTCAAATTAAAAAACAGAACCTCAAGGGTAATAATCTCTGGGTTATTACCTGAGCCACGAGCAAATATGGCTAGGATAAATAAAATTAGAGTTAAATGCGTGGCTCAAAGACTTGTGTGGGAGAAATGGGTTTTGCTTCTTGGGACACTGGCACCAGTACTGGGACAGGAGGGAGCTGTTCTGTTGGGACGGACTCCACTTGGCCAGTGCTGGGACGAGAGTCCTGGCGAATCATATAACTAGGGCTGTAGCGAGGGCTTTAAACTAATTAGTGGGGGGAAGGTTTCTAGAGGGCAAATAATAGAAATGACAACAGAGAAGGTCATAGACTTAGGTAGCAGTGGGGGAATTAAAAAAACAGAATGTGCCAGGAAGGGACAGAAGGTATGGAGCAAAAAGTAAAGTACTAAAAAGGGAAAAAACAGGAACTAAGTGTTACAAAACACATTTGAAAGTTCTTTATCTGAATGCACGTAGCATTCGTAACAAAATGAATGAGTTAACGGCACAAATAACGACATATGGGTATGATCTTGTGGCCATTACAGAAACATGGCTGCAGGGTGACGACCATGTGTGCGGGAAATGCATCCAGCTGCAGCTACTTGCAGACCGCATTGCGGCGCTCGAGCTGCAGGTGGATGAATTTTGGAGCATGCGCGATGCTGAGAGGCTCGTGGATAGCACGTTTAGCGAGTTGTTCACGCCTCAGGGCAGGGCAGCACAGGGGGTGACCATCAGGCGGAGCAACAAAGGCAGGCAGGTAGTGCAGGGAACCCCTGCGGGCATCCCCCTTTCAAACAAGTAGACCGCTTTGGATACTGTTGAGGGGGATGACTCACCAGGGGAAGGCAGCAGCAGCCAACTTCCTGGCACTGGGGGTGCTCCTGCTGCCCAGGAAGGGGGGAAAAAGAGTGGGAGAGCAATAGTGGTAGGGGATTCTATAGTAAGGGGAACAGATAGGCGTTTCTGTGGCCGTAGACGTGAATCCAGGATGGTTTGTTGCCTCCCTGGTGCCAGGGTCAAGGATGTCACTGAGCGGCTGCAGGGCATTCTGGAGGGGGAGGGTGAACAGCCAATGGTCGTGGTCCACATTGGTACCAACGACATAGGTAAAAAGAGGGATGAGGTCCTGCATCAAGAATTTAGGGAGCTAGGTAACAGATTAAAGAGCAGGACCTCAAAGGTTGTAATCTCTGGATTACTCCCAGTGCCACGTGCTAGTAAGTATAGGAATGGGAGGATAGAGCAGATGAATGCGTGGCTAAAGAGTTGGTGTAGGGGGGAGGGTTTTACTTTCCTGGATCACTGGGCCTGCTTCTGGGAAAGGTGGGACTTGTACAAGTCGGACGGGTTGCACCTGAACCAGAGCGGGACAAATATCCTTGCGGGGAGGTTTGCTGGCACTGTTGGGGGGGGTTTAAACTAACTTGGCAGGGGGATGGGATACAGAGGGGAGCTGAAATAGGGGGGGATGTGCTGCCAATTATAGAGAAAAAAACAAGTCAGCTTGGTAGACAGGGCAAATATATAAGGGCAAGGCTGGATGGCATCTATTTTAATGCAAGGAGTCTTGCGAATAAGGTGGATGAACTGAAGGTGTTGATAAACACATGGGAGTATGATATTGTTGCTATCACGGAGACATGGTTGAGGGAAGGGCAAGACTGGCAGCTCAACATTCCGGGGTACAGAATCTTCAGGCGAGACAGAGGGGGAGGTATAAGAGGAGGGGGTGTCGCAATATTAATTAAGGAGTCAATTACTGCAGTAAGGAGGGATGATATATTAGCAGGGTCCTCTAATGAGGCCATATGGGTGGAGCTTAAAAACAAAAAGGGGGCAAGCACTTTGCTGGGAGTGTACAATAGGCCTCCAAACAGTCAGGGGGAGATAGAGGAACAGATATGTAGGCAAATCTCAGAGAAATGTGCAAATAATAGGGTAATAATAATGGGGGATTTCAACTTCCCCAATATTAACTGGGATAGTCAGAGTGTGAAAGGCTCAGAGGGTGTAGAATTCTTAAAGTGCATCCAGGAGAGCTTTTTGAGCCAGCATGTAGAAAGTCCTACAAGAGAGGGGACGGTACTGGACCTAATTCTAGGGAATGTGGCCGGCCAAGTGGAAAAAGTGCTCGTAGGTGAGCACTTTGGTGATAGTGACCATAATATGGTAAGATTTAAGGTGGCCATGGAAAAGGACAGGGATGGGCCGGAAATAAAGGTTCTAAATTGGGGGAAGGCCGATTTTAATAGGATAAGGCAGGATCTGGCCAAAATGGACTGGGATCAGCTACTTGTAGGAAAATCCGCATCGGAGCAATGGGAGGCTTTCAGAAGGGAGATTGAGATCATACAATGGCAACATGTTCCCGTAAAGGTCAAGGGTGGTTCCAAAAACCACAGGGAACCTTGGATGTCAGGGGATATACGTGAATGGATTAGGAAAAAAAGGAGGGCTTTTGGTAGATACAAAAGGCTAAAGACGGAGGAAGCCCTAGAGGAGTACAAAAAGTGCAGGGGGATACTTAAAAAAGAAATTAGGAGATCAAGGAGGGGCCATGAAATAACACTGGCAAGCAAAATAAAGGAAAATCCGAAGATGTTTTATAAGTATATTAAGGGTAAGAGGATAACTAGGGAAAAAATAGGGCCCATTAGGGACAAAAGTGGCAATCTGTGTGTGGAGCCGGAAGATGTAGGAGGGGTTCTAAATGAATTTTTTGCATCTGTTTTCACTATGGAGAAGGACGATGTAGACATAGAAATAGGGCGGGGGGACTGTGATATGCTCGAACATATTAACATCGAGCGGGAGGAGGTATTGGCGGTTTTAGCTG
This sequence comes from Somniosus microcephalus, assembly GCF_052327205.1. Lineage (NCBI taxonomy): Eukaryota > Metazoa > Chordata > Chondrichthyes > Squaliformes > Somniosidae > Somniosus > Somniosus microcephalus. The sequence goes on from NC_140993.1 coordinate 977,168, forward strand.
GCCTAAAAATGGATAAATCCCCAGGCCCGGATGAAATGTATCCCAGGCTGCTGTGTGAGGCAAAGGAGGAGATTGCGGGGGCTCTAACACATATATTCAGGACCTCTCTGGCCACAGGGGATGTGCCAGAGGACTGGAGAACCGCTAATGTAGTACCATTATTCAAGAAGGGTAGTAGGGAAAAACCGGGGAACTACAGGCCAGTGAGCCTAACATCAGTGGTAGGAAAATTATTGGAAAAAATCCTGAGGGACAAAATTTGTCTCCACTTGGAGAGGCAAGGATTAATCAGGGATAGTCAACATGGCTTTGTCAAGGGAAGATCATGTCTGACTAATTTGATTGAATTTTTTGAGGGGGTGACTAGGTGTGTGGATGAGGGTAACGCAGTGGATGTGGTATACATGGATTTCAGTAAGGCCTTCGATAAAGTCCCGCACAGGAGACTGGTCAAGAAGGTAAGAGCCCATGGAATCCAGGGTGCCTTGGCACATTGGATACAAAACTGGCTTAGTGGCAGAAGGCAGAGGGTGATGGTCGAAGGTTGTTTTTGTGACTGGAAGCCTGTGGCCAGTGGGGTACCACAGGGATCGGTGCTGGGTCCCTTGCTGTTTGTGGTCTACATTAATGACTTGGATATGAATGTAAAGGGTATGATCAGTAAGTTCGCGGATGATACAAAAATTGGTAGGGTGGTAAATAGCGAGGAGGGTAGCCTCAGTCTGCAGGACGATATAGATGGGTTGGTCAGATGGGCGGAACAGTGGCAAATGGAATTTAACCCGGAAAAGTGCGAGGTGATGCACTTTGGGGGGACTAACAAGGCAAAGGAATACACAATGAATGGAAAGACCCTAGGCAAGACGGAGGGTCAGAGGGATCTGGGTGTGCAAGTACACAGATCCCTGAAGGCGGCGGAACAGGTGGATAAGGTGGTAAAAAAGGCATATGGGATACTTGCCTTCATTAGCCGAGGCATTGAATATAAGAGCAAGGAGGTTATGATGGAGCTGTATAAAACACTGGTTAGGCCACAGCTGGAATATTGTGTGCAGTTCTGGTCGCCACACTACAGGAAGGATGTGATCGCGTTAGAGAGGGTGCAGAGGAGGTTCACCAGGATGTTACCAGGGCTGGAGCGCTTCAGCTATGAAGAGAGACTGGGCAGGTTGGGTTTGTTTTCCTTGGAGCTGAGGAGGCTGAGGGGGGACATGATTGAGGTGTACAAAATTATGAGGGGCATAGATAGGATGGATGCTGAGGAGCTTTTCCCCTTAGTAGAGGGGTCAATAACTAGGGGGCACAGATTCAAGGTAAAGGGCGGGAGGTTTAGAGGGGATTTGAGAAAGAACTTTTTCACCCAGAGGGTGGTTGGAGTCTGGAACTCACTGCCTGAAAGGGTTGTGGAGGCAGAAACCCTCACAACATTTAAGAAGCATTTGGATGTGCACTTGAAATGCCATAGCATACAAGGCTACAGGCCAAATGCTGGAATATGGGATTAGATTAGACAGGGCTTGATGGCCGGCGTGGACACGATGGGCCGAAGGGCCTCTATCCGTGCTGTATTACTCTATGACTCTATGACTCTATGACCATGACTGGGAATTAAACATACCAGGTTATTTAACAATCAGGAAGGACAGGCAGGAAGGGAGAGGAGGTGGGGTGGCTATGTTAATAAAGGAAGGAATCAATATAATACAGAGAAATAATATTGGGTCAAAGGAGCAGGATAGTGAAACAGTTTGGGTGGAGATAAGGAATAATAAGGGGAAAAAAACACTAGTGGGTGTAGTCTATAGGCCTCCGAACAGTTGCAACTCTGTTGGACGGAGTATTAATCAGGAAACAGTTGAGGCTTGTAATAAGGGAACAGCTATAATTATGGGGGATTTTAATTATCATATTAACTGGACAAATCAAATTGGGCAGAGCAGCCTTGAGGATGAGTTCATTGAGTGTATTAGGGATGGGTTTCTTGAGCAGTATGTAACTGAACCGACCAGGGGGCAAGCAACCTTAGATTTGGTCCTGTGTAATGAGACAGGATTAATTAAAAATGTCCTAGTAAAGGATCCCCTTGGAATGAGTGACCATAACATGGTTGAGTTCCATATTCAATTAGAGGGTGAGAAGGTTGGATCTCAAACAAGCGTGCTGAGCTTGAATAAAGGAGACTATGAAGGTATGAGAGTGGAATTGATCAGAGAGGACTGGGAAAATAGATTAAAGGGTAAGATGGTACATGATCAGTGGTGTACATTTAAGGAGTTATTTTACAACTTCCAAAAAAAATATATTCCACTGAGGAAAAAAGGGTGTAAAAGAAAAGATAGCCATCCGTGGCTAAGTAAAGTAATTAAGGATAGTATCCGACTAAAAACAAGGGCATATAAGGTAGCCAAATCTAGTGAGAGGATGGAAGTTTGGGACGTCTTTAAAAGACTGCAAAAAATAACCAAAAGATTGATTAAGAAAGGGAAGATAGATTATGAAAGTAAATTAGCAAAAAATATAACAACAGACAGTAAAAGTTTCTATAGTTATATAAAAAGAAAAAGGGTGGCTAAAGTAAATGTTGGTCCCTTAGAGGATGAGACAGGGAAATTAATGGTGGGAAACATGGAGATGGCAAAAACACTGAACAATTATTTTGTATCAGTCTTTACAGTAGAGGACACTAAGAATATCCCAACACTGGACAAACAGGGGGCTCTAGGGGGGGAGGAACTAAATACGATTAAAATCACTAAGGACGTGGTACTTGGTAAAATAATGGGACTCAAGGCGGATAAATCCCCTGGACCTGATGGCTTACATCCTAGGGTCTTGAGGGAAGTAGCGGTAGGGATTGTGGATGCATTGGTAATAATTTTCCAAAACTCACTGGACTCAGCAAAGGTCCCGGCAGATTGGAAAACTGCTAATGTAACACCCTTATTTAAAAAGGGTAGTCGGCAGAAGGCTGGAAACTACAGACCTGTTAGCCTAACATCTGTGGTTGGTAAAATGTTAGAGTCCATTATTAAGGAGACAGTAACGGGACATTTGGATAAACATAATTTAATAGGAGAAACTCAGCATGGTTTCTTGAAGGGGAAGTCATGTTTGACAAATTTGCTGGAGTTTTTTGAGGAAGTAACATGCAGGGTGGATAAAGGGGAACCCAGTGGACGTAGTGTATTTAGACTTCCAAAAGGCATTTGACAAGGTGCCACACAAAAGATTATTGCTCAAGATAAAAAATCATGGGATTGGGGGTAATATTCTGGCGTGGGTGGAGGATTGGCTCTCTGACAGAAAGCAGAGAGTTGGGATAAATGGTTCGTTCTCAGATTGGCAACCAGTAACTAGTGGTGTTCCGCAGGGGTCAGTGCTGGGTCCCCAACTCTTTACAATCTATATTAACGATTTGGAGGAGGGGACCGAGTGTAACATATCAAAGTTTGCAGATGATACAAAGATGGGACGGAAAGTAATGAGTGAGGAGGACACAAAAAACCTGCAAAGGGACATAGACAGGCTAAGTAAGTGGGCAGAGATTTGGCAGATGGAATACAATACTGGAAAGTGTGAGGTTATGCACTTTGGCAGGAAAAATCATAGAGCAAGTTATTATCTTAATGGCAAGAAACTGGAAAGTACTGTAGTACAAAGGGATCTGGGGGTCCTGGTGCACGAAACTCAAAAAGTTAGTATGCAGGTGCAGCAAGTGATCAAGAAGGCCAATGGAATGTTGGCTTTCATTACTAGGGGGATGGAATATAAAAACAGGGAGGTATTGCTGCAGTTGTACAAGGTATTGGTGAGACCGCACCTGGAATACTGCATACAGTTTTGGTGTCCATACTTAAGAAAAGACATACTTGCTCTCGAGTCAGTACAAAGAAGGTTCACTCGGTTAATCCCGGGGATGAGGGGGTGGTCATATGAGGAGAGGTTGAGTAGATTGGGACTCTACTCATTGAAGTTCAGAAGAATGAGAGGCGATCTTATTGAAACATATAAGATTGTGAAGGGGCTTGATCGGGTGGATGCGGTGAGGATGTTCCCAATGATGGGTGAAACTAGAACTGTTGTGTATGTACCTTTAAGAGAATAACTGGTCTCAGACTGCAGTACCGGCAGTGACCACCCCTGTATAAAAGGCGCCAGAGAACCTCTGTTGTTTAGTTTTGCTATTGCCTTCCACCAGTAAAGATCTGTTTGTTTCACTCCTGCTAGTCCGTGTCTCAATCATTCACGGACTTAACACTGGCGACGAGTCAGAAACGTACTTACCTGCAACTCGGCAGCAGCTCCGACGACGTTGTTGAAGGTCGGAGCCAGAAGAAAAAATAAAATAAAAATAGAGTCCATTGAAACTCGAGAAACGGGCGTCGACCGTCAATCATCGGGTTAACAACTTGCAGGAGCGACTTTCCAGAGCCAGGCTGAGTTCCTCGGTCCGTGGTTTCCCAGCTAATCGGGCTGGTGGCAGGTAGTGCTCTGATCCTTCCTGGGCTGCGGCGGGCTGAAGCTCGATCGGGTGGCCTTTCAACGGGGCCGGGCAACGAGTCGGGAAGCAAAGAGAGAGAGAGAGGGTGGAGCACACAGGGCGCGGCCGGTGTTTTGAAGCCGGGCAGTGTTCGGACCTAAGAAGTGGGAGGGAAGTGTCCCAGAGGGGCCGCTCCACGACGGGAAAATAATAAAAGAAAAAGAATCAAAATTTAACGCGCAGGAAACCGTGGAAAGCAGCGCTAACAACAGCGGGGAAGAAGACAAAGCGCGGGAGGCGCCATTTTGTTAAATCGGGGAAGAAGGCAAAGCGCGGGAGGTGCCATTTTAGATTTGCAAGATGCCGAAGACTGGCTGTATCACTGCTTTTGATAATACATTAGAGGACTGGACCACGTATGTGGAAAGAGTCGAGGTATATTTCGAGGCTAACGAAATAGCGGAGAGGAAAAAGGCATCGATATTGCTAAACTTAATCGACGCTAGAACGTACGGCCTATTGCAGGATCTGATTACTCCAGCCAAACCGAAGGCGAAGAGTTTTAACGAAATTGTTGCTGTTCTACAGGAACACTTAAACCCTGCACCGCTGTTGATAGCAGAAAGATTTAAATTCCACAGGAGAACTCAGCACAAAGATGAGAGCAATGCTGAGTATCTTACGGAACTACGCAAGCTATCAAAGCACTGCCAGTTCGGAGCAGGACTGGCAGATACCCTACGGGACAAATTTGTCTGTGGACTCCTGAGTGAAGGAACACAGAAGAAGTTACTCGCAGAAAAAGAGCTGACGCTAGATAAGGCTTTCAGCGTGGCAGTATCGTAAGAAGCAGCAGCCAGGGGAGCTGCAGAAATTCAACAAAAACCACAGGAATACGGCACCCACAAAATGACACGGGGATTGGCAAAATGTTATCGCTGCGGCAGAACTAACCATGACCAGAAGGACTGCTGGTCCAAAGACAAAATATGCAGACAATGCGGGAAGATTGGACACATTGCACGAGTTTGTAGGTCTGGGAAGAAGACCAGCGACAACAAAAAGGCTACTAAGGAACCGTACAAGAAAGTACAAAAGATGACGGACAGTAGTTCCGAAGACCAGATGAGCGATAGTGAATCCGAGAACAGGAGATTAAGCTGTCTCAAACTTCACAATGTAATCGCAAAAGAGGATCACCGAACCATTTGGGTCACCCTCACGATAGCAGGGTCCCAAGTTAAAATGGAATTGGATACAGGATCAGCGCTAACCGTCATGAATCGACGAGACTACGAGCGGCTATTTTCACACATACCCTTGAGAGAGACATCCATCGTCTTGACGACGTATACAGGGCAAAAAGTATACCCCAGAGGTAAAATAAGGGAGCCTGACTGGCTCTGCTGCACAGAAGGGCGGGAAAAAGAGGGATAGGGCTATAGTGATAGGGGATTCAATTGTAAGGGGGATAGATAGGAGTTTCTGTGGCCGAGACCGAGACTCCAAGATGGTATGTTGCCTCCCTGGTGCAAGGGTCAAGGATGTCTCGGAGCGGGTGCAGAGCATTCTGAAGGGGGAGGGGGATCAGCCAGTTGTCGTGGTACATGTAGGTACCAACGATGTAGGTAAAAAGAGGGAGGAGGTCCTACAAGCTGAATTTAGGGAGTTAGGAGCTAAATTGAAAAGTAGGACCTCAAAGGTAGTAATCTCTGGATTGCTACCAGTGCCACGAGCTAATAAGTTTAGAGAGAGTAAGATAGATAAGCTAAATACGTGGCTTGAGCAGTGGTGCAAGGGAGAGGGATTTAAATTCTTGAGGCATTGGAACCAGTTCTTGGGGAGGAGTGACCTGTACCAAGGGGACGGTCTACACCTGAACTGTGAGGGAGCCGATGTCCTCGGGGTAATATTTTCTAGGGCGGTTCGGGAGGATTTAAACTAATTTGGCAGGGAACCTAGATAGTGGAAAAGAGGGAAGTCATATGAAGTCAGAAATAGATGGTAGAAAGGTGAGAAGCAATAAGCAAAGGAGAGAAACACAAAGGGCCAAACAAATTCATAATGAGAGTGTGAAAAAAGCAAGCCTGAAGGCTTTGTATCTTAATGCTAGAAGCATTAGGAACAAGGTGGATGAATTAGTTGTGGAAATAGAAGTAAACAAGTATGATTTGATTGGGATTACAGAAACGTGGCTGCAGGGTGGGCAAGGCTGGGAACTTAACATCCAGGGATATACAATATTTAGGAAGGATCGTCAAAAAGGTAGGGGAGGTGGGGTAGCATTGCTGGTAAAGGAGGGGATTAATGCAACGGAAAGGAAGGATATTAACTCGGATGAAACGGAATCTGTATGGGTGGAAATGAGAAATAGCAAGGGGAGGAAAACGTTAGTGGGTGTGATATATAGGCCTCCAAATAGTAATATGGAGGTGAGGGAAGGCATAAAAAGGGAAATTAGAGAAGCGTGCGATAAGAGCACAGCTGTCATCATGGGTGACTTTAATTTACATATTGATTGGACTACCCAAATTAGTAAAAATTCTGAGGAGGAGGAATTCCTGGAATGTTTTCGGGACGGTTATCTGGACCAATATGTCGAGGAGCCGACTCGAGATCAGGCCATTTTAGACTGGGTATTGTGCAATGAGAAGGGACTTATCAGCAATCTTCTTGTACGAGGCCCCTTGGGTCAGAGCGATCATAATATGATCGAGCTCTCAGTCGAGATGGAGAGTGAGGAAATTGAATCAGAGACTAAGGTCCAGAACTTAAATAAAGGGAATTACGAGGGTATGAGACGGGAATTGGGTAAGATTGATTGGGTGGTGTTTCTGGGGGGATTGACAGTGGATAGACAATGGCAAGCATTCAAAGATAGAATGGAAGAATTCCAGAACATGTTTATACCGGTTTGGCATAAAAATAAACCTAAAAAGGTGACTCAACCGTGGATAACGAGGGAAATTAGGGACAGCATAAAATCAAAAAAAAGGGCATATCAACTGGCAAAAAAAAGCACCAGACCGGAAGATTGGGGGCAGTACAGGATACAGCAAAAGAGGACAAAGGGATTAATCAGGAAGGGGAAAATAGAATACGAAAGTAAACTTGCAGCAAACATAAAGACAGACTGCAAAAGCTTTTATCGGTATATCAGGAGGAAAAGACTGGTAAAATCCCAAGTCGGTCCCTTGCAGTCCGATTCGGGAGAATATATAATGGAGAATAAGGAAATGGCAGACCAATTAAACTCATACTTTGGTTCTGTATTCACAAAGGAGGACACAAATAACCTCCCAGGAATATCGGCAAACATAGGGACTAATGAGAGGGAGGAGCTGACAGAAATTAGTATCTCTAGGGATATGGTGTTGGGTAAGTTGAGGGGACTGAAGGCCGACAAATCCCCGGGGCCTGATAAACTACATCCTAGGGTACTTAAGGAGGTGGCCCTGGAGATAGCAGATGCTCTAAGGATCATCTTCCGGAACTCCATTGACTCGGGAACAGTACCCGTGGATTGGAGGGTAGCTAATGTTACCCCAATATTTAAAAAGGGGGGTAGAGAGAAAGCAGGGAATTATAGACCAGTAAGCCTTACATCGGTTGTGGGCAAAATGCTAGAGTCCATTATTAAGGATAAAATAGCGGAGCACTTGACAAATGGGGAAAGGATCGGACAGAGTCAACATGGATTTACAAAGGGTAAATCGTGTTTGACTAATCTGCTGGAATTTTTTGAGGAAGTAACTGGTAAAATAGATGGGGGAGAGCCAGTGGATGTGGTGTACCTTGACTTCCAGAAAGCCTTCGATAAGGTTCCACACAAAAGATTATCATGCAAAATTAAGGCTCATGGGATTGGGGGCAAAGTATTAACGTGGATAGAGAACTGGCTGGCGGATAGAAAACAGAGAGTTGGAATAAACGGCTCGTTTTCGGAGTGGCAGGCAGTGACCAGCGGGGTGCCGCAAGGATCTGTCCTGGGACCCCAGCTGTTCACAATATATATAAATGATCTGGATCAGGGAATTGGATGCAATATTTCCAAATTCGCTGACGACGCTAAACTAGGAGGAGGGGTGGGCTCTGATGAGGATGTCAGGAGGCTACAGTGCGATTTGGACAGGTTGGGGGAATGGGCGGATACATGGCAGATGCACTATAATGTGGATAAATGCGAGGTTATCCACTTTGGGGGTAAAAACAGGAGGGTAGATTATTATCTGAATGGCAATAGATTGGGAGATGGGGAAGTGCAGAGGGACCTGGGTGTTCTTGTGCACCAGTCACTGAAGGAGAGCATGCAGGTGCAACAGGCGATTAAGAAGGCAAATGGTATGTTGGCCTTCATATCAAGGGGGTTCGAGTATAGGAATAGGGATACCTTACTACAGCTGTACAAGGTGCTGGTGAGACCGCATCTGGAGTATTGTGTACAGTTTTGGTCGCCCCATCTGCGGAAGGATGTTCTTGCCATGGAAAGAGTGCAGCGGCGATTCACCAGGCTGATACCTGGAATGGCGGGAATGACCTACGAGGAGAGATTGAATAGTTTGGGCTTGTACTCACTGGAGTTTAGAAGATTGAGAGGGGATCTCATCGAAACATATAAAATTATGGCAGGCCTGGACAGGCTGAATTCAGAGAGAATGTTTCCAATGGCAGGGGAGCACAGAACCAGGGGCCACAGTCTAAAAATAGCGGGCAAATCATTTAAAACAGAGATGAGGAAGAATTTCTTCACTCAAAGAGTGGTGAGCCTGTGGAATTCCCTGCCACAGAGGGCTGTGAAGGCTAATTCAATAAATATTTTCAAGAGAGAATTGGATATATTTCTGAAGGCTAAGGGGATTAAGGGTTACGGAGAAAAGGCGGGGACGGGGTACTGAACTGGTAAGATCAGCTAAGATCCCAGACGAAGATCAGCCATGATCTCATTGAATGGCGGAGCAGGCTCGAAGGGCCGAATGGCCTACTCCTGTTCCTATCTCTATGTTCTATGTTCTGTCGAATACAATGGCAAGAAAATACGGAAATTGTATCTGTACATACTGCCAAATGGTGGACCACCGTTATTGGGACGGGAATGGATCAGGAAGATAAACTTAGATTGGCATTCCACTCATGCAATGACGGTGGCCGGTAAAAAAGATGAAGACGTCACTCCTGGACGATTGTCAACAATCTTAGCTAACGCCAAAGAGGTATTTCAACAAGAACTGGGCACTCTTAAAGGCGTAACCGCCTCGATAAAAATAGAAGAGAATGCAGTTCCCAAGTTTTTCAAAGCGAGACCGGTACCATATGCAATTCGCCCAGCTGTCGAGGCAGAGCTGGAGAATCTGGAGAAGGCGGGCGTGTTGTCTAAGGTCGACTGGAGCGAGTGGGCGACACCCATCGTTCCTGTCATGAAGAAAACGTTAAGCAATAAGTCCGCAGAGCCAAGGAAGATTCGCATCTGTGGGGATTTCAAGGTGACGGTGAACCCTGTCCTTCGCACAGTACAATATCCTCTCCCAAGGATAGAAGACATCTTCGCCTCGCTGTCTGGAGGAAAGCGTTTTACAAAAATTGACCTGGCACAAGCATATTTGCAGATGGAGGTTGAAGAGTCCTCTAGGAAGTATCTCACGATAAACACTCACAAAGGTCTTTACCAGTATCATCGATTGGTATTCGGAGTAGCATCGGCTCCGGCGATATGGCAAAGAGCGATGGAACAAGTCCTGCAAGGGATTCCGGGGACTCAGTGTTACTTGGACGACATCCTTGTAACAGGTGAAGATGACAGTGAACACCTTAACAACCTAGAACAGGTGCTCACTAGACTACGGGAACATAGGCTGCGAGCCAACCGCCCCAAGTGCGAATTTTTTAAGAAACAGATATCATATTGTGGCCACGTGATTGATGAAGAGGGGTTACATAAGTCCCCTGACAAAATTGAAGCGGTTGTTAAGGCCCCAGCGCCTGAAAATGTGTCGCAACTGAGGTCATTCCTCGGGTTGGTGAATTACTATCATAAGTTTTGGCCGAATTTGTCGACAATTCTGCACCCACTGAACGCCCTGCTACGAACGGGGGTAGCATGGAAATGGAGCGATGATTGGAAGCGTGCTTTTCGGAAGAGTAAGGACTTCATCACTTCAAAGGAAGTATTGGCTCACTACAACCCAGCACTGCCAATAAGGCTGGTGTGTGATGCAACTCCCTACGGCATTGGGGCAGTAATGTCACATAAATTCCTTGATGGTTTGGAGAGGCCGATAGCTTTTGCGTCACGCTCGTTAACTTCAGCCGAGCGTAACTACGCCCAGATTGACAGAGAGGTCCTCAGCCTAGTGTGGGGGGTGAAGAAGTTCAATCACTATCTGCACGGTCAAAAATTTACTCTACTGACCGATCATCAACCTCTTGTCTCCATTTTCAACCCTCAGAAGGGCGTACCGATAATGACAGCACAACGGCTGCAGAGATGGTCCCTTTTCCTAGGGGCACACCAATATCACATCGAGTACAAAGGAACTAAACAGCATGGAAATGCTGATGGATTGTCACGTCTACCGTTGCCGACGGTGGAAGAAGAAGACCTTGCAGTGGATCCAATGGAGTTATTCCACTCGACCATAGTCGAATGTCTTCCTGTGACGAATGCAAACATAGAAAAGGAAACACGGAATGACCCGACACTATCACGGGTCTATGATTTAACGGTGAAGGGATGGCCAGCACATGGCGAACCACTGCTGCAGGCATTCTCGCCGAGAAGAGAACAGCTGTCAGTGTGCAGAGGAACCTTGATGTGTGGATCCAGAGTAGCAATTCCACCTAAGTTGACGGATAGAGTGCTCAATGAGCTTCATGAGGGTCATCTGGGTGGGGTAAAAATGAAGAGCTTAGCCAGAGCGTTTGTGTGGTGGCCGGGAATCGATAGAGAAATCGAAGAGATGACCAAGAGCTGTGCAGGATGCCAGAAGGTCCAAAACGCCCCACCACAAGCTCCTCTGCATTCATTGGGAGTGGCCCTCATCTCCATGGCAAAGGGTGCACATTGATTTTGCTGGTCCCTTCATGGACTCGATGTTTTTAATTGCGGTGGATGCACATTCAAAGTGGCCAGAGGTAATAAAAATGTCCTCAACCACCACGGAAAAACTATCACAGTTTTACGAACCATATTCGCCAGGAATGGGCTGCCTGAACAGATTTGCTCTGACAATGGACCACAGTTTGTGTCTGAAGAGTTCCGGAGGTTCTTAAAGAACAATGGTGTTAAGCATTACACATCCGCCCCATATCATCCAGCCACCAATGGATTGGCCGAGAGGTTTGTCCAAACATTCAAGAAGGCTATCAAGGCAATGTGTAATGAAGAGATACCCCTACAACACAAGGTGGACAACTTCTTGGTGGTAGCAAAATACTGCAGATGTTGGAAATCCGAAATAACAACAGAAAATGCTGGAAAAACTCAGCAGGTCAGGCAACATCCGTGGAGAGAAATTTGAGTTGACGTTTCGGGTTTGACCCTTCTTCAAAACTGGAGAGAAAAGGAACTAGATCGAAGGCAGAGCTGCGATCGGACAAAAGAATAAAAGAACCAAAAGAAGTAAAAGAGATTAGAAGCTAGACGAGATGGTAATATGCTGGGATTAGGTGTAAAGTGTACTGGCAGGGCAAAAGATAGCTGCCAGGTGTGAGAGAGAAACAAAAGGAAAGGGGGGGGGGGAGGAAAGGAGTGGAAAAATATAAGTAAAAATGAAATAGGGGCCGAGGTTATGATCTGAAATTGTTGAACTCGATATTGAGACCGGAAGGCTGCAGAGTGCCTAATCGGAAGATGAGGTGCTGTTCCTCGAGTTTACGTTGAGCTTCCGTGGAACAGTACAAGAGGCCAAGGACGGTGAGGTCCGAGTGGGAATGGAGCGGTGAATTGAAATGACAGGCGACCGGAAGCTCGGGGTCACCCTTACGGACTGAACGGAGGTGTTCTGCAAAGCGGTCACCCAATCTGCGTTTGGTCTCCCCAATGTAGAGGAGACCGCATCGTGAGCAGCGAATACAGTATACTAGATTGCGAGAAGTACAAGTAAATCGCTGTTTCACCTGGAAGGGGTGTTTGGGGCCCTGGACAGTGGGAAGGGGGGAGGTATAGGGGCAGGTGTTACATCTCCTCCGCTTGCACGGGAAGGTGCCAGGCGAAGAGGAAGGGCTGTTTGGGGTGATAGAGGAGTGGACTAGGGTGTCTCGGAGGGAGCGGTCCCTGCGGAATGCTGAAAGGGGAGGGGAGGGGAAGATACGTTTGGTGGTGGGATCACTTTGGAGGTAGCGGAAATGCCGGAGGATGATCCGTTGAATGTGGAGGCTGGTGGGGTGAAAGGTGAGGACAAGGGGAACCCTATCGTGGTTCCGGGAGGGAGGGGCCTTCGCCTGGCACCTTCCCGTGCAAGCGGAGGAGATATAACACCTGCCCCTATACCTCCCCCCTCCCCACTGTCCAGGGCCCCAAACACCCCTTCCAGGTGAAACAGCGATTTACTTGTACTTCTCGCAATCTAGTATACTGTATTCGCTGCTCACGATGCGGTCTCCTCTACATTGGGGAGACCAAACGCAGATTGGGTGACCGCTTTGCGGAACACCTCCGTTCAGTCCGTAAGGGTGACCCCGAGCTTCCGGTCGCCTTTCATTTCAATTCACCGCTCCATTCCCACTCGGACCTCACCGTCCTTGGCCTCTTGTACTGTTCCACGGAAGCTCAACGTAAACTCGAGGAACAGCACCTCATCTTCCGATTAGGCACTCTGCAGCCTTCCAGTCTCAATATCGAGTTCAACAATTTCAGATCATAACCTCGGCCCCTATTTCATTTTTACTTATATTTTTCCACTCCTTTCCTCCCCCCCCTTTCCTTTTGTTTCTCTCTCACACCTGGCAGCTATCTTTTGCCCTGCCAGTACACTTTACACCTAATCCCAGCATATTACCATCTCATCTAGCTTCTAATCTCTTTTACTTCTTTTGGTTCTTTTATTCTTTTGTCCGATCGCAGCCCTGCCTTCGATCTAGTTCCTTTTCTCTCCAGTTTTGAAGAAGGGTCAAACCCGAAACGTCAACTCAAATTTCTCTCCACGGATGTTGCCTGACCTGCTGAGTTTTTCCAGCATTTTCTGTTGTTATTGTGGACAACTTCTTGTTTGCCTACCGGAATGCGACACATGCGGTTACCAACCAAACTCCAGCCATGATGTTCTTCAATCGAAGACTACGATGCCGCTTGGATTTGGTTAAGCCAAACGTCCGAAGAGATGTGGAGAACAGGCAGTTTCAGAATATGAATGAAAGGCCGACCAGGAGTTTTAAGATAGGGCAACCAGTTTTGGCCTGGGACTACCGCACTGAGAAATGGCAGCCAGGAACGATTTGTACACGACAAGGACCTCTCATGTATACCGTGGACGTTGGGGAGAGCATTGTAAGACGCCATGCTGACCAGATTCTAGAGTCACTGGAAAACGTCAACTCCACACCACGATCTGATACACCTGGTAATGAAATCGACGTTCCAATTGCAGCTACCGCAGAACCGGTAATATTGGAAGCAGATGAACCAAACAACGACATTGATTCCGACTCAACATTGCCAGAAGAACCTGTTACCCCAAAGAGGCGTTATCCAGACAGAATCAGGAAGCCTCCTCAAAGACTGAACTTATAATTGCTTAAACTTAACCAATGTATCTAGCAACAGTAATTGTGATTATAATTCGTTATCATTTAGTTGTTAAATGAATGTTATGTACTGTTTATCTAAAAGGGGAGGAATTGTTGTGTATGTACCTTTAAGAGAATAACTGGTCTCAGACTGCAGTACCGGCAGTGACCACCCCTGTATAAAAGGCGCTAGAGAGCCTCTGTTGTTTAGTTTCGTTATTGCCTTCCACCAGTAAAGATCTGTTTGTTTCACTCCTGCTGGTCCGTGTCTCAATCATTCACGGACTTAACAAGAACTAGGGGGCATAATCTTAAAATAAGGGGCTGCTCTTTCAAAACTGAGATGAGGAGAAACTTCTTCACTCAGAGGGTGGTAGGTTTGTGGAATTTGCTGCCCCAGAAAGCTGTGGAAGCTACATCATTAAATAAATTTAAAACAGAAATAGATAGTTTCCTAGAAGTAAAGGGAATTAAGGGTTACGGGAGCGGGCAGGAAATTGGACATGAGTCTAGGTTCGGAATGGTCATGGCCCTGTGAGTAGTGGAGTGGGCCCAGGGGCCGTGTAGCCTGGTTCTGCTCCTACTGTGTTCTAATTCTGTGTTAGATTTCAGGAGATGGTTTTATTCCTGTTCCTGGCTGGGGGTGGAGATCGCCTCTACAGAAGGTAAGTACTGTAGAAAATATAGGGACAGCGTGATCTCCTGGAAGAATTTCGATCGCCTAGATGGGTCAGAGAGGAATTTCCCAGATTTTTTTCTCCCAAATTGGCCATTGGGTCTTTATCTGGTTTTTCGCCTCTCCCGGGAGATCACATGGGTTCGGGTGGATGCAGAGTGATAGAAGATTTGAGGTTAGGATCAGATCAGCCATGATCTTATTGAATGGTGGAGCAGGCTCGAGGGGCCGATTGGCCTACTCCTGCTCCTATTTCTCATGTTCTTATGTTCCTCCAGAGGTGAGAGTCTAACCAGCCAGAGGGAGCTGTCTGACAGCTGCCAGAAGACTCGGCCTTCGATGCGACAAGTTGACCCGAGCTTAACTCGTGTGTGAAGCTACCTGGGAGTGCTTGACACTTACATGTAGCGGGATTTTTATTCTGCAATCTTACTATGCATTACCTGAGCTGGCGTGAATCATTGCATAGTGTCAGTGGAGCTGTACGCTGCATTTAACACATGCTGGATCTGAGTTGGCTGTGTTTGGTGAACCAATTTAGAGAGAGCTTTCCTCTGTATCTAACCTGTGCTGCACCTGCCCTGGGAGTGTTTGATGGAACAGTGTAGAGGGAGTTTACTCTGTATCTAACCTGTGCTGTACCTGCCCTGGGAGTGTTTGATGGGACAGTGTAGAGGGAGCTTTACTCTGTATCTATCCCGTGCTGTACCTGCCCTGGGAGTGTTTGATGGGACAGTGTAGAGGGAGCTTTACTCTGTATCTAACCCGTGCTGTATCTGCCCCGGGAGTGTTTGATGCGACAGTGTAGAGGGAGCTTTACTCTGTAACTTACCCCATGCTGTACCTGCCCTGGGAGTGTTTGATGGGACAGTGTAGAGGGAGCTTTACTCTGTATCTAACCCGTGCTGTACCTGCCCTGGGAGTGTTTGATGCGACAGTGTAGAGGGAGCTTTACTCTGTATCTAACCCGTGCTGTACCTGCCCTGGGAGTGTTTGATGGGACAGTGTAGAGGGAGCTTTGCTCTGTATCTAACCCATGCTGTACCTGCCCTGGGAGTGTTTGATGGGACAGCGTAGAGGGAGCTTTACTCTGTATCTAACCCGTGCTGTACCTGCCCTGGGAGTGTTTGATGGGACAGTGTAGAGGGAGCTTTACTCTGTATCTAACCCTTGCTGTACCTGCCCTGGGAGTGTTTGATGGGACAGTGTAGAGGGAGCTTTACTCTGTATCTAACCCGTGCTGTACATGCCCTGGGAATGTTTGATGGGACAGTGTAGAGGGAGCTTCACTCTGTATCTAACCGCGTGCTGTACCTGCCCTGGGAGTGTTTGATGGGACAGTGTCGAGGGAGCTTTACTCTGTATCTATCCCGTGCTGTACCTGCCCTGGGAGTGTTTGATGGGACAGTGTCGAGGGAGCTTTACTCTGTATCTAACCCGTGCTGTACCTGCCCTGGGAGTGTTTGATGGGATAATACAGAGGGAGCCTATTGCCCATGATGCACCTTGCAATTAATGCTCCGATGGTCCCAGCACTTGATCCCCCTGAAGATCCCTCCACTTATTGCCTCTGCTGCCCTTCCTGTTACAGGGAATAGACTTGTTTCAGAGCACAAAGGAGGGAGAGGTAATATCCCTGCCGTATCCCAAACACCATTCCCACAAACCGTCTCTCTCTGCCAAAGCAGGAGGGAGACTCACCGATAAAAAGAGAGGGGAGACTTTCTGGAGTGTAAAGCAAGAGGTAGAAATTGGGGTCTTTGAATAGTGGGACCTCACATTCAGAGGATGGGAGGGAGAATTTATCAGTGGTAATTTTGGGAGTCCGTGCTCCCTGTCTGGAGTCTCAGTACGTGGGAACTGATTCTACAACCTGCGTTCATGCCCAGTGAGACTGCACACCAGGAGCAGAGCCTGGTCATGTGACTCTGTAATAGCTAGAGTGGGAGGGGTTTGGGCTGCTTTGTGACATGGTCCCTGGCTCCTTTCTGATGTCAACTGGAGACGGTTTACGCCCCTGGTTACACAGCATCAGTGGGAGTCAGTGTGGGTGGAGCTGGACATGGCAGCTGACTCTGCCGGTGAGTCTGGCCCATATAAATAGGGGAAAGGAAAGAACAATTTAATATTAAGGTAAGTAATTCAACCGAATGTCATTAATTACAAATATAGTCAAATTAAATCTAATCATAGTCATAAAAATTGTATTCCAATTACAGATTCTAGAATTAATATTAATCAGTTTTATGTTAAAGGATTCTTGGACTGAACAGTATCTGTGAAAAGTGGAGAGAGGAGTTGAATCACCGTCACACTAACTGGGACTGGATGGAGGTGGCTGGATTCACAGAGCCGATCAGGTGGGACTAAGACCCCTCCAGAGGTGAGAGTCTAACCAGCCAGAGGGAGCTGTCTGACAGCTGCCAGAAGACTCGGCCTTCGATGCGACAAGTTGACCCGAGCTTAACTCGTCTGTGAAGCTACCTGGGAGTGCTTGACACTTACATGTAGCGGGATTTTTATTCTGCATTCTTACTATGCATTACCTGAGCTGGCGTGAATCATCGCATAGTGTCAGTGGAGCTGTACGCTGCATTTAACACATGCTGGATCTGAGTTGGCTGTGTTTGGTGAACCAATTTAGAGAGAGCTTTACTCTGTATCTAACCTGTGCTGTACCTGCCCTGGGAGTGTTTGATGGGACAGTGTAGAGGGAGCTTTACTCTGTATCGAACCCCGTGCTGTACCTGCACTGGGAGTATTTGATGGGACAGTGTAGAGGGAGCTTTCCTCTGTATCTAACCCATGCTGTACCTACCCTGGGAGTGGTTGATGGGATAATGTAGAGGGAGCTTTCCTCTGTATCTAAGCCGTGCTGTACCTGCCCTGGGAGTGTTTGATGGGACAGTGTAGGGGAAGCTTTACTCTGTATCTAACCCGTGCTGTTCCTGCACTGGGAGTGTTTGATGGGACAGTGTAGAGGGAGCATTACTCTGTATCTAACCCGTGGTGTACCTGCCCTGGCAGTGTTTGACGGGACAGTGTAGAGGGAGCTTTACTCTGTATCTACCCCATGCTGTATCTTCCCCGGGAGTGTTTGATGGGACAGTGTAGTGGGAGCTTTACTCTGTAACTTACCCCATGCTGTACCTGCCCTGGGAGTGTTTGATGGGACAGTGTAGATACATAGATACATAGATACATAGAAGATAGGAGCAGGAGTAGGCCATTCGGCCCTTCGTGCCTGCTCCGCCATTCGATGAGATCATGGCTGATCCTTTAATTCAGTATCCCGTCCCCGCCTTCTCTCCGTAACCCTTAACCCCTTTTGCCCGTAGAAATATATCTAATTCCCTCTTAAATATATTTAATGAGCTGGCGTACACTGCCCTCTGTGGCAATGAGTTCCACAGGTTCACCACTCTCTGAGTGAAGAAATTCCCCCTCATCTCTGTCCTAAATGGTTTAGCCCTTATCCTTAAATTATGTCCTCTAGTTCTGTTCTCACCCGCCAAGGGAAACATTCCTTCTGCATCCAGTCTGTCTAGACCTGTCAGAATTTTATACACTTCTATGAGGTCCCCTCTCAATCTTCTAAACTCCAGTGTGTACATCCCTAAACTACATAGTCTCTCCTCATAGGTCATTCCCGCCATTCCTGGTATCAGCCTGGTGAATCGCCGCTGCACCCCCTCCATGGCAAGAACATCCTTCCTCAGATGAGGCGACCAAAACTGTACACAGTACTCGAGGTGTGGTCTCACCAGTGCCCTGTACAGCTGCAGCAAGGTATCCCTGTTCCTGTATTCTAACCCTTTTGCTATGAAGGCCAGCATACCGTTTGCCTTCTTGACCGCCTGTTGCACCTGCATGCTCGCCTTCAGTGACTGGTGTACAAGAACACCCAGGTCTCTCTGTACTTCCCCCTCTCCCAATCTATTGCCATTTAAATAATAATTTGCCCTCCCGTTCCTGCACCCAAGGTGGATAACTTCGCACTTGTCCACATTATAGTGCATCTGCCATTTATCCGCCCAATCGCCCAGTCTGTCCAAATCGCTCTGGAGCTTCCTGGTCTCTTCCTCTGAGCCCACCCCCCCTCCTAGTTTAGTGTCGTCTGCAAATTTGGAAATGCTGCATCCGACTCCCTGATCCAGGTCATTAATGTAAATTGTGAACAGCTGGGGGCCCAGGACAGATCCCTGTGGTACCCCACTTGTTACTGCCTGCCATTCAGAAAATGAGCCGTTTATTCCAACTCTCTGTTTTCTATCTGACAGCCAGTTCCCTATCCACGCCAAAACTTTCCCCTTTATCCCATGAGCCTCAATTTTCCATGCTAATCTTTTATGTGGGACCTTATCGAAGGCCTTTTGGAAGTCCAGGTACACCACATCTACTGGCTCTCCCCCATCTATTCTACCAGTTACTCCCTCAAAAAATTCCAATAGATTAGTCAAGCACGATTTACCCTTTGTAAATCCATGTTGACTCTGTCCTATCCTGTCCCCATTTGCTAAGTGCTCCGCTATTTCATCCTTAATGATGGACTCCAGCATTTTGCCCACAACTGATGTAAGGCTTACAGGTCTGTAATTACCTGCTTTTTCCCTACCCCCCTTTTTGAATAGTGGGGTAACGTTAGCTACCCTCCAATCCATCGGCACTGTTCCCGAGTCTAATGAATTCTGAAAAATCATCCTTAGTGCATCCGCTATCTCTAGGGCCACCTCCTTCAGTACCCTAGGATGCATGTTATCAGGCCCTGGGGATTTGTCCACCTTCAATCCCTTTAGCTTCCTTAACACCATATCCTTAGAGATATTGATTTGCGTCAGTTCCTCCTTTGCCAATGTCCCTATTTTTCCCGATATCCCAGGGAGGTTTTTTGTGTCTTCCTTCGTAAAGACTGACCCAAAGTATGCATTTAGTTGATCTGCCATTTCCTTATTTCCCATTATATATTCCCCCGTATCTGACTGCAATGGACCAACTTTGGTTTTCACCAGTCTTTTCCTTTTGATATATTTATAAAAGCTTTTGGAGTTAGTTTTTATATTTTCCGCCAGCTTGTTTTCGTAAGCTATTTTGCCCCTCTTGATCATGCCCTTTGCCCTCCTTTGCTCTATCTTAAACTGTTCCCAATCTTCCGCTCTGGCGCTTTTTTTGGCTATTTTATACGCCCTATCTTTGGATTTTATGCTGTCTCTAATTTCCCCTGTTATCCACGGTTGAGTCACCTTTTTAGATTTCCTTTTATGCCAGATTGGTATAAACAATTTTTGCAATTTTGTCATTCTATCTTTAAATGTTTGCCATTGTTTATCTACCTCCAGTCCTCCCAGGAACGTTGTCCAATCAGACCTACTCAGTTCCCGTCTCATGGCATCATAATTCCCCTTGTTTAAATTCAGGACCTTAGTCTCTGAGTCAATTTCTTCGCTCTCCATTTCGAGTGAGAAATCGATCATGTTATGATCGCTCTGACCCAAGGGTCCCCGTACAACAAGATTACTGATTAGTCCCTTCTCATTGCACAGTACCCAGTCCAATATAGCCTGTTCCCGAGTTGGTTCCTCGACATATTGATCCAGATAACCATCCCTTAAACACTCAAGGAATTCCTCCTCCTCATTATTTTTACTGATTAGGCTAGTCCAATCTATATGTAAGTTAAAGTCACCTATGATGACAGCTGTGCTCTTATTGCACGCTTCTCTAATTTCCCTCGTGATGCCCTCCCTAACCTCTATTTTACTATTTGGAGGCCTATATACCACTCCTATTAATGTTTTTCGCCCCTCGCTATTTCTTAGCTCCACCCATATAGATTCTGTATTAACTGAGTTAATATCCTTCTTTTCAATTGCATTTATCCCCTCTTTTACTAGCAATGCTACCCCTCCTCCCTTTCTTTTTTGTCGATCCTTCCTAAATACTGAATACCCCTGTATGTTAAGCTCCCAGCCCTGCTCACCCTGCAACCATGTTTCCGTAATCCCAATTAGATCATAATTATTAACCTCTATTTCCACAGCTAATTCATCTACCTTGTTCCTGATGCTTCTCGCATTAAGGTATAAAACCCTCAGGCTTTTTTTATGCTCACATTTTTTATGAATTAGTTTGGCCCTTTGTTTTTTGTTCCTTACCCTTTTACCATTTATTTCTGTCTGCCTTTCACTTTCCTCTATTTCACTACATAGGTTTCTAGCCCCCTGCCATACTAGTTTAAATGCTCCCGAACTGCTTTATCAAAAATTACCCCGAGAACATCAGTTCCATCTCTGCACAGGTGTAGACCGTCCCTTTTGTATAGGTCACACCTACCACAAAACTGGTTCCAATGCCTCAAAAATTTAAAACCCTCCCTCTTACACCACTGCTCAAGCCACGTATTTAGCCTAACTATCCTGTTCTCTGTACTCTTACTAGCACGTGGCACTGGTAGTAATCCAGAGATTACTACCTTCGAGGTCCTACTTTTTAGCTTGGCTCCTAACTCCCTAAATTCTACTTGTAGGACCTCTTCCCTTTTTTTAGCTACGTCGTTGGTACCAACATGTATCACGACAACTGGCTGTTCCCCCTCCCCCTCCAGAATGTTCTGCACCCGCGCCGAGACATCCTTGACCCTTGCACCAGGGAGGCAACATACCATCCTGGAGTCTCGGTCGCGACCACAGAAACCCCTATCTATTCCCCTTACAATCGAATCCCCTATTACTATAGCCCTGCCACTCTTTTTCCCTCCCTTCTTTGCAACAGAGCCAGTCATGGTGCCATGAGCCTGGCTGCTGGTGCCTTCCCCCGATGCGTCACCCCCCCCGACAACAGTACCTAAGACGGTGAACCTGTTGCTAAGGGAGACAACCCCAGGGGATTTCTGCACTACCTTCCTGCCCTTGCTCTGCCTTTTGGTCACCCATGTACTGTCTACGCTGGCCTTAACCTGCGGTGTGACCAACTCACTAAATGTGCTATCCACACCCCTCTCAGAATCGTGGATGCTCCAAAGTGAGTCCATCTGCAGCTCAAGGGCCGTCATGCGGTCCCACATGAGCTGCAGCTGGACACACTTCCCGCACACATAGTCGTCAGGGACACAGGAAGCGTCCCTGATTTCCCACATGTTACAGGAGGAGCATGACACAGGTCCGAGCTCTACTGCCATGACTTAACCCTTATATTACTTTTTAATTTTCTAGTTTTAGTTTATTTATCGACTTTTGTTTTCCCGAGGGAGCTTTACTCTGTATCTAACCCGTGCTGTACCTGCCCTGGGAGTGTTTGATGGGACAGTGTAGAGAGAGCTTTCCTCTGTATCTAACCCGTGCTGTACCTGCCCTGGGAGTGTTTGATGGGACAGTGTAGAGGGAGCTTTACTCTCTATTTATCCCGTGCTGCACCTGCCCTGGGAGTGTTTCACGGGACAGTGTAGAGGGAGATTTACTCTGTATCTAACCCGTGCTGTATCTGCCCCGGGAGTGTTTGATGGGACAGTGTAGAGGGAGATTTACTCTGTATCTAACCCGTGCTGTATCTGCCCCGGGAGTGTTGATGGGACAGTGTAGAGGGAGCTTTCCTCTGTATCTAACCCGTGCTGTACCTGCCCTGGGAATGTGTGATGGGACAGTGTAGAGGGAGCTTTCCTCTGTATCTAACCCGTGCTGTTCCTGCCCAGGGAGTGTTTGATGGGACAGTGTCGAGGGAGCTTTACTCTGTATCTATCCCGTGCGGTACCTGCCGTGGGAATGTTGGACGTGACAGTGTAGAGGGAGCTTTACTCTGTATCTAACCCGTGGTGTACCTGCCCTGCGAGTGTTCAACGGGACGGTGTAGAGGGAGATTTACTCTGTATCGAACCCGTGCTGTACCTGCCCTGGGAGTCTTTGATGCGACAGTGTAGAGGGAGCTTTACTCTGTATCTAACCCGTGCTGTACCTGCCCTGGGAGTGTTTGATGGGAGAGTGTAGAGGGAGCGTTACTCTGTATCTAACCCGTGCTCTACCTGCCCTGGGAGTGTTTGATTGGAAAATGTAGAGGGACCTTTACTCTGTATCTATCCCGTGCTGTACCTGCCCTGGGAGTGTTTGATGGGACAGTGTAGAGGGAGATTTACTCTGTATCTAACCCGTGCTGTATCTGCCCCGGGAATGTTTGATGGGACGGTGTAGAGGGAGCTTTACTCTGTAACTTACCCCATGCTGTACTTGCCCTGGGAGTGTTTGATGGGACAGTGTCGAGGGAGCTTTACTCTGTATCTAACCCGTGCTGTACCTGCCCTGGGAGTGTTTGATGGGACAGTGTAGAGGGAGATTTCTTCTGTTTCTAACCCGTGTTGTACCTGCCCTGGGAGTGGATCATGGGATAGTGTAGAGGGAGCTTTACTCTGTATCTAACCTGTCCTGTACCTGCCCTGGGAGTGTTTGATGGGACAGTGTAGACGGAGCTTTACTCTGTATCTAACCCGTGCTGCACCTGCCCTGGGAGTGTTTGATGGGACAGTGCAGAGGAAGTTTTCCTCTGTATCTAACCCGTGCTGTACCTGCCCTGGGAGTGGTTGATGGGATAGTGTAGAGGGAGCTTTACTCTGTATCTAACCCTTGCTTTACCTGCACTGGGAGTGTTTGATGGGACAGTGTAGAGGGAGCTGTACTCGGTATCTAACCCGTGCTGTTCCTGCCCTGGGAGTGTTTGATGGGACAGTGTAGAGGGAGCTTTACTCTGTATCTAACCCGTGGTGTACCTGCCCTGGCAGTGTTTCACGGGACAGTGTAGAGGGAGATTTACTCTGTATCTAACCCGTGCTGTATTTGCCCCGGGAGTGTTTGATGGGACAGTGTAGAGGGAGCTTTCCTCTGTATCTAACCCATGCTGTACCTGCCCTGGGAGTGTTTGATGGGACAGTGTAGAGGGAGCTTTACTCTGTATCTAACCCGTGCTGTACCTGCCCTGGGAGTGTTTGATGGGAAAGTGTAGAGGGAGCTTTCCTCTGTATCTAACCCGTGCTGTACCTGCCCTGGGAGTGGTTGATGGGATAGTGTAGAGGGAGCTTTACTCTGTATCTAACCTGTGCTGTACCTGCCCTGGGAATGGTTGATGGGACAATGTAGAGGGAGCTTTCCTCTGTATCTAACCCATGCTGTACCTGCCCTGGGAGTGTTTGATGGGACAGTGTAGGGGGAGCTTTACTCTGTGTCTAACCCGTGCTGTACCTGCCCTGGGAGTGTTTGATGGGACAGTGTCGAGGGAGCTTTACTCTGTATCTAACCCGTGCTGTATCTGCCCCGGGAGTGTTTGATGGGACAGTGTAGAGGGAGCTTTCTTCTGTTTCTAACCCGTGCTGTCCCTGCCCTGGGAGTGGTTCATGGGATAGTGTAGAGGGAGCTTTACTCTGTATCTAACCTGTGCTGCAGCTGCCCTGGGAGTGTTTGATGGGACAGTGTAGAGGGAGCTTTACTCTGTATCTAACCCGTGCTGTACCTGCCCTGGGAGTGTTTGATGGGACAGTGTAGAGGGAGCTTTCCTCTGTATCTAACCCGTGCTGTACCTGCCCTGGGAGTGGTTGATGGGATAGTGTCGAGGGAGCTTTACTCTGTATCTAACCTGTGCTGTACCTGCCCTGGGAGTGTTTGATGGGACAGTGTAGAGGGAGCTGTACTCTCTATCTAACCCGTGCTGTTCCTGCCCTGGGAGTGGTTGATGGGACAGTGTAGAGGGAGCTTTCCTCTGTATCTAACCCGTGCTGTACCTGCCCTGGGATTGGTTGATGGGATAGTGTAGAGTGAGCTTTACTCTGTATCTAACCTTTGCTGTACCTGCCCTGGGAGTGTTTGATGGGACACTGTAGAGGGAGCTTTACTCTGTATCGAACCCTTGCTGTACCTGCCCTGCGAGTGTTTGATGCGACAGTGTAGAGGGAGCTTTACTCTGTATCTAGCCCGTGCTGTTCCTGCCCTGGGAGTGTTTGATGGGACAGTGTAGAGGGAGCTTTACTCTGTATCTAACCCGTGGTGTACCTGCCCTGGCAGTGTTTCACGGGACAGTGTAGAGGGAGATTTACTCTGTATCTAACCCGTGCTGTATCTGCCCCGGGAGTGTTGATGGGACAGTGTAGAGGGAGCTTTCCTCTGTATCTAACCCGTGCTGTACCTGCCCTGGGAATGTGTGATGGGACAGTGTAGAGGGAGCTTTCCTCTGTATCTAACCCGTGCTGTTCCTGCCCAGGGAGTGTTTGATGGGACAGTGTCGAGGGAGCTTTACTCTGTATCTATCCCGTGCGGTACCTGCCGTGGGAATGTTTGACGTGACAGTGTAGAGGGAGCTTTACTCTGTATCTAACCCGTGGTGTACCTGCCCTGCGAGTGTTTAACGGGACGGTGTAGAGGGAGATTTACTCTGTATCGAACCCGTGCTGTACCTGCCCTGGGAGTCTTTGATGCGACAGTGTAGAGGGAGCTTTACTCTGTATCTAACCCGTGCTGTACCTGCCCTGGGAGTGTTTGATGGGAGAGTGTAGAGGGAGCGTTACTCTGTATCTAACCCGTGCTCTACCTGCCCTGGGAGTGTTTGATTGGAAAATGTAGAGGGACCTTTACTCTGTATCTATCCCGTGCTGTACCTGCCCTGGGAGTGTTTGATGGGACAGTGTAGAGGGAGATTTACTCTGTATCTAACCCGTGCTGTATCTGCCCCGGGAATGTTTGATGGGACGGTGTAGAGGGAGCTTTACTCTGTAACTTACCCCATGCTGTACTTGCCCTGGGAGTGTTTGAGGGGACAGTGTCGAGGGAGCTTTACTCTGTATCTAACCCGTGCTGTACCTGCCCTGGGAGTGTTTGATGGGACAGTGTAGAGGGAGATTTCTTCTGTTTCTAACCCGTGTTGTACCTGCCCTGGGAGTGGATCATGGGATAGTGTAGAGGGAGCTTTACTCTGTATCTAACCTGTCCTGTACCTGCCCTGGGAGTGTTTGATGGGACAGTGTAGACGGAGCTTTACTCTGTATCTAACCCGTGCTGCACCTGCCCTGGGAGTGTTTGATGGGACAGTGTAGAGGAAGTTTTCCTCTGTATCTAACCCGTGCTGTACCTGCCCTGGGAGTGGTTGATGGGATAGTGTAGAGGGAGCTTTACTCTGTATCTAACCCTTGCTTTACCTGCACTGGGAGTGTTTGATGGGACAGTGTAGAGGGAGCTGTACTCGGTATCTAACCCGTGCTGTTCCTGCCCTGGGAGTGTTTGATGGGACAGTGTAGAGGGAGCTTTACTCTGTATCTAACCCGTGGTGTACCTGCCCTGGCAGTGTTTCACGGGACAGTGTAGAGGGAGATTTACTCTGTATCTAACCCGTGCTGTATTTGCCCCGGGAGTGTTTGATGGGACAGTGTAGAGGGAGCTTTCCTCTGTATCTAACCCATGCTGTACCTGCCCTGGGAGTGTTTGATGGGACAGTGTAGAGGGAGCTTTACTCTGTATCTAACCCGTGCTGTACCTGCCCTGGGAGTGTTTGATGGGAAAGTGTAGAGGGAGCTTTCCTCTGTATCTAACCCGTGCTGTACCTGCCCTGGGAGTGGTTGATGGGATAGTGTAGAGGGAGCTTTACTCTGTATCTAACCTGTGCTGTACCTGCCCTGGGAATGGTTGATGGGACAATGTAGAGGGAGCTTTCCTCTGTATCTAACCCATGCTGTACCTGCCCTGGGAGTGTTTGATGGGACAGTGTAGGGGGAGCTTTACTCTGTGTCTAACCCGTGCTGTACCTACCCTGGGAGTGTTTGATGGGACAGTGTCGAGGGAGCTTTACTCTGTATCTAACCCGTGCTGTATCTGCCCCGGGAGTGTTTGATGGGACAGTGTAGAGGGAGCTTTCTTCTGTTTCTAACCCGTGCTGTCCCTGCCCTGGGAGTGGTTCATGGGATAGTGTAGAGGGAGCTTTACTCTGTATCTAACCTGTGCTGCAGCTGCCCTGGGAGTGTTTGATGGGACAGTGTAGAGGGAGCTTTACTCTGTATCTAACCCGTGCTGTACCTGCCCTGGGAGTGTTTGATGGGACAGTGTAGAGGGAGCTTTCCTCTGTATCTAACCCGTGCTGTACCTGCCCTGGGAGTGGTTGATGGGATAGTGTCGAGGGAGCTTTACTCTGTATCTAACCTGTGCTGTACCTGCCCTGGGAGTGTTTGATGGGACAGTGTAGAGGGAGCTGTACTCTCTATCTAACCCGTGCTGTTCCTGCCCTGGGAGTGGTTGATGGGACAGTGTAGAGGGAGCTTTCCTCTGTATCTAACCCGTGCTGTACCTGCCCTGGGATTGGTTGATGGGATAGTGTAGAGTGAGCTTTACTCTGTATCTAACCTTTGCTGTACCTGCCCTGGGAGTGTTTGATGGGACACTGTAGAGGGAGCTTTACTCTGTATCGAACCCTTGCTGTACCTGCCCTGCGAGTGTTTGATGCGACAGTGTAGAGGGAGCTTTACTCTGTATCTAGCCCGTGCTGTTCCTGCCCTGGGAGTGTTTGATGGGACAGTGTAGAGGGAGCTTTACTCTGTATCTAACCCGTGGTGTACCTGCCCTGGCAGTGTTTCACGGGACAGTGTAGAGGGAGATTTACTCTGTATCTAACCCGTGCTGTGTCTGCCCCGGGAGTGTTTGATGCGACAGTGTAGAGGGAGCTTTACTCTGTAACTTAGCCCATGCTGTACCTGCCCTGGGAGTGTTTGATGGGACAGTGTAGAGGGAGCTTTACTCTGTATCTAACCCGTGCTGTACCTGCCCTGGGAGTGTTTGATGTGACAGTGTAGAGGGAGCTTTACTCTGTATCTAACCCGTGCTGTACCTGCCCTGGGAGTGTTTGATGGGAAAATGTAGAGGGAGCTTTCCTCTGTATCTAACCCGTGCTGTACCTGCCCTGGGAGTGTTTGATGTGACAGTGTAGAGGGAGCTTTACTCTCTATCTAACCTGTGCTGTACCTGCCCTGGGAGTGTTTGATGGGACAGTGTAGAGGGAGCTTTACTCTGTATCTAACCCGTGCTGTACCTGCCCTGGGAGTGTTTGATGGGACAGTGTAGAGGGAGCTTTACTCTGTGTGGTAAACCACTGTTCTACCTGTCTGTGTCTGTATGTGTATTCCAATAGGTACAGGTCTGGACATGCCTCGGCTGACTCCTCCCACTATTCCAGGTATATAAGTGACTACCTCCCAGTCCCTTAGTATTCTGGACGGGTCGACCACTCGAGACAAGACCTTCATTCTTTAGTTAATAAAAGCCTGGTTGTTACTCGCTCAACCTCAGTCTTTTGAGTAATTGATGGCGCATCAATTTTATTAACTAAATTTTTTATAATGGAGAAGATCCTCACACCAGCATGCCTGGACCTGGACAGTCGGGAAGCGGACGCTTCCACCAAGTTTGCTCACTGGCTCACGTGCTTCGAGACATTCCTGACTGCCTCCACTGCGGTCGAAACGGATGCGGACAAACTGTCTGTCCTGATCTCCAAGGTGAACCACCGAGTGTACTCAGTCATCCGGGACGCGACCTCGTACACAGCCGCCCTCCAGCTCCTCAAGACCCAGTACACGCGCCCTGTGAACGAAGTATACGCTAGGCACCTTCTGGGGAGTCGCAAGCAACAACCTGGGGAATCGACTGAGGAATACCTCCAAGCACTGTCCGTGCTTGGCCGGGCCTGTGGGTGTAAGGCGGTAACGCCTACTAAGTACACGGACGAACTGATCCGGGATGCCTTCATAGCGGGCCACAGGTCCAACTACACCCGACAGCGACTGCTGGAGCAGAGTGACCTCACCCTCGACAAAGCCTCCGAAATCGCAATAACGCTGGACGCAGCCTTCCGGGGCATGGATGCCTACTCCTCTGCACCGTGGACGCCGCGGGGAACGACAACCTGGGACACGGTAGGACAGCCCCATAGCACCGTGCCACCCCAGCCACAGCCCAACAACGGCACAACTACCGCAGCAGTGTCCCAAAGCCAGACAGCAGTATCCCAAGGCCAGAAATGCTACTTCTGTGGCCAGGCCAAACACCCCAGAGCGCGCTGCCCGGCGAAGAATGCGACCTGCTCGGGCTGCGAAAAAAAGGGACACTACGCCAGCATCTGCAAGGCCAAAGCCACCCCGAATGCCAGCAGCGCTGCGTGTGGGCCGTGCGAGCCGCCATCTTCGGCCCCCAACAGCGCCGCGTGGGGGCCGTGCGGGCCGCCATCTTGGGCCTCCCCAGCCATGTGCGGACCACCGCAGCAGCAGCCATCTTGGACGACTCCAGCCACATGGGAATCATGGACGCCGCCATCTTGGACACCAGCCGGGACGCAGCAGACCGCAAACCCCCCCCCCCCCCATCTGATACCCGCAGCGACACACTGACCCCTACGCTGGCCTCTGTGACGCTGGACCAAACGAGACCGCACCAGCTAGCTCGGTCCAAAATGGACGTTAAGGTAAACGGCCATGCAATAAACTGCCTTTTTGACTCCGGGAGCACAGAGAGCTTCATCCACCCCGACACGGTGCGGCGTTGCTCTCTCCCAGTCCTGCCTGCGCACCAGAGGATTTCTATGGCCTCCGAGTCCCAGTCAGCGGACATTGGCGGCTACTGCGTGGTGACACTAGTAGTAGACGGGACTGTGTTCAATAATTTTGAACTCCTGGTCCTGCCGGACCTCTGCGCTGCCGTTCTACTGGGGTTGGATTTCCAGTGCCACCTCAAAAGTGTTACGATGGCGTACGGTGGCCCCCTCCCGCCACTCACAGTCCGCAGCCAGCAGCCTCCAAATTGCCCGCCGCGCACCAGATGCAACCTCTCCACACTCAGAGTCCCACCCCCTCCATTGTTTGCAAACCTCACCCCCGACTGTAAGCCCATCACCACAAAGAGCAGGCGATACAGTGCCGGGGACAGGGTTTTCATCAAAACCGAAGTGGAGCGGCTCCTGAAGGAGGGGATTATTGAGGGCAGCTCCAGCCCCTGGCGAGCCCAGGTTGTGGTCGTTAAGACCGGCGAGAAACAACGCCTGGTTAGTCGACTACAGCCAAACAATAAACCGCTACACCCTGCTGGACGCCTACCCACTCCCCCGCATAGCTGACATGGTCAAGCAGATCGCGCAGTACCGCGTCTTTTCGACCATTGACCTGAAATCAGCGTACCACCAGCTCCCCATCCGCCCTGAAGACCGCCAGTATACTGCTTTCGAGGCAAACGGCCACCTCTATCACTTCCTTAGGGTTACCTTCGGCGTTACCAACGGGGTCTCCGTCTTCCAAAGGGAGATGGACCGGATGGTCGATCAAAACGCGCTGCAGGCCACTTTCCCTTACCTAGGCAATGTGACCATCTGCGGCCATGACTTGCAGGACCATGACGCAAACCTCGAGAAATTCCTCCGCACCGCCCAACTCCTGAACCTGACATATAACAAGAAGAAGTGCATATTCCGCACAGACCGCCTCGCCATCCTTGGCTGTGTTGTGGAACACGGGGTTATCGGTCCCGACCCGGACCGGATGCGTCCCCTTATGGAACTCCCACTGCCCCACTGCCTAAAAGCTCTGAAGAGGTGCCTAGGGTTTTTTTCCTACTACGCTCAGTGGGTCCCCTACTATGCAGACAAAGCCCGTCCACTGATCAAATCCACCTCTTTTCCCCTGATGGCAGTGGCCCGCTTGACCTTCCACCGTATCAAGGAGGACATTGCCAAAGCCACCATGCACGCAGTGGACGAATCCATCCCCTTCCAGGTGGAAAGCCATGCGTCCGACTTCGCTCTGGCCGCCACCCTTAATCAGGCGGGGAGACCTGTGGCATTCTTCTCGCGAACCCTCCAGGGCCCGGAGACCAGTCACTCCGCGGTCGAGAAGGAGGCCCAGGCTATCGTGGAGGCTGTGCGTCATTGGAGGCACTACCTGGCCGGAAAACGATTTACCCTGCTCACTGACCAGCGTTCAGTTGCTTTTATGTTCAACAACAAGCAGAGGGGCAAAATCAAAAATGACAAGATCTTGAGGTGGAGAATCGAACTTTCCACCTACAATTACGAGATCTTGTACCGGCCTGGGAAGCTCAATGAACCCCCAGATGCCCTATCGCGTGGCACCTGCGCCAGCGCGCAGATCGATAGGCTGAGGGCCCTCCACAATGACCTCTGCCACCCGGGGGGTCACCAGGTTCTTCCACTTCATCAAGGCCCGCAACCTGCCTTACTCCATCGAGGAGGTCAGGACCATGACCAAGAACTGCCAAGTCTGCGCTGAGTGCAAACCGCACTTTTATAGACCAGACAGAGCCCACCTGATAAAAGCCACTCGCCCTTTCGAACGCCTGAGCGTCGATTTCAAAGGGCCTCTCCCCTCCTCCGACCGCAATGTGTACTTCCTCAACATCATTGACGAGTACTCCCGGTTCCCGTTCGCTATCCCCTGCCTGGACATGACCAGTGCCACGGTCATTAAATCTCTGAACAGCCTCTTCACCCTGTTCGGTTTCCCCAGCTATATCCATAGCGACTGGGGCTCATCGTTTATGAGCGACGAACTCCACCAGTACCTGCTCGCTAGGGGTATAGCCACAAGCAGGACCACCAGTTACAACCCCCGGGGGAACGGACAGGTGGAAAGAGAGAATGCAACAGTTTGGAAGGCCGCCCTACTAGCCTTAAAGTCTAGGGGCCTTCCGACCTCCCGCTGGCAGGAGGTGCTCCCCGATGCACTCCACTCGATTCGGTCACTGCTCTGCACTGCCACCAATGCCACCCCTCACGAGAAAATGTTTGTCTTCCCAAGGAAGTCCACATCGGGGACATCGTTACCACCATGGCTGACGTCCCCAGGGCCGGTACTACTGAGAAGACACGTGAGGGCCAATAAAATGGACCCCCTGGTCGAGAGGGTCGACCTCCTCCACGCCAACCCCCAGTACGCTTACATTGCGTACCCGGACGGGCGGGAGGACACAGTCTCCATACGAGACCTCGCACCCTCGGGGACCGCTGTAACCCACGACACAGTCTCCATACGAGACCTCGCACCCTCGGGGACCGCTGTAATCCACTACCCATTACCACCGCCCCCCCACGACCCGATATCCAACCCCAGCAGCCGGCTCGCCTTGGACCGTCACCCACGGGGAGTACACTCCAGGGACCCAGCCTACACGGGACGCGACGCCGGAAGCTCCACCACCCCTGCCGTCGCCACGTCGATCACAGCGGCAGACAAGACCTCCGGAGAGACTCCAACACACGAACTTTTAAATACACTTCACCCCGCCTGACTCATTTTTAAACAAGGGGTGAATGTGGTAAACCACTGTTCTACCTGTCTGTGTCTGTATATGTATTCCAATAGGTACAGGTCTGGACATGCCTCGGCTGACTCCTCCCACTATTCCAGGTATATAAGTGACTACCTCCCAGTCCCTTAGTATTCTGGACGGGTCGACCACTCGAGACAAGACCTTCATTCTTTAGTTAATAAAAGCCTGATTGTTACTCGCTCAACCTCAGTCTTTTGAGTAATTGATGGCACATCACTCTGTATCTAACCCGTGCTGTTCCTGCCCTGGGAGTGTTTGATGGGACAGTGTAGAGGGAGCTTTACTCTGTATCTAACCCGTGCTGTTCCTGCCCTGGGAGTGTTTGATGGGACAGTGTCGAGGGAGCTTTACTCTGTATCTATCCCGTGCTGTACCTGCCCTGGGAGTGTTTGGCGGGACAGTGTAGAGGGAGCTTTACTCTGTATCTAACCTGTGGTGTACCTGCCCTGCGAGTGTTTGACGGGATGGTGCAGAGGGAGATTTACTCTGTATCTAACTCGTGCTGTATCCTGTATCTTCCCCGGGAGTGTTTGATGGGACAGTGTAGAGGGAGCTTTACTCTGTAACTTACCCCACGCTGTACCTGCCCTGGGAGTGTTTGATGGGACAGTGTAGAGGGAGCTTTACTCTGTATCTAACCCGTGCTGTGCCTGCCCTGGGAGTGGTTGATGGGACAATGTAGAGGGAGCTTTCCTCTGTATCTAACCCGTGCTGTACCTGCCCTGGGAGTGTCTGATGGGAAAGTGTAGAGGGAGCTTTCCTCTGTATCTAACCCGTGCTGTACCTGCCCTGGGAGTGGTTGATGGGATAGTGTAGAGGGAGCTTTACTCTCTATCTAACCTGTGCTGTACCTGCCCTGGGAGTGTTTGATGGGACAGTGTAGAGGGAGCTTTACTCTGTATCTAACCCGTGCTGTTCCTGCCCTGGGAGTGTTTGATGGGACAGTGTAGAGGGAGCTTTACTCTGTATCTAACCCGTGCTGTACCTGCCCTGGGAGTGTTTGATGCGACTGTGTAGAGGGAGCTTTCCTCTGTATCTAACCAATGCTGTACCTGCCCTGTGAGTGGTTGATGGGATAGTGTAGAGGGAGCTTTACTCTGTATCTAACCTGTGCTGTACCTGCCCTGGGAGTGTTTGATGGGACTGTGTAGAGGGAGCTTTCCTCTGTATCTAACCCGTGCTGTACCTGCCCTGGGAGTGGTTGATGGGATAGTGTAGAGGGAGCTTTACTCTGTATCAAACCTGTGCTGTACCTGCCCTGGGAGTGTTTGATGGGACAGTGTAGAGGGAGATTTACTCTGTATCAAACCCATGCTGTACCTGCCCTGGGAGTATTTGATGTGACAGTGTAGAGGGAGCTTTACTCTGTATCTAAACTGTGCTGTACCTGCTCTGGGAGTGTTTGATGGGACAGTGTAGAGGGCGCTTTACTCTGTATCTAACCCGTGCTGTCCCTGCCCTGGGAGTGTTTGATGGGACAGTGTAGAGGGAGCTTTCCTCTGTATCTAACCCGTGCTGTACCTGCACTGGGTGTGTTTGATGGGACAGTGTAGAGGGAGCTATACTCTATATCTAACCCGTGCTGTACCTGCCCTGGGAGTGTTTGATGGGACAGTGTAGAGGGAGCTTTACTCTGTATCTAAACCGTGCTGTACCTGCCCTGGGAGTGTTTGATGGGACAGTGTAGAGGGAGCTTTACTCTGTATCTAACCCTGTGCTATACCTGCCCTGGGAGTGTTTGATGGGACAGTGCAGAGGGAGCTTTACTCTGTATCTAACCCGTGCTGTTCCTGCCCTGGGATTGTTTGATTGGACAGTGTCGAGGGAGCTTTACTCTGTATCTATCCCGTGCTGTACCTGCCCTGGGAGTGTTTGACGGGACAGTGTAGAGGGAGCTTTACTCTGTATCTAACCCGTGTTGTACCTGCCCTGCGAGTGTTTGACGGGACAGTGTAGAGGGAGATTTACTCTGTATCTAACCCGTGCTGTACGTGCCCTGGAAGTGTTTGATGGGACAGTGTAGAAGGAGCTTTCTTCTGTTTCTAACCCGTGCTGTACCTGCCCTGGGAGTGGTTGATGGGATAGTGTAGAGGGAGCTTTACTCTGTATCTATCCCGTGCTGTACCTGCCCTGGGAGTGTTTGACGGGACAGTGCAGAGGGAGATTTACTCTGTACCTAAACCGTGCTGTACCTGCCCTGGGAGTGTTTGATGGGACAGTATCGAGGGAGCTGTACTCTGTATCTAACCCGTGCTGTTCCTGCTCTGGGAGTGTTTGATGGGACAGTGTAGAGGGAGCTTTACTCTGTATCAAACCCGTGCTGTTCCTGTCCTGGGACTGTTTGATGGGACAGTGTAGAGGTACCTTTCCTCTGTATCTAACCCGTGCTGTACCTGCCCTGGGAGTGTTTGATGGGAGAGTGTCGAGGGAGCGTTACTCTGTATCTAACCCGTGCTGTACCTGCCCTGGGAGTGTTTGACGGGACAGTGTAGAGGGAGCTTTACTCTGTATCTAAACCGTGCTGTACCTGCCCTGGGAGTGTTTGATGGGACAGTGCAGAGGGAGCTGTACTCTGTATCTAACCCGTGCTGTTCCTGCCCTGTGAGTGTTTGATGGGACAGTGTAGAGGGAGCTTTCCTCTGTATCTAACCCGTGCTGCACCTGCCCTGGGAGTGGTTGATGGGATAGTGTAGAGGGAGCTTTACTCTGTATCTAACCTGTGCTGTACCTGCCCTGGGAGTGTTTGATGGGACAGTGTAGAGGGAGCTTTACTCTGCATCCAAACCGTGCTGTACCTGCCCTGGGAGTGTTTGATGGGACAGTGTAGAGGGAGCTGTACTCTGTATCTAACCCGTGCTGTTCCTGCCCTGGGAGTGTTTGATGGGACAGTGCAGAGGGAGCTTTCCCCTGTATCTAACCCGTGCTGTACCTGCCCTGGGTGTGTTTGATGGGACAGTGTAGAGGGAGCTTTACTCTGTATCTTACCCGTGCTATACCTGCCCTGGGAGTGGTTGATGGGATAGTGTAGAGGGAGCTTTACTCTGTATCTAACCTGTGCTGTACCTGCCCTGGGAGTGTTTGATGGGACAGTGTAGAGGGAGCTTTCCTCTGTATCTAACCCGTGCTGTACCTGCCCTGGGAATGTTTGATGGGACAGTGTAGAGGGAGCTTTACTCTGTATCTAAACCGTGCTGTACCTGCCCTGGGAGTGTTTGATGGGACAGTGTAGAGGGAGCTTTACTCTGTATCTAAACCATGCTGTACCTTCCCTGGGAGTTGTTGATGGGATAGTGTAGAGGGAGCTTTACTCTGTAACTTACCCCATACTGTACCTGCCCTGGGAGTGCTTGATGGGACAGTGTAGAGGGAGCTTTAATCTGTATCTAACCCGTGCTGTACCTTCCCTGGGAGTGTTTGATGCGACAGTGTAGAGGGAGCTTTACTCTGTATCCACCCCGTGCTGTATCTGCCCTGGGAGTGTTTGATGGGACAGTGTAGAGGGAGCTTTCCTCTGTATCTAACCCATGCTGTACCTTCCCTGGGAGTGGTTGATGGGATAGTGTAGGGGGAGCTTTACTCTGTATCTAACCTGTGCTTTACCTGTCCTGGGAGTGTTGGATGGGACAGTGTAGAAGGAGCTTTCTTCTGTTTCTAACCCGTGCTGTACCTGCCCTGGGAGTGGTTGATGGGATAGTGTAGAGGGAGCTTTACTCTGTATCTATCCCGTGCTGTACCTGCCCTGGGAGTGTTTGATGGGACAGTGTAGAGGGAGCTTTCCTCTGTATCTAACCCGTGCTGTACCTGCCCTGGGAGTGTTTGATGGGAGAGTGTCGAGGGAGCGTTACTCTGTATCTAACCCGTGCTGTACCTGCCCTGGGAGTGTTTGATGGGGAAGTGCAGAGGGACCTTTACTCTGTATCTATCCCGTGCTGTACCTGCCCTGGGAGTGTTTGACGGCACAGTGTAGAGGGCGCTTTACTCTGTATCTAACCCGTGCTGTACCTGCCCTGGGAGTGTTTGATGGGACAGTGTAGAGGGAGCTTTCCTCTGTATCTAACCCGTGCTGTACCTGCCCTGGGAGTGGTTGATGGGATAGTGTCGAGGGAGCTTTACTCTGTATCTAACCTGTGCTGTACCTGCCCTGGGAGTGTTTGATGGGACAGTGTAGAGGGAGCTTTACTCTGTATCTAAACCGTGCTGTACCTGCCCTGGGAGTGTTTGATGGGACAGTGTAGAGGGAGCTTTACTCTGTATCTAACCCGTGCTGTTCCTGCCCTGGGAGTGTTTGATGGGACAGTGTAGAGGGAGCTTTACTCTGTATCTAACCCGTGCTGTACTTGCCCTGGGAGTGTTTGATGCGACTGTGTAGAGGCAGCTTTCCTCTGTATCTAACCAATGCTGTACCTGCCCTGTGAGTGGTTGATGGGATAGTGTAGAGGGAGCTTTACTCTGCATCTAACCTGTGCTGTACCTGCCCTGGGAGTGTTTGATGGGACTGTGTAGAGGGAGCTTTACTCTGTATCTAACCCGTGCTGTCCCTGCCCTGGGAGTGTTTGATGGGACAGTG
This sequence comes from Somniosus microcephalus, assembly GCF_052327205.1. Taxonomy (NCBI): domain Eukaryota; kingdom Metazoa; phylum Chordata; class Chondrichthyes; order Squaliformes; family Somniosidae; genus Somniosus; species Somniosus microcephalus. The sequence goes on from NC_140993.1 coordinate 1,013,950, forward strand.
TAGAGGGAGCTTTCCTCTGTATCTAACCCGTGCTGTACCTGCACTGGGTGTGTTTGATGGGACAGTGTAGAGGGAGTTATACTCTATATCTAACCCGTGCTGTACCTGCCCTGGGAGTGTTTGATGGGACAGTGTAGAGGGAGCTTTACTCTGTATCTAACCCTGTGCTATACCTGCCCTGGGTGTGTTTGATGGGACAGTGCAGAGGGAGCTTTACTCTGTATCTAACCCGTGCTGTTCCTGCCCTGGGATTGTTTGATTGGACAGTGTCGAGGGAGCTTTACTCTGTATCTATCCCGTGCTGTACCTGCCCTGGGAGTGTTTGACGGGACAGTGTAGAGGGAGCTTTACTCTGTATCTAACCCGTGTTGTACCTGCCCTGCGAGTGTTTGACGGGACAGTGTAGAGGGAGATTTACTCTGTATCTAACCCGTGCTGTACGTGCCCTGGAAGTGTTTGATGGGACAGTGTAGAAGGAGCTTTCTTCTGTTTCTAACCCGTGCTGTACCTGCCCTGGGAGTGGTTGATGGGATAGTGTAGAGGGAGCTTTACTCTGTATCTATCCCGTGCTGTACCTGCCCTGGGAGTGTTTGACGGGACAGTGCAGAGGGAGATTTACTCTGTACCTAAACCGTGCTGTACCTGCCCTGGGAGTGTTTGATGGGACAGTATCGAGGGAGCTGTACTCTGTATCTAACCCGTGCTGTACCTTCCCTGGGAGTGTTTGATGCGACAGTGTAGAGGGAGCTTTACTCTGTATCCACCCCGTGCTGTATCTGCCCTGGGAGTGTTTGATGGGACAGTGTAGAGGGAGCTTTCCTCTGTATCTAACCCATGCTGTACCTTCCCTGGGAGTGGTTGATGGGATAGTGTAGGGGGAGCTTTACTCTGTATCTAACCTGTGCTTTACCTGTCCTGGGAGTGTTGGATGGGACAGTGTAGAAGGAGCTTTCTTCTGTTTCTAACCCGTGCTGTACCTGCCCTGGGAGTGGTTGATGGGATAGTGTAGAGGGAGCTTTACTCTGTATCTATCCCGTGCTGTACCTGCCCTGGGAGTGTTTGATGGGACAGTGTAGAGGGAGCTTTACTCTGTATCAAAACCGTGCTGTACCTGCCCTGGGAGTATTTGCTGTGACAGTGTAGAGGGAGCTTTCCTCTGTATCTAACCCGTGCTGTACCTGCCCTGGGAGTGTTTGATGGGAGAGTGTCGAGGGAGCGTTACTCTGTATCTAACCCGTGCTGTACCTGCCCTGGGAGTGTTTGATGGGGAAGTGCAGAGGGACCTTTACTCTGTATCTATCCCGTGCTGTACCTGCCCTGGGAGTGTTTGACGGCACACTGTAGAGGGCGCTTTACTCTGTATCTAACCCGTGCTGTACCTGCCCTGGGAGTGTTTGATGGGACAGTGTAGAGGGAGCTTTCCTCTGTATCTAACCCGTGCTGTACCTGCCCTGGGAGTGGTTGATGGGATAGTGTCGAGGGAGCTTTACTCTGTATCTAACCTGTGCTGTACCTGCCCTGGGAGTGTTTGATGGGACAGTGTAGAGGGAGCTTTACTCTGTATCTAAACCGTGCTGTACCTGCCCTGGGAGTGTTTGATGGGACAGTGTAGAGGGAGCTGTACTCTGTATCTAACCCGTGCTGTTCCTGCCCTGGGAGTGTTTGATGGGACAGTGTAGAGGGAGCTTTCCTCTGAATCTAACCCATGCTGTACCTGCCCTGGGAGTGTTTGATGGGACAGTGTAGAGGGAGCTTTACTCTGTAACGTACCCCATGCTGTACCTGCCCTGGGAGTGTTTGACGGGACAGTGAAGAGGGAGCTTTACTCTGTATCTAAACCGTGCTGTACCTGCCCTGGGAGTGTTTGATGGGACAGTGCAGAGGGAGCTTTCCTCTGTACCTAACCCGTGCTCGACCTGCCCTGGGAGTGTTTGATGGGACAGTGTAGAGGGAGCTGTACTCTGTATCTAACCCGTGCTGTTCCTGCCCTGGGAGTGTTTGATGGGACAGTGTAGAGGGAGCTTTCCTCTGTATCTAACCCGTGCTGTCCCTGCCCTGGGAGTGGTTGATGGGACAGTGTAGAGGGAGCTTTACTCTGTATTTAAACCGTGCTGTACCTGCCCTGGGAGTGTTTGATGGGACAGTGTAGAGGGAGCTGTACTCTGTATCTAACCCGTGCTGTTCCTGCCCTGTGAGTGTTTGATGGGACAGTGTAGTGGGAGCTTTCCTCTGTATCTAACCCGTGCTGTACCTGCCCTGGGATTGGTTGATGGGACAGTGTAGAGGGAGCTTTACTCTGCATCCAAACCGTGCTGTACCTGCCCTGGGAGTGTTTGATGGGACAGTGTAGAGGGAGCTGTACTCTGTATCTAACCCACGCTGTTCCTGCCCTGGGAGTGTTTGATGGGACAGTGTAGAGGGAGCTTTCCTCTGTATCCAACCCGTGCTGTACCTGCCCTGGGTGTGTTTGATGGGACAGTGTCGAGGGAGCTTTACTCTGTATCTAACCCGTGCTGTACCTGCCCTGGGAGTGTTTGATGAGACAGTGTAGAGGGAGCTTTCCTCTGTATCTTACCCATGCTGTACCTGCCCTGGGAGTGGTTGATGGGATAGTGTAGAGGGAGCTTTACTCTGTATCTAACCTGTGCTGCACCTGCCCTGGGAGTGTTTGATGGGACAGTGTAGAGGGCGCTTTACTCTGTATCTAAACCGTGCTGTTCCTGCCCTGGGAGTGTTTGATGGGACAGTGTAGAGGGAGCTTTCCTCTGTATCTAACCCGTGCTGTACCTGCCCTGGGAGTGTTTGATGGGACAGTGCAGAGGGAGCTTTACTCTGTATCTAACCCGTGCTGTACCTGCCCTGGGAGTGTTTGATGGGACAGTGTAGAGGGAGCTTGCCTCTCCAACTAACCCGTGCTGTACCTGCCCTGGGAGTGTTTGTTGGGACAGTGTAGAGGGAGCTTTACTCTGTATCTAAACCGTGCTGTACCTGCCCTGGGAGTGTTTGATGGGACAGTGTAGAGGGAGCTTTACTCTGTATCTAAACCATGCTGTACCTGCCCTGCGAATGTTTGACGGGACAGTGCAGAGGGAGATTTACTCTGTATCTAACCTGTGCTGTACCTGCCCTGGGAGTGTTTGATGGGACAGTGTAGAGGGAGCTTTCCTCGGTATCTAACCCATGCTGTACCTTCCCTGGGAGTGGTTGATGGGATAGTGTAGAGGGAGCTTTACTCTGTAACTTACCCCATACTGTACCTGCCCTGGGAGTGCTTGATGGGACAGTGTAGAGGGAGCTTTCCTCTGTATCTAACCCATGCTGTACCTTCCCTGGGAGTGGTTGATGGGATAGTGTAGGGGGAGCTTTACTCTGTATCTAACCTGTGCTTTACCTGTCCTGGGAGTGTTGGATGGGACAGTGTAGAGGGAGCTTTACTCTGTAACTTTCCCCATGCTGTACCTGCCCTGGGAGTGTTTGATGGGACAGTGTAGAGGGAGCTTTACTCTGTATCTAACCCGTGCTGTACATGCCCTGGGAGTGTTTGATGGGACACTGTAGAGGGAGCTTTACTCTGTATCTAACCCGTGCTGTACCTGCCCTGGGAGTGTTTGATGGGACAGTGTAAAAGGAGCTTTCTTCTGTTTCTAACCCGTGCTGTACCTGCCCTGGGAGTGTTTGATGGGACAGTGTAGAGGGAGCTGTACTCTGTATCTAACCCGTGCTGTTCCTGCCCTGTGAGTGTTTGATGGGACAGTGTAGAGGGAGCTTTCCTCTGTATCTAACCCGTGCTGTACCTGCCCTGGGAGTGGTTGATGGGATAGTGTCGAGGGAGCTTTACTCTGTATCTAACCTGTGCTGCACCTGCCCTGGGAGTGTTTGATGGGACAGTGTAGAGGGAGCTTTACTCTGTATCTAAACCGTGCTGTACCTGCCCTGGGAGTGTTTGATGGGACAGTGTAGAGGGAGCTGTACTCTGTATCTAACCCGTGCTGTTCCTGCCCTGGGAGTGTTTGATGGGACAGTGTAGAGGGAGCTTTCCTCTGAATCTAACCCATGCTGTACCTGCCCTGGGAGTGTTTGATGGGACAGTGTAGAGGGAGCTTTACTCTGTAACGTACCCCATGCTGTACCTGCCCTGGGAGTGTTTGACGGGACAGTGAAGAGGGAGCTTTACTCTGTATCTAAACCGTGCTGTACCTGCCCTGGGAGTGTTTGATGGGACAGTGCAGAGGGAGCTTTCCTCTGTACCTAACCCGTGCTCGACCTGCCCTGGGAGTGTTTGATGGGACAGTGTAGAGGGAGCTGTACTCTGTATCTAACCCGTGCTGTTCCTGCCCTGGGAGTGTTTGATGGGACAGTGTAGAGGGAGCTTTCCTCTGTATCTAACCCGTGCTGTCCCTGCCCTGGGAGTGGTTGATGGGACAGTGTAGAGGGAGCTTTACTCTGTATTTAAACCGTGCTGTACCTGCCCTGGGAGTGTTTGATGGGACAGTGTAGAGGGAGCTGTACTCTGTATCTAACCCGTGCTGTTCCTGCCCTGTGAGTGTTTGATGGGACAGTGTAGTGGGAGCTTTCCTCTGTATCTAACCCGTGCTGTACCTGCCCTGGGATTGGTTGATGGGACAGTGTAGAGGGAGCTTTACTCTGCATCCAAACCGTGCTGTACCTGCCCTGGGAGTGTTTGATGGGACAGTGTAGAGGGAGCTGTACTCTGTATCTAACCCATGCTGTTCCTGCCCTGGGAGTGTTTGATGGGACAGTGTAGAGGGAGCTTTCCTCTGTATCCAACCCGTGCTGTACCTGCCCTGGGTGTGTTTGATGGGACAGTGTCGAGGGAGCTTTACTCTGTATCTAACCCGTGCTGTACCTGCCCTGGGAGTGTTTGATGAGACAGTGTAGAGGGAGCTTTCCTCTGTATCTTACCCATGCTGTACCTGCCCTGGGAGTGGTTGATGGGATAGTGTAGAGGGAGCTTTACTCTGTATCTAACCTGTGCTGCACCTGCCCTGGGAGTGTTTGATGGGACAGTGTAGAGGGCGCTTTACTCTGTATCTAAACCGTGCTGTTCCTGCCCTGGGAGTGTTTGATGGGACAGTGTAGAGGGAGCTTTCCTCTGTATCTAACCCGTGCTGTACCTGCCCTGGGAGTGTTTGATGGGACAGTGCAGAGGGAGCTTTACTCTGTATCTAACCCGTGCTGTACCTGCCCTGGGAGTGTTTGATGGGACAGTGTAGAGGGAGCTTGCCTCTCCAACTAACCCGTGCTGTACCTGCCCTGGGAGTGTTTGTTGGGACAGTGTAGAGGGAGCTTTACTCTGTATCTAAACCGTGCTGTACCTGCCCTGGGAGTGTTTGATGGGACAGTGTAGAGGGAGCTTTACTCTGTATCTAAACCATGCTGTACCTGCCCTGCGAATGTTTGACGGGACAGTGCAGAGGGAGATTTACTCTGTATCTAACCTGTGCTGTACCTGCCCTGGGAGTGTTTGATGGGACAGTGTAGAGGGAGCTTTCCTCGGTATCTAACCCATGCTGTACCTTCCCTGGGAGTGGTTGATGGGATAGTGTAGAGGGAGCTTTACTCTGTAACTTACCCCATACTGTACCTGCCCTGGGAGTGCTTGATGGGACAGTGTAGAGGGAGCTTTCCTCTGTATCTAACCCATGCTGTACCTTCCCTGGGAGTGGTTGATGGGATAGTGTAGGGGGAGCTTTACTCTGTATCTAACCTGTGCTTTACCTGCCCTGGGAGTGTTTGACGGGACAGTGCAGAGGGAGATTTGCTCTGTATCTAACCCGTGCTATATCTGCCCTGGGAGTGTTTGATGGGACAGTGTAGAGGGAGCTATACTCTGTATCTAACCCGTGCTGTACCTGCCCTGGGAGTGGTTGATGGGATAGTGTAGAGGGAGCTTTACTCTGTATCTAATCTGTGCTGTACCTGCCCTGGGAGTGTTTGATGGGACAGTGTAGAGGGAGCTTTACTCTGCATCCAAACCGTGCTGTACCTGCCCTGGGAGTGTTTGATGGGACAGTGTAGAGGGAGCTGTACTCTGTATCTAACCCGTGCTGTTCCTGCCCTGGGATTGTTTGATGGGACAGTGTAGAGGGAGCTTTCCTCTGTATCTAACCCGTGGTGTACCTGCCCTGGGAGTGTTTGATGGGACAGTGTAGAGGGAGCTTTACTCTGTATCTAACCCGTGCTGTACCTGCCCTGGGAGTGTTTGATGGGACAGTGTAGAGGGAGCTTTCCTCTGTATCTTACCCGTGCTGTACCTGCCCTGGGAGTGGTTGATGGGACAGTGCAGAGGGAGATTTACTCTGTATCTAACCTGTGCTGTACCTGCCCTGGGAGTGTTTGATGGGACAGTGTAGAGGGAGCTTTCCTCTGTATCTAACCCATGCTGTACCTTCCCTGGGAGTGGTTGATGGGATAGTGTAGAGGGAGCTTTACTCTGTAACTTACCCCATACTGTACCTGCCCTGGGAGTGTTTGATGCGACAGTGTAGAGGGAGCTTTACTCTGTATCCACCCCGTGCTGTATCTGCCCTGGGAGTGTTTGATGGGACAGTGTAGAGGGAGCTTTCCTCTGTATCTAACCCATGCTGTACCTGCCCTGGGAGTGTTTGATGGGACAGTGTAGAGGGAGCTTTACTCTGTATCTAACCCGTGCTGTACATGCCCTGGGAGTGTTTGATGGGACACTGTAGAGGGAGCTTTACTCTGTATCTAACCCGTGCTGTACCTGCCCTGGGAGTGTTTGATGGGACAGTGTAAAAGGAGATTTCTTCTCTTTCTAACCCGTGCTGTACCTGCCCTGGGAGTGGTTGATGGGATAGTGTAGAGGGAGCTTTACTCTGTATCTATCCCGTGCTGTACCTGCCCTGGGAGTGTTTGATGGGACAGTGCAGAGGGAGATTTGCTCTGTATCTAACCCGTGCTGTACCTGCCCTGGGAGTGGTTGATGGGATAGTGTAGAGGGAGCTTTACTCTGTATCTAATCTGTGCTGTACCTGCCCTGGGAGTGTTTGATGGGACAGTGTAGAGGGAGCTTTACTCTGCATCCAAACCGTGCTGTACCTGCCCTGGGAGTGTTTGATGGGACAGTGTAGAGGGAGCTGTACTCTGTATCTAACCCGTGCTGTTCCTGCCCTGGGATTGTTTGATGGGACAGTGTAGAGGGAGCTTTCCTCTGTATCTAACCCGTGGTGTACCTGCCCTGGGAGTGTTTGATGGGACAGTGTAGAGGGAGCTATACTCTGTATCTAAACCGTGCTGTACCTGCCCTGGGAGTGTTTGATGGGACAGTGTAGAGGGAGCTTTCTTCTGTTTCTAACCCGTGCTGTACCTGCCCTGGGAGTGGTTGATGGGATAGTGTAGAGGGAGCTTTACTCTGTATCCATCCCGTGCTGTACCTGCCCTGGGAGTGTTTGACGGGACAGTGCAGAGGGAGATTTGCTCTGTATCTAACCCGTGCTATATCTGCCCTGGGAGTGTTTGATGGGACAGTGTAGAGGGAGCTATACTCTGTATCTAAACCGTGCTGTACCTGCCCTGGGAGTGTTTGATGGGACAGTGTAGAGGGAGCTTTCCTCTGTATCTAACCCGTGCTGTACCTGCCCTGGGAGTGGTTGATGGGAAAGTGTAGAGGGAGCTTTACTCTGTATCTAACCTGTGCTGTACCTGCCCTGGGAGTGTTTGATGGGACAGTGTAGAGGGAGCTTTACTCTGTATCTAAACCGTGCTGTACCTGCCCTGGGAGTGTTTGATGGGACAGTGCAGAGGGAGCTTTCCTCTGTATCTAACCCGTGCTCTACCTGCCCTGGGAGTGTTTGATGGGACAGTGTAGAGTGAGCTGTACTCTGTATCTAACCTGTGCTGTTCCTGCCCTGGGAGTGTTTGATGGGACAGTGTAGAGGGAGCTTTCCTCTGTATCTAACCCGTGCTGTACCTGCCCTGGGAGTGGTTGATGGGACAGTGTAGAGGGAGCTTTACTCTGCATCCAAACCGTGCTGTACCTGCCCTGGGAGTGTTTGATGGGACAGTGTAGAGGGAGCTGTACTCTGTATCTAACCCGTGCTGTTCCTGCCCTGGGATTGTTTGATGGGACAGTGTAGAGGGAGCTTTCCTCTGTATCTAACCCGTGGTGTACCTGCCCTGGGAGTGTTTGATGGGACAGTGTAGAGGGAGCTTTACTCTGTATCTAACCCGTGCTGTACCTGCCCTGGGAGTGTTTGATGGGACAGTGTAGAGGGAGCTTTCCTCTGTATCTAACCCGTGGTGTACCTGCCCTGGGAGTGTTTGATGGGACAGTGTAGAGGGAGCTTTACTCTGTATCTAACCCGTGCTGTACCTGCCCTGGGAGTGTTTGATGGGACAGTGTAGAGGGAGCTTTCCTCTGTATCTTACCCGTGCTGTACCTGCCCTGGGAGTGGTTGATGGGATAGTGTAGAGGGAGCTTTACTCTGTATCTAAACCATGCTGTACCTGCCCTGGGCGTGTTTGATGGGACAGTGTTGAGGGAGCTTTACTCTGTATCTATCCCGTGCTGTACCTGCCCTGGGAATGTTTGACGGGACAGTGCAGAGGGAGATTTACTCTGTATCTAACCTGTGCTGTACCTGCCCTGGGAGTGTTTGATGGGACAGTGTAGAGGGAGCTTTCCTCTGTATCTAACCCATGCTGTACCTTCCCTGGGAGTGGTTGATGGGATAGTGTAGAGGGAGCTTTACTCTGTAACTTACCCCATACTGTACCTGCCCTGGGAGTGTTTGATGCGACAGTGTAGAGGGAGCTTTACTCTGTATCCACCCCGTGCTGTATCTGCCCTGGGAGTGTTTGATAGGACAGTGTAGAGGGAGCTTTCCTCTGTATCTAACCCATGCTGTACCTGCCCTGGGAGTGTTTGATGGGACAGTGTAGAGGGAGCTTTACTCTGTATCTAACCCGTGCTGTACCTGCCCTGGGAGTGTTTGACGGGACAGTGCAGAGGGAGATTTACTCTGTATCTAACCCGTGCTATATCTGCCCTGTGAGTGTTTGATGGGACAGTGTAGAGGGAGCTATACTCTGTATCTAAACCGTGCTGTACCTGCCCTGGGAGTGTTTGATGGGACAGTGTAGAGGGAGCTTTCCTCTGTATCTAACCCGTGCTGTACCTGCCCTGGGAGTGGTTGATGGGATAGTGTCGAGGGAGCTTTACTCTGTATCTAACCTGTGCTGTACCTGCCCTGGGAGTGTTTGATGGGACAGTGTAGAGGGAGCTTTCCTCTGTATCTAACCCGTGCTGTTCCTGTTCTGGGAGTGTTTGATGGGACAGTGTTAAGGGAGCTGTACTCTGTATCTAACCCGTGCTGTTCCTGCCCTGGGAGTGTTTGATGGGACAGTGTAGAAGGAGCTTTCTTCCCTTTCTAACCCGTGCTGTACCTGCCCTGGGAGTGGTTGATGGGATAGGGTAGAGGGAGCTTTACTCTGTATCTATCCCGTGCTGTACCTGCCCTGGGAGTGTTTGATGGGACAGTGCAGAGGGAGATTTACTCTGTATCTAACCCGTGCTGTAACTGCTCCGGGAGTGTTTGATGGGACAGTGTAGAGGGAGCTTTACTCTGTAACTTACCCCATGCTGTACCTGCCCTGGGTGTGTTTGATGGGACTGTGTAGAGGGAGCTTTCCTCTGTATCTAACCCGTGCTGTACCTGCCCTGGGAGTGGTTGATAGGATAGTGTCGAGGGAGCTTTCCTCTGTATCTAACCCGTGCTGTTCCTGCCCTGGGAGTGTTTGATGGGACAGTGTAGAGGGAGCTTTACTCTGTATCTAACCCGTGCTGTACCTGCCCTGGGTGTGTTTGATGGGACAGTGTAGAGGGAGCTTTACTCTGTATCTAACCCGTGGTGTACCTGCCCTGGGAGTGTTTGATGGGACAGTGTAGAGGGAGCTTTCCTCTGTATCTAACCCGTGCTGTACCTGCCCTGGGAGTGGTTGATGGGACAGTGTAGAGGGAGCTTTCCTCTGGAACTAACCCGCGCTGTACCTGCCATAGAGTCATAGAGTTTTACAGCACAGAAAGAGGCCCTTCGGCCCATCGTGTCTGCGCCGCCCATCCATCCCTGTCCAGTCTAATCCCATTTTCCAGCATTTGGTCCATAGCCTTGTATGCACTGGCATTTCAAGTGCTCATCCAAATGCTTCTTGAATGTTGTGAGGGTTCCTGCCTCTACCACCCTTTTAGGCATTGAGTTCCACATTCCAACCACCCTCTGGGTGAAAAAGTTCCTCCTCAAATCCCCTCTAAATCTCCTGCCCCTTACCCTGAATCTATGCCCCCTTGTTATTGACCCCCTACTAAGGGGAAAAGTTCCTCTTTGTCTACCCTATCTATGCCCCTCATCATTTTGTACACCTCAATCAAGTCCCCCCTCAGCCTTCTTTGCTCCAAGGAAAACAACCCCAGCCTGTTTAGTCTTTCTTCATAGCTGAGGCGCTCCATCCCAGGTAGCATCCTGGTGAATCTTCTCTGCACCCTCTCCAAAGCAATCACATCCTTCCTATAGTGAGGCGACCAGAACTGCACACAGTACTCCAGCTGTGGCCTCACCAGCGTTTTGTACAGCTCCATCATAACCTCCCTGCTCTTATATTCTATGCCTCGGCTAATGAAGGCAAGTATCCCATATGCCTTTTTAACCACCTTATCTACTTGTTCCGCTGCCTTCAGAGATCTATGTACATGTACACCGAGGTCCCTCTGTACTTCCTTGGGTCCTACCACTCATTGTGTATTCCCTTGCCTTATTTGTCCGTCCAAAATGCATCACCTCGCACTTTTCAGGGTTAAATTCCATTTGCCACTTTTCCGCCCATCTGACCAACCCGTTTATATCGTCCTGTAGCCTGAGGCTTTCCTCCTTGCAATTTACCACCCCACCAATTTTCGTGTCATCTGCAAACTTACTGATCATCCCTTTTACATTCTCATCCAAATCATTTATGTAGATCACAAACAACAAGGGACCCAGCACCGATCCCTGAGGTACCCCACTGGACACAGGCTTCCAGTCACAAAAGCAACCTTCGACCATCACCCTCTGCCTCCTGCCACTCAGCCAGTTTAGGATCCAACGCGCCAAGGCACCCTGGATCCCATGGGCTCTTACCTTCTTGACCAGTCTCCTATGCGGGACTTTGTCAAAAGCTTTACTGAAGTCCATGTAAACCACATCCACAGCATTTCCCTCATCCACCTCCCTCGTCACCCCCTCGAAAAATTCAATCAGATTTGTCAGACATGATTTACCCTTGACAAAGCCATGCTGACTATCCCCGATTAATCCTTGCCTCTCCAAGTGGAGACTAATTTTGTCCCTCAGAATTTTTTCCAATAATTTCCCTACCACAGATGTTAGGCTCACTGGCCTGTAATTCCCTGGTTTATCCCTGCTACCCTTCTTGTATAATGGTACTACATTAGCTGTTCTCCAGTCCTCTGGTACATCCCCTGTGGCCAGAGAGGTTCTGAAAATTTGAGTCAGAGCCCCTGCAATCTCCTCCTTTGCCTCCCACAGCAGCCTGGGATACATCTCGTCCGGGCCTGGGGATTTATTCACTTTTTGGCCTGCTAATACCGCTAGCACCTCCTCCCTCTCGATGCTAATATGTTCAAGTATGTCACAATCCCCTTGCCCGATTTCTATGTCTGCATCGTCTTTCTCCATAGTGAACACAGATGCAAAAAATTCATTTAAAACCCCGCCTACATCATCTGGTTCTACACACAGATTGCCACTTTGGTCCCTAATGGGCCCTACCCTTTCCCTGGTTATCCTCTTGCCCTTAATATACTTATAAAACATCTTAGGATTTTCCTTTATTTTGCTCGCCAGTGTTATTTCATGGCCCCTCCTCGCCCTCCTAATTTCTTTTTTAATTATGCCCCTGCACTTTTTATACTCCTCCAGGGCTTCTTCCGTCTTTAGTCTTTTGTAACTGCCAAAAGCCCCCCTTTTATTTCTAATGCATTTTTGTATCTCCCTTGTCATCCAAGGTTCCCTTTGCTTGTTGGTCCCACCCTTGACCTTTACAGGAACATGTTGGCGCTGTACTCTCTCTATTTCCCTTCTGAAAGTCTCCCACTGTTTTGATGTGTATTTTCCTATAAGTAGCTGCTCCCAGTCCACTTTGGCCAGATCCTGCCTTATCATATTAAAATCGGCCTTCCCCCAATTTAGAACCCTTATTTCCGGGCCGTCTTTGTCTTTTTCCATGACCTCCTTAAATTTCACCGAATTATGGTCACTGTCACCAAAATGCTCTCCTACTGATACTTCCACCACTTGCCCGGCTACATTCCCCAGAATTAGGTCCAGTACCGCCCCCTCTCTTGTAGGACTTTCGACATGTTGGCTCAAAAAGCTCTCCTGGATGCACTTTAAGAATTCTGCACCCTCTAAGCCTTTCACACTCTGACTATCCCAATTTATATTGGGGAAGTTGAAATCCCCCACTATTATTACCCTATTATTTTCACACTTCTCTGAGATTTGCCGACATATCTGTTCCTCTATCTCCCCCTGACTGTTTGGGGGCGGAAAGTACACTCCCAGCAAAGTGCTTGCCCCCTTTTTGTTTTTAAGTTCTACCCATATGGCCTCATTTGAGGAACCCGCTAATATATCATCCCTCCTTACAGCAGTAATTGACTCCTTAATTAATATTGCAACACCCCCTCCCCTTTTACACCCCCCTCTGTCTCGCCTGAAGATTCTATACCCCGGAATATTGAGCTGCCAGTCCTGACCCTCCCTCAACCATCTCTCCGTGATGGCAACAATATCGTACTCCCATGTGTTCAACAACAACTTCAGTTCATCCACCTTATTTGCAAGACTCCTTGCATTAAAATAAATGCCTTCCAGCCCTGCCATATTCCCTTTTGCCTTCACATATTTGCTCTGCCTTCCCAGCTGACTTGTTTTTTCCTCTGTATTTGGCTGTAAATCACCCCCTACTATAGCTCCACTCTGTACCCCATCCCCCTGCCAAGTTAGTTTAAACCCCCCCCAGCAGTGCTAGCAAACCTCCCCGCAAGGATATGCCCTGGGAGTGTTTGTTGGGACAGTGTAGAGGGAGCTTTACTCTGTATCTAACCCGTGCTGTTCCTGCCCTGGGAGTGTTTGATGGGACAGTGTAGAGGGAGCTTTACTCTGTATCAAACCCGAGCTGTACCTGCCCTGGGAGTGTTTGATGGGACAGTGTAGAGGGAGCTTTACTCTGTATCAAACCCGTGCTGTACCTGCCCTGGGAGTGTTTGATGGGACAGTGTAGAGCGAGCTTTACTCTGTATCTAAACCGTGCTGTACCTGCCCTGGGAGTGTTTGATGGGACAGTGTAGAGGGAGATTTACTCTGTATCTAAACCGTGCTGTACCTGCCCTGGGAGTGTTTGATGGGACAGTGCAGAGGGAGCTGTACTCTGTATCTAGCCCGTGCTGTTCCTGCCCTGGGAGTGTTTGATGGGACAGTGTAGAGGGAGCTTTCCTCTGTATCTAACCCGTGCTGTACCTGCCCTGGGAGTGTTTGATGGGACAGTGTAGAGGGAGCTTTATCTGTATCTAACCCGTGCTGTACCTGCCCTGGGAGTGTTTGATTGGACAGTGTCGAGGGAGCTTTCCTCTGGAACTAACCCGTGCTGTACCTGCCCTGGGAGTGTTTGACGGGACAGTGTAGAGGGAGCTTTACTCTGTATCTAACCCGTGCTGTATCTGCCCTGGGAGTGTTTGATGGGACAGTGTAGAGGGAGCTTTACTCTGTATCTAACCCGTGCTGTACCTGCCCTGGGAGTGTTTGATGGGACAGTGTAGAGGGAGCTTTACCCTGTATCTAACCCGTGCTGTACCTGCCCTGGGAGTGTTTGATGGGACAGTGTAGAGGGAGCTTTACTCTGTGTCTAACCCGTGCTCCACCATTCAATAAGATCTTGGCTGATCTGATTTTGGCCTCAACTCCACTTTTCTGCCTGTTCCCCATGACCCTTGACTCCCCTGTAGTTCAAACATCTGTCTATCTCCGCCTTGAATATATTCAATGACTCCGCCTCCACAGCTCTCTCGGGTAGAGAATTCCAAAGATTCACGACACTCTGAGAAGAAATTCCTCCTCAACTCCGTTTTAAATGGGCGACCCCTTATTCTGAAACTATGCCCCCAGTTCTAGATTCCCCCACGAGGGGAAACATCCTCTCAGCATCCACCCTGTCGAGCCCCCTCAGAATCTTATGTTTCAATAAGATCACCTCTCATGCTTCTAAACTCCAATGAGTATAGGCCCAACCTGCTCAACCTTTCCTCATAAGACAACCCCTTCATCCCAGGAATCAACCTCGTGAACCTTCTCTGAACTGCCTCCAATGCAAGTATATCCCTCCTTAAATAAGGAGACTAAAACTGTACGCAGTACTCCAGGTGTGGTCTCACCAACGCCCTGTACAGTTGTAGCAGGACTTCCCTACTTTTAATCCCTCTTGCAATAAAGGCCAACATTCCATTTGCCTTCCTAATTACTTGCTGTACCTGCATGCTAACATTTTGTGTTTCATGTACGAGGACCCCCAGATCCCTCTGTACCGCAACATTCTCTCCATTTAATAATATTTTGCTTTCCTATTCTTCCTACCAAAGTGGATAACCTCACATTTTCCCACATTATACTCCATCTGCCAAATTTTTGCCCACTCACTGAGCCTATTTATATCCCTTTGCAGCCTTTGTGTCCTCCTCACAACTTGCTTTCCCACCTATCTTTGTATCATCAGCAAATTTGGCTACATTACACTCGGTCCCTTCATCCAAGTCATTAATATAGATTGTAAATAGTTGGGGCCCCAGCACTGATCCCTGTGGCACCCCACTAGTTAGTTTGCCAACCTGAAAATGACCCATTTATCCCGACTCTCTGTTTTCTGTAAGTTAGCCAATGTTATCCATGCTAATATATTACACCCAACTCCGTGAGCTCTTATCTTGTGCAGTAACCTTTTAGTTGGCACCTTATCGAATGCCTTCTGGAAATCCAAATACACTACATCTACTGGTTCCCCTTTATCCACCCTGCTCGTTACATCCTCAAAGAACTCCAGCAAATTTGTCAAACATGATTTCCCTTTCATAAAACCAGGCTGACTGTGCTTGACTATATTATGATTTTCTAAATGCCCTGCTATCACTTCCTTAATGGGACAAGTTAAGAAACTAAAGATGACACTAGATGAGGTGTAAACGGAAATGGCAGCTGCCATGTGAGAGAGAGAAAAAATGAAAGAAAGAGATCGGGGCCGAGGTTATGGTCTGAAATTGTTGAACTCGATGTTGAGTCCAGAAGGCTGTAAAGTGCCTAATCGAAAGAGGAGGTGCTGTTCCTCGAGCTTACGTTGAGCTTCATTGGAACAGTGCAAGAGGCCGAGGACGGAGAGGTCAGAGTGGGAGTGGAGCGGAGAATTAGTGACAGGCGACCAGAAGCTCGGGGTCACCCTTACGGACTGAACGGAGGTGATCTGCAAAGCGGTCACCCAATCTGCGTTTGGTCTCCCCAATGTAGAGGAGAATTAAAGTGACAGACTAATTAATTGAATTTTTTGATGAAGTAACCGGGAGGATTGATGAAGGGAATGCAATGGATGTTGTCTACATGGATTTTAGGAAGGCGTTTGACAAAGTACCACATAGAAGGCTGGTTAACAAAATTGAGGCTCATGGAATAGGTGGGTCAGTGGCAGCTTGGATAAGGAATTGGCTTAAGGACAGAAAACAGTGAGTTGTGGTAAATGGCTGTTTTTCAAACTGGAGGATGGGAGACAGTGGTGTTCCCCAAGGGTCAGTGCTGGGGCCACTGCTTTTTTTGATAGATAGAAAGATATCGATATAGTAGATGCATTGCTGGTCATCTTCCAAAATTCGATAGACTCTGGAATAGTTCCCATGGATTGGAGGGTAGCTAATGTTACCCCACTATTCAAAAAAGGTGGAAGAGAGAAAACGGGAAATTACAGACCGGTAAGCCTGACATCGGTAGTGGGGAAAATGCTAGAGTCCATTATAAAATATGTAATAGCAGAGCACTTGGAAAGCAGTGACAGGATTGGACAAAGTCGACATGGATTTACAAAAGGTAAATCATGCTTGACTAATCTACTGGAATTTTTTGAGGATGTAACTGGTGAAATAGATAAGTGATGCGCTATCAATAACTCAAAAGACTGAGATTAAGCGAGTAATTAACAGGCTTTTATTAACAAGAGAATGAAGGTGTGCCTCGAGTGGTCGACCGGTCCAGAATACAAAGGGGCTGTGGAGCAGTCACCTTTATACCTGGATTCGTGGGAGGAGTCAGCCGAGGCATGTACAGGCATGTACACAGTGGAATATAAACAGTGGTTTACCACATTCACCCTTGTTTTGAGTCCAGCGGGGTGAAGTGTATTAAAAGTTAGTGTATTGGAGTCTCTCCGGGGGTCTTGTCTGCCGCTGTGATCGACGTGGCGACGGCAGGGGTAGTGAAGCTTCCGGCGTCGAGTCCCGCGTAGGCTGGGGCACTGGTGTGTAGTCCTCGTAGATGTCGAGCGGGTCGCGGGGCCCAGGCCTGCCGTCTGCTGGGGCTGGATATCGGATCGTGGGGGGTGGTGGTAGTGGGTAGCGGGTTACTGCGGCCCCCGAGGGTGCGAGGTCTCTTATGGAGACTGTGTCCTCCCGCCCGTCCAGGTACGCAATGTAAGCATACTGGGGGTTGGCGTGGAGGAGGTCGACCCTCTCAACCAGGGGGTCCATTTTATGGGTCCTCACGTGTCTTCTCAGTAGGACTGGCCCTGGGGACGTCAGCCATGGCAGTAGCGATGTCCCCGATGTGGACTTCCTTGGGAAGACAAACATTTTCTCATGAGGGGTGGCGTTAGTGGCAGTGCCGAGCAGTGACCGAATAGAGTGGAGCGCATCGGGGAGCACATCCTGCCAGCGGGAGGTCGGAAGGCCCCTAGACTTTAAGGCTAGCAGGGCGACCTTCCAAACTGTCGCATTCTCTCTTTCCACCTGTCCGTTCCCCCGGGGGTTGTAACTGGTGGTCCTGCTTGTGGCAATACCCCTAGCTAGCAGGTACTGACGGAGTTCGTCGCTCATAAACGATGAGCCCCGGTCGCTATGGATATAGCTGGGGAAACCGAACAGGGTGAAGAGGTCGTTCAGACATTTAATGACCGTGGCACTGGTCATGTCCGGGCAGGGGATGGCGAACGGGAAACGGGAGTACTCATCAATAATATTGAGGAAGTACACATTGTGGTCGGAGGAGTGGAGAGGCCCTTTAAAATCAACGCTCAGACGCTCGAAGGGGCGAGTGGCTTTTATCAGGTGAGCCCTGTCTGGTCTATAAAAGTGCGGTTTGCACTCAGCGCAGACTTGGCAGTTCCTGGTCATGGTCCTGACCTCCTCAATGGAGTAAGGCAGGTTGCGGGCCTTGATGAAGTGGAAGAACCTGGTGACCCCCGGGTGGCAGAGGTCATTGTGGAGGGCCCGCAGTCTATCGATCTGCGCGCTGGCGCAGGTGCCACGCGATAGAGCATCCGGGGGTTCATTGAGCTTCCCCGGCCGGTACAAGATCTCGTAATTGTAGGTGGAAAGTTCGATTCTCCACCTCAAGATCTTGTCGTTTTTGATTTTGCCCCTCTGCATGTTGTTAAACATAAAAGCAACTGAACGCTGGTCAGTGAGCAGGGTAAATCGTTTTCCGGCCAGGTAGTGCCTCCAATGACGCACAGCCTCCACAATAGCCTGGGCCTCCTTCTCAACAGCGGAGTGTCTGGTCTCCGGGCCCTGGAGGGTTCGTGAAAAGAAGGCCACGGATCTCCCCGCCTGATTGAGGGTAGCGGCCAGGGCAAAGTCGGACGCGTCACTTTCCACCTGGAAGGGGATGGATTCGTCCACTGCGTGCATGGTGGCTTTGGCAATGTCTTCCTTGATACGGTGGAAGGCTAAGCGGGCCTCTGCCATCACGGGAAAAGAGGTGGACTTGATCAGCGGACGGGCCTTGTCCGCATAGTAGGGGACCCACTGGGCGTAATAAGAGAAGAACCCTAGGCACCTCTTCAGGGCCTTGGGGCAGTGGGAGTTCCATAAGGGGACGCATCCGGTCGGGTTCGGGGCCGATGACTCCGTGTTCCACAACACAGCCAAGGATGGCGAGGCGGGTTGTGCGGAATATGCACTTCTCCTTGTTATACGTCAGGTTGAGGAGTTTGGCGGTGCAGAGGAATTTTTCGAGGTTTGCGTCATGGTCCTGCAAGTCATGGCCGCAGATGGTCACATTGTCTAGATATGGGAAAGTGGCCTGCAACGCATTTTGATCGACCATCCGGTCCATCTCCCTTTGGAAGACGGAAACCCCGTTGGTGACGCCAAAGGGAACCCTAAGGAAGTGATAGAGGCGGCCGTTTGCCTCAAAGGCAGTATACTGGCAGTCCTCAGGGCGGATAGGGAGCTGGTGGTACGCTGATTTCAGGTCAATGGTCGAGAAGACGCGGTACTGCGCGATCTGGTTGACCATATCAGCTATGCGGGGGAGTGGGTAAGCGTCCAGCAGGGTTTAGCGATTTATTGTCTGTCTGTAGTCGATGACCAGGCGCTGCTTCTCGCCGGTCTTAACGACCACAACCTGGGCTCGCCAGGGGCTGGTCCTGCCCTCAATAATCCCTTCCTTCAGGAGCCGCTCCACTTCGGTTTTAATGAAAACCCTGTCCCCGGCACTGTATCGCCTGCTCTTTGTGGCGATGGGCTTACAGTCGGGGGTGAGGTTAGCAAACAGTGCGGGGGGGGGGTGACTCTGAGTGTGGAGAGGTTGCACCTGGTGCACGGCGGGCAATTTGGAAGCTGCTGGCTGCGGACTGTGAGTGGGGGGAGGGGTCCACCGTACGCCATCGTAACAATTTTAAGGTGGCACTGAAAATCTAACCCCAGTAGAACGGCAGCGCAGAGGTCGGGCAGGACCAGAAGTTTAAAATTATCGTACACAGTCCCGTCTACTACGAGTGTCACCACGCAGTAGCCGCCAATGTCAGCCGACTGGGACTCGGAGGCCATAGAAATCTGCTGGTGCGCAGGCAGGACTGGGAGAGAGCAACGCCGCACCGTGTCAGGGTGGATGATGCTCTCCGTGCTCCCAGAGTCAAAAAGACAGATTGTTTCGTGACCATTTACCTTAATGTCCATTGTGGAACTGGCCAGCTGGTGCGGTCTCGCTTGGTCCAGTGTAACGGAGACCAGCGTAGGGGTTGGTGTGTCGCTGCGGGTATCAGATGAGGCGGTGTTGGGGGCCTGCTGCGTCCCGGCTGTCGTCCAAGATGGCGGCGTCCATGATCCCCATGTGGCTGGAGGCGTCCAAAATGGCTGCTGTTCCGGTGGTTCGCACATGGCTGGGGAGGCCCAAGATGGCGGCCCGCACGGCCCACACGCGGCGCTGCTGGGGTTCGGGGTGGCTTTGGCCCTGCAGACGCTGGCGTAGTGTCCCTTCTTCCTGCAGCCCGAGCAGATCGCATTTTTCGCCGGGCAGCGCGCTCTGGGGTGTTTGGCCTGGCCACAGAAGTAGCATTTCTGGCCTTGGGGCACTGCTGTCTGGCCTTGGGACACTGCTGCGGTAGTTGGGCCGTTGCTGGGATGTGGCTGGGTTGGCACGGCGCTATGAGACGGTCCTACCGTGTCCCAGGCTGTCGTTCCCCGCGGCGTCCACGGTGCAGAGGAGTAGGCATCCATGCCCCGGTAGGCTGCGTCCAATGATAGTGCGAGTTCAGAGGCCTTGTTGAGGTAGAGGTCACTCTGCTCCAACAGTCGCTGTCGGGTGTAATTGGACCTGTGGCCCGCTACAAAAGCGTCCCGGATAAGTTCCTCTGTGTACACGGCGGCCTTTACATCCTTACAACCACAGGCCCGGCCAAGCACAGACAGTGCCTGAAGGTATTCCTCGGTCGATTCCCCAGGTTGTTGTTTACGACTCCCCAGAAGGTGCCTGGCGTACACTTCGTTCACTGGGCGCGTGTACTGGTCCTTGAGGAGCTTGATAGCATCCGCGTACGAGGTTGCGTCTTGGATGACCGAGTACACTCGGTGGTTCACTTTGGAGGTCAGGACATCCAGTTTGTCCTCGTCCGATTTGATTGCAGCGGAGGCGGTCAGGAATTTTTCAAAACACCTAAGCCAGTGAGTAAACTTGGTGGATGAGTCCGCCTCCCGATGATCTAAGTCCAGGCATGCTGGTGTGAGGATCTTCTCCATTATAAAAATCTTGTTAATAAAATTGATGCGCTATCAATAACTCAAAAGACTGAGATTAAGCGAGTAATTAACAGGCTTTTATTAACAAGAGAATGAAGGTGTGCCTAGAGTGGTCGACCGGTCCAGAATACAAAGGGGCTGTGGAGCAGTCACCTTTATACCTGGATTCGTGGGAGGAGTCAGCCGAGGCATGTACAGGCATGTACACAGTGGAATACAAACAGTGGTTTACCACAATAAGGGAGAACCAGTGGATGTGGTGTATTTGGACATTCAAAAGGCTTTCGATAAGGTCCCGCATAAGAGATTAGCGTGTAAAGTTAAGGCAGATGGGATTGGGGCAAGGTATTGACTTGGATAGAGAACTGGTTGGCAGACAGAAGCAAAGAGTTGGAATAAACGGGTCTTTTTCCAAGTGGCAGGCAGTGACTAGTGGGGTACCGCAGGGATCGGTCCTTGGACCCCAGCTATTCACAATATATATTAATAATCTAGACGAGGGAACTAGATGTAATGGGCCAGTAATTCCTGTCCCAAAGCGTGAGTACGGACAGGGTACTCACACGTGGGCCCGGAGGAATTGCCGGTTTTCAGCATGCACAGCGCATGCGGGGAAAACCGGCATTTCCTCTCCTCTGACCCAAGGGGTTACGAGGCAGAACGCGTGCGAGGTTTCAGGTAGCGCGTGCGCACTGAACTTCCCTTTTTTTTGAAGAGTTGCCCGTGGGGAAAAGACTCCGGTTTTTACGCGTGGAAAAAGCAGCCGTAAGTACTTACTTTTAACAGGTAAGTGGTCTATTAAGTAAAATTAGAAATTTTTTCCAGAGCTTCATTTTTTTGAAGACTTTACAGTAAGGGAAGTGTATTTTTAGCCCCGATTTTTTTATATAATTTTTTTCAAAACTTAAAATTATTGTTTAAAACAGTTTTTTACAGTTATTTATACTTTATTTAAGTAGTGCGATTTTTTTTTTTTCTTAATTTTCTTTCAAGTTTAAGTAGTGTTTTGGGGCCAGCAGTTTTCATGAGTTTGACAGTTCTTACTATCAAACTCATGAATGAACTTTTGCAACCTCCCATTGGTTGCCCAGTGCTCACGTGATCCCAGCCGGCTCATCGCACTAAGTACGCCACTGGGTCACGCACGCACAGCGCGGCAGGACCTGAAGCGGGCCAGTGAGAGGAAATGCAATGCGGGCCAGGACTGAAATGTCAGCGCGCCGGGTAAGTGCACATCGGGGGCTTGCACGCGCGGCAAGTCCCTGAACCTAATTTCTGGGCCAATATCTCCAAGTTTGCAGATGACACAAAGCTGGGTGGGTGTGTGTGCTGTGAGGAGGATGCCGAGAAACTCCAGTATGATTTGGACAGGTTGGGTGATTGGGCAGAAGCATGGCAGATGCAATATAACGTGGATAAATGCGAGGTTATCCACTTTGGTGTCAAAAACAGGAAGGCAGATTATTATCTGAACGGCAATAGATTGGGAGAAGGGGAAGTACAACGAGACCTGGGTGTCCTTGTGCACCAGTCGCTGAAAGTAAGCATGCAGGTGCAGCAGGCGGTTAAGAAGGCAAATGGTATGTTGGCCTTTGTAGCGAGAGTGTTTGAGTATAGGAACAAGGATGTCTTGCTGCAGTTGTACAGGGCCTTGGTGAGACCACATCTTGAGTATTGTGTGCAGTTTTGATCGCCTTATCTGAGGAAGGATGTTCGTGCCATGGAGGGAGTGCAACAAAGATTCACCAGGCTGAGACCTGGGATGGCAGGAATGACGTATGAGGAGAGATTGGGTCGATTGGGCTTTTCCTCGCTGGAGTTTAGAAGAATGAGAGGGGATCTCATTGAAACTTATAAAATTCTAACAGGACTAGACAGACTAGATGCAGGAAGGATGATACCGATGGTCGGGGAGTCCAGAACCAGGGGTCACAATCTAAGGATAAGGGGTAAGCCATTTAGGACAGAGATGAGGAGGAATTTCTTCACCCAGAGAGTGATGAACCTGTGGAATTCTCTACCACAGAAGGCAGTAGAGGCCAATTCATTAAATATATTCAAGAAGGAGTTGGATATATTTCTTAAGGCTAAAGGGATCAAGGGATATGGGGAGAAAGCAAGGACAGGGTACTGAATTTGGATGATCAGCCATGATCGCATTGAATGGCGGAGCAGGCTCAAGGCGCCGAATGACCTACTCCTGCTCCTATCTTCTATGTTTCCATGTTTGTGGTAAAGGGACAAGTGACCATAATATGATTGAATTTTACATTAAGTTTGAGAGTGATGTAGTCCAATCTGAAACTAAGGTCTTCAATCTAAACAGAGGAAACTACAAGGGTGTGAGGGACAAGTTGACCATGGTAGATTGGGAGACTACACTAAAAGGTATGAAGGTGGACATACAATGGCTAACATTCAAGGAAATAATGCATAATTTGCAACAAACATATATTCCTCTAGGGCATAAAAACTCAAAAGGAAAAGTGATCCAACCATGGCTAACAGAAGAAATTAAAGTGAGTATTAAGTCAAAGGAGGAAGCTTATAAAGTTGCTAGAAAAGGCGGTCAACCTGAGGATTGGGATCTTTTTAGAAATCAGCAAAGGGGGACCAAGAAATTGATAAAGAAAGGGAAAATGGATTATGAGCACAAACTAGCGAAAATATAAAAACGGATTGTAAAAGCTTCTATAGGTATGTGAAGAGGAAAAGACTGGCGAAGGTAAATGTAGGTCCTTTACAGTCAGAAACGGGAGAATTTATAATGGGGAATGAGGAAATGGCAGAGAAATTAAATAAATACTTTGTTTCTGTCTTCACGGAGGAAGACACAAAAACCTCCCATAAATTATAATAATCATAATAATCAACTTTATTGTCATTGTTAGTGCACAAGTGCAGTACAACGAAATGTAAGCTTGCGGCTCCCGAGAGTGTACATTTAGATTAAGACATTTAACATTCATTTGACTTGTAACATGAACATAAACATAATAAAGTGCATTGGCAGATGTGCAGGCTTTAGAGTTTATTTGTAGAGTTCAATAGGATGACAGCCCTGGGAAAGAAGCTGTTCCTAAATCTGGTCATTCGGGTGCGAATGCATCTGTAGCGTCTCCCAGATGGCAGGGGGGCGAACAAACTGTGGCTGGGGTGGGTAGGGTCTTTGATGATGGTCAGTGACCTCCGTAAACAGCGTTTCTGGTAGATGTTCTCAATGGTCGGTAGCCGGGTGCCGGTAATGCGTTGGGCAGTTTTGACTACCCGCTGCAGGGCTTTCCGGTCATAGGAGGTACAGCTGCCATACCATACTGTGATATAGTTTGTCAGGATGCTCTCTATTGTGCAGCGGTAAAAGTTAGAGAGGATCAGGGGTGACAGGTTACATCCCTTCAGCCTCCTTAGGAAATATAGACGCTGCTGGGCCTTCTTCACCAAAGAGGAGGTATTGAGGGACCAGGAGAGGTCTTCCGTGATGTGGACTCCGAAGAACTTAAAGCTGTCCACCCTTTCCACCACGGCCCCATGGATGTGGATGGGGGTGTGGTCTTCCGCCTTTAGACTTCCTGAAGTCCACAATGATTTCCTTGGTTTTCTTGATGTTCAGGGCCAGGTTGTTATCGGCGCACCACTTCACGGGGTGCTGGACCTCCTCCCTGTAGGCTGACTCATCGTTGTTGGTGATCTGGCCTACCACCGTGGTATCATCCGCAAACTTGATGATGGTGTTGGAACCATGAACAGCCACACAGTCGTGGGTGAAGAGGGAGTAGAGGAGGGGGCTCAGCACACAGCCTTGTGGGGCCCCCGTGTTCAGGGTCGGGGGGGGGGAGGTGTGGTTACCTAATTTGACAGACTGGGGTCTGTTAGTTAGGAAGTCCAGGGTCTAGTTGCAAAGGGAAGTGTTCAGGCCAAGAGTGTGGAGTTTGGTGGCCAGCTTGTTGGGGACGATAGTGTTGAATGCTGAGCAGTAGTCTATGAACAGCATTCTGATGTAGGTCTCTTTACCGTCTAAGTGTTTCAATGCAGAATGTAGAGCAGTTGTGATTGCATCCTCCGTTGATCTGTTTGCACGATAGGCAAACTGGTGTTGGTCAAGAGAGGCGGGAACACTGGCTTTGATGTGAGCCAGGACCAGTCTCTCGAAACACTTCATTATGATGGGTGTGAGTGCGAGTCAGCAGAGAGTGCTGTGAGTTTGGGTAAGTGTGAGAGTTCTTTAATTGTTATTTCTCTTTAAATCATTCTTGATAAGATTACTTAAGCAGTTTAAGTAAAGGGGAAAAGTTAAATATTTGGGATTCTGTTGGTTTAAGAAGAGTAAAACAAGGTTACACTGCAGTAGGAGTAAATTGGCACAGCAGGCAGTGGAAACCAGTTTTCTAACCAATCAACAGGGGTGACTCATTTAGCTGTAAACAAACAAACAGTATAAAAAGACCAGGCTAGTGCGAGCAAGCACTGAGCGCGAGTCAGCAGAGAGTGCTGTGAGTTTGGGTAAGTGTGAGTTAGGGTAAGTGGGGTGTTAGGTGCTCTTTTCAAACTTTAACTCTGTGGGTTGTAGTTAATAAGGCCTTCTGGTGCAGACTGACTGTTGGTAAACCATTTAACTGGTGTAATTAGAGGGATTGATTTAATTTAAACCCAATGAATTAAAGGGGATTCTAGCATCTAAAATCGGGCAGAGGGTGTCCATAACTAACAACAAAAAATTTGATTAATTACATAGAAGGGAGCAGGTGATGTGTTAGTGTTGCGAGATGTGGGAGCCGGTCGACCCCATTGAGGCTCACGGTGATTACGTCTGTGACAAGTGTCTGCTGCTACAGGAACTCCAGCTCCGTGTTGATGAGCTGGAGTCTGAGCTTCAGACACTGCGACACATCAGGGAGGGGGAGAAGTACCTGGACTCTGTGTATCAAGAGGTGGTCACACCTATGAAGTTAATTAATTCAGATGTAGCCCATGGTCAGGGACAGGACGGTGTGACTACGAGTGAGGCAGGTACGGGGATCCAGGAGGTGGAGCTGGAGGAGCCGCAGCCCTTGCTCTTGTCCAACAGGTTCGAGGTTCTTACTCCCTGTGGGGACAGGAGCAGGGACTGCAGGGAGGATGAGCAACCTGGCCACAGCACCGTGGAACGGGGGCCCATTCAAGAGGGGGGAGTAAATAGAAATGTTGTAGTGGTAGGGGATAGTATTATTAGGGGGATAGATAGAGTTCTCTGCAGCCGAGAGCGAGAGTCCCGAAGGCTGTGTTGCCTACCCGGTGCCAGGGTTAAGGACATCTCCTCTGGGCTGGAAAGAAACTTGCAGTGGGAGGGGGTGGATCCAGTGGTCGTGGTCCATGTTGGTACAAACGACGTAGATGGGACTAGGAAGCTGGTTCTGTTAAAGGAGTATGAGCAGCTAGGGGTCAAATTAAAAAACAGAACCTCAAGGGTAATAATCTCTGGATTATTACCTGAGCCACGAGCGAATTTGGCTAGGACAAATAAAATTAGAGAGTTAAATGCGTGGCTCAAAGACTGGTGTGGGAGAAATGGGTTTTGCTTCCTGGGACACTGGCACCAGTACTGGGGCAGGAGGGAGCTGTTCCGTTGGGATGGGCTTCACTTGGCCAGTGCTGGGACTAGAGTCCTGGCGGATCATATAACTAGGGCTGTAGAGAGGGCTTTAAATTAACTAGTGGGGGGGGAGGTTCCGAGAGAGCAAATAATAAAAATGACAACAGAGAAGGTCATAGACTTAGGTAGCAGTGGGGAAATTAAAAACCAGAGCGTGTCAGGAAGGGGCAGAAGGTATGGAGTAAAAGGTAAAGTAATAAAAAGGGCAAAAGCAGGAACTAAGTGTCACAAAACATATTTGAAAGTTCTCAATCTGAATGCACGTAGCATTCGTAACAAAATAGACGAGTTAATGGCACAAATAACTACATATGGGTATGATCTTGTGGCCATTACAGAAACATGGCTGCAGGGTGACAATGCCTGGGAATTAAACATACCAGGTTATTTAACGATCAGGAAGGACAGGCAGGAAGGAAGGGGAGGTGGGCTGGCTATGTTAATAAAGGAAGGAATCACTGTAATACAGAGAAATGATATTGGGTCAAAAGATCAGGATAATGAAACAGTTTGGGTGGAGATAAGGAATAATAAGGGGGAAAAAAAACACTAGTGGGCGTAGTCTATAGGCCTCCGAACAGTTGCAACTCTGTTGGACGGAGTATTAATCAGGAAATAGTTGAGGCTTGTAATAAGGGAACATCTATAATTATGGGGGATTTTAACTATCATATTAATTGGACAAATCAAATTGGGCAGGGCTGCCTTGAGGATGAGTTCATTGAGTGTATTAGGGATGGGTTTCTTGAGCAGTATGTAACTGAACCGACCAGGGGGCAAGCAACCTTACATAAGAACATAAGAACATAAGAAATAGGAGCAGGAGTAGGCCAATCGGCTCCTCGAGCCTGCTCCACCATTCAATAAGATCATGGCTGATCTGATCCTAACCGCCAATCTACTATCACAGAACCATCTCCTGAATCTAACAGAATTAGACACACGAAATAGGAGCAGGATCAGGCTACGCTCCGCTACCCACAGGGCCATAACCGATCCGAACCTAGACTCATGTCCAAATTCCTGCCCGCTCCCCATAACCCTTTATTCCCTTTACTTCTAGGAAACTGTCTATTTCTGTTTTAAATTTATGTAATGATGTAGCTTCTACAGCTTTTTGGGGCAGCATATTCCATGGAGCTACCACCCTCTGAGTGAAGTAGTTCCTCCTCATCTCAGTTTTGAAAGAGCAGCCCCTTATTCTAAGACTATGCCCCCTAGTTCTAGTTTCACCCATCATCGGGAACATCCTCCCCGCATCCACCCGATCCAACCCCTTCACAATCTTATATGTTTCAATAAGATCGCCTCTCATTCTTCTGAACTCCAATGTGTAGAGTCCCAATCTACTCAACCTCTCCTCATATGTCCATCCCCTCATCCCCGGGATTAACCGAGTGAACCTTCTTTGTACTGACTCGAGAGCAAGTATGTCTTTTCTTAAGTATGGACACCAAAACTGTATGCAATATTCCAGGTGCGGTCTCACCAATACCTTGTACAACTGAAGCAATACCTCCCTATTTTTATATTCTATCCCCCTAGCAATGAAAGCCAACATTCCATTGGCCTTCTTAATCACTTGCTGCACCTGCATACTAACCTTTTGAGTTTCGTGCACCAGGACCCCCAGATCCCTTTGTACTTCAGTACTTTCCAGTTTCTTGCCATTAGAGGTGGGTGAAACTAGAACTAGGGGGCATAATCTTAGAATAAGGGGCTGCTCTTTCAAAACTGAGATGAGGAGGAACTACTTCACTCAGAGGGTGGTAGGTCCATGGAATATGCTGCCCCAAAAAGCTGTAGAAGCTACATCATTACATAAATTTAAAACAGAAATAGACAGTTCCTAGAAGTAAAGGGAATTAAGGGTTACGGGGAGCGGGCAGGAATTTGGACATGAGTCTAGGTTCGGATCGGACATGGCCCTGTGGGTAGCGGAGCGGGCCCAGGGGCCGTGTAGCCTGATCCTGCTCCTATTTCGTGTGTCTAATTCTGTTAGATTCAGGAGATGGTTCTGTGATAGTAGATTTGAGGTTAGGATCAGATCAGCCATGATCTTATTGAATGGCGGAGCAGGCTCGAGGGGCCGATTGGCCTACTCCTGCTCCTATTTCTTATGTTCTTATGATAGTCGTTCAGGCACGTCACAGCCGTTTGCTTTGGCACAGGAATAATGGTGGCGGTCTTGAAGCATGTAGGGACTACTGCCTGGGCCAGTGACAGATTGAAGATGGCGGTGAAGACATCAGCCAGCTGATCAGCACATTCCTTGAGTACCCGTCCAGGGATGCTATCAGGTCCGGCAGCCTTACGTGTGTTCACTCCGCGTAGAACACCCCTTACGGTGGAGGTGGACAGAGTGAGCACCTGGTCTTCTGGGGGTGGCAAGGCTTTGGTAGCCGGCTCCCTGTTGTCCCTGTCAAAGCGAGCGTAGAAGTTGTTAAGCTCCTCCGGAAGGGAGGCATCACTAACCGGGGGGCGGGTGTTTTTACTCTTATAGTCAGTGATAGACTGGATGCCTTGCCACATGCGCCGGGGGTCCGAGTTGTTGTGGAAATGATCCTCAATCCGCAGTGTCTGTTTTCTTTTGGCAGTCCTGATACCCTTTTTTAGGTTGGTCCTAGCTGCACTGTAAGCCGCCGCGTAGTCAGATTTAAATGCTACGTCGCGTGCTTTCAACAGCGAGCGGACCTCCCCGTTTATCCAGGGTTTCTGGTTGGGGTATGTCCTGATATTTTTATGGGTCGTGACGACCTCGACGCAACTGTTGATGTAGAATAGCACTGTGGATGCGTATTCCTCGATGTCAGTATGGGCAAACATGCTCCAATCAGTGCGTTCGAAGCAATCCTGAAGCTCTGAGACTGCCCCCTCTAGCCATACTTTCACTGATCGTACTGATGTTTTCACTCTTTTGATGAGCGGTTTGTATGCCGGGGCTAGAAACAAGGAGAGGTGGTCAGACTTCCCAAGGTGGGGGCAGGGAATGGCCTTATAAGCATCTACAATGCTCGTGTAGACTTGATCCGGTGTGTTCTCCCCTCTTGTGGGGCAGGAAACATTCTGGTGGAATTTCGGGAGTACAGATTTTAGGTTTATGTGATTGAAGTCCCCTGCGACGATAAAACCTCCGTCTGGGTGTGTAGTTTGTTGTTCGCTGATGGCCCTGTAGAGGTCCTTCAGTGCTAGTTTGGCATTAGTGTGTGGTGGGATGTAGACCGCAGTGATGATAAC
Source organism: Somniosus microcephalus (assembly GCF_052327205.1). Classification (NCBI taxonomy): domain Eukaryota; kingdom Metazoa; phylum Chordata; class Chondrichthyes; order Squaliformes; family Somniosidae; genus Somniosus; species Somniosus microcephalus. The sequence continues at coordinate 1,043,118 of NC_140993.1, forward strand.
AGCCGTGAATTCCCGAGGCAGGTAGAAGGGTCTGCACCTTACCATGAGGAATTCCAAATCAGCCGAACAGGATCTATCGATTATGTCCGTGTTAGTGCACCAGGCATTGTTAGTGTAAATGCACAAACCGCCTCCCTTGCTCTTACCGGAGTCTGCAGTTCTGTCGGCGCGGAAGACCGTGTGTCCTTCTAGCTGAATGGTGGTGTCAGGGATACGAGAAAACCAAGGGTGTGGCGAGAATGAGGAACTTAAAGAAATGATTATTTGTAAAAAAACAGTACGAGCAAAATTAATGGGACTAAAAGTCGATAAATCCCAAGGACCGGATGACCTACATCCTAGGGTTTTGAAGGAGGTGGCCATTGGGATAGTGGACGCATTGGTTGTCATCTTCCAAAATTCTATAGATTCTGGAACGGTTCCTGCAGATTGGAGGAAAACAAATGTAACCCCGCTATTTAAGAAAGGAGGGAGAGAGAAAACGGTGAACTACAGACCTGTTAGCCTCACATCAGCAGTTGGGAAAATGCTGGAATCTATTGTAAAGGATGCAATAACTGGGCACTTAGAAACTAATAAGATTGGGCAGAGTCAACCTGGATTTATGAAAGGGAAATCCTGTTTGACAAACCTATAGGAGTTCTTTGAAGATGTAACTAGTGGAATAGACAAAGGGAAACTGGTAGATGTGGTGTATCTGGATTTTCAGAAGGCCTTCAATAAGGTCCCACACAAGAGGTTGGTGAACAAAATTAGGGCACATGGAATTGGGGGTAATACACTAGCATGGATTGAGAACTGGTTAACAGACAGAAAACAAAGAGTAGGGATAAACGGGTCTTTTTCAGGATGGCAGGCTGTGATTAGTGGAGATCGGTGCTTGGGCCCCAGCTATTCACAATCTATATCAATGATTTGGATGAGGGGATTCACAATATATATTAATGATCTAGACAAGGGAACTAGGTGTAATGGCCCTGAAATTAGGATCGGGGGCTTGCCGCGCGTGCAAGCCCCCGATGTGCACTCACCCTGCGCGCCGACATCTGAAGCCCGGGCCTGCTTGCATTTCCTGTCACAGGCCCGGTTCAGCTGTCGGCGCGCTGTGCTTACCTGATCCAGCGGCGTAGTTAGTGCGATGTGCCGGCTGGGATCAGGTGAGCGCTGTGCAGCCAATCAGGGGAGGGGAAACTCATTCATGAGTTTCACAGTAAGAGCTGTCAAACTCATGAAAAGTATGGGCTGCCAAAACACTACTTTAACTTTAAATAAAATTTAAAAAAACATCCCACTGATTATAACAACTATAAATAAGTTTAAAAAAGTGTTTTAAACAATTAATCAATTTTTTGAAAAAAATAAATTTTTAAAAAATAGGGTCTAAAACTAAACTTACCTTACTGTAAATTCTTTAAAAATAACAAACCAGTGGGAAAAAAAATGTCTACATTGTACTAAAAGCCCACTTACCTGAAAAACTAAATACTTACGTCTGGTTTTTCCACGCGTAAAGACCGGAGGCCTTTACACTCGGGCAACTCTGGGGGGAAAAAAAAAGGAATTTCACTGCGCACGCGCTGCCTGTGCAGTCGCGCGCGCTCTGCCTCTTAACCCCTTGGGTCAGAGGACAGGAAATGCCGGTTTTCAGCGCATGCGCTGTGCATGCTGAAAACCGGCAATTCCTCCGGGCACACGCGTTGTGCCTGGAATTACTGGGCCAATATCTCCAAATTTGCAGACAACACAAAGCTGGGTGGGCGTGTGTGCTGTGAGGAGGATGCCGAGAAACTCCAGTATGATTGGGACAGGTTGGGTGATTGGGCAAAAGCATGGCAGATGCAATATAACGTGGATAAATGCGAGGTTATCCACTTTGGTGGCAAAAACAGGAAGGCAGATTATTATCTGAATGGCAATAGATTGGGAGAAGGGGAAGTGCAACGAGACCTGGGTGTCCTTGTGCACCAGTCGCTGAAGGTAAGCATGCAGGTGCAGCAGGTGGTTAAGAAGGCAAATGGCATGTTGGCCTTCGTAGCGAGAGGGTTCGAGTACAGGAACAAGGATGTCTTGCTGCAGTTATACAGGGCCTTGGTGAGACCACATCTTGAGTATTGTGTGCAGTTTTGGTCGCCTTATCTGTTGAAGGATCTTCTTGCCATGGAAGGAGTTCAGCGATGATTCACCAGACTGATCCCTGGGATGGCAGGAATGACGTATGAGGAGAGATTGGGTCGATTGGGCTTGTACTCGCTGGAGTTTAGAAGAATGAGAGGGGATCTCATTGAAACTTATAAAACTCTGACAGGACTGGACAGATTAGATGCTGGAAGGATGTTCCCAATGGTCGGGGAGTCCAGAACCAGGGGTCACAGTCTAAGGATAAGGGGTAAGCCATTTAGGACAGAAATGAGGAGGAATTTCTTCACCCAGAGAGTGGTGAACCTGTGGAATTCTCTGCCACAGAGGGCGGTGGAGGCCAATTCATTAAATATATTCAACAAGGAGTTGGATATATTTCTTAAGGCTAAAGGGTTCAAGGGGTATGGGGAGAAAGCAGGGACCGGGTACTGAATTTGGATGATCAGCCACGATCGCATTGAATGGTGGAGCAGGCTCGAGGGGCCGAATGGCCTACTCCTGCTCCTATCTTCTATGTTTCTATGTTTAAATGTAACATTGCCAAATTTGCTGATGATACAAAGCTAGGTGGCAGTGTCAGTTGTGAAGAGGATGTGAAGAGGCTTCAAGGAGATCTCGACAGGCTCAGTGAGTGGGCGAGAACATTGCAGATGGAATATAATTTGGATAAATGTGAAGTTATCCACTTTGGTAGAAAAAACAGAAAGGCAGAGTATTTCCTAAATGGTGAAAGATTGGGGAATGCAGATGCTCAAAGGGACCTGGGTGTCCTTGTACATGAGTCACTGAAAGTGAATGTGCAGGTGCAGCAAGCCATTAGGAAGGCAAATGGTATGCTGGCCTTCATTACAAGAGGATTTGAGAACAGGAGTAAAAAAGTCTTACTCCAATTATATAGGGCCTTGGTGAGACCACACCTGGAGTACTGTGTACAATTTTGGTCTCCTTACCTAAGGAAGGATATACTTGCCATAGAGGGAGTGCAACGAAGGTTCACGAGATTGATTCCTGGGATGGCGGGACTGTTGTATGAGAAGAGATTGAGTAAACTAGGCCTGTATTCTCTTGAATTCAGAAGAATGAGAGGGGATCTCATTGAAGCATACATAATTATTACAGGGCTTGATAGGGTGGATGCTGGGAGAATGTTTCCCTTGGCTGGGGAGTCTAGAACCAGGGGCCACAGCCTCAGGATAAAGGGTAGGCCATTCAGGACTGAGATGAGAAGACATTTCTTCACACAGAGGGTGGTGAATCTTTGGAATTCTCTACCCCAGAGGGCAGTGGAGGCTCAGTTATTGGGTATATTCAAAACAGAGATCGATAGATTTCTGACTAGTAAGGGCATCAAGGGATATGGCGATAGGGCCGGTGAATGGAGTTGATACATAGATACATAGAAGATAGGAGCAGGAGTAGGCCATTCGGCCCTTCGTGCCTGCTCCGCCATTTAATGAGATCATGGCTGATCCTTTAATTCAGTATCCCGTCCCCGCCTTCTCTCCGTAACCCTTAACCCCTTTTGCCCGTAGAAATGTATCTAATTCCCTCTTAAATATATTTAATGAGCTGGCATACACTGCCCTCTGTGGCAATGAGTTCCACAGGTTCACCACTCTCTGAGTGAAGAAATTCCCCCTCATCTCTGTCCTAAATGGTTTAGCCCTTATCCTTAAATTATGTCCCCTAGTTCTGTTCTCACCCGCCAAGGGAAACATTCCTTCTGCATCCAGTCTGTCTAGACCTGTCAGAATTTTATACACTTCTATGAGGTCCCCTCTCAATCTTCTAAACTCCAGTGTGTACATCCCTAAACTACATAGTCTCTCCTCATAGGTCATTCCCGCCATTCCTGGTATCAGCCTGGTGAATCGCCGCTGCACCCCCTCCATGGCAAGAACATCCTTCCTCAGATGAGGCGACCAAAACTGTACACAGTACTCGAGGTGTGGTCTCACCAGTGCCCTGTACAGCTGCAGCAAGGTATCCCTGTTCCTGTATTCTAACCCTTTTGCTATGAAGGCCAGCATACCGTTTGCCTTCTTGACCGCCTGTTGCACCTGCATGCTCGCCTTCAGTGACTGGTGTACAAGAACACCCAGGTCTCTCTGTACTTCCCCCTCTCCCAATCTATTGCCATTTAAATAATAATTTGCCCTCCCGTTCCTGCACCCAAGGTGGATAACTTCGCACTTGTCCACATTATAGTGCATCTGCCATTTATCCGCCCAATCGCCCAGTCTGTCCAAATCGCTCTGGAGCTTCCTGGTCTCTTCCTCTGAGCCCACCCCCCCTCCTAGTTTAGTGTCGTCTGCAAATTTGGAAATGCTGCATCCGACTCCCTGATCCAGGTCATTAATGTAAATTGTGAACAGCTGGGGGCCTAGGACAGATCCCTGTGGTACCCCACTTGTTACTGCCTGCCATTCAGAAAATGAGCCGTTTATTCCAACTCTCTGTTTTCTATCTGACAGCCAGTTCCCTATCCACGCCAAAACTTTCCCCTTTATCCCATGAGCCTCAATTTTCCATGCTAATCTTTTATGTGGGACCTTATCGAAGGCCTTTTGGAAGTCCAGGTACACCACATCTACTGGCTCTCCCCCATCTATTCTACCAGTTACTCCCTCAAAAAATTCCAATAGATTAGTCAAGCACGATTTACCCTTTGTAAATCCATGTTGACTCTGTCCTATCCTGTCCCCATTTGCTAAGTGCTCCGCTATTTCATCCTTAATGATGGACTCCAGCATTTTGCCCACAACTGATGTAAGGCTTACAGGTCTGTAATTACCTGCTTTTTCCCTACCCCCCTTTTTGAATTGAGGCAGAAGATCAGCCATGATCTCATTGAATGGCGGAGCAGGCTCGAATGGCCGACTCATGCTCCTATTACTTATGTTCTTAAACCTTTATAAATCACTGGTTAGGCACCAGCTGGAGTATTGTGTCCAATTCTGGGCACTGCACTTTATGAAGGATGTCAAGGCCTTGGAGAGGGTGCAGAGGAGATTTACCAGGATGGTTCCAGGGACGAGGGACTTCAGTTATGTGGAAAAACTGAAGAAGCTGGGGTTGTTATCCTTAGAGCAGAAGGTTAAGGAGAGATTTAATAGAGGCATTCAAAATCATGAAGGGTTTGGATAGAGTAAAGAGAAACTGTTTCCAGCGGCAGGAGGGTCGGTAACCAGAGGACACAGATTGAAGATAATCGGTAAAAGAACCAGAGGGGAGATGAGGAAACAGTTTTTTACGCAGCAAGTTGTTGTGATCTGGAATGTGCTGCCTGAAAGGGCGGTGGAAGCAGATTCAATAGTAACTTTCAAAAGAGAATTGGATCGATACTTTAAGGGGAAAAATTTGCAGGGATATGAGGGGAGTGGGATTAATTGGAGAGCTCTTTCAAAGACTTCAAGGGTTAAGTTATGAGGAGAGATTACACAAACTAGGGTTGTATTCCCTAGAATTTAGAAGGTTAAGGGGCGATCTGATGGAAGTTTTCAAGATATTGAGGGGAAATAGAGAGGGGCGATAGAGAGAAACTATTTCCGCTGGTTGGGGATTCTAGGACTGGGGGAATAGTCTAAAAATTAGAGCCAGACCTTTCAGGAGTGAAATTAGGAAACACTTCTACACACAAAGGGTGGTAGAGGTTTCAAACTCTCTTCCGCAAACGGCAATTGATGCTGGATCAATTGTTCATTTTAAATCGGAGACTGATAGATTTTTGTTAACCAAAGGTATTAAGGGATATGGGCCAAAGGCGGGTGTATGGAGTGAGGCTGCAGACCAGCCATGATCTCATTGAATGGCGGAGCAGGCTCGAGGGACAGAATGGCCTACTCCTGCACTGTATAGAAACATAGAAGATAGGAGCAGGAGTAGGCCATTCGGCCCCTCGAGCCTGCTCCACCATTCAATGAGATCATTGCTGATCATCCAAATTCAGTACCCGGTCCCTGCCTTCTCCCCATACCCCTTGAACCCTTTAGCCTCAAGAAATATATCTAACTCCTTCTTGAATATATTTAATGAATCGGCCTCAACTGCCTTCTGTGGTAGAGAATTCCACAGGTTCACCACTCTCTCGGTGAAGAAATTCCTCCTCATCTTTGTCCTAATTGGCTTACCCCTTATCCTTAGACTGTGACCCCTGGTTCTGGACTCCCCGATCATCGGGAACAGCCTTCCTGCATCTAGTTTGTCTAGTCCTGTTAGAATTTTATAAGTTTCAATGAGATCCCCTCTCATTCTTCTAAACTCCAGCGAGTATAAGCCCAATCGACCCAATCTCTCCTCATACGTCATTCCTGCCATCCCAGGTTTCAGTCTGGCGAATCTTCGCTGCACTCCCTCCATGGCAAGAACATCCTTCCTCAGATAAGGTGACCAAAACTGCACACAATACTCAAGGTGTGGTCTCACCAAGGCCCTGTACAACTGCAGCAAGACATCCTTGCTCCTGTACTCGAACCCTCTCGCTATGAAGGCCAACATACCATTTGCCTTCTTAACCGCCTGCTGCACCTGCATGCTTACCTTCGGCGACTGGCGCACAAGGACGCCCAGGTCTCGTTGCACTTCCCCTTCTCCCAATCTATTGCCGTTCAGATAATAATCCGCCTTCCTGTTTTTGCCACCAAAGTGGATAACCTCGCATTTATCCACATTATATTGCATCTGCCATGCTTCTGCCCAATCACCTAACCTGTCCAAATCATACTGGAGTTTCTCGGCATCCTCCTCACAGCACACACGCCCACCCAGCTTTGTGATATCTGCAAACTTGGAAATATTACATCTAGTTCCCTCGTCTAGATCATTAATATATATTGTGAATAGCTGCGGTCCTAGGACCGATCCCTGCGATATTGCTCTATAATTCTTTAAAATAGGCTTTGCTGACTTAGCAAACCTTATTTGCTTTGCTGTTTTTTGGCTGACTCAATAAAAGTGTTTTTTTGGCTGTATGCAGGTATTTAATTGAATTAGTTCAGGCTTGCTGTCAGTCCTGGCCCTGGTCCCGCCCCTTCCTGCATCTCATTGGCTGACACCGCTGTCAATCGACACCACGAGGGGGAAGGGAGGGTGATTGACAGGTGACGATTGACAGAGCGCCTGCCCGCGCTGTGATTGGTGCAGGGGAAGGCAAGTGGGCGTGTCCGGCCCCCAGGCCCACGTGGGGAAGTCAAAGGCTGGCTGGAGCGCATGCGCACCCCACTCATCCTCCGGCATTTCCGCTACCTCCAAAGTGATCCCACCACCAAACGTATCTTCCCCTCCCCTCCCCTTTCAGCATTCCGCAGGGACCGCTCCCTCCGAGACACCCTAGTCCACTCCTCTATCACCCCAAACAGCCCTTCCTCTTCGCCTGGCACCTTCCCGTGCAAGCGGAGGAGATGTAACACCTGCCCCTATAACTCCCCCCTTCCCACTGTCCAGGGCCCCAAACACCCCTTCCAGGTGAAACAGCGATTTACTTGTACTTCTCACAATCTAGTATACTGTATTCGCTGCTCACGATGCGGTCTCCTCTACATTGGGGAGACCAAACGCAGATTGGGTGACCGCTTTGCGGAACACCTCCGTTCAGTCCGTAAGGGTGACCCCGAGCTTCCGGTCGCCTGTCATTTTAATTCACCGCTCCATTCCCACTCGGACCTCACCGTCCTTGGCCTCTTGTATTGTTCCACGGAAGCTCAACGTAAACCCGAGGAACAGCACCTCATCTTCCGATTAGGCAGTCTGCAGCCTTCCAGTCTCAATATCGAGTTCAACAATTTCAGATCATAAGCTCGGCCCCCTTTTCATTTTCTCTTGTAATTGTTCCACTCCTTTCCCGCCCCCCCCACTTTCCTTTTGTTTCTCTCTCACACCTGGCAGCTATCTTTTGCCCTGCCAGTACACTTTACACCTAATCCCAGCCTATTACCATCTCGTCTAGCTTCTAATCTCTTTTACTTCTTTTGTTTCTTTTATTCTTTTGTCCGATCGCAGCCCTGCCTCCGCTCTAGTTTCTTTTCTTTCCAGTTTTGAAGAAGGGTCCAACCCGAAACGTCAACTCAAATTTCTCTCCACGGATGTTGCCTGACCTGCTGAGTTTTTCCAGCATTTTCTGTTGTTATTTCGGATTTCCAACATCTGCAGTATTTTGCTATCGCACCGTTGGGAAGCTTTTCAAAAAAAATTTTATTTCCGAAACAAATTGAAAATACAAATTACCTGCCCCAACCTCCTCCGCTCTAAAGTGCGATTATTATTATTATTGTTTTTCCTCATTTGTGTGGGGTGTCTTTTTTTTACCTTGCGGTGGCGTGCGCCGATCCAACCCCTGGGCGTTGCGTGCTGGCGTCAGCGCGTAATCGGAGTGGGGGTGTGATTGACGCGAGGCGCCCGCCAATCAGGAGCGCGGTAAACGCTGGGCGGACCCGGCGGGCTGACGGTCCTCCAGGCAATTGCGGCGCGGTAGGGGGGGCGGGACCTCGGTGGGCTGCGTGCGCCGATCCAACCGACCCACTGGGCGTTGCGTGCTGGCGTCAGCGCGTAAGCAGCGGGAGGGGGGGGGGGGGGGATTGATTGACCCGACGCGCCCCCCAATCAGGAGCGCGGAAAACGCTGGGAGGACCGGGCGGGAGGGGGGCGGGACCCCGGTGGGCTGCGTGCGCCGCTTTCCTGCTTTCATTGTCTGCAGGAGCTGTTAAAGGGAAGGGGAGGAGGGGATGGGGAAAAAACCCAGCTTGTGAGTGTTTATTCCTTTGCATTACCTTTAGTGCAAGGCTATTCATCAATTGCATTCATTTTTTAAAAAGTGAACCTTTTCTCTTTTTGACTTTTATCCAGAACAAAGAGCCCTGGTGCTGTGAACATTTTGGTGGGCAGCCACTTTTAAAGGGACAAAGACCAGCATTCTTCCTCCTCTCTCTCTTGTGAGTATTTGTGGTGGGTGAGAGGGTGGGGGAGGGGGGTGAGTCAAAGGGGACTGCGGCCCCTTTTCCAAAAAAATTATTGCTTGGCCATTTAAAGGGGAATGGTGCCCCCCAGGTATTTAAAGGGGCAGTGCCTCTGTATCATGTAAGAGCAGGGAGGTTCTGCTGAACTGTACAAAAACACCAGTTAGGTCACTGCGTGCAGTTCTGGTTGTCCCCATTGCAGGAAAGATGTGACTGTGCTCCAGACGGGAGATTTATGAGGATGTTGCCAGGACTAGAGAATTTCAGCTACAAGGAAAGATTGAATACATAGAAGATAGGAGCAGGAGTAGGCCATTCAGCCCCTCGAGCCTGCTCCGCCATTCAATGCGATCATGGCTGATTCATCCAAATTCAGTATCCGGTCCCTGCCTTCTCCCCATATCCCTTGATCCCTTTAGCATTAAGAAGTATATCTAACTCCTTCTTGAATATATTTAATGAATTGGCCTCTACTGCCTTCTGTGGTAGAGAATTCCACAAGTTCACCACTCTCTGGGGGAAGAAATTCATCCTCATCTCTGGCCTAAATGGCTTACCCCTTATCTTTAGACTGTGACCCCTGGTTCTGGACTCCCCCGCCATCGGGAACATCCTTCCTGCATCTAGTCTTGATAGAATGTTATAAGTTTCAATGAGATCCCCTCTCATTCTTCTAAACTCCAGCGAGTATAAGCCCAATCGACCCAATCTCTCCTCATACGTCATTCCTGCCATCCCAGGTATCAGTCTGGTGAATCTTCGCTGCGCTCCCTCCATGGCAAGAACATCCTGTTAGATCCAGGTATCTTAATGTTGTGTCCTTCAATAATCAGACAAAGACTGCAGGGAACGATCAACAGGTGTTTACTGAATGAGGGTTCAAACTGCAACTGACTGTACCACTACTCAGGGTTTATATACAGGTGTGGTCACTGCCGGTACTACAGGATACAGGAGCTGTAAAAAGTAGTTCTCCCCCTTAAAGGTACATACATTACAATTCCTCCCCTTTTAGATTAACAGCACCATAACACTCATTTAACAATTAAATATCAAACTAATTACAATTAACACTTTTAACATGCAACATTAACTGGAAATAGTCTATTTATAAATTCAGTCTTTGGGGAGGCTTCCTGATTCTTTCTGGATAGTACCTTTCCCAAGTGTCTCGCTCTTGGTGCGGAGGCGATTCTAACACCCTGTCGTCAGTTGATTCATCAGCTTCCAATGCTATTGTTTCTGAGGTAGATGCGACCTGTACGTCGGGTTCCTCACCAGGTACGTATGGCCGAGACATGGGGTTGACTCGTTCCTGTGACTCTAGGATCTGGTCAGCATGGCGTCTCACAATGTTCTCCCCAACATCCACTGTGTACATTAGTGGCCCCTGCCGTGTGCATATTGTTCCTGGTTGCCATTTCTCTGTTCGGTAGTCGCGGGCCAAGACTGGTTGCCCTACATTGAAGCTCCTTGTCGGCTTCTCATTGATGTGCTGGAATTGCTTATTCTCAACATCTCTTCGTACATTTGGTCTGAGCAAATCCAGACGACATCTCAACCTTCGGTTAAAGAACATCATGGCCGGGGCCTGGTTGGTGACTGCATGTGTCGCATTTCTGTAGGCTAACAGGAAATTGTCCACCTTATGCTGCAGTGGAATGTCGTCATCGCACATGGCCTTTACTGCTTTTTTAAAGGTTTGTACGAACCTCTCAGCCAATCCATTTGTGGCTGGATGATACGGGGCGGATGTGTAATGCATTACCCCATTCCTTTTCATAAATCTTCGAAACTCTTCGGACACAAACTGTGGTCCGTTATCAGAGCAAATCTGCTCTGGCAAGCCGTTCCTGGCAAAAATGGTCCGTAGCACTGCAACAATTTTCTCCGAGATGGTGGAGGACATTTTGATCACCTCAGGCCATTTCGAGTGCGCATCCACTGCTATTAAGAACATTGAGTCCATGAATGGACCAGCAAAATCCATATGCACCCGTTGCCATAGAGATGAGGGCCACTCCCATGGGTGTAGAGGGGCATGTGGTGGTGCATTTTGGACCTTCTGGCATCCCGAACAGCTCTTTGTCAGGTCCTCGATTTGCTGATCGATCCCCGGCCACCACACATAAGCCCTAGCAAGGCTTTTCATTTTCACCCCTCCCAGATGACCTTCGTGAAGCTCATTGAGCACTCTCCCTTAACTTGGATGAAATTACCACTCGGGATCCACACATCAGGGTCCCCTGGCACACTGACAGCTGTTCTCTTCTGGATGAGAATGCTGGCAACAGTGAGTCGCCACGTGCTGGCCATCCCTTCACCGTCAAATCATATACCCGAGACAGTGTCGGGTCATAGAGTCATAGAGTTATACAGCACGGATAGAGGCCTTTCGGCCCATCGTGTCCGTGCCGGCCATCAAGCCCTGTCTGATCTAATCCCATATTCCAGCATTTGGTCCGTAGCCTTGTATGTTATGGCATTTCAAGTGCTCATCCAAATGCTTCTTAAATGTTGTGAGGGTTCCTGCCTCCACAACCCTTTCAGGCAGTGAGTTCCAGACTCCAACCACCCTCTGGGTGAAAAAGTTCTTTCTCAAATCCCCTCTAAACCTCCCGCCCTTTACCTTGAATCTATGCCCCCTAGTTATTGACCCTTCTACTAAGGGAAAAAGCTCCTCAGTATCCATCCTATCTATGCCCTCAAAATTTTGTACACCTCAATCATGTCCCCCCTCAGCCTCCTCTGCTCCAAGGAAAACAAACCCAATCTGCCCAGTCTTTCTTCATAGCTGAAGCGCTCCAGCCCTGGTAACATCCTGGTGAATCTCCTCTGCACCCTCTCCAAAGCGATCACATCCTTCCTGTAGTGTGGCGACCAGAACTGCACACAGTATTCCACCTTTTTTACCACCTTATCCACCTGTTCCGCCGCCTTCAGGGATCTGTGTACTTACACACCCAGATCCCTCTGCCCCTCCGTCTTGCCTAGGGTCTTACCATTCATTGTGTATTCCCTTGCCTTGTTAGTCCCCCCAAAGTGCATCACCTCGCACTTTTCCGGGTTAAATTCCATTTGCCACTGTTCCGCCCATCTGACCAACCCATCTATATCGTCCTGCAGACTGAGGCTACCCTCCTCGCTATTTACCACCCTACCAATTTTTGTATCATCCGCGAACTTACTGATCATACCTTTTACATTCATATCCAAGTCATTAATGTAGACCACAAACAGCAAGGGACCCAGCACCGATCCCTGTGGCACCCCACTGGCCACAGGCTTCCAGTCACAAAAACAACCTTCGACCATCACCCTCTGCCTTCTGCCACTAAGCCAGTTTTGTATCCAATGTGCCAAGGCACCCTGGATTCCATGGGCTCTTACCTTCTTGACCAGTCTCCTGTGCGGGACTTTATCGAAGGCCTTACTGAAATCCATGTATACCACATTCACTGCGTTACCCACATCCACTGCGTTACCCTCATCCACACACCTAGTCACCCCCTCAAAAAATTCAATCAAATTAGTCAGACATGATCTTCCCTTGACAAAGCCATGTTGACTATCCCTGATTAATCCTTGTCTCTCCAAGTGGAGACTAATTTTGTCCCTCAGAATTTTTTCCAATAATTTTCCTACCACTGATGTTAGGTTCACTGGCCTGTAGTTCCCCGGTTTTTCCCTACTTCCCTTCTTGAATAATGGTCCTACATTAGCGGTTCTCCAGTCCTCTGGCACATCCCCTGTGGCCAGAGAGGTCCTCAATATATGTGTTAGAGCCCCCGCAATCTCTTCCTTTGCCTCACACAGCAGCCTGGGATACATTTCATCCGGGCCTGGGGATTTATCCATTTTTAGGCCTGCTAAAACCGCCAATACCTCCTCCCTCTCGATGTTAATATGTTCGAGCATATCACAGTCCCCCCGCCCTATTTCTATGTCTACATCGTCCTCCTCCATAGTGAAAACAGATGCAAAAAATTCATTTAGAACCCCTCCTACATCTTCCGGCTCCACACACACATTGCCACTTTTGTCCCTAATGGGCCCTATTTTTTCCCTAGTTCTCCTCTTACCCTTAATATACTCATAAAACATCTTAGGATTTTCCTTTATTTTGCTCGCCAGTGTTATTTCATGGCCCCTCCTTGATCTCCTAATTTCTTTTTTAAGTATCCCCCTGCACTTTTTGTACTCCTCTAGGGCTTCCTCCGTCTTTAGCCTTTTGTATCTGCCAAAAGCCCTCCTTTTTTTCCAAATCCATTCTCGTATATCCCCTGACATCCAAGGTTCCCTGTGGTTTTTGGAACCACCCTTGACCTTTACAGGAACATGTTGCCATTGTATGATCTCAATCTCCCTTCTGAAAGCCTCCCATTGCTCCGATGCGGATTTTCCTACAAGTAGCTGATCCCAGTCCCTTTTGGCCAGATCCTGCCTTATCCTATTAAAATCGGCCTTCCCCCAATTTAGAACCTTTATTTCCGGCCCATCCCTGTCCTTTTCCATGACCACCTTAAATCTCACCATATTATGGTCACTGTCACCGAAGTGCTCACCTACTAGCACTTTTTCCACTTGGCCGGCCACATTCCCTAGAATTAGGTCCAGTGCCGCCCCCTCTCTTGTAGGACTTTCTACATGCTGGCTCAAAAAGCTCTCCTGGATGCACTTTAAGAATTCTACACCCTCTGAACCTTTCACACTTTGACTACCCCAGTTAATATTGGGGAAGTTGAAATCCCCCATTATTATTACCCTATTATTTGCACATTTCTCTGAGATTTGCCTACATATCTGTTCCTCTATCTCCCCCTGACTGTTTGGAGGCCTATAGTACACTCCCAGCAAAGTGCTTGCCCCCTTTTTGTTTTTAAGCTCCACCCATATGGCCTCATTAGAGGAACCTGCTAATATATCATCCCTCCTTACTGCAGTAATTGACTCCTTAATTAATATTGCGACACCCCCTCCTCTTTTACCTCCCCCTCTGTCTCGCCTGAAGATTCTGTACCCCGGAATATTGAGCTGCCAGTCTTGCCCCTCCCTCAACCGTGTCTCCGTGATAGCAACAATATCATACTCCCATGTGTTTATCAACACCTTCAGTTCATCCACCTTATTTGCAAGACTCCTTGCATTAAAATAGATGCCATCCAGCCTTGCCCTTATATATTTGCCCTGTCTACCAAGCTGACTTGTTTTTTTCTCTATAATTGGCAGCACATACCCCCTATTTCAGCTCCCCTCTGTATCCCATCCCCCTGCCAAGTTAGTTTAAACCCCCCCCAACAGTGCTAGCAAACCTCCCTGCAAGGATATTTGTCCCGCTCTGGTTCAGGTGCAACCCGTCCGACTTGTACAAGTCCCACCTTTCCCAGAAGCAGGCCCAGTGATCCAGGAAACTAAAACCCTCCCTCCTACACCAACTCTTTAGCCACGCATTCATCTGCACTATCCTCCTATTCCTATACTCACTAGCACGTGGCACTGGGAGTAATCCAGAGATTACAACCTTTGAGGTCCTGCGCTTTAATCTGTTACCTAGCTCCCTAAATTCTTGATGCAGGACCTCATCCCCCTTCCTACCTATGTCGTTGGTCCCAATGTGGACCACGACCTCTGCCTGCTCACCCTCCCCCTTAAGAATGCCCTGTAGCCGCTCTGACATCCATGACCCTGGCCCCAGGGAGGCAACAAACCATCCTGGAGTCACGTTTGCGGCCACAGAAACGCCTATCTGTTCCCCTTACGATAGAATCCCCTACCACTATTGCTCTCCCACTCTTTTTCCTCCCTTCCTGAGCAGCAGAAGCGTCCCTGGTGCCAGGAAGCTGGCTGCTGCTGCCTTCCCCTGGTGAGTCATCCCCCTCAACAGTATCCAACTTGGTATACCTGTTTGAAAGGGGGATGTCCGCAGGGGTTCCCTGCACTTCCTGCCTGCCTCTGTTGCTCCGCCTGATGGTCACCCACTTTCTTTCTGCCTGTGCAGCCCTACCCTGAGGCGTGAACAACTCGCTAAATGTGCTATCCACGACCCTCTCAGCATCGCGCATGCTCCAAAATTCATCCACCCGCAGCTCGAGCGCCGCAATGCGTTCTACAAGTAGCTGCAGCTGGATGCATTTCCCGCACACATGGTCGTCAGGGACATTGGCAGCGTCCCTGACTTCCCACATGGAGCAAGAGGAGCAGAACACGGGTCTGAACTCTCCTGCCATGACTTACTCCTTTAATTAATTAAAAAATTTATTCAATACCCCAGTTACAGGTATACTCTAGGGCGCTTTATTTACCAACTGTCCCCACTACACCACAGAGACCCTAGAAATTTAACACCACAGAATTCAAGCTTGTATTGAAAAGAGAGAAATACTCACCAACCAATCACTTACCTGCTTCCTGCTGACGTCACACTTGGACTACTTTTTACCTCTCTCCCGGAACCTGGATTGGTATGCCTCGGTGCCTCTGACTGCTCCTTAAATACCTCTCCCGCCTCGGGCTGCTCCCGCGCAGGTCCGCTGCTTCTCCGGTCTCGGGGCTGTGGGCCTCGGTGCCTCTGACTGCTCCTTAAATACCTCTCCCACCTCGGGCTGCTCCCGCGCAGGTCCGCTGCTTCTCCGGTCTCGGGGCTGTGGGCCTCGGTGCCTCTGACTGCTCCTTAAATACCTCTCCCACCTCGGGCTGCTCCCGGGTCATTTCGGGTCTCCTTCTCTATACCAGCGTTAGTTACTGGCAAGCATTCAATTATAGTCGAATGAAATATTTTGACAGGATCCACTGCTGGTGCTTCCTCCGCAGTAGGCAGTGGCAGGCGTGATAGCCCATCAGCGTTTCCATGCTGTTTCGTGCCCTTGTACTCGATATCATATTGGTGCGCCCCTAGAAAAAGGGACCATCTTTGTAGCCGTTGCGCAGTCATCACCGGAACGCCCTTCTTTGGATTAAAGATGGAGACAAGTAGTCAGTCAGCAAGGTGAACTTCTGCCCGTGCAGATAGTGATTGAACTTTTTCACTCCCCACACTAGGCTGAGAGCCTCCCTGTCAATCTGGGCGTAGTTACGCTCGGCTGAGGTTAGTGACCGAGACGCAAAGGCTACTGGCCTCTCCGAGCCGTCTGGGAATTTGTGCGACAGCACCGCTCCAATGCCATAGGGTGATGCATCACACGCCAACCGAATTGGTGGTGCTGGGTTGAAATGAGCCAACACCTCTTTCGATGTGATCAATGCTTTGCTCTTCTGGAAAGCTCGTTTACATTCGTCACTCCACTTCCATGGTACCCCCATTTGCAGTCGGGTGTTCAGTGGGTGTAGTACGGTAGACAAATTCGGGAAGAACTTATGGTAGTAGTTCACCAGCCTGAGGAACGACCTCAGTTGTGACACATTTTCCGGTGCTGGAGCCTTGACTACTGCCTCAATCTTTTCAGGGGACTTATGTAACCCCTCTTTATCAATAACGTGGCCACAATACGAGATCTGCTCCTGGAAAAACTCGCATTTGTGGCGATTAGCTCGGAGCCCATATTCCTTCAATCTAGTGAGCACCTGCTCCAGGTTGGCGAGGTGATCACTGTCATTTTCGCCCGTGACCAGGATGTCGTCCAAATAACACTGGGCCCCTGGAATCCCTTGCAGGACTTGTTCCATTGCCCTTTGCCAAATAGCCGGAGCTGATGCTACCCCGAACACCAGCCGGTTGTATTGGTAGAGACCTTTATGAGTGTTGATCGTGAGGTACTGTTTCGAGGCTTCTTCTGCCTCCATTTGCAGGTACGCCTGGGCCAGATCAATCTTAGTGAAGCGTTTCCCTCCAGATAGCGAGGCGAAAATATCTTCAATCCGCGGAAGCGGATATTGTACAGTGTGAAGGACTGGGTTCATTGTCATCTTAAAGTCCCCACAGATGCAAACCTTCTTTGGTTCCCCAGACGTATTACTCAATGACCTCTTCATTACAGGAACGATGGGTGTAGCCCACTCGCTCCAGTCCACTTTGGACAGTACTCGTGAACGTTCCAAACCTTCCAGCTCTGCTTCGACGGCTGGGCGGATCGCATAAGGTACCGGTCTGGCCTTAAAAAAAAAAAAAAACTTTGGGCTTGCATTTTCCTCTATTTTGATCGTCGCTGTTATGCCTTTTAGTGTTCCGAGTCCCTGCTGGAACACTTCTTGTGCGTCAGTTAGCATTTTTGACAGTCGTCCAGGTGTGACGTCGTTGTCCTTTTTGGCATCTAGTCAGTGCTTGTATGGAATGCCAATCTAGCTGTATTTTCCGGATCCATTCACGTCCTAGTAGTGGCGGTCCTCCATCTGGCAATACATATAGGTCCATTTTTGGTGTTTCCTTGCCGTTATATATAACGTTCACCCTTATTTTTCCTTTGGGGTAGACTTTTTGCCCTGTGTACGTCTTCAAGACAATCTTTGTATCTCTCAAGGGTATATGTGAGAATAGCCGCTTGTAGTCCCTTCGGTTTATGACTGTTAGGGCTGATCCTGTGTCCAATTCCATTTTCACTTGGACTCCTGCTATCTTGAGCGTGACCCAGATAGTTTGGTGATCCTCTGTTTTGATCACATTATGTAGTTTCAGACAACCCAGCTCCTTGCTTCCGGAGTCTGTATCACTCTTCTGTTCGTCTGAACTACTCTCCGTCACCTTATGTACCTTCTTGTACTTCTCCTGTGGAGATTTCTTGCTGCTGGTTTTCTTTCCCAACCTGCAGACTCTTGCTATGTGTCCTACTTTTCCACACTGTCTGCACACTTTGTCCTTGAACCAGCAATCATTATGGTCGTGTGTTGTTCTACCGCAGCGATAGCACTTCACTGTTCCGTATGACATTTCATTTGTGCCATATTCTTGCGGTCTCCATTGTATCTCTGCAGCGCCCCGTGCGGCTGCTTCGTGTGATACTGCCATGCTGAAAGCCTTGTCCAGCGTAAGATCCTTTTCTGATAGAAGCCGTTTCTGGGTTCCTTCACTTTGAAGCCCACACACAAACTTGTCCCTTAAAGTATCTGCTAGTCCCGTTCCAAACTGGCAGTGTTTCGATAGCTTGCGCAGTTCAGTTAAATACTCAGCATTACTTTCATCTTTATGCTGGTTCCTTTTGTGAAACTTAAATCTTTCTGCTATCAGCAGTGGTGTGGGGCTTAAGTGGTCCTGTAGGATTGACACTATGTTTTCAAAATCCTTTTCTACTGGCTTCTCTGGGGTTACTAGGTTCCGTAGTAAGCCATACGTTTTTGCACCCATTGAATTCCAACAATATCAGCGCTTTCTTGTCATCTGGCACTTCATTCGCCTTGCAGTATACTTCTATGCGTTCAACATATGTCGTCCAATCTTCGACTTCATTGTCGAATGCTGTGATACTGCCAATCTTCGGCATTTTTGTGTGTGGTTAGACTGGCTTAAAATGGCGTCTCCCGCGCTCTCCTTTCTGCCCCGCTGCGGCTTAAAATGGCGTCTCCCGCGCTTTCCTTTCTTCCCCGCAGCGGCTTAAAATGGCGTCTCCCGCGCTGCTGCCAACGCCGCTCTCAGCGGTCCTCCTGGCAAATGGCGACACCCTGTGGGTTTCGTGCGCTGCTCCTGCGCTGCTGCCAATGCCGCACTCTGCGGTCCTCGTGGCAATGGCAGCGCCTCGCGTTTTCCTGCGCGCCTCTCTCCCCCGTTGACGCTGCTCGGCCCTTGAACACCGGCTGCGCTCTGCTCTCTCTCGCCACTCCCCCCCGTTGACGCCGCTCGGTCCTGAACACCGGCTGCGCTCTGCTCTCTCTCGTTGACGCTGCTCGGCCCTTGAACACCGGCTGCGCCCCGTGCGCTCTGCCCTCTCTCTCTCCCCCGTCGATGCTGCTCGGCCTTTTTCTGTGCCGCTCAGTAGGCGCTAGCCGCCGCTGTCCGGGAAGGGTCTGCGCAGTACCTGTTGCCAGCCCGTTTCGCTGGACCACCGTGGCTGGAAAGCCAAGCCTGGCTCTCGACAGCCTCCCCTGCGATGCCCGTGCTTCTGGACTCGACCTCCTTCCACTGTTCTCCAGGAGCGAATCCCTGGGAGGTGATGCAGAGTTGCAGGTAGGTTCGAATCTTTCTCGTCGCCAATGTTAGATCCGGGTATCTTAATGTTGTGTCCTTCAATAATCAGACAAAGACTGCAGGGAACGATCAACAGGTGTTTACTGAATGAGGGTTCAAACTGCAACTGACTGTACAGAGCACTACTCAGGGTTTATATACAGGTGTGGTCACTGCCGGTACTACAGGAGCTGTAAAAAGTAGTTCTCCCCCTTAAAGGTACATACATTACACATCCTTCCTCAGATAAGGCGACCAAAACTGCACACAATACTCAAGGTGTGGTCTCACCAAGGCCCTGTACAACTGCAGCAAGACATCCTTGTTCCTGTACTCGAACCCTCTCTATTAGCCTGTCTATGTCCTCTGGAAGTCTATCACTATCCTCCTCACTGTTCACTATACTTCCAAGTTTTGTGTCATCTGCAAATTTTGAAATAGTGCCTCGTACACCCAAGTCCAAGTCATTGATATATATCAACAACGACAACTTATATTTCTGTAGCGCCTTTAACGTAGTAAAACATCCCAAGGCGCTTCACAGGAGTATTTTAAGACAAAAAATTTGACACCGAGCCACATAAGGATAAATTAGGACAGGTGACCAAAAGCTTGGTCAAAGAGGTAGGTTTTAAGGAGCGTCTTCAAGGAGGCGAGAGAGGTAGAGAGGCGGAGAGGTTGAGGCAGGGAATTCCAGAGCTTAGGGCCCAGGCGACATAAGGCACGGCCACCAATGGTTGAGTGATTATAATTAGGGATCTTCCAAGAGGGCAGAATTAGAGGAGCACAGATATCTCAGGGGTTGTCGGGCTGAAGGAGATTACAGAGATAGGAAGGGGTGAGGCCATGGGGGGGATTTGAAAACAAGGATGAGAATTTTGAAATCAAGGCGCTGCTTAACCAGGAGCCAATATAGGTCAGCGAGCACAGTGGGTGATGGGTGAACGGGACTTGGTGCGAGTTAGGACACGGGCAGCCGAGATTTGGATGACCTCAAGTTCACATAGGGTAGAATGTGGGAGGCCAGCCAGGAGTGCATTGGAATAGTCAAGTCTAGAGGTAACAAAGACATGGATGAGGGTTTCAGCAGCGGATGAGCTGAGGCAGGGGTGGAGACGGGCGATGTTACGTAGGTGGAAGTAGGCGGTCTTTGTTGTAGGGTGGATATGTGGTCGGAAGCTCATTTCAGGGTCAAATATGACACCAAGGTTGCGAACAGTGTGGTTCAGCCCCAGACAGATGTTAGGGAGAGGGATGGAGTCAGTGGCTAGGGAACGGAGTTTGTGGTGGGGACCGAAAACAATGACTTCGGTCTTCCAAATACTTAATTGGAGAAAATTTTTGCTCATCCAGAACATATCAAGAAAGGCACTGGTCCTAGATCCGACCCCTGGGGAATGCCACTGCTACAACCGTTCACCACTACTCACTGTTTCCTGTCACTGGGCCAATTTCATATCCATGCAGCCACTGTCCCTTTTACTAATGGGCTTGCCAGAAAAGTTGAAGCCCATGGATGTGGCACTTTATCAAATGCCTTTTGGAAGTCCATGTACACCACATCATAGAAACATAGAAGATAGGAGCAGGAGTAGGCCTCCTGCCTCAACTGCCTTCTGTGGTAGAGAATTCCACAGGTTCACCACTCTCTGGGTGAAGAAATTCCTCCTCATCTCAGTCCTAAATGGCTTACCCCTTATCTTTAGACTGTGACCCCAGTTTCTGGACTCCCCCGCCATCAGGAACATCCTTCCTGCATTTGTCTGTCCAGTCCTGTTAGAATTTTATACGTTTCAATGACATCCCCTCTCATTCTTCTAAACTCTAGCGAATATAAGCCTAATTGACCCAATCTCTCCTCATATGTCATTCCTGCCATCCCAGGTATCAGTCTGGTGAATCTTCGCTGAACTCCTTCCATGGCAAGAACATCCTTCCTCAGATAAGGTGACCAAAACTGCACACAATACTCAAGATATGGTCTCACCAAGGCCCTGTATAACTGCAGCAAGACATCCTTGCTCCTGTACACAAATCCTCTCGCTACGAAGGCCAACATGCCATTTGCCTTCTTAACCGCCTGCTGCACCTGCATGCTTACCTTCAGCGACTGGTGCACAAGGACACCCAGGTCTCGTTGCACTTCCCTTTCTCCCAATCTATTGCCATTCAAATAATCTGCCTTCCTGTTTTTGCCACCAAAGTGGATAACATCACATTTATCCACGTTATATTGCATCTGCCATGCTTTTGCCCAATCACCCAACCTGTCCAAATCATCCTGGAGGTTCTCAGCATCCTCCTCACAGCACACACGCCCACCCAGCTTTGTGTCATCTGCAAATTAATCAAGCATGATTTACCTTTTGTAAATCCATGTTGACTTTGTCCGATCCTGTCACTGTTTTCCAAGTGCTCTGCTATTACATCTTTTATAATGGACTCTAGCATTTTCCCCACTACCGATGTCAGACTTACATCAACCGCACTGCCCTCATCAACCCTCTCCGTTACATCATTAAAAAACTCAATCAAGTTGGTTAAACACGGTTTGCCTTTAACAGATCCGTGCTGGCTTCCCTTAATTAATCCACAGTTGCCCAATTTTGTCCCTGATTTTTGTTTCTAAAAGCTTCCCCACCACAGAGGTTAAACTGACTGGCCCGTGGTTGCTGGGTTTATCCTTACACCCTTTCTTGAACAAGGGTGTAACATTTGCAATTCTCCAGTCATCTGGCACCACCCCCGTATCCAAGGAGGATTGGAAGATTATGGTCGGTACCTCTGCAATTTCCACCTTTGCTTCCCTCAGCGTCCTAGGATGCATCCCATCTGGTCCTGGTGATTTATCCACTTTAAGTACAGCCAGCCTTTCTGGTACTTCCTCTTTATCAAATTTAGGCCATCCAATATCTCAACTACCTCCTCTTTCACTATGACTTTGGCAGCACCTTCCTTGGTGAAGACAGATGCAAAGTATCATTTAGTACCTCAGCCATACCCTCTGCCTCCATGGGTAGGTCTCCTTTTTGGTCCCTAATCGGCCCCACCCCTCCTCTTACTACCCGTTTACTATTTATATGCCTATAGAAGACTTTCAGATTTATTTTTATGTTCGCTACCAGTCTATTCTCATACTCTCTCTTTGTCCTTATTTCCTTTTTCACTTCCCCTCTGAACTTTCTGTATTCAGCCTGGTTCTCACTTGTATTCTCAGCCTGACATCTGTCATATGCCCCTTTTTTCTGCTTTATCTTACTCTCTATCTCTTTTGTCACCCAGGGAGCCCTGACTTTAGTTGCCCTACCTTTCCCCCTCGTGGGAATGTACCTCGACTGTACCTGAATCATCTCTTTAAAGGCAGCCCATTGTTCGATGACAGTTTTGCCTGACAATCTTGGATTCCAATTTACCCGGGCCAGATCTGTTCTCATCCCACTGAAATTGGCCCTCCTCCAGTTAAGTATTTTGACTCTAGATTGCTCCCTGTCCTTTTCCAGAGCTAACCTAAACCTTATGATACAAGGATCACCGTTCCCTAAATGTTCCCCTACTGAAACTTGATTCACCTGACGCACCTCATTCCCCAGAACCAGATCCAGCAATGCCTCCTTCCTCGTTGGGCCAGAAACGTACTGATCAAGAAAGTTCTCCTGAACATACTTCAGAAATTCTTCCCCCCCTCTCTGCCCTTTACACTATTACTATCCCAGTCTATATTAGGATAATTGAAGTCCCCCATTATCACTATTCTATTGTTCTTGCATCTCTCTGTAATTTCCCTGCAAATGTGCTCCTCTGTATTCTTCCCACTAGTCGGTAACCTATAGAATACACCTAGTAGTGTAATGGCACCTCTATTGTTTCTTAACTCAAACCAAATAGATTCTGACCTATAAAATTCTGTCAGGCCTGGACAGACTAGATGCAGGAAGGATGTTCCCGATGGTCGGGGAGTCCAGAACCAGGGGTCATAGTCTAAGGATAAGGGGTAAGCCATTTAGGACTGAAATGAGGAGGAATTTCTTCACCCAGAGAGTGGTGAACCTGTGGAATTCTCTGCCACAGAGGGCGGTGGAGGCCAGTTCATTAAATATATTCAAGAAAGAGTTGGATATATTTCTTGAGGCTAAAGGGATCAAGGGATATGGGGAGAAGGCAGGGACAGGGTACTGAATTTGGATGATCAGCCATGATCTCATTGAATGGCGGAGCAGGCTCGAGGGGCCGAATGGCCTACTCCTGCTCCTATCTTCTATGTTTCTATGTTTTTATGACCTCTCCAGGACATCCTCTCTCTCCAGCACTGTAATATTCTCCTTCTTCCTCCTCCTTAGGCAGTCCCTCGGAACCGAGGATGACTTGCTTCCACATTAAAAATGATTCTCAGGTGACTGATGAGTCCAATGTGGGACCTACAGTCTCTGTCACAGGTGGGGCAGACGGTGGTTGAAGGGGCGGGTGGGTGGGGCGCTTGGATTGACGTGCGCTGCCTGCGCTTGGCTTCCGCTTGCTCCCGGCGAAGAGACTCGGTGTTCGGCGCCTTCCCGGATGCTTCTCCTCCACTTTGTGCGGTCTTGGGCTAGGGATTCCCAGGTGTCGGTGGGGATGCTGCACCTTTTCAAGGAGGCTTTTTCAAGTAGCACTGTAATATACTCCTTTAATCAACACTGCCACACCACCACCACCTTTCTTTCCTTCCCTATCTTTCCTGAACACCTGATATCCAGGAATATTTAGGACCCAATCCTGCCCTTTTTTGAGCCAGGTCTCCGTTATCACCACATCACATTCCCATGTGGCTATTAGTGCCTGCAGCACACCAACCTTACTTACCACACTTTGTGCGTTTAAATACATGCACTGTAAAATTCTTGTATTGTAGGAATTGTCAAATTCCTAACGAAAGTACTGAGATCAAGACTATCAGCTAACCAAATGAGGTTTAATGCAAACTGGTAAAAGTTACAAACAAAAACGCAGGAGAAACTCTAAACAGGTCTGTACTCAAACTGGTTCCACGAGGACTGAGAGAGAACGCCTCCCCCCTCTGACGTCATCACGTTTCCCGCCGTTGGGAACGTCACGTGACCTGCGTGATGACGTCATCGCGCTGGATCGACATTTTACCGAACCCGCGCTATTTATACTAAGCAAACAATTAAAGGTAACGAACCCCTGTTAAAGGCAATTATATACATTACTACAAGAGTCTCTTGGTGGCTCTGCCACAGTATTCTCTTAGACTGACCCCACCTAATACCGTACTATTTCTTACTCTAGTGCTCTTTGTATCTCCCACTCTTTTGTGCACCATGTTTCTCCTGGCAAATGCTACATCCTGGTGCCCATCCCCCTGCTAAATTGGTTTAAACCCTCCCCAACGGCACCAGCAAACCCCCCAGCGAGGATATTGGTCCCGGCTCTGTTGAGGTGTAACCCGTCTGACCTGTACAGGTTCCACCTCCCTCAGAACCGGTCCCAGTGTCCCAGGAATCTAAATCCCTCCCTCCTGCACCATCTCTCCAGCCACGCATTCATCCGCTCTATCCCCCTGTTTCTATCCTCGCTCGCGCGTGGCACCGGGAGTAATCCGGAGATTACTACCTTTTTGAGGTCCTGCTTTTTAATCTTTCTCCTAGCTCCCTAAAATCTGCCTGCAGGACCTCATTCCTCTTTCTGCCTATGTCGTTGGTATGGGCCGCGACCTCTGACTGTTCACCTGTCCGGCAGCCGTTCAGTGACATCCTTGAGCATGGCACCAGGGAGGTATCATGCCATCCTAGAGTCACGTCTGCGGCCGCAGAAACGCCTGTCTGTTCCCCTAACTATCGAATCCCCTATCGCTATTGCTTTCCTGATTTCCCCCCATCCCGGTACAGCTGAGCCACCCGTAGTGCCATTAACTTGGCTCTGGCTATACTCCCCAGAGGAACCATCGCCCTCACCAGAGCCAGATGCACTCAGGGGACTCCTGCACTACCTGCCTGGTTCTCCTTTTCCTTCTGGTGGTCACCCATTGTTAGGGAGATGGATGGAGTCAGTGGCCAAGGAGCGGAGTTTGTGGCAGGGTCCGAAACATAGAAACATAGAAGATAGGAGCAGGAGTAGGCCATTCGGCCCCTCGAGCCTGCTCCGCCATTTAATGAGATCGTGGCTGATCATCTAAACTCAGTTCCCTGTCCCTGCCTTCTCCCCATATCCCTTGATCCCTTTAGCCTTAAGAAATATATCTAACTCCTTCTTGAATATATTTAATGAATTGGCCTCCACTGCCTTCTGTGGTAGAGAATTCCACAGGTTCACCACTATCTGGGTGAAGAAATTACTCCTCATCTCAGTCCTAAATGGCTTACCCCTTATTCTTAGACTGTGACCCCTGCTTCTGGACTCCCCCGCCATCGGGAACATCCTTCCTGCATCTAGTCTGTCTAGTCCTGTTAGAATTTTATAAGTTTCAATAAGATCCCCTCTCATTCTTCTAAACTCCAGCGAGTATAAGCCCAATCGACCCAATCTCTCCTCGTACGTCATTCCTGCCATCCCAGGTATCAGTCTGGTGAATCTTCGCTGCACTCCCTCCATGGCAAGAACATCCTTCCTCAGATAAGGTGACCAAAACTGCACACAATACTCAAGGTGTGGTCTCACCAAGGCCCTGTACAACTGCAGCAAGACATCCTTGTTCCTGTACAGAAACCCAAGTGTGCAGCGGGGCGCATGCGTGGCCCCCTTGGGTCAGGGAGCAGGAGGAGAGAATGTTGTCAATTTCTGTCCTGGACTCTCTGATGGCTTTTGGAAACTCCTTTCACAGGCTGTGAGAAGGGCAGGATTGAATTCTTGAATGGTTGAATTCCAAATTCAGTTGGAGGGTGAGAGAGTTGGATCTCAAACCAGCGTACTAAGCTTAAATAAAGGAGACTATGAAGGTATGAGAGCAGAGTTGACTAAAGTGGACTGGGAAAATAGATTAAGGTGTAAGACGGTACAGGAGCAGTGGTGTACATTCAAGGAGATGTTTCACAAGTTTCAAGAAAAATATATTCCACTGCACACAATACTCAAGATGTGGTCTCACCAAGGCCCTGTACAACTGCAGCAAGACATCCTTGTTCCTGTACAGAAACCCTCTCGCTACGAAGGCCAACATACCATTTGCCTTCTTAACTGCCTGCTGCACCTGCATGCTTACCTTCAGCGATTGGTGCACAAGGACACCCAGGTCTCGTTGCACTTCCCCTTCTCCCAATCTATTGCCATTCAGATAATAATCTGCCTTCCTGTTTTTGCCACCAAAGTGGATAACCTCGCATTTATCCACATTATTCTGCATCTGCCCAATCACCAACCTGTCCAAATCATACTGAAGTTTCTTGGCATCCTCCTCACAGCACACACGCCCACCCAACTTTGTGTCCTCTGCAAACTTGGAGATATTACATCTAGTTCCCTCGTCTAGATCATTAATATATATTGTGAATAGCTGGGGTCCTAGGACCAATCCCTGTGGTACCCCACTAGTCACTGCCTGCCACTCGGAAAAAGACCCGTTTATTCCAATTCTTTGCTTCCTGTCTGCCAACCAGTTCTCTATCCAAGTCAGTACCTTGCCCCCAATCCCATGTGCCTTAACTATACACGCTAATCTCTTATGCGGGACCTTATCGAAAGCCTTCTGAAAGTCCAAATACACCACCTCCACTGGTTCTCCCTTATCTATTTTACCAGTTACATCCTCTAAAAATTCAATAGATTAGTCAAGCACGATTTACTGTTTGTAAATCCATGTTGACTTTGTCCGATCCTGTCACTGTTTTCCAAGTGCTCTGCTATTACATCTTTTAGAGTCATAGAGTAATACAGCACGGATAGAGGCCCTTCGGCCCATCGTGTCCGCGCCGGCCATCAAGCCCTGTCTAATCTAATCCCATATTCCAGCATTTGGCCCGTAGCCTTGTATGCTATGGCATTTCAAGTGCACATCCAAATGCTTCTTAAATGTTGTGAGGGTTTCTGCCTCCACAACCCTTTCAGGCAGTGAGTTCCAGACTCCAACCACCCTCTGGGTGAAAAAGTTCTTTCTCAAATCCCCTCTAAACCTCCCGCCCTTTACCTTGAATCTATGCCCCCTAGTTATTGACCCCTCTACTAAGGGAAAAAGCTCCTCAGCATCCATCCTATCTATGCCCCTCATAATTTTGTACACCTCAATCATGTCCCCCCTCAGCCTCCTCAGCTCCAAGGAAAACAAACCCAACCTGCCCAGTCTCTCTTCATAGCTGAAGCGCTCCAGCCCTGGTAACATCCTGGTGAACCTCCTCTGCACCCTCTCTAACGCGATCACATCCTTCCTGTAGTGTGGCGACCAGAACTGCACACAATATTCCAGCTGTGGCCTAACCAGTGTTTTATACAGCTCCATCATAACCTCCTTGCTCTTATATTCAATGCCTCGGCTAATGAAGGCAAGTATCCCATATGCCTTTTTTACCACCTTATCCACCTGTTCCGCCGCCTTCAGGGATCTGTGTACTTGCACACCCAGATCCCTCTGACCCTCCGTCTTGCCTACGGTCTTTCCATTCATTGTGTATTCCTTTGCCTTGTTAGTCCCCCCAAAGTGCATCACCTCGCACTTTTCCGGGTTAAATTCCATTTGCCACTGTTCCGCCCATCTGACCAACCCATCTATGTCGTCCTGCAGACTGAGGCTACCCTCCTCGCTATTCACCACCCTACCAATTTTTGTATCATCCGCGAACTTACTGATCATACCCTTTACATTCATATCCAAGTCATTAATGTAGACCACAAACAGCAAGGGACCCAGCACCGATCCCTGTGGTACCCCACTGGCCACAGGCTTCCAGTCACAAAAACAACCTTCGACCATCACCCTCTGCCTTCTGCCACTAAGCCAGTTTTGTATCCAATGTGCCAAGGCACCCTGGATTCCATGGGCTCTTACCTTCTTGACCAGTCTCCTGTGCGGGACTTTATCGAAGGCCTTACTGAAATCCATGTATACCACATCCACTGCGTTACCCTCATCCACACACCTAGTCACCCCCTCAAAAAATTCAATCAAATTAGTCAGACATGATCTTCCCTTGACAAAGCCATGTTGACTATCCCTGATTAATCCTTGCCTCTCCAAGTGGAGACAAATTTTGTCCCTCAGGATTTTTTCCAATAATTTTCCTACCACTGATGTTAGGCTCACTGGCCTGTAGTTCCCCGGTTTTTCCCTACTACCCTTCTTGAATAATGGTACTACATTAGCGGTTCTCCAGTCCTCTGGCACATCCCCTGTGGCCAGAGAGGTCCTGAATATATGTGTTAGAGCCCCCGCAATCTCCTCCTTTGCCTCACACAGCAGCCTGGGATACATTTCATCCGGGCCTGGGGATTTATCCATTTTTAGGCCAGCTAAAACCGCCAATACCTCCTCCCTCTCGATGTTAATATGTTCGAGCATATCACAGTCCCCCCGCCCTATTTCTATGTCTACATCGTCCTTCTCCATAGTGAAAACAGATGCAAAAAATTCATTTAGAACCCCTCCTACATCTTCCGGCTCCACACACAGATTGCCACTTTTGTCCCTAATGGGCCCTATTTTTTCCCTAGTTATCCTCTTACCCTTAATATACTTATAAAACATCTTCGGATTTTCCTTTATTTTGCTTGCCAGTGTTATTTCATGGCCCCTCCTTGATCTCCTAATTTCTTTTTTAAGTATCCCCCTGCACTTTTTGTACTCCTCTAGGGCTTCCTCCGTCTTTAGCCTTTTGTATCTACCAAAAGCCCTCCTTTTTTTCCTAATCCATTCTCGTATATCCCCTGACATCCAAGGTTCCCTGTGGTTTTTGGAACCACCCTTGACCTTTACGGGAACATGTTGCCATTGTATGATCTCAATCTCCCTTCTGAAAGCCTCCCATTGCTCCGATGCGGATTTTCCTACAAGTAGCTGATCCCAGTCCATTTTGGCCAGATCCTGCCTTATCCTATTAAAATCGGCCTTCCCCCAATTTAGAACCTTTATTTCCGGCCCATCCCTGTCCTTTTCCATGGCCACCTTAAATCTTACCATATTATGGTCACTATCACCAAAGTGCTCACCTACCAGCACTTTTTCCACTTGGCCGGCCACATTCCCTAGAATTAGGTCCAGTACCGCCCCCTCTCTTGTAGGACTTTCTACATGCTGGCTCAAAAAGCTCTCCTGGATGCACTTTAAGAATTCTACACCCTCTGAGCCTTTCACACTCTGACTATCCCAGTTAATATTGGGGAAGTTGAAATCCCCCATTATTATTACCCTATTATTTGCACATTTCTCTGAGATTTGCCTACATATCTGTTCCTCTATCCCCCCCTGACTGTTTGGAGGCCTATAGTACACTCCCAGCAAAGTGCTTGCCCCCTTTTTGTTTTTAAGCTCCACCCATATGGCCTCATTAGAGGACCCTGCTAATATATCATCCCTCCTTACTGCAGTAATTGACTCCTTAATTAATATTGCGACACCCCCTCCTCTTATACCTCCCCCTCTGTCTCGCCTGAAGATTCTGTACCCCGGAATATTGAGCTGCCAGTCTTGCCCTTCCCTCAACGATGTCTCCGTGATAGCAACAATATCATACTCCCATGTGTTTATCAACACCTTCAGTTCATCCACCTTATTCGCAAGACTCCTTGCATTAAAATAGATGCCATCCAGCCTTGCCCTTATATATTTGCCCTGTCTACCAAGCTGACTTGTTTTTTTCTCTATAATTGGCAGCACATCCCCCCCTATTTCAGCTCCCCTCTGTATCCCATCCCCCTGCCAAGTTAGTTTAAACCCCCCCCAACAGTGCTAGCAAACCTCCCCGCAAGGATATTTGTCCCGCTCTGGTTCAGGTGCAACCCGTCCGACTTGTACAAGTCCCACCTTTCCCAGAAGCAGGCCCAGTGATCCAGGAAAGTAAAACCCTCCCCCCTACACCAACTCTTTAGCCACGCATTCATCTGCTCTATCCTCCCATTCCTATACTTACTAGCACGTGGCACTGGGAGTAATCCAGAGATTACAACCTTTGAGGTCCTGCTCTTTAATCTGTTACCTAGCTCCCTAAATTCTTGATGCAGGACCTCATCCCTCTTTTTACCATTTTTCTAATGGACTCTAGCATTTTCCCCACTACTGATGTCAGGCTTACCGGTCTATAATTCCCCGTTTTCTCTCTACCACCTTTTTTGAATAGTGGGGTAACATTAGCTACCCTCCAATCCATGGGAACTGTTCCAGAGTCTATAGAATTTTGGAAGATGACCAGCAATGCATCTACTATTTCTCATAGAGTCATAGAGTTATACAGCACAGAAAGAGACCCTTCAGCCCATCGTGTCCGTGCCGGCCATCAAGCCCTGTCTAATCTAATCCCATTTTCCAGCATTTGGTCCGTAGCCTTGTATGCTATGGCATTTCAAGTGCTCATCCAAATGCTTCTTGAATGTTGTGAGGGTTCCTGCCTCTACCACCCTTTCAGGCAGTGAGTTCCAGATTCCAACCACCCTCTGGGTGAAAAAGTTCTTCCTCAAATCCCCTCTAAACCTCCTGCCCCTTACCTTGAATCTATGCCCCCTTTCTATCTACCCTATCTATGCCCCTCATAATTTTGTACACCTCAATCAGGTCCCTCCTCAGCCTTCTCTGCTCCAAGGAAAACAACCCCAGCCTGTCCAGTCTTTCTTCATAGCTGAAGCGCTCCAGCCCAGGTAACATCCTGGTGAATCTCCTCTGCACCCTCTCCAAAGCAATCACATCCTTCCTATAGTGTGGCGACCAGAACTGCACACAGTATTCCAGCTGTGGCCTAACCAGCGTTTTGTACAGCTCCATCATAACCTCCCTGCTCTTGCCTTCATTAGCCGAGGCATAGAATATAAGTATCCCATATGCCTTGTTAACCACCTTATCCACCTGTTCTGCTGCCTTCCGGGATCTATGTATATGCACACCAAGGTCTCTCTGATCCTCTGTCTTTCCTAGGGTCTTACCATTCGTTGTGTATTCCCTTGCCTTGTTAGTCCCTCCAAAATGCATCACCTCACACTTTTCAGGGTTAAATTCCATTAGCCACTGTTCCGCCCATCTGACCAACCCATCTATATCGTCCTGCAGACTGAGGCTACCCTCCTCGCTAGTTACCACCCCACCAATTTTCGTGTCATCTGCGAACTTACTGATCATACCTTTTACATTCACATCCAAATCATTAATGTAGACCACAAACAGCAAGGGACCCAGCACCGATCCCTGCGGTACCCCACTGGACACAGGCTTCCAGTCACAAAAACAACCTTTGACCATCACCCTCTGCCTTCTGCCACTAAGCCAGTTTTGGATCCAATGTGCCAAGGCACCCTGGATCCCATGGGCTCTTACCTTCTTGACCAGACTCCTGTCCGGGACTTTATCGAAAGCCTTAATAAAATCCATGTATACCACATCCACTGCACTACCCTCATCCACACACCTAGTCACCCCCTCGAAAAATTCAATCAAATTGGTCAGACATGATCTTCCCTTGACAAAGCCATGCTGACTATTCCTGATTAATCCTTGCCTCTCCAAGTGGAGACTAATTCTGTCCCTCAGAATTTTTTCCAATAATTTCCCTACCACTGATGTTAGGCTCACTGGCCTGTAATTCCCTGGTTTATCCCTACTACCCTTCTTGAATAATGGTACTACGTTAGCTGTTCTCCAGTCCTCTGGCACATCCCCTGTGGCCAGAGAGGTTCTGAAAATTTGTGTCAGAGCCCCTGCAATCTCCTCCTTTGCCTCACACAGCAGCCTGGGATACATTTCGTCCAGGCCTGGGGATTTATCCACTTTTAAGCCTGCTAAAACCGCCAGTACCTCCTCCCTCTCGATGCTAATATGTTCAAGTATATCACAATCCCCCTGCCTGATTTCTATGTCTACATCGTCCTTCTCCATAGTGAGCACAGATGCAAAAAATTCATTTAAAACCCCACCTACATCTTCTGGCTCCACACACAGATTGCCACTTTGGTCTGTAATGGGCCCTACTCTTTCCCTAGTTATCCTCTTGCCCTTAATATACTTATAAAACACCTTAGGATTTTCCTTTATTTTGCTCGCCAGTGTTATTTCATGGCCCCTCCTCGCTCTCCTAATTTCTTTTTTAAATATCTCCCTGCACTTTTTATACTCCTCTAGGGCTTCCTCTGTCTTTAGTCCCTTGTATCTGCCAAAAGCCCCCCTTTTTTTCCTAATCCATTCTCGTATATCCCTTGACATCCAAGGTTCCCTGGGCTTGTTGGTCCCACCCTTGACCTTTACGGGAACATGTTGCCATTGTACTCTCTCAATTTCCTTTCTGAAAGACTCCCATGGCTCCGATGTGGATTTTCCTACAAGTAGCTGATCCCAGTCCACTTTGGCCAGATCCTGCCTTATCATATTAAAATCGGCCGTCCCCCAATTTAGAACCTTTATTTCCGGTCCATCTCTGTCCTTTTCCATGACTACCTTAAATCTCACCGAATTATGGTCACTGTCATCAAAGTGCTCACCTACTAACACTTCTACCACTTGGCCGGCCACATTCCCTAGAATTAGGTCCAGTACCGCCCCCTCTCTTGTAGGACTTTCTACATGCTGGCTCAAAAAGCTCTCCTGGATGCACTTTAAGAATTCTGCACCCTCTAAGCCTTTCACACTCTTGACTATCCCAGTTAATATTGGGGAAGTTGAAATCCCCCACTATTATTACCCTATTATTTGCACACTTCTCTGAGATTTGCCTACATTTCTGTTCCTCTATCTCCCCCTGACTGTTTGGGGGCCTATAGTACACTCCCAGCAAAGTGCTTGCCCCCTTTTTGTTAATATATCATCCCTCCTTACAGCAGGCCACTTCCTCGAGTACCCTCAGATGTAGATTATCGGGCCCTGGGGATTTATCGGCCTTCAATCCCATCAATTTCCGTAATACCATTTCCTTACAAATACTGATTTCTTTCAGTTTCTCCCTCTCATTAGACCCTATGTTCCCCGACATCTCTGTGAGGTTATTTGTGTTCACTCGGTTAATCCCGGGGATGAGGGGATGGACATATGAGGAGAGGTTGAGTAGATTGGGACTCTACTCATTGGAGTTCAGAAGAATGAGAGGCGATCTTTTTGAAACATATAAGATTGTGAAGGGGTTGGATCGGGTGGATGTGGGGAGGATGTTCCCGATGATGGGTGAAACTCGAACTAGGGGGCATAGTCTTAGAATAAGGGGCTGCTCTTTCAAAACTGAGATGAGGAGGAACTACTTCACTCAGAGGGTGGTAGGTCCATGGAATATGCTGCCCCAAAAAGCTGTAGAAGCTACATCATTACATAAATTTAAAACAGAAATAGACAGTTTCCTAGAAGTAAAGGGAATAAAGGGATATGGGGAACGGGCAGGAATTTGGACATGAGTCTAGGTTCAGATCGGTCATGGCCCTGTGGGTAGCGGAGCGGGCCCAGGGGCCATGCAGCCTGATCCTGCTCCTATTTCGTGTGTCTAATTCTGTTAGATTCAGGAGATGGTTCAGTGATAGTAGATTGGCGGTTAGGATCAGATCAGCCATGATCTTATTGAATGGCGGAGCAGGCTCGAGGGGCCGATTGGCCTACTCCTGCTCCTATTTCTTATGTTCTTATGTTCTTTGTGAAGACAGAACCAAAGTATATATTTAATTGGTCTGCCATTTCTTTGTTCCCCATTATAAATTCCCCTGATTCTGACTGCAAGGGACCTATGCTTGACTTCACCAATCTTTTTCTCTTCACATATATATCGAAGCTTTTAAAGTCAGTTTTTATGTTCCCTGCAAGCTTACTCTCTTACTCTATTTCCCCCCTCTTAATTAATCCCTTTGTCCTCCTTTGCTGAATCCTAAACTGCTCCCAATCCTCAGGTTTGCTGCTTTTTCTGGCCAATTTATATGTCCTCTCCTTGGATCTTATGCTATCCCTAACTTCCCTTGTTAGCCACGGTTGATTCACCTTTTTTGTTTTATTTTTATGCCAAACAGGGATGAACAAATTCTGTAGTTCATCCACGCGATCTTTAAATGTTTGCCATTGCCTATCCACCGTCAACACTTTGAGTAACATTCCCCAATTAATCCTACCCAACTCGCGCCTCATACCATCGTAGTTTCCTTTATTTAAATTCAGGACCCTAGTCTCTGAGTCAAATACTTCACTCTCCATCTTAATGAAGAATTCGATCATATTATGATCGCTGCGCCCCAAGGGGCCTCGCACAACAAGATTGTTAATTATTCCTTTCTCATTACATAATACCCAGTCTAAGATGGCCTGATCTCCAGTTGGTTCCTTGACATATTGGTCCAGGAAACCATCCTGTATACACTCCAGGAATTCCTCCTCCACAGTATTGTTACTAATTTGGTTAGCCCAATCTATATGTAGATTAAAGTCACCCATGATAACTGCTGTGCCCTTATTGCACGTGTCTCTAATTTCCCATTTAATGCCATCCCCAACCTTAGCATTACTGTTTGGAGGTCTATATACCACTCCCACTAACGTTTTCTGTCCCTTGGTATTTCTCAGCTCTACCCATACAGATTCCACATCATCAGAGCTAATATCCTTCCTTACAATTATGTTAATCTCTTTTTAACCAGCAATGCTATCCCACCTCCCTTTCCTTTTTGCCTGTCTTTCCTGAATATTGAACACCCCTGGATGTTGAGTTCCCAGCCCTGGTCACCCTGGAGCCATGTTTCCGTAATCCCAATCATATCATATCATACGTCAATGGCTTCAGTCTTCTCGATATTTAATTGGAGAACATTTCTGCTAATCCAGAACTGGATGTCGGACATGCAGTCTGACCATTTAGAGACAGTGGAGGGGTTGAGTGAAGTGGTAGTGATGTAGAGCTGGGTGTTGTCAGCGTACATGTGGAAACTGTGGGGGGGAAAATGGAATTAAACTTCATCTTCAGAGAACAGAGGGACTGTTCAAGAAAGCCTGAAGTCTCTCAAAATGGACAGGTTCACAGTACAGAAATCTACACCAACAACAAGAAGTATTTATATAGTGCCTTTAAAATAGTAAAACGTCACAAGGTGCTTCACAGGAGTATGAGAAGACAAAAAATTTGACACCGAGCCACATAAGGAGAAATTAGGGGAGATGACCAAAAGCTTGGTAAAAGAGGTGGGTTTTAAGGAGCATCTTAAAGGAGGAAAGAGAAGCGGAGAGGTTTAGGGAGGGAATTCCAGAGCTTAGGGCCCAGGCAGCAAAAGGCACGGCCGCCAATGGTGGAGCGATTAAAAATCAGGGATGCTCAAGAGGGCAGAATTGGAGGAGCGCAGAGATCTCTTTTGAGGGCGGGGGGGTGGCTAGAGGAGATAGCAGAGATGGGGAGGGGGGTGAGGCCACGGAGGGATTTGCACCAGGATGAGAATTTTGAAACCGATTGTACGAACAGTTCTCCACCCAGATTTCATCCCGTCAGCCTGGCTGTCTACCCTGACTGTAACTAGTAGAATAGATAAGGGAGATAAGTGGATGTGGTGTATTTGGACTTTCAGAAGGCTTTCGATAAGGTCCCGCATAAGAGATTAGCATGCAAAGTTAAAGCACATGGGATTGGGGGCAAGGTACTGACTTGGATAGAGAACTGGTTGGCAGACAGAAAGCAAAGAGTTGCAATAAACGGGTCTTTTTCCGAGTGGCAGGCAGTGACTAGTGGGGTACCGCAGGGATCGGTCCTGGGACCCCAGCTATTCACAATATATATAAATGATCTAGACGAGGGAACTAGATGTAATATCTCCAAGTTTGCAGAGGACACAAAGCTGGGTGGGCGTGTGTGCTCTGAGGAGGATGCCGAGAAACTCCAGTATGATTTGGACAGGTTGGATGATTGGGCAGAAGCATGTCAGATGCAGTATAATGTGGATAAATGCAAGGTTATCCACTTTGGTGGCAAAAACAAGAAGGCAGATTATTATCTGAACGGCAATAGATTGGGAGAAGGGGAAGTTGAACGAGACCTGGGTGTCCTCGTGCACCAGTCGCTGAAGATAAGCATGCAGGTGCAGTAGGCGGTTAAGAAGGCAAATGGTATGTTGGCCTTCGTAGCGAGATGGTTCGAGTACAGGAACAAGGCTGTCTTGCTGCAGTTGTACAGGGCCTTGGTGAGACCACACCTTGAGTATTGTGTGCAGTTTTGGTCACCTTATCTGAGGAAAGATGTTCTTGCCATGGAGGGAGTGCAGCGAAGATTCACCAGACTGGTACCTGGGATGGCAGGAATGACGTATGAGGAGAGATTGGGTCGATTGGGCTTATACTCGCTGGAGTTTAGAAGACTGAGCGGGGATCTCATTGAAACTTATAAAATTCTAACAGGACTAGACAGACTAGATGCAGGAAGGATGTTCCCGATGGTCGGGGAGTCCAGAAGCAGGGGTCACAGTCTAAGGATAAGGGGTAAGCCATTTAGGACAGAGATGAGGAATTTCTTCACCCAGAGAGTGGTGAACCTGTGGAATTCTCTACCACAGAAGGCAGTGGAGGCCAATTCATTAAATATATTCAAGAAGGAGTTAGATATATTTCTTAAGGCTAAAGGGATCAAGGGATATGGGGAGAAGGCAGGGACAGGGTACTGAATTTGGCTGATCAGCCATGATCTCATTGAATGGCGGAGCAGGCTCGAGGGGCCGAATGGCCGACTCCTGCTCCAATCTTCTATGTTTCTGTCCTATGAATGTGCCTCCTTATTGTTGCTTCTGCATGCTAACTTCTGAAAGTAATTAGAAAGGCAAATGGAATTGCCTTTATTGTAAGGAGTATGGAGTATAAAAGTAGGGAAGTTTTGATGCAACTTTACAGGGCGCTGGCGAGACCACACCTGGAGTACTGCGTACAGTTCTGGTCTCCATATTTAAGGAAGGATATACTTGCATTGAATGCAGTGCAGAGAAATATAGAAAAATAGGAGCAGGAGTAGGCCATTTGGCCCTTCGAGCCTGCTCCGCCATTCAATATGATCATGGCTGTTCCTCTATCTCAATACCATATTCCCGCTCTCTCCCCATACCCCTTGATGCCTTTTGTGTCTAGAAATCTATCTATCTCCTTCTTAAATATATTCAGTGACTTGGCCTCCACAGCCTTCTGTGATAGAGAATTCCACAGGTTCACCACCCTCCGAGTGAAGAAATTTCTCCTCATCTCAGTCCTAAATGTCCTACCCTGTATCCTGAGACTGTGACCCCTCGTTCTAGAATCCCCAGCCAGGGGAAACATTCTCCTTGCATCCATTCTGTCTAGCCCTGTCAGAATTTTATACGTTTCAATGAGATCCCCTCTCATTCTTCTAAACTCTAGTGAATACAGGCCTAGTCGACCCAATCCCTCCTCATACGACAGTC
Source organism: Somniosus microcephalus (assembly GCF_052327205.1). Classification (NCBI taxonomy): domain Eukaryota; kingdom Metazoa; phylum Chordata; class Chondrichthyes; order Squaliformes; family Somniosidae; genus Somniosus; species Somniosus microcephalus. The sequence continues at coordinate 1,080,777 of NC_140993.1, forward strand.
CTGCCATCCCAGGAATCAGTCTGGTGAACCTTCGCTGCACTCCCTCTGTGGCAAGTATATCCTTTCTTAGGTAAGGAGACCAAAACTGCACACAGTACTCTAGGTGTGGTCTCACCAAGGCCCTGTATAACTGTAGTAAGACATCCTTGCTCCTGTACTCAAATCCTCTTGCAATGAAGGCCAACATACCATTTGCCTTCCTAACTGCTTGCTGCACCTGCATGTTTGCTTTCAGTGACTGGTGTACAAGGACACCCAGGTCCCTTTATACATCAACATTTCCCAATCTATCACCATTCAAATAATACTCTGCCTTTCTGTTTTTCCTACTGAAGTGGATAACTTCACATTTATCCACGTTATACTGCATCTGCCATAAATTTCCCACTCACTCAACTTGTCTAAATCGCCTTTGAAGCCTCTTTGCATCCTCCTCACAACTCACAAACCCACCTAGTTTCGTGTCATCAGCAAACTTGGAAATATTACATTTGGTTCCCTCATCCAAATCATTGATATATATTGTGAATAGCTGGGGCCCAAGCACTGATCCCAGCGGTACCCCACTAGTCACCGCCTGCCACCCTGAAAAAGACCCATTTATTCCTACTCTCTGTTTCCTGTCTGTCAACCAATTTTCAATCCATGCCAGTATATTACCCCCAATCCCATTGCCTTAATTTTGCACACGAACCTCTTTTTGGGTGGAGGTAAGGAATAATAAGGGGAAAAAAACACTAGTGGGCGTAGTCTATAGGCCTCCAAACAGTTGCAACTATGTTGGACGATGTATCAATCAGGAAATAGTTGAGGCTTGTAATAAGGGACCATCTATAATTATGGGGGATTTTAACTATCATATTAATTGGACAAATCAAATTGGCAGGGCTGCTTTGAGGATGAGTTCATTGAGTGTATTAGGGATGGGTTTCTTGAGCAGTATGTAACTGAACCGACCAGGGGGCAAGCAACCTTAGATCTGGTCCTGTGTAACGAGACGGGATTAATTAAAAATGTCCTAGTAAAGGATCCCCTTGGAATGAGTGACCATAACATGGTTGAATTCCATATTCAATTAGAGGGTGAGAAGGTTGGATCTCAAACAAACGTGCTAAGCTTGAATAAAGGAGACGATGAAGGTATGAGAGCGGAATTGAGTAGAGTGGATTGGGAAAATAGATTAAAGGGTAAGACGATTCATGATCAGTGGTGTACATTTAAGGAGTTATTTTACAACTTCCCCAAAAAATATATTCCACTGAGAAGAAAAGGGTGTAAAAGAAAAGACAGCCATCCGTGGCTAAGTAAAGAAATTAAGGATTGTATTCGACTAAAAACATGGGCATATAAGGTAGCCAAATCTAGTGGGAGGATAGAGGATTGGGAAAACTTTAAAAGACAGCAAAAAATAACAAAAGGATTGATTAAGAAAGGGAAGATAGATTATGAAAGTAAATTAGCAAAAAATATAAAAACAGATAGTAAGAGTTTTTATAGTTATATAAAAAGAAAAAGGGTGGCTAAAGTAAATGTTGGTCCCTTAGAGGATGAGACCGGGAAATTAATGGTGGGAAATATGGAGATGGCAAAAACACTGAATGAATATTTTGTATCAGTCTTTACAGTAGAAGACACTAAGAATATCCCAACACTGGACAAACAGGGGGCTATAGGGGGGGAGGAGCTAAACACAATCAAAATCACTAAGGAAGTGGTACTCGGTAAAATAATGGGACTCAAGGCGGATAAATCACCTGGACCTGATGGCTTACATCCTAGGGTCTTGAGGGAAGTGGCGGTAGGGATTATGGATGCATTGGTAATAATTTTCCAAAACTCCCTGGACTCAGCAAAGGTCCCGGCAGACTGGAAAACTGCTAATGTAACGCCCTTATTTAAAAAGGGTAGTAGACAGAAGGCTGGAAACTATAGACCGGTTAGCCTAACATCTGTGGTAGGTAAAATTTTGGAGTCCATTATTAAGGAGACAGTAACAGGACATTTGGATAATCATAATTTAATAGGACAAAGTCAGCATGGTTTTATGAAGGGGAATTCATGTTTCACAAATTTGCTGGAGTTCTTTGAGGAAGTAACATATAGGGTGGATAAAGGGGAACCAGTGGACGTAGTGTATTTAGACTTCCAAAAGGCATTTGACAAGGTGCCACACAAAAGATTATTGCTTAAGATAAAAAATCACGGGATTGGGGGTAATATTCTGGCATGGATAGAGGATTGGCTATCTAACAGAAGGCAGAGAGTTGGGATAAATGGTTCATTCTCAGAATGGCAATCAGTAACTAGTGGTGTTCCGCAGGGGTCGGTGCTGGGTCCCCAACTCTTTACAATCTATATTAACGATTTGGAGGAGGGGACCGAGTGTAACATATCAAAGTTTGCAGATGATACTAAGATGGGAGGGAAAGTAGTGAGTGAGGAGGACATAAAAAACCTGCAAGGGGACATAGACAGGCTAAATAAGTGGGCAGAGATTTGGCAGATGGAATACAATACTGGAAAGTGTGAGGTTATGCACTTTGGAAGGAAAAATCATAGAGCAAGCTATTCTCTTAATGGCAAGAAACTGGAAAGTACTGAAGTACAAAGGGATCTGGGGGTCCTGGTGCACGAAACTCAAAAGGTTAGTATGCAGGTGCAGCAAGTGATTAAGAAGGCCAATGGAATGTTGGCTTTCATTGCTAGGGGGATACAATATAAAAATAGTGAGGTATTGCTTCAGTTGTACAAGGTATTGGTGAGACCGCACCTGGAATACTGCGTACAGTTTTGGTGTCCATACTTAAGAAAATACATACTTGCTCTCGAGTCAGTACAAAGAAGGTTCACTCGGTTAATCCCGGGGAGGAGGGGATGGACATATGAGGAGAGGTTGAGTAGATTGGGACTCTACTCATTGGAGTACAGAAGAATGAGAGGCGATCTTATTGAAACATATAAGATTGTGAAAGGGTTGGATCGGGTGGATGCGGGGAGGATGTTCCCGATGGGTGAAACTCGAACTAGGGGGCATAGTCTTAGAATAAGGGGTTGCCCTTTCAAAACTGAGATGAGGAGGAACTACTTCACTGAGAGGGTGGTAGGTCCATGGAATATGCTGCCCCAAAAAGCTGTAGAAGCTACATCATTACATAAATTTAAAAACAGAAATAGACAGTTTCCTGGAAGTAAAGGGAATTAAGGGTTACGGGGAACGGGCAGGAATTTGGACATGAGTCTAGGTTCGGATCGGACATGGCCCTGTGGGTAGCGGAGCGGGCCCAGGGGCCGTCTAGCCTGATCCTGCTCCTATTTTGTGTGTCTAATTCTGTTAGATTCAGGAGATGCTTCTGTGATAGTAGATTGGCGGTTAGGATCAGATCAGCCATGATCTTATTAAATGGCGGAGCAGGCTCGAGGGGCCGATTGGCCTACTCCTGCTCCTATTTCTTATGTTCTTTTTACGTGGGACTTTATCAAAGGCCTTTTGAAAATCCAAATACCCCACATCCACCGGTTCTCCATTATCTATTCCACCAGTTACATCCTCAAAAAACTCCAGTAGGTTTGTCAAACACGATTTCCCTTTCATAAATCCGTGCTGACTTTGTCTAATCCCATTGATATTTTCTAAGTGTCCTATTATCACATCCTTTACAATAGACTCTTTAGCATTTTCCCTACTGCTGATGTTAGGCTAACCAACTTGTGCAGCAGCTGGGGCCTGAAAATCAGATTCACTGCCCCTGGTCTGGGAAAGGGGGACATGAGGCAACATTCTCCCTCTTACCCCTTTCTACACTCATTTTACAGGGTTTTAGAAGTGGAGCATTTACAGACAGGAAGCTCAGACCAAACATCACATCAGGATCAGACAGAGTCGCTCGATTCATCAGGACCTGAATATCATCAGCCTTTGCACATGGAAGGAGAGAGCAGCGATCGCAGCGCAGACAAATCGCACACGTGTTCCGTGTTTGGACTCGCCTTCAGCCGATCGCCTGACCTGGCGAGACACGTGGACCGTCACACCGGGGAGAAACCGGGTAAAGGTGGGGATGGTGGGAATGGATTCAGTTCCACGTCTACGTCAGAAGTTCATCCGCACAGTCACCCTGGTGACAGTCCGTTCACCTGCTCCGCGTTTGGGAAGGAATTCATTCGCACATCCCACCTGCTGAGACACCAGCTTGTCCACACTGATGAGAGACCGTTTCAATGTTCTGACTGTGGGAAGAGGTTTAAATGCTCCACGAATCTGATGACACACCAGCGGTCTCACACTGGAGAGAGACTGTTCATCTGCTCTGTGTGTGGGAAGGGTTTCACTGTGTCATCCAACCTGCTGCAATATGAGCGAGTTCACACTGGAGAGAGGCCTTTCTCCTGCTGTGAGTGTGGGAAACATTTCACTCAGTCATCCACCCTGCAGACACAGCAGCGAGTTCACACTGGGGCGAGGCCATTCACCTGCTCCGTGTGTGGGAAGCGATTCACACAGTTATTCGGCCTGCAGGCACACCACCAAGTTCACACTGATGAGAGGCCATTTAAATGTTCCGACTGTGGGAAGAGCTTTAAATACACTGGGGACCTGAAGCAACACCAGCTTGCTCACACTGATGAGAGGCTGTTTAAATGTTCCGACTGTGGGAAGAGCTTTAAAAGATCCGGGGACCTGAAGAAACACCAGCGAGTTCACACTGATGAGAGAGCATTTCAATGTTCCAACTGTGGGAAGAGTTTTAAATGCTCCGGGTCTCTGACCAGACACCAGCTTGTTCACACTGATGAGAGACCCTTTAAATGTTCTGACTGTGGGAAGAGCTTTATAAGCCCCAGGGTTCTGACCACACACCAGCGAGTTCACACTGGGGAGAGGCCGTTCACCTGCTCCGTGTGTGGAAAGGGATTCACTGATCCATACAACCTGCTGAAACACCAGCTTGTTCATACTGATGAGAGAGCATTTCAATGTTCTGACTGTGGGAAGAGCTTTAAATGCTCCGGGCATCTGAAGGAACACCAGCGAGTTCACACTGATGAGAGGCCGTTTAAATGTTCCGACTGTGGGAAGAGCTTTAAAAGCTCCGGGGACCTGAAGCAACACCAGTTTGTTCACACTGATGAGACACCCTTTAAATGTTCTGACTGTGGGAAGAGTTTTAAAAGCCCCGGGGCTCTGACCAGGCACCAGCGAGTTCACACCGGGGAGAGGCCATTTCCCTGCTCAGTGTGTGGAATGGGATTCACTCATTCATCAAACTTGCTGATACACCAGCTTGTTCACACTGATGAGAGACCCTTTAAATGTTCTGTCTGTCAAAAGAGCTTTAAATGCACCGGGGACCTGAAGCAACACCAGCTTGTTCACACTGATGAGAGACCGTTTACATGTTCTGACTGTGGGAAGAGCTTTAAACACTCCAATAAACTGCTGAGACACCAGCTTGTCCACACTGGGGAGGGACTGTTTACCTGCTCCATGTGTGGAAAGGGATTCACTGAGTCATCTACCTTGCTGGGACACCAGCTTGTTCACACTGATGAGAGACCGTTTACATGTTCTGACTGTGGGAAGAGCTTTAAACGCTCCAATGACCTGCTGAGACACCAGCGAGTTCACACTGTTCTATAGCGCAGGGCCCTGAGACAGCCGGGGTGACATGAACGTGGAATGGATGAATGTTTTATAAATTCCTGTACTATTGTTTAATCTTTCAATCTGTTGTGCTGAAGATTACCTTGATTTGACTGTTCATGTTATTTTTTTCCCTTATCACAGGCAATTGCCTATTAAAAGTCAACCATGTGCCCCCTTTTTAAAAGGGCACAACCAATAAAACCTGTAACATAACAAAAAAAAAGTTTAAAGGGAACTTAACAAATGAAATTTAAATTCTATTTTTGGTGGTGATGATGACCTCGAGCGCACCGGTGGACTGTTCATGTTATCACATAGAATAGGTCAACAAGTGAAGGCACAACGTCTGGGTGTGAATCTAATAATAACCTCACGGACCGTATAGGTGTGATACCCAGACGGGCTTGTGGTTATGGTCTGGTCACAGATGGACTAAATCCCCTTTACTCACCTCTACAACTGGTGATGGAGATTCACAATCTGCACAGGGTGGGGAAGGAACCTCGGAACAGGACGAGGCCATTCAGCCCCTCTAGCCTATTCTACCATTCAATCAGATCACGACTAATCCGTATCTCACTCCATTTACCCGCCTTGGTTCCATAATCCTCAATACCCATCCCCAACAAATTCTATCACTCTCCATTTTGATATTTTCAGTTGACCCCCAGCCTCAACAGCTTCTTGTGGGAGTGTGATCCAGATTTCCACTACCATGTGTGTGAAGAAGTGCTTCTTGACATCACCCCTGAACGGTCGAGCTCTAATTTTAAGGTTGTGCCTCCTTGTTCTAGAATCGCCCCCCACCCCCACCAGAGGAAATAGTTTCTCTCTCGACCCTATCAAATCCTTTAGTCATCTTAAACACCACAATTAGATCACCCCTTAATCTCCTATACTCGGGGGAATACCAGCCTCGTCTGTGCAACCTGTCCTCATAACTTAACCCTTTCAGCTCCAGTATCATTCTGGTGAATCTGTGCAGTGTCCCTCCAAGGCCAGTATATCCTTCCTGAGGGGCGGTGCCCAGAACGGAACAGGAGGGCAACAGAAAATGCTGGAAATACTCAGCAGGCCAGGCAGCATCCGTGGAGAGAGAAACAGAGTTAACGTTTCAGGTCTGGGACCCTTCATCAGAACTGGAAAAAGCTGGAGATGTAACAGATATTAAGCAGGTGCAGAGACAGTGGGGGAGGGGGGCGGTTAGGAGGGGAGGAAGGAATTCAAAGAATATCCTGTACTTTTGTAAGAGGCAGGAAAGATAAAGTGTTGCAAATGGGAGTGGCAAAAATCATACTGCATGAAAAATGGGGGCAGGGATAATGATCTGAAATTGTTGAACTCGATGTTGAGTCCGGCAGGCTGTAAAGTGCCCAATCGAAAGATGAGGTGCTGTTCCTCGAGCTTACGTTGAGCTTCATTGGAACAATGTAATAGGCCGAGGACAGAGAGATCAGTGTGGGAGTGAAGCGGTGAATTAAAGTGACAGGTGACAGAAAGCTCAGGGTCACCCTTACAGTCTGAACGGAGGTGTTCCGCAAAGCGGCCGTCTAATCTGCGTTTGGTCTCCCCAATGTAGAGGAGACCGCATCGTGAGCAGCGAATACAGTATATTAAATTGCAAGAAGTACAAGTAAATCGCTGTTTCACCTGGAATGGGTGTTTGGGCACTGGACAGTGGGAAGGGGGGAGGTAAAAGGGCATGTTTTGCATCTCCTGCGCTTGCACGGGAAGGTGCCAGGTGAAGGAGAAGGGCTGTTGGGAGTGATTGAGGAGTGCACCAGGGTGTCGCTGAGGGAGCGGCCCCTTCGGAATGCTGAAAGGGGAGGTGAGGGGAAGATGTGTTTGGTGGTGGGATCACGTTGGAGGTGGTGGAAATGACGGAGGATGATCCGTTGAATGTGGAGGCTGGTGGGGTGAAAGGTGAGGACAAGGGGAACCCTATCGTGGTTCTGGGAGGGAGGGGCAGGGGTGAGAGCAGAAGTGCGGGAAATAGAACGGACACTGTCAAGGGCCGTGTCAACCACTGTAGAGGGGAATCCTCGGTTGAGGAAAAAGGAAGACATGTCGGAAGCACTGGTATGGAAGGTCACATCATCAGAACAGACGCGGCAGAGACGGAGAAGCTGATTTTCAGCTCTCAGTTGCTGCACAGGTTGGTTGAAAGGATCAGCAGTAATGGCGGCTGCAATCCCCACAAGCCCCCGCGCTCCAGAAAGTGCTCCGGACGCTGCACTGAGTTGTGACTGACACCGCGCATGCACCCCATGGCCCCGCCCCTTCCTGCTCCACAGGTGCCCGGCCCGCACCGCGCATGCTCAGCACACACCCTGGGCCCCTGTCAATCATCCTCCCCCACGCTTGTGCACTGGGCCCCTGAGCACCAGGCTGCCGCGCGGGGCTTTCTTTGTAAAGTCGGTGTTGAAGAGCCGCAATCAGTGAGGGAAAGTGAGTTTTCCCCCAGATCCGATTGAGATCAGAGGAGGGGAGAGAATAAAGGGGAATCCAAACCTGAGAGTCCGCGGATCCGGGCCCCGAGCGGAGCTTCTTCAGTTTGGCGGAGCGCGCTCCAGGGACACGTGACCCGGGCCCAGGGCCTGATTGACGGGAGCTTCTGACCAATAGGGAGCGAGTGGGGCGGGCTGGAGGAGCGAGCCGGCGGCGGGTCCTCCAACCAATCGGGGAGCCTGAGGGGTGGGACTTGCGCCGGCTGATTGGGACAGAGGAGGCTGACGGGAGATTTAAATTAATTTAATTTCCCGCCTGCTCCAACCGCCCACCCTGCAATGTCACAACGTCACCGGCGTGCACTGACTGACACTGAGCTCTCCTCCAATGAGCGATGGGAGGCTGAGCCTGGAGGGCTGAACAAAGGGCTTTGGTCCTCCAACCAATCGCGGCGAAGGAGGAGGCGGGACCTGGAACCGGCTCATTGGACGGATCGGCCCGCTGCCATTTTGTAAAGGGGCCCGGTCAGAATCTGAGCCTGGGAAAGTTTATTTTTAATGTTCCTTTCACATTTTACAGCTCAAACTAATTTTGTTTTGCATAAGTTTTTTAAAAAGCAGTTCATTTTTAAATTGATGAAGCATAAACAAAAAGCCCTCTGGAGCAAATACATGTGAGTAAAAATATTTCTTCTCCCTGAATTAATTTTCTTAATATTAATTTTCAGCATTTTTAATTATTAATTTCAAGCACTTTAAGAGAAATATGGGAGTGGTGGGGGTTCTCTTAAAGTGACAGGAACTCTCTCTTTCTATGTGATTTTCATTAAAGGGACCCCGTCCCCGTGGATGACTGACTTCCTGCATCTAGTCTGTCCATTCCTATCAGAATTTTATAAGTTTCAATGAGATCACCTCTCATTCTTCTAAACTCCAGCGAGTACCAGTCCAATCGACCCAATCTCTCCTCTTATGTCATTCCTGTCATCCCAGCTATCAGCCTGGTGAATCTTCGCTGAACTCCTTCCATTGCAAGAACATCCCTCCTTAGATAAGGTGAGCAAAACTGCACACAATACTCAAGATGTGGTCTCACCAAGGCCCTGTACAACTGCAGCAAGACATCCTTGTTCCTGTACTCAAACCCTCTCGCTACGAAGGCCAACATACCATTTGCCTTCTTAACCACCTGCTGCACCTGCATGCTTACCTTCAGTGACTGGTGCACAAGGACGCCCAGGTCTCATTGCAGTTCACCTTCTTCCAATCTATTGCCATTTAGATAATAATCTGCCTTCCTGTTTTTGCCTCCAAAGTGGATAACCTCACATTTATCCACGTTATATTGCATCTGCCATGTATCTGCCATGTTTCTGCCCAATCACCCAACATGTCCAAATCATCCTGGAGTTTCTGGACATCCTCCTTACAGCACACACGCCCACCCAGCTTTGTGTCGTCTGCAAACTTGGAGATATTACATCTAGTTCCCTTGTCTAGGTCATTAATATATATTGTGAATAGCTGGGGTCCAAGGACCGGTCCCTGCGGTACCCCACTAGTCACTGCCTGCCATTTGGAAAAAGACCCGTTTATTCCAACTCTTTGCTTTCTGTCTGCCAACCAGTTCTCTATCCAAGTCAATACCTTGCTCCCAATCCCATTGGCCTTAACTTTACATGCTAATCTCTTATGCGGGACCTTATCAAAGGCCTTCTGAAAGTCCAGATACACCACATCCACTGGTTCTCCCTTATCTATTTTACCACTTACATCCTCAAAAAATTCCAGTAGATTAGTCAAGCACGATTTACCTTTTGTGAATCCATGTTGACTTTGTCCGATCCTGTCACTGTTTTCCAAGTGCTCTGCTATTACATCTTTTATAATGGACTCTAGCATTTTCCCCATTACCGATGTCAGGCTTACCAGTCTGTAATTCCCCGTTTTCTCTCTACCACCTTTTTTGAATATTGGGGTAACATTAGCTACCCTCCAATTCATGGGTACTGTTCCAGACTCCATCGAATGTTGGAAGATGATCAGCAATGCATCTACTGTTTCTAGGGCCACTTCCTTAAGTACCCTAGGATGTAGATTATCAGGCCCTGGGGATTTATCGGCCTTCAGTCCCATCAATTTCCCTAACACCATTTCCCTACAAATACTGATTCCTTTCAGTTCCACCTTTTCATCAGACAGCGTCTCCCGTTTTATATAATGTATATATATGTAAGAGACTGACATTTAAAGTAGGGCAAATCCCCTGCTCCGGTGAGTGTTTGGTGAGAAATCAGGTGCTATTTGCTCTCGCTCCCTCCCAATTTTCTACCAAGGGACAGAAAGCAGAGAGTAGTGGTGAACGGTTTCTTTTCAGACTGGAGGGAGGTAAACCGTGATGTTCCCCAGGGGTTGGTATTAGGACCAGTGTTCCCTCTAATTTTTTGAGGTGTGTGGCCCCTTTAACGGGCTGCACAGCCCATTCAAATTTCCGCGCATGCGCGTTTTTTCCATTTAAAGGGTGGTGAGTCGGCTGCGTGGGACCTCCAGACCGCTGCGTGGCCGCGCAACTTAACGTGAACATTGATTCAGACCACTGCTTTTTTTGATATATATTAATGACCTCGACTTGGGGATACAGGGCATAATTTCAAAATTTACAGATGACACGAAACTCAGAAATGTAGCAAACAATGAGGATAGTAACAGGCTTCAGGAGGATGTAGCCAGACTGGTGAAATGGGCAGAAACGTGGCAGATTAAATTTAATGTAGAGAAGTGTGAAGTGATTCATTTTGGTAGGAAGAATGAGGAGAGGCAATATAAACTAAATGGTCCAGTTTTAAAGAGGGTGCAGGAAGAGAGAGGCCTCGGGGGGTATGTACACAAATCTTAGAAGGTGGCAGGACAAGTTGAGAAGGCTGTTAAAAAGCAAACAGGATCCTTGACTTTATTAATAGAGGAATAGAGCACAAAAGCAAGCAAGTTATGCTAAGCCTTTATAAAACACTGGCTAGGCTTCCGCTGGGCACCACACTTTAGGAAGGATGTCAAGGCCTTAGAGAGGGTGCAGAAGAAATTTACGAGAATGGGACCAGGGATGAGGGACTTCAGTTACATGGAGAGATGGGAGAAGCTGGGGTTGTTCTCCTTGGAGCAGAGAAGATTAAGAGGAGATTTGATAGAGTTGTTCAAAATCAGGATGGATTTTGAGAGAGTAAATAAGGAGAAACCGTTTCCAATGGCTGAAGGGACAGAAACCAGATTTAAGGCGATTGGCAAAAGAACCAGAGGTGACAAGAGGAAACCGATTTTTACACCAAGTTGTTGTGATCTGGAATGCGCTGCCTGAAAGGGCGGTGGAAGCAGATTCAATATTATAATTCAAAAGAGATTGAGATAAATACTTGAAGTGAAAACATTTATAGGGCTTTGGGGAAAGAGCAGGAGGAGTGGGATTAATTGGATCGCTCTTTCAAAGAGCCGGCACAGGCACGATGGGCCGAATGGCCTCCTTCTGTACTGTATCATTCTATGATGCTATTCTACACAGACAGACACAGATACTCACTAAAATACAGACAGACACACACATTTTTTCTGCATGAACTTTTATTATAATTTCGAAGACTTTAAGAAAAAGGTGGGAGTGGTGGGCGGAGGGCTCTTAAAGGGACAGGGACTCTCCTTTTCAATGTGATTTTCATTAAAGGGACCGAGTCACTCCTTGCCTGTGGAGGGCCAATTTTAAAAGGACAGCGTCTCGAAATCAGGTGCTGTCTGCATGTGAACCACTGCCTCCCAATTTCCTGCCAAGCGATCCCTGCAGGCACCACTCCGCTCCAGGAGTGGCTCCTAGAATCATACAGCACAGAAGGAGGCCATTCAGCCCATCGTGCCTGTGCCGGCTCTTTCAACGAGCTCTCCATTTAGTCCCACTCCCCTGCTCTGTCCCCACAGCCCTGCAAAATTTTTCCCCTTCAAGTATTTATCCAATTCCCCACTGAACGTTATTATTGACTCTGCTTCCACCGCCCTTTCAGGCAGCGCATTCCAGATCACAACAACTCGCTGCGTAAATAAAATTCTCCTCACCTTGCCTCTGGTTCTTTTGTCAATGACCTTATATCTGTGTCCTCTGGTTACCGACCCTCCTGCCACTGGAAACAGTTTCTCCTTATAAGCTACAGCTAGACAAAGCCCTGGTTAGACCCCAGAGAGTGATAGAGTCATGATGGCACAGATGGAGGCCAGTCAGCCCATCGAGTCTGTGCCAGCTCTCTGCAGAGCATACAGTCAGTCCCATTCCCCCGCTCTCTCCCCGTAGCCCTGCAAGTTTATTTCCCTCAAGTGCCTATCCAGTCTCCCCTTGAAAACATTGTGTGTGTCTCCGCTTCCACTACTTCCGTCCGCAGCGAGTTCCAGGTCCTCACCACTCGCTGCGTAAAAAAGTTTTTCCTCACATCCCCCCTGTATCTCTTGCCCAAAACCTTAAATCTGTGTCCCCTAGTCCTTGTCCCATCAACTAGTGGGAACAGCCTTTCCCCGTCTAGCCTATCCAAACCGTCATAATCTTGTACACCTCTATCAAATCACCCCTCAACCTCCTTTGCTCTAATGAAAACAAATCCAGCTTCTCCAACCTGTCTTTGTAACTAAGATCCCCCATCCCCAGAACCATTCTGGTAAATCTCCTCTGCACCCTCTCAAGGGCCTTCACATCCTTCCTAAAGTGTGGTGACCAGAACTGGATGCAATACTCCAGTTGTGGCCTAAGCAGTTCTTTATAAAGGTTCAGCATAACTTCTCTACTTTTGTACTCAATACCTCTATTTATGAAGCCCAAGATCCCATATGCTTTGCTAACCACTCTCTCAATATGTCCCGCCACCTTCAGGGACCTATGCACATTAACTCCCAGGTCCCTCTGTCCCTGCACACTCTTTAAAACTGTGCCATTAAGTGTATATTGCCTCTCCCTGTTCCTTCCGCCAAAATGCATCACCTCACACTTCTCTGTATTAAATTCCATCTGCCACTTGTCAATTCTGCTAGCATTTCTATGTCCTGTTGTAGGCGATTGGTATCATCCTCACTGTTTGCCACACCCCCAAGTTTGGTGTCATCGGCAAATTTAGAAATTCTATTCTGTATTCCAAGATCCAGGTCATTTATATACATATCAAAAAAAAGCAGTGGCCCCAGCACTGACCCTTGGGGAACACCACTGTCTACCATCCTCCAGTCTGAAAAACAGCCATTTACCACAACTCACTGTTTTCTGTCCTTAAGCCAATTCCTTATCCAAGCTGCCACAGACACACCTATTCCATGAGTCTCAATTTTGTTAACCAGCCTTCTATGTGGTACTTTGTCAAACGCCATCCTAAAATCCATGTAGACAACATCCATTGCATTTCCTTCATCAATCCTCTCTGTTACTTCATCAAAAAATTCAATTACATTAGTCTGTCACTTTAATTCTCCTCTACATTGGGGAGACCAAACGCAGATTGGGTGACCGCTTTGCAGATCACCTCGGTTCAGTCCGTAAGGGTGACCCCGAGCTTCTGGTCGCCTGTCACTAATTCTCCGCTCCACTCCCACTCTGACCTCACCGTCCTCGGCCTCTTGCACTGCTCCAATGAAGCTCAACGTAAGCTCGAGGAACAGCACCTCCTCTTTCGATTAGGCACTTTACAGCCTTCTGGACTCAACATCGAGTTCAACAATTTCAGGCCATAACCTCGGCCCCGATCTTTTAAAAAAAAAATTCTCTCTCTCACATGGCAGCTGCCATTTCCGTTTACACTTCATCTAGTGTCATCTTTTGTTTCTTAACTTGTCCCATTAAGGAAGTGATAGCAGGGCATTTAGAAAATCATAATATAGTCAAGCAGAGTCAGCCTGGTTTTATGAAAGGGAAATCATGTTTGACAAATTTGCTGGAGTTCTTTGAGGATGTAACAAGCAGGGTGGATAAAGGGGAACCAGTAGATGTAGTGTATTTGGATTTCCAGAAGGCATTCGATAAGGTGCCACATAAAAGGTTACTGCACAAGATAAGAGCTCACGGAGTTGGGGGTAATATATTAGCATGGATAGAGGATTGGCTAACTAACCAAAAACAGAGTTTTGGGAAAAATGGGTGATATACCTATCAATTCATCCAATGAAAAGCGACGAGTTAAGAAAGTAACTATAGGTTTTTATTGGCTAAATAACAGAGCCCACCCTCGTGGGTGATCGGATCCAACAAGGAGGAATACCAGCCAGTCGACCACCTTTATACCTGGGCAGGTAGGTGGAGCCATGGGCGGAGTTAGCAGTGGTCAGCCCAGGTATAACAGTGTGACAAGAGGCGACCTCGTATAGTGATACAACAGTGTGAACAGTGATAACGATATAACAGTGATAACTATAGTGTAACGATAGTGAACGATAAAAGTGGTTTACCACATTCACCCCTTGTTTAGATTTGAGTCCGGCGGGGTGAAGTGTACTACCAGTTCTGGTAAGTCAGTCTGTCCGGAGGCCTCGTAAGCCTTTCTGATCGACGCAGCGGCGGTGTTGCATTCTCCGGTGTTGATGCTGGTGTCTGCATGGTCGGCGAAGGCTCGTGGGGTTCCGGCATGCCGTCTACCTGAGCTGGAATTGGGGGGGCTGGTGGGGGGGGTAAAGGTGGTGTCTCCGGAATGCCCGAGGGTGCGAGGTCTCGCAAGGAGACTGTGTCCTCCCGCCCGTCCGGGTAAGCCACATAGGCGTACTGGGGGTTGGCGTGCAGGAGGTTCACCTTCTCGACCAGGGGGTCCGTTTTATGGGTCCTCACGTGCTTTCGCAGCAGGACGGGCCCCGGGGAGGTCAGCCAGGTTGGTAGTGTGGTTCCCGTAGTCGACTTCCTGGGGAAAACAAACATTCGTTCATGGGGGGTGGCGTTAATGGCAGTGCAAAGTAGTGACCGGATGGAGTGCAGGGCTGCCGGGAGGACTTCCTGCCAGTGGGAGGTTGGGAGGCCCTTAGACTTTAAGGCTAAGAGGACGGCCTTCCATACCGTCGCGTTCTCTCTTTCTACCTGGCCGTTCCCTCGGGGGTTGTAGCTGGTGGTCCTGCTTGCAGCAATACCTCTCGCTAGTAGGAACTGACGGAGTTCCTCGCTGATGAAGGAGGAGCCCCGGTCACTATGTATATAGTTTGGGAACCCGAACAAGGCGATGAGGTCATTCAGGCATTTGATGACCGTGGTACTGGTCATGTCTGGGCAGGGGAAGGCAAAGGGGAAACGGGAGTACTCATCAACGATGTTGAGGAAGTACACATTACGGTCAGAGGACGGGAGGGGCCCCTTAAAGTCGATGCTCAGGCGCTCGAAGGGGCGGGTGGCCTTGATCAGGCTTGCTCTGTCCGGCCTAAAGAAGTGCGGTTTGCACTCGGCACAGGTCTGGCAGTTCCTGGTCACGGTCCTGACCTCCTCGATGGAGTATGGCAGGTTGCGGGCCTTAATGAAGTGGCAAAGTCTGGTGACCCCGGGGTGGCAGAGGTCGTTGTGGAGGGGCTGAAGTCTATCACTTTGCGCGCTGGCGCATGTAATTCGTGACAGAGCATCAGGGGGATCGTTCAGCTTACCTGGCCGGTACAAGATATCATAATCATAGGTGGATAGTTCGATTCTCCACCTCAATATCTTGTCATTCTTGATTTTGCCCCTCAGCTTGTTATTAAACATAAAAGCGACCGAACACTGGTCGGTGAGGAGGGTAAATCGTTTGCCTGCCAGGTAATGCCTCCAGCGTCGTACCGCCTCCACAATCGCTTGGGCCTCCTTCTCGACCGATGAGTGTCAGATCTCAGGGCCCTGTAGGGTCCTTGAGAAGAAGGCCACTGGTCTCCCCTCCTGGTTAAGGGTGGCGGCTAGGGCGAAGTCGGATGCATCGCTCTCCACTTGGAAGGGGATGGACTCGTCCACTGCGTGCATTGTGGCCTTGGCGATGTCTCCCTTAATGAGGGAGAAGGCTGTGCACGCTTCCTCCGTAAGGGGGAAGGATGAGGACTTCATGAGGGGTCTGGCTTTGTCTGCATAATTGGGCACCCATTGGGCATAGTAGGCGAAGAGCCCCAGGGTTCTCTTCAGAGCCTTTGGACAGTGGGGGAGGGGTAGCTCCATGAGGGGACGCATTCTTTCGGGGTCGGGGCCGATGACTCCGTTCTCTACTACACAGCCGAGGATGGCAAGGCGCGAGCTGTTAAACACACATTTCTCCTTATTGTAGGTGAGGTTCAGCCATTGGGCCGTACGGAGGAATCTCTCCAGATTAACGTCATGGTCCTGCCGGTCGCGGCTGCAGATGGTGACGTTATCTAGGTAGGGGAACGTGGCATGCAGCCAGTTCTGGTCAACCATCCGGTCCATCTCCCTTTGGAAGACCGACACCCCGTTGGTGACGCCGAAGGGAACCCTAAGGAAGTGGTAGAGGCGGCCGTTCGCCTTGAAGGCTGTATACTGGCGGTCCTCAGGGCGGATAGGGAGTTGGTGATAGGCCGACTTATGGTCGATGGTGGAGAATACCCGGTACTGCGCAATCTGATTGACCATATCAGATATGCAGGGAAGGGGGTATGCGTCCAGCTGGGTGTACCTGTTTATGGTCTGGCTGTAGTCGATGACCAGGCGGTTTTTATTGCCGGTCCTAACGACCACGACCTGGGCACGCCAGGGGCTGGTGCTCCCCTCGATGATGCCCTCCTTCAGGAGACGCTGCACCTCAGAGCTAATGAAAGCTCTGTCCCCGGCGCTGTACCGTCTGCTCTTGGTAGCGACGGGTTTGCAGTCGGGGGTGAGGTTAGCGAACAGGGAAGGTGGCGGGACCTTGAGGGTGGATAGGCCGCAGGTGTTACGCGGTGGGCGGTTTAAAATCTGCTGGTTGTCGACTGTGAGTGGGGGGAGGGGTCCGCCGTATGCTAGCGTGACGCTTTGGAGGTGGGATTGGAAGTCTAGGCCTAGTAGGACGGCAGCGCATAGCTGGGGCAGGACGAGGAGTTTAAAATGTTTATACTCCGTACACTTAACCAACAGGGTCACAACACAGTAGCCGCTGATGTCTGTGGCGTGTGACCTCAATGCCATCGAGATCCGGTTGCGCGTTGGCAGGACAGGGAGGGAGTAGTGGCTCACCGTGTCTGGGTGGATGAAGCTCTCCGTGCTCCCGCTGTCGAACAGGCAGGTCGTGGCATGGCCGTTTACTTTGATGTCCATCATCGACTTGGACAGGCGATGCGGGCGAGCCTGGTCCAGTGTGACGGAGGCTAGTGTATAGCTGAGTGAGTTGTTGTAGTCTGCGGTTGAGGCGGTAGTTGGGTCTAGAGGCACGGTGGCGGTCGGGCGTGGTGGGTAAAATGGCGTCTCCCACGAGGTTGGACAAAATGGCGGAGAAGATGGCTGCCCCCATAACTCACATGAGGCACTGCTGGTGTCGGTTGCCTGTATCAAAGATGGCCGCCCCCATGACTCACATGTGGGGATGCTGGCCTCTGTTGCCTTGAAGGAAGATGGCCGCCCCCACAGCTCGCATGAGGCACTGCTGGCCTCTGATGATCCACCTCTGCAGGCCTTAGCGAAGTGGCCTTTCTTCCTGCAGTTTGAGCAGGTAGAGTTCCTGGTTGGGCAGCGCGACCTCGGGTGTTTCGCCTGGCCGCAGAAGAAGCAGCCGGCGGCCCGATCGCGGGGGTCCGATGTCGGAGCCGGTACTGGGGGTGGCGGTCTCGATTGGGTCCGGGACGCCGACGCTGAGGTAGGTCCCGGGGGGGTTGCTGCGGGGGGTATCGCGGTCGGGGTCGGTCTTCTCTCGATGATGCCCTCCTTCAGGAGACGCTGCACCTCAGAGCTAATGAAAGCTCTGTCCCCGGCGCTGTACCGCCTGCTCTTGGTCGCGACGGGTTTGCAGTCGGGGGTGAGGTTAGCGAACAGGGAAGGTGGCGGGACCTTGAGGGTGGATAGGCCGCAGGTGTTACGCGGTGGACGGTTTAAAATCTGTTGGTTGTCGACTGTGAGTGGGGGGAGGGGTCCGCCGTATGCTAGCATGACGCTTTGGAGGTGGGATTGGAAGTCTAGCCCTAGTAGGACGGCGACGCATAGCTGGGGGAGGACGAGGAGTTTAAAATTTTTATACTCCGTACCCTTAACCGATAGGGTCACAACACAGTAGCCGCTGATGTCTGTGGCGTGGGATCTCGATGCCATCGAGATCCGGTTGCGCGTTGGCAGGTCAGGGAGGGAGTAGTGGCTCACCGTGTCTGGGTGGATGAAACTCTCCGTGCTTCCGCTGTCGAACAGGCAGGTCGTGGCGTGGCCGTTTACTCTGATGTCCATCATTGACTTGGACAGGTGATGCGGGCGGGCTTGGTCCAGTGAGATGGAGGCTAGTGTATAGCTGAGCGAGTCGTTGTAGTCTGCGGGTGAGGCGGTAGTCGGGTCTAGAGGCACTGCTGGTGTCGGTTGCCTGTATCAAAGATGGCCGCCCCATGACTCACATGAGGGGATGCTGGCCTCTGTTGCCTTGAAGGAAGATGGCCGCCCCCACAGCTCGCATGAGGCACTGCTGGCCTCTGATGATCCACCTCTGCAGGCCTTAGCGAAGTGGCCTTTCTTCATACAGTTTGAGCAGGTAGAGTTCCTGGCTGGGCAGCGCGACCTCGGGTGTTTCGCCTGGCCACAGAAGAAGCAGCCGGCGGCCCGATCGCGGGGGTCCGATGTCAGAGCCGGTACCGGGGGTGGCGGTCTCGGTCGGGTCCGGGACGCCGACGCTGAGGTAGGTCCCAGGGGGGTTGCTGCGGGGGGTATCGCGGTCGGGGTCGGTCCCAAGTCCCAGAGTCGCGAGTTACAGTACCTTGAGTATGCCTTGAGGTCCCGATGGGCCACCTCTAGAGAGAGAGCGAGGGCTGCAGCTTTGTCCAGGTCGCGGTCCCTTGCTTCCAGTAGTCTTTGCCGTGAGTAGTCAGACTGCAGGCCTTTCACGAAGGCATCGCGGACATTGTCTTCAGTATTTTCTGCCGCCGTTACCGCTTTAAAGTTACAGTCTCTGCCGAGTGCTTGTAGCACCCGTAAAAATTCCTCCACGGGCTCTCCTGGCTGTTGTGGGCGGGATCTTAGGAGTTGTCTGGCATACATGGAATTTACCAGGGTTTGGTACTGTCTTTTCAGCCGGTTGATGGCGTCCTCGTATGTTTTGAGGTCCCGGATGAGTGCGAATACTTTAGGGCTCACTTGGGCGTTCAGAACTCTTAGCATGGATTTCTGAGGCACGCCGGATTCTCCCAGGTAGGCTTCGAAGCAGCTCAGCCAGTGTTCAAAGTCGAGGGCTGAGTTTGCTGCCTGTGGATTTAGGTCCAGGTACGGTGGTCTGAGGGCTCGCAGCCAGGCAGGCTGCTGTGGCTGTTGTAGCTGGGCGTCTGGCTGGTCGCTTGGCTGGTCGTTTGACTGCTCAAGTGTCGACATTTTAAAATTTAGCCAATAAAATTGATATACCTATCAATTCATCCAATGAAAAGCGACGAGTTAAGAAAGTAACTATAGGTTTTTATTGGCTAAATAACAGAGCCCACCCTCATGGGTGATCGGATCCAACAAGGAGGAATACCAGCCAGTCGACCACCTTTATACCTGGGCAGGTAGGTGGAGCCATGGGCGGAGTCAGCAGTGGTCAGCCCAGGTATAACAGCGTGACAAGAGGCGACCTCGTATAGTGATACAACAGTGTGAACAGTGATAACGATATAACAGTGATAACTATAGTGAACGATAAAAGTGGTTTACCACATTGGGTCATTTTCAGGTTGATAAACTGTAACTAGTGTGGTGCCACAGGGATCAGTGCTGGGGCCTCAACTATTTACAATCTACATTAATGACTTGGATGAAGGGACCGAGTGTACTGTAGCCAATTTTACTGATGATACAAAGATAGGTGGGAAAGTAAGTTGTGAGGAGGACACAGAGTCTGCAAAGGGATATAGATAGGCTAAGTGAGTGGGCAAAAATTTGGCAGATGGAGTATAATGTGGGAATATGTGAGGTTATCCACTTTGGTAGGAAGAATAGGAAAGTAAAATATTATTTAAATGCAGAGAGACTACAGAATGCTGCGGTACAGAGGGATCTGGGGGTCCTCGTACATGAAACACAAAAAGTTAGCATGCAGGTACAGCAAGTAATTAGGAAGGCAAATGGAATGTTGGCCTTTATTGCAAGGGGGATGGAGTATAAAAGTAGGGAAGTCTTGCTACAACTGTACAGGGCATCGGTGAGACCACACCTGGAGTACTGCGTACAGTTTTGGTCTCCTTATTTAAGGAGGGATATACTTGCATTGGAGGCAGTTCAGAGAAGGTTCACTAGGTTGATTCTGGAGATGAAGGGGTTGACTTATGAGGAAAGGTTGGGCCTATACTCATTGGAGTTTAGAAGAATGAGAGGTGATCTTACTGAAACATATAAGATTCTGAGGGGGCTTGACAGGGTAGATGCTGAGAGGATGTTTCCCCTCGTGGGGGAATCTAGAACGTGGGGGCATAGTTTCAGAATAAGGGGACGCCCATTTAAGATGGAGATGAGGAGGAATTTCTTCTCAGAGTGTCGTGCATCTTTGGAATTCTCTACCCCAGAGAGCTGTGGAGGCGGAGTCATTGAATATATTCAAGGCGGAGATAGACAGATGTTTGAACTACAGTGGAGTCGAGGGTCATGGGGAACAGGCAGAAAAGTGGAGTTTCAGCCATGATCTTATTGAATGGCGGAGCAGGCTCGAGGAGCTGAATGGCTGACTCCTGCTCCTATTCCTTATGTTCTTATTCTTATGATTTACAGACAGGAAACTCAAACCAAACTTCATATCAAGATCTGAGTCACGCGATTCATCAGGACCTGAAGTTCATCGGCCTTTGAGTGTGGAAGGAGAAATGTTTGTTCTGTCTGTGGGAAAAGATTTCAAACATCAGTGTGACTGGAAAAGCACCGACACACACACACCCGAGTGAATGTTCCAGTGCACTGACTGTGGAAAGATGTTTAACCAGTTACACAGCCTGAAAAAACATCGCACCATTCACAGCGGGGAGAAACCGTACACGTGTTCTGTGTGTTGACGACGCTTCAATTGATCGTCCAACCTGGAGAAACGCAAGGACACCCGCACCACAGAGAAACGGTGGAAATATGGGGACTGTGGGAAGGGATTCGAGGCCGTTCACCTGCTCTGAGTGTGGGAAGGGATTTACTCTGTTGTCCAGACTCCACTTACACCAGCGAGTTCACACTGGGGAGAGACCTTTTAAATGCTGTGACTGTGGAAACTGCTTTAAAATCTCTGCCGATCTAATTAAACACCAGCTTGTTCACACTGACGAGAGACCGTTCAGTTGCACTCACTGCGAGAAGAGCTTCAGGCAGTCGTCTCACCTCATTCAACATCAGCGAGTTCACACTGGGGAGAGGCCGTTCACCTGCTCCGTTTGTGAGAAGGGATTCAGTCGACCATCTCACCTGCTGAGACACCAGCAAGTTCACAAGTGACTGGAGGGGTTTGATTCTGACGTTAACCACATCCTTTGTTTGTTTGTGCTGATGTTAATAACCCCGATAACTAGGCTGGAGTTTAAGTTTCTGGATATCTGTCGAACCAGTTTTGGTGTAAACACACCCTATGTTGTGTTCTTTATTTCTGTAAGATAGGAGGAGATGAATTGATGTCCTTTCTCATTCCAGATTATTTCAGTTCTTAAACCTTCAGTTACTCTCATGGACAAGTCCCAGATCCCCATACCTTCCAGAGTGCCTCTCCTAGCCTTGGGATCCAGGGAAGGTGTCTGTACAAGTACTTCCAGAAGGCATTTGATAAAGTCCCACACAAGAGACTGTTATCTAAGGTAGAAGCCCACGGAAATGAGGGCAGATTATTGACCTGGTTAGGAAATTGACTGAGCGGCAGGAGACGGAGAGTAGGGATAATGGGCCGGTACTCCAATTGGCGGGATGTGACTAGTGGTGTCCTGCAGGGATCTGTGTTGGGGCCTCAACTCTTCACTGTATTTATTAATGACTTAGATGATGGCAGAGAAAGTCATCTATCCAAATTGGCCGATGACACAAAGATAGGCAGCATTGTAGGCAGTTTGGATGAAAGCATAAAATTACAAAGGGATATCGACAGATTCAGTGATTGGCAAATGGATTTCAATGTAGGCAAATGTGAGGTCATCCACTTTGGACCTAAACAGGATCGAACAGGGTCCTTTCTAAATGGTGAAAAGCTAAAAACAGTGGAGGTCCAAAGAGACTTGGGGGGGGGGGGTCGAGGTACATCGATCATTAAAATGTCATGAACAGGTACAGAGAATAATCATAAAGGCTAATGGAATGCTGGCCTTTCTATCTGGAGGATTAGAATAGAAGGGAGGAGAAGTTATGCTGCAGCTACACAGAACCCTGGTGAGACCACACCTGGAGCACTGTGAGCAGTTCTGGGCACCACACCTGTCACTTTAATTCTCCGCTCCACTCCCTCTCTGTCCTTGGCCTCTTACACTGTTCCAATGAAGCTCACCGTAAGCTCGAGGAACAGCACCTCATCTTTCGATCAGGCACTTTACAGCCTTCTGGGCTCAACATCGAGTTCAACAATTTCAGACCATAACCTCGGCCCCGATCTGTTCAGACGGCAGCTGTTGATGATTCTGCCGTTCCCATTTGCAGCATTTCCCCGCTCCTGCCTCCCACCCTATCACAGACCCTCCCTTTTGTCCTTTCCTCCCCTTTACCGGCCTCTGCACCTGCTTCAAATCTGTTACATCTCCAACTTTTTCCAGTTCTGACCAAGGGTCACAGACCTGAAATGTTAACTCTGTTTCTCTCTCTCCACAGATGCTGCCTGACCTGCTGAGTGTTTCCACCATTTTCTGTTTTTAATTCCTTGTGATTACAGTTTGAACAGCGTCAGATCAATAATGTAAACAAGTTAAAATATAAATATTCCCAGTGTAGCTGCTGTTTGTTGGGACAGACCCGGGGAGAAGAGAGATCTGAATCCACCATTATCTCTGATCTCGGGATCGGTAACTATACTCTGTCTGTATTTACATAAGAACATAAGAAATAGGAGCAGGAGGAGGCCAATCGGCCCCTCGAGCCTGCTCCACCATTCAATAAGATCATGGCTGATCTGATCCTAACCTCAAATCTTCTATCACTCTGCATCCACCCAAACCCATGTGATCTCCCGGGAGAGGCGAAAAACCAGATAAAGACCCAATGGCCAATTTGGGAGAAAAAAATCTGGGAAATTCCTCTCCGACCCATCTAGGCGATCGAAATTCTTCCAGGAGATCACTCTGTCCCTATATTTTCTACAGTACTTACCTTCTGTAAAGGCGATCTCCACCCCAGCCAGGAACAGGAATAAAACCATCTCCTGAAATCTAACACAGAATTAGAACACAGTAGGAGCAGAACAAGGCTACGCGGCCCCTGGGCCCACTCCACTACCCACAGGGCCATGACCATTCCTAACCTAGACTCATGTCCAATTTCCTGCCCGCTCCCCGCAACCCTTAATTCCCTTTACTTCTAGGAAACTATCTATTTCTGTTTTAAATTTATTTAATGATGTAGCTTCCACAGCATTCTGGGGCAGCAAATTCCACAAACCTACCACCCTCTGAGTGAAGAAGTTTCTCCTCATCTCAGTTTTGAATGAGCAGCCCCTTATTTTAAGATTATGCCCCCTAGTTCTAGTTTCACCCATCATTGGGAACATCCTCACCGCATCCACCCGATCAAGCCCCTTCACAATCTTATATGTTTCAATAAGATCGCCTCTCATTCTTCTGAACTCCAATGAGTAGAGTCCCAATCTACTCAACCTTTCCTCATATGACCACCCCCTCATCCCCGGGATTAACCGAGTGAACCTTCTTTGTACTGACTCGAGAGCAAGTATGTCTTTTCTTTAGTATGGACACCAAAACTGTATGCAGTATTCCAGGTGCGGCCTCACCAATACCTTGTACAACTGCAGCAATACCTCCCTGTTTTTATATTCCATCCCCCTAGCAATAAAAGCCAACATTCCATTGGCCTTCTTAATCACTTGCTGCACCTGCATACTAACTTTTTGAGTTTCGTGCACCAGGACCCCCAGATCCCTTTGTACTACAGTACTTTCCAGTTTCTTGCCATTAAGATAATAACTTGCTCTATGATTTTTCCTGCCAAAGTGCATAACCTCACACTTTCCAGTATTGTATACCATCTGCCAAATCTCTGCCCACTTACTTAGCCTGTCTATGTCCCTTTGCAGGTTTTTTATGTCCTCCTCACTCACTACTTTCCGTCCCATCTTTGTATCATCTGCAAACTTTGATATGTTACACTCGGTCCCCTCCTCCAAATCGTTAATATAGATTGTAAAGAGTTGGGGACCCAGCACTGACCCCTGCGGAACACCACTAGTTACTGGTTGCCAATCTGAGAATGAACCATTTATCCCAACTCTCTGCTTTCTGCTAGAGAGCCAATCCTCCACCCACGCCAGAATATTACCCCCAATCCTGTGATTTTTTATCTTGAGCAATAATCTTTTGGGTGGCACCTTGTCAAATGCCTTTTGGAAGTCTAAATACACTACGTCCACTGGTTCCCCTTTATCTACCCTGTATGTTACTTCCTCAAAAAACTCAAGCAAATTTGTCAAACATGACTTCCCCTTCATGAAACCATGCTGAGTTTCTCCTATTAAATTATGTTTATCCAAATGTCCCGTTACTGTCTCCTTAATAATGAACTCTAACATTTTACCAACCACAGATGTTAGGCTAACAGGTCTATAGTTTCCAGCCTTCTGCCTACTACCCTTTTTAAATAAGGGTGTTACATTAGCAGTTTTCCAATCTGCCGGGACCTTTGCTGAGTCCAGTGAGTTTTGGAAAATTATTACCAATGCATCTACAATCCCTACCGCTACTTCCCTCAAGACCCTAGGATGCAAGCCATCAGGTCCAGGGGATTTATCCACCTTGAGTCCCATTATTTTACCAAGTACCACTTCCTTAGTGATTTTAATCATATTTAGTTCCTCCCCCCCTGGAGCCCCCTGTTTGTCCAGTGTTGGGATATTCTTAGTGTCCTCTACTGTAAAGACTGATACAAAATAATTGTTCAGTGTTTTTGCCATCTCCATGTTTCCCACCATTAATTTCCCGGTCTCATCCTCTAAGGGACCAACATTTACTTTAGCCACCCTTTTTCTTTTTATATAACTATAGAAACTTTTACTGTCTGTTTTTATATTTTTTGCTAATTTACTTTCATAATCTATCTTCCCTTTTCTTAATTAATTTTTGCAGTGCTGTTAATAAAGTCAATAAAAGACAATCTGTTGTTGTGAGCCTGATTATCTGGTGTCTGAAACTACAAGATTCAATTTTCAGAGTCAACAAGGTGAACAAGTAAACACATCACGGCCCAATCCTCCAGCTCTATGTTCACAGGAGAAAGTCTCTTACCGAACTCCTCGAGTGGACAGAGTTAAGAAAGACCCCAACTCCAAGAACCCATCGAATCATTTGTGAATACCTTTCAAATCCTCACATCTGCCAACTGTCAGTTTGCTTTCCATTGAAGTCAATGAAAGATGAGATACTTGGTGCAGAGTAGGGGTGAAAGAGGAGTTGGGGTGAGGGGTGTTGGAGAGTAGGGGTGAAAGAGGAGTTGGAGTGAGGGGGTTGGAGAGTAGGGGTGAAAGAGGAGTTGGGGTGAGGAGGGTTGGAGAGTAGGGGTGAAAGAGGAGTTGGGGTGAGGAGGGTTGGAGAGTAGGGGTGAAAGAGGAGTTGGGGTGAGGAGGGTTGGAGAGCAGGGGTGTAAGAGGAGTTGGAGTGAGGAGGGTTGGAGAGTAGGGGTGAAAGAGGAGTTGGGGTGAGGGGTGTTGGAGAGTAGGGGTGAAAGAGGAGTTGGAGTGAGGAGGGTTGGAGAGTAGGGGTGAAAGAGGAGTTGGGGTGAGGAGGGTTGGAGAGTAGGGGTGAAAGAGGAGTTGGGGTGAGGAGGGTTGGAAAGTAGGGGTGAAAGAGGAGTTGGGGTGAGGAGGGTTGGAGAGCAGGGGTGTAAGAGGAGTTGGGGTGAGGGGTGTTGGAGAGCAGGGGTGAAAGAGGAGTTGGGGTGAGGGGGGTTGGAGAGTAGGGGTGAAAGAAGAGTTGGGGTGAGGGGTTTGGAGATTAGGGGTGAAAGAGGAGTTGGGATGAGAGGGGTTGGAGAAAGTGAATAACCTCACATTTCCCTACATTATAGTCCATCTGCCACCTTACTGCCCACTCACTTAGTCTATCTATATCCCTTTGCAGATTCTTTGTGTTCTCCTCACAGCTTACTGCCCCACCTAGCTTTGTATCATCAGCAAACTTGGATACATTACATTCGGCCCCTTCATCTAGGTCATTAATATAGATTGTAAATAGCTGAGGTCCCAACACTGATCCTTGCGGCACCCCACGAGTTACAGCCTGCCATCCTGAAAAAGATCCATTTATCCCTACTCTCTCTTTTCTGTCCGTTAACCAATCCTCTATCCATACTACTATATTACCCCCAACCCTGTGAGCCCTAATCTTGTGTAATAACCTTTTATGTGGCACCTTATTGAATGCCTTTTGGAAATCCAAATATACTACATCCACTGGTTCCCCTTTATCTACCCTGCTAGTTACATTCTCAAAAAACTCTAATAAATTCATCAAACGCAATTTCCCTTTCATAAAACCATATTGACTCTGCCGAATCATGTTATGATTTTCTAAGTGCCGTGTTACCACTTCGTTAACAATGGATTCCAGCATTTTCCCGACAACTGATGTCAGGCTAACTGGCCTGTTGTTCCCT
This sequence comes from Somniosus microcephalus, assembly GCF_052327205.1. NCBI lineage: Eukaryota > Metazoa > Chordata > Chondrichthyes > Squaliformes > Somniosidae > Somniosus > Somniosus microcephalus. Next base: position 1,107,781 of record NC_140993.1, read on the forward strand.
GTTTTTTCTCTCCCTCCTTTCTTGAATAGCGGTGTTACATTTGTGACCTTTTTACGAGTCCAGTAACATTACCACCATGCTCCCTTTCCCAAGTTAGCGATTCGGTGATGTCAGCTTGGGTCAACTCTGTCTCTCCACAGGTTAGATACAGAGTAAATCTCCCTCTACACTGTCCCATCAAACACTCCCAGGGTAGGTACAGCATGGGTTAGACACAGAGTAAAGCTCCCTCTACACTGTCCCATCAAACACTCCCAGGGCAGGTACAGCACGGGTTAGACACAGAGTAAAGTTTCCTCTACACTGTCCCATCAAACACTCCCAGGGTAGGTACAGCATGGGTTAGACACAGAGTAAAGCTCCCTCTACACTGTCCCATCAAACACTCCCAGGGCAGGTACAGCACGGGTTAGACACAGAGTAAAGTTTCCTCTACACTGTCCCATCAAACACTCCCAGGGCAGGTACAGCACGGGTTAGACACAGAGTAAAGTTTCCTCTACACTGTCCCATCACACACTCCCGGGGCAGGTACAGCATGGGTTAGATACAGAGTAAAGCTCCCTCTACACTGTCCCATCAAACACTCCCAGGGTAGGTACAGCATGGGTTAGACACAGAGTAAAGCTTCCTCTACACTGTCCCATCAAACACTCCCAGGGCAGGTACAGCACGGGTTAGACACAGAGTAAAGTTTCCTCTACACTGTCCCATCACACACTCCCGGGGCAGGTACAGCATGGGTTAGATACAGAGTAAAGCTCCCTCTACACTGTCCCATCAAACACTCCCAGGGCAGGTACAGCACGGGTCAGATACAGAGTAAAGCTTTCTCTACACTGTCCATTAAACACTCCCAGGGCAGGTACAGCAGGGGTTAGATACAGAGTAAAGCTCCCTCTACACTGTCCCATCACATACTCCCACGACAGGTACAGCATGGGTTAGATACAGAGTAAAGCTCTCTCTACACTGTCCCATCAAACACTCCCAGGCCAGGTACAGCATCGGTTAGATACAGAGTAAAGCTCCCTCTACACTGTCCCATCACATACTCCCACGACAGGTACAGCATGGGTTAGATACAGAGTAAAGCTCACTCTACACTGTCCCGTGAAACATTCCCAGGGCAGGTACAGCACGGGTTAGATACAGAGCAAAGCTCCCTCTATAATGTCCCGTGAAACACTCCCAGGGCATGTACAGCATGGGTTAGATACAGAGTAAAGCTCTCTCTACACTGTCCATTAAACACTCCCAAGGCAGGTACAGCAGGGCTTAGATACAGAGTAAAGCTCCCTCTACACTGTCCCATCAAACACTCCCAGGGCAGGTACAGCATCGGTTAGATACAGAGTAAAGCTCCCTCTACACTGTCCCATCACATACTCCCACGACAGGTACATCATGGGTTAGATACAGAGTAAAGCTCACTCTACACTGTCCCGTGAAACATTCCCAGGGCAGGTACAGCACGGGTTAGATAGAGAGTAAAGCTCACTCTACACTGTCCCATCAAACACTCCCAGGGAGAGAGAGAGAGTGAAGTTGAGTGTTCGAGTGGACCAGGGACAGTCTGTTAAACTCTCTGTTTGCTGGGACCAGTTGTCCTTCGGTTAAGAATGGCCTCCTGTAGCCCAGTGACACAAACAGCCCATTGAACTCCACCAATGGCCTTTGGTCTGGTGAGCTCTCCCTTTGTGAAACATCGACTGTTGTTAAAGCTTTTCATTCTGACACGCTCACACTGAGAAATGAGCTGCAGAATTGCCAACACCATCAGCTTTAAGAAGACATTTCCCTTTGGAGATCGGATTGTCCATTGAGTTTGATTAAACTGATATTAAAGTAACAAGGCTGCTTTGCCCCGTGACAAAAACAGATTATCAGAATATTTCCCATAGGTTAAAATCCAACGTTACAGGGGCTCACTGCCCTGAAGGGTTGAAGTGGACCCTGTGATATAATAGAATTTTCTGTCCTGTCAGACTTGGACATCTTGTCGATCCATCTTTTAACAAGTTGTGGGAACTCAGTTCTCAGATGGATTCCACTCAGTCTGTAACAAGTCCTCAATCAGCTTGTCGTATTGTCGAGATATCAAGGACCCGACACACTGCGTTTGTGTGAAACAAAGCTCGTTTATTTAACATTGATACAGATTAAACTCCAGCCCAGTTATAGGGGTTACTAACATCAGCTGAAACAAACCCCAACTGTCAGAATGAACATGGTTCAATCCTGGATGTGATTAATGTAAAGTCTGTGGGTTGTGCAGTTAATTGCGACACAGACTTCAGGAGTAACATACAACAGGACTTTACTATTCGAAGGTCAGGGCGAATCTGCCCTATAAATCATGCCACAGCACTTATATACCGGTGTGGTCACCGTCGGTATTACCGTATACAGAAGCCAAACAAGTAGTGCCACACCTAAAATAGTTCTCTTAAAGGTGAACGGTTACATACAATAGTCTCTTAAAGGTAGACGGTTACATACACTACAATCCTCCCTTTTTAGCTTACAACATACTATTTCTCATTAACATACATATACTCAACTTCAGGTAAACAATTTACAGATATAGTCTCTGTGGGAAACAGTTCACAGGTTCAGTCTCTGTGGGAACAGTGTATAGATTCAGTCTCTAGTCTTGACTCGGTCCGAACAACATCGCTGTGGTGTAGCCGGTTCACATTGCTAGTGTGACTCCTCCACTAGTCTTCTCCTTGACGTAACAGCTTGAACTCCCGTCCTGCTGAACCAGCAATGCTGACTTTTACAAACAGCTGTACTGCCTTGGTAATTTTCCTTACTTTCCAACTGATTTATCTCCCTTTGTAGGGCCCACGTGCATGATCTGGTAGGAGTGATAATGATTTTGATGGTTATCATCTTCTGCTTCTTCTTTTTCTTTTCTGCTTCTTGGAGACTCTCGGGGCTCCCTTATCAGCTGCCAGCTGTAGCGCCACCATCTCTCTATGTTCCTTAGACTTTAAGTGCTTCATCCTGATTTCTGCACTTTGGGAGTTTTCATCACAAGCTGGGCAGACCAGATCCTCGTAATATTCAGTGTCACTCAACAGGTCATGGTAATATTCGGTGTCGTCCTGAGCTAGTCTAGCGAGAGGGCCTGCTACTTCTTCCGTACCCAACTGGACGTTAGCCGACTGTTGTTCCCTCCCTAGACATCTTTCCTGAAGAGACTTCTTCATGCGTTCATATTCATCCCGCTCTTCCTGGGTTTCCTGCCAATCCTTCACTAATGACCTCGTTTGTGATTTCAATACTTCCCCTTCCCTCGGGGATTGATTGATCAGGCTATTCAATCCTTCTACTGGAGCAGCTGTTTCAACATTCTGCTGTTCACATTGACGTGATTCAGCGTACTTTTGGCATCCCTGTAAAATCTGTGTTGCAACCTCAGCTATTTCCATAACTTTTGAGAGCTCCGAACTCCTTCCCTTTGAAGATTGAAGCTCGTGTTCAGATTGTTCCCATTGTAGAGTCTTGTCCTTCAGCATATGAAGGAGTTGGCTGACCGTTAACTCTTCCACGGGAACACTGTGTGTCAGAGTCTTCTCCATTTCATCCACCTTTTCCTCCAATGCTTTCACCTTCTTTTCCTCTTGTACTTTGGCTTCCAGCGCTCGGAGAAGTTGTGCCTTGATGCTCTCTAGCTCATGTTCAGAGGCCATTCTTACAGTTCCCTTTTCTTCCACTGAACGGATTCCCAGTTGAATCTGTTCTTCAAGTTGTTGAATCTCGGTCATTGCCGCCCCATATTTGTCTTGGGTTTCCTTTAATATTTTTATGAGTTCTTGTACATCTTGTCTTTCAGGTTCTGCCATGTCTTTCACCTCTAATTTCTCATCCATGGATGGAACTTCTACCGATGAGTCTGTCTTGGCCTTGAGCTCATCAAGAATTTCCTGCAGCCTTTGGACTTCTTGCTCATGTTCAACCTTCAGTTGCTCATATGCTTCCACTGAAACTAGCTTTTCGGAGGTTGCCGAGTTAACCCCTTCCAGAATTGTAGCCTGGGCCTGTTCATACTGTTCTTTCAACTTCTCACACTCTGCTTGTAAGGAGTCGTAGAGAAGAACTGGAATAAAATCCTGGCTTCCTGAAGATTCCTCTTCATTTGCTTCTTCCTGCAAATATTCTAACTCCTGAACAGCATAAGGGAGATGTGATCGGTAATTGGTCACGATGGCTCTATGGTCGCTCTCTGCTTGAGCTAGCTGCTTCTGTTGTCTTTCCAGATTCTCCCATTCGGTGTCATAGAACTTTTTCATTGTTTTCATCTCTTGTACGAGACGGTAACTCAATTGTTCTAATTGTTGTCGTAATTTGAAATAAGTTTGAGTCCGAGCTCGGTGTTCTTCCGTCATGGATATGTCCATAACTTGAACAGGCTCAGAATTTTCTGTCGAACTAGGTTGTCGTTGTTCGGTGGAGTTCTGTTCTGAAACTTTGTTCTTCTCTGGAGCATAAGCCTTTATGCATGCCTTCATTTTTCCAACCTTCGTCGGCAAGTCCATTTCAGCCTTGTCTTTCATATTTGGGTTGGTCTTATCGTCATCCGTTTCAGAATCTGAGCTGATTGTCTGCACCGAGTCCTCACTCGTTATGGCTTTTAGATAGTGCCATTCCATGTCTATTTTCTTGATCCACTCCCGTCCTAGAAGTGGTGGTCCTCCCGCATGTAGTACGTATAAGTTCATTCTTGGGTGTTCTTTACCCCTATCTCTCACTTTGACTCTTATCTTTCCCATGGGGTATACTTTATGCCCCGTGTATGTCTGCAATACGAACTTGGTATCTCTTAAGGGTATATGTGAGAATAGCCTGTGGTAATCCCTTCGATTTATGACTGATAGAGCTGATCCAGTGTCCAACTCCATTTTCACTTGGATTCCAGCTATTTTTAGCATGACCCAGATAGTTTGTAGGTCAGCTTCCTTACTCACATTGTGAATTCTCAGACTACCCAGCTCCTGGCCGTTTGGGTCTGAGTCTGAATTCTGTTCATCTGAACTCTTCTCAGCCACCTTGTGTACCTTGTTGTACTTTTCCTGTGATGGCTTCCTTTGGTTGTTGGTCCTTTGGTTGTTGGTCTTCTTCCCTGACCGGCATACCTTAGCTATGTGACCCAGTTTGCCACATTTCCTACATTCCTGGTTCTTAAACCAGCATTGGTTCTGGTCGTGTGTTGTCTTCCCACAACGATAGCATTTTGTTGTTGTCGAGGTAATTTGATCCACACTTAGTGCTGCTGTCTTTAGCTGCACTTCCGCAGTTCCCTTCGCTGCGGCTTCGTGCGATGCTGCAATAAGGACAGCCCTGTCAAGTGTAAGGTCGTTCTCTTCGAGTAGTCGCTTTTGCGTTCCTTCCTTTGCCAACCCGCACACGAACTTGTCTCGCAATGCCTCTGTCAGATTCCCTCCAAACTGGCAGTATTTTGCTAGTCTACGCAGTTGGACCAAGTATTCTGCGTTGCTTTCGTCTTTCTGTTACGTTCTCGCATAGAATTTGAATCGTTCTGCCAACATCAACGGTGTAGGGTTCAAGTGGTCCTTCAGGACAGCCACAATATCATTGAAAGTCTGATCCGCCGGTTTAGCTGGTGCTAGTAGATGCTTCAAGAGCCCGTATGTCTTTGCGCCCATCGAGTTCAGCAAGGTTATAGCTTTGTCATCTTCTTCTATTTTATTGGCCTCACAATAGATCTCAATGCGTTCCACGTACGTGGCCCAGTCTTCTACCTCGGAATTAAAATCGTTGATGTTACCACGCTTAGGCATCTTCCTCTCTTTGGGAACAACACAAGTATTTCTTTAAATTATTATTTCTTTTTTTTCTAAGATGGCGGTTTTCCCGCAAAAATGGCGGTTTCCCGCTCTTATCTTCTCTCCCCGCCCACTTCAATGGCGGTTTCCCGCTTCTGTCTTCTTCCTCGCCTAATGGCGGCTTCCCACATTTCTTCCCTGGCGGGAGGGGTACACTTTCCCCACGGGCGACGGCCGCTGGCTTTCAGGTTCACAGCCTGCGCGTCGGCTTCAAGGCTTTCCCTTTTTTTTTAATTTTATGGCAGGGCGACCAGCTCTGGGTACCCCGTTGATGGCGAACAGGTTCAGCCGCTGGGCTGGCTCTCGCACAGTTCCCCTTGCTTGGCTCTGTCTCTCTCCCGCTCGCTCGGCTCTACCGGCGCTGGGTACACCCCGTTGACGGAGGACAGTTCAGCCACTGGACTGGCTCTCACACAGTTCCCCTTGCTCGGCTCTGCCTCTCTCCCGCTCGTTCGGCTCTACCGGCGCTGGTTACACCCCGTTGACGGAGGACAGTTCAGCCACTGGACTGGCTCTCGCGCAGTCTCTCTTGGTCGGCTCTGCCTCTCCCGCTCGCTCGGACCCCAATCGCGCCTCCCAGCCCTCTCGCAGTCCGGTGCTTCTCTCCCCGGCTGCGGCTGAGTTTCTCTCTTCCCGCGCCTACGCTCCCGGTCGCAGCGCTTCATGGCTTTGGTCACCGCTCGGCTTTTCCCGCCGGTCGCGGTCTCTCACGACGCCGTTGGACCCGACTTTTTGTCCGGCTCCTTTACCCCCTCGACCGTGGTCGAGTGCCCAGCCCTTATTCTCCGGCTATTCTTTTCACTTTCCCTTACTCACAGTCACCGTGGCAGAAGGGACAGTCAGTGCCTGTTGCTGATGGAAGTTTTTGTCGCTAAAGTCTTCCTCCTTTCTATTGCTGCAGCCTTGAGTTTTCTCCCAGCCGAATGACGAGGGCGGTTGCCTCTTTTCGACGCTCTTTCGTTGCTTTGAAATTATTGTTGCCGCAGGGTACGATCGGACTTGTCGCCACTGTAAAGTCTGTGGGTTGTGCAGTTAATTACGACACAGACTTCAGGAGTAACATACAACAGGACTTTACTATTCGAAGGTCAGGGCGAATCTGCCCTATAAATCATGCCACAGCACTTATATACCGGTGTGGTCACCATCGGTATTACCGTATACAGAAGCCAAACAAGTAGTGCCACACCTAAAATAGTTCTCTTAAAGGTGAACGGTTACATACAATAGTCTCTTAAAGGTAGACGGTTACATACACTACAATTAACAGCAGCAATAACAGCAGAATCCAAACCTGCAGTCACTTGTGAACTCACTGGTGTCTCAGCAGGTGGGATGACCGAGTGAATCCCTTCCCACACACGGAGCAGGTGAATGGCCTCGCCCCTGTGTGAACTCGCTGGTGTCTCAGCAAGTTGGATGATAGACTGAATCCCTCCCCACACACGGAGCAGGTGAACGGCCTCTCCCCAGTGTGGGTGTGTTGGTGTGTCAGCAGGTTGGATGATAGACTGAATCCCTTCCCACACACGGAGCAGGTGAACGGCCTCTCCCCAGTGTGGGTGTGTTGGTGTGTCAGCAGGTTGGATGATAGACTGAATCCTTTCCCACACACGGAGCAGGTGAACGTCCTCTCCCCAGTGTGAACTCGCTGGTGTGTCAGCAGGTTGGATGATAGACTGAATCCCTCCCCACACACGAAGCAGGTGAACGGTCTCTCCCCGGTGTGAACTCGCTGGTGTGTCCGCAGACACTTTGCACTTTCAAGGAGTCAAACAGGCGTTTCACTGCAGACAGGTCGCCATGGCAACACTGATAGGACATTCCACTGAATCGACTGGTTGCAAACTGTAATCAGACCAGGAGAAACAACAGAGTTTGCCGTTATTAACCACAATATAAGCTTTAACTAGAGTGAGTAATACATTAAATTATAATGTGTGATGAAAGGTTCTGACGGAAGGTCTGTGACCTGAACCGTTAACTCTGTTTCTCTCTCCACAGATGCTGTCTGACCTGCTGAGGATTTCCAGCATTTTCTCTCTTTATTTCAGATTTCCAGCATCCGCAGTATTTTGCTTTTGTAATTGGATGGATCTTTCAGAGAGCCGCACAGGCACGATGGGCTGAATGGCCTCCTTCTGTACTGTATCATTCTAGGATTCTGTGAAGTGTCGGTTAATGCAATTTAAGAAGCATCAAAGGGTTTGTGTCAGAATTTAACTCAGTATTGAGCCAACATGTCCAGGCTATGTAAACTGGGGCTGTTCACACTGGAAAGAAAAGGTCGAGAGGTGATAGGATTGCTGTTTTTAGGATTCTAAAGGGACTGGATAATGTAGAGCATGACAAGTTGTTTCACCCTGTCCAGAACAGTAGAACCAGAGGACACGGCCTGCGCTTGAAGGGGGTAAATTCAAATCCAATCTGTGGAAACAATATTTCAGTGAGTGAGTGGTCAATCTATGGGACAGGCTCCCTAGGGAGACAGTGGAAGCAGTTAGTGTTGATTCATTCAAATGTAAATTAGACCGATTTCATTCATAGAGTAAGATTTTGGGACACAGTGTGTGAGTAATTTGAGACATGACGTGTGGTCAGTGTAGAATGCTTGGGAGGAAGAGGTGACTTTGGTCCGATGGCTCCTAAAGCTCTCCACCACTGGGGTTTTCCTCACCTCATGTCTGGGTCTGTTGTAGACTCATTGAGAGAGATTGATCACTGTGATTAGTCAACAGCTCCATTATCATTGTACTATGGGACTCCCAGGATGGTAGAAGGTCAATTAGATCAGAACTGAAATAATCCAGAGTAAGAAAGGCGAAATGGCCCAAAAATGGAGGAGTCAGTAGCAGGACATCAATTAGTCATCTCTTATCATGGAAACAGCACAGACTCGACACAAAGTGTGTTTGAAACAAAGCTGATTTGTTTGACATTTATCCAGAATATTAATCTCCAGCCCAGTTATAGGATTATAAACATCAGCAGAAACAAACCCCAATTGTCAGAATCATCCTGGTTCAGACCTGGGTGTGATTAACAGCAGCAATAACAGCAGAATCCAACCTCTGCAGTCAGTCATGAACTCGCTGGTGTCTCAGTAAGGAGGATGACTGAGTGAATCCCTTCCCACACATGGAGCAGGTGAATGGCCTCTCCCCAGTGTGAACAGGTTGGTGTGCCAGCAGGTTGTAGGAATCCGTGAATCCCTTCCCACACACGGGGCAGGTGAACCAACTCTCTCCAGTGTGAACTCGCTGGTGTGTCAGCAGGTAGGATGAATCAGTAAATCTTTTCCCACATACGGAGCAGGTGAATGGCCTCTCCCCAGTGTGAGTGCGTTGGTGTTTCAGCAGACCACTTGTGCTTTTAAAGCTCTTCTCACAGTCAGAACATTCAAAAGGTCTCTCATCAGTGTGAACATGTCGGTGTTCGGTGAGGTGGGATGACTGTGTGAAACCCTTCCCACACTCAGAGCAGATGAACGGTCTCTCCCCGGTGTGAACTCGCTGGTGTGTCAGAAGGTCGGATAAATCAGTGAATCCCTTCCCGCACTCAGTGCACATGAACGGCCTCTCCCCAGTGTGAAATCGCTGGTGTCTCAACAGGTGAGATGATCGGGCGAATCCCTTCCCACACACGGAGCAGATGAATGGCCTCTCCCCAGTGTGAGTTTGTTGATGTTTCAGCAGGTGCTGTTTGCTTTTAAAGCTCTTTTCACAGTCAGAACATTGAAACGGTCTCTTATCAGAGTGAACAAGTTGGTGTGTCAGAAGGTGGGACGAACAAGTGAATCCCTTCCCACACACGGAGCAGGTGAAAGGCCTCTCCCCAGTGTGGGTGCGTAGGTGTGTCAATAAATCCTTTTTACTTTTAAAGCACTTCTCACAGTCAGAACAATTAAAAAGTTTGTTATCAGAGTGAACAAGTTGATGTGCCAGAAGGTGGGATGACTGAGTGAATCCCTTCCCACACATGGAGCAGGTGAACGGTCTCTCCCCAGTGTGAACTCGTTGGTGTGTCAACAGATCCTTTGTGCTTTTAAAGCTTTTCTCACAGTCAGAACATTTAAAAGGTCTCTTATCAGTGTGAACTCGCTGGTGTGTCAGGAGGGTTGATAAAGCAGTAAATCCCTTCCCACATTCAATGCAAGTGAACGGTCGCTCTCCAGTATGAACTCGCTGGTGTGTATAGAGGCTGGATGACTGAGCGAATCCCTTCCCACACACGGTGCAGGTAAATGGCCTCTCCCCAGTGTGACTGCGTCGATGAGTTTCCAGCTCAGATGGGTAATTGAATCCCTTCCCACAGTCCCCACATTTCCATGGTTTCTCCATGGTGCAGGTGTCCTTGTGTCTCTCCAGGTTGGGTGATCAGTTGAAGTCTCGTCCACACACATAACACGTGTATGGTTTGTCCCCGCTGTGAATGGGGTGATATTTTTCAGGCTGTGTAACTGGTTAAAGCTCTTTCCACAGTCAGTGCACTGGAACACACTCACTCGGGTGTGAGACGGTGCCTTTCCAGTCACACTGGTGTTTGAAATCTTTTCCCACAGGCAGAACAAACATTTCTCCTTCCACATTCAGAGGCCGATGATATTCAGGTCCTGATGAATGGAGTGACTCTGTCAGATCTTGATGTGATGTTTGGTTTGAGTTTGCAGTGTGTAAATGCTGCCCTTCTCACAGCCTGTAAAAGGAGTTTACAAAAGCCATCACTGTGAGTCCAGGATAGAAATTGACAAGATTCTCTCCTCCTGGTTCCTGGCCAAGGGGGCCGCGCATGCGCCCTGCTGCCCCCTGAGCCTCTCAAGATGGCGGCTGTTAACCCGGGCCTGTCACCAGGAGAAAGCCCCACAGCTGCCGCCCCGCTCGGGGCAAACGCCTGGCCCAGAGGTTCTTGTTCAGGGCATGAGGCACACCCAGGGTGTTTATAAAGCCTCCCCGCCAGTTCTATTGCCCCCCCCCCCGCGCTCCGCTGCCTCCTCCCTGCTCCGGAATCTTCTCTCCGCCTTCCATCTCCATCACCTGACTGGCGGCACTGACTGCGCATGCGCGGGACCCGCCCCGCACAGAGCCCTCCCCGCGCCTGCGCACACTGACCCTGCAGCATTGATAGGGCCTATTCTAGCGCGCGGAGTGTTCTGGGTAATACTAGCCGCCATTTTAGTCAAATAATGTGGAGGAAAAGCGAGTGGAATAGCTGAGGTCAGAGATACCTTTGGAGGAGGGAATAGGAGGACGATGAGCGGTGTGGCACAGAGCTGGAAAATCTACTAAACGGAGTGGCTTGCTAAACAGAGTGGTTAGGGGAATTTGGTGAGAATGGGAATTGGATGCTGAGGGGGAAGAGGGTGCTCTGTAATTTAAACCAAGGAGCAACGGTAAATAATAAATAATCGCACCGGAGGACACAGAAAAAAGTGATGTTATAATCAACACACAGCAGAGCAAATTATAAGTATATCGGTAAGAATATCGATATCCCTTTGTGTGTTTAGTCTCTTTAGTGTTTAGTGTTAAGCTTGCCTTAGTAAGGATTATTAGTGCACGTAAATGTAAGTCAAAGGAAAACGAGGTAAGTGATTAAATTCTAACTGCTTTTAAAGATGCTCATAACTGATAAATAGCAAAGTAATTAATCAGAGTTCAAGAAGTAAACTACAGAAAGCAAAAAATAAATTCATTCATTCATTAATAAAGACCAGGCAGTGTGTGGGGATTGTAGTATGTGGGAGTTTGTGAACAACCAGACTGCCCCAGACTGCCACATCTGCAACAAATGCCTCTGCCTCATGACATTCCAGCTCAGAGTCGGTGAGCTGGAGTCCAAGCTAGAGACACTCCGACATATAAGGGAGGAGCAGGAATTACTGGATAATTTACTTGAGTGCAGTCACACACCAGAAGAAAGCACAGGTACAGGAAGGGGAGAGTGTGACTGTCAGTCAGCCGGTAAGGGGAATGTAGAAGAAGTAGTGAAGGAAGTCCTGCAGACACTGCTCCTGTCCAACAGGTACAAAGTACTCAATACCTGTGAGGATCAGGAGAAAGACTGGGAAGGACAGCTAGAATGCTGCCCAAGGCATCATGGAACAGGAGGCTGTCCAGGGGTGGAGGTGCAGAGTGGAAACATTGTCGTATCGGGGATTCTATAATTAGAAGGATAGATAGTAGTCTTTAGAGTCAGGATTGAGAGTCCCGGAGGGTGTATTGCTTTTCTGTTGTCAGGGTAAGGGATATCTTAAAATGGCTGGAAATGAATCTGGACACCAAATCCAGGGACTACTTACATTGTGACACCAAATCCAGGGATCCATGTTAAAATAATTCACACATAGGCATCTCCCACCCTTTAAAATGAAGTTCGGGACCTGGAACGTCAGGACCCTCATGGACAACCCCAACAGTGACAGACGTTGCCCGGGAGCTCAGACGTTTCAACATTGACATCGCCACCCTAAGTGAGACCCGGCGGGCAGGGGAAGGCCAGCTCAAGGAGCAAGTTGGTGGCTACACCTTCTGGAAAGGCAAACCTGAAGAACCCTAGCCCGGAACCAGTGCGCTATGGTCATCAATGCGTACGCCCCAACATTCGAAGCCCCAGACGAGACCAAAGAGGAATTCTATTCCAGCCTCAAAAAATCCCTGACCTGTGTCCCAACGGGCGACAAGCTGATCCTCCTTGGCGTCTTTAACATCAGAGTTGGAAAGGACACAGACCTCTGGGGAGATGTGATCGGCAGAGAGGGGGTAGGGAAAGCCAACTCCAACGGTACCCTCCTCCTGTCGAAATGCTTAGAACATGGCCTTGTCATAACCAACACCTTGTTCTGTCAGAGAATCAAGTACAAGGCTTCATGGCAGCACCCTCGCTCCAAGCACTGGCATCTGCTGGAGCACGTCATTTTCCGAGCGAGGGACTGCAAGGACATCCACATCACCCGCACCATGACAGGAGCTGACGACTGCTGGACAGACCACCGCCTAATCCGCTCTGTCATCTCCATTAATGTAGCCCCAAAACAGCGGCGGCAACAGAAATAATGCCACAGGAAAATTAACGCTGGAGCGCTCAAAGACCCCGCTAAGAAAACCCTATTCAGCCTGTGCCTCACAAACACCTGACGACTCCCAGTGATGCAGAAACACAGAGTGCCCACAGTGCCTGGTCTGCACTCAAGGCCTCCATAATCAGCACCTGTGAAGAGGTGCTCGGTCACTCGACCAGGAAACACCAAGACTGGTTCAAAGAGAACAACCAGGAGATCCAGGAGCTAATAAGCTGCAAGCGCAAGGCATTCCTGATCTGGAAACAGCAACACAACTCGAGAGCAAGAAAGCAGCTCGACAGATGCCTGAAGGCCGAGGTCCAACAGAAAATTTGCGACCTAAAGAACAGATGGTGGGTGGAGAAAGCGCAGGAGATTCAGCAGCTAGCCGACAATTTGAACATGCGTGGATTCTTTCGCGCAGTCAAGACCATCTACGGCCCAAGCACCCAAGGCCCTACCCCTCTGTGGGCCAAGAATGGAGAGGTACTCATCAAGGACAGAGAGGCAGTCAGTGCCCACTGGAAGGAGCACTTCGAAGATCTCAACCACGACTCTGTCTTCGACGTGAGTGTCCTCAACTCCATCCCGCAGAATGCTACCCGCCACCATCTCAGCACAACCCCAGCCCAGCATGAGGTTGAAAAGGCCATCCAACAACTGAAGAACAACAAGACCTCAGGAGCAGATGGAATCCCTGCCGAGGCACAAAAGCATGGCGGAGAAGCACTACTGGTGCGAATTCATGAACTAATTTCTCTTATTGGGAAGGAGGAGAACATGCCAGGGGATCTCAGAGATGCCGTAATTGTGACCATCTTCAAGAAAGGTGACAAGTCCGATTGCGGTAACTACAGAGGAGTTTCCCTGCTGTCTGCCACAGGGAAAGTCATCGCAAGAATCCTCCTCAATCACCTGCTCCCAGTGGCTAAAGAGCTCCTCTCAGAGTCGCAATGCGGATTCCGCCCACTAAGGGGCACAATGGACATGATCTTCACCGCATGTCAATTACAAGAGAAATGCAGGGAACAGCACCAACCACTGTACATGGCCGTCTTTGATCTCCCAAAGGCCTTTGACACTGTCAACAATGAGGGATTATGGAGTGTCCTCCTCAAATTCGGCTGCCCTCAAAAGTTTGTCACCATCTGCCGCCTGCTTCATGACAACATGCAAGCCGTGATCCTGACCAATGGTTCCACCACAGACCCAATTCATGTACGAACCAGGGTCAAGCAAGGCTGTGTCATTGCACTAACACTCTTCTTGATCTTCCTTGCTGCAATGCTCCATCTCACCCTCAGTAAGCTCCCCACTGGAGTGGAGCTAATTTACAGAACAAACGGGAAACTGTTCAACCTCCGTTGCCTCCAGTCCAGATCCAAGGTCGTCCCATCCTCTGTCGTCGAATTACAGTATGCAGATGACGCTTGTGTCTGGGCTCACTCGGAGGTCAAACTCCAAACCATCATCAACACCTTCACCGAAGCGTACGAGAGCATGGGCCTTACACTAAATATCCGTAAGACAAAGGTCCTCTACCAACCTGCCCCCACCACACAGTACTGCCCCCCGATTATCAAAATCCACGACAAGGCCTTGGACAATGTGGACCACTTTCCATACCTCAGGAGCCTACTGTCAACAAGGGCAGACGTCGATGACGAAGTCCAACACCGCCTTTAGTGTGCCAGTGCAGTATTCGGTCGCCTGAGGAAGAGAGTGTTTGAAGACCAGGACCTCAAACCCGGCACTAAGCTCATGGTCTACAGAGCAGCAGTGTTACCTGCCCTGCTGTATGCCTCAGAGACATGGACCAATGTACAGCAGGCACCTCAAAGCACTGGAGAGGTACCACCAATGCTGCCTCTGCAAGATCCTGCAAATCCATTGGCAGGATAGGTGCACCAACGTCAGTGTTCTTGCTCAGGCCAACATCCCCAGCATCGAAGCTTTGACCACGCTTGATCAGCTCCGATGGACGGGTCAGATCGTCCGCATGCCCGATACGAGTCTCCCAAAACAAGCGCTCCACTCAGAGCTCCGGCATGGCAAGAGAGCCCCAGGTGGGCAGAGGAAACGCTTCAAGGACACCCTCAAAGCCTCCTTGAAAAAGTGTAACATCACCACCGACACCTGGGAATCCTTGGCCCAAGACCGCACAAAGTGGAGGAGAAGCATCCGGGAAGGTGCCGAACACCTCGAGTCTCTTCGCCGGGAGCAAGCGGAAGCCAAGCGCAGGCAACGCAAGGAGCGCACGTCAACCCAAGCACCCCACCCACCCGCCCCTTCAACCACCATCTGCCCCACATATGACAGAGACGGTAGGTCCCGCACTGGACTCATCAGTCACCTGAGGACTCATTTTTAATGTGGAAACAAGCCATCCTCGGTTCCGAGGGACTGCCTGAGAAGAAGGAGGAGGAGCAGAGTGGAACCATTGTCGTATCGGGGATTCTATAATTAGGATAGATAGTTGTCTTTACAGTCAGGATCGAGAGTCCCGAAGGGTGTATTGCCTTTCTGTTGTCAGGGTAAGGGACATCTCAAAATGGCTGGAAATGAATCTGGACACCAAATCCAGGGACCACTTACACTGTGACATCAAATCCAGGGACCACTTACATTGTGACATCAAATCCAGGGACCACTTACATTGTGACACCAAATCCAGGGACCACTTACATTGTGACACCAAATCCAGGGACCACTTACATTGTGACACCAAATCCAGGGGCCACTTACACTGAGACTATAAACAGAAATCAGAGAGCCTCAGTATGGAGAATGGTCATGGTGGTGAAAAGTGCTCTAGTGAGGGTGAAAGGCGGGTAATAGATGAAGATATGACAGTGGAATCAGATGGTGACAGGTTATTTTCAGAAGCCCTTTGCAGGCAGGCTGATGATTGGATGTAACCAGCCCAACACCTGGATCCGCCTGTTCTTGTCCCCAAATCCCAAAGTCTAATGTCCCTGATGTATTTTTCTGTGAGAAATGTCGAGATGTGAAAGAAGGGAAAAAATCAGGCTCCAGCCAGAAAGAATGTTCCTTGAATGAACAATTCATGAGGCTGTTTTGTGACTCATCTGTGTGAGGTTAAAAAACATGACATGAAAAAAGATGCGTCCAGTGACACCTGTGTTGTTAATAGTGGTTTCCAACCCTAATCACTAACGCCTAAGTCTAACCTCCAACTGACTACCCCCAACCACTAACCCCAATCCTAACCAATAACAACTAGCCCCAACCACTAACCCCAATCCTAACCAATAACAACTAGCCCCAACCACTAACCCCAATCCTAACCAATAACAACTAGCCCCAACCACTAACCCCAATCCTAACCAATAACCACTGGCCCGAATCACTAACCCCAATCCTAACCAATAACAACTAGCCCCAACCACTAACCCCAATCCTAACCAATAACCACTGGCCCCAACCACTAACCCCAATCCTAACCAATAACCACTGGCCCCAATCATTAACCCCAATCCTAACCAATAACCACTAACCCCAATCCTAACATAGAAACATAGAAGATAGGAGCAGGAGTAGGCCAGTCGGCCCTTCGAGCCTGCTCCGCCATTCAATGCGATCATGGCTGATCATCCAAATTCAGTACCCTGTCCCTGCCTTCTCCCCATATCCCTTGATCCCTTTAGCCTTAAGAAATATATCCAACTCTTTCTTGAATATATTTAATGAACTGGCCTCCACCGCCCTCTGTGGCAGAGAATTCCATAGGTTCACCACTCTCTGGGTGAAGAAATTCCTCCTCATTTCAGTCCTAAATGGCTTACCCCTTATCCTTAGACTATGACCCCTAGTTCTGGACTCCCCGGCCATCAGAAACATCCTTCCTGCATCTAGTCTGTCCAGGCCTGACAGAATTTTATAGGTTTCGATGCGATCCCCTCTCAATCTTCTAAACTCCAGTGAGTATAAGCCCAATCGACACAATCTCTCCTCATACGTCATTCCTGCCATCGCAGGTATCAGCCTGGTGAATCTTTGCTGCACTCCCTCCATGGCAAGAACATCCTTCCTCAGGTAAGGTGACCAAAACTGCACACAATACTCAAGGTGCGGTCTCACCAAGGCCCTGTACAACTGCAGCAAGACATCCTTGTTCTTGTACTCGAACCCTCTCGCTACGAAGGCCAACATACCATTTGCCTTCTTAACCGCCTGCTGCACCTGCATGCTTACCTTCAGCGACTGGTGCACAAGAACACCCAGGTCTCTTTGCACTTCCCCTTCTCCCAATCTATTGCCATTCAAATAATAATCTGCCTTCCTGTTTTTGCCACCAAAGTGGATAACCTCACATTTATCCACAATATAGTGCATTTGCCATGTTTCTGCCCAATCACCCAACCTGTCCAAATCATACTGGAGTTTCAAGACATCCTCCTCACAGCATACCCTCCCACCCAGCTAACCAATAACCACAACCACTAACCCCTAAGCCTACACCCTAACCCCAGCCCCTAACAAAGGATCAGTGACAGGGATCAATGGAGGAGCTAAAGACCTGATAATGGAAGTATTTGAAATAATTATCTCGGTGAAAAAAATAGTGCAAGGTATGTTGGTAACAAGAGATTAAATCAACTAGACCGTCAAGCTCAGAAATTACTACTACAAAGATCAGAACCTTTCAAAGGTTATCACGTGCAGTCCATGTGGAGGAGTTTTACTAAATCCTTTTACTAAATCATTTTACTAAATGATACAGATAATAGATTTCAAAACTTATGCAAGATAGTTCTATAAAGCTATGGTTCAAAGGAATTGCAGCTGAGTGTGCTCTTTTGTGTTAACAAATAAACTGTAGCTTAACTTAAAACATTAAAGGAAACTTAATAATTAAATTAACATTTCATTACCTGCGGTGATAAGCACTCCAGTCCCTGCAGTGTGTAGATGAGTTTACTCTTTTGTAGGGACCATAAACAAATAAACTGTAACTTAAAAAACCATTAAATGAAACTTAACAAATTGATGTGGTAGATGTGGTAGAAGGCGAACGAGATGAGAATGGAAATAATCTGGAGTAAGAAAAGGCCCAAAAATTAAACAGTCTGGAACAGAACATCAATTCGTCTTCTCTTATCACGGAGAAATCAAATACTTGACACACTGTGTGTTTGAAACAAAGCTTATTTATTCACTGAAATAACAACAGAAAATGCTGGAAATACTCAGCAGGCCAGGCAGCATCCGTGGAGAGAGAAACAGCGTTAACGTTTCAGGTCTGGGACCCTTCATCAGAACTGGAAAAAGCTGGAGATGTAACAGATATTACTAAGGTAAGAGGCAGGAAAGTTATCCTGGGTGGATCTGAAACACGAAGGGTGGAAGTTCAGTTGGAATCCACGTGGAATAAGTTGGAACCGGAGACAGTTGCTGAGGGAAGAGATGTGGCTGTGAAACCGAGTCTTGGAAAATGTTGCAAATGGGGATGGCAAAATCATACAGTATGAAAAATGGGAGTAAGGGTTAAAGTCTGAAATTGTTGAACTCAACGTTGAGTCCAGAAGGCTGTAAAGTGTCTAATTGAAAGATGAGGTGCTTGTAGTGTATGTACCTTGAAGAACGAACTATATTCTGCAGCCCCTGTATACTGCAGTACCAGTAGTGACCACCCCTGTATATAAGCCTGTGTAGTAACTTTGTATAGTAGTTCCAGTTTTGTCTCCATTCAGCAAACACCTGTTGTAACCAACTTCTGCAGTCCGTGTCTCAATTACACACGGACATTACATTGGCGACGAACAGATCCAAACTTACCTACAGTTCTGCACCACCTCACGGGGGTCCATCCCTGAAGCGAAGTTATTAGAGGTCGAAGCCAGAAGGAAGAAATCCAAAAAGAAAAAAAAAACAAACAGAAGAAACGGGCGTCGACCGTGGGCAACCGCCCTCTGATTCATCGAATTCGAAGATTTGCAGGAGAGGCTGTCGAGACCTGGGCTTGGTTATCCAGTCTATGGTGTTCCAGCTAATCGGGCTGGTGGCAGGTAGTACACTGATCCTTCCTGGGCTGCGGCGGGCTAGAGCTCGATCGGGTGGCTTTTCAATGGGGCCGAGCAGCGTTGTCGGGAAGAGGAGAGAGAGAGAGAGGGTGGAGCACACAGGGCGCGGCCGGTGCTACGAAGCCGGGCAGCGTACAGACCCAAGAAGAGGGAGGGAAGTGTCCCATAGGGTCTGCTCTGACGACGGGAACAGCAATTAAAATAAAAGAAAAAGAAATTAGAAGCGCAGAAAGCCGCGAGGAGCTGCAGTTTGCCACGGGGACCGCGGAGAGCGGCGTTAGCAGCAGCGCAGGAGGAAGTGCGTGAAGACCATAGGGCGTCACCATCAAGGCATAAAAATGCCAGCAACAGCACTGGCAGCAGCGGGAAAAGGCAGAAAGCACGGGAGGCGCCATCTTAATCCAGCGGGGAAGAAGGCAAAGCGCGGGAGGCGCCATTTTGTTCAATCGGGGAAGAAGGCAAAGCGCAGGAGGTGCCATCTTAGATCTCCAAGATGCCGAAGACTGGCAATATCACTGCCTTCGATAATGCAATAGAAGACTGGACCACGTATGTGGAAAGAGTCGAAGTATATTGCAAGGCAAATGAAGTAGCCGATGAGAAAAAGGCATCGGTACTACTAAACTTAATGGGCGCAAGAACGTACGGCCTATTGCGGAACCTGATCACTCCAGTCAAACCGATGGCGAAGAGTTTTAACGAAATTGTTGATATCCTACAGGAACACCTAAATCCTACACCGCTGCTGATAGCAGAAAGATTTAAATTCCACAAGAGAAATCAGCATAAAGATGAGAGCAATGCTGAGTATCTTACGGAACTACGCAAGCTATCGAGGCACTGCCAGTTCGGAGCAGGACTGGCAGATACCCTACGGGACAAATTTGTCTGTGGACTCCTGAGTGAAGGAACCCAGAAGAGGTTACTCTCAGGGAAAGAGCTGATGCTAGATAAGGCTTTCAGCGTGGCAGTATCGTACGAAGCAGCAGCAAGGGGAGCTGCAGAAATACAGCAAAAGCCACAGGAATACGGCACCCATGAAATGACACAGGGATTTGAAAAATGTTATCGCTGCGGCAGAACAACCCATGACCAGAAGGACTGCTGGTACAAGGACAAAACATGCAGGCAATGCGGAAAGATGGGACACATTGCATGAGTTTGCAGGTCCGGGAAGAAGACTAACGACAACAAAAAGACTACTAAGGAACAGTACAGGAAAGTACAAAAGATGACGGACAGTAGTTCCGAAGACCAGAAGAGCGATAGTGAATCCAGGAACAAGAGACTAAGCTGGCTCAAACTACACAACGTAATCGCAAAAGAGGATCACCGAACCATTTGGGTCACCCTCACGATAGCAGGGTCCCAAGTCAAAATGGAATTGGATACAGGATCAGCCCTGACCATCATGAATTGACGAGACTACGAGCGGCTATTCTCACACATACCCTTGAAAGACACATCCATTGTCTTGAAGACATATACAGGGCAGAAAGTGTACCCCAGAGGGAAAATAAGGGTGTCTGTTGAATACAACGGCAAGGAAATACAGAAATTGTATCTGTACATACTGCAAGATGGTGGACCACCGTTATTGGGACGTGAATGGATCAGAAAGATAAGTTTAGACTGGCACTCCATTCAGGCACTGACTGGCTGGTAAAAAGGATGACGACGTCACACCTGGACGATTGTTAAAAATCTTAGCTAACGCTAAAGAGGTATTTCAACAAGGACTGGGAACTCTTAAAGGCGTAACCGCCTCGATAAAAATAGAAGAGAATGCAATTCCCAAGTTTTTCAAAGCAAGACCGGTGCCGTATGCAATTCGCCCAGCCGTCGAGGCAGAGCTGGAGAATCTGGAGAATGCAGGCATGTTATCTAAGGTAGACTGGAGCGAGTGGGCGACACCCATCGTTCCTGTCATGAAGAAAACGTTAAACAATAAGTCTGAGGAGCCAAGGAAGGTTCGCATCTGTGGGGACTTCAAGGTGACTGTGAACCCAGTCTTTCACACAGTTAAGTATCCTCTTCCGAGGATAGAAGATATTTTCACCTCACTATCTGGAGGGAAATGTTTTACAAAAATTGACCTAGCGCAAGCATATTTGCAGATGGAGGTTGAAGAATCCTCTAGGAAATATCTCACGATAAACACTCACAAAGGTCTTTACCAGTATAATCGACTGGTATTCGGAGTAGCATCAGCTCCGGCTATATGGCAAAGAGCGATGGAACAAGTTCTGCAAGGGATTCCGGGGACTCAGTGTTACTTGGACGACATCCTAGTGACAGGTGAAAATGACAGTGAACACCTTGCCAACCTAGAGCAGGTGCTCACTAGACTAAGAGAACATGGGCTATGAGCCAATCGCCCCAAGTGTGAGTTTTTTAAGAAACAAATATCGTATTGTGGCCACGTGATTGATGAAGAGGGGTTACATAAGTCCCCTGACAAAATTGAAGCGGTAGTTAAGGCGCCAGCGCCTGAAAATGTGTCGCAACTGAGGTCATTCCTCGGATTGTTGAATTACGGCAGCACGGTGGCATAATGGTTAGCACTGTTGCCTCACAGCGCCAGGGACCCGGGTTCGAATCTGGCCTCGGGCGACTGTCTGTGTGGAGTTTGCACATTCTCCCCGTGTTTGCGTGGGTTTTCTCCGGGTGCTCCGGTTTCCTCCCACACTCCAAAGATGTGCAGGTTAGGTTGATTGGCTATGATAAATTGACCCTTAGTGTTAGGGGGATTAAATACGTGGGGTTACAGGGATAGGGTGGGATATGTGTAGGGGTTACGGGGATCGGGTGGGATATGTGTTGGTGCAGGATCGATGGGCCGAAATGGCCTCTATCTGCACTGTGGGGTTTCTGTGATACTACCATAAGTTTTTGCCGAATTTGTCCACAATTCTGCACCCACTGAACACCCTGCTACAAACTGGAGTAGCATGGAAATGGAGCGATGAGTGTAAGCGGGCCTTTCAGAAGTGTAAAGGCCTGATCACTTCAAGAGAAGTATTGGCTCACTACAACCCATCACTACCGATAAGACTGGCATGTGATGCGTCTCCCTACGGCGTTGGAGCGGTACTGTCACATAAATCCCTTGATGGTTCAGAGAGGCCGATAGCTTTTGCATCACGCTCGTTAACTGCAGCTTTGTGTAACTACGCCCAGATTGACAGAGAGGCCCTCAGCCTGGTGTGGGGGGTGAAGAAGTTCAATCACTACCTGCACGGACAGAAATTTACTCTACTAACTGATCATCAACCTCTTGTCTCTATTTTCAACCCTAAGAAGGGCGTCCCGATAATGACAGCACAATGGCTACAGAGGTGGTCCCTTTTCCTAGGGGCACACCAATATGACATCGAGTGCAAAGGAACTAAACAGCATGGGAATGCTGATGGATTGTCGCGCCTACCGTTGCCGACGGTGGAAGAAGCACCTGCAGTGGATCCTGTGGAGATATTCCACTCGACCATAGTCGAATGTCTACCTGTGACGAATGCAAACATAGAAAAGGAAACATGAAATGACCCGACACTCTTCAGGGTCTATGATTTAATGGTGAAGGGATGGCCAGCACATGGCGAAGCAGTGTTGCCAGCATTCTCGCCGAGAAAAGAACAGCTGTCAGTGTGCCGAGGAACCTTGATGTGTGGATCCAGAGTAGTAATTCCACCCAAATTGAAGGATAGAGTGCTCAATGAGCTTCATGAGGGTCATCTGGGAGGGGTAAAAATGAAGAACTTAGCCAGAGCTGTAGTGTCCGTGTGTTGATAAAGACACTGAAGACAGGAGTTGGTTCATAGGTATTTACTAAGCAAAGTCTGGGGGGGGGGGTTTCTAAAGGAGATACACAATACACAGGCTTATATCGCCCAAGTGGCAATTACCGGCATTACGCACACCTGGGGCTCTTAAAGGCACATACACCACAATTCCTCCCCTTTTAGCTAACCAGTACATCATATTTTAGGTAATTATTAATTACATGTTATATGCAAAATAATATACATTGCTGTAATTAATTAATTATAAGTTAGTCTCTCAGGAGGCTTCCTGACTCGGTCCGTGTGGTGTATGTAATCTGTTCCACCTTAAGAGAACTTAAGCCTGGTCCACCTTAAGAAAGGTACTACTTTCTTTGGCTGCTGAATACGTAATACCGGTGGTGACCACACCGGTATATAAGCAGAGTGTAATAATATTGTATTCAGTATAGTCCGACCTCCAACCAGTAAAGACCTGTTGAATTTACTCTTGTGGTCTGTGTAGTAATTCTCACTATAACCCACAGACTTAACAGTGGCGACGCGTCCAATTCTTACCCTGCTGCAGTAATTTCCACGGCGACTTCGTCCACAGACAGGACGTCGAAGAGAGGTTTCCACCCTCATCACCTATGGGAAGACACGTCGAGCGGCAGGCATCGAGGAACCGGAGTGCAGAAGACATCCTGACCTCGAAGCCTCCATCAGCGACTGTCAGCTTCTTCTACTACCTCGTGGTGGGTAAGCCGGGCAGCGACGTGACAGAAAGTCAACCGCGTTGGCTGTACAGACGGGGCTGGGAAGACGGAGGAATAAGGGCGGTGAGGTCGATCGCGACCAGAGATAAGGGCCGGGCCGCTTTCGAGCGAGAGGCGCAGCGCGGGACATCGATCGCGACCGGAGATAAGGGCCGCATTTGGGCTAAAGGCGCAGCGTCTGGGGAAACTGAAGGCGCGAGAGCCGCGGTGAAGTGGAGACAGCGTCGGGGGATGGGTGAAGACCGCCAAGCGTGGGAAAACCGCCATTTTGTGGGCGGAGGACGATGGCAAGAGCGGGAAGTCGCCATCTTAGATAACATTAAAAATACGATAAATTGCTACGATGCCTAAACATGGGAACATTAATGCCTTCGACAGTGATATAGAAGACTGGGCTATGTATGTAGAACGCATACAAAACTATTGTAAGGCAAATAAAATTCCTGAGGCAGATAAAGTACTAACATTACTAAACTTAATGGGTGCGAAGACATACTGGCAATTGAAACACCTGTTATCACCAGATGAACCGGCGGATAAGACATTCGAACAGATTGTTACTGTCCTAAAAAATCATCTTAACCCCACGCCGCTGATGCTAGCGGAACGATTTAAATTTTACGATAGAAGACAGCTGCAAAATGAAAGCAATGCTGAATATTTGATGGAATTACGTAAGCTAGCAAAATATTGTCAGTTTGGAACGGGACTGACAGAGGCACTTCGAGATAGATTTGTGTGTGGTTTATTTAAACAGGATACACAAAGGCGACTGCTCGAGGAGAATGAGCTGTCTCTCGAGAAGGCGGTCACTATGGCAGCAGCACACGAGGCCGCAGCGAGAGGCACGGCAGTAATGCAGCTACGGCCACCGGAACTCGGTACAAACAAATTGGGTTTGAGTTCTGTCAAATGTTATCGTTGTGGAAAGACAACGCATGATCAGAACCAGTGTTGGTTTAAAAACCAAGAATGCAGAACGTTTGGCAGGCTTGGCCACATAACTAAAGTATGCCGGTCAGGAAAGAAGACCAGCAACAAAAAGTCACCGCAAGGAAAATATGCAAAGGTACACAAGGTGACAAAGAACAGTTTGACCGAATGATATACCTATCAATTCATCCAATGAAAAGCGACGAGTTAAGAAAGTAACTATAGGTTTTTATTGGCTAAATAACAGAGCCCACCCTCGTGGGTGATCGGATCCAACAAGGAGGAATGCCAGCCAGTCGACCACCTTTATACCTGGGCAGGTAGGTGGAGCCATGGGCGGAGTCAGCAGTGGTCAGCCCAGGTATAACAGCGTGACAAGAGGCGACCTCGTATAGTGATACAACAGTGTGAACAGTGATAACCATAGAGTAACGATATAACAGTGATAACTATAGTGTAACGATAGTGAACGATAAAAGTGGTTTACCACATTCACCCCTTGTTTAGATTTGAGTCCGGCGGGGTGAAGTGTACTACCAGTTCTGGTATGTCAGTCTGTCCGGAGGCCTCGTAAGCCTTTCTGATCGTCGCAGCGGCGGTGTTGCATTATCCGGTGTTAATGCTGGTGTCTGCGTGGTCGGTGAAGGCTCGTGGGGTTCCGGCATGCCGTCTACCTGGGCTGGAATTGGGGGGGTGGTGGGGGGGCGTAAAGGTGGTGTCTCCAGAATGCCCGAGGGTGCGAGGTCTCGTAAGGAGACTGTGTCCTCCCGCCCGTCTGGGTATGCCACATAGGCGTACTGGGGGTTGGCGTGCAGGAGGTTCACCCTCTCGACCAGTGGGTCCATTTTATGGGCCCTCACGTGCTTTCGCAGCAAGACGGGTCCCGGAGAGGTCGGCCAGGTTGGTAGCGTGGTTCCCGTAATCGACTTCCTGGGGAAAACAAACATTCGTTCATGGGGGGTGGCGTTAATGGCAGTGCAAAGTAGTGACCGGATGGAATGCAGCGCTGCCGGGAGGACTTCCTGCCAGCGGGAGGTTGGGAGGCCCTTAGACTTTAAGGCTAAGAGGACGGCCTTCCATACAGTCGCGTTCTCTCTTTCCACCTGTCCGTTCCCTCGGGGTTGTAGCTGGTGGTCCTGCTTGCAGCAATACCTCTCGCTAGTAGGAACTGACGGAGTTCCTCGCTCATGAAGGAGGAGCCCCGGTCGCTATGTATATAGTTTGGGAACCCGAACAAGGCGAAGAGGTCGTTCAGGCATTTAATGACCATGGTACTGGTCATGTCTGGGCAGGGGAAGGCAAAGGGGAAACGGGAGTACTCATCAACAATAGAGTCATAGAGTCATAGAGTAATACAGCACGGATAGAGGCCCTTCGGCCCATCGTGTCCATGCCGGCCATCAAGCCCTGTCTAATCTAATCCCATATTCCAGCATTTGGCCCGTAGCCTTGTATGCTATGGCATTTCAAATGCTCATCCAAATGCTTCTTAAATGTTGTGAGGGTTTCTGCCTCCACAACCCTTTCAGGCAGTGAGTTCCAGACTCCAACCACCCTCTGGGTGAAAAAGTTCTTTCTCAAATCCCCTCTAAACCTCCCGCCCTTTACCTTGAATCTATGCCCCCTAGTTATTGACCCCTCTACTAAGGGGAAAAGCTCCTCAGCATCCATCCTATCTATGCCCCTCACAATTTTGTACACCTCAATCATGTCCCCCCTCAGCCTCCTCTGCTCCAAGGAAAACAAACCCAATCTGCCCAGTCTCTCTTCATAGCTGAAGCGCTCCAGCCCTGGTAACATCCTGGTGAACCTCCTCTGCACCCTCTCTAACGCGATCACATCTTTCCTGTAGTGTGGCGACCAGAACTGCACACAGTATTCCAGCTGTGGCCTAACCAGTGTTTTATACAGCTCCATCATAACCTCCTTGCTCTTATATTCTATGCCTCGGCTAATGAAGGCAAGTATCCCATATGCCTTTTTTACCACCTTATCCACCTGTTCACATTACGGTCGGAGGACGGGAGGGGCCCCTTAAAATCGATGCTCAAGCGCTCGAAGGGGCGGGTGGCCTTGATCAGGCTTGCTCTGTCCGGCCTAAAGAAATGCGGTTTGCACTCGGCACAGGTCTGGCAGTTCCTGGTCATGGTCCTGACCTCCTCGATGGAGTAGGGCAGGTTGCGGGCCTTAATGAAGTGGTAAAGTCTGGTGACCCCGGGGTGGCAGAGGTCGTTGTGGAGGGTCTGAAGTCTATCAATTTGCGCGTTGGCGCATGTAATTCGTGATTGAGCATCAGGGGGTTCGTTCAGCTTACCTGGCCGGTACAAGATATCATAATCGTAGGTGGAGAGCTCGATTCTCCACCTCAAAATCTTGTCGTTCTTGATTTTGCCCCTCAGCTTGTTATTAAACATAAAAGCGACCGAACGCTGGTCGGTGAGGAGGGTAAATCGTTTGCCTGCCAGGTAATGCCTCCAGCGTCGTACAGCCTCCACGATCGCCTGGGCCTCCTTCTCGACCGACGAGTGTCGGATCTCAGGGCCCTGTAGGGTCCTTGAGAAGAAGGCCACCGGTCTCCCCTCCTGGTTAAGGGTAGCGGCTAGGGCGAAGTCGGATGCATCGCTCTCCACTTGGAAGGGGATGGACTCATCCACCGCATGCATTGTGGCCTTAGCAATGTCTCCCTTAATGAGGGAGAAGGCTGCGCACGCTTCCTCCGTAAGGGGGAAGGATGTGGACTTCATGAGGGGTCTGGCTTTGTCCGCATAATTGGGCACCCATTGGGCATAGTAGGCGAAGAGCCCCAGGGTTCTCTTCAGCACCTTTGGACAGTGGGGGAGGGGTAACTCCATGAGGGGGCGCATTCTTTCGGGATCGGGGCCGATGACTCCGTTCTCTACTACGCAGCCGAGGATGGCAAGGCGCGAGGTGTTAAACACACATTTCTCCTTATTGTAGGTGAGGTTCAGCCGTTGGGCCGTACGGAGGAATCTTTCCAGATTAACATCATGGTCCTGCCGGTCGCGGCCGCAGATGGTGACATTATCTAGATAGGGGAACGTGGCGTGCAGCCCGTTCTGGTCAACCATCCGATCCATCTCCCTTTGGAAGACCGAAACCCCATTGGTGACGCCGAAGGGAACCCTAAGGAAGTGGTAGAGGCAGCCATTCGCCTCGAAGGCGGTATACTGGCGGTCCTCAGGGCGGTAGGGAGTTGGTGGTAGGCCGACTTAAGGTCGATGGTAGAGAATACTCGGTATTGTGCAATCTGATTGACCATATCAGATATGCGGGGAAGGGGGTATGCGTCCAGCTGGGTGTACCGGTTTATGGTTTGGCTGTAGTCGATGACCAGGCGGTTTTTATTGCCGGTCTTAACGACTACGACCTGGGCACGCCAGGGGCTGGTGCTCCCCTCGATGATGCCCTCCTTCAGGAGACGCTGCACCTCAGAGCTAATGAAAGCTCTGTCCCCGGCGCTGTACCGCCTGCTCTTGGTAGCGACGGGTTTGCAGTCGGGGGTGAGGTTAGCGAACAGGGAAGGTGGCGGGACCTTGAGGGTGAATAGGCTGCAGGTGTTATGCGGTAGGTGGTTTAAAAGCTGCTGGTTGTTGACTGTGAGTGGGGGGAGGGGTCCACCGTATGCTAGAGTGACACTTTGGAGGTGGGATTGGAAGTCCAGCCCTAGTAGGACGGCAGCGCAGAGCTGGGGCAGGACGAGGAGTTTAAAATGTTTATACTCCGTGCCCTTAACCGACAGGGTCACAACACAGTAGTCGCTGATGTCTGTGGCGTGGGACCTCGATGCCATCGAGATCTGGTTGTGCATTGGCCGGACAGTGAGGGAGTAGTGGCTCACCGTGTCTGGGTGGATGAAACTCTCCGTGCTTCCGCTGTCGAACAGGCAGGTCGTGGCGCGGCCGTTTACTTTGATGTCCATCATGGACTTGGACAGGTGATGCGGGCGGGCTTGGTCCAGTGTGACGGAGGCTAGTGTATGGCTGAGTGAGCTGCTGTAGTCTGCGGGTGAGGCGGTGGTCGGGTCTGGAGGCAAGGTGGCGGTCGAGTGTGGTGGGTAAAATGGCGGCGCCCACAAGATTGGACAAAATGGCGGAGAAGATGGCTGCCCCCACAACTCACATGAGGCACTGCTGGTGTCGGTTGCCTGGATCAAAGATGGCCGCCCCCATAACTCACATGTGGGGATGCTGGCATCTGTGGCCTTGATGGAAGATGGCCGCCCCCAGAACTCGCATGAGGCACTGCTGGCCTCTGTTGATCTCCCTCTGCAGGCCTTAGCAAAGTGGCCTTTCTTCAGGCAGCTTGAGCACGTCGCATTTCTCGCTGGGCAGCGCGCCCTCGGGTGTTTCGCCTGGCCGCAGAAGAAGCAGCCGGCGGCCCGATCGCGGGGCTCCGATGTCGCAGCATGTACCGGGGGTGGCGGTCCCGATCGGGTCCGGGACGCCGACGCTGAGGTAGGTCCCAGGGGCGGCGCTGCGAGGGGTATTGCGGTTGGGGTCGGTCCCGAGTCCCAGGGTCGCGAATTACAGTACCTGGAGTACGCCTCGAGGTCCCGATGGGCCACTTCTAGGGAGTGAGCGAGGGCTGCAGCTGTGTTCAGGTCGAGGTCCTTTGCTTCAAGCAGTCTTTGCCATGAGTAGTCGGACCGCAGGCCTTTCACGAAGGCATCGCGGATATTATCTTCAGTATTTTCTGCCGCCGTTACCGCTTTAAAGTCACAGTCCCTGCCGAGTGTTTGTAGCGCCCGTAAAAATTCATCTACAGATTCTCCTGGCTGTTGCGGGCGGGATCTTAGGAGATGTCTCGCATACATGGAATTTACCGGGCTCTGGTAATGTTGTTTCAGCAGGTTGATGGCGGCCTCATATGTAGTAAGGTCCCGGATGAGTGCGAATACTTTGGGGCTCACTTGGGCGGTCAGAACTCTTAGCTTGGATCTCTGAGGCACGCCGGATTCTCCCAGGTAGGATTCAAAACAGCTCAGCCAGTGTTCAAAGTCGAGGGCTGAGTTTGCTGCCTGTGGGTTTAGATCCAGGTACGGTGGTCAGAGGGCTCGCAGCCAGGCCGGCTGCTGTGGCTGTTGTAGCTGGGCGTCTGGCTGGTCGTTTGGCTGGTCGTTTGGCTGCTCAAGTAACGACATTTTAAAATTTAGCCAATAAAATTGATATACCTTGCAATTCATCCAATGAAAAGCGACGAGTTAAGAAAGTAACTATAGGTTTTTATTGGCTAAATAACAGAGCCCACCCTCGTGGGTGATCGGATCCAACAAGGAGGAATGCCAGCCAGTCGACCACCTTTATACCTGGGCAGGAAGGTGGAGCCATGTGCGGAGTCAGCAGTGGTCAGCCCAGGTATAACAGCGTGACAAGAGGTGACCTCGTATAGTGATACAACAGTGTGAACAGTGATAACCATAGAGTAACGATATAACAGTGATAACTATAGTGTAAAGATAGTGAATGATAAAAGTGGTTTACCACACCGAACAGAAGTCAGATTCAGACGCTAGCAGTAATGAACTGGATAGCTTAAGAATACACAACGTTGGTAAGGATACAGACCTCCAGACAATTTGGGTCACTCTTAAGATAGCAGGAGTCCAAGTAAAAATGGAATTGGACACTGGATCGGCATTGACGGTCATGAATAAGAAAGATTACAGAAGGTTATTCCAACATATTCCCTTACAGGATACGGAGATTATATTGAAAACGTACACGGGGCAAAGAGTGTACCCCATCGGAAAAATAGAGGTAGAAGTGGTCCAAAAGGGCGAAGGAAGCCAAGTAATGGACTTATATGTGCTACCTGAAGGAGGTCCACCACTACTAGGACGGGAGTGGATTAGGAAAATGAATATGGACTGGCACTCCTTGAAAGCACCATCGGTAGATTCCGGGGAAACAGCTGTCAAACCTAAACGATTGTCCAGAATATTGGATGAGGCTAAAGAGGTGTTCCAGCCGGGACTGGGAACACTGAGAGGAATTACGGCAAACATCAAGATTGATGAACATGCACAACCAAAATTTTTTAAAGCCAGACCGGTACTCTATGCAATACGACCTGCGGTTGAAGCGGAGCTGGAAGCACTAGAACGTTCAGGTGTACTGTCTAAAGTAGATTGGAGTGAGTGGGCTACGCCCATTGTTCCCGTTATGAAACGTCCCGCGAACAATAAGCCAGGAGATCCAGGGAAGGTTCGCATCTGTGGAGATTTCAAAATCACCGTTAATCCGGTGCTTCACACGGTGCAGTATCCGCTTCCACGGATTGAGGATATTTTCGCTTCACTGTCTGGCGGGAAACACTTCACCAAGATAGACCTGGCGCAGGCGTGCTTGCAGATGGAGGTTGAAGAAGAGTCACGCCAATACCTCACGATCAACACGCATCGAGGGTTGTACCGGTACAATAGGCTGGTTTTTGGAGTGGCATCAGCTCCAGCAATTTGGCAGAGGGCCATGGAGCAGGTATTACAGGGAATTCCAGGCACACAATGTTACCTGGACGACATTCTGATCACAGGTGATGGTGATGAACAGCATCTCGCTAACTTGGAACTGGTGCTCAACAGACTGAAAGAGTATGGACTTAGAGTAAATCGGCAGAAATGTGAGTTCTTCCAGAAGCGGATCTCGTACTGTGGTCATGTCATTGACCGGGAGGGGCTTCATAAGTCTCCTGACAAGATAACGGCAGTTGTAAAGGCTCCCGCTCCGGAGAATGTCTCTCAGTTGAGGTCGTTTCTAGGATTAATTAACTATTACCATAAATTTCTGCCAAATCTATCCACGGTGCTGCATCCGTTGAACGCTCTTTTACAGAAAGGGGTACCATGGGATTGGGGTGAAAACTGTAAGAAGGCATTTCGCAAAAGCAAAGAATTGATCACCTCAGAGGAAGTGTTGGCTCACTTCAACCCGACACTGCCTATTCGGTTGGCTTGTGATGCTTCTCCATATGGTATTGGGGCAGTACTCTCACATAAATTGCCAAATGGCACGGAAAGGCCAGTCGCGTTTGCATCCAGATCATTGACCTCCGCTGAGCGCAACTATGCGCAGATCGATAGGGAGGCCCTTAGCCTTGTATGGGGAGTGAAGAAGTTTAATCATTACCTACAGGGCCAAAAATTCACACTTCTGACGGACCATCAACCGTTGGTGTCCATTTTTAACCCTAAGAAGGGTGTTTCGGTGATGACAGCACAGCGTCTCCAGAGATGGTCTCTTTTCTTAGGGGCACATCAATATCAGATAGAATTCAAAGGTACGAAACAGCATGGCAATGCTGATGGCCTGTCGCGCCTGCCACTACCTGAAGATGAAGACACGACGGAAGTTGACCCTGTTGAGTTATTTCATTCGACCATTATCGAGTGTTTACCTGTCACCAACGCAAGTATTGAAAGAGAAACCAGGAACGACCCAACACTGTCCAGAGTCTACGAGGTGACAGTGAAAGGATGGCCAACACGGGGTGATCCTCTGTTACCGGCATTCTCGGCAAGGCGAGACCAGCTGTCCGTCTGCCATGGTACTTTGATGTACGGGACAAGAGTGATTATTCCTCCCAAGTTAAGGGAAAGAGTTTTAAAAGAACTACATGAAGGTCATCTGGGGGGAGTTAAAATGAAAAGTCTTGCTAGGGCTTACATATGGTGGCCGGGTATTGACCAACAGATTGAGGAGTTAACGAAAAGCTGTGCTGGGTGTCAAAAAGTGCAAAATGCACCTCCGATAGCACCGCTACACCCATGGGAATGGCCTTCAGCCCCATGGCAACGCGTACACATTGACTTTGCTGGCCCATTCATGGACTCCATGTTCCTAATCGCGGTGGACGCACATTCCAAATGGCCAGAAGTCATCAAGATGAATACCACTACTTCAGAAAAGACAATTGCGGTGTTAAGAACAATATTCGCAAGGAACGGATTGCCAGAACAGATCTGTTCGGACAACGGACCACAGTGTGTATCGGAAGAATTCCAACAATTCTTAAAGAAGAATGGAGTTAAACATTATACCTCTGCCCCATATCATCCGGCGACAAACGGGTTGGCTGAAAGATTTGTCCAGACATTCAAAAAGGCTATTAAGGCCATGAATGATGATCAGATTCTGCTGCAACACAAGGTCGATAAGTTCCTGATGTCATATAGAAACGCCAATCATGCCGTGACTAACCAAAGTCCTGCTATGATGTTTTATAACAGGAGGTTGCGGTCCAAGTTGGACTTGTTAAAACCAAATGTGCGGAGGGAAGTGGAAAACAAACAGTTTCGGCATATTAACAGCAAGACCACTCGAACTTTCGACGTAGGACAACCAGTGATGGCAAGGGGCTACGGAAACGAAAAATGGCAGTCTGGAACAATCCGGGCCAGACAAGGACCTCTGATGTACACCATAGATATTGGTCATAATGTGATAAGGCGTCATGCGGATCAACTGGTAGAGTCGAGAGCAATGGTCGAACCCATGGTTGTGACAGAGACAGCTGTGGAAGACGTTCATGAACCTGAAGCATCTACCTCGGCCGAGAATGTATTTGATGATGATGACACCCAATACATTGGCAACCAACTAGAGGAGGCACCTCAACAACAAGAATCAGAGACCACTGAAAGGCGTTATCCAAGCCGAATCAGAAAGCCTCCTGAGAGACTGAACCTTTGGACTGTTATACCTGAAGTTATATATGTATATATGTTATGTTTAATTGGGGATATGACTGTTAAGCTAAAAAGGGAGGATTGTGGTGTATGTAACCTGTTCCACCTTAAGAGAACTTAAGCCTGGTCCACCTTAAGAAAGGTACTACTTTCTTTGGCTGCTGTATACGTAATACCGGTGGTGACCACACCGGTATATAAGCACAGTGTAATAATATTGTATTCAGTATAGTCCGACCTCCAACCAGTAAAGACCTGTTGAATTTACTCTTGTGGTCTGTGCAGTAATTCTCACTATAACCCACAGACTTAACAGTCCGGATAACGCCTCGGGGGTGTAGTAGTTTCTGGTGGTGTAGTAGGTTCTTCTGGCAAGGCTGATTCGGCTTGAATGCCAGTGTCGGGTTCATCGGGTTCCAGTATCACCGGATCGGAGGTAGATATGGGTATCTCTACTTCATCATTAGATGTATAGAGTGGTGGTGTAGGTTGTCCCTTTTCGGATGACTTTATGATTTGGTCAGCATGGCACCTTATTATGCTTTCTCCGATGTCCACGGTATACATCAGTGGTCCGAGTCATGTGCAGATAGTTCCAGGCTGTCATTTCTCGGTACGGTAGTCCCGGGCCAAAACTTGTTGACCTATCTGGAAGGTTCTAGTTGGCCTTTCATTCATGCCTTGAAACTGCCGGTTCTCCACGTCCCTTCTGATGTTGGGCTTGACCAAATCCAGCCGGCATCTTAGGTTTCTATTGAAGAGCACCATGGCGGGAGTTTGGTTGGTAACCATATGTGTTGCATTCCTGTGTGCGAATAAGAAGTTATCCACCTTGTGCTGAAGTTTTATGTCTTCATTACCCATGGACTTTATGGTCTTCTTGAAGGTCTGTACAAACCTTTCAGCCAATCCATTGGTGGCGGGATGGTATGGGGCGGACGTGTAGTGCTTAACCCCATTGCTTTTTAAGAACTTTCTGAATTCTTCGGACACAAATTGCGGTCCATTATCAGAACAGATCTGTTCTGGTAGCCCATTCCTGGCAAATATGGTCCTTAATACTGTGATGGTTTTTTCCGTGGTGGTGGAGGACATCTTAATTACCTCCACCCACTTGGAGTGTGCATCAACCGCGATTAAGAACATTGAGTCCATAAATGGACCAGCAAAGTCGATGTGTACCCTTTGCCAGGGAGATGAGGGCCACTCCCATGGATGTAGAGGGGCTTGTGGTGGAGCGTTTTGGACCTTCTGGCATCCTAGATAGCTCTTGGTCATTTCTTCGATGTCTCCATCGATACCTGGCCACCATACAAACACCCTGGCTAGGTTCCTCATTTTCACTCCACCCAGATGCCCTTCGTGAAGCTCCTTTAGCACTTTATCCTGGAGTTTGGGTGGAATCACCACTCTGGATCCACACATCAAGGTTCCTCGGCACACTGACAGCTGTTCTCTTCTTTGCGAGAATGCTGGCAACAGTGGTTCGCCATGTGCTGGCCATCCCTTCACTGTTAAATTGTAGACCCGTGAGAGAGTCGGGTCATTTCTCGTCTCCCTTTCAATGGCAGAATTTGTCACTGGTAGACATTCCACTATGGTAGAGTGGAATATCTCTACTGGGTCTACTGTAGGTGCCTCTTCTATCGTTGGCAACGGTGATGCGCTATCAATTCTAATAAAAGGCTGGGCAGAGTTCAGAATGACAGGCTTTTATTAACTACTGAATTGCACTTCAGACAGATCAGGACTATGCCTCTAGTGGACGACCGAATGTGCCATGCGGCCGCTCTTATACTCGGTAGCCCAGGGGCGGAGTCAGCTGAGGCATAGTCAGGCACAACAGTGAAACAAGAGTGAACGACAACAACAACAACAACAGTGAACACAGTGAACTACAGTGGTTTACCACATTCACCCCTCGTTTAAAATTAAGTCCGGCGGGGTGAAGTGTATCAAAAGTTCGAGTAGGCGAGTCTGTCGGCCGGCCTCGTTTGCCGTCGAGATCTTCGTGGCGACGGTTGCGATGGTACAGCTTCCTACGACGCGTCTTGAGCGGGGTCCAGCACCGGCGTATCGTCCCCTTTGGTGTTGGGTGGGCGAGTGGACTCCGGCTGGTCCTGGGGGCGCGGCATGCCGTCTACTGGGGTGGAATGGACAGGGGTGAGAATTGGGTCTACTGAATTTTGGGCCGTGTCGGAGGGGGTCGTGGTGGGGGGCAATGGTGGCGGGTCAGTGGACCCCGAGGGTGCCAGATCTCTAATGGAGACTGTGTCCTGCCGCCCGTCCGGGTATGCCACGTAGGTGTACTGGGGGTTGGCATGGAGGAGGTGAACCTTCTCTACCAGGGGAGCCGTTTTGTGGGGCCTTACATGCTTCCTCAGCAGGACGGGCCCTGGGGACGTCAGCCAGTGTGGTAGTGAGTTACCGGATGTGGACCTCCGGGGAAAAACAAACATTCGCTCATGGGGGGTTGCGTTGGTGGCTGTACACAGCAGTGACCGGATGGAGTGGAGCGCATTGGGTAGGACATCCTGCCAACGGGAGGTCGGAAGGCCCCTAGATTTTAAGGCTAAGAGGGCCGCCTTCCAGACCGTCGCGTTCTCTCTTTCAACCTGTCCGTTCCCCCGGGGGTTGTAGCTGGTGGTCCGGCTTGAGGCAACACCTCTCATGAGCAGGTACTGATGGAGTTCGTCGCTCATGAAGGACGAGCCCCGGTCGCTATGAATATAGCTGGGAAAACCGAACAGAGCATAGAGGTTGCGCAGGCATTTAATGACCGTAGCGGTGGTCATGTCCGGGCAGGGGATGGCAAAAGGGAAACGGGAGTACTCATCAACTATGTTGAGGAAGTACACATTGCGGTCAGAGGAGGGGAGGGGCCCTTTAAAGTCGATGCTCAGGCGCTCAAAAGGGCGGGTGGCCTTGATCAGGTTTGCTCTGTCAGGCCTATAGAAGCGCGGCTTGCACTCTGCACAGACTGGGCAGCTCCTGGTCATGGTCCTGACCTCCTCGATGGAGTAAGGCAGGTTGCGGCCCTTAATGAAATGGAAGAACCTGGTGACCCCCGGGTGGCAGAGGTCGTTGTGGAGGCCCCGTAGTCTATCGATCTGCGCGGTGGCGCATGTGCCTCGCGATAGAGCGTCTGAGGGTTCGTTGAGTTTTCCTGGCCGGTACAAGATGTCGTAATTGTAGGTGGAAAGTTCAATTCTCCACCTCAAAATCTTGTCATTTTTGATTTTACCCCTCTGCTTGTTGTTGAACATGAAAGCAACTGAACGCTGGTCAGTAAGCAGGGTAAATCGTTTTCCAGCCAGGTAGTGCCGCCAGTGGCGCACCGCCTCCACAATGGCATGGGCCTCTTTTTCCACAGAGGAGTGTCTGAGTTCGGAGCCCTGGAGGGTTCGTGAAAAGAAGGCCACGGGTCTTCCCGCCTGGTTAAGGGTAGCGGCCAGGGCAAAGTCGGATGCATCGCTCTCCACCTGGAAGGGGATGGACTCGTCTACCGAGTGCATGGTGGCCTTGGCAATGTCATCTTTTATATGGTGAAAGGCTAAGCGGGCCTCCGCCGTCAGGGGGAAGGAAGTGGACTTGATAAGTGGACGGGCTTTGTCCGCATAATGAGGGACCCACTGGGCGTAATAGGAAAAGAAGCCCAGGCACCTTTTGAGGGCCTTGAGACAGTGGGGCAGGGGAAGTTCCATCAACGGGCGCATCCGGTCAGGGTCAGGACTGATGACTCCGTGTTTCACCACGCAACCAAGGATAGCGAGGCGGGCTGTGCGGAATATGCACTTTTCCTTGTTGTACGTGAGGTTTAGGAGTTGGGCCGTGCGGAGGAACTTATCAAGATTGGCGTCATGGTCCTGCAGGTCATGGCCGCAGATGGTCACGTTGTCCAGGTAGGGAAACGTGGCCTGTAACGCATTCTCATCGACCATCCGGTCCATCTCCCTCTGGAAGACGGAGACACCGTTGGTGACGCCAAAAGGAACCCTGAGGAAGTGAAAAAGGCGGCCGTTTGCCTCGAAAGCTGTGTACTGGCGGTCCTCAGGGCGGATAGGGATTTGGTGGTATGCTGCCTTGAGGTCAATGGTCGAGAAAACGCGGTATTGCGCTATCTTATTAACCATGTCGGCTATGCGGGGGAGGGGGTATGCGTCCAACTGGGTGTACTTGTTGATAGTCTGGCTGTAGTCGATGACTAGGCGCTGCTTGTTGCCAGTCTTAACGACTACCACCTGGGCTCGCCAGGGGCTGGTACTATCCTCAATAA
Source organism: Somniosus microcephalus (assembly GCF_052327205.1). Classification (NCBI taxonomy): domain Eukaryota; kingdom Metazoa; phylum Chordata; class Chondrichthyes; order Squaliformes; family Somniosidae; genus Somniosus; species Somniosus microcephalus. The sequence goes on from NC_140993.1 coordinate 1,145,187, forward strand.
TCCCCTCTTTCAGGAGCCGCATCACCTCAGATCTTATGAAGGATCTGTCCCCGGTGCTGTATCGCCTGCTCTTTGTGGCGATAGGCTTGCAGTCGTGGGTGAGGTTGGCGAACAGGGGGGGGTGTGATTTTGAGGGTGGAGAGACTACAGGTGGGGTGCGGCGGGCAATTTAAAAACTGCTGGTTGCAGACAGTGAGCGGGGGAAGAGGTCCACCGTATGTCAAGGTGACACTCTTAAAGTGACAATGAAAGTCCAACCCCAGTAGAACGGCAGCGCAGAGATGTGGCAGGACGAATAGCTTTACATTTTTATATACGGAGCCCTTCACCGAGAGGGTCACTACGCAGTAGCCGCCGACTTCTGCTGAGTGGGATTTCGAGGCCATGGAGATCCGATGGCGCGTTGGCCGGACCGAGAGGGAATAGCGCCGTACTGTATCAGGGTGTATGAAGCTCTCCGTGCTCCCGGAATCAAAAAGGCAAGTTGTGGCGCGGCCATTTACCTGGATGTCCATCGTGGACCTGGCTAGCTGGTGGGGTCTGGATTGATCCAGCGTGATGGAGGCCGCTGTGGAGTCGGTAGCGTCGCTGTAGAACCCCGGTGAGGCGGCGGTGGGTGAGTCGGGGGCCCGTTGGCAGAATGGCGGACAAGATGGCGGCATCGGAGAGGAAGGACAAAATGGCGGCACCCATGACGATCCCGATCCCCACGAGGCTGGAGGGAGGCAAGATGGCCGCTCCCACGAATCGCACGCGGCGCTGCTGGAGGTAGGGGTCTTCTGACTTCTGCAGACGCCAGCGTAGTGTCCCTTCTTACCGCAGGCAGAGCAGACCGCGTTTTTCGCCGGGCAGCGCGCCCTGGGGTGTTTGGTTTGGCCACAGAAATAACATTTCTGGCTCGGGCGGGACATCGCTGCAGCAGTTGAGGCCAGGGCCCGTGGCGGCACCGCGTCCCAAGGTGGCGGCGGCTGCGGCATCCATGAGGCGGCCGCGCGGTCCGGGGAGTAGGCCTCCATGTTCTGGTGGGCTACGTCCAACGAGAGGGTGAGTGAAATCGCCTTCTTCAGGTCGAGCTCGCTACTTTCCAGCAGTCGCTGCCGTGTGTGAGTGGACCTGAGGCCCGCCACGAGGGCGTCCCGGATGAGCTCCTCCGTATGTTCCGTGACTGTTACTTGCTTGCATTCGCAGGCTCGGCCGAGTTCCTTCAGCGCCCGTATGTATGCTTCTGTGGGTTCCCCGGGCTGTTGTTTGCGAGACCCCAGGAGATGTCTTGCGTAAACATAGTTGACCGGGCGTGCGTATTGCTCCTTCAAGATGTCGATAGCCCCCTGGTAGCTCGTAGCGTCCCGGATAAGGGCAAAAGCTCGGTGGTTTACTTTAGAGTTCAGCACCCTGAGCTTGTCAGCATCGGCGGCGACGGTCTCGCCGGATGCAGTCAGAAAGGACTCAAAACAGTGCAGCCAGTGCGAGAACTTAGCAGTCGAGTCCGGTTCTTGCGGGTCGAGTTCCAGGCACTTCATCTTAAGAATCTGCAGCATCGTTTTTTTTTTTTTTTCAGTAGTTAATAAAATTGATGCGCTATCAATTCTAATAAAAGGCGGGGCAGAGTTCAGAACGACAGGCTTTTATTAACTACTGAATTGCACTTCAGACAGATCAGGACTATGCCTCTAGTGGACGACCGAATGCCAGGAGCTGCCATGCGTCCGCTCTTATACTCGGTAGCCCAGGGGCGGAGTCAGCTGAGGCATAGTCAGGCACAACAGTGAAACAAGAGTGAACGACAACAACAACAACAACGAACACAGTGAACTACAGTGGTTTACCACAAACGGTAGGCGCAATACACCATCAGCATTCCCATGCTGTTTTGACCCTTTGTATTCTATGTTGTATTGGTGTGCCCCTAGAAAAAGGGACCACCTCTGTAGCCTTTGTGCTGTCATAATGGGAACACCTTTTTTAGGGTTGAATATGGAGATGAGGGGTTGATGGTCAGTCAACAAGGTAAATTTTTGTCCATGTAGGTAATGGTTGAATTTCTTTACTCCCTATACCAGGCTGAGTGCTTCCCTGTCGATTTGGGCATAGTTACGCTCAGCTGAGTTCAATGAGCGTGACGCAAAAGCTATCGGCCGTTCCGAGCCATCAGGGAATTTATGCGATAATACTGCTCCTATGCCGTAAGGGGATGCATCGCACGCCAGTCTGATTGGCAGTGATGGGTTGTAATGAGCCAAAACTTCTTTGGATGTGATTAAGTCTTTGCATTTATGGAAGGCACTTTTGCAGTCTTCATTCCATTTCCAAATTACTCCTGTTTGTAGCAATTCATTAAGAGGGTGTAGAAGAGTTGATAAGTTCGGTAAAAATTTATGATAGTAATTTATTAATCCCAGGAACGACCTTAATTGTGAAACATTTTCAGGTGCTGGGGCTTTTATGACTGCTTCAATTTTTTCGGGTGACTTATGCAACCCTTCCTTATTTATTATGTGGCCACAATATGATATTTGATTTCAGAAAAATTCGCACTTGGGGCGATTTGCTCGTAGGCCCCGTTCTCTCAGCCTAGTGAGCACCTGCTCCAAATTGGCATGGTGCTCGTTGTCGTTTTCTCCTGTTACAAGGATGTTGTCTAGATAGCATTGCGTCGCCGGAATCCCTTGGAGGACTTGTTCCATAGCTCTTTGCCAGATAGCTGGAGCAGATGCTACTCCGAAAACCAGTCGATTGTACTGGTACAGACCTTTGTGTGTATTTATCGTGAGATATTTTTTAGAGGCCTCTTCAACCTCCATCAGTAGGTATGCCTGTGCCAAGTCAATTTTGGTGAAACGTTTCCCTCCGGATAGTGAGGCGAAAATATCTTCTATCCTCGGAAGAGGATACTGTACCGTGTGAAGGACCGAGTTTACAGTCACCTTGAAGTCTCCACAGATGTGAATTTATCTCTGTTCTTCAGATCCATCACCCTTCAATGCTTTCTTCATGACTGGGACGATGGGTGTTGCCCACTCGCTCCAATCTATTTTAGATAATACGCCTGCCTTTTCCAAATTCTCCAGCTCTGCCTCGACTGCTGGACGAATTGCGTATGGCACCGGTCTTGCCTTAAAAAACTTGGGAATTGCTGCATCTTCCACTTTTATTGAGGCGGTGATGCCTTTCAAGGTTCCTAGTTTCTCTTGAAACACTTCCTTGGCGTTGGCCAAGATGTCTTTTAATCGTCCAGGTATGACGTCATCATCATTTTTTTCCTTACTGGTCGCCATCAGTGCCTGAATGGAGTGCCAGTCTAAACGTATTTTCCTGATCCATTCACGTCCCAACAGCGGTGGACCACCATCTTGTAGAACGTATAAATACAACTTTTGTATTTCCTTGCCGTTGTATACAACGGGCACCCTTATTTTTCCTTTGGGGTATACTTTCTGCCCCGTATATGTTTTCAAGATAATGGATGTGTCTTTTAAAGGTATATGCGGAAATAGCCGCTCGTAATCCCGTCGATTTATGACGGTCAGAGCTGATCCTGTATCTAGCTCCATTTTAACTGGGGACCCTGCTATTGTGAGGGTAACCCAAATGGTCTGGTAATCTTCTTTGGCAATTACATTATGTAATTTGAGAGAGCTTAGTCTCTTGTTTTCGGAGTCACTATCGCTCTTCTGGTCTTCGGAGCTACTGTCCGTCATCATTTGTACCTTTCTGTGCTTTTCCTTATTGATTCTTTTCCCGTTAGTGGATTTTTTATTTTCAGATCGGCACACACATGGAATGTGTCCCATCTTTCCGCATCGCCTGCATGCTTTTTCCTTGAACCAGCAGTCCCTCTGGTCATGGGTGGATCTGCCGCAGCGATAACATCTCTCGAAACCCCGTGTCATTTCATGGGTGCCAAAGTCCTGTGGCCTTTGCTGTATCTTTGCAGCTCCTATTGCACTGAAAGCCTTGTCCAGTGTTAAATCTTTCTCAGAAGATGCCTTTTTTTGTGTTTCTACACTTAGGGGATCGCAGATGAATTTGTCTCGCAGAGAATCTGCCAGTCCTGCCTCGAATTGGCAGTGTAGGGTATCAACAATCTCCTCAAAATTCTTGTCCATCGGTTCGGCTGGAGTGATTAAGTTTCGTAACAGCTTGTATGTCTTTGCGCCCATTAGATCCAGAAGCACTGAAGCTTTTTTTTCATCTTGTATTCCATTTGCGGTGCAATATACCTCCACTCTTTCCACATATGTGGTCCAATCCTCTATCTCATTATCAAAAGCATCAATATTGTCAGGATTAGGCATTTCAGCAAAGATATGGCGCTTCCCGCGCTTTTTTTTTCTTTTCTGTAGCAAAGATATGGCGCTTCCCACGCTTTCCCGCCGCTGCTGCCGATAACAACGCTGTTTACTGCGGTTCCCGTTCTCTTTATGTTTTTTAATTTACTGTTGGAGACTCGTTCCCGCCGGAGGTCTGAACGCTGACCTGCTTACCGCGCCGGCCGTCTCCCGAGTCTTCCCTCCCAGTCCGTTATTGCTTGCCTCCGATTTCGCTGCCTGTCTCAGCTGTAGAGCCCGCCACTGGAGCCCCAGCCTGACGCCCAGGAAGGATTAGCGCAGTACCTGCCACCAGCTTGGCCAGCTGGTGAAACCACAGCTTTTCTCACTTCCTTGAGTCTTCTGGACGCCGGAGGAATCGATGTCCTTGAGGTGCTGCCGAATTGCAGGTAAGTCCGTTTCCACTTCGTCGCCACTGTAGTGTCCGTGTGTTGATAAAGACACTGAAGACAGGAGTTGGTTCATAGGTATTTACTAAGCAAAGTCTGGGGGGGGGGGGGTTCTAAAGGATATACACAATACACAGGCTTATATTGCCCAAGTGGAAATTACCGGCATTACGCACACCTGGGGCTCTTAAAGGCACATACGCCACAAGAGCGTTTGTGTGGTGGCCGGGAATCGATAGAGAAATCGAAGAGATGACCAAGAGCTGTACAGGATGCCAGAAGGTCCAAAACGCCCCACCACAAGCCCCTCTACATCCATGGGAGTGGCCCTCATCTCCATGGCAAAGGGTACACATTGATTTTGCTGGTCCATTTATGGACTCGATGTTTTTAATTGCGGTGGATGCACATTCAAAGTGGCCAGAGGTAATAAAAATTTCCTCAACCACCACAGAAAAAACTATCACAGTCTTATGAACCATATTTGCCAGAAATGGGCTGCTTGAACAGATTTGCTCCGACAATGGACCACAGTTTGTGTCTGAAGAGTTCCGGAGGTTCTTAAAGAACAATGGTGTTAAGCATTACACATCCGCCCCATATCATCCAGCCACCAATGGATTGGCTGAGAGGTTCGTTCAAACATTCAAGAAGGCTATCAAGGCAATGTGTAATGAAGACATACCCCTGCAACACAAGGTGGATAACTGCTTGTTTGCCTACCGGAATGCGACACATGTAGTTACCAACCAAACTCCAGCCATGATGTTCTTCAATCGAAGACTAAGATGCCGCTTGGATTTGGTTAAGCCAAATATCAGAAGAGATGTGGAGAACAGGCAGTTTCAGAATATGAATGAAAGGCCAACCAGGAGTTTCAAGATAGGTCAACCAGTTTTGGCCCGGGACTACCGCACAGAGAAATGGCAGCCAGGAACAATCTGCACACGGCAAAGACCTCTAATGTATACCGTGGACATTGGAGAGAGCATTGTAAGACGCCATGCTGACCAGATTCTAGAGTCACTGGAAAACGTCAAATCTACACCACGATCCTATACACCTGGTGATGAAACCGAAGTACCAATTGCATCTCCCTCAGAATCGGTGATATTGGAAGCAGACAAACCAAACAACGACGTTGATCCTGAATCAACTTTGCCAGAAGAACCTGATACCCCAAAGAGGCGTTATCCGGACAGAATCAGGAAGCCTCCTCAAAGACTGAATTTATAATTGATTAACTTCAGCTAATGTATATAGCAACTGTAATTGTAAATATGTTATTTAATTATTAATCGAATGTTATGTACTGTTTAGCTAAAAGGGGAGGAATTGTAGTGTATGTACCTTGAAGAAGGAACTATATTCTGCAGCCCCTGTATGCTGCAGTACCAGTAGTGACCACCCCTGTATATAAGCCTGTGTAGTAACTTTGTATAGTAGTTCCAGTTTTGTCTCCATTCAGTAAACACCTGTTATAACCAACTTCTGCAGTCCGTGTCTCAATTACACACGGACATTACAGTGCTGTTCCTCGAGCTTTATTTATTCACTATTTAAACAGAATATTAATCTCCGGCGCAGATACAGGGGTTATTAAGATCAGCAGAAACAAACCATGACTACTACAATGAACATGGTTCAGTCCTCAATCCGTTCACAGTAAATCATGTTCCATTCACTAATCTGGTCTTTTACCCAGCATTCCCCGCGGTGGCCCACGTGCCGCACCCAGACTACAAGAGCCCAGCGCGCAGGCGCGGGAGGAGCCGGTATAGTGAGCATGCGCAGTGCGTTACTGGAGATGGAGATGAGCTGAAGCCGAAGCCGGGAGCGCGATGATGCAGCGGGTAAAAATCGCGACGGCGGGAGTAATGGACGGATAGGTGGGTGGGGAGGATTCATAAACAACTCGTGCAGGAGGCAAGCCCCGAATAATAAGCTGAAGATCCCGTGTTTGCAGTTGCGGGGATTTCTTCTCCTTACAGGCCCAGGTTAACGGCAGCCATCTTTGTAAAGGAGAGCGGAAAGTTTCAGTGTGACGTCACCCTATGCCTGAGACAAAGAGCCTTGTGTCCAATGCGGGGAATAAAGGCCCAGAGCCTCCCCGGGCCCTGAACAAGGGACTGGAGAAACTCGCTGCCCTGCGGATCAGACAATCAGCCGGCGCTAGTCCCGCCCCTCGGGCTCCCCGATTGGTTGGAGGACCCGCCGCCGGCCCGCTCCTCCAGACCCGCCCACTGGGTGCCGCTAGTCACGCCCCTCGGGCTCCCCGATTGGTTGGAGGACCCGCCGCCGGCTAGCTCCACCAGCCCCGCCCCGCTCGCTCCCTATTGGTCGGAAGCTCCCCTCAATCAGGCCGCGGGCCCGGGTCACGTGTCCCCGAGGAGATCACGTGCACCGTTCAACTGCCGCCGCTCGGTCCGGGGCCTCGCGGACTCTGAGGTTTTTCTATTTCTCTCCCGATCCACCCCGCGCCATTCTCCACCCAATCGGAGCGGAGAAAACTCAGTTCGCGTCACCGATCGCGACTCTGGACACCAAGGCCTTTCCCCGGAATGCCCCGCGCCGATTCCGTCCGTCAGGATCCGAGTGCGCAGGCGCAGCTCCGAGTGGGGGAGGGGTTGGTGTCTCTGGGCATGCGCGGTTATTACCCTTGGTGACTGGGAGGGGTCGCTGTGCCGGACTCGGCCCAAACCGCCGCTCCGTGTGCGCATGTGCGGACTCTCGGCTGTCAATCAGCCAGAAGAGGTCGCTGGTGAGACCAGTGAAGGAAGAAAGGCTTGCATTTATATAGCGCCTTTCACCACCACCGGACGTCCCAAAGCGCTTTACAGCCAATGAAGTGTAGTCACTGTTGTAATGTAGGAAACGCAGCAGCCAATTAGCGCACAGCAAGCTCCCACAAACAGCAATCTGATAATGACCAGATAATCTATGTTTTTTGTTATGTTGATTAAGGGGTAAACACATTGGCTAGGACACCAGGGATAACTCCCCAGCTCTTATTCAGATAGTGCCATACGATCGTTGACGTCCACCTGAGAGAGCAGACGGGGCCTCGGTTTAACGTCTCCTCCAAAAAACAGCACCTCCGACAGTGCTGCACTCCCTCAGCACAGCACTGGAGCGTCAGCCTAGATTTTTGTGCTCAAGTCTTGAACCCAGAACTTTCTGACTCAGAGGCGAGAGTGCTACCCACTGAGCCACTGGCTGACACTAAAGAAGAAGCAGTTCTGACAAAAGGTCATCGACCTGAAATGTTAACTCTGTTTCTGTCTCCACAGATGCTGCCTGACCTGCTGAGTATTTCCAGCATTTTCTGTTTTTGTTAAAGAAGCGAGGGAGTGATTGCTGACGGGAAGAATGTTGGGTCGTCATGCGCATGCGCACCTCCCTGGTGGCCGAGGTGAAACACCGACTCGCCCCCACCTGAGCCGCGCACGCGTACCAGATGTTGCGGCTTCACATGCGTGCCCGATGTTCCAACCGTGGGGTTTTGTGCGCTGAGCATGCGCGTTGCGGACTGATCGGGACGGGCGATTGTAGAGCAGGAGGGAGAGCGTGGGGGCCATGAGCGCGTGCGCGGGACTCAGTCAACAGAGTGCTTTCTGCAGCGCCGGGGGCTTGTGGGTATTACAGCCGCCATTACTGCTGATCTTTTCAACCAACCTGTGCAACAGCTGGGGCCTGAAAATCAGCTTCACTACCCCTAGGTTCGGAAAGGGGAAAATGAAACAACAGTTTGCCTCTGATCCTTTTCTGAACTCGATTTACAGGGTTATAGAAGTGGAGCAGTTACAGGCGGGAAGCTCAGACCAAACATCATGTCAAGATCAGACAGAGTTGCTCGATTCATCAGGACCTGAATATCATCGGCCTTTGCACATGGAAGGAGAAAGCAGCGATGACAAACCGCACACGTGTTCAGTGTGTAGACACGGATTCAGCCAATCGCCTGACCTGGTGAGACACGTGCACCGTCACACCGGGGAGAAACCGGGTAAAGGTGGGGACGGTGGGAAGGGAGTCAGTTCCCTGTCTGCATTGGAAGTTCAACGGTGCAGTCACACCAGGGACAGTCCATTCACCTGCTCTGTGTGTGGAAAGGGATTTGTTTGTTCATCCCACCTGCAAACACACCAGCGAGTTCACACTGGGGAGAGACCATTTCAATGTCCTGACTGTGGGAAGAGCTTTAAAAGCCCCAGGGATCTGAAGGGACACCAGCGAATTCACACTGTGGAGAGGCCATTCACCTGCTCTGTGTGTGGGAAGGGATTCTTGCAGTCCTCCACCCTGCTGACACAGCAGCTTGTTAACACTGATGAAAGGCCATTTAAATGTTCTCACTGTGGGAAGAGCTTGAAAATCCCCCGGGAGCTCGAGCAACACCAGCGAGTTCACACTGGGGAGAGACCGTTCACCTGCTTCGTGTGTGGGAAGGGATTCACTTAGTCATCCACCCTGCAGACACACCAGCTTGTTCACACTGACGAGAGACCTTTTTAAATGTTCTGACTGTGGGAAGAGCTTTAAAAGCTCCTGGGAGCTGTAGGGACGCCAACACCTACACACTGGGGAGAGGCCGTTCACCTGCTCCGTGTGTGGGAAGGGATTCGCTTGGTCCTCCAACCTGCTGACCCATCAGCGAGTTCACACTGGAGAGAACCCCTTTAAATGTTCTGGCTGTGGGAAAAGCTTTAAAATCTCCAGGGAGCTGAAGAGACACCGGCTCCTATACACTGGTGAGAGGCAGTTCACCTGCTCCGTGTGTGGGAAGGGAGTCACTGAATCATCCACCCTCCTGTCAGACCAGCGAGTTCACACTGACGAGAGACCCTTTAAATGTTCTGACTTGTGGGAAGAACTTTAAAATCTCAAAGAGCCTTAAAGGACACCAGCGTGTTCACACTGATCATCGAATCTAACAGCACAGAAGGAGGTGATTCGGCCCATCGTGTCTGTGCCGGCTCTTTGAAAGAGCTGTCCAATTTAGTCCCAAACCCCAGCTTTATCCCCAGAACTCTGCAAACTCGTCCTCTTCAAGGACATGTCCAATTACTGTTTGAAAGTTCCTGTGGAACCTGATTCCAGCATCCTTTCAGATGGTGTGTTCCAGATCTTAACAACCCTCTGTGTGAAAACAATTCTCATTTCCCCTCTAGTTCTTTTAGCAACTATTTTAAATCTGTGACCTTTGGTTACCGACCCACTTGCCAGAGTGAACAGTTTCTCCCTACTTGCTCGATCAAAACCCCTCATCATTTTGAACACCTCTATTAGGTCTCCTCTTAACCTTCTCTGCTCTAAGGGGAACAATCCCAGCTTCTCCAATCTCTCCACATAACTGAAGTCCCTCATCCCTGGTACCATCCTGGTCAACCTCCTCTGCACCCTCTCCAAGTCCTTGACATCCTTCCTAAAGTGTGGTGCCCAGAACTGTACACAAGACTCCAGCTGAGGCCAAAACCCTGCAGCTGTACAAAACCCTGGTTAGACCACACCTGGAGCACTGGGAGCAGTTCTGGGCATCACATCTTAGGAAGGATATATTGGCCTTGGAGGGAGTGCAGCGTAGGTTTACCAGAATGATACCTCGACTTCAAGGGTTAAGTTACGAGGAGGGATTACACAAATTAGGGTTGTATTCCCTGGAATTTAGAAAGTTAAGGGGTCATCTGATTGAAGTTTTCAGGATATTAAGGGGAACAGATAGGGTAGAGAGAGAGAAACTATTTCTGCTGGTTGGGGAGTCTAGGACTAGGGGGCATAGTCTAAAAATTAGAGCCAGACCTTTCAGGAGTGAAATTAGGAAACACTTCTACACACAAAAGGTGGTAGAAGTTTGGAACTCTCTTCCGCAAACAGCAATTGATGCTCGATCAGTTGTTAATTTTAAACCTGAGATTGATAGGTTTTTGTTACCCAAAGGTATTAAGGGATATGGGCCAAAGGCGGGTGTATGGAGTTAGGTCACAGATCAGCCATGATCTCATTGAATGGCGGAACAGGCTCGAGGGGCTGAATGGCCTCCTCCTGTCCTATGTTCCTAACTAGTGATTTGTAAAGGTTTAGTGTAACTTCCTTGTTTTTGTATTCAATGGCACTATTTACAAAGCCAAGTATCCCACACACTTTCTGAACCGCCTCACCAACTTGCGGTGGCACTTTCAAAGACTTGTGAATATGGACCCCGAGGTCCCTCTGCTCTTGCACCCCCTCAAAATAGTCCCATTTAGATTATACGGCCTCTCCCTGTTGTTTCTCCCAAAGTGCATCACTTCACACTTATCCTCATTTAATTTTATCTGCCTTGTGTCTGTTCATTTCACAGTCTGTCTCTGTCCTTCTGAAGTCTGCTACTACTACACTCACAAAACTTGGCAACTTAGTGATACGCTTATCAATTACTCCATAAAAGGCGATGAATTAGGAAAGTAATGAAGAGGTTTTTATTAACTAAAGAACAGAGCATGCCTCTCATGGCCAACTGGTTCCAAGAAGGAAGTGGGTTGCCGAAACACCCACCTTTATACCTGGTCATGTGGGCGGAGCCAGCTGAGGCATGCATTGGTACACAGCGCCAACCAGAGGTAACAATATGCAATAACGATAACAGTAGGATACAATAACAGTGGTTTACCACATTCACCCCTTGTTTAAAATTTAGTCCGGCGGGGTGAAGTGTACTACAAGTTCGTGTAGGTAAGTCTATCAGGAGGCCTTGTATGACGTCCTGATCGTCATGGTGGCGGCGGCGGTGGTGCAGTATCCAACGTCGAATCTGGTGTCTGGGTGGTCAACGAAGGGTCCTGGGGCTCCGGCATGCCGTCTACAGGGGTGGGGTTGGGTTGGGAGAAGTGGTGGGGGATAACGGTGGTAATTCAGGGGCAACCGAGGGTGCGAGGTCTCGTATGGAGACCGTGTCCTCCCGCCCGTCTGGGTACGCCACGTAGGCATACTGGGGGTTGGCGTGTAGGAGGTTCACCCTCTCGACCAGGGGGTCCGTTTTATGGGTCCTCACGTGCCTCCGCAGTAGGACGGGCCCAGGAGAAGTCAGCCATGTTGGTAGCGAGGTTCCCGATGTGGACTTCCTGGGGAAAACGAACATTTGCTCATGAGGGGTGGCATTAGTGGCAGTACAAAGCAGTGACCGGATGGAGTGGAGCGCCGCAGGGAGGACCTGCCAGCGAGAGGTCGGAAGGCCCTTAGATTTTAAGGCTAAGAGGACGGCCTTCCAAACTGTCGCGTTCTCTCTTTCCACCTGGCCGTTCCCCCGGGGGTTGTAGCTGGTGGTCCTGCTCGTAGCAATACCTCTCGCGAGCAGGTACTGACGAAGTTCGTCGCTCATGAAAGATGAGCCCCTGTCGCTATGTATATAGCTAGGGAACCCGAACAGGGCGAAGAGGTCCTTCAGACATTTGATGACCGTGGTACTGGTCATGTCTGGGCAAGGGATGGTGAACGGGAAACGGGAGTACTCATCAATTATGTTGAGGAAGTACACGTTGCGGTCAGAGGAGGGGAGGGGCCCTTTAAAATCGACGCTCAGGCGCTCGAAGGGGCGAGTGGCCTTGATCAGGCTTGCTCTGTCTGGCCTATAAAAATGCGGTTTGCACTCGGCACAGATTTGGCAGTTCCTGGTCATGGTCCTGACGACCTCGATGGAGTAGGGCAGGTTACGGGATTTGATGAAATGGAAGAACCTGGTGACCCCCGGGTGGCAGAGGTCATTGTGGAGGGACTGCAGTCTATTAACCTGCGCGTTGGCGCATGTACCATGTGATAGGGCATCTGGGGGCTCATTGAGTTTCCCGGGCCGGCACAAGATATCGTAATTGTAGGTGGAGAGTTCAATTCTCCACCTCAAGATCTTGTCGTTCTTGATTTTGCCCCTCTGCTTATTATTGAACATAAAAGCAACTGAACGCTGGTCAGTGAGAAGGGTAAACCGTTTTCCGGCCAGGTAATGCCTCCAGTGACGCACCGCTTCCACAATAGCCTGGGCCTTCTTTTCGACAGAGGAGTGTCGAATCTCGGGGCCCTGGAGGGTCCTTGAGAAAAAGGCCACGGGTCTCCCCGCCTGGTTAAGGGTCGCAGCTAGGGCGAAGTCGGATGCATCGCTCTCCACTTGGAAGGGGATGGACTCATCCACTGCGCGCATTGTGGCCTTCGCAATATCGCTCTTGATAAGAGTGAAGGCTGCACACGCCTCTGGTGTCAGGGGGAAGGAGGTGGATTTGATGAGGGGTCTGGCTTTGTCCGCATAGTGGGGCACCCACTGAGCATAGTAAGAGAAAAACCCCAGGCATCTCTTCAGTGCTTTTTGGCAGTGGGGGAGGGGGAGCTCCATAAGGGGGCGCATTCTGTCGGGGTCAGGCCCGATGACTCCGTTCTCCACTACGCAGCCGAGAATGGCAAGGCGTTTGGTGCGAAACATACATTTCTCCTTATTGTACGTTAGGTTCAGCCGCTGGGCCGTACGGAGGAATTTTTCTAGATTAGCGTCATGGCCCTGCTGGTCGTGGCCGCAGATGGTGACGTTATCCAGGTAGGGAAAGGTGGCCTGCAGCGCGTTCTGGTCAACCATCCGGTCCATCTCCCTTTGGAAGACCGAAACCCCGTTGGTGACGCCGAAGGGAACCCTAAGGAAGTGGTAGAGGCGGCCGTTCGCCTCGAAGGCAGTATACTGGCGGTCCTCATGGCGGATGGGGAGTTGGTGGTATGCTGACTTAAGTTAAATGGTGGAGAATACTCTGTATTGCGCAATCTGATTGACCATATCAGATATGCGAGGAAGGGGGTATGCGTCCAGCTGAGTGTACCGGTTTATGGTTTGGATGTAGTCAATGACCAGGCGGCGTTTATCGGTGGTTTTAACGACTACAACCTGGGCTCGCCAGGGGCTGGTGCTCCCTTCGATAATGCCCTCCTTCAGGAGCCGCTCCACCTCAGAGCTAATAAAAGCTCTGTCCCCGGCGCTGTACCGCCTGCTCTTGGTAGCGATGGGTTTACAGTCGCGGGTGAGGTTAGCGAACAAGGGAGGGGGGGGGACTTTGAGTGTGGAAAGGCTGCAAGTGGTGTGCGGCGGGCGATTTAAAAGGTGTTGGTTGCAGACTGTGAGTGGGGGGAGGGGTCCACCGTATGCTAATGTGACACTTTTAAGGTGGCACTGAAAATCCAACCCTAGCAGCACGGCAGCGCAAAGACGGGGCAGGACAAGAAGTTTAAAATTTTTATATTCTGTGCCCCTAACCGAAAGGGTCACCACACAGTAGCCGCCGACGTCCATTGAATGGGACTTAGACGCCATAGAAATCCGATGGCGCGTTGGCAGGACCATGAGGGAGTGGCTACGTACCGTGTCGGGGTGAATAAAACTCTCTGTGCTCCCGCTGTCAAATAGGCAAGTGGTGGCGCGGCCGTTTACCGTGATGTCCATCATGGACCTGGACAGATGATGAGGCAGGGCTTGATCCAGCGTAACGGAGGCCAGTGTATGGCTTAGTGAGTCGACATGGTCGTCCGACGAGACGGTGGTCGAGTCCGGAGACAAAATGGCGGTTGAGTGCGGCGGACAAAATGGCGGCGGCCATGATTCAGGTCCCCACGCGGCCGGAGGTGAACAAAATGGCGGATAAGATGGCTGCCCCCACGGTTCGCACGCGGCGCTGCTGGCGTTCGCGGGTTTCCCCCTGCAGGCATTGGCGTAATGGCCTTTCTTCCCGCAGCCCGAGCAGGTAGCGGTCTTAGCCGGGCAGCGCGCTCTAGGGTGTTTTAACTGGCCACAGAAATAGCATTTTTGGGCCTGGTTACGGGGCATCGCTGCAGTTGGTACCAGGGGCGGCGGTCCCGGTTGATTTCGGGACATCGCTGCAGCAGTTGGTACCGGGGGCGGCGGTCCCATGTCCCAAGGTTGCGATGGCCATGGCGCGGCGCCGTTATGTGAGTATGCTTCGAGGTTTCGGTGGGCCGCATCTAACGAGAGCGCAAGGGCTACGGCCGTCTTCAGGTCGAGCTCCTTGCTTTCACATCACAGAAATCACAGAAACCCCACAGTGCAGATAGAGGCCATTTCGGCCCATCGAGCCTGCACCGACACATATCCCACCCGATCCCCGTAACCCCTACACCAACACATATCCCACCCTATCCCCGTAACCCCATGTATTTAATCCCCCTAACACTAAGGGTCAATTTATCATAGCCAATCAACCTAACCCGCACATCTTTGGACTGTGGGAGGAAACCGGAGCACCCGGAGGAAACCCACGCAAACACGGGGAGAATGTGCAAACTCCACACAGACAGTCACCCGAGGCCGGATTCGAACCCGGGTCCCTGGCGCTGTGAGGCAACAGTGCTAACCACTATGCCACCGTGCTGCCTCTGCCGGGAGTAGTCGGACTGGAGGCCCCTAACGAAGGCATCACGGGTAAGTCCCTCCGCGTGCCCCGCAGCCGTTACCTCCTTACAGTCGCAGTCCCTGCAGAGTGTCTGTAACGCCCGTAAAAATGCCTCTACCGATTCCCCCGGTTGCTGCCTGCGGGATCCCAAGAGGTGTCTGGCGTAAATCGTGTTCACTGGGCACGTGTATTGCCCTTTTAGTAGTTCGAGGGCCGCCGTGTACGTAGTAGCGTCCCGGATGAGTGTATATACTTGAGGGCTCACCTGGGCGGTCAAAACTTTTAGTTCTCCTCCGATGTCACGGCGGAGGCTTCTAGGAAGGATGCAAAGCAGCTCAGCCAGTGTTCGAAATTGGTCGATGAACCCGCTGCTTGAGGGTCGAGGTCCAGGCATGCTGGTCTGAGGGCTCGCAGCAACGCCTGCTGTTGTTGCTGTTCAGGTGTCGACATTTTACTTTTAGTTAATAAAATTGATACGCTTATCAATTACTCCATAAAAGGCGATGAATTAGGAAAGTAATGAAGAGGTTTTTATTAACTAAAGAACAGAGCATGCCTCTCATGGCCAACTGGTTCCAAGAAGGAAGTGGGTTGCCGAAACACCCACCTTTATACCTGGTCATGTGGGCGGAGCCAGCTGAGGCATGCATTGGTACACAGCGCTAACCAGAGGTAACAATATGCAATAACGATAACGGATACAATAACAGTGGTTTACCACACTTAGTAAATAGTATCATCCGTAAACTTTGAAATTGTTCACCTATACCCAAGTCCAGGTCATTTATATATAAGAAGAAAAGCAATGGTCCTAATCCTGACCCCTGGGGAATCCACTGCATACTTCCCTCCAGTCAGAAAAACATCCCTCAGCACTGCTCACTGCCTCCTCTCCCTTAGCCAATTATATACCCAAATTACCATCAGCCCTTTAATTCCCTCTGCTTCTCTTTTCCGAGTAAGTCTCTTATGTGGTACTTTATTAAATGCCTTTTGAAAGTCCATATATACAACATCTACTGCACTACCTTCATCAATCCTCTGTTACATCATCAAAGAACTCAATCAGGTTAGTCAGACATGATTTACCTTTAACAAATCCATACTGGCTGCCCCTTATTAACCCATGCTTCTCCAAGTGAGAATTCATTTTGTCCTTGACAATGGTCTCTAGTCGTTCACCCACCACTGACATTAGACTGATTGGCCTGTAGTTACCAGGTTTATCCCTCTCCCCTTTTTTAAACAGGGTGTAACATTTGCAATCCTCCAGTCCTCTGGCACCCCTCCCATATATCTGAGGGAGATTGAAAGATTGTGGTCGGAGCTTCTGCTATCTCCACCCTAGCTTCCCTCAGCAACCTAGGATGCATCCCATCTGGACCGGGTGACTTGTTAACTTTGAGTGATGACAACCTATTGAGCACCTCCTTTTCTATTTTTATCCTATCCAATTTATCTACTCCCCCCCCCCCCCCCCCCACTGCGACATTAACTTCATCCTCTTCTTTTGTGGAGACAGATGCTAAGTACTCATTCAGTACCTCAGCCACGCCCTCTGCCTCCGTATGATGAGCTCCTATTTGGTCCCTAATCGGCCCCACCATTCCTTTAACTATCCTTTTACTTTTCATCTGTTTATAGAAGATTTTTGGGTTCCCTTTTATGTTATCCCCTATTCTTTTCTCATATTGTCTCTTTGCCCTTATATCCTGTTTCAATTTCCCCCGCACTCTCTGTATTCTCCTGGTTTTTGACTATTCTGTACCCGACATTTGTCGTAAACCTTTTTCTGTTTTCTGAAGGAAGACACAAAAAACCTCCCTGGGATATCGGGAAAAATAGGAACATTGGCAAAGGAGGAACTGACGCAAATCAATATCTCTAAGGATATGGTGTTAAGGAAGCTAAAGGGATTGAAGGTGGACAAATCCCCAGGGCCTGATAACATGCATCCTAGGGTACTGAAGGAGGTGGCCCTAGAGATAGCGGATGCACTAAGGATGATTTTTCAGAATTCATTAGACTCGGGAACAGTGCCGATGGATTGGAGGGTAGCTAACGTTACCCCACTATTCAAAAAGGGGGGTAGGGAAAAAGCAGGTAATTACAGACCTGTAAGCCTTACATCAGTTGTGGGCAAAATGCTGGAGTCCATCATTAAGGATGAAATAGCGGAGCACTTAGCAAATGGGGACAGGATAGGACAGAGTCAACATGGATTTACAAAGGGTAAATCGTGCTTGACTAATCTATTGGAATTTTTTGAGGGAGTAACTGGTAGAATAGATGGGGGAGAGCCAGTAGATGTGGTGTACCTGGACTTCCAAAAGGCCTTCGATAAGGTCCCACATAAAAGATTAGCATGGAAAATTGAGGCTCATGGGATAAAGGGGAAAGTTTTGGCGTGGATAGGGAACTGGCTGTCAGATAGAAAACAGAGAGTTGGAATAAACGGCTCATTTTCTGAATGGCAGGCAGTAACAAGTGGGGTACCACAGGGATCTGTCCTGGGCCCCCAGCTGTTCACAATTTACATTAATGACCTGGATCAGGGAGTCGGATGCAGCATTTCCAAATTTGCAGACGACACTAAACTAGGAGGGGGGGTGGGCTCAGAGGAAGAGACCAGGAAGCTCCAGAGCGATTTGGACAGACTGGGCGATTGGGCGGATAAATGGCAGATGCACTATAATGTGGACAAGTGCGAAGTTATCCACCTTGGGTGCAGGAACGGGAGGGCAAATTATTATTTAAATGGCAATAGATTGGGAGAGGGGGAAGTACAGAGAGACCTGGGTGTTCTTGTACACCAGTCACTGAAGGCGAGCATGCAGGTGCAACAGGCGGTCAAGAAGGCAAACGGTATGCTGGCCTTCATAGCAAAAGGGTTAGAATACAGGAACAGGGATACCTTGCTGCAGCTGTACAGGGCACTGGTGAGACCACACCTCGAGTACTGTGTACAGTTTTGGTCGCCTCATCTGAGGAGGGATGTTCTTGCCATGGAGGGGGTGCAGCGGCGATTCACCAGGCTGATACCAGGAATGGCGGGAATGACCTATGAGGAGAGACTATGTAGTTTAGGGATGTACACACTGGAGTTTAGAAGATTGAGAGGGGACCTCATAGAAGTGTATAAAATTCTGACAGGTCTAGACAGACTGGATGCAGAAGGAATGTTTCCCTTGGCGGGTGAGAACAGAACTAGAGGACATAATTTAAGGATAAGGGCTAAACCATTTAGGACAGAGATGAGGGGGAATTTCTTCACTCAGAGAGTGGTGAACCTGTGGAACTCATTGCCACAGAGGGCAGTGTACGCCAGCTCATTAAATATATTTAAGAGGGAATTAGATATATTTCTACGGGCAAAAGGGGTTAAGGGTTACGGAGAGAAGGCGGGGACGGGATACTGAATTAAAGGATCAGCCATGATCTCATCGAATGGCGGAGCAGGCACGAAGGGCCGAATGGCCTACTCCTGCTCCTATCTTCTATGTATCTATGTATCTATGTATTCTAACCTCAATATCCTTTGTCATCGGGAGCTCTAGCTTTGGATGGCCCATCTTTCCTCCTTATGGGAATATGCTTGGTTTGTACCTGAACTATCTCAGCCTTGAAGGCCTGCCATTGGTCATTCACTGTTTTCCTGAACAATCTTTGTTTCCAGTCCACCTGTGCTCGATCCCTTCTCAAATCACTGAAATTGGCTCTCTTCCAGCTGGGTATTTTCACCGTTGATTTTGTTTTGTCTTTTTCCACAACTACTTTAAACCTAATGATATTGTGATCACTGTTAACCAGATCCCTCCTGCCCCAGAATCGATGAGAGACCCTTTAAATGTTCTGACTGTGTAAAGAGGTTTCAGAGTTCATCCAACCTGCTGAGTCACCAGCGAGTTCATACAGATCCTTAAAGACAGGAAGATGTTTTAGAAAGGCTGGCGACACTAAAGGTTCGCAGCCATCTCAGAGCAGTGTCCCTTTAATTACAATCTCGCAGAACAAGAAGAATCACTGTCCCTTTAACTGCCACAAATCCCTGTGTGGAGGAGAGGGGAGATACAGTCTGTCCCAGTAACTGTCGCAGAACAGAATAAGCGACCCTGTCCCATAAGGGCTTGACCCTCCCCCACTCCCTGCTTTTCCTCAAGTGTCTCATTCTTAAAATTCTCAGCCTTGTTTTCAAATCCCTCCGTGGCCTCGCCCCTCCCTATCTCTGTAATCTCTTCCAGCCCCTACAACCTTCCGAGATATTTGCACTTCTCTAATTCCGGCCTCTTGAGCATCCCTGATTTTAATCGCTCCACCATTGGCGGCCATGCCTTCAGCTGCCTGGGCCCTAAGCTCTGGAATTCCTTCCCTAGCCCTCTCCATCTCTCTACCTCTCCTTCTTTAAGATGCTCCTTAAAACCTACTTCTTTGACCAAGCTTTTGGTCATCTGCCCGAATATCGCTTTATGTGGCTCGGTGTCAAATTTTGTTTTATAACGCTCCTGTGAAGAGCCTTGGGACGTTTCACTACATTAAAGGTGCTTTATAAATACAAGTGGTTGTTGTTTCCTGAAACTAATAACAAATTCCCCAGAGGGAAAAAAACTTGTCCTTTTACTCCCAAATATTAGAAAGTTTGTTCTACAGAAGCACGGGGTTTATCTGCTTTTATTGATGAATTTAAAAAGTCTCTATTAAAACCTGAGCCAGTGTGTTGTGAGCCAAAGAGCCTTGTGTCCAATGCGGGGAATAAAGGCCCACAGCCTCCCCTGGCCCCGGGCCCTGAACAAGGGACTGGCGAAACTCGCTGCCCTGCGGATCAGACAATCAGCCGGCGCTAGTCCCGCCCCTCGGGCTCCCCGATTGGTTGGAGGACCCGCTGCCGGCTCGCTCCTCCAGCCCCGCCCCGCTCGCTCCCTATTGGTCAGAAGCTCCCGTCAATCAGGCCCTGGGCCCAGGTCACGTGTCCCTCACCGACTACAAAGAAAGCCCCGCGCGGTCGCTGCGCGGAGCTGCAGGTCGGCGGGGTCGGGAGATTAATAAACTGCGGGTAGACCGCGCCGCAGTGTTTATAAAGTTGGAGAACGGCCTCAGGCCCGAATGAGATCCCACGGCCCGGTCTGTGTTCCACCGGACGGCAGCGGTGAGGCTTTTTCTCGGTGAAAGGCCCGGGTTACGCGGCGCCATCTTGGTGGAGGAAAGACGGACCGGTTCCCCCTGCAGCACGGCGCATGCGCGGCCATCTTCTCTCCTCCTGAGGCGGTCCCTGGGCCCGAGGATGACGCGCTTCCGCTAACAATGGGTTGTCAGGTGACTGATGAGCACGGCCCCAGGAAACCCGGACAGGAGAAACCACAACTGGATCGACGCAGCAGAGCCGCCAATTCAGAGCCGGCTTGTATCAGGGCGGGCGCTGTAACATAAGAAATCGGAGCAGGAGTAGGCCATACGGCCCCTCGGACCTGCTCCGCCATTCAATAGGATCATGGCTGAAGTCGGTCCCTGGCCGCCTGTGTAGGTCTTTTTGTTGCTTCATTTTGAGCTGGAGTGGAGATGGAGGAGAAGCTGCTGGGTTTCACCTCCAGTACTTCTGAGCCCAGGAGGACCCAACAATTTCCAATGTGAGACTGTCAAGGGAGGTGGATTCTGGGGGAGATTAGGTTGTTACACAGACACTATCCGTACAATGTAAAGGAGTATTGTTTTAGGAACAAGTATTTCTGTAGAGGCTTTTAATCTATTTTACATATGCAGATTTTTAAAATTCATTCTTGGGTTGTGGGCATCGCTGACAAGGCCAGCATTTATTGGCCATCCCTAGTTGCCCTTGAGAAGGTGGTGGTGAGCCACCTTCTTGAACCGCTGCAGTCCGTGTGGTGAAGGTACTCCCACAGTGCTGTTAGGGACGGAGTTCCAGGATTGTGACCCAGTGACAATGAAGGAATGACGATATATGTCTAAGTCAGGATGGTGTGTGACTTGCAGATGATGGTGTTTTCATGCACCTGCTGCTCTTTTCCTTCTGGGTGGTAGAAGTCGTGGGACAGGTAAGGTGGCAGATTCCCTTCCATAACAACACAAGAATTAGGAGCAGGAGTGGGCCACATGGCCCCTCGAGCCTGCTCCGCCATTCAATAAGATCATGGCTGATCATCGACCTCAACTTGACTTTCCCGCCCGATCCCCATATCCCTGAGGGACGTTAGTGAACCAGTTGGGATTTTACGACAATGCGGCAGCTTTTATCGTTACTTGTTTTTCTAGTACCGGCCCCACAAATTCCCAGATTCATTGAGCTCAATTTCACAACCTGTCTTTGTGTTTTTGTGGGTTCTCTCTCATCCTGTTTTATATTCATTTTACAGGGTATTCGAAGGGGAGGATTTGTAGACAGGAAATTTCCTCCCTTCCATATCCCTTGATCCCTTTAGCCTTAAGAAATATATCCAACTCCTTCTTGAATATATTTAATGAACTGGCCTCCACCGCCCTCTGTGGCAGAGAATTCCACAGGTTCACCACTCTCTGGGTGAAGAAATTCCTCCTCATCTCTGTCCTAAATGGCTTACCCCTTATCCTTAGACTGTGACCCCTGGTTCTGGACTCCCCCGCCATCGGGAACATCCTTCCTGCATCTAGTCTGTCCAGGCCTGACAGAATTTTATAGGTTTCGATGAGATCCCCTCTCATTCTTCTAAACTCCAGCGAGTACAAGCCCATTCGACACAATCTCTCATACGTCATTCCTGCCATCCCAGGTATCAGTCCGGTGAATCTTTGCTGCACTCCCTCCATGGCAAGAACATCCTTCCTCAGATAAGGCGACCAAAACTGCACACAATACTCAAGATGTGGTCTTACCAAGGCCCTGTACAACTACAGCAAGACATCCTTGCACCTGTACTCGAATCCTCTCGCTATGAAGGCCAACATACCATTTGCCTTCGTAACCGCCTGCTGCACCTGCATGCTTACCTTCAGCGACTGGTGCACAAGGACACCCAGGTCTCGTTGCACTTCCCCTTCTCCCAATCTATTGCCATTCAGATAATAATCTGCCTTCCTGTTTTTGCCACCAAAGCGGAAAACCTCGCATTTATCCACATTATATTGCATCTGCCATGCATCTGCCCAATCACCCAACCTGTCCAAATCATCCTGGAGTTTCTCGGCATCCTCCTCACAGCAGACACGCCCACCCAGCTTTGTGTCATCTGCAAACTTGGAGATATTACATCTAGTCCCTCGTCTAGATCATTAATATATATTGTGTATAGCTGGGGTCCTAGCACCGATCCCTGCAGTACCCCACTAGTCACTGCCTGCCACGCGGAAAAAGACCCGTTTATTCCAACTCTTTGCTTCCTGTCTGCCAACCAGTTCTCTATCCAAGTCAGTACCTTACCCCCAATCCCATGTGCCTTAATTTTGCACGCTAATCTCTTATGCGAGACCTTATCGAAAGCCTTCTGAAAGTCCAAATACACCAAATCCACTGGTTCTCCCTTGTCTATTTTACCAGTTACATCCTCAAAAAATTCCAGTAGATTAGTCAAGCATGATTTACCTTTTGCAAATCCATGTTGACTTTGTCCGATCCTGTCACTGTTTTCCAAGTGCTCTGCTATTACATCTTTTCTAATGGACTCTAGCATTTTCCCCACTACCGATGTCGGGCTATAATTCCCCGTTTTCTCTCAACCTTTCACCCACTATTCAAAAAAGGTGGTAATTGGGGGTAGGCGGGAATGTGGAGTAATCCGATCAGAATGGTGGAGCAGGCTCGAGGGGCCGAGAGGCCGACTCCTGCTCCTAGTTCGTATGTAACCTGTGCAGCAGCCGGGGCCTGAAAATCAGCATAGAAGGAGGCCATTCGGCCCATCTTGTCTGTGCCAGCTGACAAAGAGCTAGCCACCCTAATCCCACTTTCTTGCCATGGAGGGAGTGCAGCGAAGATTTACCAGACTGATACCTGGGATGGCAGGAATGACGTATGAGGAGAGATTGGGTCGATTGGGCTTATACTCGCTGGAGTTTAGAAGAATGAGAGGGGATCTCATTGAAACTTATAAAATTCTAACAGGACTAGACAGACTAGATGCAGGAAGGATGTTCCCGATGGCGGGGGAGTCCAGAACCAGGGGTCACAGTCTAAAGATAAGGGGTAAGCCATTTAGGACAGAGATGAGGAGGAATTTCTTCACCCAGAGAGTGGTGAACCTGGGGAATTCTCTACCACAGAAGGCAGTTGAGGCCAACTTATTAAATATATTCAAGAAGGAGTTAGATATATTTCTTAACGCTAAAGGGATCAAGGGATATGGGGAGAAAGCAGGGACAGGGTACTGAATTTGGATGATCAGCCATGATCTCATTGAATGGCGGAACAGGCTCGAGGGGCCGAATGGCCTACTCCTGCTCCTATCTTCTATGTTATGTTATGTTTCACTGCCCCTGGGCTGGGAAAGGGGGACATGAGGCAACATTCTCCCTCTTACCCCTTTCTACACTCCTTTTACAGGGTTTTAGAAGTGGAGCATTTACAGACAGGAAGCTCAGACCAAACATCATGTCAAGATCTGACAGAGTCGCTCGATTCATCAGGACCTGATTAAATCGCTCCTGCAATCTGCTGGCACACCAGCGAGTTCACACTGATGAGAGACCTTTTAAATGTTCTGAGTGTGGGAAGAGCTTCAAGACCTACAAGTACCTGCAGCGACACCAGTGTCTACACACTGGGGAGAGCCCGTTCACCGGCCCCGTGTGTGGGACGGGATTCACTCAGTCATTCGCTCCGATGATACACCAGCAAGATCACACAAGGGAGAGACCTTTAACCCGCTCCGTGTGTGGGACGGAATTAATTGCATCCACCGTGCTGCTGAGACACCAGCTTGTCCACGCCAATGAGATACCATTGACCTGCTCCGTGTTTTTGAAGCGATTCTCTCATTCTGCCACCCTACTGAGACACCAGCTTGTTCACATTAAATGTTCTGACTGTGGGAAGAGTTTTAAAAGGTCCCAGGATCTGAAGAAACACCAGCTGGAGAGAGCAGGAGAGATTCTGTTCACCTGCTCCATGTGTGGGAAGAGATTCACTTGGTCCTCGAATCTGCTGGCACACCAGCGAGTTCACACTGGGGCGAGGCCGGTGAAACATTCCGACTGTGGGAAAAGCTTTCAAATGTCCCAGGAGCTGAAGGGACACCAGCTGGAGAGAGCAGGAAAGAGGCCATTCACCTGCTCCGTGTGTGGGAAGGGATTCACTCGGCCATCCCACCTACTGAGACACCAGCGAGTTCACACTGGGGAAAGACCGTTCACCTGCTCAGTGTGTGGGAAGGGATTCACTCAGTCAGCCAACCTGCTGACACACCAGCGATATCACACTGATGAGAGAACATTTAAATGTTCTGCCTGTGGGAAGAGCTTTAAAACCTCTGGTGATCTGAAGCAACACCAGCGATATCACACTGATGCGAGACCATTTACATGTTCTGTCTGTGGGAAGAGCTTTAAAAGCTCTGGGACTCTGAACAGACACCAGCAAGTTCACACTGGGGACAGGCCATTCACCTGCTCCGTGTGTGGGACGGGATTCACTCAGTCATCCCACCTGCTGGCACACCAGCAAGTTCACACTGATCAGAGTCCGTTCACCTGCTCCGTGTGTGGGAAGGGATTCACTCAGTCATCAAGCCTGGTGACACACCAGCGAGTTCACATTGGGGAGAGACTGTTCACCTGCTCCGTGTGTGGGAAGGGATTCATTCGGTCATCCCACCTGCTGACACACCAGCGAGTTCACTCCGATCAGAGACCATTTACATGTTCTGACTGTGGGAAGAGCTTTAAAAGCTCCGGGAATCTGAAGGGACACCAGCGAGTTCACACTGGGGAGAGACCTTTCACCTGCTCTGTGTGTGGGAAGGGATTCACTCGGTCATCGCACCTGCTGAGACACCAGCGAGCTCACACTGTTCTGTAGCACAGGGCCCTATGACAGCTGGGGTGACATGAACATGGAATGGATGAATGTTTTATAAATTCTTGTACTGCTGTTTAATCTTTAAGACTGTTGTGCTGATGATTCCCTTCGATTGACTGTTCATGGTGTGACATAGAATGTACAGCACAGAAACAGGCCATTCGGCCCAACTGGTCCATGCCGGTGTTTATGCCCCACACCCACCCTACTTCAATTAACCCGATCAACATCTCCTCCCATTCCTTTCTCCCTCATGTGGCTTCCCCATAAATCCATCTATGCCGTTCACCTCAACCACTCCTTGTGGTAGCGAGTTCCCCATTCTACCACTCTTTGGGTAAAGATATTTCTCCTGAATTCACTACTGGATTTATTAGTGCCTTTTATATTTATGGCCCCGTAATTATGATGAGATTTTGTTAAGCTGCCCAGTATGTTGTTGTACTTTGTCTTTTTCTGATGAATGAAACATTATTGAGCCCCTGTACCCATGTTATGGGATGAAGTGCCAGACAAGTGAAGGCACAACGTCTGGGTGTGAATCTAATAATAACCTCACTGACCATATAGGTGTGATAACCAGACAGGCTTGTGGTTATGGTCTGGTCACAGATGGACTAAATTACCTGAGTTAGCAGGAGTTCAGGAGGCGGTCAACAGACGGGTCCAAACAATCCCATTTCCTGAGCGGTAACCGAGCTTGTGTATAAGAACAGGCCACTTAAGCCATTGTCAGTTGGGACAAACTCGAAGATCGTGCGTGAATCCACTGTACTTCTATTCTCCAGATTGAGGGAATTATCACCCGATCTGTGTTATGCAGTGATCTTAATAAAGCCTGGAGAGACAATTTGTGTTCTTGTGAGCTTGATTATCTGGTATCCGAAACCCTGGGACTCCCGATCATTAGAGTTAACCTCAGTCTGTGGAAAGGGATTCCCTGGTGTATCCCACCCGCTGACACACCAGAGTGTCCACAGTGTGACTGGGGTGGGTCGATTCCACTGTTTCCGATGCCTTTAATCACGTGCATGTGCGGCCCAGTTAAAGAGACATCGACCGTCACATCCTCTTCTCTCGGAGTATAGGTGTCAGTTAAAGACTCTGCGACCATTTTGTCTTCTCCTTTGTAACTAAAGGGACAATGTGTCTCCTTACCTCAGCGTAACACCTCAATATTTAAAGGGACATTGTCTCTCTGTATTCATAGAATCACAGAGTAGCACAGAAGGAGGCCATTCGGCCCATCGAGCCTGCGCCGGCTCTTTCGAAGAGCAATCCAGTTAGTCCCACTCCTCCGCTCTTACCCCATATCCCTGCAATTTATTTCCATTCAAGTATATATCCCGTCCCCTTTTGAAGGCTCCTGTTGAATCTTCTTCCACCGCCCTATCAGGCAGCGTGTTCCCCATCACAACAACTCGCTGTGGAAAAAAAGTTTCCTCATGTCACCTCTGGTTCTTCTGTCAATCACCTTAAATCTGTGTCCTCTGGTTACCGACCCTTCTGCCCATGGGAACAGTCTCTATCTACTCTGTGTAGACCCCTCA
This sequence comes from Somniosus microcephalus, assembly GCF_052327205.1. NCBI lineage: Eukaryota > Metazoa > Chordata > Chondrichthyes > Squaliformes > Somniosidae > Somniosus > Somniosus microcephalus. Next base: position 1,171,860 of record NC_140993.1, read on the forward strand.
TGATTTTGAATCCCTCTATCAAACCTACTCTCAACCTTCTCTGCTCTAAGGAGAACAACCCCAGCATCTCCAGTCTATCCACGTAACTGAAGTCCCTCATCTCTGGAACCATTATTGTAGATCTTTTCTACACCCTCACTAAGGTGGGAGCTTTACTCTGTATCTACCCCGTGCTGTACCTGCCCTGGGAGTGTTTGATGGGACAGTGTAGAGGGAGCTTTACTCTGTATCTACCCCGTACTGTACCTGCCCTGGGAGTGTTTGAGGGGACAGTGTAGAAACATAGAAACATAGATGCGAGCAGGAGTAGGCCATTCGGCCCCTCGAGCCTGTTCTGCCATTTAATGAGATCATGGCTGATCATCCAAATTCAGTACCCGGTCCCTGCTCCCCATATCCCTTGATCCCTTTAGCCTTAAGAAATATATCTAACTCCTTCTTGAATATATTTAATGAATTGGCCTCAACAGCCTTCTGTGGTAGAGAATTTCACAGGTTCACCACTCTCTGGGGGAAGAAATTCTTCCTCATTTCTGTCCTAAATGGCTTACCCCTTATCCTTAGACTGTGACCCCTGGTTCTGGACTTCCCGACCATCGGGAACATCCTTCCTGCATCTGGACTGTCTAGTCCTGTTAGAATTTTATAAGTTTCAATGAGATCCCCTCTCATTCTTCTAAACTCTAGCGAATACAAGCCCAATCGACCCAATCTCTCTTCATACGTCATTCCTGCCATCCCAGATTTCAGAAAGTGAATCTTCGCTGCACTACCTCCATGTCAAGAACATCCTTCCTCAGATAAGGCGGCCAAAACGGCACAAAATACTCGAGGTGTGGTCTCACCAAGACCCAACTGCAGCAAGACATCCTTGTTCCTCTACTCGAATCCTCTCGCTACGAAGGCCAACATACCATTTGCCTTCTTAACCGCCTGCTGCACCTGCATGCTTACCTTCAGCGACTGGTGCACAAGGACACCCCGGTCTCGTTGCACTTCCCCTTTTCCCAATCTATTGCTGTTCAGATAATAATCTGCCTTCCTGTTTTTGCCACCAAAGTGGATAATCTCACATTTATCCACATTATACTGCATCTGCCATGCATCTGCCCAATCACCCAACCTGTCCAAATCATACTGGAGTTTCTCGGCATCCTTCTCACAGCACACATGCCCACCCAGCTTTGTGTCGTCTGCAAACTTGGAGATATTACATCTAGTTCCCTCGTCTAGATCATTAATATATATTGTGAACAGCTGGGGTCCTAGGACCAATCCCTGTGGTACCCCACTAGTCACTGCCTGCCACTCGGAAAAAGACCTGTTTATTCCAACTCTTTGCTTCCTGTCTGCCAATCAGTCCTCTATCCAAGTCAGTACCTTACACCCAATCCCATGTGCTTTAACTTTAATCTCTTATGCGGGACCTTAGCGAAAACCTTCTGAAAGTCCAAATACACCACATCCACTGGTCTCCCTTATCTATTCTACCAGTTACATTCTCAAAAAATTCCAGTGGATTAGAGAAGCATGATTTACCTTTTGTAAATCCATATTGACATTGTCTGATCCAGTCACTGTTTTCCAAATCCTCTGCTATTACATCTTTTATAAGGACTCTGGCACTCTAGAGGGGGCTTTACTCTGTATCTAACCTGGGCTGTACCTGGCCTGGGAGTGTTTGATGGGACAGTGTAGAGGGAGCTTCACTCTGTGATGTGCCTTCAATAACCACAAAACTAGAAGTTATAAACTTTAACAAGTTGGCTTTTAATCACTAAGATCAGAGCTAACATCTCAACACACTGACTGGCTCGCAGGAATGAGTCATAAAGATCCTGGGATCTTTATGTAAGAGAAGTCAGGGGTGGAGCCAAGAGCCAAGACCTGGAACATTCCAGGTTAGTCAGGAAAGAGGAAGTGAAACTATACACCGTGTGGGGGAGGGTAATATACATGAGTGCAAAACGAATACAGGCAAGACAAACAGATTTCATTACACTCTGTATCTAACCCATGCTGTACCTGCCCTGGGAGTGTTTGATGGGACAGTGTAGAGGGAGCTTCACTCTGTATCTAACCCATGCTGTAGCTGGCCTGGGAGTATTTGATGGGACAGTGTAGAGGGAGCTTTACTCTGTATCTAAGCTGCGCTATACCTGCCCTGGGGATGTTTGATGGGACAGTGTAGAGGGAGCTTTGCTCTGTATCTAACTCATGCTGTACCTGCCCTGGGAGTGTTTGATGTGACAATGTAGAGGGAGCTTTATTCTGTATCTAACCCCGTGCTGCACCTGCCCTGGGGGTGTTTGATGGGGCAGTTTAGAGGGAGATTTACTCTGTATCTAACTCATGCTGTACCTGCCCTGGGAGTGTTTGATGGGACAAAGTAGAGGGGGCTTTACTCTGTATCTAACCCGCGCTATACCTGCCCTGGGGGTGTTTGACGGGACAGTGTAGAGGGAGCTTTACTTTGTATCTAACTCATGCTGTACCTGCCCTGGGAGTGTCTGATGGGACAGTATAGAGTGAGCTTTACTCTGTATCTAACCCGCGCTGTACCTGCCCTGGGAGTGTTTGATGGGACAATGTAGAGGGAGCTTCACTCTGTATCTAACCCATGCTATACCTGCCCTGGGGATGTTTGATGGGACAGTGTAGAGGGAGCTTTACTCTGTATCTAACCTGTGCTGTAACTGCCCTGGGAGTGTTTGATGAGACATGGTAGAAACATATACATGGAAGATAGGAGCAGGAGTTGGCCATTCGGCCCTTCAAGCCTGCTCCGCCATTCAGTGCGTTCATAGCTGATCATCCAATTTCAGTACCCGGTCGTTGCTTTCTCCCCATACCCCTGGATCCCTTTAGCCTTATGAAATATATCCAACTCCTTCTTGAATATATTTAATGAATTGGCTTCTACTGCCTTCTGTGGTAGAAAATTCCACAGGTTCACCATTCTCTGGGTGAAGAAATTCCTCCTCATTTCTGTCCTAAATGGCTTACCCCTTATCCTTAGACTGTGACCCCTGGTTCTGGACTCCCCGACCATTGGGAACACCCTTCCTGCATCTAGTCTGTCCAGTCCTGTCCTGTCAGAATTTTATAAGTTTCAATGAGATCCCCTCTCATTCTTCTAAACTCTAGCGAGTACAAGCCCAATCGTCCCAATGTCTCCTCATACATCATTCCTGGTGAATCTTCGCTGAACTCCTTCCATCGCAAGAACATCCTTCCTCAGGTATGGTGGACAAAACTGCACACAATACTCAAGATGTGGTCTCACCAAGTTCCTGTACAACTGCAGCAAGACATCCTTGTTCCTGTACTCAAACCCTCTCGCTACGAAGGCCAATATATCATTTGCCGTCTTAACCGCCTGCTGCACCTGCATGATATCTTTAGCGACTGGTGCACATGGACACCCAGGTCTCGTTGCACTTCTCCTTCTCTCAATCTATTGCCATTCAGATAATCTGCCTTCATGTTTTTGCCACCAAAGTGGATAACCTCACATTTATCCACGTTATGTTGCACCTGCCATGCTTTTGCCCAATCACCCAACCTGTCCGAATCATCCTGGAGTTTCTCGGCATCTTCCTCAGAGCACACACGCCCACCCAGCTTTGTGTCGTCTGCAAATTTGGAGATATTACATCTAGTTCCTTTGTCTAGATCATTAATATATATTGTGAATAGCTGGGGTCCAAGGACCGATCCCTGCGGTACCCCACTAGTCACTGCCTGCCATTCGGAAAAAGACCCGTTTATTCCAACTCTTTGCTTTCTGTCTGCCAACCAGTTCTCTATCCAAGTCAGTACCTTGCCCCCAATCCCATGTGCCTTAACTATACACGCTAATCTCTTATGCGGGACCTTATCAAAAGCCTTCTGAAAGTACAAATACACCACATCCCCTGGTTCTCCCTTATCTATTTTACCAGTTACATCCTCAAAAAATTCCAATAGATTAGTCAAGCATGATTTACCTTTTGTAAATCCATGTTAACTTTGTCCGATCCTGTCACTGTTTCCCAAGCGCTATGCTATTACATCTTTTATAATGGACTCTAGCATTTTGTCTGTTGTGTATGTAACCGTTTACCTTTAAGGGAACGATAGAATGTGACCGTTCGCCTTTAAGAGCACTACTTTAGGGTGGCACTATTTATTGGCTCATGTATACTGTAATACCGATAGTGACCACACCAGTATATAAGGGTTGTGATACGTTAACTAGATCAGAAATCGCCCAGACCTCTGAATAGTAAAGACCTGTTTTGTTTGTACTTCTAAAGTCTCTGAAGTTATTTACTGCACAACCTATAGACTTTACAGTGGCGACGAGTCCGATCGTACCCTGCGGCAAGACTAACCAGTAACAGAGAGCTTCAAAAAGAAAACACGAGGCTCCGTCTACTAAAAGTATAGTACTTACTGGAAGCTGGAAGATTAAAAGCAAAGCTGCGGCAGCAACAGGCACAGATTACCCTGCTACCACATCTTGAGCGAGCCAATCAGCCTAAAACAAGGTGGCCGAAGAGACTGTGAGTAGGAAAAAAAATTAAAACAAATAAATAAAAAAACGGGGTAGAAGTATTTGGAGGAGAAGGGCAAAGCATTCGGGTCCAACGGCGTCGGGTGACAGCCGGACCGCGGGCAGTGTGAGAAGCCGTGCAGCAACCGCTGCCACGAAGCGCTGAGCCTGCGAGTAGGCGCGGGAGTGTCAAAGCCGAGAGCCGCGCGAGCGGGGGAGCCAGAGCCGAGCGGGAGGCGTTGCAAGCCAGCGATCGCATCTCCAGATAAGGGCCGAGAGCCGCGAGAGCGATCGCATCTACAGATAAGGGCCGGCAGCCGCTTCGCGATCCAGCGATCGCATTATAGATAAGGGCCGCACTCGGGCTGACAGACGGCGTCGGGGGACCGGGTGAAGACCGTCAAGCGCAGGAAAACCGCCATTAAAGTGGGCGGGGAGAGCGAGAAGCGCGGGAAAGCCGCCATTTTTCGGGGAAAACCGCTGAAGAAGAAGGAAGAAGCGGGAAACCGCCATCTTGGAAATTATTAAGAATTTCAGAAAAGTAATAAGATTTTTCAAAAAGGCTGGTGTGTTCTCAAGAAGAGAGAGAAAATAAGTATAAGTAAAGCAATACTTGTGGTGTTCTGAGGAAGAGAAGAAAATTAATAATAAGTAAAGTAATACTTGTACTGTTCTCAAAAAGAGAAGAAGATGCCTAAGCGAGGAAATATTAATGACTTTAATGCAGAAATAGAAGACTGGGCCACGTATGTGGAACGCATAGAAATATATTGCGTAGCCAACGAAATTGAGGATGACGACAAGGCAATAACTTTGTTAAATTCGATGGGAGCAAAAACATACGGGCTTTTGAAACATCTAATAGCACCAGTTAAACCAGTGGACCAGACCTTCGAAGAGATCGTAACAGTGTTGAAGGATCACTTGAACCCCACACCGTTGATGCTGGCTGAACGATTTAAATTTTACGCCAGAACCCAGAGGCAAGATGAAAGCAATGCGGAATACTTAGTCGAACTGCGTAAGCTAGCGAAATACTGCCAGTTTGGAGGGAATTTGACAGAGGCGCTGCGGGACAAGTTCGCATGCGGATTGTCCAAAGAAAGCACGCAGAAGCGACTTCTGGAAGAAAACGACCTCACACTGGACAGGGCTGTCCTCATAGCTTCATCGCACGAAGCCGCAGCGAAAGGGACGGCGGAAATGCAGCTAAAGGTGGCGGCACTCGGGGTGGACCAAATTACAGCAAGTACTTCCAAATGCTACCGTTGTGGAAAGACAACGCACGACCAGAATCAGTGCTGGTTTAAGAACCAAGAGTGCAGGAAATGTGGCAAACTGGGTCACATCGCGAAGGTATGCAGGTCCGGAAAGAAGACCAACAAGCAAAGGAAACCACCACCACAAGGAAAGTACAACAAGGTGCATCAGGTGGCTGAAAAGAGTTCAGACGAACAAAATTCAGACTCAGACCCAAACAGCCAGGAGCTGGATAGTCTGAGAATCCACAATGTGGGTAAAGTAACTGATCTACAGTTGATCTGGGTCACACTAAAAATAGCGGGAGTCCAAGTATGAATGGAGCTGGACACGGGATCAGCTGTATCCGTCATCAACCAAAAGGACTATCACCGGCTATTCTCTCACATACCCTTAAGAAATACCAAATTCGTATTACAGACATACACGGGGCATCATGTATACCCCCTGGGAAAAATACGAGTCAAGGTGAGAGATAGGGGTAAAGAACACCCACGAATGTATCTGTACGTACTACCTGAGGGAGGACCACCACTTCTGGGACGGGAGTGGATCAAGAAAATAGACATGAAATGGCACTACCGACAAGCAATGACAAGTGAGGACTCGGTGCAGACAAGCAGCTCAGACTCCGAGCTGGAAGACGATAAGTCCAGCTTATGTATGAAAAACAAGGTTAACATGAACTCACGGACTAAGGTTGGGAAATCGATGGCGTGCATAAAGACAGAATTCTGAGTCTGTTCAAGCTACAGACATATGCATTACGGAGGAACACCGGGCTAGAACTCAACGTTATGTCAAAGTACAACGACAATTAGAACAGTTGAGTGCCCGTCTCGTACAAGAGATGGAAAATATGAAAAAGTTCTGGGACACCGAATGGGAGTCCCTGGAAAGACAACAGAGACAGCTCGCTCAAGCAGAGAGCGACCATAGAGCCATCGTGGCCAAGTACCAATCACATCTCCCTGAGGCTGTTCAGGAACTAGAATATACACAGAACGATCCAAAGGAAGAGGAATCTTCAGGAAGTCAGGATGGTATTCCAGTTCACCTCTACGACTTGTTGCAAGCAGAGTGTAACGAGTTGAAAGAACAGCATGAACAGGCTCGGACTACAATCCTGGAAGGGGTTAACTTGGCAACTTCCGAAAAGCTCGTGTTAGTGAAAGCATATGAGCAACTAAAGGTTGAACATGAATGACTAAAGGTTGACCATAAGCAAGAATTACAAAGTCTGCAGGAAATGTTTGATGAGCTTCAGGCCAAGGCTGACTCATCGTTAGGGATTCAATCCATAGAAAAAAAATTAGTGGTGGAAGACATACCAGAACAGGGAATACAGGATGTCCAAGAACTCGTTAAATTATTAAAGGAAACACAAAATAAATATGAAGCGGCAATGGCCGAGGTCCAACGACTTGAAGAACAGATGCGACTGGAAATCTTTTCAGTGGAAGAAAAGGGAACTGTAAGAAACACAGAGACCGTAAGAATGGGCCATGAACATGAGCTTAAATCGTCAGAGGAGAAGGGTTTGGAGCTCTCAAAAGTTATTGAAATAGCCGAGGTTGCAACACAGACTGAGAAGATGGCAGCAGAGCAACCCTTAGATACCAAAAGTACGCTGACTCATGTCAAGGTTGAACAACAGAACGCTGAAACAACTGCTCCGGTAGAGGGATTGAATAGTCCGATCAATCAATCTCCAAAGGAAGTTGAAGTAGTAAAATCACAAATGAGGTCATTAGTAAACAACTTGCTGAAAGCCCAGAAAAAGTTAGAGGAAGCGGAACACGTGAAGAAGTCTCTTCAGGAAAGATGTCTGGATTTGGAACAAAAGCTGGCTGACGTCCAGCTGGGTAGGGAGGACATAGAAGACCCTCTCGCTGACCTGTCGGACGACTCCGAATATTACTATGTCCTGTCCTGCCCAACTTGTAACTTCGACTCCCACCATACAGAAATCATGGAGGAGCACTGAAAGTCTACGGAACATCGGGAGAAGGTGGCTCTACTATGGGAGAAGGAGGAACTGCGCATGCAGCTGGCAGCTGACAGTGGAGCCCAGAGAGTCTCCAAGAAGCAGAAAAGGAAAAGTCGAAACAGAAGATGACCCATCTGAACCATTATTACCTCTACCAGATCACACACGTGGTCCCTCCGAACGGAGCCAATTCAGTTCGGAAGTTCAAACTGTTAAATCCATGGAAGGACTATTGAATGAGTCACTCCAGCAATGTGAACCGACTACACCACAGAGACTCAATCTATGAACTGTTTTCCACAGAGACTGAATCTGTGATCTGTTTTGACATGAAGTTATATATGTTATTATGTTATGTTAAACATGAAGTTATATGACGTTGACTCCATCGAGAGTATATCTGTAAATTGTTATATGACGTTGACTCCATCGAGAGTGTATCTGCAAACTGTTTATATAAAATTGAAGATTGTATGTTTAACGGGATTCTGTAAGTAATAAGCTAGGAAGGGAGGAGTGTTGTGTATGTAACCGTTTACCTTTAAGGGAACGATAGAATGTGACCGTTCGCCTTTAAGAGCACTACTTTAGGGTGGCACTATTTATTGGCTCATGTATACTGTAATACCGATAGTGACCACACCAGTATATAAGGGTTGTGATACGTTAACTAGATCAGAAATCGCCCAGACCTCTGAATAGTAAAGACCTGTTTTGTTTGTACTTCTAAAGTCTCTGAAGTTATTTACTGCACAAACTATAGACTTTACATTGTCCACTACCGATGTCAGGCTTGCCGGTCTGTAATTCCCTGTTTTCTCTCTACCACCTTTTTTGAATAGTGGGGTAACATTAGCTACCCTCCAATCCATGGGTACTGTTCCAGATTCCATCGAATGTTGGAAGATGATCAGCAATGCATCTACTATTTCTAGGGCCACTTCCGTAATTACCCTAGGATGTAGATTATCAGGCCCTGGGGAGTTATCGGCCTTCAGTCCCATCAATTTCCCTAGCACCATTTCCCTACAAATACTGATTTCTTTCAGTTCCTCCCTTTCATCAGACCCTATGTTCCCCGACATCTCTGGGAGGTTATTTGTGTCCTCCTTTGTGAAGACAGAACCAAAACATGTGTTTAGTTGGACTGCCATTTCTATGTTCCCCGTTATAAATTCCCCTGATTATGACTGCAAGGGACCTACGCTTGACTTCACCAATCTTTTTCTCTTCACATATCTATAAAAGCTTTTAGTCAGTTTTTAGGTTCCCTGAAAGCTTACTCTCATATTCTATTTTCCCCTTCTTAATTAATCCCTTTGTCCTCCTTTGTTGAATCCTAAACTGCTCCCAATCCTCAGGATTATTGCTTTTTCTGGCCAATTTATATGTCTTCTCCATGGATCTTATGCTTTCCCTAATTTCCCTTGTTAGCCACGGTTGAGTCACCTTTTTTGTTTCATTTTTATGCCAAATTGGGATGAACAAATTCTGTAGTTCATCCATGCGGTCTTTGAATGTTTGCCATTGCCTATCCACCGTCAACCCTTTGAGAGACATTCCCCAATCAATCCTACCCAACTCGCGCCTCAGACCATCGTAGTTTTCTTTATTTAAATTTAGGACCCTAGTCTCTGAGTCAACTACTTCATTCTCCATCTTAATGAAGAATTCGATCATATTATGATCGCTCTGACCCAAGGGGCCTCGTACAACAAGATTGCTAATTAATCCTTTCTCATTACATAATACCCAGTCTAAGATGGCCTGATCTCTCGTTGGTTCCTCAACATATTGGTCCAGGAAATCATCTCGTAAACACTCCAGGAATTCCTCCTCCACAGTATTGGTACTAATTTGGTTAGCCCAATCTATATGTAGATTAAAGTCACCCATGATGACTGCTGTGCCTTTATTGCGCGCTTCTCTAATTTCCCTTCGAATGCCATCTCCAACCTCCGCATTACTGTTTGGAGGTCTATATACCACTCCCACTAACGTTTTCTGCCCCTTGGTATTTCTCAATTCTACCCATACAGATTCCACATCATCAGAACTAATATCCTTCCTTACAATTGTGTTAATCCCTTCTTTAACCAGTAATGCTACCCCACCTCCCTTTCCTTTTTGCCTATCTTTCCTGAATATCGAATATGCCTGGATGTTGAGTTCCCAGCCTTGGCCATCCTTGAGGCACGTTTCCGTAATCCCAACCAAATCATATTAGTTTACCTCTATTTGTGCAGTCAATTCATCCACCTTATTATGAATGCTCCTCGCATTAAGACACAAAGCCTTCAGGCTTTTTTTAATGCTCTTAGACCTATTGGAATTATTATTTACTGTGGCCACGTTTGATTTAAACTGTTGATTTCTCTGACTGCCACTTTTGTTTTTCTCCTTCCTATCTTTTGCTTTTATCCTTGTTTTCCTTTCCTCTGTCTCCCTGCTCCGGTTCCCAACCCCCTGCCATTTTAGTTTAAACCCTCCCCCACAGCACTAGCAAACACTCCCACTAGGGCATCGGTTCCAGCCCTGCCCAGGTGCAAACCGTCCGGTTTGAACTGGTCCCACCTCCCCCAGAACTGGTTCCAATGTCCCAGGAACTTGAATCCCTCCCCCTGGCACCATTCCTCTAGCCACGTATTCATCTGAAATATCCTTCTATTTCTACTCTGACTAGCACGTGGCACTGGTAGCAATCCTGAGATTACTACCTTTGAGGTCCTATTTTTAAATTTACCTCCTAACTCCCTATATTCAGCTTTTAGGACCTTATCCCGGTTTTTACCTATATCGTTGGTACCTATATGCACCACGACAACTGGCTGTTCACCCTCCCCTTCCAAGATGTTCTGCAGCCGCTCTGAGACATCCTTGACACTTGCACCAGGGAGGCAACACACCATCCTGGAGTCTCGTTTGCGGCTGCAGAAACGCCTATCCCCCTTACAATAGAATCCCCTATTACTATAGCTCTCCCCCTCTTTTTCCTCCCGTCCTGTGCAACAGAGCCACCCCTGGTGCCAGGAAGTTGGCTGCTGCTGCTTTCCTCTGATAAGCCATCCCCACCAACAGTACTCAAAGTGGTGTATCTTTTTGAGAGGGGGATGTCCACAGGGGACCCCTGCACTACCTGCCTGCGCCTAGTACTCTGCCTGTTGGTCACCCCTTCGCTTTATGCCTGTCCAACCTCTATATGCAGTGTATCCGACTCTGTAAACGTGCTATTCACGACATCCCGAGCATCGTGAACGCTCCAGTATGCATCCAATTGCAGCTCCAGTGCCGCAATGCGGTCTGCTAGTAGCTGCAGCTGGATGCTCTTCCTGCACACTTCGTTGTCAGGGCCACAGGAAGTGTCCCTGAGTTCCCACATAGCGCAGGAGGAGCATACCACGTGGCCGGGCTGTCCTGCCATGACTTACCCTTTAATTAATTGAAATTAAATTAATTCAATCAATCCCACTAATTACACTACAGTTAAATGGTTTACCAACAGTCCCCGCTACACCAGAGAGACCTTAGTAACTATCAACCACAGAGTTAAAGTTTAAAAAGAGAGAAATACTCACCAACCAATCACCTACCTGATTTCTGGTGACGTCACACTTCAATTACTTTTTACTTCTCTCCCTCCCTCTGAGCTCGGAGACTGGAGACTGCTACGCCTCACCTGAACTCTGGTGCCCTTTTCAAACCGCCGCTCAGTCTCGTTCCTTGCAGGTCCGCACCGCCGCCGCCGCCACCGCTGGTGCTGTGGGGCCTCACCTGAACTCTGGCGCCCTTTTCAAACCGCCGCTCAGCCTTGTTCCCTTGCAGGTCTGCACCGCCGCCGCCGCCGCTGCTGCTGAACTCCAGCGAGTACAAGCCCAATCGACCCAATCTCTCCTCATACGTCATTCCTGCCATCCCAGGTATCAGTCTGGTGAATCTTCACTGAACTTCCATGGCAAGAACATCCTTCCTCAGATAAGGCGATCAAACCTGCACACAATACTCAATATGTGGTCTCACCAAGGCCCAGTATAACTGCAGCAAGACAACCTTGTTCCTGTACTCAAGCCCTCTCGCGACGAAGGCCAACATGCCATTTGCCTTCTTAACCACCTGCTGCACCTGCATGCTTACCTTCAGCGACTGGTGCACAAGGACACCCAGGTCTCATTGCACTTCCCCTTCTCCCAATCTATTGCCATTCAGATAATAATCTGCCTTCCTGTTTTTGCCACCAAAGTGGATCACCTCGCATTTATCCACGTTATATTGCATCTGCCATGCTTTTGCCCAATCACCCAACCTGTCCAAATCATCCTGGAGTTTCTCGGCATCTTCCTCAGAGCACACACGCCCACCCAGCTTTGTGTCATCTGCAAATTTGGAGCTATTACATCTAGTTCCCTTGTCTAGATCATTAATATATATTGTGAATAGCTGGGGCCCAAGGACCGATCCCTGCGGTACCCCACTAGTCACTGCCTGCCACTCGGAAAAAGACCCGTTTATTCCAACTCTTTGCTTTCTGTCTGCCAACCAGTTCTCTATCCAAGTCAATACCTTGCCCCCAATCCCATGTGCCTTAACTTTACATGCTAATCTCTTATGCGGGACCTTATTGAAAGCCTTCTAAAAGTACAAATACACCACATCCACTGGTTCTCCCTTATGTATTTTACTAGTTACATCCTCAAAAAATTCCAGTGGATTAGTCAAGCACGATTTACCTTTTGTAAATCCATGTTGACATTGTCCGATCCTGTCACTGTTTTCCAAGTGCTCTGCTATTACATCTTTTATAATGGACTCTAACATTTTCCCCACTACCGATGTCAGGCTTACTGGCCTGTAATTCCCCGTTTTCTCTCTACCACCTTTTTTGAATAGTGGGGTAACATTAGCTACCCTCCAATCCATGGGTACTGTTCCAGATTCCATCGAATGTTGGAAGATGATCAGCAATGCATCTACTATTTCTAGGGCCACTTCCTTAAGTACCCTAGGATGTAGATTATCAGGCCCTGGGGATTTATTGGCCTTCAATCCCATCAATTTCCCTAACACCATTTCCCTACAAATACTGATTTCTTTCAGTTCTTCCCTTTCATCAGACCCTATGTTCCCCGACATCTCTGGGAGGTTATTTGTGTCGTCCTTTGTGAAGACAGAACCAAAATATGTATTTAATTGGTCCGCCATTGCTTTGTTCCCCATTATAAATTCCCCTGATTCTAACTGCAAGGGACCTATGCTTGACTTCACCAATCTTTTTCTCTTCACATATCTTTAAAAGCTTTTACAGTCAGTTTTTATGTTCCCTGCAAGCTTACTTTCATATTCTATTTTCCTTTCTTAATTAATTCCTTTGTCCTCCTTTGTTGAATCCTAAACTGCTCCCAATCCTCAGGTTTACTGCTTTTTCTGGCCAATTTATATGTCCTCTCCTTGGATCTTATGCTATCCCTAATTTCCCTCGTTAGCCACGATTGAGTCACCTGTTTTGTTTTATTCTTATGCCAAATTGGGATGAACAAATGCTGTAGTTCATCCATGTGGTCTTTGAATGTTTGCGATTGCCTATCCACCATCAACCCTTTGAGTGACATTCCCCAATCAATCCTACCCAACTCGCACCTCAGACCATCGTAGTTTCCTTTATTTAAATTAAGGACACTAGCCTGTGATTCAACAACTTCATTCTCCATCTATCCCTAATGTCCGTTGTTAGCCACGGTTGAGTCACCTTTTTTGTTTTATTTTTATGCCAAACTGGGATGAACAAATTCTGTAGTTCATCCATGTGGTCTGTTGTGTATTTGAATGTGTGTTAGAAATGTCCCCACATGGGATACCGTAGTTGTGATTTGCAATGCACTATGGGAAATGAAGTGCATTGAGTGAAGAAGCACACTGTAATAAAATGGCCATTAACTAAACACTCCACCCTGGAGTCCTTCTTTAATTGTTATAAAGATCAGGGTATAAAACCCCTTGAGACATAACAAAACTGGCGACGAGGATGAAGGACTTGCGCATCACTTTGCAGTGGAATCGGCGATGTTTAAAGTAAGAAGCTCCTGTCTTTTCTGAATGGCACCCCCGCAGTTTAGGGCTGATGCAATCGCCTCGTAAATGTGGCGGTTCGTGTGTTACACAAATAAGAAGGGGAGAGTAATGATACAGTGAAACAAAGTGGAGAAAAAGGACTGTGAAAAGGACTGGAAACAAAAAAATATATAAAATAAAATAAAAAATTTAAAAATGGCGTTTGGACCATTTGATGAAATATCGGAGCAATGGAGTGCTTATACAGAGCGTTTCGGATTTTTTGTGACTGCAAATGGCATTAAAGATGATGTGAAAGTGGCGACGTTCCTCAGTGTGATCGGCGCAAAAACATTTGGCTTGTTACGGAGTTTGATGGACCCGGATAAGCCCGGCGCTAAGACATATGATCAGATTGTGGAAGTTTTGGAAACACATTTCGCACCCAAGCCGCTGCTGATTGCTGAGAGTTTCAGGTTTCAGAAACGAAACCAAGGGGAGGGTGAGTCTGTAGCCGAATATGTTGCAGTGCTAAAGAAGCTAACTGAGCATTGTGAGTTCGGTGAAACTCTAAATGACACTGTCCGTGATAGGTTTGTGTGTGGATTAAGATGTGAAGCAACACAGAAGCGCTTGCTCACGACTGACAAACTGACGCTTAAATCAGCAGCGGAGCTCGCTGTGTCTATGGAGTTAACAGCTAAAGATGCACAGCTGTTGGGAGCTGCTACGAGAGTGCACAGGATAGCAGCTACACCGGATAAACATGCAAGGAGCACCAGAGAGTGCTACAGATGTGGGAGGTCAGGTCATCAGCCATCTGACTGCTGGTGCAAAGACCTGACCTGTCGGAAATGTGAAAAGAAAGGACACATTGAACGTGTGTGTAAAGGGCAAAGCAAACAATCCTACACAGAGACACACAAAAACAAACAAGGAACCACACCCAATTGGCGTTCTAAAAAGAAAAACCTACACTTGGTGAAACAAGAGCAAGAAGACAGTGACACAGACTCTGATGGGGAGTGGAATCTCCATGTGTTAATGGTGAATGGAGGCTCATCAGGCAATAGAGTCACTCCACTACTGGAGGGAATACCGGTCAAAATGGAGCTGGATATGGGGGCCGCTGTCTCCTTGATCTCAGAGAAGTTATTCAAAGAAAAACTGAACCACCTATCACTGACGCCGGCCAAGCTCATCTTATGACCTACACTGGGGAAACAGTCCCCATGCTGGGTAAGACGGAGGTCAAGGTGGAGCTTCATGGACAAACCGTGATGCTGCCAGTTTACGTGGTCAAGGGTGACTATCCATCCCTGATGGGCAGGCCATGGTTGGAGAAAATCCATCTGGATTGGGAAAAAGTGAATGTGGTGTCAGTCGAAGAGGCGGGGCTAGCGGCAGTGTTGACAAAGCAGACGGCTGTCTTCGACGGAGAATTGGGGAGCATGAAGGGGATTACGGTCAAACTCAAGGTGAAGCCTGACAGCCAGCCACGATTCCTGAAGGCCAGGAACGTTCCCTGCACCCTCAGACCAAAGGTGGAGGCTGACCTGGAGCGCCTGGTCAAGATAGGGGTCCTGGTGCCGGTTTCGCACAGTGAGCGGGCCACGCCCGTGGTACCAGTGATGAAGAGATATGGCACGGTTCGCTTATGTGGAGATTTCAAAGTAACGGTGAATCTGGTGCTCTCAGCTGAACAGTACCCCCTCCCCATCATTGAAGATCTTTTCACGGGTCTAGCAGGCGGTCAGAAGTTTAGCAAGATTGATCTATCCCAAGCCTACATGCAGATGCATGTAGAAGAGGACTCACAGAAGTACCTCACCATCACTACCCACAAGGGCCTCTACAGGTACTGCCGCCTACCCTTTGGTATAACGTCAGCACCAGCTTTGTTTCAGCGGGCTATGGACCAGATTTTAAGCGGCATTCCAGGGGTACAATGTTATCTCGACGATATCCTTGTCACCGGAAAGGACGACAATGAGCATCTGCAGAACCTGGCGAAGACACTGGGAAGACTTGAAGAATATGGCTTATGCATTCGCAGGGACAAATGCGAATTTTTCAAGCCATCAGTGGAGTACTTGGGCCATGTCATCGATGTGGATGGCCTACACACAGCACCGTCGAAAGTGAAAGCCATTGCCGATGCTCCTGCACCTACAAATGTCGGCCAGCTGCGGTCATGCTTAGGTCTCCTGAACTATTACGGAAAGTTTATTCCACAGCTGGCATCACTGTTGAAGCCATTACATGAGTTGCTGTGTCAGGGCAAGGCCTGGGCATGGACGAAGGAGTGCGAAGCTGCATTCAAGAAAGCCAGAGCAGCTTTGACTGACCCCAGAGTGTTGACGCACTTTGACCCGTCGTTGCAGATTCAGCTGGCCTGTGACGCGTCGCCTTATGGCGTCGGCGCGGTCGTGTCCCACATCTTTCCCTCAGGCGAAGAGAAGCCGATTGCATTCGCGTCAAGGTCCCTGAGCAAGGCGGGGGTGAAATACCCGCACATCAAAAAAGAGGCTTTGGGCATCATCTTTGGAATCAAAAAGTTCCATCACTACTTGTTCGGAAGGAAATTCACCTTGCCGACGGATCATCGTCCTCTGACATCGATCTTTGGTCCACACACAGGAATGCCCTCCCTGGCAGCGTGCAGGATGCAGTGCTGGGCGCTGATGTTAAGCGCTCACAATTACAACATCAAATACCGGAGGTCAGCAGCACATGGCAATGCGGACGGATTGTCAAGACTTCCGCTGCCTGTGCCCTCTGAAGGCTGTGAGCAGAAGATTTTCTACTTTGACATGGTGAGCAATGCCCCTGTCACGGCCCGGCAGATCAAGAAAGAGACCAGAGTGGACCCTACGCTATCCAAGGTGCTGGATCAGGTGATGCGAGGAGACGGATCACGGGTGTCAGACGCACCACCTGAGCTCCTACCTTACCTGTCGAGAGGGAAGGAGTTGTCTGCCACGTCAGGATGCCTCCTTTGGGGCATGCGAGTGATCATACCACCAAAGCTGCGGAAACATGTCCTCAATGAGCTACACTCAGGACATTGTGGTATTGTCCGGATGAAGGAGCTGGCACGAAGCTACTTCGGGTGGCCCCGTCTGGATCATGAAATTGAAGTTGAAGCGATATCATGCCCATCATGCGAGACAACCAGGGATACGCCAAGAGCAGCGCCACTGCATCCATGGGAATGGCCAGCGACACCATGGCAACGGATCCATCTGGACTTCGCGGGACCAGTGGAAGGAGCGATGTTTCTGGTCGCGGTGGACTCCCATTCCAAATGGCCAGAGGTTGCAGTGATGTCCACTACCACTACGGAGAAAACCATCGAGACTCTGAGAGAGATGTTTGGGCGATTTGGTCTGCCGGAGCAGATTGTAACCAACAATGGAACACAGTTCACATCCCAGAAGATGGAGGAGTTCCTCAAGAGCAATGGAATCCAGCACACGTTCTCCGCGCCTTATCATCCATCCACGAATGGATTGGCGGAGAGATTTGTCAGAATGCTGAAACGCACGTTGAAAGCTGCAAGAAGTGATGCTCCTCTAAAGCAGCGCCTGAATGCTTTCTTGCTGAAATACCGAAACACGCCTCATGCTACGACAGGAGCATCTCCTGCTTACCTACTCATGGGAAGGCAGCTACGGACATGCCTTGACTTGCTGAGGCCAGCGTCCACAGAAGCAGTGGTGCACGCCAATCAGCAGGATCAAGTCAGCAGATGAGCTCAGAGGTCCAAAGAACGACACTTTGTGGTGGGGGGCAATGTCCTCGCTCGTAACTACACCACCCCGGAGCGGTGGGTCCCGACTATGGTCATTCAAAAGACGGGCCCCGTTTCATACCGAGTGTGGTGAACCACTGTTATACCTGTCTGTATGTGCATGTGTATTCCACTAGGTACAGGTCTGGACATGCCTCGGCCGACTCCTCCCACTATTCCAGGTATATAAGTGACTACCTCCCAGTCCCTTAGTATTCTGGACGGGTCGACCACTCGAGACAAGACCTTCATTCTTTAGTTAACAAAAGCCTGATTGTTACTCGCGAACCGCAGTCTTTTGAGTAATTGATGGCGCATCACCGAGTCCGCACCGGAGATGACCGAACATGGAGACGACATGTAGACCAGTTACTGCCAAGACAGTCACCACAGGTAACCCAAGAAACAGAGGATCAAGGACCTGCTGGGGGCTCCAGCAGGGACTGGTCATCCGACCCTGAGACGGTGGCACCATCCACTCTTGTGCCATCGAGGGAGGAAGCCACGCCTGCAGGGTCACGGGAGAGCCAGCCAGAGCCTGCTCCTGAGACTAGGCGTTACCCCCAAAGAGAAAGGCAGCCTCCATAGCGCCTTATTTACAGTTAGCGCTAACCTGTGTGCATGGGGCAGAATAATCCGCAGGGTTTGCGGAATGTAAAAGCAGTCTACCCTCTCTTCCAAAGTTATAGTCATTTTCAGTTAGAATAGAATAGAATAGAGATAGGAACAGGAGTAGGCCATTCGGCCCTTCGAGCCTGCTCCACCATTCAATGAGATCATGGCTGATCTTTGTCTGAGATCTTAGCTGATCTTACCAGTTCAGTACCCCGTCCCCGCCTTTTCTCCGTAACCCTTAATCCCCTTAGCCTTCAGAAATATATCCAATTCTCTCTTGAAAATATTTATTGAATTAGCCTTCACAGCCCTCTGTGGCAGGGAATTCCACAGGCTCACCACTCTTTGAGTGAAGAAATTCTTCCTCATCTCTGTTTTAAATGATTTGCCCGCTATTTTTAGACTGTGGCCCCTGGTTCTGTGCTCCCCTGCCATTGGAAACATTCTCTCTGAATTCAGCCTGTCCAGGCCTGCCATAATTTTATATGTTTCGATGAGATCCCCTCTCAATCTTCTAAACTCCAGTGAGTACAAGCCCAAACTATTCAATCTCTCCTCGTAGGTCATTCCCGCCATTCCAGGTATCAGCCTGGTGAATCGCCGCTGCACTCTTTCCATGGCAAGAACATCCTTCCGCAGATGGGGCGACCAAAACTGTACACAATACTCCAGATGCGGTCTCACCAGCACCTTGTACAGCTGTAGTAAGGTATCCCTATTCCTATACTCGAACCCCCTTGATATGAAGGCCAACATACCATTTGCCTTCTTAATCGCCTGTTGCACCTGCATGCTCTCCTTCAGTGACTGGTGCACAAGAACACCCAGGTCCCTCTGCACTTCCCCATCTCCCAATCTATTGCCATTTAGATAATAATCTACCCTCCTGTTTTTACCCCCAAAGTGGATAACCTCGCATTTATCCACATTATAGTGCATCTGCCACGTATCCGCCCATTCCCCCAACCTGTCCAAATCGCACTGTAGCCTCCTGACATCCTCATCAGAGCCCACCCCTCCTCCTAGTTTAGTGTCGTCAGCGAATTTGGAAATATTGCATCCAATTCCCTGATCCAGATCATTTATATATATTGTGAACAGCTGGGGTCCCAGGACAGATCCTTGCGGCACCCCGCTGGTCACTGCCTGCCACTCCGAAAACAAGCCGTTTATTCCAACTCTCTGTTTTCTATCCGCCAGCCAGTTCTCTATCCACGTTAATACTTTGCCCCCAATCCCATGAGCCTTAATTTTGCATGATAATCTTTTGTGTGGAACCTTATCGAAGGCTTTCTGGAAGTCAAGGTACACCACATCCACTGGCTCTCCCCCATCTATTTTACCAGTTACTTCCTCAAAAAATTCCAGCAGATTAGTCAAACACGATTTACCCTTTGTAAATCCATGTTGACTCTGTCCGATCCTTTCCCCATTTGTCAAGTGCTCCGCTATTTTATCCTTAATAATGGACTCTAGCATTTTGCCCACAACCGATGTAAGGCTTACTGGTCTATAATTCCCTGCTTTCTCTCTACCCCCCTTTTTAAATATTGGGGTAACATTAGCTACCCTCCAATCCACGGGTACTGTTCCCGAGTCAATGGAGTTCCAGAAGATGATCCTTAGAGCATCTGCTATCTCCAGGGCCACCTCCTTAAGTACCCTAGGATGTAGTTTATCAGGCCCCGGGGATTTGTCGGCCTTCAGTCCCCTCAACTTACCCAACACCATATCCCTAGAGATACTAATTTCTGTCAGCTCCTCCCTCTCATTAGTCCCTATGTTTGCCGATATTCCTGGGAGGTTATTTGTGTCCTCCTTTGTGAATACAGAACCAAAGTATGAGTTTAATTGGTCTGCCATTTCCTTATTCTCCATTATATATTCTCCCGAATCGGACTGCAAGGGACCGACTTGGGATTTTACCAGTCTTTTCCTCCTGATATACCGATAAAAGCTTTTGCAGTCTGTCTTTATGTTTGCTGCAAGTTTACTTTCGTATTCTATTTTCCCCTTCCTGATTAATCCCTTTGTCCTCTTTTGCTGTATCCTGTACTGCCCCCAATCTTCCGGTCTGGTGCTTTTTTTTGCCAGTTGATATGCCCTTTTTTTTGATTTTATGCTGTCCCTAATTTCCCTCGTTATCCACGGTTGAGCCACCTTTTTAGGTTTATTTTTATGCCAAACCGGTATAAACATGTTCTGGAATTCTTCCATTCTATCTTTGAATGCTTGCCATTGTCTATCCACTGTCAATCCCCCCAGAAACACCACCCAATCAATCTTACCCAATTCCCGTCTCATACCCTCGTAATTCCCTTTATTTAAGTTCTGGACCTTAGTCTCTGATTCAATTTCCTCACTCTCCATCTCGACTGAGAGCTCGATCATATTATGATCGCTCTGACCCAAGGGGCCTCGTACAAGAAGATTGCTGATAAGTCCCTTCTCATTGCACAATACCCA
Source organism: Somniosus microcephalus (assembly GCF_052327205.1). NCBI lineage: Eukaryota > Metazoa > Chordata > Chondrichthyes > Squaliformes > Somniosidae > Somniosus > Somniosus microcephalus. The sequence continues at coordinate 1,192,563 of NC_140993.1, forward strand.
GTCTAAAATGGCCTGATCTCGAGTCGGCTCCTCGACATATTGGTCCAGATAACCGTCCCGAAAACATTCCAGGAATTCCTCCTCCTCAGAATTTTTACTAATTTGGGTAGTCCAATCAATATGTAAATTAAAGTCACCCATGATGACAGCTGTGCTCTTATCGCACGCTTCTCTAATTTCCCTTTTTATGCCTTCCCTCACCTCCATATTACTATTTGGAGGCCTATATATCACACCCACTAACGTTTTCCTCCCCTTGCTATTTCTCATTTCTACCCATACAGATTCCGTTTCATCCGAGTTAATATCCTTCCTTTCCATTGCATTAATCCCCTCCTTTACCAGCAATGCTACCCCACCTCCCCTACCTTTTTGCCGATCCTTCCTAAATATTGTATATCCCTGGATGTTAAGTTCCCAGCCTTGCCCACCCTACAGCCACGTTTCTGTAATCCCAATCAAATCATACTTGTTTACCTCTATTTCCACAACTAATTCATCCACCTTGTTCCTAATGCTTCTAGCATTAAGATACAAAGCCTTCAGGCTTGCTTTTTTCACACTCTCATTATGAATTAGTTTGGCCCTTTGTTATTCTGTTTTGTGGACATTTTATTTTAAGGGGGAGGAATATGTTGTGTATTTGAATGTGTGTTAGAAATGACCCCACATGGGATTCCATAGTTGTGATTTGCAATGCACTATGGGAAATGTAGTGCATTGAGTGAAGAAGCACATTGTAATAAAATGGCCGTTAACTAAACACTCCACCCTGGAGTCCTTCTTTAATTGTTATAAAGATCAGGGTATAAAACACCTTGAGACATAACACGGTCTTTGAATGTTTGCCATTGCCTATCCACCGTCAACCCCTTGAGTGACATTCCCCAATCAATCCTACCCATTCATGCCTCAGAAGTTATTCTGAACCTTTATAAAGCGCTGGTTAGGCCACAACTGGAGTATTGCGTCCAGTTCTTGTCACCACACTTTAGGAAGGATGTGAAGGCCATTGAGGGGGTGCAGAGGAGATTTACCAGAATGGTCTGTGGATGGGGGATCTTAGCTACAAGGACAGGTTGGAGAAGCTGGATTTGTTTTCATTAGAGCAAAGGCGGTTGAGGGGTGATTTGATAGAGGTGTACAAGATTATGACAGGTTTGGATAGGTTAGACGGGGAAAGGCTGTTCCCACTAGTTGATGGGACAAGGACTAGGGGACACAGATTTAAGGTTTTGGGCAAGAGATACAGGGGGGATGTGAGGAAAAACTTTTTTACGCAGCGAGTGACGAGGACCTGGTGCTCGCTGTCGATGGAAGTGGTGGAAGCGGATACACTGAATGTTTTCAAGGGGAGACTGGATAAGCACTTGAGAGAAATAAACTTGCAGGGCTATGGGGATAGAGCGGGGCAATGGGACTGACTGGATTGCTCTACAGAGAGCTGGCATGGACTCGATGGGCCGAATGGCCTCCTTCTGTGCCGTTATGACTCTATGACTATGACTAGAACAGTGTGAACTCACTGGTGTCTCAGCAGGTTGGAGAACTGAGCGAATCCCTTCTCATACACAGAGCAGGTGAACAGTGGCAGCACGGTGGCATTGTGGTTAGCACTTTTGCCTCACAGCGCCAGGGACCCGGGTTCGAATCCAGCCTCGGGCGACTGTCTGTGTGGAGTTTGCACATTCTCCCCGTGTTTGCGTGGGTTTCCTCCGGGTGCTCCGGTTTCCTCCCACAGTCCAAAGATGTGCGAGTTAGGTTGATTGGCTATGATAAATTGACCCTTAGTGTTAGGGGGATTAAATATGTGGGGATAGGGTGGGATATGTGTTGGTGTAGGGGTTACGGGGATCGGGTGGGATATGTGTCGGTGCAGGCTCGATGGGCCGAAATGGCCTCTATATGCACTGTGGGGTTTCTGTGATTTCTGTGATTCTGTGACTCTCCCCAGTGTGAACTCGCTGGTGCTTCAGCAGGTTGGAGAACTGAGCGAATCCCTTCCCACATACAGAGCAGGTGAATGGCCTCTCTCCAGTGTGAACTTGCTTGTGTCTCAGTAACTGGGATGGCCGAGTGAAACTCTTCCCACACACAGAGCAGGTGAATGGCCTCTCCCCAGAGTGAATTCGCTGGTGTCCCATCAGATCCCCAGAGCGTTTAATGCTCTTCCCACAGTCAGAACATTTAAACGGTCTCTCATCAGTGTGAACCTGCTGGTGTCTCAACAGGTGGGATGGCTGAGTGAATCCCTTCCCACATGCAGAGCAGGTGAACAAACTCTTTCCTGCTCTCTCCAGCTGGTGTCCCTTCAGCTCTTGGGGCCTTCTAAAGCTTTTCCCACAGTCGGAATGTTTCACCGGCCTCTCCTCAGTGTGAACTCGCTGGTGTGCCAGCAGATTCGAGGACCGAGTGTATCCCTTCCCACACACTGAGCAGGTGAACATAATCTCTCCTGTTCTCTCCAGCTGGTGTCTCTTCAGGTCCTGGGACCTTTTAAAGCTCTTCCCACACTCAGAACATTTAAAAGGTCTCTCATTAGTGTGAACTCGCTGGTGTGCCAGCAGATTGGAGGAGCAATTGAATCAGGTCCTGATGAATCTGTCTGTTCTTGATGTGATGTTCGGTCTGAGCTTCCTGTCTGTAAATGCTCCACTTCTAAAACCCTGTAAAAGGAGTTTAGAAAGGGCTAAGAGGGAGAATGTTGCCCCATGTCCCCCTTTCCCAGCCCAGGGGCAGTGAAGCTGATTTTCAGGCCCCAGCTGCTGCACAGGTTACATACGAACATATGAATTAGGAGCAGGAGTAGGCCACTCGGCCCCTTGAACCTGCTCTGTCATTCAATAAGATCATGGCTGATCTGATTACTCCACATTCCCGCCTATCCCCGATAACTTTTCACCCCCTTGCTTACCAAGAATCTGTCTACCTCTGCCTTTAAAATATTCAAAGACTCTGCTTCCACTGCCCTCTGAGGAAGAGAGTTCCAAAGTCTCAAGACCCTGTGTGAGAAAATATTTCTCCTCATCTCGGTCTTAAATGGGCGACCCCTTATTTTTAAACTGTGACCCCTAGTTCTAGATTCTCCCACAAGAGGAAACATCCTCTCCACATCTACCCTGTCCAGACCCCTCAGGATCTTATATGTTTCAACCAAGTCACCTCTTACTCTTCTAAACTCCAGCGGATACAAGCCTAGCCTGTCCAACCTTTCCTCATAAGACAACCCGCCCATTCCAGGTATTAGTCTAGTAAACCTTCTCTGAACTGCTTCCAACGCATTTACATTCTTCCTTAAATAAGGAGACCAATACTGTACACAGTACTCCAGAGGTGGTCTCACCAATGCCCTGTAGAACTGAAGCATAACCTCCCTACTTTTGTATTCAGTTTCCCTCGTAATAAACGATAACATTCTATCAGCTTTCCTAATTACTTTCTGTACCTGCATACTAACCTTTTGTGATTCATGCACTAGGACACCCAGATCCCTCTGCATCTCAGAGCTCTGCAATCTCTCACCATTTAGATAATATGCTTCTTTTTTATTCTTCCTGCCAAAATGGACAACTTCACATTTTCCCACATTATACTCCATTTACCAGATCTTTGCCCACTCACTTAACCTATCTATATCCCTTTGTAACCTCCTTATGTCCACTTCACAATTTACTTTCCTACCTATCTTTGTGTCATTAGCAAATTTAGCAACCATGCCTTCGGTCCCTTCATCCAAGTCATTTATATAAATTGTAAAAAGTTGAGGCCCCAGCACTGATCCCTGTGGCACACCACTTGTTACATCTTGCCAATCAGAAAATGACCCATTTATGCCTACTCTCTGTTTCCTGTTAGCTCGCCAATCTTCTATCCATGCCAACATGTTACCCCCTACAACATAAGCTTTTATTTCCCGCAATAGCCTTTGATGTGGCACCTTATCAAATGCCTTCTGGAAATCTAAGTACAGTACATCCACCGGTTCCCCTTTATCCACAGCACATGTTACTTCCTCAAAGAACTCCAATAAATTGGTTAAACATGATTTCCCTTTCACAAAACCATGTTGACTCTGCCTGATTACCTTGAACTTTTCCAAGTGCCCTGCTATAACGTCTTTAATAATAACTTCTAACATCTTCCCTATGACAGATGTTAAGCTAACTGGCCTGTAGTTTCCTGCTTTCTGTCTCCCTCCCTTTTTTAATAAAGGAGTTACATTCACTATTTTCCAATCTAATGGAACCTTCCCCGAATCTAGGGAATTTTGGAAAATTAAAACCAACGCATCAACTATCTCACTAGCCACTTCTTTTAAGACCCTAGGATGAAGTCCATGAGGCCCCGGGGACTTGTCAGCCCGCAGCTCCAACAATTTGTTCAGTACCACTTCCCTGGTGATTGTAATTTTCTTGAATTCCTCCCTCCCTTCCATTTCCTGATTTACAGCTATTTCTGGGATGTTACTTGAATCCTCTATAGTAAAGACCGACGCAAAATACCTGTTCAACTGCCATCTCCTTATTTTCCATTATTAATTTCCCAGACTCACTTTCTATAGGACCAACGCTCACTTTGTTAACCCTTTTCTTTTTTAAATATCTATAGAAACTCTTACTATCTGTTTTTATATTTCTAGCTAGCTTTCTCTCGCACTCTAATTTTTCTCTTATTAATATTTTAGTCATTCTTTGCTGTTTTTTATATTCTGCCCAGTCTTCTGACCTGCCACCCATCTTTGCACAATTATATGCTTTTTCTTTAACTTTTTTAGTTAACCACGGATCGTGGGTCCTCCTCTTGGAATTTTTCTTTCTCGTTGGAATGTATCTATTCTGTGTATTCTGAAATATCCCCTTAAATCTCTGCCACTGCAACTCTATTGACCTATCCCTTAACCTAATTTGCCAGTTCACTTTAGCTAGCTCTGTTTTCATGCCCTCATAATTGCCCTTATTTAAGTTTAAAATACTAGTCTTGGACCCACTCTTCTCTCCCTCAAACTGAATGTAAAATTCAATCATATTATGATCGCTGCTACCTAGGGGCGCCTTCACTATGAGGTCACTAATTAATCCTATCTTGTTGCACAATACTAGGTCTAGTATAGCCTGCTCTCTGGTTGGCTCCAGAACGTGCTGTTCAAAGAAACTACCCCGAAAACATTCTATGAACTCCTCATCTAGGCTACCTTTGCCCGTCTGATTTTTCCAGTCTGTATGTAGACGAAAATCCCCCATGATTATTGCCATACCTTTCTGACAAGCTCCCATTATTTCTTCCTTTATACTCCATCCTACCGTGTAGTTACTGTTAGGGGGCCTGTACACCACTCCCACAAGTGACTTCTTGCCTTTATCATTTCTCATCTTAACACGCAGGTGCAGCAAGCAATTAGGAAAGCAAATGGTATGTTAGTCTTTATTACAAAAGGATTGGAGTATAAGAGTAAAGAAGCCTTACTGCAATTATATAGGGCCTTGGTGAGACCACACCTGGAGTATTGTGTACAGTTTTGGTCTCCTTACCTAAGGAAGGATATACTTGCCATACAGGGAGTGCAACAAAGGTTCACCAGACTGATTCCTGGGATGGGGGGATTGTCCTATGAGGAGAGATTAAGGAGACTAGGCCTATATTCCCAAGAATATTGAAGAATGAGAGGTGATGTCATTGAAACATCTGAAATTCTTACAGGGCTTGACAGGGTAGATGCTGGGAGACTGTTTTCCCTGGCTGGGGAGTCTAGAACCAGGGGCCACAGTCTCAGAATAAGGAGTCGGCCATTTAGGACTGAGATGAGGAGAAATTTCTTCACTCAGTGGGCGGTGAACCTTTGGAATTCTCTGCCCCAGAGGGCTATGGAGGCTCAGTCATCGAGTATAATCAAGGCTGAGATCAATAGATTTTTGGACTCATGGGGAATCAAGGGATATGGGGATCGGGCGGGAAGGTGGGGATGAGGTCGAAGATCAGCAATGATCTTATTGAATGGTGGAGCAGGCTCGAAGGGCCAAATGCCCTACTCCTGCTCCTATTTCTTATGTTCTTAAGAAAGCTGTTTGCTATAGCCTGCTGTGCCATGACAAATACACAGAGGATTTTAGTTACGTGGAGAGACTGGTGTAATGATATCAGCAAATAGAGATGGTATTTGCCTGTTTGATTATGATGCCTACCAGCATGTTTGCATGTATTGATTGCTTGTGCCTGACCAGCAGAGGTCATGTGACCGAGTCAAGCAAGGCAGTTTAGTTTAGTTTCAGTTTCATTCTAGATGCATCACTAGCATCGTGTCTCCTGAAAAGCTGTATAAAGAGTTGAACAAGCTTTAGATTAAAAGTCATTCTCTTTCATAAATGTCTCGTCATTGAACCCACAAAGAAATCAATACATGGTGTCAGAAGTGGCTGAAAGAGATGAAGAGAAAAAATCTGAAGTTAAATCAGCTCTCCACAAATTAGCATGCCAAAAGAGAACATCGTTGCTTACCATTGGAGAATAGCTAACGAAGTGAAAAATGGAAGGTTTACACCCACCGCCGATGCTTCAGTTGACAGGTAATGTGGCTGAAAATTGGAGGAGGTTCAAACAACGTTTGGGGTTGTATTTATCAGCAATCGGAGCTGACGAGAAAAGTAATAAAAAGAAATCGTCACTGTTCTTACATGTCGTGGGTGATGAAGCGCTGGAGGTGTATAATAACTTCACATTCGCTGCTGATGGAGACAAAATGAAGCTAGATAAAATAATGGAACAGTTTGAGGCCTACTGCATACCTAAACGTAACGTGACATTTGAGAGGCACAGATTTTTCACATGTGTACAGAAAACGGGTGAGACTATTAATCAGTATGTGACTGAACTGAGAAACTGAAGCAAATTGTGTGAATTTGGGGGACTGACAGACTCGCTGATAAAAGACAGACTGGTGTGTGGTATTCCAGATAATGGTCTAAGGGAAAGACTGCTAAGAGAGCAAGATCTAGATCTGGGAAAAGCCATAGCACTGTGTAAGGCTACAGAGACTGTGAAGTCGCAGGCAAAGGAGCTGTTCAGTGACAGTAGCTGCAACGTGGATGCAGTGAGTAAGAACGGACACAAACCGTTTAACAAAAAGAGTGCCAATGTGAAAAAAGAGGCGTGGCCAGCGAACGAAAATGAAAGGGACAATCGAAAGTCATGTCGTCGATGCGGTACACAGCATCCACCAAGAAAGTGTCCAGCATATGGTAAAACATGCAATAGTTGCAACAAAAACAACCATTATGCCCGTTGCTGCAAGAACCAAGTGCAACAAAGCACGGTCCATGCAGTAGATGAAAGCGACATAGAAGAGTTCTATGTAGATGTTGTGTCTGAAAACAAAAAAGAAGAGACTGGATGTTGACACTAAAAGTGAATGACATACGCATTCCATTTAAATTGGATACTGGAG